>NC_140579.1:670882343-672269843 GCF_964204655.1 Triturus cristatus | reverse complement strand
CGACTGCACTACCCTAAACCCTAAAATCTAACCCCAGCATGACCCCCGACAGTACACAAACACCACTGCACTACCCTAAACCCTAAAACACAACGCACAGCATGACCCCATACACTACACAAACACCACTGCTCTGCCCTAAACCCTAAATCTACCCCGAGCATGACCCCCTAAACTACCCAAACACCACTGCATTACCCTAAACCCTAAAACACTAGCCCCAGCACGACCCCCTACACTACACAAGCACCACTGCACTACTCTAAACCCTAAAACACTACCACCAGCACGACACCCTACACTACCCAAACATAACTGCACTACCCTAAACCCTTAAACACTACCACCACACAACTCCCTACACTACCCAAACCACTGCAATACCCTAAACACGAAATCTACCCACAGCACAACCCCCTAGACTAAAGAAACACCACTTGACTACCCTAACCTCTAAAAAGTAACCCTTCACTACACAAGCACCACTGCACTACCCTACACCCTAAAACACTACCCCGAGCAAGACACCCTACACTACCCAAACACCACTGCACTACCCTAAACCCTAAATCTAGCCCCAGCACAACCCCCTACACGACACAACCACCACTGCACAACCCTAAACCCTAAAACACTAGCCCCAGCGTGACCCCCTTCATTACGCAAACACCACTGCACTACCTTAAAACCTAAAACACTACCCCCAGCACGGCCCCCTACACTACACAAACACCACTGCACTATCCTAAACACTAAATCTACCCCCAGCACAACCCCCTAGACTACACAAACACCACTGCACTACCCTAAACCCTAAAACACTAAACCCAGCATGACGCCCTACACTACCCAAACACCACTGCACTACCCTAAACCCTAAAACACTACCCCCAGCACAACCCCCTACACTAACAAAAACACAACACTGCACTACCCTAAACCCTAAAACACAACCCCCTCACAACCCCCTTCACTACACAAACACCACTGAACTGCCTTAAACCCTAAAACACTACCCCCAACACGACACCCTACACTACACAAACATCACTGCACTACCCTAAACCCTAAAACACAACCCACAGCATGACCCCATACACTACACAAACACCACTGCACTACCCTATTCCCTAAAACACTACCCCCAGCATGACCCCTTCCACTACACAAACACCACTGCACTACCCTAACCTTTAAAAAAACTACCCCAGCACGACCCCCTTCACTACACAAGCACAACTGCACTACCCTAAACCCTAAAACACTACCCTCAGCATGACCACCTTCACTACGCAAACACCACTGTACTGCTTAAACCCTAAAACACTACCCCAGCACGTCCCCCTACACTACACAAACACCACTGCACTACCCTAAACCCTAAATCTATCCCCAGCATGACCCCCTACACTACAAAAACAACACTGCACTACCCTAAACCCTAAAACACTAACCCCAGTATGACGCCCTACACTACCCAAACACCACTACACTACCCTATACCCTAAAAAAGAACCCCCTACACTACACATACACAACTGCACTACCCTAAACCCTAAAAAACTACCCCCAGCATGACCCCCTACACTACCCAAACACCACTGCACTACCCTAAACCCTAAAACACTACCCCCAGCACGACACCCTACACTACTCAAACATAACTGCACTACCCTAAACCCTAAAACACTACCTCCAGCACGACTCCCTACACTACCCAAACACTACTGCACTACCCTCAACCCTAAATATACCCCCAGCACAACCCCCTAGACTACACAAACACCACTGCACTACCCTAAAATCTAAAACACTATCCCCAGCACGACCCCCTTCACTACACAAGCACCACTGCACTACCCTACCCCCTAAAACACTACCACCAGCACGACTCCCTACACTACCCAAACACCACTGCACTACCCTAAACCCTAAATCTACCCCCAGAATGACTCCCTACACTACACAAACACCACTGCACTACCCTAAACCCTAAAATCTAACCCCAGCATGACCCCCTACACTACATAAACACAACTGCACTACCATAAACCCTAAAACACTACCCACAGCATGACCCCCTACACTACACAAACACCATTGCACTACCCTATACCCTAAAACGCTAGCCCCAGCACGACCCCCTACACTACACAAGCACCACTGCACTACTCTAAACCCTAAAACACTACCCCCAGCATGACACCCTACACTACCCAAACATAACTGCACTACCCTAAAACCTTAAACACTACCACCAGCACAACTCCCTACACTACCCAAACACCACTGCACTACCCTAAACACTAAATCTACCCCAAGCACAACCCCCTAGACTAAAGAAACACCACTTGACTACCCTAACCTCTAAAAGTAACCCAGCACGACCCCCTTCACTACACAAGCACCACTGCACTACCCTAAACCCTAAAACACTGCCCCGAGCAAGGCACCCTACACTACCCAAACACCACTGCACTACACTAAACCCTAAATCTAGCCCCAGCACAAACCCCTTCACTACGCAAACACCACTGCGCTGCCTTAAACCCTAAAACACTACCCCCAGCGAGACCCCCTACACTACACAAACACCTCTGCACTACCCTAAACCTTAAATCTACCCCAGCATGACCCCCTACACTACACAGACATTACTGCACTACCGTAAACCCTAAAACACTAACCCCAGCATGACGCCCTACACTACCCAAATACCACTACACTACCCTATACCCTAAAACATGACCCCCTCCACTACAAAAACACCACTGCACTACCCTAAAACACTACCCCCAGCATGACCCCCTACACTACCCAAACACCACTGCACTACCCTAAACTCTAAAACACTACCCCCAGCACGACACCCTACACTACCCAAACATAACTGCACTCCCCTAAACTCTAAAACACTACCCCCAGCTCGACCCCCTTCACTACACAAGCACGACTACACTACCCTACCCCCCTAAAACACTACCACCAGCACGACTCCCTACACTTAAATCTACCCCTAGCACAACCCCCTACACTACACAAACACCACTGCACTACCCTAAACCCTAAAACACTACCCCCAGCACAACCCCCTTCACTACACAAACACCACTGCACTGCCTTAAACCCTAAAACACTACACCAACACGACACCCTACACTACACTAACACCACTGCACTACCCTAAACCCTAAAACACTAGCCCCAGCACGACACCTACACTACCCAAACACTACTGCACTACCCTAAACCCTAAATCTACCCCCAGCACAACACCCTAGACTACACAAACACCACTGCACTATTCTAACCTCTAAAAAACTACCCCTAGCACGACCCTCTTCACTACACAAACACCACTGCCCTGCCTTAAACCCTAAAACGCTACCCTCAACACGACACCCTACACTACACAAACACCACTGCACTACCCTAAACCGTAAATCTAACCCCAGCATGACCCCCTACACTACACAAATAACAATGCACTACCCTAAACCCTAAAATCAAACCCCAGCATGACCCCCTAAACTACACAAACACCACTGCACTACCCTAAACCCTAAAACACAACCCACAGCATGACCCCATACTCTATACAAACACCACTGCACTACCCTAAACTTTAAAGCACTATCCCCAGCATAACCCCCTCACAACACAAACACCACTGCACTACCCTAAACCCTAAATCTACCCCCAGCATGACCCCCTAAACTACCCAAACACCACTGCACTACCCTAAACCCTAAAACACTACCCCCTACACTACACAAAAGCCACTGCACTACCCTAAACCCTAAAACACTACCCCAAGCATGACCCCCTACAGTACACAAACACCACGGCACTACCCTAAACCCTAAAACACTACCCCCAGCAGTACCCCTACACTACCCAAACACAACTGCGCTACCCTAAACCCCTAAAACACTACCCCAAGCATGACCCCCTACATTACAGAAACTCCACTGTACTACCCTAATCCCTAAAACACTACCCCCAGCACGACCCCTTTCACCACCCAAACACAACTGCACTACACTAAACCCAAAAACACTACCCTCAGCACGACCCCCTACACTACCCAAACACCACTGCACTACCCTAAACCCTAAAACACGACCCCCTACACTACAAAAACACCACTGTACTACCCTAAACCCTAAAACACTACCCCCAGCACGACCCCTACACTACACAAACACCACTGCACTACCCTAAACCCTAAAACACTACCCCCTACACTAAACAAAAGCCACTGCACTACCCTAAACCGTAAAACACTACCCTCAGCATGACCCCCTCCACTACACAAACACCACTGCACTACCCTAAACCCTAAAACACTACCCGCAGCATGAACCCCTACACTACACAAACACCACTGCCCTACCCTAAACCCTCAAACTCTACCCTCAGTACGACCCCCTACACTACCCAAACACCACTGCACTACCCTAAACCCTCAAACACTACCACCAGCACAACCCCCTACACTACACAAACACCACTGGACTACCCTAAACCCTAAAACACTATCCCCTACAATACCCCCTATACTTCCCAAACAACACTGCACTACCCTAAACCCTAAAACACTATCCCCAGCACTACACCCTACACTACACAAACACCACTGTACTACCCTAAACTCTAAAACACTACCCCCAGCAGTATCCCCTACACTACCCAAACACCACTGCACTACCGTAAACCCTAAAACACTACCCCCAGCACAAACCGCTGCACTACCCAAACAGCACTGCACTACCCTATCCCCAGCACGTCCCCCTACACTACCCAAACATCACTGCACTACACTAAATCCCAAATCTTCCCCAGCATCACCCACTACACAAACACCACTGCACAACCCTAAACCTTAAAACATTATCCCCAGAATGACCCCCGACACCACCCGAATTTCACTACCCTAAACCATAAATCTACCCCCTACACTACACAAACACCACTGCACTGCCCTAAACCCTAAAACACTACCCCCAGCACGACCCCCTATAATACTCAAACACCACTCCACTACCCTAAACCCTAAAACACTACCCCCAGCAAGACCCCCTACACTACACAAACACCAGTGCGGTACCCTAAACCCTAAAACACTACCCCAGCACAACCCCTTACACTACCCGAACACCACTGTGTTTCCCTAAACCCGAAGACACTTCCCCCAGCATGACACATTACACTACATAAACACAACTGCACTACCCTAAACCCAAAAACACTACCCCCAGCACGACCCCCTACACTACACAAACACCACTGCAACACCCTAAACCCTAAAACACTACCTCCAGCACTACCCCTACACTACCCAAACACCACTGCACTACCCTAAAAAACCTAAAACACTACCCCCAGCACGACCCCCTTCACTACCCAAACACAACTGCACTACACTAAACCCAAAAACAGTACCCCCAGCACGAACCCCTACACTACCCAAACACAACTGCACTACCCTACACCATGACCCCCTACACTACAAAAACACCACTGCACTACCCTAAACCCTAAAACACTACCCCCACCACGACCCCCTACACTACACAAACACCACTGTACTACCCTAAACACTAAAACACTACCCCAACACTACCCCCTACACTACACAAAAACCACTGCACTACCCTAAACCCTAAAACACTACCCACAGCACGACCCCCGGAACTACGCAAACAGCACTGTACTACCCGAAACCCTAAAACACTACCTCATGCACGACTCACCACATTACACAAACACCACTGTACTACCCTAAACACTAAACACTACGCCCAGCACGACCCCTTTCACTACCCAAACACAAACGCACTACACTAAACTCAAAAACACTACCCCAGCACGAACCCCTACACTACCCAAACACAACTGCACTACCCTACACCATGACCCCCTACACTACAAAAACACCACTGCACTACCCTAAACCCTAAAACACTATCCCCAGCACTACACCCTACACTACACAAACACTACTGCACTACCCTAAACCCTAAGACACTACCCACAGCACGACCCCCTACACTACCCAAACACCACTGCACTACCTTAACCCTAAAACACTACCCCAGCATGACCCCCTAAACTAGACAAACACCACTGCACTACCCTAAACCCTAAAACACTACCCCCTACACTACACAAACACCACTGCACTACCCTAAACCCTAAAACACTACCCACAGCACGAACCCCTACACTACCCAAACAACACTGCACTACCTTAACCCTAAAACACTACCCCCAGCATGACCCCCTACACTACACAAACACCACTGCACTACCTTAAACCCTAAAACACTACAACCTACACTACCCAAACACCAATGCACTACCCTAAACCCTAAAACACTATCCCCAGCACTACCCCCTACACTACACAAACACCACTGCACTACCCTAAACTCTAAAACACTACCCCCAGCAGTACCCTCTACACTACCCAAATACCACTGCACTACCCTATACCCTAAAACACTACTCCCAGCATGACCCCGACACTACCTAAACACTACTGCACTACCCTAAACCCTAAAACACTACCCCCAGCATGACCCCCGACACTACCTAAACACTACTGCACTACCCTAAACCCTAAAACACTACCCCCAGCACAACCCCCTGCACTACCCAAATAGCACTACACTACCCTAAACCCTAAAACACTATCCCCAGCACGTCCCCCTACACTACCCAAACACCACTGCACTACACTAAATCCCAAATCTTCCCCAGCATGACCCCCTACACTACACAAACACCACTGCACAACCCTAAACCCTAATACTCTACCCCCAGAATGACCCCCGACATTACAAGAACACAACTTCACTACCCGAAACCCTAAATCTACCCCCTACACTACACAAACAGCACTGCACTGCCCTAAACCCTAAATCTACCCCCTACACTACACAAACACCACTGCACTGCCCTAAACTCTAAAACACTACCCCCAGCATGACCCCCTCCAATACTGAAACACCACTGCACTACCCTAAACCCTAAAACACTACCCCCAGCAAAGCCCCCTACACTACACAAGCACCACTGCGCTACCCTAAATCCTAAAACCCTACCCCTAGCACGACCCCCTACACTACCCAAACACCACTGCACTACCCTAAACCCTAAAACACTACCCCCAGCACTACCCCGTACACTACCCGAACACCACTGCACTACCCTAAAACCTAAAACACTAACCCCAGCACGACCTCCTACACTACACAAGCACCACTGCACTACCCTAATCCCTAAAACACTACCCCAGCACGACTCCCTACACTACCCAAACACCACTGCACTACTCTAAACCCTAAATCCACCCCCAGCATAACCCCCTTCACTACACAAACACCACTGCACTGCCTAAAACACTACCACCAGCATGATTACCTACACTACACAAACACCACTGTCCTACCCTAAACCCTAAAACACTACCCCCAGCACGACCCCCTACACTACCCAAACACAACTGCTCTACACTAAACCCAAAAACAGTACCCCTAGCATGACCCCCTACACTACCCAAACACCACTGCACTACCCTAAACCACGACCCCCTACACTACACAAACACCACTGCAGAACCTTAAACCCTAAAACTCTACACCAGCACGACTCCCTAAACTACGCAAACACCACTGCACTGTCCTAAACCCTAAAACACTACCCACAGCATGACCCCCTACACCACATGAACACCAATGCACTACCCTAAACCCTCAAACACTACCCCAAGCACGACCCCCTACACTACCCAAACACCACTGCACTACCCTAAACCCTAAAACACTACCCCCAGAATGACCCCCTACACTACACAAATACCATTGCACAACCCTAAACCCTCAAACACTACCCTCTACACTCCCCAAACACCACTGCACTACCCTAAACCCTAAAACACTACCCCCAGCAGTACCCCCTACACTACCCAAACACCACTGCACTACCCTAAACCCTAAAACACTACCCCGAGCATGACCCCCTACACTACCCAAACACAACGGCACTACCCTAAACCCTAAAACACTACCCCCAGCAGTACCCCCTACACTACCCAAACATAACTGCGCTACCCTAAACCCTAAAACACTACCCCCCGCATGAACCCATACACTTCACAATCACCACTGCACTACCCTACTGCACTACCCTAAACCCTAAAACACCATCCCCAGCATGACCCCCTGCACTACCCAAACAGCACTGCACTCCCCGAAACCATAAAACACTATCCCCAGCATGACCCCCTACACTACACAAACACCACTGCCCTAACCTACTGCACTACACTAAACCCTAAAACACTTCCCCAGCATGAACCCCTAAACTACCCAAACACCACTGCACTACCCAAAACCCTACAACACTACCCCAGCATGACCCCTTACACTACCCGAACACCACTGGGTTTCCCTAAACCCTAAGACACTTCCGAAAGCATGACACATTACACTACATAAACACAACTGCACTACCCTAAACCCAAAAATACTACCCCCAGCACGACCCCCTACACTACACAAACACCACTGCACTACCCTAAACCCTTAAAACACTACCTCCAGCACTACCCCCACACTACCCAAACACCACTGCACTACCCTAAAACCTAAAACACTGAACCAGCCAGACCCCCTACACTACACAAACACCACGGCACTACCCTAAACCCTAAAACACTACCCCCCGCAGTACCCCCTACATTACCCAAACACAACTGCGCTACCCTAAACCCCTAAAACACTACCCACAGCATGACCCCCTACACTAGACAAACACCACTGCACTACTCTAAACCCTAAATCTACCTCCAGCACATCCCCCTACACTACACAAACACCACTGCACTGCCTAAAACACTACCATCAGCGCAACTCACTACACTACCCAAACACCACTGCTCTACACTAAATCCTAAAACACTACCCCAGCACGACCCCCTTCACTACACAAACACGACCGCACTGCCTAAAAAACTACCCCCAGCGCGACCCCCTACACTACACAAACACGACTGAACTACCCTAAACCCTAAATCTACCACCAGAATGACCCCCTACACTACACAAACACCACTGCACTACCCTAAACTCTAAAACACCACCCCCAGCATGACCCCTTACACTACCCAAACACCACTGCACTACCCTGAACCCTAAAACACGACCCCCTACACTACATTAACACCACTGCACTATCCTAAACCCTCACACACTACCCCGAGTACGACCCCCTACACTACCCAAACACCACTGCACTACCCTAAACCCTAAAACACTACCCCCTTCATTACACAAACACCACTGCACTACCCTAAACCCTAAAACACTACCTCCAGCACTACCCCCACACTACCCAAACACCACTGCACTACCATAAAACCTAAAACACTGAACCAGCCAGACCCCCTACACTACACAAGTACCACTGCACTACCCTAAACCCTAAAACACTACCCAAGCACGACACCCTACAGTACCCAAGCATACCTGCACTACCCTAAACCCTAAAACACTACCACCAGCACAACTCACTACACTAACCAAACACCACTGCACTACTCTAAACCCTAAATCTACCTCCAGCACATCCCCCTACACTACACAACCACCACTGCACTGCCTAAAACACTACCATCAGCGCAACTCACTACACTACCCAAACACCACTGCTCTACACTAAATCCTAAAACAGTACCCCAGCATGACCCCCTTCACTACACAAACACAACCGCACTGCCTAAAAAACTACCCCCAGCGCGACCCCCTACACTACACAAACACCACTGAACTACCCTAAACCCTAAATCTACCACCAGAATGACCCCCTACACTACACAAACACCACTGCACTACCCTAAACCCTAAAACACCACCCCCAGCATGACCCCTTTCACTACCCAAACACCACTGCACTACCCTGAACTCTAAAACACGACCCCCTACACTACATTAACACCACTGCACTACCATAAACCCTCAAACACTACCCCCAGTACGACCCCCTACACTACCCAAACACCACTGCACTACCCTAAACCCTAAAACACTACCCCCTACATTACACAAACACCACTGTACTACCCTAAACCCTAACACACCGCCCCAGCATGACCCCTTTCACTACCCAAACACCACTGCACTACCCTGAACCCTAAAACACGACCCCCTACACTACATTAACACCACTGCACTACCCTAAACCCTCAAACACTACCCCCAGTACGACCCCCTACACTACCCAAACACCACTGCACTACCCTAAACCCTAAAACACTACCCCCTACACTACACAAAAGCCACTGCACTACCCTAAACCCTAAAACACTACCCACAGCACGACCTCCTACACTACACATACCCCACTGCACTACCCTAAACCCTAAAACACTACCCCAGCGCAACCCTTCTTCACTACGCAAACACCACTGCACTGCCTTAAACCCTAAAACACTACCCCCAGCGAGACCCCCTACACTACACAAACACCTCTGCACTACCCTAAACCCTAAATCTACCCCCAGCATGACCCCCTACACTACACAGACATTACTGCACTACCTTAAACCCTAAAACACTAACCCCAGCATGACGCCCTACACTACCCAAATACCACTACACTACCCTATACCCTAAAACATGACCCCCTCCACTACAAACACACCACTGCACTACCCTAAAACACTACCCCCAGCATGACCCCCTACACTACCCAAACACCACAGCACTACCCTAAACTCTAAAACACTACCCCCAGCACGACACCCTACACTACCCAAACATAACTGCACTCCCCTAAACTCTAAAACACTACCCCCAGCTCGACCCCCTTCACTACACAAGCACGACTACACTACCCTACCCCCCTAAAACACTACCACCAGCACGACTCCCTACACTACTGAAACACCACTGCACTACCCTAAACCCTAAAACAGTACCCCAGCATGACCCCCTTCACTACACAAACACAACCGCACTGCCTAAAAAACTACCCCCAGCGCGACCCCCTACACTACACAAACACCACTGAACTACCCTAAACCCTAAATCTACCACCAGAATGACCCCCTACACTACACAAACACCACTGCACTACCCTAAACCCTAAAACACCACCCCCAGCATGACCCCTTTCACTACCCAAACACCACTGCACTACCCTGAACTCTAAAACACGACCCCCTACACTACATTAACACCACTGCACTACCATAAACCCTCAAACACTACCCCCAGTACGACCCCCTACACTACCCAAACACCACTGCACTACCCTAAACCCTAAAACACTACCCCCTACATTACACAAACACCACTGTACTACCCTAAACCCTAACACACCGCCCCAGCATGACCCCTTTCACTACCCAAACACCACTGCACTACCCTGAACCCTAAAACACGGCCCCCTACACTACATTAACACCACTGCACTACCCTAAACCCTCAAACACTACCCCCAGTACGACCCCCTACACTACCCAAACACCACTGCACTACCCTAAACCCTAAAACACTACCCCCTACACTACACAAAAGCCACTGCACTACCCTAAACCCTAAAACACTACCCACAGCACGACCTCCTACACTACACATACCCCACTGCACTACCCTAAACCCTAAAACACTACCCCAGCGCAACCCTTCTTCACTACGCAAACACCACTGCACTGCCTTAAACCCTAAAACACTACCCCCAGCGAGACCCCCTACACTACACAAACACCTCTGCACTACCCTAAACCCTAAATCTACCCCCAGCATGACCCCCTACACTACACAGACATTACTGCACTACCTTAAACCCTAAAACACTAACCCCAGCATGACGCCCTACACTACCCAAATACCACTACACTACCCTATACCCTAAAACATGACCCCCTCCACTACAAACACACCACTGCACTACCCTAAAACACTACCCCCAGCATGACCCCCTACACTACCCAAACACCACAGCACTACCCTAAACTCTAAAACACTACCCCCAGCACGACACCCTACACTACCCAAACATAACTGCACTCCCCTAAACTCTAAAACACTACCCCCAGCTCGACCCCCTTCACTACACAAGCACGACTACACTACCCTACCCCCCTAAAACACTACCACCAGCACGACTCCCTACACTACTGAAACACCACTGCACTACCCTAAACCCTAAATCTACCCCTAGCACAACCCCCTACACTACACAAACACCACTGCACTACCCTAAACCCTAAAACACTACCCCCAGCACAACCCCCTTCACTACACAAACACCACTGCACTGCCTTAAACCCTAAAACACTACACCAACACGACACCCTACACTACACTAACACCACTGCACTACCCTAAACCCTAAAACACTAGCCCCAGCACGACACCTACACTACCCAAACACTACTGCACTACCCTAAACCCTAAATCTACCCCCAGCACAACACCCTAGACTACACAAACACCACTGCACTATTCTAACCTCTAAAAAACTACCCCTAGCACGACCCTCTTCACTACACAAACACCACTGCCCTGCCTTAAACCCTAAAACACTACCCTCAACACGACACCCTACACTACACAAACACCACTGCACTACCCTAAACCGTAAATCAAACCCCAGCATGACCCCCTAAACTACACAAACACCACTGCACTACCCTAAACCCTAAAACACAACCCACAGCATGACCCCATACTCTATACAAACACCACTGCACTACCCTAAACTTTAAAACACTATCCCCAGCATAACCCCCTCACAACACAAACACCACTGCACTACCCTAAACCCTAAATCTACCCCCAGCATGACCCCCTAAACTACCCAAACACCACTGCACTACCCTAAACCCTAAAACACTACCCCCTACACTACACAAAAGCCACTGCACTACCCTAAACCCTAAAACACTACCCCAAGCATGACCCCCTACAGTACACAAACACCACGGCACTACCCTAAACCCTAAAACACTACCCCCAGCAGTACCCCTACACTACCCAAACACAACTGCGCTACCCTAAACCCCTAAAACACTACCCCAAGCATGACCCCCTACATTACAGAAACTCCACTGTACTACCCTAATCCCTAAAACACTACCCCCAGCACGACCCCTTTCACCACCCAAACACAACTGCACTACACTAAACCCAAAAACACTACCCCCAGCACGACCCCCTACACTACCCAAACACCACTGCACTACCCTAAACCCTAAAACACGACCCCCTACACTACAAAAACACCACTGTACTACCCTAAACCCTAAAACACTACCCCCAGCACGACCCCTACACTACACAAACACCACTGCACTACCCTAAACCCTAAAACACTACCCCCTACACTAAACAAAAGCCACTGCACTACCCTAAACCGTAAAACACTACCCTCAGCATGACCCCCTACACTACACAAACACCACTGCACTACCCTAAACCCTAAAACACTACCCGCAGCATGAACCCCTACACTACACAAACACCACTGCCCTACCCTAAACCCTCAAACTCTACCCTCAGTACGACCCCCTACACTACCCAAACACCACTGCACTACCCTAAACCCTCAAACACTACCACCAGCACAACCCCCTACACTACACAAACACCACTGGACTACCCTAAACCCTAAAACACTATCCCCTACAATACCCCCTATACTTCCCAAACAACACTGCACTACCCTAAACCCTAAAACACTATCCCCAGCACTACACCCTACACTACACAAACACCACTGTACTACCCTAAACTCTAAAACACTACCCCCAGCAGTATCCCCTACACTACCCAAACACCACTGCACTACCGTAAACCCTAAAACACTACCCCCAGCACAAACCGCTGCACTACCCAAACAGCACTGCACTACCCTATCCCCAGCACGTCCCCCTACACTACCCAAACATCACTGCACTACACTAAATCCCAAATCTTCCCCAGCATCACCCACTACACAAACACCACTGCACAACCCTAAACCTTAAAACATTATCCCCAGAATGACCCCCGACACCACCCGAATTTCACTACCCTAAACCATAAATCTACCCCCTACACTACACAAACACCACTGCACTGCCCTAAACCCTAAAACACTACCCCCAGCACGACCCCCTATAATACTCAAACACCACTCCACTACCCTAAACCCTAAAACACTACCCCCAGCAAGACCCCCTACACTACACAAACACCAGTGCGGTACCCTAAACCCTAAAACACTACCCCAGCACAACCCCTTACACTACCCGAACACCACTGTGTTTCCCTAAACCCGAAGACACTTCCCCCAGCATGACACATTACACTACATAAACACAACTGCACTACCCTAAACCCAAAAACACTACCCCCAGCACGACCCCCTACACTACACAAACACCACTGCAACACCCTAAACCCTAAAACACTACCTCCAGCACTACCCCTACACTACCCAAACACCACTGCACTACCCTAAAAAACCTAAAACACTACCCCCAACACGACCCCCTTCACTACCCAAACACAACTGCACTACACTAAACCCAAAAACAGTACCCCCAGCACGAACCCCTACACTACCCAAACACAACTGCACTACCCTACACCATGACCCCCTACACTACAAAAACACCACTGCACTACCCTAAACCCTAAAACACTACCCCCACCACGACCCCCTACACTACACAAACACCACTGTACTACCCTAAACACTAAAACACTACCCCAACACTACCCCCTACACTACACAAAAACCACTGCACTACCCTAAACCCTAAAACACTACCCACAGCACGACCCCCGGAACTACGCAAACAGCACTGTACTACCCGAAACCCTAAAACACTACCTCATGCACGACTCACCACATTACACAAACACCACTGTACTACCCTAAACACTAAACACTACGCCCAGCACGACCCCTTTCACTACCCAAACACAAACGCACTACACTAAACCCAAAAACACTACCCCAGCACGAACCCCTACACTACCCAAACACAACTGCACTACCCTACACCATGACCCCCTACACTACAAAAACACCACTGCACTACCCTAAACCCTAAAACACTATCCCCAGCACTACACCCTACACTACACAAACACTACTGCACTACCCTAAACCCTAAGACACTACCCACAGCACGACCCCTACACTACCCAAACACCACTGCACTACCTTAACCCTAAAACACTACCCCAGCATGACCCCCTACACTAGACAAACACCACTGCACTACCCTAAACCCTAAAACACTACCCCCTACACTACACAAACACCACTGCACTACCCTAAATCCTAAAACACTACCCACAGCACGAACCCCTACACTACCCAAACAACACTGCACTACCTTAACCCTAAAACACTACCCCCAGCATGACCCCCTACACTACACAAACACCACTGCACTACCTTAAACCCTAAAACACTACAACCTACACTACCCAAACACCAATGCACTACCCTAAACCCTAAAACACTATCCCCAGCACTACCCCCTACACTACACAAACACCACTGCACTACCCTAAACTCTAAAACACTACCCCCAGCAGTACCCCCTACACTACCCAAATACCACTGCACTACCCTATACCCTAAAACACTACTCCCAGCATGACCCCGACACTACCTAAACACTACTGCACTACCCTAAACCCTAAAACACTACCCCCAGCATGACCCCCGACACTACCTAAACACTACTGCACTACCCTAAACCCTAAAACACTACCCCCAGCACAACCCCCTGCACTACCCAAATAGCACTACACTACCCTAAACCCTAAAACACTATCCCCAGCACGTCCCCCTACACTACCCAAACACCACTGCACTACACTAAATCCCAAATCTTCCCCAGCATGACCCCCTACACTACACAAACACCACTGCACAACCCTAAACCCTAAAACTCTACCCCCAGAATGACCCCCGACATTACAAGAACACAACTTCACTACCCTAAACCCTAAATCTACCCCCTACACTACACAAACAGCACTGCACTGCCCTAAACCCTAAATCTACCCCCTACACTACACAAACACCACTGCACTGCCCTAAACTCTAAAACACTACCCCCAGCATGACCCCCTCCAATACTGAAACACCACTGCACAACCCTAAACCCTAAAACACTACCCCCAGCAAAGCCCCCTACACTACACAAGCACCACTGCGCTACCCTAAATCCTAAAACCCTACCCCTAGCACGACCCCCTACACTACCCAAACACCACTGCACTACCCTAAACCCTAAAACACTACCCCCAGCACTACCCCGTACACTACCCGAACACCACTGCACTACCCTAAAACCTAAAACACTAACCCCAGCACGACCTCCTACACTACACAAGCACCACTGCACTACCCTAATCCCTAAAACACTACCCCAGCACGACTCCCTACACTACCCAAACACCACTGCACTACTCTAAACCCTAAATCCACCCCCAGCATAACCCCCTTCACTACACAAACACCACTGCACTGCCTAAAACACTACCACCAGCATGATTACCTACACTACACAAACACCACTGTCCTACCCTAAACCCTAAAACACTACCCCCAGCACGACCCCCTACACTACCCAAACACAACTGCTCTACACTAAACCCAAAAACAGTACCCCTAGCATGACCCCCTACACTACCCAAACACCACTGCACTACCCTAAACCACGACCCCCTACACTACACAAACACCACTGCAGAACCTTAAACCCTAAAACACTACACCAGCACGACTCCCTAAACTACGCAAACACCACTGCACTGTCCTAAACCCTAAAACACTACCCACAGCATGACCCCCTACACCACATGAACACCAATGCACTACCCTAAACCCTCAAACACTACCCCAAGCACGACCCCCTACACTACCCAAACACCACTGCACTACCCTAAACCCTAAAACACTACCCCCAGAATGACCCCCTACACTACACAAATACCATTGCACAACCCTAAACCCTCAAACACTACCCTCTACACTCCCCAAACACCACTGCACTACCCTAAACCCTAAAACACTACCCCCAGCAGTACCCCCTACACTACCCAAACACCACTGCACTACCCTAAACCCTAAAACACTACCCCGAGCATGACCCCCTACACTACCCAAACACAACGGCACTACCCTAAACCCTAAAACACTACCCCCAGCAGTACCCCCTACACTACCCAAACATAACTGCGCTACCCTAAACCCTAAAACACTACCCCCCGCATGAACCCATACACTTCACAATCACCACTGCACTACCCTACTGCACTACCCTAAACCCTAAAACACCATCCCCAGCATGACCCCCTGCACTACCCAAACAGCACTGCACTCCCCGAAACCATAAAACACTACCCCCAGCATGACCCCCTACACTACACAAACACCACTGCCCTAACCTACTGCACTACACTAAACCCTAAAACACTTCCCCAGCATGAACCCCTAAACTACCCAAACACCACTGCACTACCCAAAACCCTACAACACTACCCCAGCATGACCCCTTACACTACCCGAACACCACTGGGTTTCCCTAAACCCTAAGACACTTCCGAAAGCATGACACATTACACTACATAAACACAACTGCACTACCCTAAACCCAAAAATACTACCCCCAGCACGACCCCCTACACTACACAAACACCACTGCACTACCCTAAACCCTTAAAACACTACCTCCAGCACTACCCCCACACTACCCAAACACCACTGCACTACCCTAAAACCTAAAACACTGAACCAGCCAGACCCCCTACACTACACAAACACCACGGCACTACCCTAAACCCTAAAACACTACCCCCCGCAGTACCCCCTACATTACCCAAACACAACTGCGCTACCCTAAACCCCTAAAACACTACCCACAGCATGACCCCCTACACTAGACAAACACCACTGCACTACTCTAAACCCTAAATCTACCTCCAGCACATCCCCCTACACTACACAAACACCACTGCACTGCCTAAAACACTACCATCAGCGCAACTCACTACACTACCCAAACACCACTGCTCTACACTAAATCCTAAAACACTACCCCAGCACGACCCCCTTCACTACACAAACACGACCGCACTGCCTAAAAAACTACCCCCAGCGCGACCACCTACACTACACAAACACGACTGAACTACCCTAAACCCTAAATCTACCACCAGAATGACCCCCTACACTACACAAACACCACTGCACTACCCTAAACTCTAAAACACCACCCCCAGCATGACCCCTTACACTACCCAAACACCACTGCACTACCCTGAACCCTAAAACACGACCCCCTACACTACATTAACACCACTGCACTATCCTAAACCCTCACACACTACCCCGAGTACGACCCCCTACACTACCCAAACACCACTGCACTACCCTAAACCCTAAAACACTACCCCCTTCATTACACAAACACCACTGCACTACCCTAAACCCTAAAACATTACCTCCAGCACTACCCCCACACTACCCAAACACCACTGCACTACCATAAAACCTAAAACACTGAACCAGCCAGACCCCCTACACTACACAAGTACCACTGCACTACCCTAAACCCTAAAACACTACCCAAGCACGACACCCTACAGTACCCAAGCATACCTGCACTACCCTAAACCCTAAAACACTACCACCAGCACAACTCACTACACTAACCAAACACCACTGCACTACTCTAAACCCTAAATCTACCTCCAGCACATCCCCCTACACTACACAAACACCACTGCACTGCCTAAAACACTACCATCAGCGCAACTCACTACACTACCCAAACACCACTGCTCTACACTAAATCCTAAAACAGTACCCCAGCATGACCCCCTTCACTACACAAACACAACCGCACTGCCTAAAAAACTACCCCCAGCGCGACCCCCTACACTACACAAACACCACTGAACTACCCTAAACCCTAAATCTACCACCAGAATGACCCCCTACACTACACAAACACCACTGCACTACCCTAAACCCTAAAACACCACCCCCAGCATGACCCCTTTCACTACCCAAACACCACTGCACTACCCTGAACTCTAAAACACGACCCCCTACACTACATTAACACCACTGCACTACCATAAACCCTCAAACACTACCCCCAGTACGACCCCCTACACTACCCAAACACCACTGCACTACCCTAAACCCTAAAACACTACCCCCTACATTACACAAACACCACTGTACTACCCTAAACCCTAAAACACCGCCCCAGCATGACCCCTTTCACTACCCAAACACCACTGCACTACCCTGAACCCTAAAACACGACCCCCTACACTACATTAACACCACTGCACTACCCTAAACCCTCAAACACTACCCCCAGTACGACCCCCTACACTACCCAAACACCACTGCACTACCCTAAACCCTAAAACACTACCCCCTACACTACACAAAAGCCACTGCACTACCCTAAACCCTAAAACACTACCCACAGCACGACCTCCTACACTACACATACCCCACTGCACTACCCTAAACCCTAAAACACTACCCCATACACTACAAAAACACCACTGCACTACCCTAAACCCCTAAAAGACTACCCACAGCATGACCCCCTACACTACACAAACACCACTGCACTACCCTAAACCCTAAAACACTACCCCTACACTACACAAAAGCCACTGCACTACCCTAAACCCTCAAACACTACCCCAAGCACGACCCCCTACACTACACAAACACCATTGCACTACCCTAAACCCTAAAACACTACCCTCTACACTCTCCAAACACCACTGCACTACCCTAAACCCTAAAACACTACCCCCAGCAGTACCCCCTACACTACCCAAAAACCACTGCACTACCCTAAACCCTAAAACACTACCCCGAGCATGACCCCCTACACTACACAAACACCACGGCACTACCCTAAACCCTAAAACACTACCCCCCGCAGTACCCCCTACATTACCCAAACACAACTGCGCTACCCTAAACCCCTAAAACACTACCCACAGCATGACCCCCTACACTACACAAACACCACTGCACTACCCTAAACCCTAAAACACTACCCCCTACACTACAAAAAAGCCACTGCACTACCCTAAACCCTAAAACACTACCCCGAGCATGACCCCCTACACTACACAAACACCACGGCACTACCCTAAACCCTAAAACACTACCCCCAGCAGTACCCCCTACACTACCCAAACACAACTGCGCTACCCAAAACCCCTAAAACACTACCCCAAGCATGACCCCCTACATTACAGAAACTCCACTGTACTACCCTAAACCCTAAAACACTACCCCCAGCACGACCCCTTTCACCACCCAAACACAACTGCACTACACTAAACCCAAAAACACTACCCCCAGCACGACCCCCTACACTACCCAAACACCACTGCACTACCCTAAACCCTAAATCACGACCCCCTACACTACCCAAACACCACTGCACTACCCTAAACCCTAAAACACTACCCCCTACACTACACAAAAGCCACTGCACTACCCTAAACCCTAAAACACTACCCAAAGCATGACCCCCTACACTACACAAACACCACTGCACTACCCTAAACCCTAAAACACTAACCGCAGCATGACCCCCTACACTACACAAACACCACTGCACTACCCTAAACCCTCAAACTCTACCCTCAGTACGACCCCCTACACTACCGAAACACCAATGCACTACCCTAAACCCTCAAACACTACCCCCAGCACAACCCCCTACACTACACAAACACCACTGGACTACCCTAAACCCTAAAACACTATCCCCTACTATACCCCCTACACTACCCAAACAACACTGCACTACCCTAAACCCTAAAACACTATCCCCAGCACTACACCCTACACTGCACAAACACCACTGTACTACCCTAAACTCTAAAACACTACCCCCAGCAGTATCCCCTACACTACGCAAACACCACTGCACTACCCTAAACCCTAAAACACTACCCCCAACACAAACCCCTGCACTACCCAAACAGCACTGCACTACCCTATCCCCAGCACGTCCCCTACACTACCCAAACACCACTGCACTACACTAAATCCCAAATCTTCCCCAGCATGGCCCACTACACAAACACCACTGCACAACCCTAAACCTTAAAACATTATCCCCAGAATGACCCCCGACACCACCCGAACACCATTTCACTACCCTAAACCATAAATCTACCCCCTATACTACACAAACACCACTGGACTACCCTAAACCCTAAAACACCACCCCCAGCATGACCCCTTTCACTACCCAAACACCACTGCACTACCCTGAACCCTAAAACACGACCCCCTACACTACATTAACACCACTCCACTACCCTAAACCCTAAAACACTACCCCCAGCAAGACCCCCTACACTACACAAACACCACTGCACTACCCTAAACCCTAAAACACCACCCCCAGCATGACCCCTTTCACTACCCAAACACCACTGCACTACCCTGAACCCTAAAACACGACCCCCTACACTACATTAACACCACTGCACTACCCTAAACCCTCAAACACTACCCCCAGTACGACCCCCTACACTACCCAAACACCACTACACTACCCTAAACCCTAAAACACTACCCCCTACATTACACAAACACCACTGTACTACCCTAAACCCTAAAACACCACCCCCAGCATGACCCCTTTCACTACCCAAACACCACTGCACTACCCTGAACCCTAAAACACGACCCCCTACACTACATTAACACAACTGCACTACTCTAAACCCTCAAACACTACCCCCAGTACAACCCCCTACACTACCCAAACACCACTGCACTACCCTAAACCCTAAAACACTACCCCCTACACTACACAAAAGCCACTGCACTACCCTAAACCCTAAAACACTACCCACAGCACGACCTCCTACACTACAAAAACACCACTGCACTACCCTAAACCCCTAAAACACTACCCACAGCATGACCCCCTACACTACACAAACACCACTGCACTACCCTAAACCCTAAAACACTACCCCTACACTACACAAAAGCCACTGCACTACCCTAAACCCTCAAACACTACCCCAAGCACGACCCCCTACACTACACAAACACCATTGCACTACCCTAAACCCTAAAACACTACCCTCTACACTCCCCAAACACCACTGCACTACCCTAAACGCTAAAACACTACCCCCAGCAGTACCCCCTACACTACCCAAACACCACTGCTCTACCCTAAACCCTAAAACACTACCCCGAGCATGACCCCCTACACTACACAAACACCACGGCACTACCCTAAACACTAAAACACTACCCCCCGCAGTACCCCCTACACTACCCAAACACAACTGCGCTACCCTAATCCCCTAAAACACTACCCACAGCATGACCCCCTACACTACACAAACAGCACTGCACTACCCTATCCCCAGCACGTCCCCCTACACTGCCCAAACATCACTGCACTACCCTGAACCCTAAAACACGACCCCCTACACTACATTAACACAACTGCACTACTCTAAACCCTCAAACACTACCCCCAGTACAACCCCCTACACTACCCAAACACCACTGCACAACCCTAAACCCTAAAACACTACCCCCTACACTACACAAAAGCCACTGCACTACCCTAAACCCTAAAACACTACCCACAGCACGACCTCCTACACTACAAAAACACCACTGCACTACCCTAAACCCCTAAAACACTACCCACAGCATGACCCCCTACACTACACAAACACCACTGCACTACCCTAAACCCTAAAACACTACCCCTACACTACACAAAAGCCACTGCACTACCCTAAACCCTCAAACACTACCCCAAGCACGACCCCCTACACTACACAAACACCATTGCACTACCCTAAACCCTAAAACACTACCCTCTACACTCCCCAAACACCACTGCACTACCCTAAACGCTAAAACACTACCCCCAGCAGTACCCCCTACACTACCCAAACACCACTGCTCTACCCTAAACCCTAAAACACTACCCCGAGCATGACCCCCTACACTACACAAACACCACGGCACTACCCTAAACACTAAAACACTACCCCCCGCAGTACCCCCTACACTACCCAAACACAACTGCGCTACCCTAATCCCCTAAAACACTACCCACAGCATGACCCCCTACACTACACAAACAGCACTGCACTACCCTATCCCCAGCACGTCCCCCTACACTGCCCAAACATCACTGCACTACACTAAATCCCAAATCTTCCCCAGCATCACCCACTACACAAACACCACTGCACAACCCTAAACCTTAAAACATTATCCCCAGAATGACCCCCGACACCACCCGAATTTCACTACCCTAAACCATAAATCTACCCCCTACACTACACAAACACCACTGCACTGCCCTAAACCCTAAAACACTACCCCCAGCACGACCCCCTATAATACTCAAACACCACTCCACTACCCTAAACCCTAAAACACTACCCCCAGCAAGACCCCCTACACTACACAAACACCACTGCACTACCCTAAACCCTAAAACACTACCCCAGCACAACCCCTTACACTACCCGAACACCACTGTGTTTCCCTAAACCCGAAGACACTTCCCCCAGCATGACACATTACACTACATAAACACAACTGCACTACCCTAAACCCAAAAACACTACCCCCAGCACGACCCCCTACACTACACAAACACCACTGCAACACCCTAAACCCTAAAACACTACCTCCAGCACTACCCCTACACTACCCAAACACCACTGCACTACCCTAAAAAACCTAAAACACTACCCCCAGCACGACCCCCTTCACTACCCAAACACAACTGCACTACACTAAACCCAAAAACAGTACCCCCAGCACGAACCCCTACACTACCCAAACACAACTCCACTACCCTACACCATGACCCCCTACACTACAAAAACACCACTGCACTACCCTAAACCCTAAAACACTACCCCCAGCACGACCCCCTACACTACACAAACACCACTGTACTACCCTAAACCCTAAAACACTACCCCAACACTACCCCCTACACTACACAAAAACCACTGCACTACCCTAAACCCTAAAACACTACCCACAGCACGACCCCCGGAACTACCCAAACAGCACTGTACTACCCGAAACCCTAAAACACTACCTCAAGCACGACTCCCTACATTACACAAA
This sequence comes from Triturus cristatus, assembly GCF_964204655.1. NCBI lineage: Eukaryota > Metazoa > Chordata > Amphibia > Caudata > Salamandridae > Triturus > Triturus cristatus. The sequence goes on along the minus strand of NC_140579.1, from coordinate 672,245,630 downwards.
CACCACTGTACTACCCTAAACACTAAAACACTACGCCCAGCACGACCCCTTTAACTACCCAAACACAAATGCACTACACTAAACCCAAAAACACTACCCCAGCACGACCCCCTACACTACCCAAACACCACTGCACTACCCTTAACCATAAAACACAAACCAATACACTACAAAAACACGACTGCACTACCCTAAACCCTAAAACACTATCCCCAGCACTACACCCTACACTACACAAACACCACTGCACTACCCTAAACCCTAAAACACTACCCACAGCACGACCCCCTACACTACCCAAACACCACTGCACTACCTTAACCCTAAAACACTACCCCAGCATGACCCCCTACACTACACAAACACCACTGCACTACCCTAAACCCTAAAACACTACCCCCTACACTAAACAAACACAACTGCACTACCCTACACCATGACCCCCTACACTACAAAAACACCACTGCACTACCCTAAACCCTAAAACACTACCCCCAGCACGACCCCCTACACTACACAAACACCACTGTACTACCCTAAACCCTAAAACACTACCCCAACACTACCCCCTACACTACACAAAAACCACTGCACTACCCTAAACCCTAAAACACTACCCACAGCACGACCCCCGGAACTACGCAAACAGCACTGTACTACCCGAAACCCTAAAACACTACCTCAAGCACGACTTCCTACATTACACAAACACCACTGTACTACCCTAAACACTAAAACACTACGCCCAGCACGACCCCTTTCACTACCCAAACACAAATGCACTACACTAACCCCAAAAACACTACCCCAGCACAACCCCCTACACTACCCAAACACCACTGCACTACCCTTAACCATAAAACACAACCCAATACACTACAAAAACACGACTGCACTACCCTAAACCCTAAAACACTATCCCCAGCACTACACCCTACACTACACAAACACTACTGCACTACCCTAAACCCTAAAACACTACCCACAGCACGACCCCCTACACTACCCAAACACCACTGCACTACCTTAGCCCTAAAACACTACCCCAGCATGACCCCCTACACTACACAAACACCACTGCACTACCCTAAACCCTAAAACACTACCCCCTACACTACACAAACACCACTGCACTACCCTAAACCCTAAAACACTACCCACAGCACGAACCCCTACACTACCCAAACACCACTGCACTACCCTAAACCCTAAAACACTACCCCTACACTACACAAAAGCCACTGCACTACCCTAAACCCTCAAACACTACCCCAAGCACGACCCCCTACACTACACAAACACCATTGCACTACCCTAAACCCTAAAACACTACCCTCTACACTCCCCAAACACCACTGCACTACCCTAAACGCTAAAACACTACCCCCAGCAGTACCCCCTACACTACCCAAACACCACTGCTCTACCCTAAACCCTAAAACACTACCCCGAGCATGACCCCCTACACTACACAAACACCACGGCACTACCCTAAACACTAAAACACTACCCCCCGCAGTACCCCCTACACTACCCAAACACAACTGCGCTACCCTAATCCCCTAAAACACTACCCACAGCATGACCCCCTACACTACACAAACAGCACTGCACTACCCTATCCCCAGCACGTCCCCCTACACTGCCCAAACATCACTGCACTACACTAAATCCCAAATCTTCCCCAGCATCACCCACTACACAAACACCACTGCACAACCCTAAACCTTAAAACATTATCCCCAGAATGACCCCCGACACCACCCGAATTTCACTACCCTAAACCATAAATCTACCCCCTACACTACACAAACACCACTGCACTGCCCTAAACCCTAAAACACTACCCCCAGCACGACCCCCTATAATACTCAAACACCACTCCACTACCCTAAACCCTAAAACACTACCCCCAGCAAGACCCCCTACACTACACAAACACCACTGCACTACCCTAAACCCTAAAACACTACCCCAGCACAACCCCTTACACTACCCGAACACCACTGTGTTTCCCTAAACCCGAAGACACTTCCCCCAGCATGACACATTACACTACATAAACACAACTGCACTACCCTAAACCCAAAAACACTACCCCCAGCACGACCCCCTACACTACACAAACACCACTGCAACACCCTAAACCCTAAAACACTACCTCCAGCACTACCCCTACACTACCCAAACACCACTGCACTACCCTAAAAAACCTAAAACACTACCCCCAGCACGACCCCCTTCACTACCCAAACACAACTGCACTACACTAAACCCAAAAACAGTACCCCCAGCACGAACCCCTACACTACCCAAACACAACTCCACTACCCTACACCATGACCCCCTACACTACAAAAACACCACTGCACTACCCTAAACCCTAAAACACTACCCCCAGCACGACCCCCTACACTACACAAACACCACTGTACTACCCTAAACCCTAAAACACTACCCCAACACTACCCCCTACACTACACAAAAACCACTGCACTACCCTAAACCCTAAAACACTACCCACAGCACGACCCCCGGAACTACCCAAACAGCACTGTACTACCCGAAACCCTAAAACACTACCTCAAGCACGACTCCCTACATTACACAAACACCACTGTACTACCCTAAACACTAAAACACTACGCCCAGCACGACCCCTTTAACTACCCAAACACAAATGCACTACACTAAACCCAAAAACACTACCCCAGCACGACCCCCTACACTACCCAAACACCACTGCACTACCCTTAACCATAAAACACAAACCAATACACTACAAAAACACGACTGCACTACCCTAAACCCTAAAACACTATCCCCAGCACTACACCCTACACTACACAAACACCACTGCACTACCCTAAACCCTAAAACACTACCCACAGCACGACCCCCTACACTACCCAAACACCACTGCACTACCTTAACCCTAAAACACTACCCCAGCATGACCCCCTACACTACACAAACACCACTGCACTACCCTAAACCCTAAAACACTACCCCCTACACTAAACAAACACAACTGCACTACCCTACACCATGACCCCCTACACTACAAAAACACCACTGCACTACCCTAAACCCTAAAACACTACCCCCAGCACGACCCCCTACACTACACAAACACCACTGTACTACCCTAAACCCTAAAACACTACCCCAACACTACCCCTACACTACACAAAAACCACTGCACTACCCTAAACCCTAAAACACTACCCACAGCACGACCCCCGGAACTACGCAAACAGCACTGTACTACCCGAAACCCTAAAACACTACCTCAAGCACGACTTCCTACATTACACAAACACCACTGTACTACCCTAAACACTAAAACACTACGCCCAGCACGACCCCTTTCACTACCCAAACACAAATGCACTACACTAACCCCAAAAACACTACCCCAGCACAACCCCCTACACTACCCAAACACCACTGCACTACCCTTAACCATAAAACACAACCCAATACACTACAAAAACACGACTGCACTACCCTAAACCCTAAAACACTATCCCCAGCACTACACCCTACACTACACAAACACTACTGCACTACCCTAAACCCTAAAACACTACCCACAGCACGACCCCCTACACTACCCAAACACCACTGCACTACCTTAGCCCTAAAACACTACCCCAGCATGACCCCCTACACTACACAAACACCACTGCACTACCCTAAACCCTAAAACACTACCCCCTACACTACACAAACACCACTGCACTACCCTAAACCCTAAAACACTACCCACAGCACGAACCCCTACACTACCCAAACACCACTGCACTACCTTAACCCTAAAACACTACCCCCAGCATGACCCCCTACACTACACAAACACCACTGCACTACCTTAAACCCTAAAACACTACAACCTACACTACCCAAACACCAATGCACTACCCTAAACCCTAAAACACTATCCCCAGCACTACCCCCTACACTACCCAAATACCACTGCACTACCCTATACCCTAAAACACTACTCCCAGCATGACCCTCGACACTACCAAAACACTACTGCACTACCCTAAACCCTAAAACACTACCCCCAGCATGACCCCCGACACTACCTAAACACTAGTGCACTACCCATAAACCTAAAACACTACCCCCAGCACAACCCCCTGCACTACCCAAATAGCACTACACTACACTCAACCCTAAAATACTATCCCCAGCACGTCCCCCTACACTACCCAAACACCACTGCACTACACTAAATCCCAAATCTTCCCCAGTATGACACCCTACACTACACAAACACCACTGCACAACCCTAAACCCTAAAACACTACCCCCAGAATGACCCCGACATTACCCGAACACAACTTCACTACCCTAAACCCTAAGTCTACCCCCTACACTACACAAACAGCACTGCACTGCCCTAAACCCTAAATCTACCCCCTACACTACACAAACACCACTGCGCTACCCTAAACCCTAAAACCCTACACCTAGCACGACCCCCTACACTACCCAAACACCACTGCACTACCCTAAACTCTAAAACACTACCCCCAGCACGACCCCCTCCAATACTGAAACACCACTGCACTACCCTAAACCCTAAAACACTACCCCCAGCAAGGACCCTACACTACACAAGCACCACTGCGCTACCCTAAACCCTAAAACCCTACCCCTAGCACGACCCCCTACACTACCCAAACACCACTGCACTACCCTTAACCCTAAAACACTACCCCCAGCACGACCCCCTCCAATACTGAAACACCACTGCACTACCCTAAACCCTAAAACACTACCCCCAGCAAGGCCCCCTACACTACACAAGCACCACTGCGCTACCCTAAACCCTAAAACCCTACCCCTAGCACGACCCCCTACACTACCCAAACACCACTGCACTACCCTAAAACCTAAAACACTAACCCCAGCATGACCTCCTACACTACACAAGCACCACTGCACTACCCTAATCCCTAAAACACTACCCCAGCACGACTCCTTACACTACCCAAACACCACTGCACTACTCTAAACCCTAAATCCACCCCAGCACAACCCCCTTCACTACACAAACACCACTGCACTGCCTAAAACACTACCCCCAGCATGACTCCCTACACTACACAAACACCACTGTCCTACCCTAAACCCTAAAACACTACCCCCAGCACGACCCCCTACATTACCCAAACACAACTGCACTACACTAAACCCAAAACCAGTACCCCTAGCATGACCCCCTACACTACCCAAACACCACTGCACTACCCTAAACCACGACCCCCTACACTACACAAACACCACTGCACTACCCTAAACCCTAAAACACTACCCCCAGCATGACTCCCTAAACTACGCAAACACCACTGCACTGCCCTAAACCCTAAAACACTACCCACAGCACGACCCCCTACACCACATGAACACCAATGCACTACCCTAAACCCTCAAACACTACCCCAAGCACGACCCCCTACACTACCCAAACACCACTGCACTACCCTAATCACTAAAACACTACCCCCAGAATGACCCCCTATACTACACAAACACCATTGCACTACCCTAAACCCTAAAACACTACCCTCTACACTCCCCAAACACCACTGCACTACCCTAAACCCTAAAACACTACCCCCAGCAGTACCCCCTACACTAGCCAAACACCACTGCACTACCCTAAACCCTAAAACACTACCCCGAGCATGACCCCCTACACTACACAAACACCACGGCACTACCCTAAACCCTAAAACACTACCCCCAGCAGTACCCCCTACACTACCCAAACATAACTGCGCTACCCTAAACCCTAAAACACTGCCCCCCGCATGACCCCATACACTTCACAAACACCACTGCACTACCCTACTGCACTACCCTAAACCCTAAAACACCATCCCCAGCATGACCCCCTGCACTACCCAAACTGCACTGCACTCCCCGAAACCATAAAACACTATCCCCAGCATGACCCCCTACACTACACAAACACCACTGCACTAACCTACTGCACTACACTAAACCCGAAAACACTTCCCCAGCATGAACCCCTACACTACCCAAACACCACTGCACTACCCTAAACCCAAAAACACTACGCCCAGCACGACCCCCTACACTACACAAACACCACTGCACTACCCTAAACCCTATAACACTACCTCCAGCACTACCCCCTACACTACCCAAACACCACTGCACTACCCTAAAACCTAAAACACTGAACCAGCAAGACCCCCCACACTACACAAGTACCACTGCACTACCCTAAACCCTAAAACACTACCCAAGCACGACACCCTACACTACCCAAGCATACCTGCACTACCCTAAACCCTAAAACATTACCACCAGCACAACTCACTACACTACCCAAACACCACTGCACTACTCTAAGCCCTAAATCTACCTCCAGCACATCCCCCTACACTACATAAACACCACTGCACTGCCTAAAACACTACCATCAGCGCAACTCACTACACTACCCAAACACCACTGCTCTACACTAAATCCTAATACACTACCCCAGCACGACCCCCTTCTCTACACAAACACGACCGCACTGCCTAAAAAACTACACCCAGCGTGACCCCCATCACTACACAAACACCACTGAACTACCCTAAACCCTAAATCTACCACCAGAATGACCCCCTACACTACACAAACACCACTGCACTACCCTAAACCCTAAAACACTACCCCAAGCACGACCCCCTACATTACACAAACACCACTGTACTACCCTAAAACACCACCCCCAGCATGACCCCTTTCACTACCCAAACACCACTGCACTACCCTGAACCCTAAAACACGACCCCCTACACTACATTAACACCACTGCACTACCCTAAACCCTCAAACACTACCCCCAGTATGACCCCCTACACTACCCAAACACCACTGCACTACCCTAAACCCTAAAACACTACCCCCTACACTACACAAAAGCCACTGCACTACCCTAAACCGTAAAACACTACCCACAGCACGACATCCTACACTACACAAGCACCACTGCACTACCCTAAACCCTAAAACACTACCCCCTACACTACAAAAACACCACTGCACTACCCTAAACCCCTAAAACATTACCCACAGCATGACCCCCTACACTACACAAACACCACTGTACTACCCTAAACCCTAAAACACTACCCCCTACACTACACAAAAGCCACTGCACTACCCTAAACCCTTAAACACTACCCCAAGTACGACCCCCTACACTACACAAACACCATTGCCCTACCCTAAACCCTAAAACACTACCCTCTACACTCCCCAAACACCACTGCACTACCCTAAACCCTAAAACACTACCCCCAGCAGTACCCCCTACACTACCCAAACACCACTGCACTACCCTAAACTCTAAAAAACTACCCCGAGCATGACCCCCTACACTACACAAACACCACGGCACTACCCTAAACCCTAAAACACTACCCCAGCAGTACCCCCTACACTACCCAAACACAACTGCGCTACCCTTGTTGCAGGGATTCTGCTTATACACAGAACTATGCGTAGACCCCAGGACCTCAGTGAATTGTGGTGTACCAGAAACTCACCTCAGAACCCAGAACCCAGTATTCGGCTAGCATAAGTGTCCCATTCGTTATCCGAGATTTATCTCGGCAGTCCCAATGAAAAGACAACCCAGAACAAGCGACTCAGTATACTCTCAGTAATGGTGGGAATCGGAAATACCTGTTCGTATATTATTCTCACATCAGTCCACAACAATAATCAACAGAGACACGGTGAAAATAAAAAGAGTTTATTTTTATAGACCACGTGTCCTAAGATGCAAGTGCGAACGGGAGAGTTATCAATCCGTGTAAGAGCCACACTGCTGAATCTACTTCCGCTACAGAGAAAGGTAACGGCTCCAATTTTTCAATATGTAGCAAGGAATATGAAGCATCTTTCATGGACATGAACTGCTGTTTGTCAGTAAGGTTAAAGGGAAGAAATAACGATGTTGTATTCAGATAGTCCCAAGGGACCTTCCCTGCCTTCAATGTTTGTAATGTCCATGCAAACTGCATAACAGAACGCAACTGGTTTTGACCATGATACAATACAGACATATCATCATGCACAATATCAACAATTGAAGAAACAATATTATCTAATGTATAAATTCGAGAAGAAAGAGTGCTAATGCTGTTATCAATAACTGCTAATACTTTTTCCATATTAGCCTGATCAATAGCTCTCAATCGTGAAGCTGCCTCAATTTGCGACAGTTTCCATACTTCGTTGTAAATAGCATACGCCCATCTCTTGGATCTGCCACCCACAGGACCTTTAACAAAATCATTCAAATCGATTTTGTCATGTAATTTTGATAAATGAACTTTGACAGATGCCAAGGTGGAATGTCGCAGCCAGGACTGACATAATTTCCCTACAGAGTATGTAGTTACTGTATGTGACGACTCAAACTGTGGGTCTACGCGTTCCTGAGTATACCCCGGTTTCAGTCCTAGAAAACGACGTTGACAGGTATCAGAACTGCTTTGCCAAATTAACCATCCCTCATTACTAAATTTCGAAATATTGAAAGATGAATTAGAAACTAATAACTGCAAAGCAGGAAGGGACAGATCTGTGTGGTTATCCCAATTTGGGTAAGCGCCCAGATCCGGCACAGAAGGCGAATTTAGTTTTTTAGAAGTGGCCAATCCGAAACAGGTGGTTTGGAAGATGGTTGAATTTAAAAACAACATATGATTTGGTACTAGACAGGCACGGTGTAAAGCTTCAGTTCCCTGAACCTGCCACGGTTTGGAACCCCAAACCGACTTAAGATCAATAGTAGCCTTCCATAGATCATAACCTTTGATTGACAACTCATCCATAAAGGACTTAGAATAAAGCAATTTGGTGTGTGTCAGTCTAACCTTGGAGGCAGACTCAGGCTTAACTTTAACCCCTTCAGTGCCCATGACGAGCTGGACTCGTTCGTCATGGAGCACAGTCGCGCTGTGCCCATGACGAGTCCAGCTCGTCATGGGACCCACCCTTGGGGGAAGCGCTGGCGCTCCCCCCGTGATTCGGCGATTTATGTATTTTTTACTGGGGAGGCTGGGGAAGACCTTCCCCTTCCTCCCCCCGCCCCCCCCGCTCGCGTCATCAATGACGTCAGCGCGCGAGGCGCGCTGACGTCACCGGAGGCTTCCCCTTTGCTCTCCGAGGCGCAGGAAGCCATTTGCTTCCTGCGCGTCGGAGAGTAAAGGTCAGTTTTGGGGCTGGGGAGGGGGTAATGTTGCTTCGGTGGGTTAGGTAGGGTGGGGGCACAATGCTGGGGGGGTAGAAATGTATTTTTGTTGGCTCTGCTTTCTCAATTACGCTTAGATCGTCCAAGTGCAGGGGCTTGTTGATGTTATTTATGCGAAAAAAAAACGCTTGTTTTCGTTTTTCTCTCGTTTTCTGCGTCATGGGTGCTGCTAGCGTGGGATGGGGGTGGGGGGCGAAATAAAGTCAGTCCTAGGGGTTCCAAAGAGGCCAGATTGATTTTATTTGCTTACAAAACACCAGCATCAGAGTTTGCCAGTGCAGTGTGACTTTCGTTTTCTCGTGTAACTTTGAACTGCATTGTTGTACCAAGGGGGGGCGAAAGAAAGTATGACAGAGGGGTTGCAAAGTGGCCAGATTGATTTTATTTGCTTCCAAGTACACCAGCATCAGAGTTTGCCAGTGATGTGCTTTTTTCGTTTTTTTGTCTTCCTTTGAACTGTTTTGTGGTCCCCGGGGGCAAAGTAAAGTTAGACAGAGGGATTGCAAAGTGGCCAGATTGATTTCATTTGCATCCAAGTACACCAGCATCAGAGTTTGCCAGTGCAGTGCGACTTTCGTTTTCTCATCTAACTTTGAACAGCATTGTTGTTCCCAGGGGGGGTGAAATAAAGTAAGACAGAGGGGTTGCAAAGTGGCCAGATTGATTTTATTTGCATCCAAATACACCAGCATCAGAGTTTGCCAGTGCAGTGTGACTTTCGTTTTCTCGTGTAACTTTGAACAGCATTGTTGTACCAAGGGGGGGGCGAAAGAAAGTAAGACAGAGGGGTTGCAAAGTGGCCAGATTGATTTTATTTGCTTCCAAGTACACCAGCATCAGAGTTTGCCAGTGATGTGCTTCTTTCGTTTTTTTGTCTTCCTTTGAACAGTGTTGTTGTTCCCAGGGGGGGCGAAGTAAAGTAAGCCATAGGGGTTGCAAAGTGGCCAGATTGATTTTATGTGCATCCAAGTACACCAGCATCACATAGTTTTCCAGTGAATTGCTTGTTTTGTTTTCTGGTCTTCCTTTGAACAGCATTGTTGTTCCCCGGGGGCAAAATAAAGTTAGACAGAGGGATTGCAAAGTGGCCAGATTGATTTTATTTGCATCCAAGCACACCAGCATCAGAGTTTGCCAGTGCAGTGCGTCTTTAGTTTTCTCGCCTAACTTTGAACAGTATTGTTGTTCCCAGGGGGGGCGAAATAAAGTAAGACAGAGGGGTTGCCAAGTGGCCAGATTGTTTTTATTTGCATCCAAGTACACCAGCATCAGAGTTTGCCAGTGTATTGCTACTTTCGTTTTCTCATCTAACTTTGAACAGCATTGTTCCCAGGGGGGGCGAAATAAAGTAAGACAGAGGGGTTGCAAAGTGGCCAGATTGATTTTATTTGCATCCAAATACACCAGCATCAGAGTTTTCCAGTGCAGTGTGACTTTCGTTTTCTCGTGTAACTTTGAACAGCATTGTTGTACCAAGGGGGTTGAAAGAAAGTAAGACAGAGGGGTTTGCCAAGTGGCCAGATTGATTTTATTTGCATCCAAATACACCAGCATCAGAGTTTGCCAGTGCAGTGTGACTTTCGTTTTCTCGTGTAACTTTGAACAGCATTGTTGTACCAAGGGGGGGCGAAAGAAAGTAAGACAGAGGGGTTGCAAAGTGGCCAGATTGTTTTTATTTGGATCCAAGTACACCAGCATCAGAGTTTGTCAGTGTATTGCTACTTTCGTTTTCTCATCTAACTTTGAACAGCATTGTTGTTCCCAGGGGGGGTGAAATAAAGTAAGACAGAGGGGTTGCAAAGTGGCCAGATTGATTTTATTTGCTTCCAAGTACACCAGCATCAGAGTTTGCCAGTGATGTGCTTCTTTCGTTTTTTTGTCTTCCTTTGAACAGTGTTGTTGTTCCCAGGGGGGGCGAAGTAAAGTAAGCCATAGGGGTTGCAAAGTGGCCAGATTGATTTTATGTGCATCCAAGTACACCAGCATCACATAGTTTTCCAGTGAATTGCTTGTTTTGTTTTCTGGTCTTCCTTTGAACAGCATTGTTGTTCCCCGGGGGCAAAATAAAGTTAGACAGAGGGATTGCAAAGTGGCCAGATTGATTTTATTTGCATCCAAGCACACCAGCATCAGAGTTTGCCAGTGCAGTGCGTCTTTAGTTTTCTTGCCTATCTTTGAACAGTATTGTTGTTCCCAGGGGGTGCGAAATAAAGTAAGACAGAGGGGTTGCCAAGTGGCCAGATTGTTTTTATTTGCATCCAAGTACACCAGCATCAGAGTGTGCCAGTGTATTGCTACTTTCGTTTTCTCATCTAACTTTGAACAGCATTGTTCCCAGGGGGGGCGAAATAAAGTAAGACAGAGGGGTTGCAAAGTGGCCAGATTGATTTTATTTGCATCCAAATACACCAGCATCAGAGTTTGCCAGTGCAGTGTGACTTTCGTTTTCTCGTGTAACTTTGAACAGCATTGTTGTACCAAGGGGGTTGAAAGAAAGTAAGACAGAGGGATTTGCCAAGTGGCCAGATTGATTTTATTTGCATCCAAATACACCAGCATCAGAGGTTGCCAGTGCAGTGTGACTTTCGTTTTCTCGTGTAACTTTGAACAGCATTGTTGTACCAAGGGGGGGGGGGGGCGAAAGAAAGTAAGACAGAGGGGTTGCAAAGTGGCCAGATTGATTTTATTTGCATCCAAATACACCAGCATCAGAGTTTGCCAGTGCAGTGTGACTTTTGTTTTCTCGTGTAACTTTGAACAGCATTGTTGTACCAAGGGGGTTGAAAGAAAGTAAGACAGAGGGGTTTGCCAAGTGGCCAGATTGATTTTATTTGCTTCCAAGTACACCAGCATCAGAGTTTGCCAGTGATGTGCTTCTTTCGTTTTTTTGTCTTCCTTTGAACAGTGTTGTTGTTCCCAGGGGGGGCGAAATAAAGTAAGCCATAGGGGTTGCAAAGTGGCCAGATTGATTTTATGTGCATCCAAGTACACCAGCATCACATAGTTATCCAGTGAAGTGCTACTTTCGTTTTCTGGTCTTCCTTTGAACAGCATTGTTGTTCCCCGGGGGCAAAATAAAGTTAGACAGAGGGATTGCAAAGTGGCCAGATTGATTTCATTTGCATCCAAGTACACCAGCATCAGAGTTTGCCAGTGCAGTGCGACTTTCGTTTTCTCGTCTAACTTTGAACAGTATTGTTGTTCCCAGGGGGGGGCGAAATAAAGTAAGACAGAGGGGTTGCCAAGTGGCCAGATTGTTTTTATTTGCATCCAAGTACACCAGCTTCAGAGTTTGCCAGTGTATTGCTACTTTCGTTTTCTCATCTAACTTTGAACAGCATTGTTGTTTCCAGGGGGGGGCGAAATAATGTAAGACAGAGGGGTTGCAAAGTGGCCAGTTTGATTTCATTTGCATCCAAGTACACCAGCATCAGAGTTTGCCAGTGTATTGCTACTTTCGTTTTCTCGTCTTCCTTTGAACAGCATTGTTGTTTCTAGGGTGGGAGAGTTTACCATTTCTGTAGGTACTGCAATACCTGGTTGATGGGTGAATTGGAAAACACAATGTGCACCATGGTTCTGTGTTTATGGATGTGGTCTACCATACTGCTTATGTTTTGTAAGGATGTAAGCAATGGACAGTGAAACGTTTCCCTTCAGGGCCCTCTAGTCATGTCCATAACTTTTCCGGTGAAACCACTCGCTGATTTCTGAATAGTTAGTGAGAGATCGTTTAGGTAACCATGTTGTTTCTGCTTACATTTCACATGCTTGGCATTCCCTAGGAGTTTTTTTTTTTGTCAGCGTATTACTCTTATCAAGTGCATAATTTGAATTGAGCCACATCCAAGTGTTTATAGCGGGCACAATTAGGTTATAGCTGAAGGCAGTGCGAGTTTCTCTCAGTGGGCAAGTATGGCGTTCAGTGGGGATGTGGCACTATGGCCGGAGCTGTTGAATTTGGAAATGGGGAACCGGGTTCAGCATTCATGACCAGTCCACCACACCACTGTACTGAGGGAGCACATTCCCATGCTACACCGTAGAAGGCCCCACTGGACCTTAGAAGGCTTGATGTCTTAGCACAAGCAGGTGTACTGTAGTGGTGTCAACTTACAAAAGAGTACAAAGTACAAGTAGAGGTATAATACTGCACTAAATGGCAGACACGCAAAACACAGGAACACACTGGGTAGGCACTTCTACGGGCATGGAGAACAGAATTTCCTATAATGTAAAGACTTCCTTCACACAATAGAGAGGGTGTGAATTAAGTTTGGAAGTGTCTTTGCAGGAGGAGAAATTTGAGGTTAGTTTTGAAGGACTGGGAAGAGGGAGGGGGTGGTCCGGAGCTGAGGCTCAGTTCCAGATTCTCGCCGCGTTGCTTGTAAAGGATTGGGCCATCAATCTTTCCTTTTTGAAAGTGGGAGTGTCAAACAATACATTTTGCGCAGTACGTGATGGTCTAGAGCATTATATGCATATGTTACAATAAAGTTTTTTTTCTTCTTTTTTTCTAGTCTAAAGCTTTTCGACGGTGGCTGTTCTGCAGTTTTGTGTAGTTGCATTGTGTTGGTAAGAAATTTTTTGTTGTTGTATTTACACCAAATGAGTAATAATATAATGTCCGAATGAATTTTTTTGTAAGTGATGTCATAATGGCGGCATATTTAGTTAGTGGTTTGAGCATGAAATTCTTTGCGATGTGTTTTGCATAGTCTTATGTGTAATTGCTTTTCTCTTTCTTTTTTAGTGGGATATTGTTGATCCATACTGTGTCTGTACAGAGTTGGTGGTGGTGAGTAGTTTTGCTGCCTCTGGCAAGTGAGTGGTATTGTTTTGGAGTATATTTGAGTTTTTGATAAAGGTGCTTTTTGCTTATTACTTATTTTACAAAGAGTTTGTTGTTGTTGACAAGTTACATTTATTAGTAAGCAATATGGCTAGCCGTAGAATGACTGCTCAACAGGTGGTCGGTATGCTTCTTGAATCTTCCTCTGATCATGATTATGAGACTGACAGTGCGTCTGAGGGAGAGGAGGGAGGGGAACATTCTGGCAGTGAGTTTTCACTCAACATGGAATCATCGGATGATGAAGGTACTCTCAGTGCAGATGAAGGTACTCTTGGTGTGGATGAAGCAACTCTCAGTGCGGATGAAGTGCCTGTCTTAGAGGAGGAAACTGCTGTGCCGATGGTGCAAGAGGCATCTGGATTGCAGTCTGAGGCTGCTTGGCTTCCTACTGGAAGTGCTGGACTTTGGGTTGATCCAAACATGGTGCAGCCGGTGTTGCCTGCCTTTAGCGGTGTTGCAGGGTGTACAGTGAATTGTGAAAACTTTTTGCCTATACAGTTTTTTCAGTTGTTTATGGATGATGTATTTTTGGGTGAGATTGTTGAGCAGACGAATTTGTATGCTGAACAGTTTTTGAGGAACAACAGCGACAAACTTAGGCCCCAGTCTAGAGCTACCCGGTGGACTCCCACATATCTGGAAGAGATTAAGAAGTTTTTGGGTTTGACTTTATTGATGGGTGTGGTAAGGAAGCCAACCTTGGCTTCATATTGGTCTACTAGCCCCTTGTTGGCAACTGCCATATTTCCTGCAGTTATGACTCGTAATCGGTATTTACTTTTGCTACGTATGCTGCATTTTGTTGATAATTCAATGGCGTTGCCACGAGATCACCCTGACTGTGACCGTCTTTTTAAGATTCGGCCCGTTCTTGATCACTTTGTGGATCGATTTTCTGAGATCTATACTCCAGGGAAAGAAATATCTATTGATGAGTCTTTGGTCTTGTTCAAGGGCCGTTTGGTTTTTAGGCAGTACATCCCTAGCAAGAGGGCACGCTATGGAATTAAGCTGTATATGTTGTCTGAGAGTAGGACAGGATATGTATTTAATTTTCGTGTGTACACTGGTAGAGATTCTGCTATTGACCCCCCAGGATGTCCGTCCACTTTTGGAGTTGCAGAGAAAATTGTGTGGGATCTTGCTAGGAGACTGTTTAACAGAGGCCACCATTTGTACCTTGATAACTTCTATACTGCTGTGCAATTATTTAAGGAATTGTATAAAGTGGACACTTTTGCATGTGGCACAATCCGCTCTAACCGTAAAGCTTATCCGAAAGAGCTTGTTTGCAAAAAACTTCAGAGGGGGCAGTGCAGTTCCTTGCGTAGTGATGAACTACTAGCTGTGAAATTTGTGGACAGGAGGGATGTGTACATGCTGACTACCATCCATGATGAGAGTACTTCACCTGTGGCTGTTTGGGGTCAGGTTGCTGAAGTGCGCAAACCTGTGTGCATTCTAGACTACAATAAGCACATGGGTGGTGTTGACAGAGTAGATCAGAGGTTGGAACCTTACTCTGCTATTCAGAAGGCTTATGTTTGGTATAAGAAGTTGGCCATCCATTTCTTCGAATTAGCAATGTTCAATGCTTTTATTGTGTTCAAGGAGTGTTCTCCTGCGTCAAAGTTGACATTTATTCAGTTTCAGCACTCTGTGATAGCTAGCCTTGTTGTTGTGGAACAGGCAAGTGTTCCTAGATTTGGAGTGGTGGAGGATGTGGTTCAATTGAAAGATCGCCACTTTCCTGATTTCATCCCTCCCACACCGGCAAAAGATTTTCCCACTAGGAGATGTAGAGTCTGTTGGCGAAGAGATAAGCGGAAGGAGACTCGTATGTACTGCTCCGACTGTCCATCTAAACCTGGGCTGTGTGTCCCTGCTTGTTTTAGAGCGTACCATACCCAAAAGAATTTTTGGGAGCAATCATGAGTGGTAAAGTTAACTGATTGGTTTGTTTTCTTTGAAAAATGTGATTCTGTTTCAAGGTTGGCTTTAGTGCAATGTGTTTAGTTTCTGATTTTGTGTTTGTAGATTTTTATCTATTTGTGATTTGTTTGTGTTTTTATTTTTGTCTAAAAAAATCCTAAATGTGTTGGCAGTGTGTGTGGACTGGCACTTCTTTGGCGGTGTACGTGGAATGGTGCTTGGCTGGCGGTGTGCATGGACTGGTGCTTGGCTGTTGGCATGCGTGGCCTGGTGCTTGGCTGGCGGTGTGTGTGGACTGGTGCTTGGCTGGCGGTGTGCGTGGACTGGTGCTTGGCTGGCGGTGTGCGTGGACTGGTGCTTGGCTGGTGGTGTGCGTGGACTGGTGCTTGGCTGGCGGTGTGCATGGACTGGTGCTTGGCTGGCAGTGTGTGTGGACTGGTGCTTGGCTGGCGGTGTGCGTGGACTGGTGCTTGGCTGGCGGTGTGTGTGGACTGGTGCTTGGCTAGCGGTGTGCGTGGACTAGTGTTTAGCTAGCGGTGTGCGTGAACTGGTGCTCGGCTAGCGGTGTGCGTGGACTGGCGCTCGGCTGGCTGTGTGAGTAGTGACTTGCTGCTGGTCACTACACACACTGCTAGCTGAGTGCCACTCCACGCAATCCATCTGCTTGTGTAGTTGCTGTGTCAGGAATGTGGGCGTGTGAAAGTGATGGGCCCTTGAATGGCGCTGTGTGCTGGTGTGAGTTTTGTTATGTGATGGGCCCGCGGCTGGCGGTATGAATGGTTTTGTATGTCTCACGCGTATGAAAGGTGTATGAATGGCCTGTAAAGAGGTTGGTGCCTTGTCGTGGCTTTACAGCTCACGAGCTGTGAGTCAATGGTTCCGTTTCTCGCCCTTTCAATTATTAACAGTGCATTTCATTTTTGTGAAATCACTTGCTAATACAATTGTATATTCTGAACCATCACTCACTCTCGTGCCAAATCCAACCAGTATGTGTGTGTGCTTGAGGATTAGATGGCTGTGCAGTAATATTTGCCTTTCTGAAGCAGGGTGTACCTTGTCCCTTTTGTGAATTTTGTAATGTGTTGTTTTTGTGCCTGGTGGTGCGAATGGTCTTGTGTGTATCACGTATGAAAGGTGTGTGAATGGCCTGTAAAGCGGTTGGTGCCTTGCCGTGGCTTTACAGCTCACGAGCTGTGAGTCATTGGTTCAGTTTTTTCTCCATTGAATTATTGACAGTGCATTTCATTTTTGTGAAATCTCTTGTTAATAAAATTTAATATACTGAACCATCACTCGCCCTCGTGCCAAATCCAACCAGTATGTGTGTGCGTTTGAGGAATAGGTGGCTGTGCAGGAGTCTTTGTCTTTTTAGTTTCTCTGCCAAGGTGTATGTTCCATGTAAAAATAACCCACCGACTGTAGATATTGTCGTAAACCCATGGGAGTTCATGGTGATGTCTCTCTTGTGAATTTCAAAAAGGTTTTTTATCCTCAATGTCCTGCAAACCTCAAAATATCGATCACATTGTCCATGCAATATTGTTCCAAAATTCTCACGTTGTAGAAACAATGCTGAAACGTTCTGGTTTTGCAAGGGGGTCAACTGTCTTTTTGGCCCGTGCTCGGCGGCCATCTAGGGAAACCTACCAAACCCACCATTTCTGAAAACTAGACACCCGGCGGCTTCTAGGGAGGTATGGCTTGCGTGGATCCCCCAACGTTTCCTTACCCAGAATCCTCTGCAAACCTCAATTTTTGCTGAAACAATCACTTTTTTCACACATTTTGGGGTGGGAAGTAGTGGCATCACCGGGCTCACACAAATTTACCACCACCCAGCGTTCCCCCAGGTCTCCCGGTAAAAATGGTGCCTCACTTGTGTGGGAGGCCCAAGTACCCGCGGCAGGCAAGGGCCCAAAACACAGTGAGGCGACATCAAAATGGCCTGTCGCAAAACCACCTGGTTTTGCAAGGGGGGTCACTTAGGTTTTTGGCCCGGTGCTCGGCGGTCATCTAGGGAAACCTACCAAACCCATGCATTTCTGAAAACTAGACACCCGGCGGCTTCCAGGGAGGTATGGCTTGCGTGGATCCCCCAACGTTTCCTTACCCAGAATCCCCTGCAAACCTCAATTTTTGCTGAAAAAATCACTTTTTTCACACATTTTGGGGTGGGAAAGTAGTGGCATCACCGGGCTCACACAAATTTACCACCACCCAGCGTTCCCCCAGGTGTCCCGGTAAAAATGGTGCCTCACTTGTGTGGGAGGCCCAAGTACCCGCGGCAGGCAAGGGCCCAAAACGCAGTGAGGCGACATCAAAATGGCCTGTCGCCAAACCACCTGGTTTTGCAAGGGGGGTCACTTAGGTTTTTGACCCGGTGCTCGGCGGCCATCTAGGGAAACCTACCAAACCCATGCATTTCTGAAAACTAGACACCCGGCGGCTTCCAGGGAGGTATGGCTTGCGTGGATCCCCCAACGTTTCCTTACCCAGAATCCCCTGCAAACCTCAATTTTTGCTGAAAAAATCACTTTTTTCACACATTTTGGGGTGGGAAAGTAGTGGCATCACCGGGCTCACACAAATTTACCACCACCCAGCGTTCCCCCAGGTCTCCCGGTAAAAATGGTGCCTCACTTGTGTGGGAGGCCCAAGTACCCGCGGCAGGCAAGGGCCCAAAACGCAGTGAGGCGACATCAAAATGGCCTGTCGCAAAACCACCTGGTTTTGCAAGGGGGGTCACTTAGGTTTTTGGCCCGGTGCTCGGCGGCCATCTAGGGAAACCTACCAAACCCATGCATTTCTGAAAACTAGACACCCGGCGGCTTCCAGGGAGGTATGGCTTGCGTGGATCCCCCAACGTTTCCTTACCCAGAATCCCCTGCAAACCTCAATTTTTGCTGGAAAAATCACTTTTTTCACACATTTTGGGGTGGGAAAGTAGTGGCATCACCGGGCTCACACAAATTTACCACCACCCAGCGTTCCCCCAGGTCTCCCGGTAAAAATGGTGCCTCACTTGTGTGGGAGGCCCAAGTACCCGCGGCAGGCAAGGGCCCAAAACGCAGTGAGGCGACATCAAAATGGCCTGTCGCAAAACCACCTGGTTTTGCAAGGGGGGTCACTTAGTTTTTTGGCCCGGTGCTCGGCGGCCATCTAGGGAAACCTACCAAACCCACGCATTTCTGAAAACTAGACACCCGGCGGCTTCCAGGGAGGTATGGCTTGCGTGGATCCCCCAACGTTTCCTTACCCAGAATCCCCTGCAAACCTCAATTTTTGCTGGAAAAATCACTTTTTTCACACATTTTGGGGTGGGAAAGTAGTGGCATCACCGGGCTCACACAAATTTACCACCACCCAGCGTTCCCCCAGGTCTCCCGGTAAAAATGGTGCCTCACTTGTGTGGGAGGCCCAAGTACCCGCGGCAGGCAAGGGCCCAAAACGCAGTGAGGCGACATCAAAATGGCCTGTCGCAAAACCACCTGGTTTTGCAAGGGGGGTCACTTAGGTTTTTGGCCCGGTGCTCGGCGGCCATCTAGGGAAACCTACCAAACCCACACATTTCTGAAAACTAGACACCCGGCGGCTTCCAGGGAGGTATGGCTTGCGTGGATCCCCCAACGTTTCCTTACCCAGAATCCCCTGTAAACCTCAATTTTTGCTGAAAAAATCACTATTTTCACACATTTTGGGGTGGGAAAGTAGTGGCATCACCGGGCTCACACAAATTTACCACAACCCAGCGTTCCCCCAGGTCTCCCGGTAAAAATGGTGCCTCACTTGTGTGGGAGGCCCAAGTACCCGCGGCAGGCAAGGGCCCAAAACGCAGTGAGGCGACATCAAAATGGCCTGTCGCAAAACCACCTGATTTTGCAAGGGGGGTCACTTAGGTTTTTGGCCCGGTGCTCGGCGGCCATCTAGGGAAACCTACCAAACCCATGCATTTCTGAAAACTAGACACCCGGCGGCTTCCAGGGAGGTATGGCTTGCGTGGATCCCCCAACGTTTCCTTACCCAGAATCCCCTGCAAACCTCAATTTTTGCTGAAAAAATCACTATTTTCACACATTTTGGGGTGGGAAAGTAGTGGCATCACTGGGCTCACACAAATTTACCACCACCCAGCGTTCCCCCAGGTCTCCCGGTAAAAATGGTGCCTCACTTGTGTGGGAGGCCCAAGTACCCGCGGCAGGCAAGGGCCCAAAACGCAGTGAGGCGACATCAAAATGGCCTGTCGCAAAACCACCTGGTTTTGCAAGGGGGGTCACTTAGGTTTTTGGCCCGGTGCTCGGCGGCCATCTAGGGAAACCTACCAAACCCACGCATTTCTGAAAACTAGACACCCGGCGGCTTCCAGGGAGGTATGGCTTGCGTGGATCCCCCAACGTTTCCTTACCCAGAATCCCCTGCAAACCTCAATTTTTGCTGGAAAAATCACTTTGTTCACACATTTTGGGGTGGGAAAGTAGTGGCATCACCGGGCTCACACAAATTTCACACCTCCCAGCGTTCCCCTGGGCCTCCCGGTAAAAATGGTGCCTCACTTGTGTGGGAGGCCCAAGTACCCGCAACAGGCAAGGGCACAAAACGTAGTGATGCGACATTTGGGATAGGCAATGTTGATGTCGCATCACTACGTTTTGTGCCCTTGCCTGTCGAGGGTACTTGGGCCTCCCACACAAGTGAGGCACCATTTTTACCGGGAGACCTGGGGGAACGCTGGGTGGTGGTAAATTTGTGTGAGCCCGGTGATGCCACCACTTTCCCACCCCAAAATGTGTGAACAAAGTGATTTTTCCAGCAAAAATTGAGGTTTACAGGGGATTCTGGGTAAGGAAACGTTGGGGGATCCACGCAAGCCATACCTCCCTGGAAGCCGCCGGGTGTCTAGTTTTCAGAAATGCGTGGGTTTGGTAGGTTTCCCTAGATGGCCGCCGAGCACCGGGCCAAAAACCTAAGTGACCCCCCCTTGCAAAACCAGGTGGTTTTGCGACAGGCCATTTTGATGTCGCCTCACTGCGTTTTGGGCCCTTGCCTGCCGCGGGTACTTGGGCCTCCCACACAAGTGAGGCACCATTTTTACCGGGAGACCTGGGGGAACGCTGGGTGATGGTAAATTTGTGTGAGCACGGTGATGCCACTACTTTCCCACCCCAAAATGTGTGAAAATAGTGATTTTTCCAGCAAAAATTGAGGTTTGCAGGGGATTCTGGGTAAGGAAACGTTGGGGGATCCACGCAAGCCATACCTCCCTGGAAGCCGCCGGGTGTCTAGTTTTCAGAAATGCGTGGGTTTGGTAGGTTTCCCTAGATGGCCGCCGAGCACCGGGCCAAAAACCTAAGTGACTCCCCTTGCAAAACCAGGTGGTTTTGCGACAGGCCATTTTGATGTCGCCTCACTGCGTTTTGGGCCCTTGCCTGCCGCGGGTACTTGGGCCTCCCACACAAGTGAGGCACCATTTTTACCGGGAGACCTGGGGGAACGCTGGGTGGTGGTAAATTTGTGTGAGCCCGGTGATGCCAATACTTTCCCACCCCAAAATGTGTGAAAAAAGTGATTTTTTCAGCAAAAATTGAGGTTTGCAGGGGATTCTGGGTAAGGAAACGTTGGGGGATCCACGCAAGCCATACCTCCCTGGAAGCCGCCGGGTGTCTAGTTTTCAGAAATGCATGGGTTTGGTAGGTTTCCCAGATGGCCGTCGAGCACCGGGCCAAAAACCTAAGTGACCCCCCTTGCAAAACCAGGTGGTTTTGCGACAGGCCATTTTGATGTCGCCTCACTGCGTTTTGGGCCCTTGCCTGCCGCGGGTACTTGGGCCTCCCACACAAGTGAGGCACCATTTTTACCGGGAGACCTGGGGGAACGCTGGGTGGTGGTAAATTTGTGTGAGCCCGGTGATGCCACTACTTTCCCACCCCAAAATGTGTGAAAAAAGTGATGTTTTCAGCAAAAATTGAGGTTTGCAGGGGATTCTGCGTAAGGAAACGTTGGGGGATCCACGCAAGCCATACCTCCCTGGAAGCCGCCGGGTGTCTAGTTTTCAGAAATGCATGGGTTTGGTAGGTTTCCCTAGATGGCCGCCGAGCACCGGGCCAAAAACCTAAGTGACTCCCCTTGCAAAACCAGGTGGTTTTGCGACAGGCCATTTTGATGTCGCCTCACTGCGTTTTGGGCCCTTGCCTGCCGCGGGTACTTGGGCCTCCCACACAAGTGAGGCACCATTTTTACCGGGAGACCTGGGGGAACGCTGGGTGGTGGTAAATTTGTGTGAGCCCGGTGATGCCAATACTTTCCCACCCCAAAATGTGTGAAAAAAGTGATTTTTTCAGCAAAAATTGAGGTTTGCAGGGGATTCTGGGTAAGGAAACGTTGGGGGATCCACGCAAGCCATACCTCCCTGGAAGCCGCCGGGTGTCTAGTTTTCAGAAATGCATGGGTTTGGTAGGTTTCCCAGATGGCCGTCGAGCACCGGGCCAAAAACCTAAGTGACCCCCCTTGCAAAACCAGGTGGTTTTGCGACAGGCCATTTTGATGTCGCCTCACTGCGTTTTGGGCCCTTGCCTGCCGCGGGTACTTGGGCCTCCCACACAAGTGAGGCACCATTTTTACCGGGAGACCTGGGGGAACGCTGGGTGGTGGTAAATTTGTGTGAGCCCGGTGATGCCACTACTTTCCCACCCCAAAATGTGTGAAAAAAGTGATGTTTTCAGCAAAAATTGAGGTTTGCAGGGGATTCTGCGTAAGGAAACGTTGGGGGATCCACGCAAGCCATACCTCCCTGGAAGCCGCCGGGTGTCTAGTTTTCAGAAATGCATGGGTTTGGTAGGTTTCCCTAGATGGCCGCCGAGCACCGGGCCAAAAACCTAAGTGACTCCCCTTGCAAAACCAGGTGGTTTTGCGACAGGCCATTTTGATGTCGCCTCACTGCGTTTTGGGCCCTTGCCTGCCGCGGGTACTTGGGCCTCCCACACAAGTGAGGCACCATTTTTACCGGGAGACCTGGGGGAACGCTGGGTGGTGGTAAATTTGTGTGAGCCCGGTGATGCCAATACTTTCCCACCCCAAAATGTGTGAAAAAAGTGATTTTTTCAGCAAAAATTGAGGTTTGCAGGGGATTCTGGGTAAGGAAACGTTGGGGGATCCACGCAAGCCATACCTCCCTGGAAGCCGCCGGGTGTCTAGTTTTCAGAAATGCATGGGTTTGGTAGGTTTCCCAGATGGCCGTCGAGCACCGGGCCAAAAACCTAAGTGACCCCCCTTGCAAAACCAGGTGGTTTTGCGACAGGCCATTTTGATGTCGCCTCACTGCGTTTTGGGCCCTTGCCTGCCGCGGGTACTTGGGCCTCCCACACAAGTGAGGCACCATTTTTACCGGGAGACCTGGGGGAACGCTGGGTGGTGGTAAATTTGTGTGAGCCCGGTGATGCCACTACTTTCCCACCCCAAAATGTGTGAAAAAAGTGATGTTTTCAGCAAAAATTGAGGTTTGCAGGGGATTCTGCGTAAGGAAACGTTGGGGGATCCACGCAAGCCATACCTCCCTGGAAGCCGCCGGGTGTCTAGTTTTCAGAAATGCATGGGTTTGGTAGGTTTCCCTAGATGGCCGCTGAGCACCGGGCCAAAAACCTAAGTGACCCCCCTTGCAAAACCAGGTGGTTTTGCGACAGGCCATTTTGATGTCGCCTCACTGCGTTTTGGGCCCTTGCCTGCCGCGGGTACTTGGGCCTCCCACACAAGTGAGGCACCATTTTTACCGGGAGACCTGGGGGAACGCTGGGTGGTGGTAAATTTGTGTGAGCCCGGTGATGCCACTACTTTCCCACCCCAAAATGTGTGAACAAAGTGATTTTTCCAGCAAAAATTGAGGTTTGCAGGGGATTCTGGGTAAGGAAACGTTGGGGGATCCACGCAAGCCATACCTCCCTGGAAGCCGTCGGGTGTCTAGTTTTCAGAAATGCGTGGGTTTGGTAGGTTTCCCTAGATGGCCGCCGAGCACCGGGCCAAAAACCTAAGTGACCCCCCTTGCAAAACCAGGTGGTTTTGCGACAGGCCATTTTGATGTCGCCTCACTGCGTTTTGGGCCCTTGCCTGCCGCGGGTACTTGGGCCTCCCACACAAGTGAGGCACCATTTTTACCGGGAGACCTGGGGGAACGCTGGGTGGTGGTAAATTTGTGTGAGCCCGGTGATGCCACTACTTTCCCACCCCAAAATGTGTGAAAATAGTGATTTTTTCAGCAAAAATTGAGGTTTGCAGGGGATTCTGGGTAAGGAAACGTTGGGGGATCCATGCAAGCCATACCTCCCTGGAAGCCGCCGGGTGTCTAGTTTTCAGAAATGTATGGATTTGGTAGGTTTCCCTAGATGGCCGCCGTGCCCCGGGCCAAAAAGCCAAGAGACCCCCCTTGCAAAACCAGGTGGTTTTGAGATAGGCAATTTTGATGTCACCTCACTATGTTTTGCGCCGTTTCCTGTCGCGGGCACTTGGCCGACCCACACAAGTGAAGTACCGTTTTTCTCGGAAGACTTTGGGGAACACGGGGTGGGTGGAAAATTGTGGATCCACGCAGATTCCGGAACTTTCCACGACAGAAATGTGGGGAAAATGTGTTTATTTTGCGAATTTTTTAGGTTTGCAAGGGATTCTGGGTAACAGACCCTGGTGGGAGGCAGTCAAGTCACCCCATCCTGGATTCCCCTGGGTGTCTAGTTTTCAAAAATGTATAGGTTTGCTAGGTTTCCCAAGGTGCCCGCAGAGCTAGGGTTCAAAAACTACAGCTAGTCATTTTTCCAAAAAAGGGTCATTTTTCACTGCAAAATTGAGGTGTGACCAGGTTGCGTTTTGCGCCGTTTCCTGTCGCGGGCACTAGGCCGACCCACACAAGTGAGGTACCGTTTTTCTCGTAAGACTTTGGGGAACGCGGGGTGGGTGGAAATTTGTGGATCCACGCAGATTCCGGAACTTTCCACGACAGAAATGTGTGGAAAATGTGTTTTTTTTGCCAATTTTTTAGGTTTGCAAGGGATTCTGGGTAAAAGACCCTGGTGGGAGGCAGTCAAGTCACCCCATCCTGGATTCCCCTGGGTGTCTAGTTTTCAAAAATGTATAGGTTTGCAAGGTTTCCCAAGGTGCCCGCAGAGCTAGGGTTCAAAAACTACAGCTAGTCATTTTTCCAAAAAAGGGTCATTTTTCACTGCGAAATTGAGGTGTGACCAGGTTGCGTTTTGTGCCGTTTCCTGTCGCGGGCACTAGGCCGACCCACACAAGTGAGGTACCGTTTTTCTCGTAAGACTTTGGGGAACGCGGGGTGGGTGGAAATTTGTGGATCCACGCAGATTCCGGAACTTTCCACGACAGAAATGTGGAGAAAATGTGTTTTTTTTGCCAATTTTTTAGGTTTGCAAGGGTTTCTGGGTAACAGACCCTGGTGGGAGGCAGTCAAGTCACCCCATCCTGGATTCCCCTGGGTGTCTAGTTTTCAAAAATTTATAGGTTTGCTAGGTTTCCCAAGGTGCCCGCAGAGCTAGGGTTAAAAAACTACAGCTAGTCATTTTTCCAAAAAAGGGTCTTTTTTCACTGCGAAATTGAGGTGTGACCAGGTTGTGTTTTGCGCCGTTTCCTGTCGCGGGCACTAAGCCGACCCACACAAGTGAGGTACCGCTTTTCTCGTAAGACTTTGGGGAACGCGGGGTGGGTGGAAATTTGTGGATCCACGCATATTCCGGAACTTTCCACAACAGAAATGTGGGGAAAATGTGGTTTTTTTGCCAATTTTTTAGGTTTGCAAGGGATTCTGGGTAACAGACCCTGGTGGGAGGCAGTCAAGTCACCCCATCCTGGATTCCCCTGGGTATCTAGTTTTCAAAAATGTATAGGTTTGCTAGGTTTCCCCAGGTGCCCGCAGAGCTAGGGTTCAAAAACTACAGCTAGTCATTTTTCCAAAAAAGGGTCATTTTTCACTGCGAAATTGAGGTGTGACCAGGTTGCGTTTTGCGCCGTTTCCTGTCGCGGGCACTAGGCCGACCCACACAAGTGAGGTACAGTTTTTCTCG
Organism: Triturus cristatus; assembly: GCF_964204655.1. Classification (NCBI taxonomy): domain Eukaryota; kingdom Metazoa; phylum Chordata; class Amphibia; order Caudata; family Salamandridae; genus Triturus; species Triturus cristatus. The sequence continues at coordinate 672,219,484 of NC_140579.1, read as the reverse complement.
AAAGACTTTGGGGAACGCGGGGTGGGTGGAAATTTGTGGATCCACGCAGATTCCGGAACTTTCCACGACAGAAATGTGGAGAAAATGTGTGTTTTTTTGCCAATTTTTTAGGTTTGCAAGGGTTTCTGGGTAACAGACCCTGGTGGGAGGCAGTCAAGTCACCCCATCCTGGATTCCCCTGGGTGTCTAGTTTTCAAAAATTTATAGGTTTGCTAGGTTTCCCAAGGTGCCCGCAGAGCTAGGGTTAAAAAACTACAGCTAGTCATTTTTCCAAAAAAGGGTCTTTTTTCACTGCGAAATTGAGGTGTGACCAGGTTGTGTTTTGCGCCGTTTCCTGTCGCGGGCACTAAGCCGACCCACACAAGTGAGGTACCGCTTTTCTCGTAAGACTTTGGGGAACGCGGGGTGGGTGGAAATTTGTGGATCCACGCATATTCCGGAACTTTCCACGACAGAAATGTGGGGAAAATGTGTTTTTTTTGCCAATTTTTTAGGTTTGCAAGGGATTCTGGGTAACAGACCCTGGTGGGAGGCAGTCAAGTCACCCCATCCTGGATTCCCCTGGGTGTCTAGTTTTCAAAAATTTATAGGTTTGCTAGGTTTCCCAAGGTGCCCGCAGAGCTAGGGTTAAAAAACTACAGCTAGTCATTTTTCCAAAAAAGGGTCTTTTTTCACTGCGAAATTGAGGTGTGACCAGGTTGTGTTTTGCGCCGTTTCCTGTCGCGGGCACTAAGCCGACCCACACAAGTGAGGTACCGCTTTTCTCGTAAGACTTTGGGGAACGCGGGGTGGGTGGAAATTTGTGGATCCACGCATATTCCGGAACTTTCCACGACAGAAATGTGGGGAAAATGTGGTTTTTTTGCCAATTTTTTAGGTTTGCAAGGGATTCTGGGTAACAGACCCTGGTGGGAGGCAGTCAAGTCACCCCATCCTGGATTCCCCTGGGTATCTAGTTTTCAAAAATGTATAGGTTTGCTAGGTTTCCCCAGGTGCCCGCAGAGCTAGGATTCAAAAACTACAGCTAGTCATTTTTCCAAAAAAGGGTCATTTTTCACTGCGAAATTGAGGTGTGACCAGGTTGCGTTTTGCGCCGTTTCCTGTCGCGGGAACTAGGCCGACCCACACAAGTGAGGTACAGTTTTTCTTGAAAGACTTTGGGGAACGCGGGGTGGGTGGAAATTTGTGGATCCACGCAGATTCCGGAACTTTCCACGACAGAAATGTGGAGAAAATGTGTGTTTTTTTGCCAATTTTTTAGGTTTGCAAGGGTTTCTGGGTAACAGACCCTGGTGGGAGGCAGTCAAGTCACCCCATCCTGGATTCCCCTGGGTGTCTAGTTTTCAAAAATGTATAGGTTTGCTAGGTTTACCAAGGTGCCCGCAGAGCTAGGGTTCAAAAACTACAGCTAGTCATTTTTCCAAAAAAGGGTCTTTTTTCACTGCGAAATTGAGGTGTGACCAGGTTGTGTTTTGCGCCGTTTCCTGTCGCGGGCACTAGGCCGACCCACACAAGTGAGGTACCGTTTTTCTTGTAAGACTTTGGGGAACGCGGGGTGGGTGGAAATTTGTGGATCCACGCAGATTCCGGAACTTTCCACGACAGAAATGTGTGGAAAATGTGGTTTTTTGGACAATTTTTTAGGTTTGCAAGGGATTCTGGGTAACAGACCCTGGTGGGAGGCAGTCAAGTCACCCCATCCTGGATTCCCCTGGGTGTCTAGTTTTAAAAAATGTATAGGTTTGCTAGGTTTCCCAAGGTGCCCGCAGAGCTAGGGTTAAAAAACTACAGCTAGTCATTTTTCCAAAAAAGGGTCATTTTTCACTGCGAAATTGAGGTGTGACCAGGTTGCGTTTTGCGCCGTTTCCTGTCGCGGGCACTAGGCCGACCCACACAAGTGAGGTACCGTTTTTCTCGTAAGAGTTTGGGGAACGCGGGGTGGGTGGAAATTTGTGGATCCACGCAGATTCCGGAACTTTCCACGACAGAAATGTGGAGAAAATGTGTTTTTTTTGCCAATTTTTTAGGTTTGCAAGGGTTTCTGGGTAACAGACCCTGGTGGGAGGCAGTCAAGTCACCCCATCCTGGATTCCCCTGGGTGTCTAGTTTTAAAAAATGTATAGGTTTGCTAGGTTTCCCAAGGTGCCCGCAGAGCTAGGGTTCAAAAACTACAGCTAGTCATTTTTCCAAAAAAGGGTCTTTTTTCACTGCGAAATTGAGGTGTGACCAGGTTGCGTTTTGCGCCGTTTCCTGTCGCGGGCACTAGGCCGACCCACACAAGTGAGGTACCGTTTTTCTCGTAAGACTTTGGGGAACGCGGGGTGGGTGGAAATTTGTGGATCCACGCAGATTCCGGAACTTTCCACGACAGAAATGTGTGGAAAATGTGTTTTTTTCACAATTTTTTAGGTTTGCAAGGGATTCTGGGTAACAGACCCTGGTGGGAGGCAGTCAAGTCACCCCATCCTGGATTCCCCTGGGTGTCTAGTTTTCAAAAATGTATAGGTTTGCTAGGTTTCCCAAGGTGCCCGCAGAGCTAGGGTTCAAAAACTACAGCTAGTCATTTTTCCAAAAAAGGGTCATTTTTCACTGCGAAATTGAGGTGTGACCAGGTTGCGTTTTGCGCCGTTTCCAGTCGCGGGCACTAGGCCGACCCACACAAGTGAGGTACCGTTTTTCTCGTAAGACTTTGGGGAACACGGGGTGGGTGGAAATTTATGGATCCACGCAGATTCCGGAACTTTCCACGACAGAAATGTGGGGAAAATGTGTTTTTTTATCCAATTTTTTAGGTTTGCAAGGGATTCTGGGTAACAGACCCTGGTGGGAGGCAGTCAAGTCACCCCATCCTGGATTCCCCTGGGTGTCTAGTTTTCAAAAATGTATAGGTTTGCTAGGTTTACCAAGGTGCCCACAGAGCTAGGGTTCAAAAACTACAGCTAGTCATTTTTCCAAAAAAGGGTCATTTTTCACTGCGAAATTGAGGTGTGACCAGGTTGCGTTTGGCGCCGTTTCCTGTCGCGGGCACTAGGCCGACCCACACAAGTGAGGTACCGTTTTTCTCGTAAGACTTTGGGGAATGCGGGGTGGGTGGAAATTTGTGGATCCACGCAGATTCCGGAACTTTCCACGACAGAAATGTGGGGAAAATGTGTTTTTTTTGCCAATTTTTTAGGTTTGCAAGGGATTCTGGGTAACAGACCCTGGTGGGAGGCAGTCAAGTCACCCCATCCTGGATTCCCCTGGGTGTCTAGTTTTCAAAAATGTATAGGTTTGCTAGGTTTCCCCAGGTGCCCGCAGAGCTAGGGTTCAAAAACTACAGCTAGTCATTTTTCCAAAAAAGGGTCTTTTTTCACTGCAAAATTGAGGTGTGACCAGGTTGCGTTTTGCGCCGTTTCCTGTCGCGGGCACTAGGCCGACCCACACAAGTGAGGTACCGTTTTTCTCGTAAGACTTTGGGGAACGCGGGGTGGGTGGAAATTTGTGGATCCACGCAGATTCCGGAACTTTCCACGACAGAAATGTGTGGAAAATGTGGTTTTTTTGACAATTTTTTAGGTTTGCAAGGGATTCTGGGTAACAGACCCTGGTGGGAGGCAGTCAAGTCACCCCATCCTGGATTCCCCTGGGTGTCTAGTTTTCAAAAATGTATAGGTTTGCTAGGTTTCCCAAGGTGCCCGCAGAGCTAGGGTTCAAAAACTACAGCTAGTCATTTTTCCAAAAAAGGGTCATTTTTCACTGCGAAATTGAGGTGTGACCAGGTTGCGTTTTGCGCCGTTTCCTGTCGCGGGCACTAGGCCGACCCACACAAGTGAGGTACCGTTTTTTTCGTAAGACTTTGGGGAACGCGGGGTGGGTGGAAATTTGTGGATCCACGCAGATTCCGGAACTTTCCACGACAGAAATGTGTGGAAAATGTGTTTATTTTGCCAATTTTTTAGGTTTGCAAGGGATTCTGGGTAACAGACCCTGGTAGGAGGCAGTCAAGTCACCCCATCCTGGATTCCCCTGGGTGTCTAGTTTTCAAAAATGTATAGGTTTGCAAGGTTTCCCAAGGTGCCCGCAGAGCTAGGGTTCAAAAACTACAGCTAGTCATTTTTCCAAAAAAGGGTCATTTTTCACTGCGAAATTGAGGTGTGACCAGGTTGCGTTTTGCGCCGTTTCCTGTCGCGGACACTAGGCCGACCCACACAAGTGAGGTACCGTTTTTCTCGTAAGACTTTGGGGAACGCGGGGTGGGTGGAAATTTGTGGATCCACGCAGATTCCGGAACTTTCCACGACAGAAATGTGGAGAAAATGTGTTTTTTTTGCCAATTTTTTAGGTTTGCAAGGGTTTCTGGGTAACAGACCCTGGTGGGAGGCAGTCAAGTCACCCCATCCTGGATTCCCCTGGGTGTCTAGTTTTCAAAAATTTATAGGTTTGCTAGGTTTCCCAAGGTGCCCGCAGAGCTAGGGTTAAAAAACTACAGCTAGTCATTTTTCCAAAAAAGGGTCTTTTTTCACTGCAAAATTGAGGTGTGACCAGGTTGTGTTTTGCGCCGTTTCCTGTCGCGGGCACTAAGCCGACCCACACAAGTGAGGTACCGCTCTTCTCGTAAGACTTTGGGGAACGCGGGGTGGGTGGAAATTTGTGGATCCACGCAGATTCCGGAACTTTCCACGACAGAAATGTGGGGAAAATGTGGTTTTTTTGCCAATTTTTTAGGTTTGCAAGGGATTCTGGGTAACAGACCCTGGTGGGAGGCAGTCAAGTCACCCCATCCTGGATTCCCCTGGGTATCTAGTTTTCAAAAATGTATAAGTTTGCTAGGTTTCCCCAGGTGCCCGCAGAGCTAGGGTTCAAAAACTACAGCTAGTCGGGTCATTTTTCACTGCGAAATTGAGGTGTGACCAGGTTGCGTTTTGTGCCGTTTCCTGTCGCGGGCACTAGGCCGACCCACACAAGTGAGGTACAGTTTTTCTCGAAAGACTTTGGGGAACGCGGGGTGGGTGGAAATTTGTGGATCGACGCAGATTCCGGAACTTTCCACGACAGAAATGTGGAGAAAATGTGTGTTTTTTTGCCAATTTTTTAGGTTTGCAAGGGTTTCTGGGTAACAGACCCTGGTGGGAGGCAGTCAAGTCACCCCATCCTGGATTCCCCTGGGTGTCTAGTTTTCAAAAATGTATAGGTTTGCTAGGTTTACCAAGGTGCCCGCAGAGCTAGGGTTCAAAAACTACAGCTAGTCATTTTTCCAAAAAAGGGTCTTTTTTCACTGCGAAATTGAGGTGTGACCAGGTTGTGTTTTGCGCCGTTTCCTGTCGCGGGCACTAGGCCGACCCACACAAGTGAGGTACCGTTTTTCTCGTAAGACTTTGGGGAACGCGGGGTGGGTGGAAATTTGTGGATCCACGCAGATTCCGGAACTTTCCACGACAGAAATGTGTGGAAAATGTGGTTTTTTTGACAATTTTTTAGGTTTGCAAGGGATTCTGGGTAACAGACCCTGGTGGGAGGCAGTCAAGTCACCCCATCCTGGATTCCCCTGGGTGTCTAGTTTTCAAAAATGTATAGGTTTGCTAGGTTTCCCAAGGTGCCCGCAGAGCTAGGGTTCAAAAACTACAGCTAGTCATTTTTCCAAAAAAGGGTAATTTTTCACTGCGAAATTGAGGTGTGACCAGGTTGCGTTTTGCGCCGTTTCCTGTCGCGGGCACTAGGCCGACCCACACAAGTGAGGTACCGTTTTTCTCATAAGACTTTGGGGAACACGGGGTGGGTGGAAATTTGTGGATCCACGCAGATTCCGGAACTTTCCACGACAGAAATGTGGGGAAAATGTGTTTTTTTTGCCAATTCTTTAGTTTTGCAAGGGATTCTGGGTAACAGACCCTGGTGGGAGGCAGTCAAGTCACCCCATCCTGGATTCCCCTGGGTGTCTAGTTTTCAAAAATGTATAGGTTTGCTAGGTTTCCCAAGGTGCCCGCAGAGCTAGGGTTCAAAAACTACAGCTAGTCATTTTTCCAAAAAAGGGTCATTTTTCACTGCGAAATTGAGGTGTGACCAGGTTGCGTTTTGCGCCGTTTCCTGTCGCGGGCACTAGGCCGACCCACACAAGTGAGGTACCGTTTTTCTCGTAAGAGTTTGGGGAACGCGGGATGGGTGGAAATTTGTGGATCCACGCAGATTCCGGAACTTTCCACGACAGAAATGTGGAGAAAATGTGTTTTTTTTGCCAATTTTTTAGGTTTGCAAGGGTTTCTGGGTAACAGACCCTGGTGGGAGGCAGTCATGTCACCCCATCCTGGATTCCCCTGGGTGTCTAGTTTTCAAAAATGTATAGGTTTGCTAGGTTTCCCAAGGTGCCCGCAGAGCTAGGGTTAAAAAACTACAGCTAGTCATTTTTCCAAAAAAGGGTCTTTTTTCACTGCGAAATTGAGGTGTGACCAGGTTGCGTTTTGCGCCGTTTCCTGTCGCGGGCACTAGGCCGACCCACACAAGTGAGGTACCTTTTTTCTCGTAAGACTTTGGGGAACACGGGGTGGGTGGAAATTTGTGGATCCACGCAGATTCCGGAACTTTCCACGACAGAAATGTGTGGAAAATGTGTTTTTTTCACAATTTTTTAGGTTTGCAAGGGATTCTGGGTAACAGACCCTGGTGGGAGGCAGTCAAGTCACCCCATCCTGGATTCCCCTGGGTGTCTAGTTTTCAAAAATGTATAGGTTTGCTAGGTTTCCCAAGGTGCCCGCAGAGCTAGGGTTCAAAAACTACAGCTAGTCATTTTTCCAAAAAAGGGTCATTTTTCACTGCGAAATTGAGGTGTGACCAGGTTGCGTTTTGCGCCGTTTCCAGTCGCGGGCACTAGGCCGACCCACACAAGTGAGGTACCGTTTTTCTCGTAAGACTTTGGGGAACACGGGGTAGGTGGAAATTTATGGATCCACGCAGATTCCGGAACTTTCCACGACAGAAATGTGGGGAAAATGAGTTTTTTTTGCCAATTTTTTAGGTTTGCAAGGGATTCTGGGTAACAGACCCTGGTGGGAGGCAGTCAAGTCACCCCCTCCTGGATTCCCCTGGGTGTCTAGTTTTAAAAAATGTATAGGTTTGCAAGGTTTCCCAAGGTGCCCGCAGAGCTAGGGTTCAAAAACTACAGCTAGTCATTTTTCCAAAAAAGGGTCATTTTTCACTGCGAAATTGAGGTGTGACCAGGTTGCGTTTTGTGCCGTTTCCTGTCGCGGGCACTAGGCCGACCCACACAAGTGAGGTACCGTTTTTCTCGTAAGACTTTGGGGAACGCGGGGTGGGTGGAAATTTGTGGATCCACGCAGATTCCGGAACTTTCCACGACAGAAATGTGGAGAAAATGTGTTTTTTTTGCCAATTTTTTAGGTTTGCAAGGGTTTCTGGGTAACAGACCCTGGTGGGAGGCAGTCAAGTCACCCCATCCTGGATTCCCCTGGGTGTCTAGTTTTAAAAAATTTATAGGTTTGCTAGGTTTCCCAAGGTGCCCGCAGAGCTAGGGTTAAAAAACTACAGCTAGTCATTTTTCCAAAAAAAGGGTCTTTTTTCACTGCGAAATTGAGGTGTGACCAGGTTGTGTTTTGCGCCGTTTCCTGTCGCGGGCACTAAGCCGACCCACACAAGTGAGGTACCGCTTTTCTCGTAAGACTTTGGGGAACGCGGGGTGGGTGGAAATTTGTGGATCCACGCATATTCCGGAACTTTCCACGACAGAAATGTGGGGAAAATGTGGTTTTTTTGCCAATTTTTTAGGTTTGCAAGGGATTCTGGGTAACAGACCCTGGTGGGAGGCAGTCAAGTCACCCCATCCTGGATTCCCCTGGGTATCTAGTTTTCAAAAATGTATAGGTTTGCTAGGTTTCCCCAGGTGCCCGCAGAGCTAGGGTTCAAAAACTACAGCTAGTCATTTTTCCAAAAAAGGGTCATTTTTCACTGCGAAATTGAGGTGTGACCAGGTTGCGTTTTGCGCCGTTTCCTGTCGCGGGAACTAGGCCGACCCACACAAGTGAGGTACAGTTTTTCTCGAAAGACTTTGGGGAACGCGGGGTGGGTGGAAATTTGTGGATCCACGCAGATTCCGGAACTTTCCACGACAGAAATGTGGGGAAAATGTGGTTTTTTTGCCAATTTTTTAGGTTTGCAAGGGATTCTGGGTAACAGACCCTGGTGGGAGGCAGTCAAGTCACCCCATCCTGGATTCCCCTGGGTGTCTAGTTTTCAAAAATTTATAGGTTTGCTAGGTTTCCCAAGGTGCCCGCAGAGCTAGGGTTAAAAAACTACAGCTAGTCATTTTTCCAAAAAAAGGGTCTTTTTTCACTGCGAAATTGAGGTGTGACCAGGTTGTGTTTTGCGCCGTTTCCTGTCGCGGGCACTAAGCCGACCCACACAAGTGAGGTACCGCTTTTCTCGTAAGACTTTGGGGAACGCGGGGTGGGTGGAAATTTGTGGATCCACGCATATTCCGGAACTTTCCACGACAGAAATGTGGGGAAAATGTGGTTTTTTTGCCAATTTTTTAGGTTTGCAAGGGATTCTGGGTAACAGACCCTGGTGGGAGGCAGTCAAGTCACCCCATCCTGGATTCCCCTGGGTATCTAGTTTTCAAAAATGTATAGGTTTGCTAGGTTTCCCCAGGTGCCCGCAGAGCTAGGGTTCAAAAACTACAGCTAGTCATTTTTCCAAAAAAGGGTCATTTTTCACTGCGAAATTGAGGTGTGACCAGGTTGCGTTTTGCGCCGTTTCCTGTCGCGGGCACTAGGCCGACCCACACAAGTGAGGTACAGTTTTTCTCGAAAGACTTTGGGGAACGCGGGGTGGGTGGAAATTTGTGGATCCACGCAGATTCCGGAACTTTCCACGACAGAAATGTGGGGAAAATGTGGTTTTTTTGCCAATTTTTTAGGTTTGCAAGGGATTCTGGGTAACAGACCCTGGTGGGAGGCAGTCAAGTCACCCCATCCTGGATTCCCCTGGGTGTCTAGTTTTCAAAAATTTATAGGTTTGCTAGGTTTCCCAAGGTGCCCGCAGAGCTAGGGTTAAAAAACTACAGCTAGTCATTTTTCCAAAAAAGGGTCTTTTTTCACTGCGAAATTGAGGTGTGACCAGGTTGTGTTTTGCGCCGTTTCCTGTCGCGGGCACTAAGCCGACCCACACAAGTGAGGTACCGCTTTTCTCGTAAGACTTTGGGGAACGCGGGGTGGGTGGAAATTTGTGGATCCACGCATATTCCGGAACTTTCCACGACAGAAATGTGGGGAAAATGTGGTTTTTTTGCCACTTTTTTAGGTTTGCAAGGGATTCTGGGTAACAGACCCTGGTGGGAGGCAGTCAAGTCACCCCATCCTGGATTCCCCTGGGTGTCTAGTTTTCAAAAATTTATAGGTTTGCTAGGTTTCCCCAGGTGCCCGCAGAGCTAGGGTTCAAAAACTACAGCTAGTCATTTTTCCAAAAAAGGGTCTTTTTTCACTGCGAAATTGAGGTGTGACCAGGTTGTGTTTTGCGCCGTTTCCTGTCGCGGGCACTAAGCCGACCCACACAAGTGAGGTACCGCTTTTCTCGTAAGACTTTGGGGAACGCGGGGTGGGTGGAAATTTGTGGATCCACGCATATTCCGGAACTTTCCACGACAGAAATGTGGGGAAAATGTGTTTTTTTTGCCAATTTTTTAGGTTTGCAAGGGATTCTGGGTAACAGACCCTGGTGGGAGGCAGTCAAGTCACCCCATCCTGGATTCCCCTGGGTGTCTAGTTTTCAAAAATTTATAGGTTTGCTAGGTTTCCCAAGGTGCCCGCAGAGCTAGGGTTAAAAAACTACAGCTAGTCATTTTTCCAAAAAAGGGTCTTTTTTCACTGCGAAATTGAGGTGTGACCAGGTTGTGTTTTGCGCCGTTTCCTGTCGCGGGCACTAAGCCGACCCACACAAGTGAGGTACCGCTTTTCTCGTAAGACTTTGGGGAACGCGGGGTGGGTGGAAATTTGTGGATCCACGCATATTCCGGAACTTTCCACGACAGAAATGTGGGGAAAATGTGGTTTTTTTGCCAATTTTTTAGGTTTGCAAGGGATTCTGGGTAACAGACCCTTGTGGGAGGCAGTCAAGTCACCCCATCCTGGATTCCCCTGGGTATCTAGTTTTCAAAAATGTATAGGTTTGCTAGGTTTCCCCAGGTGCCCGCAGAGCTAGGGTTCAAAAACTACAGCTAGTCATTTTTCCAAAAAAGGGTCATTTTTCACTGCGAAATTGAGGTGTGACCAGGTTGCGTTTTGCGCCGTTTCCTGTCGCGGGCACTAGGCCGACCCACACAAGTGAGGTACAGTTTTTCTCGAAAGACTTTGGGGAACGCGGGGTGGGTGGAAATTTGTGGATCCACGCAGATTCCGGAACTTTCCACGACAGAAATGTGGAGAAAATGTGTGTTTTTTTGCCAATTTTTTAGGTTTGCAAGGGTTTCTGGGTAACAGACCCTGGTGGGAGGCAGTCAAGTCACCCCATCCTGGATTCCCCTGGGTGTCTAGTTTTCAAAAATGTATAGGTTTGCTAGGTTTACCAAGGTGCCCGCAGAGCTAGGGTTCAAAAACTACAGCTAGTCATTTTTCCAAAAAAGGGTCTTTTTTCACTGCGAAATTGAGGTGTGACCAGGTTGTGTTTTGCGCCGTTTCCTGTCGCGGGCACTAGGCCGACCCACACAAGTGAGGTACCGTTTTTCTTGTAAGACTTTGGGGAACGCGGGGTGGGTGGAAATTTGTGGATCCACGCAGATTCCGGAACTTTCCACGACAGAAATGTGTGGAAAATGTGGTTTTTTGGACAATTTTTTAGGTTTGCAAGGGATTCTGGGTAACAGACCCTGGTGGGAGGCAGTCAAGTCACCCCATCCTGGATTCCCCTGGGTGTCTAGTTTTAAAAAATGTATAGGTTTGCTAGGTTTCCCAAGGTGCCCGCAGAGCTAGGGTTAAAAAACTACAGCTAGTCATTTTTCCAAAAAAGGGTCATTTTTCACTGCGAAATTGAGGTGTGACCAGGTTGCGTTTTGCGCCGTTTCCTGTCGCGGGCACTAGGCCGACCCACACAAGTGAGGTACCGTTTTTCTCGTAAGAGTTTGGGGAACGCGGGGTGGGTGGAAATTTGTGGATCCACGCAGATTCCGGAACTTTCCACGACAGAAATGTGGAGAAAATGTGTTTTTTTTGCCAATTTTTTAGGTTTGCAAGGGTTTCTGGGTAACAGACCCTGGTGGGAGGCAGTCAAGTCACCCCATCCTGGATTCCCCTGGGTGTCTAGTTTTAAAAAATGTATAGGTTTGCTAGGTTTCCCAAGGTGCCCGCAGAGCTAGGGTTCAAAAACTACAGCTAGTCATTTTTCCAAAAAAGGGTCTTTTTTCACTGCGAAATTGAGGTGTGACCAGGTTGCGTTTTGCGCCGTTTCCTGTCGCGGGCACTAGGCCGACCCACACAAGTGAGGTACCGTTTTTCTCGTAAGACTTTGGGGAACGCGGGGTGGGTGGAAATTTGTGGATCCACGCAGATTCCGGAACTTTCCACGACAGAAATGTGTGGAAAATGTGTTTTTTTCACAATTTTTTAGGTTTGCAAGGGATTCTGGGTAACAGACCCTGGTGGGAGGCAGTCAAGTCACCCCATCCTGGATTCCCCTGGGTGTCTAGTTTTCAAAAATGTATAGGTTTGCTAGGTTTCCCAAGGTGCCCGCAGAGCTAGGGTTCAAAAACTACAGCTAGTCATTTTTCCAAAAAAGGGTCATTTTTCACTGCGAAATTGAGGTGTGACCAGGTTGCGTTTTGCGCCGTTTCCAGTCGCGGGCACTAGGCCGACCCACACAAGTGAGGTACCGTTTTTCTCGTAAGACTTTGGGGAACACGGGGTGGGTGGAAATTTATGGATCCACGCAGATTCCGGAACTTTCCACGACAGAAATGTGGGGAAAATGTGTTTTTTTATCCAATTTTTTAGGTTTGCAAGGGATTCTGGGTAACAGACCCTGGTGGGAGGCAGTCAAGTCACCCCATCCTGGATTCCCCTGGGTGTCTAGTTTTCAAAAATGTATAGGTTTGCTAGGTTTACCAAGGTGCCCGCAGAGCTAGGGTTCAAAAACTACAGCTAGTCATTTTTCCAAAAAAGGGTCATTTTTCACTGCGAAATTGAGGTGTGACCAGGTTGCGTTTGGCGCCGTTTCCTGTCGCGGGCACTAGGCCGACCCACACAAGTGAGGTACCGTTTTTCTCGTAAGACTTTGGGGAATGCGGGGTGGGTGGAAATTTGTGGATCCACGCAGATTCCGGAACTTTCCACGACAGAAATGTGGGGAAAATGTGTTTTTTTTGCCAATTTTTTAGGTTTGCAAGGGATTCTGGGTAACAGACCCTGGTGGGAGGCAGTCAAGTCACCCCATCCTGGATTCCCCTGGGTGTCTAGTTTTCAAAAATGTATAGGTTTGCTAGGTTTCCCCAGGTGCCCGCAGAGCTAGGGTTCAAAAACTACAGCTAGTCATTTTTCCAAAAAAGGGTCTTTTTTCACTGCGAAATTGAGGTGTGACCAGGTTGCGTTTTGCGCCGTTTCCTGTCGCGGGCACTAGGCCGACCCACACAAGTGAGGTACCGTTTTTCTCGTAAGACTTTGGGGAACGCGGGGTGGGTGGAAATTTGTGGATCCACGCAGATTCCGGAACTTTCCACGACAGAAATGTGTGGAAAATGTGTTTTTTTCACAATTTTTTAGGTTTGCAAGGGATTCTGGGTAACAGACCCTGGTGGGAGGCAGTCAAGTCACCCCATCCTGGATTCCCCTGGGTGTCTAGTTTTCAAAAATGTATAGGTTTGCTAGGTTTCCCAAGGTGCCCGCAGAGCTAGGGTTCAAAAACTACAGCTAGTCATTTTTCCAAAAAAGGGTCATTTTTCACTGCGAAATTGAGGTGTGACCAGGTTGCGTTTTGCGCCGTTTCCAGTCGCGGGCACTAGGCCGACCCACACAAGTGAGGTACCGTTTTTCTCGTAAGACTTTGGGGAACACGGGGTGGGTGGAAATTTATGGATCCACGCAGATTCCGGAACTTTCCACGACAGAAATGTGGGGAAAATGTGTTTTTTTATCCAATTTTTTAGGTTTGCAAGGGATTCTGGGTAACAGACCCTGGTGGGAGGCAGTCAAGTCACCCCATCCTGGATTCCCCTGGGTGTCTAGTTTTCAAAAATGTATAGGTTTGCTAGGTTTACCAAGGTGCCCGCAGAGCTAGGGTTCAAAAACTACAGCTAGTCATTTTTCCAAAAAAGGGTCATTTTTCACTGCGAAATTGAGGTGTGACCAGGTTGCGTTTGGCGCCGTTTCCTGTCGCGGGCACTAGGCCGACCCACACAAGTGAGGTACCGTTTTTCTCGTAAGACTTTGGGGAATGCGGGGTGGGTGGAAATTTGTGGATCCACGCAGATTCCGGAACTTTCCACGACAGAAATGTGGGGAAAATGTGTTTTTTTTGCCAATTTTTTAGGTTTGCAAGGGATTCTGGGTAACAGACCCTGGTGGGAGGCAGTCAAGTCACCCCATCCTGGATTCCCCTGGGTGTCTAGTTTTCAAAAATGTATAGGTTTGCTAGGTTTCCCCAGGTGCCCGCAGAGCTAGGGTTCAAAAACTACAGCTAGTCATTTTTCCAAAAAAGGGTCTTTTTTCACTGCGAAATTGAGGTGTGACCAGGTTGCGTTTTGCGCCGTATCCTGTCGCGGGCACTAGGCCGACCCACACAAGTGAGGTACCGTTTTTCTCGTAAGACTTTGGGGAACGCGGGGTGGGTGGAAATTTGTGGATCCACGCAGATTCCGGAACTTTCCACGACAGAAATGTGTGGAAAATGTGGTTTTTTTGACAATTTTTTAGGTTTGCAAGGGATTCTGGGTAACAGACCCTGGTGGGAGGCAGTCAAGTCACCCCATCCTGGATTCCCCTGGGTGTCTAGTTTTCAAAAATTTATAGGTTTGCTAGGTTTCCCAAGGTGCCCGCAGAGCTAGGGTTAAAAAACTACAGCTAGTCATTTTTCCAAAAAAAGGGTCTTTTTTCACTGCGAAATTGAGGTGTGACCAGGTTGTGTTTTGCGCCGTTTCCTGTCGCGGGCACTAAGCCGACCCACACAAGTGAGGTACCGCTCTTCTCGTAAGACTTTGGGGAACGCGGGGTGGGTGGAAATTTGTGGATCCACGCAGATTCCGGAACTTTCCACGACAGAAATGTGGGGAAAATGTGGTTTTTTTGCCAACTTTTTAGGTTTGCAAGGGATTCTGGGTAACAGACCCTGGTGGGAGGCAGTCAAGTCACCCCATCCTGGATTCCCCTGGGTATCTAGTTTTCAAAAATGTATAGGTTTGCTAGGTTTCCCCAGGTGCCCGCAGAGCTAGGGTTCAAAAACTACAGCTAGTCGGGTCATTTTTCACTGCGAAATTGAGGTGTGACCAGGTTGCGTTTTGTGCCGTTTCCTGTCGCGGGCACTAGGCCGACCCACACAAGTGAGGTACAGTTTTTCTCGAAAGACTTTGGGGAACGCGGGGTGGGTGGAAATTTGTGGATCGACGCAGATTCCGGTTCTTTCCACGACAGAAATGTGGAGAAAATGTGTGTTTTTTTGCCAATTTTTTAGGTTTGCAAGGGTTTCTGGGTAACAGACCCTGGTGGGAGGCAGTCAAGTCACCCCATCCTGGATTCCCCTGGGTGTCTAGTTTTCAAAAATGTATAGGTTTGCTAGGTTTACCAAGGTGCCCGCAGAGCTAGGGTTCAAAAACTACAGCTAGTCATTTTTCCAAAAAAGGGTCTTTTTTCACTGCGAAATTGAGGTGTGACCAGGTTGTGTTTTGCGCCGTTTCCTGTCGCGGGCACTAGGCCGACCCACACAAGTGAGGTACCGTTTTTCTCGTAAGACTTTGGGGAACGCGGGGTGGGTGGAAATTTGTGGATCCACGCAGATTCCGGAACTTTCCACGACAGAAATGTGTGGAAAATGTGGTTTTTTTGACAATTTTTTAGGTTTGCAAGGGATTCTGGGTAACAGACCCTGGTGGGAGGCAGTCAAGTCACCCCATCCTGGATTCCCCTGGGTGTCTAGTTTTCAAAAATGTATAGGTTTGCTAGGTTTCCCAAGGTGCCCGCAGAGCTAGGGTTCAAAAACTACAGCTAGTCATTTTTCCAAAAAAGGGTCATTTTTCACTGCGAAATTGAGGTGTGACCAGGTTGCGTTTTGCGCCGTTTCCTGTCGCGGGCACTAGGCCGACCCACACAAGTGAGGTACCGTTTTTCTCATAAGACTTTGGGGAACACGGGGTGGGTGGAAATTTGTGGATCCACGCAGATTCCGGAACTTTCCACGACAGAAATGTGGGGAAAATGTGTTTTTTTTGCCAATTCTTTAGGTTTGCAAGGGATTCTGGGTAACAGACCCTGGTGGGAGGCAGTCAAGTCACCCCATCCTGGATTCCCCTGGGTGTCTAGTTTTCAAAAATGTATAGGTTTGCTAGGTTTCCCAAGGTGCCCGCAGAGCTAGGGTTCAAAAACTACAGCTAGTCATTTTTCCAAAAAAGGGTCATTTTTCACTGCGAAATTGAGGTGTGACCAGGTTGCGTTTTGCGCCGTTTCCAGTCGCGGGCACTAGGCCGACCCACACAAGTGAGGTACCGTTTTTCTCGTAAGACTTTGGGGAACACGGGGTGGGTGGAAATTTATGGATCCACGCAGATTCCGGAACTTTCCACGACAGAAATGTGGGGAAAATGTGTTTTTTTATCCAATTTTTTAGGTTTGCAAGGGATTCTGGGTAACAGACCCTGGTGGGAGGCAGTCAAGTCACCCCATCCTGGATTCCCCTGGGTGTCTAGTTTTCAAAAATGTATAGGTTTGCTAGGTTTACCAAGGTGCCCGCAGAGCTAGGGTTCAAAAACTACAGCTAGTCATTTTTCCAAAAAAGGGTCATTTTTCACTGCGAAATTGAGGTGTGACCAGGTTGCGTTTGGCGCCGTTTCCTGTCGCGGGCACTAGGCCGACCCACACAAGTGAGGTACCGTTTTTCTCGTAAGACTTTGGGGAATGCGGGGTGGGTGGAAATTTGTGGATCCACGCAGATTCCGGAACTTTCCACGACAGAAATGTGGGGAAAATGTGTTTTTTTTGCCAATTTTTTAGGTTTGCAAGGGATTCTGGGTAACAGACCCTGGTGGGAGGCAGTCAAGTCACCCCATCCTGGATTCCCCTGGGTGTCTAGTTTTCAAAAATGTATAGGTTTGCTAGGTTTCCCCAGGTGCCCGCAGAGCTAGGGTTCAAAAACTACAGCTAGTCATTTTTCCAAAAAAGGGTCTTTTTTCACTGCGAAATTGAGGTGTGACCAGGTTGCGTTTTGCGCCGTTTCCTGTCGCGGGCACTAGGCCGACCCACACAAGTGAGGTACC
The DNA here is from genome assembly GCF_964204655.1 of Triturus cristatus. Classification (NCBI taxonomy): domain Eukaryota; kingdom Metazoa; phylum Chordata; class Amphibia; order Caudata; family Salamandridae; genus Triturus; species Triturus cristatus. The sequence continues at coordinate 672,203,049 of NC_140579.1, read as the reverse complement.
GTTTTTCTCGTAAGACTTTGGGGAACGCGGGGTGGGTGGAAATTTGTGGATCCACGCAGATTCCGGAACTTTCCACGACAGAAATGTGTGGAAAATGTGTTTTTTTCACAATTTTTTAGGTTTGCAAGGGATTCTGGGTAACAGACCCTGGTGGGAGGCAGTCAAGTCACCCCATCCTGGATTCCCCTGGGTGTCTAGTTTTCAAAAATGTATAGGTTTGCTAGGTTTCCCAAGGTGCCCGCAGAGCTAGGGTTCAAAAACTACAGCTAGTCATTTTTCCAAAAAAGGGTCATTTTTCACTGCGAAATTGAGGTGTGACCAGGTTGCGTTTTGCGCCGTTTCCAGTCGCGGGCACTAGGCCGACCCACACAAGTGAGGTACCGTTTTTCTCGTAAGACTTTGGGGAACACGGGGTGGGTGGAAATTTATGGATCCACGCAGATTCCGGAACTTTCCACGACAGAAATGTGGGGAAAATGTGTTTTTTTATCCAATTTTTTAGGTTTGCAAGGGATTCTGGGTAACAGACCCTGGTGGGAGGCAGTCAAGTCACCCCATCCTGGATTCCCCTGGGTGTCTAGTTTTCAAAAATGTATAGGTTTGCTAGGTTTACCAAGGTGCCCGCAGAGCTAGGGTTCAAAAACTACAGCTAGTCATTTTTCCAAAAAAGGGTCATTTTTCACTGCGAAATTGAGGTGTGACCAGGTTGCGTTTGGCGCCGTTTCCTGTCGCGGGCACTAGGCCGACCCACACAAGTGAGGTACCGTTTTTCTCGTAAGACTTTGGGGAATGCGGGGTGGGTGGAAATTTGTGGATCCACGCAGATTCCGGAACTTTCCACGACAGAAATGTGGGGAAAATGTGTTTTTTTTGCCAATTTTTTAGGTTTGCAAGGGATTCTGGGTAACAGACCCTGGTGGGAGGCAGTCAAGTCACCCCATCCTGGATTCCCCTGGGTGTCTAGTTTTCAAAAATGTATAGGTTTGCTAGGTTTCCCCAGGTGCCCGCAGAGCTAGGGTTCAAAAACTACAGCTAGTCATTTTTCCAAAAAAGGGTCTTTTTTCACTGCGAAATTGAGGTGTGACCAGGTTGCGTTTTGCGCCGTTTCCTGTCGCGGGCACTAGGCCGACCCACACAAGTGAGGTACCGTTTTTCTCGTAAGACTTTGGGGAACGCGGGGTGGGTGGAAATTTGTGGATCCACGCAGATTCCGGAACTTTCCACGACAGAAATGTGTGGAAAATGTGGTTTTTTTGACAATTTTTTAGGTTTGCAAGGGATTCTGGGTAACAGACCCTGGTGGGAGGCAGTCAAGTCACCCCATCCTGGATTCCCCTGGGTGTCTAGTTTTCAAAAATGTATAGGTTTGCTAGGTTTCCCAAGGTGCCCGCAGAGCTAGGGTTAAAAAACTACAGCTAGTCATTTTTCCAAAAAAGGGTCTTTTTTCACTGCGAAATTGAGGTGTGACCAGGTTGTGTTTTGCGCCGTTTCCTGTCGCGGGCACTAAGCCGACCCACACAAGTGAGGTACCGCTCTTCTCGTAAGACTTTGGGGAACGCGGGGTGGGTGGAAATTTGTGGATCCACGCAGATTCCGGAACTTTCCACGACAGAAATGTGGGGAAAATGTGGTTTTTTTGCCAACTTTTTAGGTTTGCAAGGGATTCTGGGTAACAGACCCTGGTGGGAGGCAGTCAAGTCTCCCCATCCTGGATTCCCCTGGGTATCTAGTTTTCAAAAATGTATAGGTTTGCTAGGTTTCCCCAGGTGCCCGCAGAGCTAGGGTTCAAAAACTACAGCTAGTCATTTTTCCAAAAAAGGGTCATTTTTCACTGCGAAATTGAGGTGTGACCAGGTTGCGTTTTGCGCCGTTTCCTGTCGCGGGCACTAGGCCGACCCACACAAGTGAGGTACCGTTTTTCTTGTAAGAGTTTGGGGAACGCGGGATGGGTGGAAATTTGTGGATCCACGCAGATTCCGGAACTTTCCACGACAGAAATGTGGAGAAAATGTGTTTTTTTTGCCAATTTTTTAGGTTTGCAAGGGTTTCTGGGTAACAGACCCTGGTGGGAGGCAGTCAAGTCACCCCATCCTGGATTCCCCTGGGTGTCTAGTTTTCAAAAATGTATAGGTTTGCTAGGTTTCCCAAGGTGCCCGCAGAGCTAGGGTTAAAAAACTACAGCTAGTCATTTTTCCAAAAAAGGGTCTTTTTTCACTGCGAAATTGAGGTGTGACCAGGTTGCGTTTTGCGCCGTTTCCTGTCGCGGGCACTAGGCCGACCCACACAAGTGAGGTACCGTTTTTCTCGTAAGACTTTGGGGAACGCGGGGTGGGTGGAAATTTGTGGATCCACGCAGATTCCGGAACTTTCCACGACAGAAATGTGTGGAAAATGTGTTTTTTTCACAATTTTTTAGGTTTGCAAGGGATTCTGGGTAACAGACCCTGGTGGGAGGCAGTCAAGTCACCCCATCCTGGATTCCCCTGGGTGTCTAGTTTTCAAAAATGTATAGGTTTGCTAGGTTTCCCAAGGTGCCCGCAGAGCTAGGGTTCAAAAACTACAGCTAGTCATTTTTCCAAAAAAGGGTCATTTTTCACTGCGAAATTGAGGTGTGACCAGGTTGCGTTTTGCGCCGTTTCCTGTCGCGGGCACTAGGCCGACCAACACAAGTGAGGTACAGTTTTTCTCGAAAGACTGTGGGGAACGCGGGGTGGGTGGAAATTTGTGGATCCACGCAGATTCCGGAACTTTCCACGACAGAAATGTGGAGAAAATGTGTGTTTTTTTGCCAATTTTTTAGGTTTGCAAGGGTTTCTGGGTAACAGACCCTGGTGGGAGGCAGTCAAGTCACCCCCTCCTGGATTCCCCTGGGTGTCTAGTTTTCAAAAATGTATAGGTTTGCAAGGTTTCCCAAGGTGCCCGCAGAGCTAGGGTTCAAAAACTACAGCTAGTCATTTTTCCAAAAAAGGGTCATTTTTCACTGCGAAATTGAGGTGTGACCAGGTTGCGTTTTGTGCCGTTTCCTGTCGCGGGCACTAGGCCGACCCACACAAGTGAGGTACCGTTTTTCTCGTAAGACTTTGGGGAACGCGGGGTGGGTGGAAATTTGTGGATCCACGCAGATTCCGGAACTTTCCACGACAGAAATGTGGAGAAAATGTGTTTTTTTTGCCAATTTTTTAGGTTTGCAAGGGTTTCTGGGTAACAGACCCTGGTGGGAGGCAGTCAAGTCACCCCATCCTGGATTCCCCTGGGTGTCTAGTTTTCAAAAATGTATAGGTTTGCTAGGTTTCCCAAGGTGCCCGCAGAGCTAGGGTTAAAAAACTACAGCTAGTCATTTTTCCAAAAAAAGGGTCTTTTTTCACTGCGAAATTGAGGTGTGACCAGGTTGTGTTTTGCGCCGTTTCCTGTCGCGGGCACTAAGCCGACCCACACAAGTGAGGTACCGCTTTTCTCGTAAGACTTTGGGGAACGCGGGGTGGGTGGAAATTTGTGGATCCACGCATATTCCGGAACTTTCCACGACAGAAATGTGGGGAAAATGTGGTTTTTTTGCCAATTTTTTAGGTTTGCAAGGGATTCTGGGTAACAGACCCTGGTGGGAGGCAGTCAAGTCACCCCATCCTGGATTCCCCTGGGTATCTAGTTTTCAAAAATGTATAGGTTTGCTAGGTTTCCCCAGGTGTCCGCAGAGCTAGGGTTCAAAAACTACAGCTAGTCATTTTTCCAAAAAAGGGTCATTTTTCACTGCGAAATTGAGGTGTGACCAGGTTGCGTTTTGCGCCGTTTCCTGTCGCGGGCACTAGGCCGACCAACACAAGTGAGGTACAGTTTTTCTCGAAAGACTGTGGGGAACGCGGGGTGGGTGGAAATTTGTGGATCCACGCAGATTCCGGAACTTTCCACGACAGAAATGTGGAGAAAATGTGTGTTTTTTTGCCAATTTTTTAGGTTTGCAAGGGTTTCTGGGTAACAGACCCTGGTGGGAGGCAGTCAAGTCACCCCATCCTGGATTCCCCTGGGTGTCTAGTTTTCAAAAATTTATAGGTTTGCTAGGTTTCCCAAGGTGCCCGCAGAGCTAGGGTTAAAAAACTACAGCTAGTCATTTTTCCAAAAAAGGGTCTTTTTTCACTGCGAAATTGAGGTGTGACCAGGTTGTGTTTTGCGCCGTTTCCTGTCGCGGGCACTAAGCCGACCCACACAAGTGAGGTTTCGCTTTTCTCGTAAGACTTTGGGGAACGCGGGGTGGGTGGAAATTTGTGGATCCACGCATATTCCGGAACTTTCCACGACAGAAATGTGGGGAAAATGTGTTTTTTTTGCCAATTTTTTAGGTTTGCAAGGGATTCTGGGTAACAGACCCTGGTGGGAGGCAGTCAAGTCACCCCATCCTGGATTCCCCTGGGTGTCTAGTTTTCAAAAATTTATAGGTTTGCTAGGTTTCCCAAGGTGCCCGCAGAGCTAGGGTTAAAAAACTACAGCTAGTCATTTTTCCAAAAAAGGGTCTTTTTTCACTGCGAAATTGAGGTGTGACCAGGTTGTGTTTTGCGCCGTTTCCTGTCGCGGGCACTAAGCCGACCCACACAAGTGAGGTACCGCTTTTCTCGTAAGACTTTGGGGAACGCGGGGTGGGTGGAAATTTGTGGATCCACGCATATTCCGGAACTTTCCACGACAGAAATGTGTGGAAAATGTGGTTTTTTTGCCAATTTTTTAGGTTTGCAAGGGATTCTGGGTAACAGACCCTGGTGGGAGGCAGTCAAGTCACCCCATCCTGGATTCCCCTGGGTATCTAGTTTTCAAAAATGTATAGGTTTGCTAGGTTTCCCCAGGTGCCCGCAGAGCTAGGGTTCAAAAACTACAGCTAGTCATTTTTCCAAAAAAGGGTCATTTTTCACTGCGAAATTGAGGTGTGACCAGGTTGCGTTTTGCGCCGTTTCCTGTCGCGGGCACTAGGCCGACCCACACAAGTGAGGTACAGTTTTTCTCGAAAGACTTTGGGGAACGCGGGGTGGGTGGAAATTTGTGGATCCACGCAGATTCCGGAACTTTCCACGACAGAAATGTGGAGAAAATGTGTGCTTTTTTGCCAATTTTTTAGGTTTGCAAGGGTTTCTGGGTAACAGACCCTGGTGGGAGGCAGTCAAGTCACCCCATCCTGGATTCCCCTGGGTGTCTAGTTTTCAAAAATGTATAGGTTTGCTAGGTTTACCAAGGTGCCCGCAGAGCTAGGGTTCAAAAACTACAGCTAGTCATTTTTCCAAAAAAGGGTCTTTTTTCACTGCGAAATTGAGGTGTGACCAGGTTGTGTTTTGCGCCGTTTCCTGTCACGGGCACTAGGCCGACCCACACAAGTGAGGTACCGTTTTTCTTGTAAGACTTTGGGGAACGCGGGGTGGGTGGAAATTTGTGGATCCACGCAGATTCCGGAACTTTCCACGACAGAAATGTGTGGAAAATGTGGTTTTTTTGACAATTTTTTAGGTTTGCAAGGGATTCTGGGTAACAGACCCTGGTGGGAGGCAGTCAAGTCACCCCATCCTGGATTCCCCTGGGTGTCTAGTTTTAAAAAATGTATAGGTTTGCTAGGTTTCCCAAGGTGCCCGCAGAGCTAGGGTTCAAAAACTACAGCTAGTCATTTTTCCAAAAAAGGGTCATTTTTCACTGCGAAATTGAGGTGTGACCAGGTTGCGTTTTGCGCCGTTTCCTGTCGCGGGCACTAGGCCGACCCACACAAGTGAGGTCCCGTTTTTCTCGTAAGAGTTTGGGGAACGCGGGGTGGGTGGAAATTTGTGGATCCACGCAGATTCCGGAACTTTCCACGACAGAAATGTGGAGAAAATGTGTTTTTTTTGCCAATTTTTTAGGTTTGCAAGGGTTTCTGGGTAACAGACCCTGGTGGGAGGCAGTCAAGTCACCCCATCCTGGATTCCCCTGGGTGTCTAGTTTTAAAAAATGTATAGGTTTGCTAGGTTTCCCAAGGTGCCCGCAGAGCTAGGGTTCAAAAACTACAGCTAGTCATTTTTCCAAAAAAGGGTCTTTTTTCACTGCGAAATTGAGGTGTGACCAGGTTGCGTTTTGCGCCGTTTCCTGTCGCGGGCACTAGGCCGACCCACACAAGTGAGGTACCGTTTTTCTCGTAAGACTTTGGGGAACGCGGGGTGGGTGGAAATTTGTGGATCCACGCAGATTCCGGAACTTTCCACGACAGAAATGTGTGGAAAATGTGTTTTTTTCACAATTTTTTAGGTTTGCAAGGGATTCTGGGTAACAGACCCTGGTGGGAGGCAGTCAAGTCACCCCATCCTGGATTCCCCTGGGTGTCTAGTTTTCACAAATGTATAGGTTTGCTAGGTTTCCCAAGGTGCCCGCAGAGCTAGGGTTCAAAAACTACAGCTAGTCATTTTTCCAAAAAAGGGTCATTTTTCACTGCGAAATTGAGGTGTGACCAGGTTGCGTTTTGCGCCGTTTCCAGTCGCGGGCACTAGGCCGACCCACACAAGTGAGGTACCGTTTTTCTCGTAAGACTTTGGGGAACACGGGGTGGGTGGAAATTTATGGATCCACGCAGATTCCGGAACTTTCCACGACAGAAATGTGGGGAAAATGTGTTTTTTTATCCAATTTTTAGGTTTGCAAGGGATTCTGGGTAACAGACCCTGGTGGGAGGCAGTCAAGTCACCCCATCCTGGATTCCCCTGGGTGTCTAGTTTTCAAAAATGTATAGGTTTGCTAGGTTTACCAAGGTGCCCGCAGAGCTAGGGTTCAAAAACTACAGCTAGTCATTTTTCCAAAAAAGGGTCATTTTTCACTGCGAAATTGAGGTGTGACCAGGTTGCGTTTGGCGCCGTTTCCTGTCGCGGGCACTAGGCCGACCCACACAAGTGAGGTACCGTTTTTCTCGTAAGACTTTGGGGAATGCGGGGTGGGTGGAAATTTGTGGATCCACGCAGATTCCGGAACTTTCCACGACAGAAATGTGGGGAAAATGTGTTTTTTTTGCCAATTTTTTAGGTTTGCAAGGGATTCTGGGTAACAGACCCTGGTGGGAGGCAGTCAAGTCACCCCATCCTGGATTCCCCTGGGTGTCTAGTTTTCAAAAATGTATAGGTTTGCTAGGTTTCCCCAGGTGCCCGCAGAGCTAGGGTTCAAAAACTACAGCTAGTCATTTTTCCAAAAAAGGGTCTTTTTTCACTGCGAAATTGAGGTGTGACCAGGTTGCGTTTTGCGCCGTTTCCTGTCGCGGGCACTAGGCCGACCCACACAAGTGAGGTACCGTTTTTCTCGTAAGACTTTGGGGAATGCGGGGTGGGTGGAAATTTGTGGATCCACGCAGATTCCGGAACTTTCCACGACAGAAATGTGTGGAAAATGTGGTTTTTTTGACAATTTTTTAGGTTTGCAAGGGATTCTGGGTAACAGACCCTGGTGGGAGGCAGTCAAGTCACCCCATCCTGGATTCCCCTGGGTGTCTAGTTTTCAAAAATGTATAGGTTTGCTAGGTTTCCCAAGGTGCCCGCAGAGCTAGGGTTCAAAAACTACAGCTAGTCATTTTTCCAAAAAAGGGTCATTTTTCACTGCGAAATTGAGGTGTGACCAGGTTGCGTTTTGCGCCGTTTCCTGTCGCGGGCACTAGGCCGACCCACACAAGTGAGGTACCGTTTTTTTCGTAAGACTTTGGGGAACGCGGGGTGGGTGGAAATTTGTGGATCCACGCAGATTCCGGAACTTTCCACGACAGAAATGTGTGGAAAATGTGTTTTTTTTGCCAATTTTTTAGGTTTGCAAGGGATTCTGGGTAACAGACCCTGGTAGGAGGCAGTCAAGTCACCCCATCCTGGATTCCCCTGGGTGTCTAGTTTTCAAAAATGTATAGGTTTGCAAGGTTTCCCAAGGTGCCCGCAGAGCTAGGGTTCAAAAACTACAGCTAGTCATTTTTCCAAAAAAGGGTCATTTTTCACTGCGATATTGAGGTGTGACCAGGTTGCGTTTTGCGCCGTTTCCAGTCGCGGGCACTAGGCCGACCCACACAAGTGAGGTACCGTTTTTCTCGTAAGACTTTGGGGAACACGGGGTAGGTGGAAATTTATGGATCCACGCAGATTCCGGAACTTTCCACGACAGAAATGTGGGGAAAATGAGTTTTTTTTGCCAATTTTTTAGGTTTGCAAGGGATTCTGGGTAACAGACCCTGGTGGGAGGCAGTCAAGTCACCCCATCCTGGATTCCCCTGGGTGTCTAGTTTTCAAAAATATATAGGTTTGCTAGGTTTCCCCAGGTGCCCGCAGAGCTAGGGTTCAAAAACTACAGCTAGTCATTTTTCCAAAAAAGGGTCATTTTTCACTGCGATATTGAGGTGTGACCAGGTTGCGTTTTGCGCCGTTTCCTGTCGCGGGCACTAGGCCGACCCACACAAGTGAGGTACAGTTTTTCTCGAAAGACTTTGGGGAACGCGGGGTGGGTGGAAATTTGTGGATCCACGCAGATTCCGGAACTTTCCACGACAGAAATGTGGAGAAAATGTGTGCTTTTTTGCCAATTTTTTAGGTTTGCAAGGGTTTCTGGGTAACAGACCCTGGTGGGAGGCAGTCAAGTCACCCCATCCTGGATTCCCCTGGGTGTCTAGTTTTCAAAAATGTATAGGTTTGCTAGGTTTACCAAGGTGCCCGCAGAGCTAGGGTTCAAAAACTACAGCTAGTCATTTTTCCAAAAAAGGGTCTTTTTTCACTGCGAAATTGAGGTGTGACCAGGTTGTGTTTTGCGACGTTTCCTGTCACGGGCACTAGGCCGACCCACAAAAGTGAGGTACCGTTTTTCTTGTAAGACTTTGGGGAACGCGGGGTGGGTGGAAATTTGTGGATCCACGCAGATTCCGGAACTTTCCACGACAGAAATGTGTGGAAAATGTGGTTTTTTTGACAATTTTTTAGGTTTGCAAGGGATTCTGGGTAACAGACCCTGGTGGGAGGCAGTCAAGTCACCCCATCCTGGATTCCCCTGGGTGTCTAGTTTTAAAAAATGTATAGGTTTGCTAGGTTTCCCAAGGTGCCCGCAGAGCTAGGGTTCAAAAACTACAGCTAGTCATTTTTCCAAAAAAGGGTCATTTTTCACTGCGAAATTGAGGTGTGACCAGGTTGCGTTTTGCGCCGTTTCCTGTCGCGGGCACTAGGCCGACCCACACAAGTGAGGTCCCGTTTTTCTCGTAAGAGTTTGGGGAACGCGGGGTGGGTGGAAATTTGTGGATCCACGCAGATTCCGGAACTTTCCACGACAGAAATGTGGAAAAAATGTGTTTTTTTTGCCAATTTTTTAGGTTTGCAAGGGTTTCTGGGTAACAGACCCTGGTGGGAGGCAGTCAAGTCACCCCATCCTGGATTCCCCTGGGTGTCTAGTTTTAAAAAATGTATAGGTTTGCTAGGTTTCCCAAGGTGCCCGCAGAGCTAGGGTTCAAAAACTACAGCTAGTCATTTTTCCAAAAAAGGGTCTTTTTTCACTGCGAAATTGAGGTGTGACCAGGTTGCGTTTTGCGCCGTTTCCTGTCGCGGGCACTAGGCCGACCCACACAAGTGAGGTACCGTTTTTCTCGTAAGACTTTGGGGAACGCGGGGTGGGTGGAAATTTGTGGATCCACGCAGATTCCGGAACTTTCCACGACAGAAATGTGTGGAAAATGTGTTTTTTTCACAATTTTTTAGGTTTGCAAGGGATTCTGGGTAACAGACCCTGGTGGGAGGCAGTCAAGTCACCCCATCCTGGATTCCCCTGGGTGTCTAGTTTTCACAAATGTATAGGTTTGCTAGGTTTCCCAAGGTGCCCGCAGAGCTAGGGTTCAAAAACTACAGCTAGTCATTTTTAAAAAAAAGGGTCATTTTTCACTGCGAAATTGAGGTGTGACCAGGTTGCGTTTTGCGCCGTTTCCAGTCGCGGGCACTAGGCCGACCCACACAAGTGAGGTACCGTTTTTCTCGTAAGACTTTGGGGAACACGGGGTGGGTGGAAATTTATGGATCCACGCAGATTCCGGAACTTTCCACGACAGAAATGTGGGGAAAATGTGTTTTTTTATCCAATTTTTAGGTTTGCAAGGGATTCTGGGTAACAGACCCTGGTGGGAGGCAGTCAAGTCACCCCATCCTGGATTCCCCTGGGTGTCTAGTTTTCAAAAATGTATAGGTTTGCTAGGTTTACCAAGGTGCCCGCAGAGCTAGGGTTCAAAAACTACAGCTAGTCATTTTTCCAAAAAAGGGTCATTTTTCACTGCGAAATTGAGGTGTGACCAGGTTGCGTTTGGCGCCGTTTCCTGTCGCGGGCACTAAGCCGACCCACACAAGTGAGGTACCGTTTTTCTCGTAAGACTTTGGGGAATGCGGGGTGGGTGGAAATTTGTGGATCCACGCAGATTCCGGAACTTTCCACGACAGAAATGTGTGGAAAATGTGTTTTTTTTGCCAATTTTTTAGGTTTGCAAGGGATTCTGGGTAACAGACCCTGGTAGGAGGCAGTCAAGTCACCCCATCCTGGATTCCCCTGGGTGTCTAGTTTTCAAAAATGTATAGGTTTGCAAGGTTTCCCAAGGTGCCCGCAGAGCTAGGGTTCAAAAACTACAGCTAGTCATTTTTCCAAAAAAGGGTCATTTTTCACTGCGAAATTGAGGTGTGACCAGGTTGCGTTTTGCGCCGTTTCCTGTCGCGGACACTAGGCCGACCCACACAAGTGAGGTACCGTTTTTCTCGTAAGACTTTGGGGAACGCGGGGTGGGTGGAAATTTGTGGATCCACGCAGATTCCGGAACTTTCCACGACAGAAATGTGGAGAAAATGTGTTTTTTTTGCCAATTTTTTAGGTTTGCAAGGGTTTCTGGGTAACAGACCCTGGTGGGAGGCAGTCAAGTCACCCCATCCTGGATTCCCCTGGGTGTCTAGTTTTCAAAAATTTATAGGTTTGCTAGGTTTCCCAAGGTGCCCGCAGAGCTAGGAGCTAGTCATTTTTCCAAAAAAGGGTCTTTTTTCACTGCGAAATTGAGGTGTGACCAGGTTGTGTTTTGCGCCGTTTCCTGTCGCGGGCACTAAGCCGACCCACACAAGTGAGGTACCGCTCTTCTCGTAAGACTTTGGGGAACGTGGGGTGGGTGGAAATTTGTGGATCCACGCAGATTCCGGAACTTTCCACGACAGAAATGTGGGGAAAATGTGGTTTTTTTGCCAATTTTTTAGGTTTGCAAGGGATTCTGGGTAACAGACCCTGGTGGGAGGCAGTCAAGTCACCCCATCCTGGATTCCCCTGGGTATCTAGTTTTCAAAAATGTATAGGTTTGCTAGGTTTCCCCAGGTGCCCGCAGAGCTAGGGTTCCAAAACTACAGCTAGTCGGGTCATTTTTCACTGCGAAATTGAGGTGTGACCAGGTTGCGTTTTGTGCCGTTTCCTGTCGCGGGCACTAGGCCGACCCACACAAGTGAGGTACAGTTTTTCTCGAAAGACTTTGGGGAACGCGGGGTGGGTGGAAATTTGTGGATCGACGCAGATTCCGGAACTTTCCACGACAGAAATGTGGAGAAAATGTGTGTTTTTTTGCCAATTTTTTAGGTTTGCAAGGGTTTCTGGGTAACAGACCCTGGTGGGAGGCAGTCAAGTCACCCCATCCTGGATTCCCCTGGGTGTCTAGTTTTAAAAAATGTATAGGTTTGCTAGGTTTACCAAGGTGCCCGCAGAGCTAGGGTTCAAAAACTACAGCTAGTCATTTTTCCAAAAAAGGGTCTTTTTTCACTGCGAAATTGAGGTGTGACCAGGTTGTGTTTTGCGCCGTTTCCTGTCGCGGGCACTAGGCCGACCCACACAAGTGAGGTACCGTTTTTCTCGTAAGACTTTGGGGAACGCGGGGTGGGTGGAAATTTGTGGATCCACGCAGATTCCGGAACTTTCCACGACAGAAATGTGTGGAAAATGTGGTTTTTTTGACAATTTTTTAGGTTTGCAAGGGATTCTGGGTAACAGACCCTGGTGGGAGGCAGTCAAGTCACCCCATCCTGGATTCCCCTGGGTGTCTAGTTTTCAAAAATGTATAGGTTTGCTAGGTTTCCCAAGGTGCCCGCAGAGCTAGGGTTCAAAAACTACAGCTAGTCATTTTTCCAAAAAAGGGTCATTTTTCACTGCGAAATTGAGGTGTGACCAGGTTGCGTTTTGCGCCGTTTCCTGTCGCGGGCACTAGGCCGACCCACACAAGTGAGGTACCGTTTTTCTCATAAGACTTTGGGGAACACGGGGTGGGTGGAAATTTGTGGATCCACGCAGATTCCGGAACTTTCCACGACAGAAATGTGTGGAAAATGTGTTTTTTTCACAATTTTTTAGGTTTGCAAGGGATTCTGGGTAACAGACCCTGGTGGGAGGCAGTCAAGTCACCCCATCCTGGATTCCCCTGGGTGTCTAGTTTTTAAAAATGTATAGGTTTGCTAGGTTTCCCAAGGTGCCCGCAGAGCTAGGGTTCAAAAACTACAGCTAGTCATTTTTCCAAAAAAGGGTCATTTTTCACTGCGAAATTGAGGTGTGACCAGGTTGCGTTTTGCGCCGTTTCCAGTCGCGGGCACTAGGCCGACCCACACAAGTGAGGTACCGTTTTTCTCGTAAGACTTTGGGGAACACGGGGTAGGTGGAAATTTATGGATCCACGCAGATTCCGGAACTTTCCACGACAGAAATGTGGGGAAAATGAGTTTTTTTTGCCAATTTTTTAGGTTTGCAAGGGATTCTGGGTAACAGACCCTGGTGGGAGGCAGTCAAGTCACCCCATCCTGGATTCCCCTGGGTGTCTAGTTTTCAAAAATATATAGGTTTGCTAGGTTTCCCCAGGTGCCCGCAGAGCTAGGGTTCAAAAACTACAGCTAGTCATTTTTCCAAAAAAGGGTCTTTTTTCACTGCGAAATTGAGGTGTGACCAGGTTGCGTTTTGCGCCGTTTCCTGTCGCGGGCACTAGGCCGACCCACACAAGTGAGGTACCGTTTTTCTCGTAAGACTTTGGGGAACGCGGGGTGGGTGGAAATTTGTGGATCCACGCAGATTCCGGAACTTTCCACGACAGAAATGTGTGGAAAATGTGGTTTTTTTGACAATTTTTTAGGTTTGCAAGGGATTCTGGGTAACAGACCCTGGTGGGAGGCAGTCAAGTCACCCCATCCTGGATTCCCCTGGGTGTCTAGTTTTCAAAAATGTATAGGTTTGCTAGGTTTCCCAAGGTGCCCGCAGAGCTAGGGTTCAAAAACTACAGCTAGTCATTTTTCCAAAAAAGGGTCATTTTTCACTGCGAAATTGAGGTGTGACCAGGTTGCGTTTTGCGCCATTTCCTGTCGCGGGCACTAGGCCGACCCACACAAGTGAGGTACCGTTTTTTTCGTAAGACTTTGGGGAACGCGGGGTGGGTGGAAATTTGTGGATCCACGCAGATTCCGGAACTTTCCACGACAGAAATGTGTGGAAAATGTGTTTTTTTTGCCAATTTTTTAGGTTTGCAAGGGATTCTGGGTAACAGACCCTGGTAGGAGGCAGTCAAGTCACCCCATCCTGGATTCCCCTGGGTGTCTAGTTTTCAAAAATGTATAGGTTTGCAAGGTTTCCCAAGGTGCCCGCAGAGCTAGGGTTCAAAAACTACAGCTAGTCATTTTTCCAAAAAAGGGTCATTTTTCACTGCGAAATTGAGGTGTGACCAGGTTGCGTTTTGCGCCGTTTCCTGTCGCGGACACTAGGCCGACCCACACAAGTGAGGTACCGTTTTTCTCGTAAGACTTTGGGGAACGTGGGGTGGGTGGAAATTTGTGGATCCACGCAGATTCCGGAACTTTCTACGACAGAAATGTGGAGAAAATGTGTTTTTTTTGCCAATTTTTTAGGTTTGCAAGGGTTTCTGGGTAACAGACCCTGGTGGGAGGCAGTCAAGTCACCCCATCCTGGATTCCCCTGGGTGTCTAGTTTTCAAAAATTTATAGGTTTGCTAGGTTTCCCAAGGTGCCCGCAGAGCTAGGGTTAAAAAACTACAGCTAGTCATTTTTCCAAAAAAGGGTCTTTTTTCACTGCGAAATTGAGGTGTGACCAGGTTGTGTTTTGCGCCGTTTCCTGTCGCGGGCACTAAGCCGACCCACACAAGTGAGGTACCGCTCTTCTCGTAAGACTTTGGGGAACGCGGGGTGGGTGGAAATTTGTGGATCCACGCAGATTCCGGAACTTTCCACGACAGAAATGTGGGGAAAATGTGGTTTTTTTGCCAATTTTTTAGGTTTGCAAGGGATTCTGGGTAACAGACCCTGGTGGGAGGCAGTCAAGTCACCCCATCCTGGATTCCCCTGGGTATCTAGTTTTCAAAAATGTATAGGTTTGCTAGGTTTCCCCAGGTGCCCGCAGAGCTAGGGTTCCAAAACTACAGCTAGTCGGGTCATTTTTCACTGCGAAATTGAGGTGTGACCAGGTTGCGTTTTGTGCCGTTTCCTGTCGCGGGCACTAGGCCGACCCACACAAGTGAGGTACAGTTTTTCTCGAAAGACTTTGGGGAACGCGGGGTGGGTGGAAATTTGTGGATCGACGCAGATTCCGGAACTTTCCACGACAGAAATGTGGAGAAAATGTGTGATTTTTTGCCAATTTTTTAGGTTTGCAAGGGTTTCTGGGTAACAGACCCTGGTGGGAGGCAGTCAAGTCACCCCATCCTGGATTCCCCTGGGTGTCTAGTTTTCAAAAATGTATAGGTTTGCTAGGTTTACCAAGGTGCCCGCAGAGCTAGGGTTCAAAAACTACAGCTAGTCATTTTTCCAAAAAAGGGTCTTTTTTCACTGCGAAATTGAGGTGTGACCAGGTTGTGTTTTGCGCCGTTTCCTGTCGCGGGCACTAGGCCGACCCACACAAGTGAGGTACCGTTTTTCTCGTAAGACTTTGGGGAACGCGGGGTGGGTGGAAATTTGTGGATCCACGCAGATTCCGGAACTTTCCACGACAGAAATGTGTGGAAAATGTGGTTTTTTTGACAATTTTTTAGGTTTGCAAGGGATTCTGGGTAACAGACCCTGGTGGGAGGCAGTCAAGTCACCCCATCCTGGATTCCCCTGGGTGTCTAGTTTTCAAAAATGTATAGGTTTGCTAGGTTTCCCAAGGTGCCCGCAGAGCTAGGGTTCAAAAACTACAGCTAGTCATTTTTCCAAAAAAGGGTCCTTTTTCACTGCGAAATTGAGGTTTGACCAGGTTGCGTTTTGCGCCGTTTCCTGTCGCGGGCACTAGGCCGACCCACACAAGTGAGGTACTGTTTTTCTCGTAAGAGTTTGGGGAACGCGGGGTGGGTGGAAATTTGTGGATCCACGCAGATTCCGGAACTTTCCACGACAGAAATGTGGAGAAAATGTGTTTTTTTTGCCAATTTTTTAGGTTTGCAAGGGTTTCTGGGTAACAGACCCTGGTGGGAGGCAGTCAAGTCACCCCATCCTGGATTCCCCTGGGTGTCTAGTTTTCAAAAATGTATAGGTTTGCTAGGTTTCCCAAGGTGCCCGCAGAGCTAGGGTTCAAAAACTACAGCTAGTCATTTTTCCAAAAAAGGGTCTTTTTTCACTGCGAAATTGAGGTGTGACCAGGTTGCGTTTTGCGCCGTTTCCTGTCGCGGGCACTAGGCCGACCCACACAAGTGAGGTACCGTTTTTCTCGTAAGACTTTGGGGAACGCGGGGTGGGTGGAAATTTGTGGATCCACGCAGATTCCGGAACTTTCCACGACAGAAATGTGTGGAAAATGTGTTTTTTTCACAATTTTTTAGGTTTGCAAGGGATTCTGGGTAACAGACCCTGGTGGGAGGCAGTCAAGTCACCCCATCCTGGATTCCCCTGGGTGTCTAGTTTTCAAAAATGTATAGGTTTGCTAGGTTTCCCAAGGTGCCCGCAGAGCTAGGGTTCAAAAACTACAGCTAGTCATTTTTCCAAAAAAGGGTCATTTTTCACTGCGAAATTGAGGTGTGACCAGGTTGCGTTTTGCGCCGTTTCCAGTCGCGGGCACTAGGCCGACCCACACAAGTGAGGTACCGTTTTTCTCGTAAGACTTTGGGGAACACGGGGTGGGTGGAAATTTATGGATCCACGCAGATTCCGGAACTTTCCACGACAGAAATGTGGGGAAAATGTGTTTTTTTTGCCACTTTTTTAGGTTTGCAAGGGATTCTGGGTAACAGACCCTGGTGGGAGGCAGTCAAGTCACCCCATCCTGGATTCCCCTGGGTGTCTAGATTTCAAAAATGTATAGGTTTGCTAGGTTTCCCAAGGTGCCCGCAGAGCTAGGGTTCAAAAACTACAGCTAGTCATTTTTCCAAAAAAGGGTCTTTTTTCACTGCGAAATTGAGGTGTGACCAGGTTGCGTTTTGCGCCGTTTCCTGTCGCGGGCACTAGGCCGACCCACACAAGTGAGGTACCGTTTTTCTCGTAAGACTTTGGGGAACGCGGGGTGGGTGGAAATTTGTGGATCCACGCAGATTCCGGAACTTTCCACGACAGAAATGTGTGGAAAATGTGGTTTTTTTGACAATTTTTTAGGTTTGCAAGGGATTCTGGGTAACAGACCCTGGTGGGAGGCAGTCAAGTCACCCCATCCTGGATTCCCCTGGGTGTCTAGTTTTCAAAAATGTATAGGTTTGCTAGGTTTCCCAAGGTGCCCGCAGAGCTAGGGTTCAAAAACTACAGCTAGTCATTTTTCCAAAAAAGGGTCATTTTTCACTGCGAAATTGAGGTGTGACCAGGTTGCGTTTTGCGCCGTTTCCTGTCGCGGGCACTAGGCCGACCCACACAAGTGAGGTACCGTTTTTCTCATAAGACTTTGGGGAACACGGGGTGGGTGGAAATTTGTGGATCCACGCAGATTCCGGAACTTTCCACGACAGAAATGTGGGGAAAATGTGTTTTTTTTTCCAATTTTTTAGGTTTGCAAGGGTTTCTGGGTAACAGACCCTGGTGGGAGGCAGTCAAGTCACCCCATCCTGGATTCCCCTGGGTGTCTAGTTTTCAAAAATGTATAGGTTTGCTAGGTTTCCCAAGGTGCCCGCAGAGCTAGGGTTCAAAAACTACAGCTAGTCATTTTTCCAAAAAAGGGTCTTTTTTCACTGCGAAATTGAGGTGTGACCAGGTTGTGTTTTGCGCCGTTTCCTGTCGCGGGCACTAGGCCGACCCACACAAGTGAGGTACCGTTTTTCTCGTAAGACTTTGGGGAACGCGGGGTGGGTGGAAATTTGTGGATCCACGCAGATTCCGGAACTTTCCACGACAGAAATGTGTGGAAAATGTGTTTTTTTTGACAATTTTTTAGGTTTGCAAGGGATTCTGAGTAACAGACCCTGGTGGGAGGCAGTCAAGTCACCCCATCCTGGATTCCCCTGGGTGTCTAGTTTTCAAAAATGTATAGGTTTGCTAGGTTTCCCAAGGTGCCCGCAGAGCTAGGGTTCAAAATCTACAGCTAGTCATTTTTCCAAAAAAGGGTCATTTTTTCACTGCGAAATTGAGGTGTGACCAGGTTGCGTTTTGCGCCGTTTCCTGTCGCGGGCACTAGGCCGACCCACACAAGTGAGGTACCGTTTTTCTCATAAGACTTTGGGGAACACGGGGTGGGTGGAAATTTGTGGATCCACGCAGATTCCGGAACTTTCCACGACAGAAATGTGGGGAAAATGTGGTTTTTTTGCCAATTCTTTAGGTTTGCAAGGGATTCTGGGTAACAGACCCTGGTGGGAGGCAGTCAAGTCACCCCATCCTGGATTCCCCTGGGTGTCTAGTTTTCAAAAATGTATAGGTTTGCTAGGTTTCCCAAGGTGCCCGCAGAGCTAGGGTTCAAAAACTACAGCTAGTCATTTTTCCAAAAAAGGGTCATTTTTCACTGCGAAATTGAGGTGTGACCAGGTTGCGTTTTGTGCCGTTTCCTGTCGCGGGCACTAGGCCGACCCACACAAGTGAGGTACCGTTTTTCTCGTAAGAGTTTGGGGAACGCGGGATGGGTGGAAATTTGTGGATCCACGCAGATTCCGGAACTTTCCACGACAGAAATGTGGAGAAAATGTGTTTTTTTTGCCAATTTTTTAGGTTTGCAAGGGTTTCTGGGTAACAGACCCTGGTGGGAGGCAGTCAAGTCACCCCATCCTGGATTCCCCTGGGTGTCTAGTTTTCAAAAATGTATAGGTTTGCTAGGTTTCCCAAGGTGCCCGCAGAGCTAGGGTTAAAAAACTACAGCTAGTCATTTTTCCAAAAAAGGGTCTTTTTTCACTGCGAAATTGAGGTGTGACCAGGTTGCGTTTAGCGCCGTTTCCTGTCGCGGGCACTAGGCCGACCCACACAAGTGAGGTACCGTTTTTCTCGTAAGACTTTGGGGAACGCGGGGTGGGTGGAAATTTGTGGATCCACGCAGATTCCGGAACTTTCCACGACAGAAATGTGTGGAAAATGTGTTTTTTTCACAATTTTTTAGGTTTGCAAGGGATTCTGGGTAACAGACCCTGGTGGGAGGCAGTCAAGTCACCCCATCCTGGATTCCCCTGGGTGTCTAGTTTTCAAAAATGTATAGGTTTGCTAGGTTTCCCAAGGTGCCCGCAGAGCTAGGGTTCAAAAACTACAGCTAGTCATTTTTCCAAAAAAGGGTCATTTTTCACTGCGAAATTGAGGTGTGACCAGGTTGCGTTTTGCGCCGTTTCCAGTCGCGGGCACTAGGCCGACCCACACAAGTGAGGTACTGTTTTTCTCGTAAGACTTTGGGGAACACGGGGTAGGTGGAAATTTATGGATCCACGCAGATTCCGGAACTTTCCACGACAGAAATGTGGGAAAAATGAGTTTTTTTTGCCAATTTTTTAGGTTTGCAAGGGATTCTGGGTAACAGACCCTGGTGGGAGGCAGTCAAGTCACCCCCTCCTGGATTCCCCTGGGTGTCTAGTTTTCAAAAATGTATAGGTTTGCTAGGTTTACCAAGGTGCCCGCAGAGCTAGGGTTCAAAAACTACAGCTAGTCATTTTTCCAAAAAAGGGTCATTTTTCACTGCGAAATTGAGGTGTGACCAGGTTGCGTTTTGCGCCGTTTCCTGTCGCGGGCACTAGGCCGACCCACACAAGTGAGGTACCGTTTTTCTCGTAAGACTTTGGGGAACGCGGGGTGGGTGGAACTTTGTGGATCCACGCAGATTCCGGAACTTTCCACGACAGAAATGTGGAGAAAATGTGTTTTTTTTGCCAATTTTTTAGGTTTGCAAGGGTTTCTGGGTAACAGACCCTGGTGGGAGGCAGTCAAGTCACCCCATCCTGGATTCCCCTGGGTGTCTAGTTTTCAAAAATTTATAGGTTTGCTAGGTTTCCCAAGGTGCCCGCAGAGCTAGGGTTCAAAAACTACAGCTAGTCATTTTTCCAAAAAAGGGTCTTTTTTCACTGCGAAATTGAGGTGTGACCAGGTTGTGTTTTGCGCCGTTTCCTGTCGCGGGCACTAAGCCTACCCACACAAGTGAGGTACAGTTTTTCTCGAAAGACTTTGGGGAACGCGGGGTGGGTGGAAATTTGTGGATCCACGCAGATTCCGGAACTTTCCACGACAGAAATGTGGAGAAAATGTGTGTTTTTTTGCCAATTTTTTAGGTTTGCAAGGGTTTCTGGGTAACAGACGCTGGTGGGAGGCAGTCAAGTCACCCCATCCTGGATTCCCCTGGGTGTCTAGTTTTCAAAAATGTATAGGTTTGCTAGGTTTCCCAAGGTGCCCGCAGAGCTAGGGTTCAAAAACTACAGCTAGTCATTTTTCCAAAAAAGGGTCTTTTTTCACTGCGAAATTGAGGTGTGACCAGGTTGTGTTTTGCGCCGTTTCCTGTCGCGGGCACTAGGCCGACCCACACAAGTGAGGTACCGTTTTTCTCGTAAGACTTTGGGGAACGCGGGGTGGGTGGAAATTTGTGGATCCACGCAGATTCCGGAACTTTCCACGACAGAAATGTGTGGAAAATGTGGTTTTTTTGACAATTTTTTAGGTTTGCAAGGGATTCTGGGTAACAGACCCTGGTGGGAGGCAGTCAAGTCACCCCATCCTGGATTCCCCTGGGTGTCTAGTTTTCAAAAATGTATAGGTTTGCTAGGTTTCCCAAGGTGCCCGCAGAGCTAGGGTTCAAAAACTACAGCTAGTCATTTTTCCAAAAAAGGGTCATTTTTCACTGCGAAATTGAGGTGTGACCAGGTTGCGTTTTGCGCCGTTTCCTGTCGCGGGCACTAGGCCGACCCACACAAGTGAGGTACCGTTTTTCTCATAAGACTTTGGGGAACACGGGGTGGGTGGAAATTTGTGGATCCACGCAGATTCCGGAACTTTCCACGACAGAAATGTGGGGAAAATGTGTTTTTTTTGCCAATTCTTTAGGTTTGCAAGGGATTCTGGGTAACAGACCCTGGTGGGAGGCAGTCAAGTCACCCCATCCTGGATTCCCCTGGGTGTCTAGTTTTCAAAAATGTATAGGTTTGCTAGGTTTCCCAAGGTGCCCGCAGAGCTAGGGTTCAAAAACTACAGCTAGTCATTTTTCCAAAAAAGGGTCCTTTTTCACTGCGAAATTGAGGTTTGACCAGGTTGCGTTTTGCGCCGTTTCCTGTCGCGGGCACTAGGCCGACCCACACAAGTGAGGTACCGTTTTTCTCGTAAGAGTTTGGGGAACGCGGGGTGGGTGGAAATTTGTGGATCCACGCAGATTCCGGAACTTTCCACGACAGAAATGTGGAGAAAATGTGTTTTTTTTGCCAATTTTTTAGGTTTGCAAGGGTTTCTGGGTAACAGACCCTGGTGGGAGGCAGTCAAGTCACCCCATCCTGGATTCCCCTGGGTGTCTAGTTTTCAAAAATGTATAGGTTTGCTAGGTTTCCCAAGGTGCCCGCAGAGCTAGGGTTCAAAAACTACAGCTAGTCATTTTTCCAAAAAAGGGTCTTTTTTCACTGCGAAATTGAGGTGTGACCAGGTTGCGTTTTGCGCCGTTTCCTGTCGCGGGCACTAGGCCGACCCACACAAGTGAGGTACCGTTTTTCTCGTAAGACTTTGGGGAACGCGGGGTGGGTGGAAATTTGTGGATCCACGCAGATTCCGGAACTTTCCACGACAGAAATGTGTGGAAAATGTGTTTTTTTCACAATTTTTTAGGTTTGCAAGGGATTCTGGGTAACAGACCCTGGTGGGAGGCAGTCAAGTCACCCCATCCTGGATTCCCCTGGGTGTCTAGTTTTCAAAAATGTATAGGTTTGCTAGGTTTCCCAAGGTGCCCGCAGAGCTAGGGTTCAAAAACTACAGCTAGTCATTTTTCCAAAAAAGGGTCATTTTTCACTGCGAAATTGAGGTGTGACCAGGTTGCGTTTTGCGCCGTTTCCAGTCGCGGGCACTAGGCCGACCCACACAAGTGAGGTACCGTTTTTCTCGTAAGACTTTGGGGAACACGGGGTGGGTGGAAATTTATGGATCCACGCAGATTCCGGAACTTTCCACGACAGAAATGTGGGGAAAATGTGTTTTTTTTGCCACTTTTTTAGGTTTGCAAGGGATTCTGGGTAACAGACCCTGGTGGGAGGCAGTCAAGTCACCCCATCCTGGATTCCCCTGGGTGTCTAGATTTCAAAAATGTATAGGTTTGCTAGGTTTCCCAAGGTGCCCGCAGAGCTAGGGTTCAAAAACTATAGCTAGTCATTTTTCCAAAAAAGGGTCATTTTTCACTGTGAAATTGAGGTGTGACCAGGTTGCGTTTTGCGCCGTTTCCTGTCGCGGGCACTAGGCCGACCCACACAAGTGAGGTACCGTTTTTCTCGTAAGACTTTGGGGAACGCGGGGTGGGTGGAAATTTGTGGATCCACGCAGATTCCGGAACTTTCCACGACAGAAATGCGGAGAAAATGTGGTTTTTTTGCCAATTTTTTAGGTTTGCAAGGGTTTCTGGGTAACAGACTCTGGTGGGAGGCAGTCAAGTCACCCCATCCTGGATTCCCCTGGGTGTCTAGTTTTCAAAAATGTATAGGTTTGCTAGGTTTCCCAAGGTGCCCGCAGAGCTAGGGTTCAAAAACTACAGCTAGTCATGTTTCCAAAAAAGGGTCTTTTTTCACTGCGAAATTGAGGTGTGACCAGGTTGTGTTTTGCGCCGTTTCCTGTCGCGGGCACTAAGCTGACCCACACAAGTGAGGTACCGCTTTTCTCGTAAGACTTTGGGGAACGCGGGGTGGGTGGAAATTTGTGGATCCACGCAGATTCCGGAACTTTCCACGACAGAAATGTGGGGGAAATGTGGTTTTTTTGCCAATTTTTTAGGTTTGCAAGGGATTCTGGGTAACAGACCCTGGTGGGAGGCAGTCAAGTCACCCCATCCTGGATTCCCCTGGGTATCTAGTTTTCAAAAATGTATAGGTTTGCTAGGTTTCCCCAGGTGCCCGCAGAGCTAGGGTTCAAAAACTACAGCTAGTCATTTTTCCAAAAAAGGGTCATTTTTCACTGCGAAATTGAGGTGTGACCAGGTTGCGTTTTGCGCCGTTTCCTGTCGCGGGCACTAGGCCGACCCACACAAGTGAGGTACAGTTTTTCTCGAAAGACTTTGGGGAACGCGGGGTGGGTGGAAATTTGTGGATCCACGCAGATTCCGGAACTTTCCACGACAGAAATGTGGAGAAAATGTGTTTTTTTTGCCAATTTTTTAGGTTTGCAAGGGTTTCTGGGTAACAGACCCTGGTGGGAGGCAGTCAAGTCACCCCATCCTGGATTCCCCTGGGTGTCTAGTTTTCAAAAATGTATAGGTTTGCTAGGTTTCCCAAGGTGGCAGAGCTAGGGTTCAAAAACTACAGCTAGTCATTTTTCCAAAAAAGGGTCTTTTTTCACTGCGAAATTGAGGTGTGACCAGGTTGTGTTTTGCGCCGTTTCCTGTCGCGGGCACTAGGCCGACCCACACAAGTGAGGTACCGTTTTTCTCGTAAGACTTTGGGGAACGCGGGGTGGGTGGAAATTTGTGGATCCACGCAGATTCCGGAACTTTCCACGACAGAAATGTGTGGAAAATGTGGTTTTTTGGACAATTTTTTAGGTTTGCAAGGGATTCTGAGTAACAGACCCTGGTGGGAGGCAGTCAAGTCACCCCATCCTGGATTCCCCTGGGTGTCTAGTTTTCAAAAATGTATAGGTTTGCTAGGTTTCCCAAGGTGCCCGCAGAGCTAGGGTTCAAAATCTACAGCTAGTCATTTTTCCAAAAAAGGGTCATTTTTCACTGCGAAATTGAGGTGTGACCAGGTTGCGTTTTGCGCCGTTTCCTGTCGCGGGCACTAGGCCGACCCACACAAGTGAGGTACCGTTTTTCTCATAAGACTTTGGGGAACACGGGGTGGGTGGAAATTTGTGGATCCACGCAGATTCCTGAACTTTCCACGACAGAAATGTGGGGAAAATGTGTTTTTTTTGCCAATTCTTTAGGTTTGCAAGGGATTCTGGGTAACAGACCCTGGTGGGAGGCAGTCAAGTCACCCCATCCTGGATTCCCCTGGGTGTCTAGTTTTCAAAAATGTATAGGTTTGCTAGGTTTCCCAAGGTGCCCGCAGAGCTAGGGTTCAAAAACTACAGCTAGTCATTTTTCCAAAAAAGGGTCATTTTTCACTGCGAAATTGAGGTGTGACCAGGTTGCGTTTTGCGCCGTTTCCTGTCGCGGGCACTATGCCGACCCACACAAGTGAGGTACCGTTTTTCTCGTAAGAGTTTGGGGAACGCGGGGTGGGTGGAAATTTGTGGATCCACGCGGATTCCGGAACTTTCCACGACAGAAATGTGGAGAAAATGTGTTTTTTTTGCCAATTTGTTAGGTTTGCAAGGGTTTCTGGGTAACAGACCCTGGTGGGAGGCAGTCAAGTCACCCCATCCTGGATTCCCCTGGGTGTCTAGTTTTCAAAAATGTATAGGTTTGCTAGGTTTCCCAAGGTGCCCGCAGAGCTAGGGTTCAAAAACTACAGCTAGTCATTTTTCCAAAAAAGGGTCATTTTTCACTGCGAAATTGAGGTGTGACCAGGTTGCGTTTTGCGCCGTTTCCAGTCGCGGGCACTAGGCCGACCCACACAAGTGAGGTACCGTTTTTCTCGTAAGACTTTGGGGAACACGGGGTGGGTGGAAATTTGTGGATCCACGCAGATTCCGGAACTTTCCACGACAGAAATGTGGGGAAAATGTGGTTTTTTTGCCAATTTTTTAGGTTTGCAAGGGATTCTGGGTAACAGACCCTGGTGGGAGGCAGTCAAGTCACCCCATCCTAGATTCCCCTGGGTGTCTAGTTTTCAAAAATGTATAGGTTTGCTAGGTTTACCAAGGTGCCCGCAGAGCTAGGGTTCAAAAACTACAGCTAGTCATTTTTCCAAAAAAGGGTCATTTTTCACTGCGAAATTGAGGTGTGACCAGGTTACGTTTTGCGCCGTTTCCTGTCGCGGGCACTAGGCCGATCCACACAAGTGAGGTACCGTTTTTCTCGAAAGACTTTGGGGAACGCGGGGTGGGTGGAAATTTGTGGATCCACGCAGATTCCGGAACTTTCCACGACAGAAATGTGGAGAAAACGTGGTTTTTTTGCCAATTTTTTAGGTTTGCAAGGGTTTCTGAGTAACAGACCCTGGTGGGAGGCAGTCAAGTCACCCCATCCTGGATTCCCCTGGGTGTCTAGTTTTAAAAAATGTATAGGTTTGCTAGGTTTCCCAAGGTGCCCGCAGAGCTAGGGTTCAAAAACTACAGCTAGTCATTTTTCCAAAAAAGGGTCTTTTTTCACTGCGAAATTGAGGTGTGACCAGGTTGCGTTTTGCGCCGTTTCCTGTCGCGGGCACTAGGCCGACCCACACAAGTGAGGTACCGTTTTTCTCGTAAGACTTTGGGGAACGCGGGGTGGGTGGAAATTTGTGGATCCACGCAGATTCCGGAACTTTCCACGACAGAAATGTGTGGAAAATGTGGTTTTTTTGACAATTTTTTAGGTTTGCAAGGGATTCTGGGTAACAGACCCTGGTGGGAGGCAGTCAAGTCACCCCATCCTGGATTCCCCTGGGTGTCTAGTTTTCAAAAATGTATAGGTTTGCTAGGTTTCCCAAGGTGCCCGCAGAGCTAGGGTTCAAAAACTACAGCTAGTCATTTTTCCAAAAAAGGGTCATTTTTCACTGCGAAATTGAGGTGTGACCAGGTTGCGTTTTGCGCCGTTTCCTGTCGCGGGCACTAGGCCGACCCACACAAGTGAGGTACCGTTTTTCTCATAAGACTTTGGGGAACACGGGGTGGGTGGAAATTTGTGGATCCACGCAGATTCCGGAACTTTCCACGACAGAAATGTGGGGAAAATGTGTTTTTTTTTCCAATTTTTTAGGTTTGCAAGGGTTTCTGGGTAACAGACCCTGGTGGGAGGCAGTCAAGTCACCCCATCCTGGATTCCCCTGGGTGTCTAGTTTTCAAAAATGTATAGGTTTGCTAGGTTTCCCAAGGTGCCCGCAGAGCTAGGGTTCAAAAACTACAGCTAGTCATTTTTCCAAAAAAGGGTCTTTTTTCACTGCGAAATTGAGGTGTGACCAGGTTGTGTTTTGCGCCGTTTCCTGTCGCGGGCACTAGGCCGACCCACACAAGTGAGGTACCGTTTTTCTCGTAAGACTTTGGGGAACGCGGGGTGGGTGGAAATTTGTGGATCCACGCAGATTCCGGAACTTTCCACGACAGAAATGTGTGGAAAATGTGTTTTTTTTGACAATTTTTTAGGTTTGCAAGGGATTCTGAGTAACAGACCCTGGTGGGAGGCAGTCAAGTCACCCCATCCTGGATTCCCCTGGGTGTCTAGTTTTCAAAAATGTATAGGTTTGCTAGGTTTCCCAAGGTGCCCGCAGAGCTAGGGTTCAAAATCTACAGCTAGTCATTTTTCCAAAAAAGGGTCATTTTTTCACTGCGAAATTGAGGTGTGACCAGGTTGCGTTTTGCGCCGTTTCCTGTCGCGGGCACTAGGCCGACCCACACAAGTGAGGTACCGTTTTTCTCATAAGACTTTGGGGAACACGGGGTGGGTGGAAATTTGTGGATCCACGCAGATTCCGGAACTTTCCACGACAGAAATGTGGGGAAAATGTGGTTTTTTTGCCAATTCTTTAGGTTTGCAAGGGATTCTGGGTAACAGACCCTGGTGGGAGGCAGTCAAGTCACCCCATCCTGGATTCCCCTGGGTGTCTAGTTTTCAAAAATGTATAGGTTTGCTAGGTTTCCCAAGGTGCCCGCAGAGCTAGGGTTCAAAAACTACAGCTAGTCATTTTTCCAAAAAAGGGTCATTTTTCACTGCGAAATTGAGGTGTGACCAGGTTGCGTTTTGTGCCGTTTCCTGTCGCGGGCACTAGGCCGACCCACACAAGTGAGGTACCGTTTTTCTCGTAAGAGTTTGGGGAACGCGGGATGGGTGGAAATTTGTGGATCCACGCAGATTCCGGAACTTTCCACGACAGAAATGTGGAGAAAATGTGTTTTTTTTGCCAATTTTTTAGGTTTGCAAGGGTTTCTGGGTAACAGACCCTGGTGGGAGGCAGTCAAGTCACCCCATCCTGGATTCCCCTGGGTGTCTAGTTTTCAAAAATGTATAGGTTTGCTAGGTTTCCCAAGGTGCCCGCAGAGCTAGGGTTAAAAAACTACAGCTAGTCATTTTTCCAAAAAAGGGTCTTTTTTCACTGCGAAATTGAGGTGTGACCAGGTTGCGTTTAGCGCCGTTTCCTGTCGCGGGCACTAGGCCGACCCACACAAGTGAGGTACCGTTTTTCTCGTAAGACTTTGGGGAACGCGGGGTGGGTGGAAATTTGTGGATCCACGCAGATTCCGGAACTTTCCACGACAGAAATGTGTGGAAAATGTGTTTTTTTCACAATTTTTTAGGTTTGCAAGGGATTCTGGGTAACAGACCCTGGTGGGAGGCAGTCAAGTCACCCCATCCTGGATTCCCCTGGGTGTCTAGTTTTCAAAAATGTATAGGTTTGCTAGGTTTCCCAAGGTGCCCGCAGAGCTAGGGTTCAAAAACTACAGCTAGTCATTTTTCCAAAAAAGGGTCATTTTTCACTGCGAAATTGAGGTGTGACCAGGTTGCGTTTTGCGCCGTTTCCTGTCGCGGGCACTAGGCCGACCCACACAAGTGAGGTACAGTTTTTCTCGAAAGACTTTGGGGAACGCGGGGTGGGTGGAAATTTGTGGATCCACGCAGATTCCGGAACTTTCCACGACAGAAATGTGTGGAAAATGTGGTTTTTTTGACAATTTTTTAGGTTTGCAAGGGATTCTGAGTAACAGACCCTGGTGGGAGGCAGTCAAGTCACCCCATCCTGGATTCCCCTGGGTGTCTAGTTTTCAAAAATGTATAGGTTTGCTAGGTTTCCCAAGGTGCCCGCAGAGCTAGGGTTCAAAAACTACAGCTAGTCATTTTTCCAAAAAAGGGTCATTTTTCACTGCGAAATTGAGGTGTGACCAGGTTGCGTTTTGCGCCGTTTCCTGTCGCGGGCACTAGGCCGACCCACACAAGTGAGGTACCGTTTTTCTCGTAAGACTTTGGGGAACGCGGGGTGGGTGGAACTTTGTGGATCCACGCAGATTCCGGAACTTTCCACGACAGAAATGTGGAGAAAATGTGTTTTTTTTGCCAATTTTTTAGGTTTGCAAGGGTTTCTGGGTAACAGACCCTGGTGGGAGGCAGTCAAGTCACCCCATCCTGGATTCCCCTGGGTGTCTAGTTTTCAAAAATTTATAGGTTTGCTAGGTTTCCCAAGGTGCCCGCAGAGCTAGGGTTCAAAAACTACAGCTAGTCATTTTTCCAAAAAAGGGTCTTTTTTCACTGCGAAATTGAGGTGTGACCAGGTTGTGTTTTGCGCCGTTTCCTGTCGCGGGCACTAAGCCTACCCACACAAGTGAGGTACAGTTTTTCTCGAAAGACTTTGGGGAACGCGGGGTGGGTGGAAATTTGTGGATCCACGCAGATTCCGGAACTTTCCACGACAGAAATGTGGAGAAAATGTGTGTTTTTTTGCCAATTTTTTAGGTTTGCAAGGGTTTCTGGGTAACAGACGCTGGTGGGAGGCAGTCAAGTCACCCCATCCTGGATTCCCCTGGGTGTCTAGTTTTCAAAAATGTATAGGTTTGCTAGGTTTCCCAAGGTGCCCGCAGAGCTAGGGTTCAAAAACTACAGCTAGTCATTTTTCCAAAAAAGGGTCTTTTTTCACTGCGAAATTGAGGTGTGACCAGGTTGTGTTTTGCGCCGTTTCCTGTCGCGGGCACTAGGCCGACCCACACAAGTGAGGTACCGTTTTTCTCGTAAGACTTTGGGGAACGCGGGGTGGGTGGAAATTTGTGGATCCACGCAGATTCCGGAACTTTCCACGACAGAAATGTGTGGAAAATGTGGTTTTTTTGACAATTTTTTAGGTTTGCAAGGGATTCTGGGTAACAGACCCTGGTGGGAGGCAGTCAAGTCACCCCATCCTGGATTCCCCTGGGTGTCTAGTTTTCAAAAATGTATAGGTTTGCTAGGTTTCCCAAGGTGCCCGCAGAGCTAGGGTTCAAAAACTACAGCTAGTCATTTTTCCAAAAAAGGGTCATTTTTCACTGCGAAATTGAGGTGTGACCAGGTTGCGTTTTGCGCCGTTTCCTGTCGCGGGCACTAGGCCGACCCACACAAGTGAGGTACCGTTTTTCTCATAAGACTTTGGGGAACACGGGGTGGGTGGAAATTTGTGGATCCACGCAGATTCCGGAACTTTCCACGACAGAAATGTGGGGAAAATGTGTTTTTTTTGCCAATTCTTTAGGTTTGCAAGGGATTCTGGGTAACAGACCCTGGTGGGAGGCAGTCAAGTCACCCCATCCTGGATTCCCCTGGGTGTCTAGTTTTCAAAAATGTATAGGTTTGCTAGGTTTCCCAAGGTGCCCGCAGAGCTAGGGTTCAAAAACTACAGCTAGTCATTTTTCCAAAAAAGGGTCCTTTTTCACTGCGAAATTGAGGTTTGACCAGGTTGCGTTTTGCGCCGTTTCCTGTCGCGGGCACTAGGCCGACCCACACAAGTGAGGTACCGTTTTTCTCGTAAGAGTTTGGGGAATGCGGGGTGGGTGGAAATTTGTGGATCCACGCAGATTCCGGAACTTTCCACGACAGAAATGTGGAGAAAATGTGTTTTTTTTGCCAATTTTTTAGGTTTGCAAGGGTTTCTGGGTAACAGACCCTGGTGGGAGGCAGTCAAGTCACCCCATCCTGGATTCCCCTGGGTGTCTAGTTTTCAAAAATGTATAGGTTTGCTAGGTTTCCCAAGGTGCCCGCAGAGCTAGGGTTCAAAAACTACAGCTAGTCATTTTTCCAAAAAAGGGTCTTTTTTCACTGCGAAATTGAGGTGTGACCAGGTTGCGTTTTGCGCCGTTTCCTGTCGCGGGCACTAGGCCGACCCACACAAGTGAGGTACCGTTTTTCTCGTAAGACTTTGGGGAACGCGGGGTGGGTGGAAATTTGTGGATCCACGCAGATTCCGGAACTTTCCACGACAGAAATGTGTGGAAAATGTGTTTTTTTCACAATTTTTTAGGTTTGCAAGGGATTCTGGGTAACAGACCCTGGTGGGAGGCAGTCAAGTCACCCCATCCTGGATTCCCCTGGGTGTCTAGTTTTCAAAAATGTATAGGTTTGCTAGGTTTCCCAAGGTGCCCGCAGAGCTAGGGTTCAAAAACTACAGCTAGTCATTTTTCCAAAAAAGGGTCATTTTTCACTGCGAAATTGAGGTGTGACCAGGTTGCGTTTTGCGCCGTTTCCAGTCGCGGGCACTAGGCCGACCCACACAAGTGAGGTACCGTTTTTCTCGTAAGACTTTGGGGAACACGGGGTGGGTGGAAATTTATGGATCCACGCAGATTCCGGAACTTTCCACGACAGAAATGTGGGGAAAATGTGTTTTTTTTGCCACTTTTTTAGGTTTGCAAGGGATTCTGGGTAACAGACCCTGGTGGGAGGCAGTCAAGTCACCCCATCCTGGATTCCCCTGGGTGTCTAGATTTCAAAAATGTATAGGTTTGCTAGGTTTCCCAAGGTGCCCGCAGAGCTAGGGTTCAAAAACTATAGCTAGTCATTTTTCCAAAAAAGGGTCATTTTTCACTGTGAAATTGAGGTGTGACCAGGTTGCGTTTTGCGCCGTTTCCTGTCGCGGGCACTAGGCCGACCCACACAAGTGAGGTACCGTTTTTCTCGTAAGACTTTGGGGAACGCGGGGTGGGTGGAAATTTGTGGATCCACGCAGATTCCGGAACTTTCCACGACAGAAATGCGGAGAAAATGTGGTTTTTTTGCCAATTTTTTAGGTTTGCAAGGGTTTCTGGGTAACAGACTCTGGTGGGAGGCAGTCAAGTCACCCCATCCTGGATTCCCCTGGGTGTCTAGTTTTCAAAAATGTATAGGTTTGCTAGGTTTCCCAAGGTGCCCGCAGAGCTAGGGTTCAAAAACTACAGCTAGTCATGTTTCCAAAAAAGGGTCTTTTTTCACTGCGAAATTGAGGTGTGACCAGGTTGTGTTTTGCGCCGTTTCCTGTCGCGGGCACTAAGCTGACCCACACAAGTGAGGTACCGCTTTTCTCGTAAGACTTTGGGGAACGCGGGGTGGGTGGAAATTTGTGGATCCACGCAGATTCCGGAACTTTCCACGACAGAAATGTGGGGAAAATGTGGTTTTTTTGCCAATTTTTTAGGTTTGCAAGGGATTCTGGGTAACAGACCCTGGTGGGAGGCAGTCAAGTCACCCCATCCTGGATTCCCCTGGGTATCTAGTTTTCAAAAATGTATAGGTTTGCTAGGTTTCCCCAGGTGCCCGCAGAGCTAGGGTTCAAAAACTACAGCTAGTCATTTTTCCAAAAAAGGGTCATTTTTCACTGCGAAATTGAGGTGTGACCAGGTTGCGTTTTGCGCCGTTTCCTGTCGCGGGCACTAGGCCGACCCACACAAGTGAGGTACAGTTTTTCTCAAAAGACTTTGGGGAACGCGGGGTGGGTGGAAATTTGTGGATCCACGCAGATTCCGGAACTTTCCACGACAGAAATGTGGAGAAAATGTGTTTTTTTTGCCAATTTTTTAGGTTTGCAAGGGTTTCTGGGTAACAGACCCTGGTGGGAGGCAGTCAAGTCACCCCATCCTGGATTCCCCTGGGTGTCTAGTTTTCAAAAATGTATAGGTTTGCTAGGTTTCCCAAGGTGGCAGAGCTAGGGTTCAAAAACTACAGCTAGTCATTTTTCCAAAAAAGGGTCTTTTTTCACTGCGAAATTGAGGTGTGACCAGGTTGTGTTTTGCGCCGTTTCCTGTCGCGGGCACTAGGCCGACCCACACAAGTGAGGTACCGTTTTTCTCGTAAGACTTTGGGGAACGCGGGGTGGGTGGAAATTTGTGGATCCACGCAGATTCCGGAACTTTCCACGACAGAAATGTGTGGAAAATGTGGTTTTTTGGACAATTTTTTAGGTTTGCAAGGGATTCTGAGTAACAGACCCTGGTGGGAGGCAGTCAAGTCACCCCATCCTGGATTCCCCTGGGTGTCTAGTTTTCAAAAATGTATAGGTTTGCTAGGTTTCCCAAGGTGCCCGCAGAGCTAGGGTTCAAAATCTACAGCTAGTCATTTTTCCAAAAAAGGGTCATTTTTCACTGCGAAATTGAGGTGTGACCAGGTTGCGTTTTGCGCCGTTTCCTGTCGCGGGCACTAGGCCGACCCACACAAGTGAGGTACCGTTTTTCTCATAAGACTTTGGGGAACACGGGGTGGGTGGAAATTTGTGGATCCACGCAGATTCCTGAACTTTCCACGACAGAAATGTGGGGAAAATGTGTTTTTTTTGCCAATTCTTTAGGTTTGCAAGGGATTCTGGGTAACAGACCCTGGTGGGAGGCAGTCAAGTCACCCCATCCTGGATTCCCCTGGGTGTCTAGTTTTCAAAAATGTATAGGTTTGCTAGGTTTCCCAAGGTGCCCGCAGAGCTAGGGTTCAAAAACTACAGCTAGTCATTTTTCCAAAAAAGGGTCATTTTTCACTGCGAAATTGAGGTGTGACCAGGTTGCGTTTTGCGCCGTTTCCTGTCGCGGGCACTATGCCGACCCACACAAGTGAGGTACCGTTTTTCTCGTAAGAGTTTGGGGAACGCGGGGTGGGTGGAAATTTGTGGATCCACGCAGATTCCGGAACTTTCCACGACAGAAATGTGGAGAAAATGTGTTTTTTTTGCCAATTTTTTAGGTTTGCAAGGGTTTCTGGGTAACAGACCCTGGTGGGAGGCAGTCAAGTCACCCCATCCTGGATTCCCCTGGGTGTCTAGTTTTCAAAAATTTATAGGTTTGCTAGGTTTCCCAAGGTGCCCGCAGAGCTAGGGTTCAAAAACTACAGCTAGTCATTTTTCCAAAAAAGGGTCTTTTTTCACTGCGAAATTGAGGTGTGACCAGGTTGTGTTTTGCGCCGTTTCCTGTCGCGGGCACTAAGCCTACCCACACAAGTGAGGTACAGTTTTTCTCGAAAGACTTTGGGGAACGCGGGGTGGGTGGAAATTTGTGGATCCACGCAGATTCCGGAACTTTCCACGACAGAAATGTGGAGAAAATGTGTGTTTTTTTGCCAATTTTTTAGGTTTGCAAGGGTTTCTGGGTAACAGACGCTGGTGGGAGGCAGTCAAGTCACCCCATCCTGGATTCCCCTGGGTGTCTAGTTTTCAAAAATGTATAGGTTTGCTAGGTTTCCCAAGGTGCCCGCAGAGCTAGGGTTCAAAAACTACAGCTAGTCATTTTTCCAAAAAAGGGTCTTTTTTCACTGCGAAATTGAGGTGTGACCAGGTTGCGTTTTGCGCCGTTTCCTGTCGCGGGCACTAGGCCGACCCACACAAGTGAGGTACCGTTTTTCTCGTAAGACTTTGGGGAACGCGGGGTGGGTGGAAATTTGTGGATCCACGCAGATTCCGGAACTTTCCACGACAGAAATGTGTGGAAAATGTGTTTTTTTCACAATTTTTTAGGTTTGCAAGGGATTCTGGGTAACAGACCCTGGTGGGAGGCAGTCAAGTCACCCCATCCTGGATTCCCCTGGGTGTCTAGATTTCAAAAATGTATAGGTTTGCTAGGTTTCCCAAGGTGCCCGCAGAGCTAGGGTTCAAAAACTATAGCTAGTCATTTTTCCAAAAAAGGGTCATTTTTCACTGTGAAATTGAGGTGTGACCAGGTTGCGTTTTGCGCCGTTTCCTGTCGCGGGCACTAGGCCGACCCACACAAGTGAGGTACCGTTTTTCTCGTAAGACTTTGGGGAACGCGGGGTGGGTGGAAATTTGTGGATCCACGCAGATTCCGGAACTTTCCACGACAGAAATGCGGAGAAAATGTGGTTTTTTTGCCAATTTTTTAGGTTTGCAAGGGTTTCTGGGTAACAGACTCTGGTGGGAGGCAGTCAAGTCACCCCATCCTGGATTCCCCTGGGTGTCTAGTTTTCAAAAATGTATAGGTTTGCTAGGTTTCCCAAGGTGCCCGCAGAGCTAGGGTTCAAAAACTACAGCTAGTCATGTTTCCAAAAAAGGGTCTTTTTTCACTGCGAAATTGAGGTGTGACCAGGTTGTGTTTTGCGCCGTTTCCTGTCGCGGGCACTAAGCTGACCCACACAAGTGAGGTACCGCTTTTCTCGTAAGACTTTGGGGAACGCGGGGTGGGTGGAAATTTGTGGATCCACGCAGATTCCGGAACTTTCCACGACAGAAATGTGGGGAAAATGTGGTTTTTTTGCCAATTTTTTAGGTTTGCAAGGGATTCTGGGTAACAGACCCTGGTGGGAGGCAGTCAAGTCACCCCATCCTGGATTCCCCTGGGTATCTAGTTTTCAAAAATGTATAGGTTTGCTAGGTTTCCCCAGGTGCCCGCAGAGCTAGGGTTCAAAAACTACAGCTAGTCATTTTTCCAAAAAAGGGTCATTTTTCACTGCGAAATTGAGGTGTGACCAGGTTGCGTTTTGCGCCGTTTCCTGTCGCGGGCACTAGGCCGACCCACACAAGTGAGGTACAGTTTTTCTCGAAAGACTTTGGGGAACGCGGGGTGGGTGGAAATTTGTGGATCCACGCAGATTCCGGAACTTTCCACGACAGAAATGTGTGGAAAATGTGGTTTTTTGGACAATTTTTTAGGTTTGCAAGGGATTCTGAGTAACAGACCCTGGTGGGAGGCAGTCAAGTCACCCCATCCTGGATTCCCCTGGGTGTCTAGTTTTCAAAAATGTATAGGTTTGCTAGGTTTCCCAAGGTGGCAGAGCTAGGGTTCAAAAACTACAGCTAGTCATTTTTCCAAAAAAGGGTCTTTTTTCACTGCGAAATTGAGGTGTGACCAGGTTGTGTTTTGCGCCGTTTCCTGTCGCGGGCACTAGGCCGACCCACACAAGTGAGGTACCGTTTTTCTCGTAAGACTTTGGGGAACGCGGGGTGGGTGGAAATTTGTGGATCCACGCAGATTCCGGAACTTTCCACGACAGAAATGTGTGGAAAATGTGGTTTTTTGGACAATTTTTTAGGTTTGCAAGGGATTCTGAGTAACAGACCCTGGTGGGAGGCAGTCAAGTCACCCCATCCTGGATTCCCCTGGGTGTCTAGTTTTCAAAAATGTATAGGTTTGCTAGGTTTCCCAAGGTGCCCGCAGAGCTAGGGTTCAAAATCTACAGCTAGTCATTTTTCCAAAAAAGGGTCATTTTTCACTGCGAAATTGAGGTGTGACCAGGTTGCGTTTTGCGCCGTTTCCTGTCGCGGGCACTAGGCCGACCCACACAAGTGAGGTACCGTTTTTCTCATAAGACTTTGGGGAACACGGGGTGGGTGGAAATTTGTGGATCCACGCAGATTCCTGAACTTTCCACGACAGAAATGTGGGGAAAATGTGTTTTTTTTGCCAATTCTTTAGGTTTGCAAGGGATTCTGGGTAACAGACCCTGGTGGGAGGCAGTCAAGTCACCCCATCCTGGATTCCCCTGGGTGTCTAGTTTTCAAAAATGTATAGGTTTGCTAGGTTTCCCAAGGTGCCCGCAGAGCTAGGGTTCAAAAACTACAGCTAGTCATTTTTCCAAAAAAGGGTCATTTTTCACTGCGAAATTGAGGTGTGACCAGGTTGCGTTTTGCGCCGTTTCCTGTCGCGGGCACTATGCCGACCCACACAAGTGAGGTACCGTTTTTCTCGTAAGAGTTTGGGGAACGCGGGGTGGGTGGAAATTTGTGGATCCACGCAGATTCCGGAACTTTCCACGACAGAAATGTGGAGAAAATGTGTTTTTTTTGCCAATTTTTTAGGTTTGCAAGGGTTTCTGGGTAACAGACCCTGGTGGGAGGCAGTCAAGTCACCCCATCCTGGATTCCCCTGGGTGTCTAGTTTTCAAAAATGTATAGGTTTGCTAGGTTTCCCAAGGTGCCCGCAGAGCTAGGGTTCAAAAACTACAGCTAGTCATTTTTCCAAAAAAGGGTCTTTTTTCACTGCGAAATTGAGGTGTGACCAGGTTGCGTTTTGCGCCGTTTCCTGTCGCGGGCACTAGGCCGACCCACACAAGTGAGGTACCGTTTTTCTCGTAAGACTTTGGGGAACGCGGGGTGGGTGGAAATTTGTGGATCCACGCAGATTCCGGAACTTTCCACGACAGAAATGTGTGGAAAATGTGTTTTTTTCACAATTTTTTAGGTTTGCAAGGGATTCTGGGTAACAGACCCTGGTGGGAGGCAGTCAAGTCACCCCATCCTGGATTCCCCTGGGTGTCTAGTTTTCAAAAATGTATAGGTTTGCTAGGTTTCCCAAGGTGCCCGCAGAGCTAGGGTTCAAAAACTACAGCTAGTCATTTTTCCAAAAAAGGGTCATTTTTCACTGCGAAATTGAGGTGTGACCAGGTTGCGTTTTGCGCCGTTTCCAGTCGCGGGCACTAGGCCGACCCACACAAGTGAGGTACCGTTTTTCTCGTAAGACTTTGGGGAACACGGGGTGGGTGGAAATTTGTGGATCCACGCAGATTCCGGAACTTTCCACGACAGAAATGTGGGGAAAATGTGTTTTTTTTGCCAATTTTTTAGGTTTGCAAGGGATTCTGGGTAACAGACCCTGGTGGGAGGCAGTCAAGTCACCCCATCCTAGATTCCCCTGGGTGTCTAGTTTTCAAAAATGTATAGGTTTGCTAGGTTTACCAAGGTGCCCGCAGAGCTAGGGTTCAAAAACTACAGCTAGTCATTTTTCCAAAAAAGGGTCATTTTTCACTGCAAAATTGAGGTGTGACCAGGTTACGTTTTGCGCCGTTTCCTGTCGCGGGCACTAGGCCGACCCACACAAGTGAGGTACCGTTTTTCTCATAAGACTTTGGGGAACACGGGGTGGGTGGAAATTTGTGGATCCACGCAGATTCCGGAACTTTCCACGACAGAAATGTGGGGAAAATGTGGTTTTTTGGACAATTTTTTAGGTTTGCAAGGGATTCTGAGTAACAGACCCTGGTGGGAGGCAGTCAAGTCACCCCATCCTGGATTCCCCTGGGTGTCTAGTTTTCAAAAATGTATAGGTTTGCTAGGTTTCCCAAGGTGGCAGAGCTAGGGTTCAAAAACTACAGCTAGTCATTTTTCCAAAAAAGGGTCTTTTTTCACTGCGAAATTGAGGTGTGACCAGGTTGTGTTTTGCGCCGTTTCCTGTCGCGGGCACTAGGCCGACCCACACAAGTGAGGTACCGTTTTTCTCGTAAGACTTTGGGGAACGCGGGGTGGGTGGAAATTTGTGGATCCACGCAGATTCCGGAACTTTCCACGACAGAAATGTGTGGAAAATGTGGTTTTTTGGACAATTTTTTAGGTTTGCAAGGGATTCTGAGTAACAGACCCTGGTGGGAGGCAGTCAAGTCACCCCATCCTGGATTCCCCTGGGTGTCTAGTTTTCAAAAATGTATAGGTTTGCTAGGTTTCCCAAGGTGCCCGCAGAGCTAGGGTTCAAAATCTACAGCTAGTCATTTTTCCAAAGAAGGGTCATTTTTCACTGCGAAATTGAGGTGTGACCAGGTTGCGTTTTGCGCCGTTTCCTGTCGCGGGCACTAGGCCGACCCACACAAGTGAGGTACCGTTTTTCTCATAAGACTTTGGGGAACACGGGGTGGGTGGAAATTTGTGGATCCACGCAGATTCCTGAACTTTCCACGACAGAAATGTGGGGAAAATGTGTTTTTTTTGCCAATTCTTTAGGTTTGCAAGGGATTCTGGGTAACAGACCCTGGTGGGAGGCAGTCAAGTCACCCCATCCTGGATTCCCCTGGGTGTCTAGTTTTCAAAAATGTATAGGTTTGCTAGGTTTCCCAAGGTGCCCGCAGAGCTAGGGTTCAAAAACTACAGCTAGTCATTTTTCCAAAAAAGGGTCATTTTTCACTGCGAAATTGAGGTGTGACCAGGTTGCGTTTTGCGCCGTTTCCTGTCGCGGGCACTATGCCGACCCACACAAGTGAGGTACCGTTTTTCTCGTAAGAGTTTGGGGAACGCGGGGTGGGTGGAAATTTGTGGATCCACGCAGATTCCGGAACTTTCCACGACAGAAATGTGGAGAAAATGTGTTTTTTTTGCCAATTTTTTAGGTTTGCAAGGGTTTCTGGGTAACAGACCCTGGTGGGAGGCAGTCAAGTCACCCCATCCTGGATTCCCCTGGGTGTCTAGTTTTCAAAAATGTATAGGTTTGCTAGGTTTCCCAAGGTGCCCGCAGAGCTAGGGTTCAAAAACTACAGCTAGTCATTTTTCCAAAAAAGGGTCTTTTTTCACTGCGAAATTGAGGTGTGACCAGGTTGCGTTTTGCGCCGTTTCCTGTCGCGGGCACTAGGCCGACCCACACAAGTGAGGTACCGTTTTTCTCGTAAGACTTTGGGGAACGCGGGGTGGGTGGAAATTTGTGGATCCACGCAGATTCCGGAACTTTCCACGACAGAAATGTGTGGAAAATGTGTTTTTTTCACAATTTTTTAGGTTTGCAAGGGATTCTGGGTAACAGACCCTGGTGGGAGGCAGTCAAGTCACCCCATCCTGGATTCCCCTGGGTGTCTAGTTTTCAAAAATGTATAGGTTTGCTAGGTTTCCCAAGGTGCCCGCAGAGCTAGGGTTCAAAAACTACAGCTAGTCATTTTTCCAAAAAAGGGTCATTTTTCACTGCGAAATTGAGGTGTGACCAGGTTGCGTTTTGCGCCGTTTCCAGTCGCGGGCACTAGGCCGACCCACACAAGTGAGGTACCGTTTTTCTCGTAAGACTTTGGGGAACACGGGGTGGGTGGAAATTTGTGGATCCACGCAGATTCCGGAACTTTCCACGACAGAAATGTGGGGAAAATGTGTTTTTTTTGCCAATTTTTTAGGTTTGCAAGGGATTCTGGGTAACAGACCCTGGTGGGAGGCAGTCAAGTCACCCCATCCTAGATTCCCCTGGGTGTCTAGTTTTCAAAAATGTATAGGTTTGCTAGGTTTACCAAGGTGCCCGCAGAGCTAGGGTTCAAAAACTACAGCTAGTCATTTTTCCAAAAAAGGGTCATTTTTCACTGCAAAATTGAGGTGTGACCAGGTTACGTTTTGCGCCGTTTCCTGTCGCGGGCACTAGGCCGATCCACACAAGTGAGGTACCGTTTTTCTCGTAAGAGTTTGGGGAACGCGGGGTGGGTGGAAATTTGTGGATCCACGCAGATTCCGGAACTTTCCACGACAGAAATGTGGAGAAAATGTGTTTTTTTTGCCAATTTTTTAGGTTTGCAAGGGTTTCTGGGTAACAGACCCTGGTGGGAGGCAGTCAAGTCACCCCATCCTGGATTCCCCTGGGTGTCTAGTTTTCAAAAATGTATAGGTTTGCTAGGTTTCCCAAGGTGCCCGCAGAGCTAGGGTTCAAAAACTACAGCTAGTCATTTTTCCAAAAAAGGGTCTTTTTTCACTGCGAAATTGAGGTGTGACCAGGTTGCGTTTTGCGCCGTTTCCTGTCGCGGGCACTAGGCCGACCCACACAAGTGAGGTACCGTTTTTCTCGTAAGACTTTGGGGAACGCGGGGTGGGTGGAAATTTGTGGATCCACGCAGATTCCGGAACTTTCCACGACAGAAATGTGTGGAAAATGTGTTTTTTTCACAATTTTTTAGGTTTGCAAGGGATTCTGGGTAACAGACCCTGGTGGGAGGCAGTCAAGTCACCCCATCCTGGATTCCCCTGGGTGTCTAGTTTTCAAAAATGTATAGGTTTGCTAGGTTTCCCAAGGTGCCCGCAGAGCTAGGGTTCAAAAACTACAGCTAGTCATTTTTCCAAAAAAGGGTCATTTTTCACTGCGAAATTGAGGTGTGACCAGGTTGCGTTTTGCGCCGTTTCCAGTCGCGGGCACTAGGCCGACCCACACAAGTGAGGTACCGTTTTTCTCGTAAGACTTTGGGGAACACGGGGTGGGTGGAAATTTGTGGATCCACGCAGATTCCGGAACTTTCCACGACAGAAATGTGGGGAAAATGTGTTTTTTTTGCCAATTTTTTAGGTTTGCAAGGGATTCTGGGTAACAGACCCTGGTGGGAGGCAGTCAAGTCACCCCATCCTAGATTCCCCTGGGTGTCTAGTTTTCAAAAATGTATAGGTTTGCTAGGTTTACCAAGGTGCCCGCAGAGCTAGGGTTCAAAAACTACAGCTAGTCATTTTTCCAAAAAAGGGTCATTTTTCACTGCAAAATTGAGGTGTGACCAGGTTACGTTTTGCGCCGTTTCCTGTCGCGGGCACTAGGCCGATCCACACAAGTGAGGTACCGTTTTTCTCGAAAGACTTTGGGGAACGCGGGGTGTGTGGAAATTTGTGGATCCACGCAGATTCCGGAACTTTCCACGACAGAAATGTGGAGAAAACGTGGTTTTTTTGCCAATTTTTTAGGTTTGCAAGGGTTTCTGAGTAACAGACCCTGGTGGGAGGCAGTCAAGTCACCCCATCCTGGATTCCCCTGGGTGTCTAGTTTTCAAAAATGTATAGGTTTGCTAGGTTTCCCAAGGTGCCCGCAGAGCTAGGGTTCAAAAACTACAGCTAGTCATTTTTCCAAAAAAGGGTCTTTTTTCACTGCGAAATTGAGGTGTGACCAGGTTGCGTTTTGCGCCGTTTCCTGTCGCGGGCACTAGGCCGACCCACACAAGTGAGGTACCGTTTTTCTCGTAAGACTTTGGGGAACGCGGGGTGGGTGGAAATTTGTGGATCCACGCAGATTCCGGAACTTTCCACGACAGAAATGTGTGGAAAATGTGGTTTTTTTGACAATTTTTTAGGTTTGCAAGGGATTCTGGGTAACAGACCCTGGTGGGAGGCAGTCAAGTCACCCCATCCTGGATTCCCCTGGGTGTCTAGTTTTCAAAAATGTATTAGTTTGCTAGGTTTCCCACAGTTGCACGCAGAGCTAGGGTTCAAAAACTACAGCTAGTCATTTTTCCAAAAAAGGGTCTTTTTTCACTGCGAAATTGAGGTGTGACCAGGTTGTGTTTTGCGCCGTTTCCTGTCGCGGGCACTAGGCCGACCCACACAAGTGAGGTACTGTTTTTCTCGTAAGACTTTGGGGAACGCGGGGTGGGTGGAAATTTGTGGATCCACGCAGATTCCGGAACTTTCCACGACAGAAATGTGTGGAAAATGTGGTTTTTTTGACAATTTTTTAGGTTTGCAAGGGATTCTGAGTAACAGACCCTGGTGGGAGGCAGTCAAGTCACCCCATCCTGGATTCCCCTGGGTGTCTAGTTTTCAAAAATGTATAGGTTTGCTAGGTTTCCCAAGGTGCCCGCAGAGCTAGGGTTCAAAATCTACAGCTAGTCATTTTTCCAAAAAAGGGTCATTTTTGACTGCGAAATTGAGGTGTGACCAGGTTGCGTTTTGCGCCGTTTCCTGTCGCGGGCACTAGGCTGACCCACACAAGTGAGGTACCGTTTTTCTCATAAGACTTTGGGGAACACGGGGTGGGTGGAAATTTGTGGATCCACGCAGATTCCGGAACTTTCCACGACAGAAATGTGGGGAAAATGTGTTTTGTTTGCCAATTCTTTAGGTTTGCAAGGGATTCTGGGTAACAGACCCTGGTGGGAGGCAGTCAAGTCACCCCATCCTGGATTCCCCTGGGTGTCTAGTTTTCAAAAATGTATAGGTTTGCTAGGTTTCCCAAGGTGCCCGCAGAGCTAGGGTTCAAAAACTACAGCTAGTCATTTTTCCAAAAAAGGGTCATTTTTCACTGCGAAATTGAGGTGTGACCAGGTTGCGTTTTGCGCCGTTTCCTGTCGCGGGCACTATGCCGACCCACACAAGTGAGGTACCGTTTTTCTCGTAAGAGTTTGGGGAATGCGGGGTGGGTGGAAATTTGTGGATCCACGCAGATTCCGGAACTTTCCACGACAGAAATGTGGAGAAAATGTGTTTTTTTTGCCAATTTTTTAGGTTTGCAAGGGTTTCTGGGTAACAGACCCTGGTGGGAGGCAGTCAAGTCACCCCATCCTGGATTCCCCTGGGTGTCTAGTTTTCAAAAATGTATAGGTTTGCTAGGTTTCCCAAGGTGCCCGCAGAGCTAGGGTTCAAAAACTACAGCTAGTCATTTTTCCAAAAAAGGGTCATTTTTCAGTGCGAAATTGAGGTGTGACCAGGTTGCGTTTTGCGCCGTTTCCAGTCGCGGGCACTAGGCCGACCCACACAAGTGAGGTACCGTTTTTCTCGTAAGACTTTGGGGAACACGGGGTAGGTGGAAATTTATGGATCCACGCAGATTCCGGAACTTTCCACGACAGAAATGTGGGGAAAATGTGTTTTTTTTGCCAATTTTTTAGGTTTGCAAGGGATTCTGGGTAACAGACCCTGGTGGGAGGCAGTCAAGTCACCCCCTCCTGGATTCCCCTGGGTGTCTAGTTTTCAAAAATGTATAGGTTTGCTAGGTTTACCAAGGTGCCCGCAGAGCTAGGGTTCAAAAACTACAGCTAGTCATTTTTCCAAAAAAGGGTCATTTTTCACTGCGAAATTGAGGTGTGACCAGGTTGCGTTTTGCGCCGTTTCCTGTCACGGGCACTAGGCCGACCCACACAAGTGAGGTACTGTTTTTCTCGTAAGACTTTGGGGAACGCGGGGTGGGTGGAACTTTGTGGATCCACGCAGATTCCGGAACTTTCCACGACAGAAATGTGGGGAAAATGTGGTTTTTTTGCCAATTTTTTAGGTTTGCAAGGGATTCTGGGTAACAGACCCTGGTGGGAGGCAGTCAAGTCACCCCATCCTGGATTCCCCTGGGTATCTAGTTTTCAAAAATGTATAGGTTTGCTAGGTTTCCCCAGGTGCCCGCAGAGCTAGGGTTCCAAAACTACAGCTAGTCATTTTTCCAAAAAAGGGTCCTTTTTCACTGCGAAATTGAGGTTTGACCAGGTTGCGTTTTGCGCCGTTTCCTGTCGCGGTCACTAGGCCGACCCACACAAGTGAGGTACCGTTTTTCTCGTAAGAGTTTGGGGAACGCGGGGTGGGTGGAAATTTGTGGATCCACGCAGATTCCGGAACTTTCCACGACAGAAATGTGGAGAAAATGTGTTTTTTTTGCCAATTTTTTAGGTTTGCAAGGGTTTCTGGGTA
Source organism: Triturus cristatus (assembly GCF_964204655.1). Taxonomy (NCBI): domain Eukaryota; kingdom Metazoa; phylum Chordata; class Amphibia; order Caudata; family Salamandridae; genus Triturus; species Triturus cristatus. Next base: position 672,160,451 of record NC_140579.1, on the reverse strand, counting down.
ACAGACCCTGGTGGGAGGCAGTCAAGTCACCCCATCCTGGATTCCCCTGGGTGTCTAGTTTTCAAAAATGTATAGGTTTGCTAGGTTTCCCAAGGTGCCCGCAGAGCTAGGGTTCAAAAACTACAGCTAGTCATTTTTCCAAAAAAGGGTCTTTTTTCACTGCGAAATTGAGGTGTGACCAGGTTGCGTTTTGCGCCGTTTCCTGTCGCGGGCACTAGGCCGACCCACACAAGTGAGGTACCGTTTTTCTCGTAAGACTTTGGGGAACGCGGGGTGGGTGGAAATTTGTGGATCCACGCAGATTCCGGAACTTTCCACGACAGAAATGTGTGGAAAATGTGTTTTTTTCACAATTTGTTAGGTTTGCAAGGGATTCTGGGTAACAGACCCTGGTGGGAGGCAGTCAAGTCACCCCATCCTGGATTCCCCTGGGTGTCTAGTTTTCAAAAATGTATAGGTTTGCTAGGTTTCCCAAGGTGCCCGCAGAGCTAGGGTTCAAAAACTACAGCTAGTCATTTTTCCAAAAAAGGGTCATTTTTCACTGCGAAATTGAGGTGTGACCAGGTTGCGTTTTGCGCCGTTTCCTGTCGCGGGCACTAGGCCGACCCACACAAGTGAGGTACCGTTTTTCTCATAAGACTTTGGGGAACACGGGGTGCGTGGAAATTTGTGGATCCACGCAGATTCCGGAACTTTCCACGACAGAAATGTGGGGAAAATGTGTTTTTTTTCTCCAATTTTTTAGGTTTGCAAGGGTTTCTGGGTAACAGACCCTGGTGGGAGGCAGTCAAGTCACCCCATCCTGGATTCCCCTGGGTGTCTAGTTTTCAAAAATGTATAGGTTTGCTAGGTTTCCCAAGGTGCCCGCAGAGCTAGGGTTCAAAAACTACAGCTAGTCATTTTTCCAAAAAAGGGTCTTTTTTCACTGCGAAATTGAGGTGTGACCAGGTTGTGTTTTGCGCCGTTTCCTGTCGTGGGCACTAGGCCGACCCACACAAGTGAGGTACCGTTTTTCTCGTAAGACTTTGGGGAACGCGGGGTGGGTGGAAATTTGTGGATCCACGCAGATTCCGGAACTTTCCACGACAGAAATGTGTGGAAAATGTGTTTTTTTTGACAATTTTTTAGGTTTGCAAGGGATTCTGAGTAACAGACCCTGGTGGGAGGCAGTCAAGTCACCCCATCCTGGATTCCCCTGGGTGTCTAGTTTTCAAAAATGTATAGGTTTGCTAGGTTTCCCAAGGTGCCCGCAGAGCTAGGGTTCAAAATCTACAGCTAGTCATTTTTCCAAAAAAGGGTCATTTTTCACTGCGAAATTGAGGTGTGACCAGGTTGCGTTTTGCGCCGTTTCCTGTCGCGGGCACTAGGCCGACCCACACAAGTGAGGTACCGTTTTTCTCATAAGACTTTGGGGAACACGGGGTGGGTGGAAATTTGTGGATCCACGCAGATTCCGGAACTTTCCACGACAGAAATGTGGGGAAAATGTGTTTTGTTTGCCAATTCTTTAGGTTTGCAAGGGATTCTGGGTAACAGACCCTGGTGGGAGGCAGTCAAGTCACCCCATCCTGGATTCCCCTGGGTGTCTAGTTTTCAAAAATGTATAGGTTTGCTAGGTTTCCCAAGGTGCCCGCAGAGCTAGGGTTCAAAAACTACAGCTAGTCATTTTTCCAAAAAAGGGTCATTTTTCACTGCGAAATTGAGGTGTGACCAGGTTGCGTTTTGCGCCGTTTCCTGTCGCGGGCACTATGCCGACCCACACAAGTGAGGTACCGTTTTTCTCGTAAGAGTTTGGGGAACGCGGGGTGGGTGGAAATTTGTGGATCCACGCAGATTCCGGAACTTTCCACGACAGAAATGTGGAGAAAATGTGTTTTTTTTGCCAATTTTTTAGGTTTGCAAGGGTTTCTGGGTAACAGACCCTGGTGGGAGGCAGTCAAGTCACCCCATCCTGGATTCCCCTGGGTGTCTAGTTTTCAAAAATGTATAGGTTTGCTAGGTTTCCCAAGGTGCCCGCAGAGCTAGGGTTCAAAAACTACAGCTAGTCATTTTTCCAAAAAAGGGTCTTTTTTCACTGCGAAATTGAGGTGTGACCAGGTTGCGTTTTGCGCCGTTTCCTGTCGCGGGCACTAGGCCGACCCACACAAGTGAGGTACCGTTTTTCTCGTAAGACTTTGGGGAACGCGGGGTGGGTGGAAATTTGTGGATCCACGCAGATTCCGGAACTTTCCACGACAGAAATGTGTGGAAAATGTGTTTTTTTCACAATTTGTTAGGTTTGCAAGGGATTCTGGGTAACAGACCCTGGTGGGAGGCAGTCAAGTCACCCCATCCTGGATTCCCCTGGGTGTCTAGTTTTCAAAAATGTATAGGTTTGCTAGGTTTCCCAAGGTGCCCGCAGAGCTAGGGTTCAAAAACTACAGCTAGTCATTTTTCCAAAAAAGGGTCATTTTTCACTGCGAAATTGAGGTGTGACCAGGTTGCGTTTTGCGCCGTTTCCTGTCGCGGGCACTAGGCCGACCCACACAAGTGAGGTACCGTTTTTCTCATAAGACTTTGGGGAACACGGGGTGCGTGGAAATTTGTGGATCCACGCAGATTCCGGAACTTTCCACGACAGAAATGTGGGGAAAATGTGTTTTTTTTCTCCAATTTTTTAGGTTTGCAAGGGTTTCTGGGTAACAGACCCTGGTGGGAGGCAGTCAAGTCACCCCATCCTGGATTCCCCTGGGTGTCTAGTTTTCAAAAATGTATAGGTTTGCTAGGTTTCCCAAGGTGCCCGCAGAGCTAGGGTTCAAAAACTACAGCTAGTCATTTTTCCAAAAAAGGGTCTTTTTTCACTGCGAAATTGAGGTGTGACCAGGTTGTGTTTTGCGCCGTTTCCTGTCGTGGGCACTAGGCCGACCCACACAAGTGAGGTACCGTTTTTCTCGTAAGACTTTGGGGAACGCGGGGTGGGTGGAAATTTGTGGATCCACGCAGATTCCGGAACTTTCCACGACAGAAATGTGTGGAAAATGTGTTTTTTTTGACAATTTTTTAGGTTTGCAAGGGATTCTGAGTAACAGACCCTGGTGGGAGGCAGTCAAGTCACCCCATCCTGGATTCCCCTGGGTGTCTAGTTTTCAAAAATGTATAGGTTTGCTAGGTTTCCCAAGGTGCCCGCAGAGCTAGGGTTCAAAATCTACAGCTAGTCATTTTTCCAAAAAAGGGTCATTTTTCACTGCGAAATTGAGGTGTGACCAGGTTGCGTTTTGCGCCGTTTCCTGTCGCGGGCACTAGGCCGACCCACACAAGTGAGGTACCGTTTTTCTCATAAGACTTTGGGGAACACGGGGTGGGTGGAAATTTGTGGATCCACGCAGATTCCGGAACTTTCCACGACAGAAATGTGGGGAAAATGTGTTTTGTTTGCCAATTCTTTAGGTTTGCAAGGGATTCTGGGTAACAGACCCTGGTGGGAGGCAGTCAAGTCACCCCATCCTGGATTCCCCTGGGTGTCTAGTTTTCAAAAATGTATAGGTTTGCTAGGTTTCCCAAGGTGCCCGCAGAGCTAGGGTTCAAAAACTACAGCTAGTCATTTTTCCAAAAAAGGGTCATTTTTCACTGCGAAATTGAGGTGTGACCAGGTTGCGTTTTGCGCCGTTTCCTGTCGCGGGCACTATGCCGACCCACACAAGTGAGGTACCGTTTTTCTCGTAAGAGTTTGGGGAACGCGGGGTGGGTGGAAATTTGTGGATCCACGCAGATTCCGGAACTTTCCACGACAGAAATGTGGAGAAAATGTGTTTTTTTTGCCAATTTTTTAGGTTTGCAAGGGTTTCTGGGTAACAGACCCTGGTGGGAGGCAGTCAAGTCACCCCATCCTGGATTCCCCTGGGTGTCTAGTTTTCAAAAATGTATAGGTTTGCTAGGTTTCCCAAGGTGCCCGCAGAGCTAGGGTTCAAAAACTACAGCTAGTCATTTTTCCAAAAAAGGGTCATTTTTCAGTGCGAAATTGAGGTGTGACCAGGTTGCGTTTTGCGCCGTTTCCAGTCGCGGGCACTAGGCCGACCCACACAAGTGAGGTACCGTTTTTCTCGTAAGACTTTGGGGAACACGGGGTAGGTGGAAATTTATGGATCCACGCAGATTCCGGAACTTTCCACGACAGAAATGTGGGGAAAATGTGTTTTTTTTTGCCAATTTTTTAGGTTTGCAAGGGATTCTGGGTAACAGACCCTGGTGGGAGGCAGTCAAGTCACCCCCTCCTGGATTCCCCTGGGTGTCTAGTTTTAAAAAATGTATAGGTTTGCTAGGTTTACCAAGGTGCCCGCAGAGCTAGGGTTCAAAAACTACAGCTAGTCATTTTTCCAAAAAAGGGTCATTTTTCACTGCGAAATTGAGGTGTGACCAGGTTGCGTTTTGCGCCGTTTCCTGTCGCGGGCACTAGGCCGACCCACACAAGTGAGGTACCGTTTTTCTCGTAAGACTTTGGGGAACGCGGGGTGGGTGGAACTTTGTGGATCCACGCAGATTCCGGAACTTTCCACGACAGAAATGTGGGGAAAATGTGTTTTTTTTGCCAATTTTTTAGGTTTGCAAGGGATTCTGGGTAACAGACCCTGGTGGGAGGCAGTCAAGTCACCCCATCCTGGATTCCCCTGGGTATCTAGTTTTCAAAAATGTATAGGTTTGCTAGGTTTCCCCAGGTGCCCGCAGAGCTAGGGTTCCAAAACTACAGCTAGTCATTTTTCCAAAAAAGGGTCCTTTTTCACTGCGAAATTGAGGTTTGACCAGGTTGCGTTTTGCGCCGTTTCCTGTCGCGGGCACTAGGCCGACCCACACAAGTGAGGTACCGTTTTTCTCGTAAGAGTTTGGGGAACGCGGGGTGGGTGGAAATTTGTGGATCCACGCAGATTCCGGAACTTTCCACGACAGAAATGTGGAGAAAATGTGTTTTTTTTGCCAATTTTTTAGGTTTGCAAGGGTTTCTGGGTAACAGACCCTGGTGGGAGGCAGTCAAGTCACCCCATCCTGGATTCCCCTGGGTGTCTAGTTTTCAAAAATGTATAGGTTTGCTAGGTTTCCCAAGGTGCCCGCAGAGCTAGGGTTCAAAAACTACAGCTAGTCATTTTTCCAAAAAAGGGTCTTTTTTCACTGCGAAATTGAGGTGTGACCAGGTTGCGTTTTGCGCCGTTTCCTGTCGCGGGCACTAGGCCGACCCACACAAGTGAGGTACCGTTTTTCTCATAAGACTTTGGGGAACGCGGGGTGGGTGGAAATTTGTGGATCCACGCAGATTCCGGAACTTTCCACGACAGAAATGTGTGGAAAATGTGTTTTTTTCACAATTTGTTAGGTTTGCAAGGGATTCTGGGTAACAGACCCTGGTGGGAGGCAGTCAAGTCACCCCATCCTGGATTCCCCTGGGTGTCTAGTTTTCAAAAATGTATAGGTTTGCTAGGTTTCCCAAGGTGCCCGCAGAGCTAGGGTTCAAAAACTACAGCTAGTCATTTTTCCAAAAAAGGGTCATTTTTCACTGCGAAATTGAGGTGTGACCAGGTTGCGTTTTGCGCCGTTTCCTGTCGCGGGCACTAGGCCGACCCACACAAGTGAGGTACCGTTTTTCTCATAAGACTTTGGGGAACACGGGGTGGGTGGAAATTTGTGGATCCACGCAGATTCCGGAACTTTCCACGACAGAAATGTGGGGAAAATGTGTTTTTTTTGCCAATTTTTTAGGTTTGCAAGGGTTTCTGGGTAACAGACCCTGGTGGGAGGCAGTCAAGTCACCCCATCCTGGATTCCCCTGGGTGTCTAGTTTTCAAAAATGTATAGGTTTGCTAGGTTTCCCAAGGTGCCCGCAGAGCTAGGGTTCAAAATCTACAGCTAGTCATTTTTCCAAAAAAGGGTCATTTTTCACTGCGAAATTGAGGTGTGACCAGGTTGCGTTTTGCGCCGTTTCCTGTCGCGGGCACTAGGCCGACCCACACAAGTGAGGTACCGTTTTTCTCATAAGACTTTGGGGAACACGGGGTGGGTGGAAATTTGTGGATCCACGCAGATTCCGGAACTTTCCACGACAGAAATGTGGGGAAAATGTGTTTTGTTTGCCAATTCTTTAGGTTTGCAAGGGATTCTGGGTAACAGACCCTGGTGGGAGGCAGTCAAGTCACCCCATCCTGGATTCCCCTGGGTGTCTAGTTTTCAAAAATGTATAGGTTTGCTAGGTTTCCCAAGGTGCCCGCAGAGCTAGGGTTCAAAAACTACAGCTAGTCATTTTTCCAAAAAAGGGTCATTTTTCAGTGCGAAATTGAGGTGTGACCAGGTTGCGTTTTGCGCCGTTTCCAGTCGCGGGCACTAGGCCGACCCACACAAGTGAGGTACCGTTTTTCTCGTAAGACTTTGGGGAACACGGGGTAGGTGGAAATTTATGGATCCACGCAGATTCCGGAACTTTCCACGACAGAAATGTGGGGAAAATGTGTTTTTTTTGCCAATTTTTTAGGTTTGCAAGGGATTCTGGGTAACAGACCCTGGTGGGAGGCAGTCAAGTCACCCCCTCCTGGATTCCCCTGGGTGTCTAGTTTTCAAAAATGTATAGGTTTGCTAGGTTTACCAAGGTGCCCGCAGAGCTAGGGTTCAAAAACTACAGCTAGTCATTTTTCCAAAAAAGGGTCATTTTTCACTGCGAAATTGAGGTGTGACCAGGTTGCGTTTTGCGCCGTTTCCTGTCGCGGGCACTAGGCCGACCCACACAAGTGAGGTACCGTTTTTCTCGTAAGACTTTGGGGAACGCGGGGTGGGTGGAACTTTGTGGATCCACGCAGATTCCGGAACTTTCCACGACAGAAATGTGGGGAAAATGTGTTTTTTTTGCCAATTTTTTAGGTTTGCAAGGGATTCTGGGTAACAGACCCTGGTGGGAGGCAGTCAAGTCACCCCATCCTGGATTCCCCTGGGTATCTAGTTTTCAAAAATGTATAGGTTTGCTAGGTTTCCCAAGGTGCCCGCAGAGCTAGAGTTCCAAAACTACAGCTAATCATTTTTCCAAAAAAGGGTCCTTTTTCACTGCGAAATTGAGGTTTGACCAGGTTGCGTTTTGCGCCGTTTCCTGTCGCGGGCACTAGGCCGACCCACACAAGTGAGGTACCGTTTTTCTCGTAAGACTTTGGGGAAAGCGGGGTGGGTGGAAATTTGTGGATCCACGCAGATTCCGGAACTTTCCACGACAGAAATGTGTGGAAAATGTGTTTTTTTCACAATTTTTTAGGTTTGCAAGGGATTCTGGGTAACAGACCCTGGTGGGAGGCAGTCAAGTCACCCCATCCTGGATTCCCCTGGGTGTCTAGTTTTCAAAAATGTATAGGTTTGCTAGGTTTCCCAAGGTGCCCGCAGAGCTAGGGTTCAAAAACTACAGCTAGTCATTTTTCCAAAAAAGGGTCATTTTTCACTGCGAAATTGAGGTGTGACCAGGTTGCGTTTTGCGCCGTTTCCAGTCGCGGGCACTAGGCCGACCCACACAAGTGAGGTACCATTTTTCTCGTAAGACTTTCGGGAACACGGGGTGGGTGGAAATTTATGGATCCACACAGATTCCGGAACTTTCCACGACAGAAATGTGGGGAAAATGTGTTTTTTTTGCCACTTTTTTAGGTTTGCAAGGGATTCTGGGTAACAGACCCTGGTGGGAGGCAGTCAAGTCACCCCATCCTGGATTCCCCTGGGTGTCTAGATTTCAAAAATGTATAGGTTTGCTAGGTTTCCCAAGGTGCCCGCAGAGCTAGGGTTCAAAAACTACAGCTAGTCATTTTTCCAAAAAAGGGTCATTTTTCACTGCGAAATTGAGGTGTGACCAGGTTGCGTTTTGCGCCGTTTCCTGTCGCGGGCACTAGGCCGACCCACACAAGTGAGGTACCGTTTTTCTCGTAAGACTTTGGGGAACGCGGGGTGGGTGGAAATTTGTGGATCCACGCAGATTCCGGAACTTTCCACGACAGAAATGTGGAGAAAATGTGGTTTTTTTGCCAATTTTTTAGGTTTGCAAGGGTTTCTGGGTAACAGACCCTGGTGGGAGGCAGTCAAGTCACCCCATCCTGGATTCCCCTGGGTGTCTAGTTTTCAAAAATGTATAGGTTTGCTAGGTTTCCCAAGGTGCCCGCAGAGCTAGGGTTCAAAAACTACAGCTAGTCATGTTTCCAAAAAAGGGTCTTTTTTCACTGCGAAATTGAGGTGTGACCAGGTTGTGTTTTGCGCCGTTTCCTGTCGCGGGCACTAAGCCGACCCACACAAGTGAGGTACCACTTTTCTCGTAAGACTTTGGGGAACGCGGGGTGGGTGGAAATTTGTGGATCCACGCAGATTCCGGAACTTTCCACGACAGAAATGTGGGGAAAATGTGGTTTTTTTGCCAATTTTTTAGGTTTGCAAGGGATTCTGGGTAACAGACCCTGGTGGGAGGCAGTCAAGTCACCCCATCCTGGATTCCCCTGGGTATCTAGTTTTCAAAAATGTATAGGTTTGCTAGGTTTCCCCAGGTGCCCGCAGAGCTAGGGTTCAAAAACTACAGCTAGTCATTTTTCCAAAAAAGGGTCATTTTTCACTGCGAAATTGAGGTGTGACCAGGTTGCGTTTTGCGCCGTTTCCTGTCGCGGGCACTAGGCCGACCCACACAAGTGAGGTACAGTTTTTCTCGAAAGACTTTGGGGAACGCGGGGTGGGTGGAAATTTGTGGATCCACGCAGATTCCGGAACTTTCCACGACAGAAATGTGTGGAAAATGTGGTTTTTTTGACAATTTTTTAGGTTTGCAAGGGATTCTGAGTAACAGACCCTGGTGGGAGGCAGTCAAGTCACCCCATCCTGGATTCCCCTGGGTGTCTAGTTTTCAAAAATGTATAGGTTTGCTAGGTTTCCCAAGGTGCCCGCAGAGCTAGGGTTCAAAAACTACAGCTAGTCATTTTTCCCAAAAAGGGTCATTTTTCACTGCGAAATTGAGGTGTGACCAGGTTGCGTTTTGCGCCGTTTCCTGTCGCGGGCACTAGGCCGACCCACACAAGTGAGGTACCGTTTTTCTCGTAAGACTTTGGGGAACGCGGGGTGGGTGGAAATTTGTGGATCCACGCAGATTCCGGAACTTTCCACGACAGAAATGTGGAGAAAATGTGTTTTTTTTGCCAATTTTTTAGGTTTGCAAGGGTTTCTGGGTAACAGACCCTGGTGGGAGGCAGTCAAGTCACCCCATCCTGGATTCCCCTGGGTGTCTAGTTTTCAAAAATGTATAGGTTTGCTAGGTTTCCCAAGGTGCCCGCAGAGCTAGGGTTCAAAAACTACAGCTAGTCATGTTTCCAAAAAAGGGTCTTTTTTCACTGCGAAATTGAGGTGTGACCAGGTTGTGTTTTGCGCCGTTTCCTGTCGCGGGCACTAAGCCGACCCACACAAGTGAGGTACCGCTTTTCTCGTAAGACTTTGGGGAACGCGGGGTGGGTGGAAATTTGTGGATCCACGCAGATTCCGGAACTTTCCACGACAGAAATGTGGGGAAAATGTGGTTTTTTTGCCAATTTTTTAGGTTTGCAAGGGATTCTGGGTAACAGACCCTGGTGGGAGGCAGTCAAGTCACCCCATCCTGGATTCCCCTGGGTATCTAGTTTTCAAAAATGTATAGGTTTGCTAGGTTTCCCCAGGTGCCCGCAGAGCTAGGGTTCAAAAACTACAGCTAGTCATTTTTCCAAAAAAGGGTCATTTTTCACTGCGAAATTGAGGTGTGACCAGGTTGCGTTTTGCGCCGTTTCCTGTCGCGGGCACTAGGCCGACCCACACAAGTGAGGTACAGTTTTTCTCGAAAGACTTTGGGGAACGCGGGGTGGGTGGAAATTTGTGGATCCACGCAGATTCCGGAACTTTCCACGACAGAAATGTGTGGAAAATGTGGTTTTTTTGACAATTTTTTAGGTTTGCAAGGGATTCTGAGTAACAGACCCTGGTGGGAGGCAGTCAAGTCACCCCATCCTGGATTCCCCTGGGTGTCTAGTTTTCAAAAATGTATAGGTTTGCTAGGTTTCCCAAGGTGCCCGCAGAGCTAGGGTTCAAAATCTACAGCTAGTCATTTTTCCAAAAAAGGGTCATTTTTCACTGCGAAATTGAGGTGTGACCAGGTTGCGTTTTGCGCCGTTTCCTGTCGCGGGCACTAGGCCGACCCACACAAGTGAGGTACCGTTTTTCTCATAAGACTTTGGGGAACACGGGGTGGGTGGAAATTTGTGGATCCACGCAGATTCCGGAACTTTCCACGACAGAAATGTGGGGAAAATGTGTTTTTTTTGCCAATTGTTTAGGTTTGCAAGGGATTCTGGGTATCAGACCCTGGTGGGAGGCAGTCAAGTCACCCCATCCTGGATTCCCCTGGGTGTCTAGTTTTCAAAAATGTATAGGTTTGCTAGGTTTCCCAAGGTGCCCGCAGAGCTAGGGTTCAAAAACTACAGCTAGTCATTTTTCCCAAAAAGGGTCATTTTTCACTGCGAAATTGAGGTGTGACCAGGTTGCGTTTTGCGCCGTTTCCTGTCGCGGGCACTAGGCCGACCCACACAAGTGAGGTACCGTTTTTCTCGTAAGACTTTGGGGAACGCGGGGTGGGTGGAAATTTGTGGATCCACGCAGATTCCGGAACTTTCCACGACAGAAATGTGTGGAAAATGTGTTTTTTTCACAATTCTTTAGGTTTGCAAGGGATTCTGGGTAACAGACCCTGGTGGGAGGCAGTCAAGTCACCCCATCCTGGATTCCCCTGGGTGTCTAGTTTTCAAAAATGTATAGGTTTGCTAGGTTTCCCAAGGTGCCCGCAGAGCTAGGGTTCAAAAACTACAGCTAGTCATTTTTTGAAAAAAAAGGGTCATTTTTCACTGCGAAATTGAGGTGTGACCAGGTTGCGTTTTGCGCCGTTTCCAGTCGCGGGCACTAGGCCGACCCACACAAGTGAGGTACCGTTTTTCTCGTAAGACTTTGGGGAACACGGGGTGGGTGGAAATTTGTGGATCCACGCAGATTCCGGAACTTTCCACGACAGAAATGTGGGGAAAATGTGTTTTTTTTGCCAATTGTTTAGGTTTGCAAGGGATTCTGGGTAACAGACCCTGGTGGGAGGCAGTCAAGTCACCCCATCCTGGATTCCCCTGGGTGTCTAGTTTTCAAAAATGTATAGGTTTGCTAGGTTTACCAAGGTGCCCGCAGAGCTAGGGTTCAAAAACTACAGCTAGTCATTTTTCCAAAAAAGGGTCATTTTTCACTGCGAAATTGAGGTGTGACCAGGTTGCGTTTTGCGCCGTTTCCTGTCGCGGGCACTAGGCCGATCCACACAAGTGAGGTACCGTTTTTCTCGAAAGACTTTGGGGAACGCGGGGTGGGTGGAAATTTGTGGATCCACGCAGATTCCGGAACTTTCCACGACAGAAATGTGGAGAAAACGTGTTTTTTTTGCCAATTTTTTAGGTTTGCAAGGGTTTCTGGGTAACAGACCCTGGTGGGAGGCAGTCAAGTCACCCCATCCTGGATTCCCCTGGGTGTCTAGTTTTCAAAAATGTATAGGTTTGCTAGGTTTCCCAAGGTGCCCGCAGAGCTAGGGTTCAAAAACTACAGCTAGTCATTTTTCCAAAAAAGGGTCTTTTTTCACTGCGAAATTGAGGTGTGACCAGGTTGCGTTTTGCGCCGTTTCCTGTCGCGGGCACTAGGCCGACCCACACAAGTGAGGTACTGTTTTTCTCGTAAGACTTTGGGGAACGCGGGGTGGGTGGAAATTTGTGGATCCACGCAGATTCCGGAACTTTCCACGACAGAAATGTGTGGAAAATGTGGGTTTTTTGACAATTTTTTAGGTTTGCAAGGGATTCTGGGTAACAGACCCTGGTGGGAGGCAGTCAAGTCACCCCATCCTGGATTCCCCTGGGTGTCTAGTTTTCAAAAATGTATAGGTTTGCTAGGTTTCCCAAGGTGCCCGCAGAGCTAGGGTTCAAAAACTACAGCTAGTCATTTTTCCAAAAAAGGGTCATTTTTCACTGCGAAATTGAGGTGTGACCAGGTTGCGTTTTGCGCCGTTTCCTGTCACGGGCACTAGGCCGACCCACACAAGTGAGGTACCGTTTTTCTCGTAAGACTTTGGGGAACGCGGGGTGTGTGGAAATTTGTGGATCCACGCAGATTCCGGAACTTTCCACGACAGAAATGTGGAGAAAATGTGTTTTTTTTGCCAATTTTTTAGGTTTGCAAGGGTTTCTGGGTAACAGACCCTGGTGGGAGGCAGTCAAGTCACCCCATCCTGGATTCCCCTGGGTGTCTAGTTTTCAAAAATGTATAGGTTTGCTAGGTTTCCCAAGGTGCCCGCAGAGCTAGGGTTCAAAAACTACAGCTAGTCATTTTTCCAAAAAAGGGTCTTTTTTCACTGCGAAATTGAGGTGTGACCAGGTTGCGTTTTGCGCCGTTTCCTGTCGCGGGCACTAGGCCGACCCACACAAGTGAGGTACCGTTTTTCTCGTAAGACTTTGGGGAACGCGGGGTGGGTGGAAATTTGTGGATCCACGCAGATTCCGGAACTTTCCACGACAGAAATGTGGAGAAAATGTGTTTTTTTTGCCAATTTTTTAGGTTTGCAAGGGTTTCTGGGTAACAGACCCTGGTGGGAGGCAGTCAAGTCACCCCATCCTGGATTCCCCTGGGTGTCTAGTTTTCAAAAATGTATAGGTTTGCTAGGTTTCCCAAGGTGCCCGCAGAGCTAGGGTTCAAAAACTACAGCTAGTCATTTTTCCAAAAAAGGGTCTTTTTTCACTGCGAAATTGAGGTGTGACCAGGTTGCGTTTTGCGCCGTTTCCTGTCGCGGGCACTAGGCCGACCCACACAAGTGAGGTACCGTTTTTCTCGTAAGACTTTGGGGAACGCGGGGTGGGTGGAAATTTGTGGATCCACGCAGATTCCGGAACTTTCCACGACAGAAATGTGGAGAAAATGTGTTTTTTTTGCCAATTTTTTAGGTTTGCAAGGGTTTCTGGGTAACAGACCCTGGTGGGAGGCAGTCAAGTCACCCCATCCTGGATTCCCCTGGGTGTCTAGTTTTCAAAAATGTATAGGTTTGCTAGGTTTCCCAAGGTGCCCGCAGAGCTAGGGTTCAAAAACTACAGCTAGTCATTTTTCCAAAAAAGGGTCATTTTTCAGTGCGAAATTGAGGTGTGACCAGGTTGCGTTTTGCGCCGTTTCCAGTCGCGGGCACTAGGCCGACCCACACAAGTGAGGTACCGTTTTTCTCGTAAGACTTTGGGGAACACGGGGTAGGTGGAAATTTATGGATCCACGCAGATTCCGGAACTTTCCACGACAGAAATGTGGGGAAAATGTGTTTTTTTTGCCAATTTTTTAGGTTTGCAAGGGATTCTGGGTAACAGACCCTGGTGGGAGGCAGTCAAGTCACCCCCTCCTGGATTCCCCTGGGTGTCTAGTTTTAAAAAATGTATAGGTTTGCTAGGTTTACCAAGGTGCCCGCAGAGCTAGGGTTCAAAAACTACAGCTAGTCATTTTTCCAAAAAAGGGTCATTTTTCACTGCGAAATTGAGGTGTGACCAGGTTGCGTTTTGCGCCGTTTCCTGTCGCGGGCACTAGGCCGACCCACACAAGTGAGGTACCGTTTTTCTCGTAAGACTTTGGGGAACGCGGGGTGGGTGGAACTTTGTGGATCCACGCAGATTCCGGAACTTTCCACGACAGAAATGTGGGGAAAATGTGTTTTTTTTGCCAATTTTTTAGGTTTGCAAGGGATTCTGGGTAACAGACCCTGGTGGGAGGCAGTCAAGTCACCCCATCCTGGATTCCCCTGGGTATCTAGTTTTCAAAAATGTATAGGTTTGCTAGGTTTCCCCAGGTGCCCGCAGAGCTAGGGTTCCAAAACTACAGCTAGTCATTTTTCCAAAAAAGGGTCCTTTTTCACTGCGAAATTGAGGTTTGACCAGGTTGCGTTTTGCGCCGTTTCCTGTCGCGGGCACTAGGCCGACCCACACAAGTGAGGTACCGTTTTTCTCGTAAGAGTTTGGGGAACGCGGGGTGGGTGGAAATTTGTGGATCCACGCAGATTCCGGAACTTTCCACGACAGAAATGTGGAGAAAATGTGTTTTTTTTGCCAATTTTTTAGGTTTGCAAGGGTTTCTGGGTAACAGACCCTGGTGGGAGGCAGTCAAGTCACCCCATCCTGGATTCCCCTGGGTGTCTAGTTTTCAAAAATGTATAGGTTTGCTAGGTTTCCCAAGGTGCCCGCAGAGCTAGGGTTCAAAAACTACAGCTAGTCATTTTTCCAAAAAAGGGTCTTTTTTCACTGCGAAATTGAGGTGTGACCAGGTTGCGTTTTGCGCCGTTTCCTGTCGCGGGCACTAGGCCGACCCACACAAGTGAGGTACCGTTTTTCTCATAAGACTTTGGGGAACGCGGGGTGGGTGGAAATTTGTGGATCCACGCAGATTCCGGAACTTTCCACGACAGAAATGTGTGGAAAATGTGTTTTTTTCACAATTTGTTAGGTTTGCAAGGGATTCTGGGTAACAGACCCTGGTGGGAGGCAGTCAAGTCACCCCATCCTGGATTCCCCTGGGTGTCTAGTTTTCAAAAATGTATAGGTTTGCTAGGTTTCCCAAGGTGCCCGCAGAGCTAGGGTTCAAAAACTACAGCTAGTCATTTTTCCAAAAAAGGGTCATTTTTCACTGCGAAATTGAGGTGTGACCAGGTTGCGTTTTGCGCCGTTTCCTGTCGCGGGCACTAGGCCGACCCACACAAGTGAGGTACCGTTTTTCTCATAAGACTTTGGGGAACACGGGGTGGGTGGAAATTTGTGGATCCACGCAGATTCCGGAACTTTCCACGACAGAAATGTGGGGAAAATGTGTTTTTTTTGCCAATTTTTTAGGTTTGCAAGGGTTTCTGGGTAACAGACCCTGGTGGGAGGCAGTCAAGTCACCCCATCCTGGATTCCCCTGGGTGTCTAGTTTTCAAAAATGTATAGGTTTGCTAGGTTTCCCAAGGTGCCCGCAGAGCTAGGGTTCAAAAACTACAGCTAGTCATTTTTCCAAAAAAGGGTCTTTTTTCACTGCGAAATTGAGGTGTGACCAGGTTGTGTTTTGCGCCGTTTCCTGTCGCGGGCACTAGGCCGACCCACACAAGTGAGGTACCGTTTTTCTCGTAAGACTTTGGGGAACGCGGGGTGGGTGGAAATTTGTGGATCCACGCAGATTCCGGAACTTTCCACGACAGAAATGTGTGGAAAATGTGGTTTTTTTGACAATTTTTTAGGTTTGCAAGGGATTCTGAGTAACAGACCCTGGTGGGAGGCAGTCAAGTCACCCCATCCTGGATTCCCCTGGGTGTCTAGTTTTCAAAAATGTATAGGTTTGCTAGGTTTCCCAAGGTGCCCGCAGAGCTAGGGTTCAAAATCTACAGCTAGTCATTTTTCCAAA
This sequence comes from Triturus cristatus, assembly GCF_964204655.1. Classification (NCBI taxonomy): domain Eukaryota; kingdom Metazoa; phylum Chordata; class Amphibia; order Caudata; family Salamandridae; genus Triturus; species Triturus cristatus. The sequence goes on along the minus strand of NC_140579.1, from coordinate 672,144,989 downwards.
AAAGGGTCATTTTTCACTGCGAAATTGAGGTGTGACCAGGTTGCGTTTTGCGCCGTTTCCTGTCGCGGGCACTAGGCCGACCCACACAAGTGAGGTACCGTTTTTCTCATAAGACTTTGGGGAACACGGGGTGGGTGGAAATTTGTGGATCCACGCAGATTCCGGAACTTTCCACGACAGAAATGTGGGGAAAATGTGTTTTGTTTGCCAATTCTTTAGGTTTGCAAGGGATTCTGGGTAACAGACCCTGGTGGGAGGCAGTCAAGTCACCCCATCCTGGATTCCCCTGGGTGTCTAGTTTTCAAAAATGTATAGGTTTGCTAGGTTTCCCAAGGTGCCCGCAGAGCTAGGGTTCAAAAACTACAGCTAGTCATTTTTCCAAAAAAGGGTCATTTTTCAGTGCGAAATTGAGGTGTGACCAGGTTGCGTTTTGCGCCGTTTCCAGTCGCGGGCACTAGGCCGACCCACACAAGTGAGGTACCGTTTTTCTCGTAAGACTTTGGGAAACACGGGGTAGGTGGAAATTTATGAATCCACGCAGATTCCGGAACTTTCCACGACAGAAATGTGGGGAAAATGTGTTTTTTTTGCCAATTTTTTAGGTTTGCAAGGGATTCTGGGTAACAGACCCTGGTGGGAGGCAGTCAAGTCACCCCCTCCTGGATTCCCCTGGGTGTCTAGTTTTCAAAAATGTATAGGTTTGCTAGGTTTACCAAGGTGCCCGCAGAGCTAGGGTTCAAAAACTACAGCTAGTCATTTTTCCAAAAAAGGGTCATTTTTCACTGCGAAATTGAGGTGTGACCAGGTTGCGTTTTGCGCCGTTTCCTGTCGCGGGCACTAGGCCGACCCACACAAGTGAGGTACCGTTTTTCTCGTAAGACTTTGGGGAACGCGGGGTGGGTGGAACTTTGTGGATCCACGCAGATTCCGGAACTTTCCACGACAGAAATGTGGGGAAAATGTGTTTTTTTTGCCAATTTTTTAGGTTTGCAAGGGATTCTGGGTAACAGACCCTGGTGGGAGGCAGTCAAGTCACCCCATCCTGGATTCCCCTGGGTATCTAGTTTTCAAAAATGTATAGGTTTGCTAGGTTTCCCCAGGTGCCCGCAGAGCTAGAGTTCCAAAACTACAGCTAGTCATTTTTCCAAAAAAGGGTCCTTTTTCACTGCGAAATTGAGGTTTGACCAGGTTGCGTTTTGCGCCGTTTCCTGTCGCGGGCACTAGGCCGACCCACACAAGTGAGGTACCGTTTTTCTCGTAAGACTTTGGGGAACGCGGGGTGGGTGGAAATTTGTGGATCCACGCAGATTCCGGAACTTTCCACGACAGAAATGTGTGGAAAATGTGTTTTTTTCACAATTTTTTAGGTTTGCAAGGGATTCTGGGTAACAGACCCTGGTGGGAGGCAGTCAAGTCACCCCATCCTGGATTCCCCTGGGTGTCTAGTTTTCAAAAATGTATAGGTTTGCTAGGTTTCCCAAGGTGCCCGCAGAGCTAGGGTTCAAAAACTACAGCTAGTCATTTTTCCAAAAAAGGGTCATTTTTCACTGCGAAATTGAGGTGTGACCAGGTTGCGTTTTGCGCCGTTTCCAGTCGCGGGCACTAGGCCGACCCACACAAGTGAGGTACCATTTTTCTCGTAAGACTTTCGGGAACACGGGGTGGGTGGAAATTTATGGATCCACACAGATTCCGGAACTTTCCACGACAGAAATGTGGGGAAAATGTGTTTTTTTTGCCACTTTTTTAGGTTTGCAAGGGATTCTGGGTAACAGACCCTGGTGGGAGGCAGTCAAGTCACCCCATCCTGGATTCCCCTGGGTGTCTAGATTTCAAAAATGTATAGGTTTGCTAGGTTTCCCAAGGTGCCCGCAGAGCTAGGGTTCAAAAACTACAGCTAGTCATTTTTCCAAAAAAGGGTCATTTTTCACTGCGAAATTGAGGTGTGACCAGGTTGCGTTTTGCGCCGTTTCCTGTCGCGGGCACTAGGCCGACCCACACAAGTGAGGTACCGTTTTTCTCGTAAGACTTTGGGGAACGCGGGGTGGGTGGAAATTTGTGGATCCACGCAGATTCCGGAACTTTCCACGACAGAAATGTGGAGAAAATGTGGTTTTTTTGCCAATTTTTTAGGTTTGCAAGGGTTTCTGGGTAACAGACCCTGGTGGGAGGCAGTCAAGTCACCCCATCCTGGATTCCCCTGGGTGTCTAGTTTTCAAAAATGTATAGGTTTGCTAGGTTTCCCAAGGTGCCCGCAGAGCTAGGGTTCAAAAACTACAGCTAGTCATGTTTCCAAAAAAGGGTCTTTTTTCACTGCGAAATTGAGGTGTGACCAGGTTGTGTTTTGCGCCGTTTCCTGTCGCGGGCACTAAGCCGACCCACACAAGTGAGGTACCGCTTTTCTCGTAAGACTTTGGGGAACGCGGGGTGGGTGGAAATTTGTGGATCCACGCAGATTCCGGAACTTTCCACGACAGAAATGTGGGGAAAATGTGGTTTTTTTGCCAATTTTTTAGGTTTGCAAGGGATTCTGGGTAACAGACCCTGGTGGGAGGCAGTCAAGTCACCCCATCCTGGATTCCCCTGGGTATCTAGTTTTCAAAAATGTATAGGTTTGCTAGGTTTCCCCAGGTGCCCGCAGAGCTAGGGTTCAAAAACTACAGCTAGTCATTTTTCCAAAAAAGGGTCATTTTTCACTGCGAAATTGAGGTGTGACCAGGTTGCGTTTTGCGCCGTTTCCTGTCGCGGGCACTAGGCCGACCCACACAAGTGAGGTACAGTTTTTCTCGAAAGACTTTGGGGAACGCGGGGTGGGTGGAAATTTGTGGATCCACGCAGATTCCGGAACTTTCCACGACAGAAATGTGTGGAAAATGTGGTTTTTTTGACAATTTTTTAGGTTTGCAAGGGATTCTGAGTAACAGACCCTGGTGGGAGGCAGTCAAGTCACCCCATCCTGGATTCCCCTGGGTGTCTAGTTTTCAAAAATGTATAGGTTTGCTAGGTTTCCCAAGGTGCCCGCAGAGCTAGGGTTCAAAATCTACAGCTAGTCATTTTTCCAAAAAAGGGTCATTTTTCACTGCGAAATTGAGGTGTGACCAGGTTGCGTTTTGCGCCGTTTCCTGTCGCGGGCACTAGGCCGACCCACACAAGTGAGGTACCGTTTTTCTCATAAGACTTTGGGGAACACGGGGTGGGTGGAAATTTGTGGATCCACGCAGATTCCGGAACTTTCCACGACAGAAATGTGGGGAAAATGTGTTTTTTTTGCCAATTGTTTAGGTTTGCAAGGGATTCTGGGTATCAGACCCTGGTGGGAGGCAGTCAAGTCACCCCATCCTGGATTCCCCTGGGTGTCTAGTTTTCAAAAATGTATAGGTTTGCTAGGTTTCCCAAGGTGCCCGCAGAGCTAGGGTTCAAAAACTACAGCTAGTCATTTTTCCCAAAAAGGGTCATTTTTCACTGCGAAATTGAGGTGTGACCAGGTTGCGTTTTGCGCCGTTTCCTGTCGCGGGCACTAGGCCGACCCACACAAGTGAGGTACCGTTTTTCTCGTAAGACTTTGGGGAACGCGGGGTGTGTGGAAATTTGTGGATCCACGCAGATTCCGGAACTTTCCACGACAGAAATGTGGAGAAAATGTGTTTTTTTTGCCAATTTTTTAGGTTTGCAAGGGTTTCTGGGTAACAGACCCTGGTGGGAGGCAGTCAAGTCACCCCATCCTGGATTCCCCTGGGTGTCTAGTTTTCAAAAATGTATAGGTTTGCTAGGTTTCCCAAGGTGCCCGCAGAGCTAGGGTTCAAAAACTACAGCTAGTCATTTTTCCAAAAAAGGGTCTTTTTTCACTGCGAAATTGAGGTGTGACCAGGTTGCGTTTTGCGCCGTTTCCTGTCGCGGGCACTAGGCCGACCCACACAAGTGAGGTACCGTTTTTCTCGTAAGACTTTGGGGAACGCGGGGTGGGTGGAAATTTGTGGATCCACGCAGATTCCGGAACTTTCCACGACAGAAATGTGTGGAAAATGTGTTTTTTTCTCAATTTTTTAGGTTTGCAAGGGATTCTGGGTAACAGACCCTGGTGGGAGGCAGTCAAGTCACCCCATCCTGGATTCCCCTGGGTGTCTAGTTTTCAAAAATGTATAGGTTTGCTAGGTTTCCCAAGGTTCCCGCAGAGCTAGGGTTCAAAAACTACAGCTAGTCATTTTTCCAAAAAAGGGTCATTTTTCACTGCAAAATTGAGGTGTGACCAGGTTGCGTTTTGCGCCGTTTCCAGTCGCGGGCACTAGGCCGACCCACACAAGTGAGGTACCGTTTTTCTCGTAAGACTTTGGGGAACACGGGGTGGGTGGAAATTTGTGGATCCACGCAGATTCCGGAACTTTCCACGACAGAAATGTGGGGAAAATGTGTTTTTTTTGCCAATTTTTTAGGTTTGCAAGGGATTCTGGGTAACAGACCCTGGTGGGAGGCAGTCAAGTCACCCCATCCTGGATTCCCCTGGGTGTTTAGTTTTCAAAAATGTATAGGTTTGCTAGGTTTACCAAGGTGCCCGCAGAGCTAGGGTTCAAAAACTACAGCTAGTCATTTTTCCAAAAAAGGGTCATTTTTCACTGCGAAATTGAGGTGTGACCAGGTTGCGTTTTGCGCCGTTTCCTGTCGCGGGCACTAGGCCGATCCACACAAGTGAGGTACCGTTTTTCTTGAAAGACTTTGGGGAACGCGGGGTGGGTGGAAATTTGTGGATCCACGCAGATTCCGGAACTTTCCACGACAGAAATGTGGAGAAAATGTGTTTTTTTTGCCAATTTTTTAGGTTTGCAAGGGTTTCTGGGTAACAGACCCTGGTGGGAGGCAGTCAAGTCACCCCATCCTGGATTCCCCTGGGTGTCTAGTTTTCAAAAATGTATAGGTTTGCTAGGTTTCCCAAGGTGCCCGCAGAGCTAGGGTTCAAAAACTACAGCTAGTCATTTTTCCAAAAAAGGGTCATTTTTCACTGCGAAATTGAGGTGTGACCAGGTTGCGTTTTGCGCCGTTTCCTGTTGCGGGCACTAGGCCGATCCACACAAGTGAGGTACCGTTTTTCTCGTAAGACTTTGGGGAACGCGGGGTGGGTGGAAATTTGTGGATCCACGCAGATTCCGGAACTTTCCACGACAGAAATGTTGGGAAAATGTGGTTTTTTTGCCAATTTTTTAGGTTTGCAAGGGATTCTGGGTAACAGACCCTGGTGGGAGGCAGTCAAGTCACCCCATCCTGGATTCCCCTGGGTATCTAGTTTTCAAAAATGTATAGGTTTGCTAGGTTTCCCCAGGTGCCCGCAGAGCTAGGGTTCAAAAACTACAGCTAGTCATTTTTCCAAAAAAGGGTCTTTTTTCCCTGCGAAATTGAGGTGTGACCAGGTTGCGTTTTGCGCCGTTTCCTGTCGCGGGCACTAGGCCGATCCACACAAGTGAGGTACCGTTTTTCTCATAAGACTTTGGGGAACGCGGGGTGGGTGGAAATTTGTGGTTCCACGCAGATTCCGGAACTTTCCACGACAGAAATGTGTGGAAAATGTGGGTTTTTTGACAATTTTTTAGGTTTGCAAGGGATTCTGGGTAACAGACCCTGGTGGGAGGCAGTCAAGTCACCCCATCCTGGATTCCCCTGGTTGTCTAGTTTTCCAAAATGTATAGGTTTGCTAGGTTTCCCAAGGTGCCCGCAGAGCTAGGGTTCAAAAACTAGAGCTAGGCACTTTGCAAAAAAAGGGTAATTTTGCATTGTGAAAATGTGGTGTGACCACGTTGCGTTTTGCGCCGTTTCCTGTCGTGGGCACTATGCCTACCCACACAAGTGAGGTACCATTTTTATCGGGAGACTTAGGGTAATTCAGATTTGTAAAGGAACTGTTATTATCTATTGACTTTCCATGCATTTCTGCTTTCCAAATGAAAGATATTGTGTAAAAAAGAAGTCATTCTAAAAAATGACTAATAATTCTCATGCTAGTATGAGTATTCCCAATTTCAGAAATGTGCAAATATCTACTGTTTCTAAACTCTATATTTTGTTCCCATTTCAGAAATACATAGGTGTCTTTCATACCGATTTTTCCATGTACACTTTTTCACAGAATAATTACTATATACCCGGTACATAATAAAAAACCATTGCAAGTTACTACTCAGTTTTTGGCTCTGGGTTCGTCGGGTTCTTGGTGAACCTACAAGTCCTATATATCCCCACAACCAGTAATGTCCAGCGGATGCAGCGGTATATTGCTTTCAAAGAGCTGTCATAATTAGAAGAAGTTACAGGTGAAAACGTTGACACAAAAGGCTGTTTTTTTCAACTGAATTTCAATTTATCCTACATTTAACTGTTTGTTTCTATAAAAAAACCTTGATGGATCTACACAAATGACCCCTTGCTGAATCCAGAATGTTGTCTTCTTTTCGAAAATGTATAGCTTTCCAGGATCCACTATTGCTTTTGTACCCATTTCAGCCACTAACTGGAAGGAGGTCAAAAGCACAAAAAGTTGCAAAAATAGGCTATGTCCCAGAAAAATGCCAAAACTGTGTAAAAAATGTTGGGTTTCTGTCAAAAGTCAAGTATCCCCGAAAAGCTGGGAAAATGGTGATTTCAACCCCACAAACCCTTTTTTGATAACATTTGCAGGGAAAAACCCAGATTCTTTCATTTGCAGCCCGTTTTTCCAATTTTTCCCAAAAAAACCAAAATTTTGCTGTATTTTGGCTCTTTTCTGTGACCCCTCCAGGGGAATCCACAAACCCTGGGTACCTTTAGAATCCCCATGATGTTGGAAGAAAAGGACGCAAATTTGGCGTGGCTACCTAATGCGGTCAAAAAGTTACAGGGGCCTAAGCGCGCACTACCCCAAATAGCCAAAAAAAGGCCTGGCACAGGAGGGGGAAAAGGCCTGGCAGCGAAGGGGTTAAAATAACAGGATGCCGGGGCTGAAACACTGAAATCAGTAAAATAAGTAAACTTATCAACTAATGTATGTGAACTGCCAAACGAGGGGGTGGGACAGTGTTCCCATTGGGTAAAATTTACAAAATTTCTAAATGTATTCGCTTTATGCAGGAAGTGATTGCCATAATGTTGAAAACAATACTGTTCTGCATAATTAGCCGCATTTTCATACAAATCCTCAGCATCAAAAGCGGCATAATATTTCAAATCCGAAAACAGTGCCTCAATGGCGTGTACATCCCAATCATCAGAACGTATGTTCTGTTTAACTACATCACCCATAGAAACACGAAATACATTAGGCACATTAATGACCTCTGTAGGCCCATGAATTTGAAATTTAACTGCATCCCATGTGATTCCATCCATGACGGGCCAGGCAGTAATATTCACAAAAGTCTGGTCCCTTCTCATGATGTGGGACGAGGAGTGGGGGGCCAAAGTTCCATCGATAAGTCTAATTGTCGATCTCTCTTTGAGATAGTGGCCATCCACCGAACGGAAAAAAACTATAACAAATCCAATGGACATAAACAAAAAAATACTGAAAAGCAGCAACCAGATGTATGTCCAAGGGGCTATCAAAAAATGTCTCTTAAACCAGCTTACAAAAACAGCAATGTTCGATGGGGGAGTTGAGGGCAAAGAGTTAGTGTCAAAGGAGAAACGGGACTGGCCAAGTGCTGTAGATTGTAAAACAGGCGAGGGTCCACGTGTAGGATAAGCATACTCAGTTTCTTCGGGCAAACCACCAGCCGGTGATATCAGCAAGGGATCAGTAACTGAATGCATCTCGATGGCAACATCAGACAAGGTGTTAGAAGCAGGAACCAACATTGAATTTCTTTGCATTGTCTGGCATGAAACTGCCGGAGTCATACTAAGAAGTATCGGCCACTCGCTGAAGTTTGACATTGTCAATAGAGATGTACCTGTTTTCTTTGCGACCAGGAAGTGGAGGTAAAATGACTGTTCTTGTACCCTGCACTCCAAGCACTGGAACTGGTGCACGATAAGAGGGGCCGAACTCCTTCTTGTTCTCCACCTTCTCACGGACCAGATCTCCAACTCGGGGTAGCCAGCCGACTACCGGAATCTGAACCTCAGCTTCAGATGTGGAGGGCAAGTGTTCTTTCGAAAGAGAGTCTCTGGCTTCTTATAGAGTCTGCAAAACAGCACAGTGATCATCTACGTCAAAGGGTGCGGTCGACGCCGCAATGTCTAGACCATCAAGGTCTGGAACAAACATTCTGATTCCGAAGAGCATCATGTACGGGGTCCGCCCACCCAGAGACCTTCTAGGGAGATTATTAAGTGCACGTTGGACGTTATACAAATGGGCTAGCCAGTTCTGGCCTGTGCCTAAAACACGTGCTGTCAATGATTGCTTTAAGTCACGGTTCATTCGCTCCACCACACTATTACCCTCAGGTCGGTAGGGGGACGAAAATTTGACTAGGACCCCCAAATTTCTCATAGCCTCCTTGTAAGCCTTTGAGGCGAACGCAGGGCCCTGATCAGAATGGAAGGTACCACACGCAAAAGTTCCCACAAAGACACGCAAATCCCTGATGACAGTCCGCGAGTCAGCACTCCTTTGTGGCCATACCCAAAGAAAACGTGTGCACGAATCCACTGCAACCAAGATATACTTGTACGCAGTATCAGAAGAAAAAGGACCGCAGTGATCTAAATAAACACAACCAAATGGCTTATTAGAGATGTACAGCTGTGTCTGTGGTGGGCGCGCAACAGTAGAAGGTTTAATCTGTTGGCAAATGTCACAATCAAGAACATATGCGCGCGCTTGTTTATATAAACCAAACCACCAGTAACGTTGTTGTAGCAGAGATATTGTAGCTGACACACCGGCGTGGGCTGACGCCAACCCCTCGTGCGCAGCTAGGATCAGTGCTGGTCTGCAGTCCGCGTTGGGAATAATTCTGTCACCAACGTCGTTAATCCTCACTAATGGGACGTTATCAGGACTTAAATGATAAATATAACGAGAGGGAAAACCCTTCGGGTAATCACCTCCCTTCTCTGTAGCAGCAATAGCTGCCAAGATGTCATCATCAATCTCACTTTTGGATCTTGTAACTGCTGCCACTAAGTATGTAGCCACTGCTGTTTTCGCTGCCTCGTCAGCTAAGCTGTTGCCGACAGCATGGACACCAAGTCGTTAGTGACCAAGAGTGTGAATAACACTCACGAGAGGGAGACGTTCTTTAAAGTCTGCCACTCGAACCCAAAGCGTTTTATGCTTAATTGTGCTACCTTTCGTGTCTCGATAATCATTCTGAGACCAGAAGTGTAAATTGTCATTGTAGGACTGGACACAGTAGAAGGAGTCACTCACTATAAGAGTAGTGACTCGGGGATCAGCAAACTCCAGTGCAAGCACTAGAGCCCGAAGCTCCGCTAATTGCGCAGTACAATCACCCAATGACTGCGTATGCACTGCATCAGATTGGAATTCACCATTTACTAATGTACCTACGACAATTGCGCAAGCCGCTGAATAAGCGTGCTTTGATCCAATTGCGGGCTGCGCAGACCCGTCAGTGTATATGACACAATGGTATTCTTCGAGCGGGCGCAAAGACAGAGGTGCCGGATGAACGAATTCATACTGCAAGTACTCTTGAGTCTGTAATGATGCATCAAAGATGTAAGTGACATCTGGCGACGTCAGTGTTGTGGCCCATTGTATCCACCGTGGATGCAAAGCTTTAGAATTTGGTACACTTGCCTTAGTCACTGCCTCTAAGGCAGGATATGGTGTTACAACCAGAATCTGTTTCCCATGCGACAGTGCGCGTTCCTTGAGGATCGCCATCTGCACAGCAGTCAGAACCTTTTCGACCGTGGAAAAATGTAATTCAGCAGAGGTGTACAAGTGGTATTTGTACGCAATGGGGACTGTATCGCCCTCATTAAACGTCAAATACGTGAACCCCACGGCGCCTGGCACTATTCGTATTACCAGGTTAGTGCGGTTATCACGTGTCAGCAAGTATTGTGAAGCAAGAAGGTCAGCCTGTAAAGACTGTAAAATTGCAGAGTGTTCTAGCTGCCAGCTAGACTTCGAAAACGAAGGTTGTACCAAGGCGTAAAGCGGCTTGATACGCTGGGCATAATCAGGAATGTACGTACGGCCGAAATTCAGAAAGCCCAGCAGAGATTGTAATTTCTTCAGTGTCGTAGGAGCACTTAAGCGTGCACACTTCTCCAGAAAGTGGGGGGCTAACCCCTTACCTTCATTGTTGAGCTCGTAGCCCAAAAACGACACCGTATATTCTGCGATGTGAGACTTCGCAAAATTGAATTTGTAGCCATAGTCAGCAAAACTCACGATAATATTGTCGACTCGAGACAGATGTGGCATCAGCTCATCATCCGTAAGATAGATATCGTCAACATAGGAGTATGCGTCGGGGTTATTCTTTCTAAGAGAGAAACCACGCGAGCAGAAAAGACGCCAGGGCTATTTTTGTAACCCATGGCTAATCTTGTAAACTGTTTTTGTTTGCCGCCCGAAGTAAACGCCGTCCACTGGCTACTCTGTGTGGACAGGTTGTGGCTAAAAAAGCCATTGGAAATGTCAAGTGTCGTTTTAAACCTTTTACGCACGAGACTGTCGACCAAAGCCGAGCTATGTGTATTTTGTACCGCGCAGGTCCGGCAATGGGAGTTTAGGTGCCGGTAATCCAAAACTAAACGGTACGAGCCGTCAGGCTTCGTTACAGTGAATAAAGGGTTATTCATAGGGGACACACATGTTTCAATAACACCCTGATATTCCAATTGTTCAAGGATTGCCGCGACGTGGGGTCTAGCTTCACGACGCATGGGATATTGAGGTTGAGGCTGGGGCATAGACCGCAATGGAATCTCATGGCAGGGGGACAATCGGTCCCATCCCACCTGAGTACGATACACCGCCGGCGCAAGCGCAAGCGCCCACTCCCCAGCATACACTTCAGCTTGGTCCTTAGGCACTGTGTGCGCAAAGGACGGGAGGATTACTTCCTCCCCTCTAGGAGCCTCTAAAATGAACGCCGGAGGCCAATCTGCCTCCGCTAGGAGGATATCATAGGTGGTGGTCAGATTATCCCAAAAAATCCCTTTTATTGTACGTTGTATGTCACCCTCAATTAATAAGACTATTTCATAAAGTCTGTCAGGGGGAGCCACTCTGGTGTCAGCTGTTTCAACAGTAACCGATATATCAGTTGCTGTCACCGCCAGAAATGGACGCAGAGCTTGACGGACTATGGTAATTTCCGCTGCGCTGTCCAGTAGCGTCAGCGCCCATGTCCGGTTCCGAAGCTGTGTCCGCACTATCTGAGGCATACCTTGCCATCAGAGCCGCCACTTTCTTCTTCTGAAACGGGGGTCTTTGTCGTGCAAATTCGTCCTGCTTGCCTTTACCCTTAGTCTGTCGGGGTTGGTCACGCTGTTGTGGAGCACCCCGACCTTTGCCACCGCCTCCGCCACCGGACTGTGTAGCCGATGTTTCCTGTGAAGAACGAGGAGAGCGCTGTTCAGAAACCTGAAATCTATCAGGAGACTTTATAGTAGCACGATCGCGCAGATCATAAGTGCGTTCACTACTTGACTGTACGGGAGAGGCAGGCCGAGAGCCCTGTTTCTGTTGCTGCTGCTTTCCCTGTTGTTTAAACCGCCAATTTTGTTTTGGAAAACTTGGTCGGTCGTCCTTACCAGAGGTTTCTGCCTTACCCTGCTGTTTTAGATCGGGATTTTTGATGACTGGCTTAACTCCTAAAGAGCTACGACCCAAATCCCGGTATGCCTCTGCGATTATTTTCGCAAATTCCTGCGGTTTGTCCTCCTCAGCAACTCGCTTCAGTTCATTACGAACCTGGAAATGCAAAGCATCACCCTTAAGGTTTCCCATTATCATGGTAGCCACCAGGTCAAATTGTCCGAGGAGCCGCATCCCTAATTCTATCGCAGACTCCGCACCATGGTTCTCTTGAACTCGTTTGATAACGAAGGGCAGCTGCAACATAGACGGAGTGCCAAAGCACTGTGCGTACGTCGCTGCAAAGACCTTGCCCCAATTTACACAATCATCTATGTGGGGGACCAAGTCTTTAGGCAAACTAATGGTGAGGATCCTGTGTTTCTCCACAGGAGATGTATTCGGGTATACCGCTTCTATTTGGTCAAATTTTTCAGCAAGCCAAAAGGGGAAATCATCCCTAGTTTGGGGGCGCTTGCCCATAACAGAATTAACCATAACAGGACTAATGACCACCGCGTGGTGATCAGTAGGCTGCCCTGCAACAGCAGGTGCCCCCGCCTGCACATTGCGCGACACGTACTGCACTAACGCCCTATATACCGTAATTAGGGCAGTGTGCAGTACACGCAACTCAGCCACCGTCACCGTGAGGTAACGGGGATGAGGCGTAAATCCGGCTGGTACCGGCCAAGTGGCCCCTGCAATTGATAAAGGGCCCATTCTTGGCGGTATAACCACATGGGGAAGGGCGCCATTAAACCAAATAAGATGCTGCCAAGCAGATATTGGTATTTCTTGTGTCCTATACGGCGTATAGTTCGCTGGCACGGCAGCGGCAGTGTAAGAATGAAAGGTATTATCATCCTCACTTACCGCCGGAATCGTCACCCAAGAGTAGAACAACTCATAGGGATGAGCCGCATCGGCTCCCACCACAAAGATGACGTTCATACCAGTGTCCGGCACCCCATACTGCGTCAAATGACGTTTCAGAGCTGCACGGCTATGCGCCGCAATATCCACCGACATTAGGACAACACACACTCGAAGCTATCAGTAGCACAAGGGTTCAATAACCTTTTTAATGATCAAGCTTGAAGGAACCTATATCAATAGACGTAGGTAGGTTTAAATCCGTCAGACTTGTTATCCGGAAACAAGAATGAGGGTGTTGTGGACTAATACAAGCACTACTAAGGCGTTTCAACTCATAGACCAAACGTTAGGTGCGCCATGTTGCAGGGATTCTGTTTCTACACAGAACTATGCGTAGAACCCCAGGACCTCAGTGAATTGTGGTGTACCAGAAACTCACCTCAGAACCCAGAACCCAGTATCCGGCTAGCATAAGTGTCCCATTCGTTATCCGAGATTTATCTCGGCGGTCCCAATGAAAAGACAACCCAGAACAAGCGACTCAGTATACTCTCAGTAATGGTGGGAATCGGAAATACCTGTTCGTATATTATTCTCACATCAGTCCACAACAATAATCAACAGAGACACGGTGAAAATAAAAAGAGTTTATTTTTATAGACCACGTGTCCTAAGATGCAGTACTTTGGCTAATACAAGCAGACAAATGATTAAAATCAAAACCATCAACATCGTTACAATTCCATAGAATATAAAAGGGGTGATCATGTTATAATGACAGTGGATACTACCACCTTCCCTTTACTAAGAAGCTAATATTATTATTAAACTAACAGAAGGTCTCTTAGGCTTGAATAGGGGACCCCATACCTCAAAGATCAGCTTAGTGAAATCACATCACAGGAGCATCAGGAGTCTTCTCGCAGGAAGGCTCGTCTTCGGTCTGAATAATAAACATGGTGTCTGTGATATTAAAAGCACCAACTTTCAGGTATTTGCAGCTGCTCGTGTGTTATGACTAAATAGTGGGTCGATCAACCTAGAGTGGAAAACATGCATTGTCTAACAACTCAGACTGTTTGTCACATCGTGTGCAGACCAAGGTCGCTGCCCAGAGCTCGGGATGGTAACAACAGATTGCTCTCGTGTGAGGCAAAACTCGAGTCAGCAGTTTGTTTAAGCAATAACATGTGAACGCAGTGTCGTGTGCAAAAGCAGCAAGATGGCTTTCTAACCTCTAACGTGGTTATGCTAACTTTACAATGTATGTACGTATTAAGGGAGTCCTTACTACACCCTAAACCCCTAAAACACTACCCACAGCATGACCCCCTACACTACACAAACACCACTGCACTACCCTAAACCCTAAAACACTACCCCCTACACTACACAAAAGCCACTGCACTACCCTAAACCCTAAAACACTACCCCAAGCATGACCCCCTACAGTACACAAACACCACGGCACTACCCTAAACCCTAAAACACTATCCCCAGCAGTACCCCTACACTACCCAAACACAACTGCGCTACCCTAAACCCCTAAAACACTACCCCAAGCATGACCCCCTACATTACAGAAACTCCACTGTACTACCCTAATCCCTAAAACACTACCCCCAGCACGACCCCTTTCACCACCCAAACACAACTGCACTACACTAAACCCAAAAACACTACCCCCAGCACGACCCTCTACACTACCCAAACACCACTGCACTACCCTAAACCCTAAAACACGACCCCCTACACTACAAAAACACCACTGTACTACCCTAAACCCTAAAACACTACCCCCAGCACGACCCCTACACTACACAAACACCACTGCACTACCCTAAACCCTAAAACATTACCCCCTACACTAAACAAAAGCCACTGCACTACCCTAAACCCTAAAACACTACCCACAGCATGACCCCCTACACTACACAAACACCACTGCACTACCCTAAACCCTAAAACACTACCCGCAGCATGAACCCCTACACTACACAAACACCACTGCACTACCCTAAACCCTCAAACTCTACCCTCAGTACGACCCCCTACACTACCCAAACACCACTGCACTACCCTAAACCCTCAAACACTACCACCAGCACAACCCCCTACACTACACAAACACCACTGGACTACCCTAAACCCTAAAACACTATCCCCTACAATACCCCCTATACTTCCCAAACAACACTGCACTACCCTAAACCCTAAAACACTATCCCCAGCACTACACCCTACACTACACAAACACCACTGTACTACCCTAAACTCTAAAACACTACCCCCAGCAGTATCCCCTACACTACGCAAACACCACTGCACTACCCTAAACCCTAAAACACTACCCCCAGCACAAACCGCTGCACTACCAAAACAGCACTGCACTACCCTATCCCCAGCACGTCCCCCTACACTACCCAAACATCACTGCACTACACTAAATCCCAAATCTTCCCCAGCATCACCCACTACACAAACACCACTGCACAACCCTAAACCTTAAAACATTATCCCCAGAATGACCCCCGACACCACCCGAATTTCACTACCCTAAACCATAAATCTACCCCCTACACTACACAAACACCACTGCACTGCCCTAAACCCTAAAACACTACCCCCAGCACGACCCCCTATAATACTCAAACACCACTCCACTACCCTAAACCCTAAAACACTACCCCCAGCAAGACCCCCTACACTACACAAACACCACTGCGCTACCCTAAACCCTAAAACACTACCCCAGCACAACCCCTTACACTACCCGAACACCACTGTGTTTCCCTAAACCCGAAGACACTTCCCCCAGCATGACACATTACACTACATAAACACAACTGCACTACCCTAAACCCAAAAACACTACCCCCAGCACGACCCCCTACACTACACAAACACCACTGCAACACCCTAAACCCTAAAACACTACCTCCAGCACTACCCCTACACTACCCAAACACCACTGCACTACACTAAACCCAAAAACTGTACCCCCAGCACGAACCCCTACACTACCCAAACACAACTGCACTACCCTACACCATGACCCCCTACACTACAAAAACACCACTGCACTACCCTAAACCCTAAAACACTACCCCCAGCACGACCCCCTACACTACACAAACACCACTGTACTACCCTAAACCCTAAAACACTACCCCAACACTACCCCCTACACTACACAAAAACCACTGCACTACCCTAAACCCTAAAACACTACCCACAGCACGACCCCCGGAACTAACCAAACAGCACTGTACGACCCGAAACCCTAAAACACTACCTCAAGCACGACTCCCTACATTACACAAACACCACTGTACTACCCTAAACACTAAAACACTACGCCCAGCACGACCCCTTTCACTACCCAAACACAAATGCACTACACTAAACCCAAAAACACTACCCCAGCACGACCCCCTACACTACCCAAACACCACTGCACTACCCTTAACCATAAAACACAAACCAATACACTACAAAAACACGACTGCACTACCCTAAACCCTAAAACACTATCCCCAGCACTACACCCTACACTACACAAACACCACTGCACTACCCTAAACCCTAAAACACTACCCACAGCACGACCCCCTACACTACCCAAACACTACTGCACTACCTTAACCCTAAAACACTACCCCAGCATGACCCCCTACACTACACAAACACCACTGCACTACCCTAAACCCTAAAACACTACCCCCTACACTAAACAAACACAACTGCACTACCCTACACCATGACCCCCTACACTACAAAAACACCACTGCACTACCCTAAACCCTAAAACACTACCCCCAGCACGACCCCCTACACTACACAAACACCACTGTACTACCCTAAACCCTAAAACACTACCCCAGCATGACCCCCTACACTACACAAACACCACTGCACTACCCTAAACCCTAAAACACTACCCCCTACACTACACAAACACCACTGCACTACCCTAAACCCTAAAACACTACCCACAGCACGAACCCCTACACTACCCAAACACCACTGCACTACCTTAACCCTAAAACACTACCCCCAGCATGACCCCCTACACTACACAAACACCACTGCACTACCTTAAACCCTAAAACACTACAACCTACACTACCCAAACACCAATGCACTACCCTAAACCCTAAAACACTATCCCCAGCACTACCCCCTACACTACACAAACACCACTGCACTACCCTAAACTCTAAAACACTACCCCCAGCAGTACCCCCTACACTACCCAAATACCACTGCACTACCCTATACCCTAAAACACTACTCCCAGCATGACCCCCGACACTACCTAAACACTACTTCACTACCCTAAACCCTAAAACACTACCCCCAGCATGACCCCCGACACTACCTAAACACTACTGCACTACCCTAAACCCTAAAACACTACCCCAGCACAACCCCCTGCACTACCCAAATAGCACTACACTACCCTAAACCCTAAAACACTATCCCCAGCACGTCCCCCTACACTACCCAAACACCACTGCACTACACTAAATCCCAA
The DNA here is from genome assembly GCF_964204655.1 of Triturus cristatus. Classification (NCBI taxonomy): domain Eukaryota; kingdom Metazoa; phylum Chordata; class Amphibia; order Caudata; family Salamandridae; genus Triturus; species Triturus cristatus. Next base: position 672,127,827 of record NC_140579.1, on the reverse strand, counting down.
ATCTTCCCCAGCATGACCCCCTACACTACACAAACACCACTGCACAACCCTAAACCCTAAAACTCTACCCCCAGAATGACCCCCGACGTTACCAGAACACAACTTCACTACCCTAAACCCTAAATCTACCCCCTACACTACACAAACAGCACTGCACTGCCCTAAACCCTAAATCTACCCCCTACACTACACAAACACCACTGCACTGCCCTAAACTCTAAAACACTACCCACAGCACGACCCCCTCTAATACTGAAACACCACTGCACTACCCTAAACCCTAAAACACTACCCCCAGCAAAGCCCCCTACACTACACAAGCACCACTGCGCTACCCTAAATCCTAAAACCCTACCCCTAGCACGACCCCCTACACTACCCAAACACCACTGCACTACCCTAAACCCTAAAACACTACCCCCAGCACTACCCCCTACACTACCCGAACACCACTGCACTACCCTAAAACCTAAAACACTAACCCCAGCACGACCTCCTACACTACACAAGCACCACTGCACTACCCTAATCCCTAAAACACTACCCCAGCACGACTCCCTACACTACCCAAACACCACTGCACTACTCTAAACCCTAAATCCACCCCCAGCATAACCCCCTTCACTACACAAACACCACTGCACTGCCTAAAACACTACCACCAGCATGACTCCCTACACTACACAAACACCACTGTCCTACCCTAAACCCTGAAACACTACCCCCAGCACGACCCCCTACACTACCCAAACACAACTGCTCTACACTAAACCCAAAAACAGTACCCCTGGCATGACCCCCTACACTACCCAAACACCACTGCAGTACCTTAAACCCTAAAACACTACCCCAGCACGACTCCCTAAACTACGCAAACACCACTGCACTGTCCTAAACCCTAAAACACTACCCACAGCATGACCCCCTACACCACATGAACACCAATGCACTACCCTAAACCCTCAAACACTACCCCAAGCACGACCCCCTACACTACCTAAACACCACTGCACTACCCTAAACCCTAAAACACTACCCCCAGAATGACCCCCTACACTACACAAACACCATTGCACTACCCTAAACCCTAAAACACTACCCTCTACACTCCCGAAACACCACTGCACTACCCTAAACCCTAAAACACTACCCCCAGCAGTACCCCCTACACTACCCAAACACCACTGCACTACCCTAAACCCTAAAACACTACCCCGAGCATGACCCCCTACACTACCCAAACACCACGGCACTACCCTAAACCCTAAAACACTACCCCCAGCAGTACCCCCTACACTACCCAAACATAACTGCGCTACCCTAAACCCTAAAACACTACCCCCCGCATGACCCCATACACTTCACAAACACCACTGCACTACCCTACTGCACTACCCTAAACCCTAAAACACCATCCCCAGCATGACCCCCTGCACTACCCAAACAGCACTGCACTCCCCGAAACCATAAAACACTATCCCCAGCATGACCCCCTACACTACACAAACACCACTGCCCTAACCTACTGCACTACACTAAACCCTAAAACACTTCCCCAGCATTAACCCCTACACTACCCAAACACCACTGCACTACCCAAAACCCTAAAACACTACCACAGCATGACCCCTTACACTACCCGAACACCACTGGGTTTCCCTAAACCCTAAGACACTTCCCAAAGCATGACACATTACACTACATAAACACAACTGCACTACCCTAAACCCAAAAATACTACCCCCAGCACGACCCCCTACACTACACAAACACCACTGCACTACCCTAAACCCTTAAAACACTACCTCCAGCACTACCCCCACACTACCCAAACACCACTGCACTACCCTAAAACCTAAAACACTGAACCAGCCAGACCCCCTACACTACACAAACACCACGGCACTACCCTAAACCCTAAAACACTACCCCCCGCAGTACCCCCTACATTACCCAAACACAACTGCGCTACCCTAAACTCCTAAAACACTACCCACAGCATGACCCCCTACACTAGACAAACACCACTGCACTACTCTAAACCCTAAATCTACCTCCAGCACCTCCCCCTACACTACACAAACTCCACTGCACTGCCTAAAACACTACCATCAGCGCAACTCACAACACTACCCAAACACCACTGCTCTACACTAAATCCTAAAACACTACCCCAGCACGACCCCCTTCACTACACAAACACGACCGCACTGCCTAAAAAACTACCCCCAGCGCGACCCCCTACACTACACAAACACGACTGAACTACCCTAAACCCTAAATCTACCACCAGAATGACCCCCTACACTACACAAACACCACTGCACTACCCTAAACCCTAAAACACCACCCCCAGCATGACCCCTTACACTACCCAAACACCACTGCACTACCCTGAACCCTAAAACACGACCCCCTACACTACATTAACACCACTGCACTACCCTAAACCCTCAAACACTACCCCCAGTACGACCCCCTACACTACCCAAACACCACTGCACTACCCTAAACCCTAAAACACTACCCCCTACATTACACAAACACCACTGCACTACCCTAAACCCTAAAACACTACCTCCAGCACTACCCCCACACTACCCAAACACCACTGCACTACCATAAAACCTAAAACACTGAACCAGCCAGACCCCCTACACTACACAAGTACCACTGCACTATCCTAAACCCTAAAACACTACCCAAGCACGACACCCTACAGTTCCCAAGCATACCTACACTACCCTAAACCCTAAAACACTACCACCAGCACAACTCACTACACTAACCAAACACCACTGCACTACTCTAAACCCTAAATCTACCTCCAGCACATCCCCCTACACTACACAAACACCACTGCACTGCCTAAAACACTACCATCAGCGCAACTCACTACACTACCCAAACACCACTGCTCTACACTAAATCCTAAAACAGTACCCCAGCACGACCCCCTTCACTACACAAACACGACCGCACTGCCTAAAAAACTACCCCCAGCGCGACCCCCTACACTACACAAACACCACTGAACTACCCTAAACCCTAAATCTACCACCAGAATGACCCCCTACACTACACAAACACCACTGCACTACCCTAAACCCTAAAACACCACCCCCAGCATGACCCCTTTCACTACCCAAACACCACTGCACTACCCTGAACTCTAAAACACGACCCCCTACACTACATTAACACCACTGCACTACCCTAAACCCTCAAATACTACCCCCAGTACGACCCTCTACACTACCCAAACACCACTGCACTACCCTAAACCCTAAAACACTACCCCCTACATTACACAAACACCACTGTACTAACCTAAACCCTAAAACACCACCCCAGCATGACCCCTTTCACTACCCAAACACCACTGCACTACCCTGAACCCTAAAACACGACCCCCTACACTACATTAACACCACTGCCCTACCCTAAACCCTCAAACACTACCCCCAGTAAGACCCCCTACACTACCCAAACACCACTGCACTACCCTAAACCCTAAAACACTACCCCCTACACTACACAAAAGCCACTGCACTACCCTAAACCCTAAATCTACCACCAGAATGACCCCCTATACTACACAAACACCACTGCACTACCCTAAACCCTAAAGCACCACCCCCAGCATGACCCCTTACACTACCCAAACACCACTGCACTACCCTGAACCCTAAAACACGACCCCCTACACTACATTAACACCACTGCACTACCCTAAACCCTCAAACACTACCCCCAGTACGACCCCCTACACTACCCAAACACCACTGCACTACCCTAAACCCTAAAACACTACCCCCTACACTACACAAAAGCCACTGCACTACCCTAAACCCTAAAACACTACCCACAGCATGAGACCCCTACACTACACAAACACCACTGCACTACCCTAAACCCTAAAACACTACCCACAGCATGACCCCCTACACTACACAAACACCAGTGCACTACCCTAAACCCTAAAACACTACCCCCTACACTACAAAAAAGCCACTGCACTACCCTAAACCCTAAAACACTACCCACAGCATGACCCCCTACACTACACAAACACCACTGCACTACCCTAAACCCTCAAACTCTACCCTCAGTACAACCCCCTACACTACCCAAACACCACTGCACTACCCTAAACCCTCAAACACTACCCCCAGCACAACCCCCTACACTACACAAACACCACTGGACTATCCTAAACCCTAAAACACTATCCCCTACTATACCCCCTACACTACCCAAACAACACTGCACTACCCTAAACCCTAAAACACTATCCCCAGCACTACACTCTACACTACACAAACACCACTGTACTACCCTAAACTCTAAAACACTACCCCCAGCAGTATCCCCTACACTACGCAAACACCACTGCACTACCCTAAACCCTAAAACACTACCCCCTACACTACACAAAAGCCACTGCACTACCCTAAACCCTAAAACACTACCCCCAGCACAAACCCCTGCACTACCCAAACAGCACTGCACTACCCTATCCCCAGCACGTCCCCTACACTACCCAAACACCACTGCACTACACTAAATCCCAAATCTTCCCCAGCATGACCCACTACACAAACACCACTGCACAAACCTAAACCTTAAAACATTATCCCCAGAATGACCCCCGACACCACCCGAACACCATTTCACTACCCTAAACCATAAATCTACCCCCTATACTACACAAACACCACTGGACTACCCTAAACCCTAAAACACCACCCCCAGCATGACCCCTTTCACTACCCAAACACCACTGCACTACCCTGAACCCTAAAACACGACCCCCTACACTACATTAACACCACTCCACTACCCTAAACCCTAAAACACTACCCCCAGCAAGACCCCCTACACTACACAAACACCACTGCACTACCCTAAACCCTAAAACACCACCACCAGCATGACCCCTTTCACTACCCAAACACCACTGCACTACCCTGAACCCTAAAACACGACCCCCTACACTACATTAACACCACTGCACTACCCTAAACCCTCAAACACTACCTCCAGTACGACCCCCTACACTACCCAAACACCACTGCACTACCCTAAACCCTAAAACACTACCCCCTACATTACACAAACACCACTGTACTACCCTAAACCCTAAAACACCACCCCCAGCATGACCCCTTTCACTACCCAAACACCACTGCACTACCCTGAACCCTAAAACACGACCCCCTACACTACATTAACACCGCTGCACTACCCTAAACCCTCAAACACTACCCCCAGTACGACCCCCTACACTACCCAAACACCACTGCACTACCCTAAACCCTAAAACACTAGCCCCTACACTACACAAAAGCCACTGCACTACCCTAAACCCTAAAACACTACCCACAGCACGACCTCCTACACTACAAAAACACCACTGCACTACTCTAAACCCCTAAAACACTACCCACAGCATGACCCCCTACACTACACAAACACCACTGCACTACCCTAAACCCTAAAACACTACCCCTACACTACACAAAAGCCACTGCACTACCCTAAACCCTCAAACACTACCCCAAGCACAACCCCCTACACTACACAAACACCATTGCACTACCCTAAACCCTAAAACACTACCCTCTACACTCCCCAAACACCACTGCACTACCCTAAACCCTAAAACACTACCCCCAGCAGTACCCCCTACACTACCCAAACACCACTGCTTTACCCTAAACCCTAAAACACTACCCCGAGCATGACCCCCTACACTACACAAACACCACGGCACTACCCTAAACACTAAAACACTACCCCCCGCAGTACCCCCTACACTACCCAAACACAACTGCGTTACCCAAAACCCCTAAAACACTACCCACAGCATGACCCCCTACACTACACAAACACCACTGCACTACCCTAAACCCTAAAACACTACCCCCTACACTACAAAAAAGCCACTGCACTACCCTAAACCCTAAAACACTACCCCGAGCATGACCCCCTACATTACACAAACACAACTGCGCTACCCTAAACCCCTAAAACACTACCCCAAGCATGACCCCCTACATTACAGAAACTCCACTGTACTACCCTAAACCCTAAAACACTACCCCCAGCACGACCCCTTTCGCCACCCAAACATAACTGCACTACACTAAACCAAAAAACACTACCCCCAGCACGACCCCCTACACTACCCAAACACCACTGCACTACCCTAAACCCTAAAACACGACCCCCTACACTACAAAAACACCACTGTACTACCCTAAACCCTAAAACACTACCCCCAGCACGACCCCCTACACTACACAAACACCACTGCACTACCCTAAACCCTAAAACACTACCCCCTACACTACACAAAAGCCACTGCACTACCCTAAACCCTAATACACTACCCACAGCATGACCCTCTACACTACACAAACACCACTGCACTACCCTAAACCCTAAAACACTACCCCCAGCACAAACCCCTGCACTCTATAAAAACACAAATTCACTACACTAAACCCAAAAACACTACCCCCAGCACGACCCCCTACACTACCCAAACACCACTGCACTACCCTAAACCCTAAAACACTACCCCCAGCACAAACCCCTGCACTACTCAAACAGCACTGTACTACCCGAAACCCTAAAACACTATCCCCAGCACGACCCCCTACACTACACAAATACCACTGCACTACCCTAAACCCTCAAACACTACCCCCAGTACGACCCCTTTATCTACTCAAACACCACTCCACTACCCTAAACCCTAAAGCACTACTCCCAGCAAGACCCCCTACACTACACAAACACCACTGCACTACCCTAAACCCTAAAACACTATCCCAGCACAACCCCTTACACTACGCGAACACCACTGTGTTTCCCTAAACCCGAAGACACTTCCCCCAGCATGACACATTACACTACATAAACACAACTGCACTACCCTAAACCCAAAAACACTACCCCCAGCACGAACCCTACACTACACAAACACCACTGCAACACCCTAAACCCTAAAACACTACCCCTACACTACCCAAACACCACTGCACTACCCTAAAACCTAAAACACTACTCCCAGCACGACCCCTTTCACTACCCAAACACAACTGCACTACACTAAACCCCAAAACAGTACCCCCAGCATGACCCCCTACACTACCCAAACACAACTGCACTACCCTACACCACGACCCTCTACAATACAAAAACACCACTGCACTACCCTAAACCCTAAAACACTACCTCCAGCACGACCCCCTACACTACACAAACACCGCTGTACTACCCTAAACCCTAAAACACTACCCCAACACTACCCCTACACTACACAAAAACCACTGCACTACCCTAAACCCTAAAACACTACCCACAGCACGACCCCCCACACTACACAAACACCACTGCACTACCCTAAACCCTAAAACACTACACCAACACTACCCCCTACAGTACGCAAACAACACTGCACTACCCTAAACCCTAAAACACTACCCTCAGCATGACCCCCTATACTACCCAAACACCACTGCACTACCCTAAACCCTAAAACACTACCCCCAGCACAAACCCCTGCACTACATAAATACCACTGTACTACCCTAAACCCTCAAACACTACCCCCTGTACGACCCCCTAAACTATCCAAACATCACTGCACTACCCTAAACCCTAAAACACTACCCCCAGCACGACCCCCTACACTACACAAACACCACTGGACTACCCTAAACCCTAAAACACTACCCCCTACACTACGCAAACAACACTGCACTACCCTAAACCCTAAAACACTATCACCAGCACTACCCCCTATAATATCCAAACACCACTGCACTACCCTAAACCCTGAAACACTACCCCAGCACAAACCCCGGAACTACCCAAACAGCACTGTACTACCAAAAACCCTAAAACACTACCTCAAGCACGACTCCCTACATTACACAAACACCACTGTACTACCCTAAAAACTAAAACACTAGCCCCAGCACGACCCCTTTCACTACCCAAACACAAATTCACTACACTAAACCCAAAAACACTACCCCCAGCACAACCCCCTACACTACCCAAACACCATTGCACTACCCTAAACCCTAAAACACTACCCCCAGCACAAACCCCTGCACTACCCAAACAGCACTGTACTACCCGAAACCCTAAAACACTATCCCCAGCATGACCCCCTACACTACACAAATACCACTGCACTACCCTAAACCCTCAAACACTACCCCCAGTACGACCCCTTTATCTACTCAAACACCACTCACCTACCCTAAACCCTAAAGCACTACCCCCAGCAAGACCCCCTACACTACACAAACACCACTGCACTACCCTAAACCCTAAAACACTATCCCAGCACAACCCCTTACACTACCCGAACACCACTGTGTTTCCCTAAACCCGAAGACACTTCCCCCAGCATGACACATTACACTACATAAACACAACTGCACTACCCTAAACCCAAAAACACTACCCCCAGCACGACCCCTACACTACACAAACACCACTGCAACACCCTAAAACCTAAAACACTACCCCCAGCACGACCCCCTTCACTACCCAAACACAACTGCACTACACTAAACCCAAAAACAGTACCCCCAGCATGACCCCCTACACTACCCAAACACAACTGCACTAACCTATACCACGAACCTCTACAATACAAAAACACCACTGCACTACCCTAAACCCTAAAACACTACCCCAGCACGACCCCCTACACTACACAAACACAGCTGTACTACCCTAAACCCTAAAACACTACCCCAACACTACCCCCTACACTACACAAAAACCACTGCACTACCCTAAACCCTAAAACACTACCCACAGCACGACCCCCCACACTACACAAACACCACTGCACTACCCTAAACCCTTAAACACTACCCCAACACTACCCCCTACAGTACGCAAACAACACTGCACTACCCTAAACCCTAAAACACTACCCTCAGCATGACCCCCTATACTACCCAAACACCACTGCACTACCCTAAACCCTAAAACACTACCCCCAGCACAAACCCCTGCACTACATAAATACCCCTGCACTACCCTAAACCCTCAAACACTACCCCCTGTACGACCCCCTAAACTATCCAAACACCACTGCACTACCCTAAACCCTAAAACACTACCCCCAGCACGACCCCCTACACTACACAAACACCACTGGACTACCCTAAACCCTAAAACACTACCCCCTACACTACGCAAACAACACTGCACTACCCTAAACCCTAAAACACTACCCCCAGCACAAACCCCGGAACTACCCAAACAGCACTGTACTACCCGAAACCCTAAAACACTACCCCCAGCACAAACCCCGGAACTACCCAAACAGCACTGTACTACCCGAAACCCTAAAACACTACCTCAAGCACGACTCCCTACATTACACAAACACCACTGTACTACCCTAAAAACTAAAACACTACCCCCAGCACGACCCCTTTCACTACCCAAACCCAAATTCACTACACTAAACCCAAAAACACTACCCCCAGCACGACCCCCTACACTACCCAAACACCACTGCACTACCCTAAACCCTAAATCACTACCCCCAGCACAAACCCCTGCACTACCCAAACAGCACTGTACTACCCGAAACCCTAAAACACTATCCCCAGCACGACCCCCTACACTACACAAATACCACTGCACTACCCTAAACCCTCAAACACTACCCCCAGTACGACCCCTTTATCTACTCAAACACCACTCCACTACCCTAAACCCTAATGCACTACCCCCAGCAAGACCTCCTACACTACACAAACACCACTGCACTACCCTAAACCCTAAAACACTATCCCAGCACAACCCCTTACACCACCCGAACACCACTGTGTTTCCCTAAACCCGAAGACACTTCCCCCAGCATGACACATTACACTACATAAACACAACTGCACTACCCTAAACCCAAATACACTACCCCCAGCACGACCCCTACACTACACAAACACCACTGCAACACCCTAAAACCTAAAACACTACCCCCAGCATGACCCCCTTCACTACCCAAACACAACTGCACTACACTAAACCCAAAAACAGTACCCCCAGCATGACCCCCTACACTACCCAAACACAACTGCACTACCCTACACCACAACCCTCTACAATACAAAAACACCACTGCACTACCCTAAACCCTAAAACACTACCCCCAGCACGACCCCCTACACTACACAAACACCGCTGTACTACCCTAAACCCTAAAACACTACCCCAACACTACCCCCTACACTATACAAAAACCACTGCACTACCCTAAACCCTAAAACACGACCCACAGCACGACCCCCCACACTACACAAACACCACCGCACTACCCTAAACCCTAAAACACTACCCCAACACTACCCCCTACAGTACGCAAACAACACTGCACTACCCTAAACCCTAAAACACTACCCTCAGCATGACCCCCTATACTACCCAAACACCACTGCACTACCCTAAAACACTACCCCAAGCACAAACCCCTGCACTACATAAATACCACTGCACTACCCTAAACCCTCAAACACTACCCCCAGTACGACCCCCTAAACTATCCAAACACCACTGCACTACCCTAAACCCTAAAACACTACCCCCGGCACGACCCCCTACACTACACAAACACCACTGGACTACCCTAAACCCTAAAACACTACCCCCTGCACTACGCAAACAACACTGCACTACCCTAAACCCTAAAACACTATCACCAGCACTACCCCTATACTATCCAAACACCACTGCACTACCCTAAACCCTAAAACACTACCCCCAGCACAAACCCAGGAACTACCCAAACAGCACTGTACTACCCGAAACCCTAAAACACTACCTCAAGCACGACTCCCTACATTACACAAACACCACTGTACTACCCTAAAAACTAAAACACTACCCCCAGCACGACCCCTTTCACTACCCAAACACAAATGCACTACACTAAACCCAAAAACACTACCCCCAGCACGACCCCCTACACTACCCAAACACCACTGCACTACCCTTAATCATGAAACACGACCCCCTACACTACAGAAACACGACTGCACTACCCTAAACCCTAAAACACTACCCCCAGCATGACCCCCTACACTACACAAACACCACTGCACTAACCTAAACCCGAAAACACTACCCGCAGTACGACCCCCTACACTACACAAACACCACTGCACTACCCTAAACCCACAAACACTACCCCAGAACAACCCACTACACTACCCAAACACCACTGCACTACCCTAAACCCTAAAACACTACCCCCAGCACGACCCCCTACACTACACAAACACCACTGCACTATCCTAAACCCTAAAACACTACCCGAGCATGACCCCCTACACTACACAAAGAACACTGCACTGCCCTAAAACACTACCCCCTATACTACACAAAAACCACTGCACTACCCTAAACCCTAAAACACTACCCACAGCACGACCTCCCACACTACACAAACACCACTTCACTACCCTAAACCCTAAAACACTACCCCAACACTACCCCTACACTACGCAACCAACACTGCACTACACTAAACCTTAAAACACTACCCCCAGACTGACACCCTATACTACCCAAACACCACTGCACTACCCTAAACCCTAAAGCACTACCCCCAGCACGACCCCCTACACTACACAAACACAACTGCACTACCCTAAACCCTAAGACACTATCCCGAGCACTACCCCCTACCCTACACAAACACCACTGCACTACCCTAAACCCTAAAACATGACCCCCTACACTACCCAAACACCACTGCACTACTCTAAACCCTAAAACACTACCCCCAGCACAAACCCCTGCACTACCCAAACAGCACTTTACTACCCGAAACCCTAAAACACTAACCCCAGCACGACCCCCTGCACTACACAAGCACCACTGCACTACCCTAATCCCTAAAACACTACCCAAGCACCTCACCCTACACTACACAAACATAACTGCACTACCCTTAACCCTAAATCACTACCACCAGCACGACTCCCTACACTACCCAAACACCACTGCACTACTCTAAACCCTAAATCTACCCCCAGCACAACCCCCTTCACTACACAAACACCACTGCACTACCATAAACCCTAAAACACTACCCCAAGCATGACACCCTACACTACCCAAACATAACTGCACTACCCTAAACCCTAAAACACTACCACCAGCACGACTCCCTACACTACACAAACACCACTGCACTGCCTAAAACACTACCCCCAGCACGACCCCCTACACTACACAAACACCACTGCACTACCCTAAACCCTAAATCTACTCCAGCATAACCCCCTACACTACACAAACACCACTGCACTACCCTAAACCCTAAAACACCACCCCAAGCACTACCCCCTACACTACACAAACACCTCTGTACTACCCTAAACCCTAAAACATTACCCCCAGCACAACCCCCTACACTACCCAAACACACTGCACCACACTAAATAACGACCCCCTACACTACACAAACACCACTGCACTACCCTAAACCCTAAAACACAACCCCAGCATGACCCCCTACACTACACAAACACCACTGCACTACCCTAAACCCTAAAACACTACCCCCTACACTACACAAATACCACTGCACTACCCTAAACCCTAAAACACTACCCACAGCACGACCCCCTACACTACCCAAACACCACTGTACTACCCTAAACCCTAAAACACTACCCCAGCATGACCCCCTACACTACACAAACACCACTGCACTACCCTAAACCCTAAAACACTACCCCCTACACTACACAAATACCACTGCACTACCCTAAACCCTAAAACACTACCCACAGCACGACCCCCTACACTAACCAAACACCAATGCACTACCCTAAACCCTAAAACACTATCCCCAGCACTACCCCCTACACTACACAAACACCACTGCACTACCCTAAACCCTAAAACACTACTCCCAGCATGACCCCTACAATACATAAACACCATGGCACTACCCTAAACCCTAAAACACTACCCCCAGCATAACCCCCGACACTACCTAAACACTACTGCACTACCCTAAACCCTAAAACACTACCCCCAGCACAACCCCCTGCACTGCCAAAACAGCGCTACACTACCCTAAACCCTAAAACACTATCCCCAGCACTTCACCCTACACTACCCAAACACCACTGCACTACACTAAATCCCAAATCTTCCCCAGCATGACCAACTACACTACACAAACACCACTGCACAACCCTAAACCCTAAAAAACTACCCCCAGAATGACCCCCGACATTACCCGAACACAACTTCACTACCCTAATTCCTAAATCTACACCCTACACTACACAAACACCACTGCACTGCCCTAAACCCTAAATCTACCCCCTACACTACACAAACACCACTGCACTGCCCTAAACTCTAAAACACTACCCCCAGCACGACCCCCTCCAATACTGAAACACCACGCACTACCCTAAACCCTAAAACACTACCCCCAGCAAGGCCCCCTACACTACACAAACACCACTGCGCTACCCTAAACCCTAAAACCCTACCCCTAGCACGACCCCCTACACTACCCAAACACCACTGCACTACCCTGAACCCTAAAACACTATCCCCAGCACTACCACCTACACTACCCAAATACCACTGCACTACCCTAAAACCTAAAACACTAACCCCAGCACGACCCCCTACACTACACAAGCACCACTGCACTACCCTAATCCCTAAAACACTACCCAAGCATGACACCCTACACTTCACAAACATAACTGCAATACCCTAAACCCTAAAACACTACCACCAGCACGACTCCCTACACTACCCAAACACCACTGCACTACTCTAAACCCTAAATCTACCCCCAGCATGACCCCCTACACTACACAAACACCACTGTCCTACCCTAAACCCTAAAACACTACCCCCAGCACGACCCCCTACACTACCCAAACACAACTGCACTACCCTAAACCACGACCCCCTACACTACACAAACACCACTACACTACCCTAAACCCTAAAACACTGCCCCCAGCACGACTCCCTAAACTACACAAACACCATGCACTGCCCTAAACCCTAAAACACTACCCACAGCACGACCCCCTACACCACATGAACACCACTGCACTACCCTAAACCCTCAAACACTACCCCAAGCACGACCCCCTACAATACCCAAACACCACTGCACTACCCTAAACCCTAAAGCACTACCCCCAGAATGACCCCCTACACTACACAAACACCACTGCACTACCCTAAACCCAAAAACACTACCCTCTATACTCCCCAAACACCACGGCACTACCCTAAACCCTAAAACACTACCCCCAGCACGACCCCCTACACTACACAAACACCACTGGACTACCCTTAACCCTAAAACACTACCCCCTACACTACGCAAACAACACTGCACTACCCTAAACGCTAAAACACTATCACCAGCACTACCCCCTATACTATCCAAACACCACTGCACTACCCTAAACCCTAAAACACTACCCCCAGCACAAACCCCGGAACTACCCAAACAGCACTGTACTACCCGAAACCCTAAAACACTACCTCAAGCACGACTCCCTACATTACACAAACACCACTGTACTACCCTAAAAACTAAAACACTACCCCCAGCACGACCCCTTTCACTACCCAAACACAAATTCACTACACTAAACCCAAAAACACTACCCCCAGCACGACCCCCTACACTACCCAAACACCACTGCACTACTCCAAACCCTATAACACTACCCCCAGCACAAACCCCTGCACTACCCAAACAGCACTGTACTACCTGAAACCCTAAAACACTATCCCCAGCACGACCCCCTACACTACACAAATACCACTGCACTACCCTAAACCCTCAAACACTACCCCCAGTGCGACCCCTTTATCTACTCAAACACCACTCCACTACCCTAAACCCTAAAGCACTACCCCCAGCAAGACCCCCTACACTACACAAACACCACTGCACTATCCTAAACCCTAAAACACTATCCCAGCACAACCCCTTACAGTACCCGAACACCACTGTGTTTCCCTAAACCCGAAGACACTTCCCCCAGCATGACACATTACACTACATAAACACAACTGCACTACCCTAAACCCAAAAACACTACCCCCAGCACGACCCCTACACTACACAAACACCACTGCAACACCTCAAAACCTAAAACACTACCCCCAGCACGACCCCCTTCACTACCCAAACACAACTGCACTACACTAAACCCAAAAACAGTACCCCCAGCATGACCCCCTACACTACCCAAACACAACTGCACTACCCTACACCACGACCCTCTACAATACAAAAACACCACTGCACTACCCTAAACCCTAAAACACTACCACCAGCACGACCCCCTACACTACACAAACACCGCTGTACTACCCTAAACCCTAAAACACTACCCCAACACTACCCCCTACACTACACAAAAACCACTGCACTACCCTAAACCCTAAAACACTACCCACAGCACGACCCCCCACACTACACAAACACCACTGCACTACCCTAAACCCTAAAACACTACCACAACACTACCCCCTACAGTACGCAAACAACACTGCACTACCCTAAACCCTAAAACACTACCCTCAGCATGACGCCCTATACTACCCAAACACCACTGCACTACCCTAAACCCTAAAACACTACCCCCAGCACAAACCCCTGCACTACATAAATACAACTGCACTACCCAAACCCTCAAACACTACCCCCAGTACGACCCCCTAAACTATCCAAACACCACTGCACTACCCTAAACCCTAAAACACTACCCCCAGCACGACCCCCTACACTACACAAACACCACTGGACTACCCTAAACCCTAAAACACTACCCCCTACACTACGCAAACAACACTGCACTACCCTAAACCCTAAAACACTATCACCAGCACTACCCCCTATACTATCCAAACACCACTGCACTACCCTCAAACCCTAAAACACTACCCCCAGCACAAACCCAGGAACTACCCAAACAGCACTGTACTACCCGAAACCCTAAAACACTACCTCAAGCACGACTCCCTACATTACACAAACACCACTGTACTACCCTAAAAACCTAAAACACTACCCCCAGCACGACCCCTTTCACTACCCAAACACAAATGCACTACACTAAACCCAAAAACACTACCCCCAGCACGACCCCCTACACTACCCAAACACCACTGCACTACCCTTAATCATGAAACACAACCCCCTACACTACAAAAACACGACTGCACTACCCTAAACCCTAAAACACTACCCCCAGCATGACCTCCTACACTACACAAACACCACTGCACTAACCTACACCCGAAAACACTACCCGCAGTACAACCCCCTACACTACACAAACACCACTGCACTACCCTAAACCCGCAAACACTACCCCAGAACAACCCACTACACTACCCAAACACCACTGCACTACCCTAAACCCTAAAACACTACCCCCAGCACGACCCCCTACACTACACAAACACCACTGCACTACCCTAAACCCTAAAACACTACCCGAGCATGACCCCCTACACTACACAAAGAACACTGCACTACCCTAAAACACTACCCCCTATTCTACACAAAAACCACTGCACTACCCTAAACCCTAAAACACTACCCACAGCACGACCCCCCACACTACACAAACACCACTGCACTACCCTAAACCCTAAAACACTACCCCAACACTACCCCTACAATACGCAAACAACACTGCACTACACTAAACCTTAAAACACTACCCCCAGACTGACACCCTATACTACCCAAACACCACTGCACTACCCTAAACCCTAAAACACTACCCCCAGCACAAACCCCTGCACTACCCAAACAGCACTGTACTACCCGAAACCCTAAAACACTATCCCCAGCACGACCCCCTACACTACACAAATACCACTGCACTACCCTAAACCCTCAAACACTACCCCCAGTACGACCCCTTTATCTACCCAAACACCACTGCACTACCCTAAACCCTAAAGCACTACCCCAGCACGACCCCCTACACTACACAAACACCACTGCACTACCCTAAAACACTATCCCCAGCACTACCCCCTACCCTACACAAACACCACTGCACTACCCTAAACCCTAAAACATGACCCCCTACACTACCCAAACACCACTGCACTACTCTAAACCCTAAAACCCTACCCCCAGCACAAACCCCTGCACTACCCAAACAACACTTTACTACCCGAAACCCTAAAACACTAACCCCAGCACGACCCCCTACACTACACAAACACCACTGCACTACCCTAAACCCTAAAACACTACTCCAGCATGACCCCCTACACTACACAAACACCACTGCACTACCCTAAACCCTAAAACACTACCCCCTACACTACACAAATACCACTGAACTACCCTAAATCCTAAAACACTACCCACAGCACGACCCCCTACACTACGCAAACACCACTGTACTACCCTAAACCCTAAAATACTACCCCCAGCATGACCCCCTACACTACACAAACACCACTGCACTACCTTAAACCCTAAAACACTACCACCTACACTACCCAAACACCAATGCACTACCCTAAACCCTAAAACACTATCCCCAGCACTACCCCCTACAATACATAAACACCACGGCACTACCCTAAACCCTAAAACACTACCCCCAGCATAACCCCCGACACTACCTAAACACTACTGCACTACCCTAAACCCTAAAACACTACCCCCAGCACAAGCCCCTGCACTGCCAAAACAGCGCTACACTACCCTAAACCCTAAAACACTATCCCCAGCACTTCACCCTACACTACCCAAACACCACTGCACTACACTAAATCCCAAATCTTCCCCAGCATGACCAACTACACTACACAAACACCACTGCACTACCCTTAATCATGAAACACAACCCCCTACACTACAAAAACACGACTGCACTACCCTAAACCCTAAAACACTACCCCCAGCATGACCCCCTACACTACACAAACACCACTGCACTAACCTAAACCCGAAAACACTACCCGCAGTACAACCCCCTACACTACACAAACACCACTGCACTACCCTAAACCCGCAAACACTACCCCAGAACAACCCACTACACTACCCAAACACCACTGCACTACCCTAAACCCTAAAACACTATCCCCAGCACGACCCCCTACACTACACAAAAACCACTGCACTATCCTAAACCCTAAAACACTACCCGAGCATGACCCCCTACACTACACAAAGAACACTGCACTACCCTAAAACACTACCCCCTATTCTACACAAAAACCACTGCACTACCCTAAACCCTAAAACACTACCCACAGCACGACCCCCCACACTACACAAACACCACTGCACTACCCTAAACCCTAAAACACTACCCCAACACTACCCCTACAATACGCAAACAACACTGCACTACACTAAACCTTAAAACACTACCCCCAGACTAACAGCCTATACTACCCAAACACCACTGCACTACCCTAAACCCTAAAACACTACCCCCAGCACAAACCCCTGCACTACCCAAACAGCACTGTACTACCCGAAACCCTAAAACACTATCCCCAGCACGACCCCCTACACTACACAAATACCACTGCACTACCCTAAACCCTCAATCACTACCCCCAGTACGACCTCTTTATCTACCCAAACACCACTGCACTACCCTAAACCCTAAAGCACTACCCCCAGCACGACCCCCTACACTACACAAACACCACTGCACTACCCTAAAACACTATCCCCAGCACTACCCCCTACCCTACACAAACACCACTGCACTACCCTAAACCCTAAAACATGACCCCCTACACTACCCAAACACCACTGCACTACTCTAAACCCTAAAACACTACCCCCAGCACAAACCCCTGCACTACCCAAACAACACTTTACTACCCGAAACCCTAAAACTCTAACCCCAGCACGACCCCCTACACTACACAAGCACCACTGCACTACCCTAATCCCTAAAACACTACCCAAGCACCTCACCCTACACTACACAAACATAACTGCACTACCCTTAACCCTAAAACACTACCACCAGCACGACTCCCTACACTACCCAAACACCACTGCACTACTCTAACCCCTAAATCTACCCCAGCACAACCCCCTTCACTACACAAACACCACTGCACTACCATAAACCCTAAAACACTACCCCAAGCATGACACCCTACACTACCCAAACATAACTGCACTACCCTAAACCCTAAAACACTACCACCAGCACGACTCCCTACACTACCTAAACACCACTGCACTACTCTAAACCCTGATTCCACCCCCAGGACAACCCCCTACACTACACAAACACCACTGAACTACTCTCAACCCTAAAACACTACCCCCAGCACAACCCCCTTCACTACACAAACACCACTGCACTGCCTAAAACCCTAAATCTACTCCAGCATAACCCCCTACACTACACAAACACCACTGCACCACCCTAAACCCTAAAACACCACCCCAAGCACTACCCCCTACACTACACAAACACCTCTGTACTACCCTAAACCCTAAAACACTACCCCCAGCACAACCCCCTACACTACCCAAACACACTGCACTACACTAAATCACGACCCCCTACACTACACAAACACCACTGCACTACCCTAAACCCTAAAACACTACTCCAGCATGACCCCCTACACTACACAAACACCACTGCACTACCCTAAACCCTAAAACACCACCCCCTACACTACACAAATACCACTGAACTACCCTAAATCCTAAAACACTACCCACAGCACGACCCCCTACACTACGCAAACACCACTGTACTACCCTAAACCCTAAAATACTACCCCCAGCACGACCCCCTACACTACACAAAAACACTGCACTACCTTAAACCCTAAAACACTACCACCTACACTACCCAAACACCAATGCACTACCCTAAATCCTAAAACACTATCCCCAGCACTACCCCCTACACTACACAAACACCACTGCACTACCCTAAACCCTAAAACACTACTCCCAGCATGAACCCTACAATACATAAACACCACGGCACTACCCTAAACCCTAAAACACTACCCCCAGCATAACCCCCGACACTACCTAAACACTACTGCACTACCCTAAACCCTAAAACACTACCCCCAGCACAACCCCCTGCACTGCCAAAACAGCGCTACACTACCCTAAACCCTAAAACACTATCCCCAGCACTTCACCCTACACTACCCAAACACCACTGCACTACACTAAATCCCAAATCTTCCCCAGCATGACCACCTACACTACACAAACACCACTGCACAACCCTAAACCCTAAAAAACTACCCCCAGAATGACCCCCGACATTACCCGAACACAACTTCACTACCCTAAACCCTAAATCTACACCCTACACTACACAAACACCACTGCACTGCCCTAAACCCTAAATCTACCCCCTACACTACACAAACACCACTGCACTGCCCTAAACTCTAAAACACTACCCCCAGCACGACCCCCTCCAATACTGAAACACCACTGCACTACCCTAAACCCTAAAACACTACCCCCAGCAAGGCCCCCTACACTACACAAACACCACTTCGCTACCCTAAACCCTAAAACCCTACCCCTAGCACGACCCCCTACACTACCCAAACACCACTGCACTACCCTGAACCCTAAAACACTATCCCCAGCACTACCCCCTACACTACCCAAATACCACTGCACTACCCTAAAACCTAAAACACTAACCCCAGCACGACCCCCTACACTACACAAGCACCACTGCACTACCCTAATCCCTAAAACACTACCCAAGCATGACACCCTACACTTCCCAAACATAACTGCATTACCCTAAACCCTAAAACACTACCCCCAGCACGACCCCCTACACTACACAAACACCACTGCACTACCCTAAACCCTAAATCTACTCCAGCATAACCCCCTACACTACACAAACACCACTGCACTACCCTAAACCCTAAAACACCACCCCAAGCACTACCCCCTACACTACACAAACACCTCTGTACTACCCTAAACCCTAAAACACTACCCCCAGCACAACCCCCTACACTACCCAAACACACTGCACTACACTAAATCACGACCCCCTACACTACACAAACACCACTGCACTACCCTAAACCCTAAAACACTACTCCAGCATGACCCCCTACACTACACAAACACCACTGCACTACCCTAAACCCTAAAACACTACCCCCTACACTACACAAATACCACTGAACTACCCTAAATCCTAAAACACTACCCACAGCACGACCCCCTACACTACGCAAACACCACTGTACTACCCTAAACCCTAAAATACTACCCCCAGCATGACCCCCTACACTACACAAAAACACTGCACTACCTTAAACCATAAAACACTACCACCTACACTACCCAAACACCAATGCACTACCCTAAACCCTAAAACACTATCCCCAGCACTACCCCCTACACTACACAAACACCACTGCACTACCCTAAACCCTAAAACACTACTCCCAGCATGAACCCTACAATACATAAACACCACGGCACTACCCTAAACCCTAAAACACTGCCCCCAGCATAACCCCCGACACTACCTAAACACTACTGCACTACCCTAAACCCTAAAACACTACCCCCAGCACAACCCCCTGCACTGCCAAAACAGCGCTACACTACCCTAAACCCTAAAACACTATCCCCAGCACTTCACCCTACACTACCCAAACACCACTGCACTACACTAAATCCCAAATCTTCCCCAGCATGACCACCTACACTACACAAACACCACTGCACAACCCTAAACCCTAAAAAACTACCCCCAGAATGACCCCCGACATTACCCGAACACAACTTCACTACCCTAAACCCTAAATCTACACCCTACACTACACAAACACCACTGCACTGCCCTAAACCCTAAATCTACCCCCTACACTACACAAACACCACTGCACTGCCCTAAACTCTAAAACACTACCCCCAGCACGACCCCCTCCAATACTGAAACACCACTGCACTACCCTAAACCCTAAAACACTACCCCCAGCAAGGCCCCCTACACTACACAAACACCACTTCGCTACCCTAAACCCTAAAACCCTACCCCTAGCACGACCCCCTACACTACCCAAACACCACTGCACTACCCTGAACCCTAAAACACTATCCCCAGCACTACCCCCTACACTACCCAAATACCACTGCACTACCCTAAAACCTAAAACACTAACCCCAGCACGACCCCCTACACTACACAAGCACCACTGCACTACCCTAATCCCTAAAACACTACCCAAGCATGACACCCTACACTTCCCAAACATAACTGCATTACCCTAAACCCTAAAACACTACCCCCAGCACGACCCCCTACACTACACAAACACCACTGCACTACCCTAAACCCTAAATCTACTCCAGCATAACCCCCTACACTACACAAACACCACTGCACTACCCTAAACCCTAAAACACCACCCCAAGCACTACCCCCTACACTACACAAACACCTCTGTACTACCCTAAACCCTAAAACACTACCCCCAGCACAACCCCCTACACTACCCAAACACACTGCACTACACTAAATCTCGACCCCCTACACTACACAAACACCACTGCACTACCCTAAACCCTAAAACACTACTCCAGCATGACCCCCTACACTACACAAACACCACTGCACTACCCTAAACCCTAAAACACTACCCCCTACACTACACAAATACCACTGAACTACCCTAAATCCTAAAACACTACCCACAGCACGACCCCCTACACTACGCAAACACCACTGTACTACCCTAAACCCTAAAATACTACCCCCAGCATGACCCCCTACACTACACAAAAACACTGCACTACCTTAAACCATAAAACACTACCACCTACACTACCCAAACACCAATGCACTACCCTAAACCCTAAAACACTATCCCCAGCACTACCCCCTACACTACACAAACACCACTGCACTACCCTAAACCCTAAAACACTACTCCCAGCATGAACCCTACAATACATAAACACCACGGCACTACCCTAAACCCTAAAACACTGCCCCCAGCATAACCCCCGACACTACCTAAACACTACTGCACTACCCTAAACCCTAAAACACTACCCCCAGCACAACCCCCTGCACTGCCAAAACAGCGCTACACTACCCTAAACCCTAAAACACTATCCCCAGCACTTCACCCTACACTACCCAAACACCACTGCACTACACTAAATCCCAAATCTTCCCCAGCATGACCACCTACACTACACAAACACCACTGCACAACCCTAAACTCTAAAAAACTACCCCCAGAATGACCCCCGACATTACCCGAACACAACTTCACTACCCTAAACCCTAAATCTACACCCTACACTACACAAACACCACTGCACTGCCCTAAACCCTAAATCTACCCCCTACACTACACAAACACCACTGCACTGCCCTAACTCTAAAACACTACCCCCAGCACGACCCCCTCCAATACTGAAACACCACTGCACTACCCTAAACCCTAAAACACTACCCCCAGCAAGGCCCCCTACACTACACAAACACCACTGCGCTACCCTAAACCCTAAAACCCTACCCCTAGCACGACCCCCTACACTACCCAAACACCACTGCACTACCCTGAACCCTAAAACACTATCCCCAGCACTACCCCCTACACTACCCAAATACCACTGCACTACCCTAAAACCTAAAACACTAACCCCAGCACGACCCCCTACACTACACAAGCACCACTGCACTACCCTAATCCCTAAAACACTACCCAAGCATGACACCCTACACTTCCCAAACATAACTGCATTACCCTAAACCCTAAAACACTACCACCAGCACGACTCCCTACACTACCCACACACCACTGCACTACTCTAAACCCTAAATCTACCCCCAGCATGACCCCCTACACTACACAAACACCACTGTCCTACCCTAAACCCTAAAACACTACCCCCAGCACGACCCCCTACACTACCCAAACACAACTGCACTACCCTAAACAACGACCCCCTACACTACACAAACACCACTACACTACCCTAAACCCTAAAACACTACCCCCAGCACGACTCCCTAAACTACACAAACACCATGCACTGCCCTAAACCCTAAAACACTACCCACAGCACGACCCCCTACACCACATGAACACCACTGCACTACCCTAAACCCTCAAACACTACCCCAAGCACGACCCCCTACAATACCCAAACACCACTGCACTACCCTAAACCCTAAAACACCACCCCCAGAATGACCCCCTACACTACACAAACACCACTGCACTACCCTAAACCCAAAAACACTACCCTCTACACTCCCCAAACACCACGGCACTACCCTAAACCCTAAAACGCTACCCCCAGCACGACCCCCTACACTACACAAACACCACTGGACTACCCTAAACCCTAAAACACTACCCCCTACACTACGCAAACAACACTGCACTACCCTAAACCCTAAAACACTATCACCAGCACTACCCCTATACTATCCAAACACCACTGCACTACCCTAAACCCTAAAACACTACCCCCAGCACAAACCCCGGAACTACCCAAACAGCACTGTACTACCCGAAACCCTAAAACACTACCTCAAGCACGACTCCCTACATTACACAAACACCACTGTACTACCCTAAAAACTAAAACACTATCCCCAGCACGACCCCTTTCACTACCCAAATACAAATTCACTACACTAAACCCAAAAACACTACCCCCAGCACAACCCCCTACACTACCCAAACACCACTGCACTACCCTAAACCCTAAAACACTACCCCCAGCACAAACCCCTGCACTACCCAAACAGCACTGTACTACCCGAAACCCTAAAACACTATCCCCAGCAAGACCCCCTACACTACATAAACACAACTGCACTACCCTAAACCCAAAACCACTACCCCAGCACGACCCCTACACTACACAAACACCACTGCAATCACCCTAAAACCTAAAACACTACCCCCAGCACGACCCCCTACACTACCCAAACACAACTGCACTACCCTACACCACGACCCTCTACAATACAAAAACACCACTGCACTACCCTAAACCCTAAAACACTACCCCCAGCACGACCCCCTACACTACACAAACACCGCTGTACTACCCTAAACCCTAAAACACTACCCCAACACTACCCCCTACAGTACGCAAACAACACTGCACTACCCTAAACCCTAAAACACTACCCTCAGCATGACCCCCTATACTACCCAAACACCACTGCACTACCCTAAACCCTAAAACACTACCCCCAGCACAAACCCCTGCACTACATAAATACCACTGCACTACCCTAAACCATCAAACACTACCCCAACGCTACCCCCTACAGTACGCAAACAACACTGCACTACCCTAAACCCTAAAACACTACCCTCAGCATGACCCCCTATACTACCCAAACACCACTGCACTACCCTAAACCCTAAAACACTACCCCCAGCACAAACCCCTGCACTACATAAATACCACTGCACTACCCTAAACCCTCAAACACTACCCCCAGTACGACCCCCTAAACTATCCAAACACCACTACACTACCCTAAACCCTAAAACACTACCCCCAGCACGACCCCCTACACTACACAAACACCACTGGACTACCCTAAACCCCAAAACACTACCCCCTACACTACGCAAACAACATTGCACTACCCTAAACCCTAAAACACTATGACCAGCACTACCCCCTATACTATCCAAACACCACTGCACTACCCTAAACCCTAAAACACTACCCCCAGCACAAACCCAGGAACAACCCAAACAGCACTGTACTACCCGAAACCCTAAAACACCACCTCAAGCACGACTCCCTACATTACACAAACACCACTGTACTACCCTAAAAACTAAAACACTACCCCAGCACGACCCCTTTCACTACCCAAACACAAATGCACTACACTAAACCCAAAAACACTACCCCCAGCACGACCCCCTACACTACCCAAACACCACTGCACTACCCTAAACCCTAAAACACTACCCCCAGCACAAACCCCTGCACTACCCAAACAGCACTGTACTACCCGAAACCCTAAAACACTATCCCCAGCACGACCCCCTACACTACACAAATACCACTGCACTACCCTAAACCCTCAAACACTACCCCCAGTACGACCCCTTTATCTACTCAAACACCACTCCACTACCCTAAACCCTAAAACACTACCACCAGCACGACTCCCTACACTACCCAAACACCACTGCACTACTCTAAACCCTAAAACACTACCCCCAGCACAACCCCCTTCACTACACAAACACCACTGCACTGCCTAAAACACTACCCCCAGCACGACCCCCTACACTACACAAACACCAATGCACTACCCTAAACCCTAAATCTACTCCAGCATAACCCCCTACACTACACAAACACCACTGCACTACCCTAAACCCTAAAACACCACCCCAAGCACTACCCCCTACACTACACAAACACCTCTGTACTACCCTAAACCCTAAAACACTACCCCCAGCACAACCCCCTACACTACCCAAACACACTGCACTACACTAAATCATGACCCCCTACACTACACAAACACCACTGCACTACCCTAAACCCTAAAACACTACTCCAGCATGACCCCCTACACTACACAAACACCACTGCACTACCCTAAACCCTAAAACACTACCCCCTACACTACACAAATACCACTGCACTACCCTAAACCCTAAAACACTACCCACAGCACGACCCCATACACTACACAAACACCACTGTACTACCCTAAACCCTAAAATACTACCCCAGCATGACCCCCTACACTACACAAACACCACTGCACTACCTTAAACCCTAAAACACTACCACCTACATTACCCAAACACCAATGCACTACCCTAAACCCTAAAACACTATCCCCAGCACTACCCCCTACACTACACAAACACCACTGCACTACCCTAAACCCTAAAACACTACTCCCAGCATGACCCATACAATACATAAACACCACGGCACTACCCTAAACCCTAAAACACTACCCCCAGCATAACCCCCGACACTACCTAAACACTACTGCACTACCCTAAACTCTAAAACAGAACCTCCTGCACTGCCAAAACAGCGCTACACTACCCTAAACCCTAAAACACTATCCCCAGCACTTCACCCTACACTACCCAAACACCACTGCACTACACTAAATCCCAAATCTTCCCCAGCATGACCACCTACACTACACAAACACCACTGCACAACCCTAAACCCTAAAAAACTACCCCCAGAATGACCCCCGACATTACCCGAACACAACTTCACTACCCTAAACCCTAAATCTACACCCTACACTACACAAACACCACTGCACTGCCCTAAACCCTAAATCTACCCCCTACACTACACAAACACCACTGCACTGCCCTAAACTCTAAAACACTACCCCAGCACGACCCCCTCCAATACTGAAACACCACTGCACTACCCTAAACCCTAAAACACTACCCCCAGCAAGGCCCCCTACACTACACAAACACCACTGCGCTACCCTAAACCCTAAAACCCTACCCCCAGCACGACCCCCTACACTACCCAAACACCACTGCACTACCCTGAACCCTAAAACACTATCCCCAGCACTACCCCCTACACTACCCAAATACCACTGCACTACCCTAAAACCTAAAACACTAACCCCAGCACAACCCCCTACACTACACAAGCACCACTGCACTACCCTAATCCCTAAAACACTACCCAAGCATGACACCCTACACTTCCCAAACATAACTGCACTACCCTAAACCCTAAAACACTACCACCAGCACGACTCCCTACACTACCCAAACACCACTGCACTACTCTAAACCCTAAATCTACCCCCAGCATGACCCCCTACACTACACAAACACCACTGTCCTACCCTAAACCCTAAAACACTACCCCCAGCACGACTCCCTACACTTCCCAAACACAACTGCACTACCCTAAACCACGACCCCCTACACTATACAAACACCACTACACTACCCTAAACCCTAAAACACTACCCCCAGCACGACTCCCTAAACTACACAAACACCATGCACTGCCCTAAACCCTAAAACACTACCCACAGCACGACCCCCTACACCACATGAACACCACTGCACTACCCTAAACCCTCAAACACTACCCCAAGCACGACCCCCTACAATACCCAAACACCACTGCACTACCCTAAACCCTAAAACACCACCCCCAGAATGACCCCCTACACTACACAAACACCACTGCACTACCCTAAACCCAAAAACACTACCCTCTACACTCCCCAAACACCACGGCACTACCCTAAACCCTAAAACACTACCCCCAACATGACCCCCTACACTACGCAAACACCACTGGACTACCCTAAATGCTAAAACACTACTCCCTACACTACGCAAATACCACTGCACTACCCTAAACCCTAAAACACTACCCACAGCACGACCCCCTACACTACGCAAACACCACTGTACTACCCTAAACCCTAAAATACTACCCCCAGCATGACACCCTACACTACACAAACACCACTGCACTACCTTAAACCCTAAAATACTACCACCTACACTACCCAAACACCAATGCACTACCCTAAACCCTAAAACACTATCCCCAGCACTACCCCCTACACTACACAAACACCACTGCACTACCCTAAACCCTAAAACACTACTCCCAGCATGACCCGTACAATACATAAACACCACGGCACTACCCTAAACCCTAAAACACTACCCCCAGCATAACCCCCGACACTACCTAAACACTACTGCACTACCCTAAACTCTAAAACACTACCCCCAGCACACCCCCCTGCACTGCCAAAACAGCGCTACACTACCCTAAACCCTAAAACACTATCCCCAGCACTTCACCCTACACTACCCAAACACCACTGCACTACACTAAATCCCAAATCTTCACCAGCATGACCACCTACACTACACAAACACCACTGCACAACCCTAAACCCTAAAAAACTACCCCCAGAATGACCCCCGACATTACCCGAACACAACTTCACTACCCTAAACCCTAAATCTACACCCTACACTACACAAACACCACTGCACTGCCCTAAACCCAAAATCTACCCCCTACACTACACAAACACCACTGCACTGCCCTAAACTCTAAAACACTACCCCCAGCACGACCCCCTCCAATACTGAAACACCACTGCACTACCCTAAACCCTAAAACACTACCCCCAGCAAGGCCCCCTACACTACACAAACACCACTGCGCTACCCTAAACCCTAAAACCCTACCCCTAGCATGACCCCCTACACTACCCAAACACCACTGCACTACCCTGAACCCTAAAACACTATCCCCAGCACTACCCCCTACACTACCCAAATACCACTGCACTACCCTAAAACCTAAAACACTAACCCCAGCACGACCCCCTACACTACACAAGCACCACTGCACTACCCTAATCCCTAAAACACTACCCAAGCATGACACCCTACACTTCCCAAACATAACTGCACTACCCTAAACCCTAAAAAACTACCACCAGCACGACTCCCTACACTACCCAAACACCACTGCAATACTCTAAACCCTAAATCTACCCCCAGCATGACCCCCTACACTACACAAA
Source organism: Triturus cristatus (assembly GCF_964204655.1). Taxonomy (NCBI): domain Eukaryota; kingdom Metazoa; phylum Chordata; class Amphibia; order Caudata; family Salamandridae; genus Triturus; species Triturus cristatus. The sequence continues at coordinate 672,098,164 of NC_140579.1, read as the reverse complement.
CACCACTGTCCTACCCTAAACCCTAAAACACTACCCGCAGCACGACCCCCTACACTACCCAAACACAACTGCACTACCCTAAACCACGACCCCCTACACTACACAAACACCACTACACTACCCTAAACCCTAAAACACTACCCCCAGCACGACTCCCTAAACTACACAAACACCATGCACTGCCCTAAACCCTAAAACACTACCCACAGCACGACCCCCTACACCACATGAACACCACTGCACTACCCTAAACCCTCAAACACTACCCCAAGCACGACCCCGTACAATACCCAAACACCACTGCACTACCCTAAACCCTAAAACACCACCCCCAGAATGACCCCCTACACTACACAAACACCACTGCACTACCCTAAACCCAAAAACACTACCCTCTACACTCCCCAAACACCACGGCACTACCCTAAACCCTAAAACACTACCCCCAGCACGACCCCCTACACTACACAAACACCACTGGACAACCCTAAACCCTAAAACACTACCCCCTACACTACGCAAACAACACTGCACTACCCTAAACCCTAAAACACTACCCCCAGCACGACTCCCTAAACAACACAAACACCATGCACTGCCCTAAACCCTAAAACACTACCCACAGCACGACCCCCTACACCACATGAACACCACTGCACTACCCTAAACCCTCAACCACTACCCCAAGCACGACCCCGTACAATACCCAAACACCACTGCACTACCCTAAACCCTAAAACACCACCCCCAGAATGACCCCCTACACTACACAAACACCACTGCACTACCCTAAACCCAAAAACACTACCCTCTACACTCCCCAAACACCACGGCACTACCCTAAACCATAAAACACTACCCCCAGCATGACCCCCTACACTACACAAACACCACTGGACTACCCTAAACCCTAAAACACTACCCCCTACACTACGCAAACAACACTGCACTACCCTAAACCCTAAAACACTATCACCAGCACTACCCCCTATACTATCCAAACACCACTGCACTACCCTAAACCCTAAAACACTACCCCCAGCACAAACCCCGGAACTACCCAAACAGCACTGTACTACCCGAAACCCTAAAACACTACCTCAAGCACGACTCCCTACATTACACAAACACCACTGTACTACCCTAAAAACTAAAACACTACCCCCAGCACGACCCCTTTCACTACCCAAACACAAATTCACTACACTAAACCCAAAAACACTACCCCCAGCACGACCCCCTACACTACCCAAACACCACTGCACTACCCTAAACCCTAAAACACTACCCCCAGCACAAACCCCTGCACTACCCAAACAGCACTGTACTACCCGAAACCCTAAAACACTATCCCCAGCACGACCCCCTACACTACATAAACACAACTGCACTACCCTAAACCCAAAAACACTACCCCCAGCACGACCCCTACACTACACAAACACCACTGCAACACCCTAAAACCTAAAACACTACCCCCAGCACGACCCCCTACACTACCCAAACACAACTGCACTACCCTACACCACCACCCTCTACAATACAAAAACACCACTGCACTACCCTAAACCCTAAAACACTACCCCCAGCACGACCCTTTACACTACACAAACACCGCTGTACTACCCTAAACCCTAAAACACTACCCAAACACTACCCCCTACAGTACGCAAACAACACTGCACTACCCTAAACCCTAAAACACTACCCTCAGCATGACCCCCTATACTACCCAAACACCACTGCACTACCCTGAACCCTAAAACACTACCCCCAGCACAAACCCCTGCACTACATAAATACCACTGCACTACCCTAAACCCTCAAACACTACCCCAGTACGACCCCCTAAACTATCCAAACACCACTGCACTACCCTAAACCCTAAAACACTACCCCCAGCACGACCCCCTACACTACACAAACACCACTGGACTACCCTAAACCCCAAAACACTACCCCCTACACTACGCAAACAACACTGCACTACCCTAAACCCTAAAACACTACCCCCAGCACGACCCCCTACACTACACAAACACCACTGGACTACCCTAAACCCCAAAACACTACCCCCTACACTACACAAACACCACTACACTACCCTAAACCCAAAAACACTACCCTCTACACTCCCCAAACACCACGGCACTACCCTAAACCCTAAAACACTACCCCCAGCACGACCCCCTACACTACACAAACACCACTGGACTACCCTAAACCCTAAAACACTACCCCCTACACTACGCAAACAACACTGCACTACCCTAAACCCTAAAACACTATCACCAGCACTACCCCTATACTATCCAAACACCACTGCACTACCCTAAACCCTAAAACACTACCCCCAGCACAAACCCCGGAACTACCCAAACAGCACTGTACTACCCAAAACCCTAAAACACTACCTCAAGCACGACTCCCTACATTACACAAACACCACTGTACTACCCTAAACCCTAAAACACTACCCTCAGCATGACCCCCTATACTACCCAAACACCACTGCACTACCCTAAACCCTAAAACACTACCCCCAGCACAAACCCCTGCACTACATAAATACCACTGCACTACCCTAAACCCTCAAACACTACCCCCAGTACGACCCCCTAAACTATCCAAACACCACTGCACTACCCTAAACCCTAAAACACTACCCCCAGCACGACCCCCTACACTACACAAACACCACTGGACTACCCTAAACCCCAAAACACTACCCCCTACACTACGCAAACAACACTGCACTACCCTAAACCCTAAAACACTACCCCCAGCACGACCCCCTACACTACACAAACACCACTGGACTACCCTAAACCCCAAAACACCACCCCCTACACTACACAAACACCACTACACTACCCTAAACCCAAAAACACTACCCTCTACACTCCCCAAACACCACGGCACTACCCTAAACCCTAAAACACTACCCCCAGCACGACCCCCTACACTACACAAACACCACTGGACTACCCTAAACCCTAAAACACTACCCCCTACACTACGCAAACAACACTGCACTACCCTAAACCCTAAAACACTATCACCAGCACTACCCCTATACTATCCAAACACCACTGCACTACCCTAAACCCTAAAACACTACCCCCAGCACAAACCCCGGAACTACCCAAACAGCACTGTACTACCCAAAACCCTAAAACACTACCTCAAGCACGACTCCCTACATTACACAAACACCACTGTACTACCCTAAAAACTAAAACACTACCCCCAGCACGACCCCTTTCACTACCCAAACACAAATTCACTACACTAAACCCAAAAACACTACCCCCAGCACGACCCCCTAAACTACCCAAACACCACTGCACTACCCTAAACCCTAAAACACTACCCCCAGCAATAACCCCTGCACTACCCAAACAGCACTGTACTACCCGAAGCCCTAAAACACTATCCCCAGCACGACTCCCTACACTACATAAACACAACTGCACTACCCTAAACCCAAAAACACTACCCCCAGCATGACCCCTACACTACACAAACACCACTGCAACACCCTAAAACCTAAAACACTACCCCCAGCACGACCCCCTACACTACCCAAACACAACTGCACCACCCTACACCACGACCCTCTACAATACAAAAACACCACTGCACTACCCTAAACCCTAAAACACTACCCCCAGCACGACCCCCTACACTACACAAACACCGCTGTACTACCCTAAACCCTAAAACACTACCCCAACACTACCCCCTACACTACACAAAAACCACTGCACTACCCTAAACCCTAAAACACTACCCACAGCACGACCCCCCACACTACGCAAACAACACTGCACTACCCTAAACCCTAAAACACTACCCTCAGCATGACCCCCTATACTACCCAAACACCACTGCACTATCCTAAACCCTAAAACACTACCCCCAGCACAAACCCCTGCACTACATAAATACCACTGCACTACCCTAAACCCTAAAACACTACCCCCAGCACGACCCCCTACACTACACAAACACCACTGGACTACCCTAAACCCCAAAACACTACCCCCTACACTACGCAAACAACACTGCACTACCCTAAACCCTAAAACACTATCACCAGCACTACCCTCTATACTATCCAAACACCACTGCACTACCCTAAACCCTAAAACACTACCCCCAGCACAAACCCAGGAACTACCCAAACAGCACTGTACTACCCGAAACCCTAAAACACTACATCAAGCACGACTCCCTACATTACACAAACACCACTGTACTACCCTAAAAACTAAAACACTACCCCCAGTACGACCCCTTTCACTACCCAAACACAAATGCACTACACTAAACCCAAAAACACTACCCTCAGCACGACCCCCTACACTACCCAAACACCACTGCACTACCCTAAACCCTAAAACACTACCCCCAGCACAAACCCCTGCACTACCCAAACAGCACTGTACTACCCGAAACCCTAAAACACTATCCCCAGCACGACCCCCTACACTACACAAATACCACTGCACTACCCTAAACCCTCAAACACTATCCCGAGTACGACCCCTTTATCTACTCAAACACCACTCCACTACCCTAAACCGTAAAGCACTACCCCCAGCAAGACCCCCTACACTACACAAACACCACTGCACTACCCTAAACCCTAAAACACTATCCCAGCACAACCCCTTCCACTACCCGAACACCACTGTGTTTCCCTAAACCCGAAGACACTTCCCCCAGCATGACACATTACACTACATAAACACAACTGCACTACCCTAAACCCAAAAACACTACTCCCAGCACGACCCCTACACTACACAAAAACCACTGCAACACCCTAAAACCTAAAACACTACCCCCAGCACGACCCCCTTCACTACCCAAACACAACTGCACTACACTAAACCCAAAAACAGTACCCCCAGCATGACCCCCTACACTACCCAAAAACAACTGCACTACCCTACACCACGACCCTCTACAATACAAAAACACCACTGCACTACCCTACATCCTAAAACACTACCCCCAGCACGACCCCCTACACTACACAAACACCGCTGTACTACCCTAAACCCTAAAACACTACCCCAACACTACCCCCTACACTACACAAAAACCACTGCACTACCCTAAACCCTAAAACACTACCCACAGCACGACCCCCCACACTACACAAACACCACTGCACTACCCTAAACCCTAAAACACTACCCCAACACTACCCCCTACAGTACGCAAACAACACTGCACTACCCTAAACCCTAAAACACTACCCACAGCATGACCCCCTATACTACCCAAACACCACTGCACTACCCTAAACCCTAAAACACTACCCCCAGCACAAACCCCTGCACTACATAAATACCACTGCACTACCCTAAACCCTCAAACACTACCCCCAGTACGACCCCTAAACTATCCAAACACCACTGCACTACCCTAAACCCTAAAACACTACCCCAGCACGACCCCCTATACTACACAAACACCACTGGACTACCCTAAACCCTAAAACACTACCCCCTACACTACGCAAACAACACTGCACTACCCTAAACCCTAAAACACTATCACCAGCACTACCCCCTATACTATCCAAACACCACTGCACTACCCTAAACCCTAAAACACTACCCCCAGCACAAACCCAGGAACTACCCAAACAGCACTGTACTACCCAAAACCCTAAAACACTACCTCAAGCACGACTCCCTACATTACACAAACACCACTGTACTACCCTAAAAACCAAAACACTACCCCCAGCACGACCCTTTCACTACCCAAACACAAATGCACTACACTAAACCCAAAAACACTACCCCCAGCACGACCCCCTACACTACCCAAACACCACTGCACTACCCTTAATCATGAAACACGACCCCCTACACTACAAAAACACGACTGCACTACCCTAAACCCTAAAACACTACCCCCAGCATGACCCCCTACACTACACAAACACCACTGCACTACCCTAAACCCTAAAACACTACCCCCTACACTACACAAATACCACTGCAATACCCTAAACCCTAAAACACTACCCACAGCACGACCCCCTACACTACCCAAACACCACTGTACTACCCTAAACCCTAAAATACTACCCCCAGCATGACTCCCTACACTACACAAACACCACTGCACTACCTTAAACCCTAAAACACTACCACCTACACTACCCAAACACCAATGCACTACCCTAAACCCTAAAACACTATCCCCAGCACTACCCACTACACTACACAAACACCACTGCACTACCCTAAACCCTAAAACACTACTCCCAGCATGACCCCTACAATACAGAAACACCACGGCACTACCCTAAACCCTAAAACACTACCCCCAGCATAACCCCCGACACTACCTAAACACTACTGCACTACCCTAAACCCTAAAACACTACCCCCAGCACAACCCCCTGCACTGCCAAAACAGCGCTACACTACCCTAAACCCTAAAACACTATCCCCAGCACTTCACCCTACACTACCCAAACACCACTGCACTACACTAAATACCAAATCTTCCCCAGCATGACCACCTACACTACACAAACACCATGCACAAACCTAAACCCTAAAAACTACCCCCAGAATGACCCCCGACATTACCCGAACACAACTTCACTACCCTAAACCCTAAATCTACCCCCTACACTACACAAACACCACTGCACTGCCCTAAACTCTAAAACACTACCCCCAGCACGACCCCCTCCAATACTGAAACACCACTGCACTACCCTAAACCCTAAAACACTACCCCCAGCAAGGCCCCCTACACTACACAAACACCACTGCGCTACCCTAAACCCTAAAACCCTACCCCTAGCACGACCCCCTACACTACCCAAACACCACTGCACTACCCTGAACCCTAAAACACTATCCCCAGCACTACCCCCTACACTACCCAAATACCACTGCACTACCCTAAAACCTAAAACACTAACCCCAGCACGACCCCATACACTACACAAGCACCACTGCACTACCCTAATCCCTAAAACACTACCCAAGCATGACACCCTACACTTCCCAAACATAACTGCACTACCCTAAACCCTAAAACACTACCACCAGCACGACTCCCTACACTACCCAAACACCACTGCACTACTCTAAACCCTAAATCTACCCCCAGCATGACCCCCTACACTACACAAACACCACTGTCCTGCCCTAAACCCTAAAACACTACCCCCAGCACGACCCCCTACACTACCCAAACACAACTGCACTACCCTAAACCACGACCCCTTATACTACACAAACACCACTACACTACCCTAAACCCTAAAACACTACCCCCAGCACGACTCCCTAAACTACACAAACACCATGCACTGCCCTAAACCCTAAAACACTACCCACAGCACGACCCCCACACCACATGAACACCACTGCACTACCCTAAACCCTCAAACACTACCCCAAGCACGACCCCCTACAATACCCAAATACCACTGCACTACCCTAAACCCTAAAACACTACCCCCAGAATGACCCCCTACACTACACAAACACCACTGCACTACCCTAAACCCAAAAACACTACCCTCTACACTCCCCAAACACCACGGCACTACCCTAAACCCTAAAACACTACCCCCAGCACGACCCCCTACACTACACAAACACCACTGGACTACCCTAAACCCTAAAACACTACCCCCTACACTACGCAAACAACACTGCACTACCCTAAACCCTAAAACACTATCACCAGCACTACCCCCTATACTATCCAAACATCACTGCACTACCCTAAACCCTAAAACACTACCCCCAGCACAAACCCCGGAACTACCCAAACAGCACTGTACTACCCGAAACCCTAAAACACTACCTCAAGCACGACTCCCTACATTACACAAACACCACTGTACTACCCTAAAAACTAAAACACTACCCCCAGCACGACCCCTTTCACTACCCAAACACAAATTCACTACACTAAACCCAAAAACACTACCCCCAGCACGACCCCCTACACTACCCAAACACCACTGCACTACTCTAAACCCTAAAACACTACCCCCAGCACAAACCCCGGAACTACCCAAACAGCACTGTACTACCCGAAACCCTAAAACACTACCTCAAGCACGACTCCCTACATTACACAAACACCACTGTACTACCCAAAAAACTAAAACAGTACCCCCAGCACGACCCCTTTCACTACCCAAACACAAATTCACTACACTAAACCCAAAAACACTACCCCCAGCACGACCCCCTACACTACCCAAACACCACTGCACTATCCTAAACCCTAAAACACTACCCCCAGCACAAACCCCTGCACTACCCAAACAGCACTGTACTACCCGAAACCCTAAAACACTATCCCCAGTACGACCCCCTACACTACACAAATACCACTGCACCACCCTAAACCCTCAAACACTACCCCCAGTACGACCCCTTTATCTACTCAAACACCACTCCACTACCCTAAACCCTAAAGCACTACCCCCAGCAAGACCCCCTACACTACACAAACACCACTGCACTACCCTAAACCCTAAAACACTATCCCAGCACAACCCCTTACACTACCCGAATACCACTGTGTTTCCCTAAACCCGAAGACACTTCCCCCAGCATGACACATTACATTACATAAACACAACTGCACTACCCTAAACCCAAAAACACTACCCCCAGCACGACCCTTACACTACACAAACACCACTGCAACACCCTAAAACCTAAAACACTACCCCCAGCACGACCCCTTCACTACCCAAACACAACTGCACTACACTAAACCCGAAAACAGTACCCCCAGCATGACCCCCTACACTACCCAAACACAACTGCACTACCCTACACCACGACCCTCTACAATACAAAAACACCACTGCACTACCCTAAACCCTAAAACACTACCCCCAGCACGACCCCCTACCTTCCACAAACACCGCTGTACTACCCTAAACCCTAAAACACTACCCCAACACTACCCCCTACACTACACAAAAACCACTGCACTACCCGAAACCCTAAAACACTACCCACAGCACGACCCCCCACACTACACAAACACCACTGCACTACCCTAAACCCTAAAACACTATCCCAACACTACCCTCTACAGTACGCAAACAACACTGCACTACCCTAAACCCTAAAACACTACCCTCAGCATGACCCCCTATACTACCCAAACACCACTGCACTACCCTAAACCCTAAAACACTACCCCCAGCACAAACCCCTGCACTACATAAATACCACTGCACTACCCTAAACCCTCAAACACTACCCCCAGTACGACCCCCTAAACTATCCAAACATCACTGCACTACCCTAAACCCTAAAACACTACCCCCAGCACGACCCCCTACACTACACAAACACCACTGGACTACCCTAAACCCTAAAACACTACCCCCCTACACTACGCAAACAACACTGCACTACCCTAAACCCTAAAACACTATCACCAGCACTACCCCCTATACTATCCAAACACCACTGCACTACCCTAAACCCTAAAACACTACCCCCAGCACAAACCCCGGACCTACCCAAACAGCACTGTACTTCCCGAAACCCTAAAACACTACCTCAAGCACGACTCCCTACATTACACAAACACTACTGTACTACCCTAAAAACTAAAACAGCACCCCCAGCACGACCACTTTCACTACCCAAACACAAATTCACTACACTAAACCCAAAAACACTACCCCCAGCACGACCCCCTACACTACCCAAACACCACTGCACTATCCTAAACCCTAAAACACTACCCCCAGCACAAACCCCTGCACTACCCAAACAGCACTGTACTACCCGAAACCCTAAAACACTATCCCCAGCACGACCCCCTACACTACACAAATACCACTGCACCAACCTAAACCCTCAAACACTACCCCAGTACGACCCCTTTATCTACTCAAACACCACTCCACTACCCTAAACCCTAAAGCACTACCCCCAGCAAGACCCCCTACACTACACAAACACCACTGCACTACCCTAAACCCTAAAACACTATCCCAGCACAACCCCTTACACTACCCGAACACCACTGTGTTTCCCTAAACCCGAAGACACTACCCCCAGCATGACACATTACACTACATAAACACAACTGCACTACCCTAAACCCTAAAACACTACCCCCAGCACGACCCCTTCACTACCCAAACACCACTGCACTACACTAAACCCAAAAACAGTACCCCCAGCATGACCCCCTACACTACCCAAACACAACTGCACTACCCTACACCACGACCCTCTACAATACAAAAACACCACTGCACTACCCTAAACCCTAAAACACTACCCCCAGCACGACCCCCTACACTACACAAACACCGCTGTACTAACCTAAACCCTAAAACACTACCCCAACACTACCCCCTACACTACACAAAAACCACTGCACTACCCTAAACCCTAAAACACTACCCACAGCACGACCCCCCACACTACACAAACACCACTGCACTACCCTAAACCCTAAAACACTACCCCAACACTACCCCCTACAGTACGCAAACAACACTGCACTACCCTAAACCCTAAAACACTACCCCCAGCACGACCCCCTACACTACACAAACACCACTGGACTACCCTAAACCCTAAAACACTACCCCCTACACTACGCAAACAACACTGCACTAACCTAAACCCTAAAACACTATCACCAGCACTACCCCCTATACCATCCAAACACCACTGCACTACCCTAAACCCTAAAACACTACCCCCAGCACAAACCCAGGAACTACCCAAACAGCACTGTACTACCCGAAACCCTAAAACACTACCTCAAGCACGACTCCCTACATTACACAAACACCACTGTACTACCCTAAAAACTAAAACACTACCCCCAGCACGATCCCTTTCACTACCCAAACACAAATGCACTACACTAAACCCAAAAACACTACCCCCAGCACGACCCCTACACTACCCAAACACCACTGCACTACCCTTAATCATGAAACACAACCCCCTACACTACAAAAACACGACTGCACTACCCTAAACCCTAAAACACTACCCCCAGCATGACCCACTACACTACACAAACACCACTGCACTAACCTAAACCCTAAAACACTACCCCCAGCATGACCCACTACACTACACAAACACCACTGCACTATCCTAAACCCTAAAACACTACCCGAGCATGACCCCCTACACTACACAAAGAACATGGCACTACCCTAAAACACTACCCCCTATACTACACAAAAACCACTGCACTACCCTAAACCCTAAAACACCACCCACAGCACGACCCCCCACTACACAAACACCACTGCACTACCCTAAACCCTAAAACACTACCCCAACACTACCCCTACACTACGCAAACAACACTGCACTACACTAAACCTTAAAACACTACCCCCAGACTGACACCCTATACTACCCAAACACCACTGCACTACCCTAAACCCTAAAACACTACCCCCAGCACAAACCCCTGCACTACCCAAACAGCAGTGTACTACCCTAAACCCTAAAGCACTACCCCCAGCACGACCCCCTACACTACACAAACACCACTGCACTTCCCTAAACCCTAAAACACTATCCCCAGCACTACCCCCTACCCTACAGAAACACCACTGCACTACCCTAAACCCTAAAACATGACCCCCTGCACTACCCAAACACCACTGCACTACTCTAAACCCTAAAACACTACCCCAGCACAAACCCCTGCACTACCCAAACAGCACTTTACTACCCCAAACCCTAAAACACTAACCCCAGCACGACCCCCTACACTACACAAGCACCACTGCACTACCATAATCCCTAAAACACTACCCAAGCACCTCACCCTACACTACACAAACATAACTGCACTACCCTTAACCCTAAAACACTACCACCAGCACGACTCCCTACACTACCCAAACACCACTGCACTACTCTAAAACCTAAATCTACCCCCAGCACAACCCCCTTCACTACACAAACACCACTGCACTACCATAAACCCTAAAACACTACCCCAAGCATGACACCCTACACTACCCAAACATAACTGCACTACCCTAAACCCTAAAACACTACCACCAGCACGACTCCCTACACTACCCAAACACCACTGCACTACTCTAAACCCTGATTCCACCCCCAGCACAACCCCCTACACTACACAAACACCACTGAACTACTTTAAACCCTAAAACACTACCCCCAGCACAACCCCCTTCACTACACAAACACCACTGCACTGCCTAAAACACTATCCCCAGCACTACCCCCTACCCTACAGAAACACCACTGCACTACCCTAAACCCTAAAACATGACCCCCTGCACTACCCAAACACCACTGCACTACTCTAAACCCTAAAACACTACCCCAGCACAAACCCCTGCACTACCCAAACAGCACTTTACTACCCGAAACCCTAAAACACTAACCCCAGCACGACCCCCTACACTACACAAGCACCACTGCACTACCATAATCCCTAAAACACTACCCAAGCACCTCACCCTACACTACACAAACATAACTGCACTACCCTTAACCCTAAAACACTACCACCAGCACGACTCCCTACACTACCCAAACACCACTGCACTACTCTAAAACCTAAATCTACCCCCAGCACAACCCCCTTCACTACACAAACACCACTGCACTACCATAAACCCTAAAACACTACCCCAAGCATGACACCCTACACTACCCAAACATAACTGCACTACCCTAAACCCTAAAACACTACCACCAGAACGACTCCCTACACTACCCAAACACCACTGCACTACTCTAAACCCTGATTCCACCCCCAGCACAACCCCCTACACTACACAAACACCACTGAACTACTCTAAACCCTAAAACACTACCCCCAGCACAACCCCCTTCACTACACAAACACCACTGCACTGCCTAAAACACTACCCCCAGCACGACCCTCTACACTACACAAACACCACTGCACTACCCTAAACCCTAAATCTACTCCAGCATAACCCCCTACACTACACAAACACCACTGCACTACCCTAAATCCTAAAAGACCACCCCAAGCACTACCTCCTACACTACACAAACACCTCTGTACTACCCTAAACCCTAAAACACTACCCCAGCACAACCCTCTACACTACCCAAACACACTGCACTACACTAAATCACGACCCCCTACACTACACAAACACCACTGAACTACCCTAAACCCTAAAACACTATCCCAGCATGACCCCCTATACTACACAAACACCACTGTACTACCCTAAACCCTAAAATACTACCCCCAGCATGACCCCCTACACTACACAAACACCACTGCACTACCTTAAACCCTAAAACACTACCACCTACACTACCCAAACACCAATGCACTACCCTAAACCCTAAAAAACTATCCCCAGCACTACCCCCTACACTACACAAACACCACTGCACTACCCTAAACCCTAAAACACTACTCCCAGCATGACCCCTACAATACATAAACACCACGGCACTACCCTAAACCCTAAAACACTACCCCCAGCATAACCCCCGACACTACCTAAACACTACTGCACTACCCTAAACCCTAAAACACTACCCCCAGCACAACCCCCTGCACTGCCAAAACAGCGCTACACTACCCTAAACCCTAAAACACTATCCCCAGCACTTCACCCTACACTACCCAAACACCACTGCACTACACTAAATCCCAAATCTTCCCCAGCATGACCACCTACACTACACAAACACCACTGCACAACCCTAAACCCTAAAAAACTACCCCCAGAATGACCCCCGACATTACCCGAACACAACTTCACTACCCTAAACCCTAAATCTACACCCTACACTACACAAACACCACTGCACTGCCCTAAACCCTAAATCTACACCCTACACTACACAAACACCACTGCACTGACCTAAACTCTAAAACACTACCTCCAGCACGACCCCCTCCAATACTGAAACACCACTGCACTACCCTAAACCCTAAAACACTACCCCAAGCAAGGCCCCCTACACTATACAAACACCACTGCGCTACCCTAAACCCTAAAACCCTACCCCTTGCGCGACCCCCTACACTACCCAAACACCACTGCACTACCCTGAACCCTAAAACACTATCCCCAGCACTACCCCCTACACTACCCAAATACCACTGCACTACCCTAAAACCTAAAACACTAACCCCAGCACGACCCCCTACACTACACAAGCACCACTGCACTACCCTAATCCCTAAAACACTACCCAAGCATGACACCCTACACTTCCCAAACATAACTACACTACCCCAAACCCTAAAACACTACCACCAGCACGACTCTCTACACTACCCAAACACCACTGCACTACTCTAAACCCTAAATCTACCCCCAGCATGACCCCCTACACTACACAAACACCACTGTCCTACCCTAAACCCTAAAACACTACCCCCAGCACGACCCCCTACACTACCCAAACACAACTGCACTACCCTAAACCACGACCCCCACACTACACAAACACCACTACACTACCCTAAACCCTAAAACACTACCCCCAGCACAACTCCCTAAACTACACAAACACCATGCACTGCCCTAATCCCTAAAACACTACCCACAGCACGACCCCCTACACCACATGAACACCACTGCACTACCCTAAACCCTCAAACACTACCCCAAGCACGACCCCCTACAATACCCAAACACCACTGCACTACCCTAAACCCTAAAACACTACCCCCAGAATGACCCCCTACACTACACAAACACCACTGCACTACCCTAAACCCAAAAACACTACCCTCTACACTCCCCAAACACCACGGCACTACCCTAAACCCTAAAACACTACCCCCAGCAGTACCCCCTACACCACCCAAACACAACTGCACTACCCTAAACAATAAAACACTACCCCCCGCATGACGCCATAGACTTCACAAACACCACTGCACTACCCTACTGCACTACCCTAAACCCTAAAACACTATCCCCAGCACGACCCCCTGCAATACCCAAACAGCACTGCACTCCCTGAAACCATAAAACACTATCCCCAGCATGACCCCCTACACTACACAAACACCACTGCACTACCCTAAACCCTAAAACACTACCCCAGCATGACCCCGTACACTACCCGAACACCACTGCGTTTCCCTAAACCCTAACACACTTCCCAAAGCATGACACATTATACTACATAAACACAACTGCACTACCCTAAACCCAAAAACACTACCCCCAGCACGACCCCCTACACTACACAAACACCACTGCACTACTCTAAACCCTAAAACACTACCTCAGCACTACCCCCTACACTACCCAAACACCACTGCACTACCCTAAAACCGAAAATACTAAACCAGCAAGACCCCCTACACTACACAAGCACCACTGCACTACCCTAAACCCTAAAACACTACCCAAGCACGACACCCTACACTACCAAAGCATACCTGCACAACCCTAAACCCTAAAACACTACAACCAGCACAACTCACTACACTACCCAAACGCTACTGCACTACTCTAAGCCCTAAATCTACCTCCAGCACATCCGCCTACACTACACAAACACCACTACACTGCCTAAAACACTACCATCAGCACAACTCACTACACTACCCAAACACCACTGCTCTACACTAAATCCTAAAACAATACCCCAGCACGACCCCCTTCAGTACACAAACACCACTGCACTGCCTAAAAAACTACCCCCAGCATGACCCCCTACACTACACAAACACCACTGCACTACCCTAAACCCTAAAACACTACCCCCAGCACGTCCCCCTACACTACACAAACACCACTGCACTACCCTAAACCCTAAAAAACTACCCCCTACACTACACAAATACCACTGCACTACCCTAAACCCTAAAACACTACCCACAGCACGACCCCCTACACTACCCAAACACCACTGTACTACCCTAAACCCTAAAATACTACCCCCAGCATGACCCCCTACACTACACAAACACCACTGCACTACCTTAAACCCTAAAACACTACCACCTACACTACCCAAACACCAATGCACTACCCTAAACCCTAAAACACTATCCCCAGCACTACCCCCTACACTACACAAACACCACTGCACTACCCTAAACCCTAAAACACTACTCCCAGCATGACCCCTACAATACATAAACACCACGGCACTACCCTAAACCCTAAAACACTACCCCCAGCATAACCCCCCGACACTACCTAAACACTACTGCACTACCCTAAACCCTAAAACACTGCCCCCAGAACAACCCCCTGCACTGCCAAAACAGCGCTACACTACCCTAAACCCTAAAACACTATCCCCAGCACTTCACCCTACACTACCCAAACACCACTGCACTACACTAAATCCCAAATCTTCCCCAGCATGACCCCCTACACTACCCAAACACCACTGCACTACCCTGAACCCTAAAACACTATCCCCAGCACTATCCCCTACACTACCCAAATACCACTGCACTACCCTAAAACCGAAAACACTAACCCCAGCACGACCCCCTACACTACACAAGCACCACTGCACTACCCTAATCCCTAAAACACTACCCAAGCATGACACCCTACACTTCCCAAACATAACTGCACTACCCTAAACCCTAAAACACTACCACCAGCACGACTCCATACACTACCCAAACACCACTGCACTACTCTAAACCCTAAATCTACCCCCAGCATGACCCCCTACACTACACAAACACCACTGTCCTACCCTAAACCCTAAAACACTACCCCCAGCACGACCCCCTACACTACCCAAACACAACTGCACTACCCTAAACCACGACCCCCTACACTACACAAACACCACTACACTACCCTAAACCCTAAAACACTACCCCCATCACGACTCCCTAAACTACACAAACACCATGCACTGCCCTAAACCCTAAAACACTACCCATAGCACGACCCCCTACACCACATGAACACCACTGCACTACCCTAAACCCTCAAACACTACCCCAAGCACGACCCCCTACAATACCCAAACACCACTGCACTACCCTAAACCCTAAAACACTACCCCCAGAATGACCCCCTACACTACACAAACACCACTGCACTACCCTAAACCCAAAAACACTACCCTCTACACTCCCCAAACACCACGGCACTACCCTAAACCCTAAAACACTACCCCCCGCATGACCCCATAGACTTCACAAACACCACTGCACTACCCTACTGCACTACCCTAAACCCTAAAACACTATCCCCAGCACGACCCCCTGCAATACCCAAACAGCACTGCACTCCCTGAAACCATAAAACACTATCCCCAGCATGACCCCCTACACTACACAAACACCACTGCACTACCCTAAACCCTAAAACACTACCCCAGCATGACCCCTTACACTACCCGAACACCACTGCGTTTCCCTAAACCCTAACACACTTCCCAAAGCATGACACATTACACTACATAAACACAACTGCACTACCCTATACCCAAAAACACTACCCCCAGCAAGACCCCCTACACTACACAAACACCACTGCACTACTCTAAAGCCTAAAACACTACCTCCAGCACTACCCCCTACACTACCCAAACACCACTGCACTACCCTAAAACCTAAAATACTGAACCAGCAAGACCCCCTACACTACACAATCACCACTGCACTACCCTAAACCCTAAAACACTACCCAAGCACGACACCCTACACTACCCAAGCATACCTGCTCTACCCTAAACCCTAAAACACTACCACCGGCACAACTCACTACACTACCCAAACACCAATGCACTACTCTAAGCCCTAAATCTACCTCCAGCACATCCGCCTACACTACACAAACACCACTACACTGCCTAAAACACTACCATCAGCACAACTCACTACACTACCCAAACACCACTGCTCTACACTAAATCCTAAAACACTACCCCAGCACGACCCCCTTCAGTACACAAACACCACTGCACTGCTTAAAAAACTACCCCCAGCACGACCCCCTACACTACACAAACACCACTGAACTACTGACCCCCTACACTACACAACCACCACTGCACTACCCTAAACCCTAAAACACTACCCCAATCACGACCCCCTACATTACACAAACACCACTGTACTACCCTAAACCACCACCCTCAGCACGACCCCTTTCACTACCCAAACACCACTGCACTACCCTGAACCCTAAAACACGACCCCCTACACTACATTAACAGCACTGCACTACCCTAAACCCTCAAACACTACCCCCAGTATGACCCCCTACTCTACCCAAACACCACTGCACTACCCTAAACCCTAAAACACTACCCCCTACACTACACATAAGCCACTGCACTACCCTAAACCCTAAAACACTACCCACAGCACGACCCCCTACACTACACAAACACCACTGCACTACCCTAAACCCTAAAACACTACCCCCTACACTACAAAAACACCACTGCACTACGCTAAACCCTAAAACACTACCCCCAGCACGACCCCTACACTACACAAACACCACTTCACTACCCTAAACCCTAAAACACTACCCCCTACACTACACAAAAGCCACTGCAATACACTAAACCCTAAAACACTACCCAAAGCATGACCCCCTACATTACAGAAACTCCACTGTACTACCCTAAACCCTAAAACACTACCCCCATCACGACCCCTTTCACCACCCAAACACAACTGCACTACACTAAACCCAAAAACACTACCCCCAGCACGACCCCCTACACTACCCAAACACCACTGCACTACCCTAAACCCTAAAACACGACCCCTTACACTATAAAAACACAACTGCAATACCCTTAACCCTAAAACACTACCCCCAGCACGACCCCCTACACTACACAAACACCACTGCACTACCCTAAACCCTAAAACACTACCCCCTACACTACACAAAAGCCACTGCACTACAGTAAACCCTAAAACACTACCCAAAGCACGACATCCTACACTACACAAACACCACTGCACTCCCCTAAACCCCTACCCGCAGCATGACCCCCTACACTACACAAACACCACTGCACTACCCTAAACCCTCAAACACTACCCCCAGCACGACCCCCTACACTACACAAACACCACTGGACTACCCTAAACCCTAAAACACTACCCCCTACACTACCCAAACAACACTGCACTACCCTAAACCCTAAAACACTATCCCCAGCACTACACCCTACACTACACAAACACCACTGTACTACCCTAAACCCTAAAACACTACCCCCAGAAGTATCCCCTACACTACGTAAACACCACTGCACTACCCTAAACCCTAAAACACTACCCCAGCACAACCCCCTGCACTACCCAAACAGCACTGCACTACCCTATCCTCAGCACGTCCCCCTACACTACCCAAACACCACTGCACTACACTAAATCCCAACTCTTCCCCAGCATGACCCACTACACAAACACCACTGCACAACCCTAAACCGTAACACATTATCCCCAGAATGACCCCCGACACCACCCGAACACCATTTCACTACCCTAAAGCATAAATCTACCCCCTATACTACCCAAACACCACTGCACTACCCTAAACCCTCAAACACTACCCCCAGCACGACCCCCTACACTACATAAACACCACTGGACTACCCTAAACCCTAAAACACTACCCCCTACACTACCCCCTACACTACCCAAACTACACTGCACTACCCTAAACCCTAAAACACTATCCCCAGCACTACACCCTACACTACACAAACACCACTGTACTACCCTAAACCCTAAAACCCTACCCCCAGAAGTATCCCCTACACTAAGTAAACACCACTGCACTACCCTAAACCCTAAAACACTACCCCAGCACAACCCCCTGCACTACCCAAACACCACTGCACTACACTAAATCCCAAATCTTCCCCAGCATGACCCACTACACAAACACCACTGCACAACCCTAAACCGTAAAACATTATCCCCAGAATGACCCCCAACACCACCCGAACACCATTTCACTTCCCTAAACCATAAATCTACCCCCTACACTACACAAACACCACTGCGCTACCCTAAACCCTAAAACACTACCCCAGCACAACCCCTTACACTACCCGAACACCACTGTGTTTCCCTAAACCCGAAGACACTTCCCCCAGCATGACATATTACACTACATAAACACAACTGCACTACCCTAAACCCAAAAACACTACCCCCAGCATGACCCCCTACACTACACAAACACCACTGCAACACCCTAAACCCTAAAACACTACCTCCAGCACTACCCCCTACACTACCCAAACACCACTGCACTACCCTAAAACCTAAAATACTGAACCAGCAAGACCCCCTACACTACACAAGCACCACTGCACTACCCTAAGCCCTAAAACACTACCCAAGCACGACACCCTACACTACCCAAGCATACCTGCGCTACCCTAAACCCTAAAACACTACCACCAGCACAACTCACTACACTACCCAAACACCAATGCACTACTCTAAGCCCTAAATCTACCTCCAGCACATCCGCCTACACTACACAAACACCACTACACTGCCTAAAACACTACCATCAGCACAACTCACTACACTACCCAAACACCACTGCTCTACACTAAATCCTAAAACACTACCCCAGCACGACCCCCTTCAGTACACAAACACCACTGCACTGCTTAAAAAACTACCCCCAGCACGACCCCCTACACTACACAAACACCACTGAACTACTGACCCCCTACACTACACAACCACCACTGCACTACCCTAAACCCTAAAACACTACCCCAATCACGACCCCCTACATTACACAAACACCACTGTACTACCCTAAACCACCACCCCCAGCACGACCCCTTTCACTACCCAAACACCACTGCACTACCCTGAACCCTAAAACACGACCCCCTACACTACATTAACAGCACTGCACTACCCTAAACCCTCAAACACTACCCCCAGTATGACCCCCTACTCTACCCAAACACCACTGCACTACCCTAAACCCTAAAACACTACCCCCTACACTACACATAAGCCACTGCACTACCCTAAACCCTAAAACACTACCCACAGCACGACCCCCTACACTACACAAACACCACTGCACTACCCTAAACCCTAAAACACTACCCCCTACACTACAAAAACACCACTGCACTACGCTAAACCCTAAAACACTACCCCCAGCACGACCCCTACACTACACAAACACCACTTCACTACCCTAAACCCTAAAACACTACCCCCTACACTACACAAAAGCCACTGCAATACACTAAACCCTAAAACACTACCCAAAGCATGACCTCCTACATTACAGAAACTCCACTGTACTACCCTAAACCCTAAAACACTACCCCCATCACGACCCCTTTCACCACCCAAACACAACTGCACTACACTAAACCCAAAAACACTACCCCCATCACGACCCCCTACACTACCCAAACACGACTGCACTACCCTAAACCCTAAAACACGACCCTTACACTATAAAAACACAACTGCACTACCCTAAACCCTAAAACACTACCCCCCAGCACGACCCCCTACACTACACAAACACCACTGCACTACCCTAAACCCTAAAACACTACCCCCTACACTACACAAAAGCCACTGCACTACAGTAAACCCTAAAACACTACCCAAAGCACGACATCCTACACTACACAAACACCACTGCACTCCCCTAAACCCCTACCCGCAGCATGACCCCCTACACTACACAAACACCACTGCACTACCCTAAACCCTCAAACACTACCCCCAGCACGACCCCCTACACTACACAAACACCACTGGACTACCCTAAACCCTAAAACACTACCCCCTACACTACCCAAACAACACTGCACTACCCTAAACCCTAAAACACTATCCCCAGCACTACACCCTACACTACACAAACACCACTGTACTACCCTAAACCCTAAAACACTACCCCCAGAAGTATCCCCTACACTACGTAAACACCACTGCACTACCCTAAACCCTAAAACACTACCCCCAGCACAACCCCCTGCACTACCCAAACAGCACTGCACTACCCTATCCTCAGCACGTCCCCTACACTACCCAAACACCACTGCACTACACTAAATCCCAACTCTTCCCCAGCATGACCCACTACACAAACACCACTGCACAACCCTAAACCGTAAAACATTATCCCCAGAATGACCCCCGACACCACCCGAACACCATTTCACTACCCTAAAGCATAAATCTACTCCCTATACTACCCAAACACCACTGCACTGCCCTAAACCCTCAAACACTACCCCCAGCACGACCCCCTACACTACACAAACACCACTGGACTACCCTAAACCCTAAAACACTACCCCCTACACTACCCCCTACACTACCCAAACTACACTGCACTACCCTAAACCCTAAAACACTATCCCCAGCACTACACCCTACACTACACAAACACCACTGTACTACCCTAAACCCTAAAACCCTACCCCCAGAAGTATCCCCTACACTATGTAAACACCACTGCACTACCCTAAACCCTAAAACACTACCCCAGCACAACCCCCTGCACTACCCAAACACCACTGCACTACACTAAATCCCAAATCTTCCCCAGCATGACCCACTACACAAACACCACTGCACAACCCTAAACCGTAAAACATTATCCCCAGAATGACCCCCAACACCACCCGAACACCATTTCACTACCCTAAACCATAAATCTACCCCTTACACTACACAAACACCACTGCGCTACCCTAAACCCTAAAACACTACCCCAGCACAACCCCTTACACTACCCGATCACCACTGTGTTTCCCTAAACCCGAAGACACTTCCCCCAGCATGACACATTACACTACATAAACACAACTGCACTACCCTAAACCCAAAAACACTACCCCCAGCACGACCCCCTTCACTACCCAAATACAACTGCACTACACTAAATCCCAAAACACTACCTCCAGCACTACCCCCTACACTACACAAACACCACTGCACTACCCTAAACCCGAAAACATTACCTCCATCACTACCCCCTACACTACCAAAACACCACTGCACTACCCTAAAACATAAAACACTACCCCTAGCATGACCCCATACACTACCCAAACACCACTGCACTACCCTACACCACGACCCCTACACTACAAAAACACCACTGCACTACCCTAAACCCTAAAACACTACCCCCAGCACGACCCCCTACACTACACAAACACCACTGCACTACCCTAAAACCTAAAACACTACCCCATACACTACACAAAAAACCACTGCACTATCCTAAACCCTAAAACACTACCCCCTACACTACAAAAACACCACTGCACTACGCTAAACCCTAAAACACTACCCCCAGCACGACCCCTAAACTACACAAACACCACTTCACTACCCTAAAACCTAAAACACTACCCCCTACACTACACAAAAGCCACTGCACTACACTAAACCCTAAAACACTACCCAAAGCATGAACCCCTACATTACAGAAACTCCACTGTACTACCCTAAACCCTAAAACACTACCCCATCACGACCCCTTTCACCACCCAAACACAACTGCACTACACTAAACCCAAAAACACTACCCCCAGAACGACCCCCTACACTAACCAAACACCACTGCACTACCCTAAACCCTAAAACACGACCCCTTACACTATAAAAACACAACTGCACTACCCTAAACCCTAAAACACTACCCCCAGCACGACCCCCTACACTACACAAACACCACTGCACTACCCTAAACCCTAAAACACTACCCCCTACACTACACAAAAGCCACTGCACTACAGTAAACCCTAAAACACTACCCAAAGCACGACATCCTACACTACACAAACACCACTGCACTCCCCTAAACCCCTACCCGCAGCATGACCTCCTACACTACACAAACACCACTGCACTACCCTCAAACACTACCCCCAGTACGACCCCCTACACTACACAAACACCACTGGACTACCCTAAACCCTAAACACTACCCCCTACACTACCCAAACAACACTGCACTACCCTAAACCCTAAAACACTATCCCCAGCACTACACCCTACACTATACAAACACCACTGTACTACCCTAAACCCTAAAACACTACCCCCAGAAGTATCCCCTACACTACGTAAACACCACTGCACTACCCTAAACCCTAAAACACTACCCCCAGCACAACCCCCTGCACTACCCAAACAGCACTGCACTACCCTATCCTCAGCACGTCCCCCTACACTACCCAAACACCACTGCACTACACTAAATCCCAACTCTTCCCCAGCATGACCCAGTACACAAACACCACTGCACAACCTTAAACCGTAAAACATTATCCCCAGAATGACCCCCGACACCACCCGAACACCATTTCACTACCCTAAAGCATAAATCTACCCCCTATACTACCCAAACACCACTGCACTACCCTAAACCCTCAAACACTACCCCCAGCATGACCCCCTACACTACACAAACACCAATGGACTACCCTAAACCCTAAAACACTACCCCCTACACTACCCCCTACACTACCCAAACAACACTGCACTACCCTAAACCCTAAAACACTATCCCCAGCACTACACCCTACACTACACAAACACCACTGTACTACCCTAAACCCTAAAACCCTACCCCCAGAAGTATCCCCTACACTACATAAACACCACTGCACTACCCTAAACCCTAAAACACTACCCCAGCACAACCCCCTGCACTACCCAAACACCACTGCACTACACTAAATCCCAAATCTTCCCCAGCATGACCCACTACACAAACACCACTGCACAACCCTAAACCGTAAAACATTATCCCCAGAATGAGCCCCAACACCACCCGAACACCATTTCACTTCCCTAAACCATAAATCTACCCCCTACACTACACAAACACCACTGCGCTACCCTAAACCCTAAAACACTACCCCAGTTCAACCCCTTACACTACCCGAACACCACTGTGTTTCCCTAAACCCGAAGACACTTCCCCCAGCATGACACATTACACTATATAAACACAACTGCACTACCCTAAACCCAAAAACACTACCCCCAGCACGACCCCTACACTACACAAACACCACTGCACTACCCTAAAACCTAAAACACTACCCCCAGCACGACCCCCTTCACTACCCAAATACAACTGCACTACACTAAATCCCAAAACACTACCTCCAGCACTACCCCCTACACTACACAAACACCACTGCACTACCATAAACCCTAAAACACTACCTCCATCACTACCCCCTACACTACCAAAACACCACTGCACTACCCTAAAACATAAAACACTACCCCTAGCATGACCCCATACACTACCCAAACATCACTGCACTACCCTACACCACTACCCCTACACTACAAAAACACCACTGCACTACCCTAAACCCTAAAACACTACCCCCAGCACGACCCCCTACACTGCACAAACACCACTGCACTACCCTAAAACCTAAAACACTACCCCATACACTACACAAAAAACCACTGCACTACCCTAAACCCTAAAACACTACCCCCAGCACGACCCCCCATACTACACAAACACCACTGCACTACCCTAAACCCTAAAACACTACCCCAACTCTACCCCCTACACTACGCAAACAACACTGCACTACCCTAAACCCTCAAACACTACCCCCAGTACGACCCCCTAAACTATCCAAACACCACTGCACTACCCTAAACCCTAAAACACTACCCCCAGCACGACCCCCTACACTACACAAACACCACTGGACTACCCTAAACCCTAAAACACTACCCCCAGCACAAACCCCTGCACTACCCAAATAGCACTGTACTACCCAAAACCCTAAAACACTATCCCCAGCACAACCCCCTACACTACACAAACACCACTGCACTACCCTAAACCCTCAAACACTACCCCAAGCACGACCCCCTACATTACACAAACACCACTGTACTACCCTAAACCTCCACCCCCAGCACAACCCCTTTCACTACCCAAACACCACTGCACTACCCTGAACCCTAAAACACGACCCCCTACTACATTAACACCACTGCACTACCCTAAACCCTCAAACACTACCCCAGTACGACCCCCTACACTACCCAAACACCACTGGACTACCCTAAACCCTAAAACACTACCCCCTACACTACCCAAACAACACTGCACTACCCTAAACCCTAAAACACTATCCCCAGCACTACACCCTACACTACACAAACACCACTGTACTACCCTAAACCCTAAAACCCTACCCCCAGAAGTATCCCCTACACTACGTAAACACCACTGCACTACCCTAAACCCTAAAACACTACCCCAGCACAACCCCCTGCACTACCCAAACACCACTGCACTACACTAAATCCCAAATCTTCCCCAGCATGACCCACTACACAAACACCACTGCACAACCCTAAACCGTAAAACATTATCCCCAGAATGAGCCCCAACACCACCCGAACACCATTTCACTTCCCTAAACCATAAATCTACCCCCTACACTACACAAACACCACTGCGCTACCCTTAACCCTAAAACACTACCCCAGCACAACCCCTTACACTACCCGAACACCACTGTGTTTCCCTAAACCCGAAGACACTTCCCCCAGCACGACACATTACACTACATAAACACAACTGCACTACCCTAAACCCAAAAACACTACCCCCAGCACGACCCCCTACACTACACAAACACCACTGCACTACCCTAAAACCTAAAACACTACCCACAGCACGACCCCCTTCACTACCCAAATACAACTGCACTACACTAAATCCCAAAACACTACCTCCAGCACTACCCCCTACACTACACAAACACCACTGCACTACCCTAAACCCTAAAACACTACCTCCATCACTACCCCCTACACTACCAAAACACCACTGCACTACCCTAAAACATAAAACACTACCCCTAGCATGACCCCATACACTACCCAAACACCACTGCACTACCCTACACCACGACCCCTACACTACAAAAACACCACTGCACTACCCTAAACCCTAAAACACTACCCCCAGCACGACCCCCTACACTACACAAACACCACTGCACTACCCTAAAACCTAAAACACTACCCCATACACTACACAAAAAACCACTGCACTACCCTTAACCCTAAAACACTACCCCCAGCACGACCCCCCAAACTACACAAACACCACTGCACTACCCTAAACCCTAAAACACTACCCCAACTCTACCCCCTACACTATGCAAACAACACTGCACTACCCTAAACCCTCAAACACTACCCCCAGTACGACCCCCTAAACTATCCAAACACCACTGCACTACCCTAAACCCTAAAACACTACCCCCAGCACGACCCCCTACACTACACAAACACCACTGGACTACCCTAAACCCTAAAACACTACCCCCAGCACAAACCCCTGCACTACCCAAATAGCACTGTACTACCCAAAACCCTAAAACACTATCCCCAGCACAACCCCCTACACTACACAAACACCACTGCACTACCCTAAACCCTCAAACACTACCCCAAGCACGACCCCCTACATTACACAAACACCACTGTACTACCCTAAACCTCCACCCCCAGCACGACCCCTTTCACTACCCAAACACCACTGCACTACCCTGAACCCTAAAACACGACCCCCTACTACATTAACACCACTGCACTACCCTAAACCCTCAAACACTACCCCATTACGACCCCCTACACTACCCAAACACCACTGCACTACCCTAAACCCTAAAACACTACCCCCTACACTACACAAAAGCCACTGCACTACCCTAAACCCTAAAACACTACCCACAGCACGACCCCCTACACTACACAAACACCACTGCACTACCCTAAACCCTAAAACACTACCCCCTACACTACAAAAACACCACTGCACTACGCTAAACCCTAAAACACTACCCCCAGCACGACCCCTACACTACACAAACACCACTGCACTACCCTAAACCCTAAAACACTACCCCAAGCATGACCCCCTACATTAAAAAAACTCCACTGTACTACCCTAAACCCTAAAACACTACCCTCATCACGACCCCTTTCACCACCCAAACACAACTGCACTACACTAAAACCAAAAACACTACCCCCAGCACGACGCCCTACACTACCCAAACACCAGTGCACTACCCTAAACCCTAAAACACGACCCCCTACACTATAAAAACACAACTGCACTACCCTAAACCCTAAAAAACTACCCCCAGCACGACCCCCTACACTACACAAACACCACTGCACTACCCTAAACCCTAAAGCACTACACCCTACACTACACAAAAGCCACTGCACTACAGTAAACCCTAAAACACTACCCACAGCACGACATCCTACACTACACAAACACCACTGCACTACCCTAAACCCCTACCTGCAGCATGACCCCTACACTACACAAACACCACTGCACTACCCTAAACCCT
This sequence comes from Triturus cristatus, assembly GCF_964204655.1. NCBI lineage: Eukaryota > Metazoa > Chordata > Amphibia > Caudata > Salamandridae > Triturus > Triturus cristatus. The sequence continues at coordinate 672,069,758 of NC_140579.1, read as the reverse complement.
CAAACACTACCCCCAGCACGACCCCCTACACTACACAAACACCACTGGACTACCCTAAACCCTAAAACACTACCCCCTACACTACCCCCTACACTACCCAAACAACACTGCACTACCCTAAACCCTAAAACACTTTCCCCAGCACTACATCCTACACTACACGAACACCACTGTACTACCCTAAACCCTAAAACACTACCCCCAGAAAGATCCCCTACAGTGCATAAACACCACTGCACTACCCTAAACCCTAAAACACTACCCCCAGCACAACCCCCTGCACTACCCAAACAGCACTGCACTACCCTATCCTCAGCACGTCCCCCTACACTACCCAAACACCACTGCACTACACTAAATCCCAACTCTTCCCCAGCATGACCCACTACACAAACACCACTGCACAACCCTAAACCGTAAAACATTATCCCCAGAATGACCCCCGACACCACCCGAACACCATTTCACTACCCTAAACCATAAATCTACCCCCTACACTACACAAACACCACTGCGCTACCCTAAACCCTAAAACACTACCCCAGCACAACCCCTTACACTACCCGAACACCACTGTGTTTCCCTAAACCCGAAGACACTTCCCCCAGCATGACACATTACACTACATAAACACAACTGCACTACCCTAAACCCAAAAACACTACCCCCAGCACGACCCCCTACACTACACAAACACCACTGCACTACCCTAAAACCTAAAACACTACCCCAAGCATGACCCCCTACATTACAGAAACTCCACTGTACTACCCTAAACCCTAAAACACTACCCCCATCACGACCCCTTTCACCACCCAAACACAACTGCACTACACTAAAACCAAAAACACTACCCCCAGCACGACCCCCTACACTACACAAACACCACTGCACTACACTAAATCCCAACTCTTCCCCAGCATGACCCACTACACAAACACCACTGCACAACCCTAAACCGTAAAACATTATCCCCAGAATGACCCCCGACACCACCCGAACACCATTTCACTACCCTAAAGCATAAATCTACCCCCTCTACTACCCAAACACCACTGCACTACCCTAAACCCTCAAACACTACCCCCAGCATGACCCCCTACACTACACAAACACCACTGGACTACCCTAAACCCTAAAACACTACCCCCTACACTACCCCCTACACTACCCAAACAACACTGCACTACCCTAAACCCTAAAACACTATCCCCAGCACTACACCCTACACTACACAAACACCACTGTACTACCCTAAACCCTAAAACCCTACCCCCAGAAGTATCCCCTACACTACGTAAACACCACTGCACTACCCTAAACCCTAAAACACTACCCCAGCACAACCCCCTGCACTACCCAAACACCACTGCACTACACTAAATCCCAAATCTTCCCCAGCATGACCCACTACACAAACACCACTGCACAACCCTAAACCGTAAAACATTATCCCCAGAATGAGCCCCAACACCACCCGAACACCATTTCACTTCCCTAAACCATAAATCTACCCCCTACACTACACAAACACCACTGCGCTACCCTAAACCCTAAAACACTACCCCAGCACAACCCCTTACACTACCCGAACACCACTGTGTTTCCCTAAACCCGAAGACACTTCCCCCAGCATGACACATTACACTACATAAACACAACTGCACTACCCTAAACCCAAAAACACTACCCCCAGCACGACCCCCTACACTACACAAACACCACTGCACTACCCTAAAACACTACCCCATACACTACACAAAAAACCACTGCACTACCCTTAACCCTAAAACACTACCCCCAGCATGACCCCCCAAACTACACAAACACCACTGCACTACCCTAAACCCTAAAACACTACCCCAACTCTACCCCCTACACTACGCAAACAACACTGCACTACCCTAAACCCTCAAACACTACCCCCAGAAAGATCCCCTACAGTGCATAAACACCACTGCACTACCCTAAACCCTAAAACACTACCCCCAGCACGACCCCCTACACTACACAAACACCACTGGACTACCCTAAACCCTAAAACACTACCCCCAGCACAAACCCCTGCACTACCCAAATAGCACTATACTACCCAAAACCCTAAAACACTATCCCCAGCACAACCCCCTACACTACACAAACACCACTGCACTACCCTAAACCCTCAAACACTACCCCAAGCACGACCCCCTACATTACACAAACACCACTGTACTACCCTAAACCTCCACCCCCAGCACGACCCCTTTCACTACCCAAACACCACTGCACTACCCTGAACCCTAAAACACGACCCCCTACTACATTAACACCACTGCACTACCCTAAACCCTCAATCACTACCCCAGTACGACCCCCTACACTACCCAAACACCACTGCACTACCCTAAACCCTAAAACACTACCCCCTACACTACACAAAAGCCACTGCACTACCCTAAACCCTAAAACACTACCCACAGCACGACCCCCTACACTACCCAAACACCAGTGCACTACCCTAAACCCTAAAACACGACCCCTACACTATAAAAACACAACTGCACTACCCTAAACCCTAAAAAACTACCCCCAGCACGACCCCCTACACTACACAAACACCACTGCACTACCCTAAACCCTAAAGCACTACACCCTACACTACACAAAAGCCACTGCACTACAGTAAACCCTAAAACACTACCCACAGCACGACATCCTACACTACACAAACACCACTGCACTACCCTAAACCCCTACCTGCAGCATGACCCCTACACTACACAAACACCACTGCACTACCCTAAACCCTCAAACACTACCCCCAGCACGACCCCCTACACTACACAAACACCACTGGACTACCCTAAACCCTAAAACACTACCCCCTACACTACCCCCTACACTACCCAAACAACACTGCACTACCCTAAACCCTAAAACACTATCCCCAGCACTACACCCTACACTACACAAACACCACTGTACTACCCTAAACCCTAAAACACTACCCCCAGAAAGATCCCCTACAGTGCATAAACACCACTGCACTACCCTAAACCCTAAAACACTACCCCCAGCACAACCCCCTGCACTACCCAAACAGCACTGCACTACCCTATCCTCAGCACGTCCCCCTACACTACCCAAACACCACTGCACTACACTAAATCCCAACTCTTCCCCAGCATGACCCACTACACAAACACCACTGCACAACCCTAAACCGTAAAACATTATCCCTAGAATGACCCCCGACACCACCCGAACACCATTTCACTACCCTAAACCATAAATCTACCCCCTACACTACACAAACACCACTGCGCTACCCTAAACCCTAAAACACTACCCCAGCGCAACCCCTTACACTACCCGAACACCACTGTGTTTCCCTAAACCCGAAGACACTTCCCCCAGCATGACACATTACACTACATAAACACAACTGCACTACCCTAAACCCAAAAACACTACCCCCAGCACGACCCCCTACACTACACAAACACCACTGCACTACCCTAAAACCTAAAACACTACCCCAAGCATGACCCCCTACATTACAGAAACTCCACTGTACTACCCTAAACCCTAAAACACTACCCCCATCACGACCCCTTTCACCACCCAAACACAACTGCACTACACTAAAACCAAAAACACTACCCCCAGCACGACCCCCTACACTACACAAACACCACTGCACTACACTAAATCCCAACTCTTCCCCAGCATGACCCACTACACAAACACCACTGCACAACCCTAAACCGTAAAACATTATCCCCAGAATGACCCCCGACACCACCCGAACACCATTTCACTACCCTAAAGCATAAATCTACCCCCTATACTACCCAAACACAACTGCACTACCCTAAACCCTCAAACACTACCCCCAGCATGACCCCCTACACTACACAAACACCACTGGACTACCCTAAACCCTAAAACACTACCCCCTACACTACCCCCTACACTACCCAAACAACACTGCTCTACCCTAAACCCTAAAACACTATCCCCAGCACTACACCCTACACTACACAAACACCACTGTACTACCCTAAACCCTAAAACCCTACCCCCAGAAGTATCCCCTACACTACGTAAACACCACTGCACTACCCTAAACCCTAAAACACTACCCCAGCACAACCCCCTGCACTACCCAAACACCACTGCACTACACTAAATCCCAAATCTTCCCCAGCATGACCCACTACACAAACACCACTGCACAACCCTAAACCGTAAAACATTATCCCCAGAATGAGCCCCAACACCACCCGAACACCATTTCACTTCCCTAAACCATAAATCTACCCCCTACACTACACAAACACCACTGCGCTACCCTAAACCCTAAAACACTACCCCAGCACAACCCCTTACACTACCCGAACACCACTGTGTTTCCCTAAACCCGAAGACACTTCCCCCAGCATGACACATTACACTACATAAACACAACTGCACTACCCTAAACCCAAAAACACTACCCCCAGCACGACCCCCTACACTACACAAACACCACTGCACTACCCTAAAACCTAAAACACTACCCCCAGCACGACCCCTTCACTACCCAAATACAACTGCACTACACTAAATCCCAAAACACTACCTCCAGCACTACCCCCTACACTACACAAACACCACTGCACTACCCTAAACCCTAAAACACTACCTCCATCACTACCCCCTACACTACCAAAACACCACTGCACTACCCTAAAACATAAAACACTACCCCTAGCATGACTCCATACACTACCCAAACACCACTGCACTACCCTACACCACGACCCCTACACTACAAAAACACCACTGCACTACCCTAAACCCTAAAACACTACCCCCAGCACGACCCCCTACACTACACAAACACCACTGCACTACCCTAAAACCTAAAACACTACCCCATACACTACACAAAAAACCACTGCACTACCCTAAACCCTAAAACACTACCCCCAGCACGACCCCCCATACTACACAAACACCACTGCACTACCCTAAACCCTAAAACACTACCCCAACTCTACCCCCTACACTACGCAAACAACACTGCACTACCCTAAACCCTCAAACACTACCCCCAGTACGACCCCCTAAACTATCCAAACACCACTGCACTACCCTAAACCCTAAAACACTACCCCCAGCACGACCCCCTACACTACACAAACACCACTGGACTACCCTAAACCCTAAAACACTACCCCCAGCACAAACCCCTGCACTACCCAAATAGCACTGTACTACCCAAAACCCTAAAACACTATCCCCAGCACAACCCCCTACACTACACAAACACCACCGCACTACCCTAAACCCTCAAACACTACCCCAAGCACGACCCCCTACATTACACAAACACCACTGTACTACCCTAAACCTCCACCCCCAGCACAACCCCTTTCACTACCCAAACACCACTGCACTACCCTGAACCCTAAAACACGACCCCCTACTACATTAACACCACTGCACTACCCTAAACCCTCAAACACTACCCCAGTACGACCCCCTACACTACCCAAACACCACTGGACTACCCTAAACCCTAAAACACTACCCCCTACACTACCCCCTACACTACCCAAACAACACTGCACTACCCTAAACCCTAAAACACTATCCCCAGCACTACACCCTACACTACACAAACACCACTGTACTACCCTAAACCCTAAAACCCTACCCCCAGAAGTATCCCCTACACTACGTAAACACCACTGCACTACCCTAAACCCTAAAACACTACCCCAGCACAACCCCCTGCACTACCCAAACACCACTGCACTACACTAAATCCCAAATCTTCCCCAGCATGACCCACTACACAAACACCACTGCACAACCCTAAACCATAAAACATTATCCCCAGAATGAGCCCCAACACCACCCGAACACCATTTCACTTCCCTAAACCATAAATCTACCCCCTACACTACACAAACACCACTGCGCTACCCTAAACCCTAAAACACTACCCCAGCACAACCCCTTACACTACCCGAACACCACTGTGTTTCCCTAAACCCGAAGACACTTCCCCCAGCACGACACATTACACTACATAAACACAACTGCACTACCCTAAACCCAAAAACACTACCCCCAGCACGACCCCCTACACTACACAAACACCACTGCACTACTCTAAAACCTAAAACACTACCCCCAGCACGACCCCCTTCACTACCCAAATACAACTGCACTACACTAAATCCCAAAACACTACCTCCAGCACTACCCCCTACACTACACAAACACCACTGCACTACTCTAAACCCTAAAACACTACCTCCATCACTACCCCCTACACTACCAAAACACCACTGCACTACCCTAAAACATAAAACACTACCCCTAGCATGACCCCATACACTACCCAAACACCACTGCACTACCCTACACCACGACCCCTACACTACAAAAACACCACTGCACTACCCTAAACCCTAAAACACTACCCCCAGCACGACCCCCTACACTACACAAACACCACTGCACTACACTAAAACCTAAAACACTACCCCATACACTACACAAAAAACCACTGCACTACCCTTAACCCTAAAACACTACCCCCAGCACGACCCCCCAAACTACACAAACACCACTGCACTACCCTAAACCCTAAAACACTACCCCAACTCTACCCCCTACACTACGCAAACAACACTGCACTACCCTAAACCCTCAAACACTACCCCCAGTACGACCCCCTAAACTATCCAAACACCACTGCACTACCCTAAACCCTAAAACACTACCCCCAGCACGACCCCCTACACTACACAAACACCACTGCACTACCCTAAACCCTCAAACACTACCCCAAGCACGACCCCCTACATTACACAAACACCACTGTACTACCCTAAACCTCCACCCCCAGCACGACCCCTTTCACTACCCAAACACCACTGCACTACCCTGAACCCTAAAACACGACCCCCTACTACATTAACACCACTGCACTACCCTAAACCCTCAAACACTACCCCAGTACGACCCCCTACACTACCCAAACACCACTGCACTACCCTAAACCCTAAAACACTACCCCCTACACTACACAAAAGCCACTGCACTACCCTAAACCCTAAAACACTACCCACAGCACGACCCCCTACACTACCCAAACACCAGTGCACTACCCTAAACCCTAAAACACGACCCCTACACTATAAAAACACAACTGCACTACCCTAAACCCTAAAAAACTACCCCCAGCACGACCCCCTACACTACACAAATACCACTGCACTACCCTAAACCCTAAAGCACTACACCCTACACTACACAAAAGCCACTGCACTACAGTAAACCCTAAAACACTACCCACAGCACGACATCCTACACTACACAAACACCACTGCACTACCCTAAACCCCTACCTGCAGCATGACCCCTACACTACACAAACACCACTGCACTACCCTAAACCCTCAAACACTACCCCCAGCACGACCCCCTACACTACACAAACACCACTGGACTACCCTAAACCCTAAAACACTACCCCCTACACTACCCCCTACACTACCCAAACAACACTGCACTACCCTAAACCCTAAAACACTATCCCCAGCACTACACCCTACACTACACAAACACCACTGTACTACCCTAAACCCTAAAACACTACCCCCAGAAAGATCCCCTACAGTGCATAAACACCACTGCACTACCCTAAACCCTAAAACACTACCCCCAGCACAACCCCCTGCACTACCCAAACAGCACTGCACTACCCTATCCTCAGCACGTCCCCCTACACTACCCAAACACCACTGCACTACACTAAATCCCAACTCTTCCCCAGCATGACCCACTACACAAACACCACTGCACAACCCTAAACCGTAAAACATTATCCCTAGAATGACCCCCGACACCACCCGAACACCATTTCACTACCCTAAACCATAAATCTACCCCCTACACTACACAAACACCACTGCGCTACCCTAAACCCTAAAACACTACCCCAGCGCAACCCCTTACACTACCCGAACACCACTGTGTTTCCCTAAACCCGAAGACACTTCCCCCAGCATGACACATTACACTACATAAACACAACTGCACTACCCTAAACCCAAAAACACTACCCCCAGCACGACCCCCTACACTACACAAACACCACTGCACTACCCTAAAACCTAAAACACTACCCCAAGCATGACCCCCTACATTACAGAAACTCCACTGTACTACCCTAAACCCTAAAACACTACCCCCATCACGACCCCTTTCACCACCCAAACACAACTGCACTACACTAAAACCAAAAACACTACCCCCAGCACGACCCCCTACACTACACAAACACCACTGCACTACACTAAATCCCAACTCTTCCCCAGCATGACCCACTACACAAACACCACTGCACAACCCTAAACCGTAAAACATTATCCCCAGAATGACCCCCGACACCACCCGAACACCATTTCACTACCCTAAAGCATAAATCTACCCCCTATACTACCCAAACACAACTGCACTACCCTAAACCCTCAAACACTACCCCCAGCATGACCCCCTACACTACACAAACACCACTGGACTACCCTAAACCCTAAAACACTACCCCCTACACTACCCCCTACACTACCCAAACAACACTGCTCTACCCTAAACCCTAAAACACTATCCCCAGCACTACACCCTACACTACACAAACACCACTGTACTACCCTAAACCCTAAAACCCTACCCCCAGAAGTATCCCCTACACTACGTAAACACCACTGCACTACCCTAAACCCTAAAACACTACCCCAGCACAACCCCCTGCACTACCCAAACACCACTGCACTACACTAAATCCCAAATCTTCCCCAGCATGACCCACTACACAAACACCACTGCACAACCCTAAACCGTAAAACATTATCCCCAGAATGAGCCCCAACACCACCCGAACACCATTTCACTTCCCTAAACCATGAATCTACCCCCTACACTACACAAACACCACTGCGCTACCCTAAACCCTAAAACACTACCCCAGCACAACCCCTTACACTACCCGAACACCACTGTGTTTCCCTAAACCCGAAGACACTTCCCCCAGCATGACACATTACACTACATAAACACAACTGCACTACCCTAAACCCAAAAACACTACCCCCAGCACGACCCCCTACACTACACAAACACCACTGCACTACCCTAAAACCTAAAACACTACCCCCAGCACGACCCCTTCACTACCCAAATACAACTGCACTACACTAAATCCCAAAACACTACCTCCAGCACTACCCCCTACACTACACAAACACCACTGCACTACCCTAAACCCTAAAACACTACCTTCATCACTACCCCCTACACTACCAAAACACCACTGCACTACCCTAAAACATAAAACACTACCCCTAGCATGACCCCATACACTACCCAAACACCACTGCACTACCCTACACCACGACCCCTACACTACAAAAACACCACTGCACTACCCTAAACCCTAAAACACTACCCCCAGCACGACCCCCTACACTACACAAACACCACTGCACTACCCTAAAACCTAAAACACTACCCCATACACTACACAAAAAACCACTGCACTACCCTAAACCCTAAAACACTACCCCCAGCACGACCCCCCATACTACACAAACACCACTGCACTACCCTAAACCCTAAAACACTACCCCAACTCTACCCCCTACACTACGCAAACAACACTGCACTTCCCTAAACCCTCAAACACTACCCCCAGTACGACCCCCTAAACTATCCAAACACCACTGCACTACCCTAAACCCTAAAACACTACCCCCAGCACGACCCCCTACACTACACAAACACCACTGGACTACCCTAAACCCTAAAACACTACCCCCAGCACAAACCCCTGCACTACCCAAATAGCACTGTACTACCCAAAACCCTAAAACACTATCCCCAGCACAACCCCCTACACTACACAAACACCACTGCACTACCCTAAACCCTCAAACACTACCCCAAGCACGACCCCCTACATTACACAAACACCACTGTACTACCCTAAACCTCCACCCCCAGCACAACCCCTTTCACTACCCAAACACCACTGCACTACCCTGAACCCTAAAACACGACCCCCTACTACATTAACACCACTGCACTACCCTAAACCCTCAAACACTACCCCAGTACGACCCCCTACACTACCCAAACACCACTGGACTACCCTAAACCCTAAAACACTACCCCCTACACTACCCCCTACACTACCCAAACAACACTGCACTACCCTAAACCCTAAAACACTATCCCCAGCACTACACCCTACACTACACAAACACCACTGTACTACCCTAAACCCTAAAACCCTACCCCCAGAAGTATCCCCTACACTACGTAAACACCACTGCACTACCCTAAACCCTAAAACACTACCCCAGCACAACCCCCTGCACTACCCAAACACCACTGCACTACACTAAATCCCAAATCTTCCCCAGCATGACCCACTACACAAACACCACTGCACAACCCTAAACCATAAAACATTATCCCCAGAATGAGCCCCAACACCACCCGAACACCATTTCACTTCCCTAAACCATAAATCTACCCCCTACACTACACAAACACCACTGCGCTACCCTAAACCCTAAAACACTACCCCAGCACAACCCCTTACACTACCCGAACACCACTGTGTTTCCCTAAACCCGAAGACACTTCCCCCAGCACGACACATTACACTACATAAACACAACTGCACTACCCTAAACCCAAAAACACTACCCCCAGCACGACCCCCTACACTACACAAACACCACTGCACTACTCTAAAACCTAAAACACTACCCCCAGCACGACCCCCTTCACTACCCAAATACAACTGCACTACACTAAATCCCAAAACACTACCTCCAGCACTACCCCCTACACTACACAAACACCACTGCACTACTCTAAACCCTAAAACACTACCTCCATCACTACCCCCTACACTACCAAAACACCACTGCACTACCCTAAAACATAAAACACTACCCCTAGCATGACCCCATACACTACCCAAACACCACTGCACTACCCTACACCACGACCCCTACACTACAAAAACACCACTGCACTACCCTAAACCCTAAAACACTACCCCCAGCACGACCCCCTACACTACACAAACACCACTGCACTACACTAAAACCTAAAACACTACCCCATACACTACACAAAAAACCACTGCACTACCCTTAACCCTAAAACACTACCCCCAGCACGACCCCCCAAACTACACAAACACCACTGCACTACCCTAAACCCTAAAACACTACCCCAACTCTACCCCCTACACTACGCAAACAACACTGCACTACCCTAAACCCTCAAACACTACCCCCAGTACGACCCCCTAAACTATCCAAACACCACTGCACTACCCTAAACCCTAAAACACTACCCCCAGCACGACCCCCTACACTACACAAACACCACTGGACTACCCTAAACCCTAAAACACTACCCCCAGCACAAACCCCTGCACTACCCAAATAGCACTGTACTACCCAAAACCCTAAAACACTATCCCCAGCACAACCCCCTACACTACACAAACACCACTGCACTACCCTAAACCCTCAAACACTACCCCAAGCACGACCCCCTACATTACACAAACACCACTGTACTACCCTAAACCTCCACCCCCAGCACGACCCCTTTCACTACCCAAACACCACTGCACTACCCTGAACCCTAAAACACGACCCCCTACTACATTAACACCACTGCACTACCCTAAACCCTCAAACACTACCCCAGTACGACCCCCTACACTACCCAAACACCACTGCACTACCCTAAACCCTAAAACACTACCCCCTACACTACACAAAAGCCACTGCACTACCCTAAACCCTAAAACACTACCCACAGCACGACCCCCTACACTACACAAACACCACTGCACTACCCTAAACCCTAAAACACTACCCCCTACACTACAAAAACACCACTGCACTACGCTAAACCCTAAAACACTACCCCCAGCACGACCCCTACACTACACAAACACCACTGCACTACCCTAAACCCTAAAACACTACCCCAAGCATGACCCCCTACATTACAAAAACTCCACTGTACTACCCTAAACCCTAAAACACTACCCCCATCACGACCCCTTTCACCACCCAAACACAACTGCACTACACTAAAACCAAAAACACTACCCCCAGCACAACGCCCTACACTACCCAAACACCAGTGCACTACCCTAAACCCTAAAACACGACCCCCTACACTATAAAAACACAACTGCACTACCCTAAACCCTAAAAAAACTACCCCCAGCACGAAACCCTACACTACACAAACACCACTGCACTACCCTAAACCCTAAAGCACTACACCCTACACTACACAAAAGCCACTGCACTACAGTAAACCCTAAAACACTACCCACAGCACGACATCCTACACTACACAAACACCACTGCACTACCCTAAACCCCTACCTGCAGCATGACCCCTACACTACACAAACACCACTGCACTACCCTAAACCCTCAAACACTACCCCCAGCACGACCCCCTACACTACACAAACACCACTGGACTACCCTAAACCCTAAAACACTACCCCCTACACTACCCCCTACACTACCCAAACAACACTGCACTACCCTAAACCCTAAAACACTATCCCCAGCACTACACCCTACACTACACAAACACCACTGTACTACCCTAAACCCTAAAACACTACCCCCAGAAAGATCCCCTACAGTGCATAAACACCACTGCACTACCCTAAACCCTAAAACACTACCCCCAGCACAACCCCCTGCACTACCCAAACAGCACTGCACTACCCTATCCTCAGCACGTCCCCCTACACTACCCAAACACCACTGCACTACACTAAATCCCAACTCTTCCCCAGCATGACCCACTACACAAACACCACTGCACAACCCTAAACCGTAAAACATTATCCCCAGAATGACCCCCGACACCACCCGAACACCATTTCACTACCCTAAACCATAAATCTACCCCCTACACTACACAAACACCACTGCGCTACCCTAAACCCTAAAACACTACCCCAGCACAACCCCTTACACTACCCGAACACCACTGTGTTTCCCTAAACCCGAAGACACCTCCCCCAGCATGACACATTACACTACATAAACACAACTGCACTACCCTAAACCCAAAAACACTACCCCAGCACGACCCCCTACACTACACAAACACCACTGCACTACCCTAAAACCTAAAACACTACCCCAAGCATGACCCCCTCCATTACAGAAACTCCACTGTACTACCCTAAACCCTAAAACACTACCCCCATCACGACCCCTTTCACCACCCAAACACAACTGCACTACACTAAAACCAAAAACACTACCCCCAGCACGACCCCCTACACTACACAAACACCACTGCACTACCCTAAACCCTAAAACACTACCCACAGCACGACCCCCTACACTACACAAACACCACTGCACTACCCTAAACCCTAAAACACTACCCCCAGCACAAACCCCTGCACTACCCAAATAGCACTGTACTACCCAAAACCCTAAAACACTATCCCCAGCACAACCCCCTACACTACACAAACACCACTGCACTACCCTAAACCCTCAAACACTACCCCAAGCACGACCCACTACATTACACAAACACCACTGTACTACCCTAAACCTCCACCCCCAGCACAACCCCTTTCACTACCCAAACACCACTGCACTACCCTGAACCCTAAAACACGACCCCCTACTACATTAACACCACTGCACTACCCTAAACCCTCAAACACTACCCCAGTATGACCCCCTACACTACCCAAACACCACTGGACTACCCTAAACCCTAAAACACTACCCCCTACACTACCCCCCACACTACCCAAACAACACTGCACTACCCTAAACCCTAAAACACTATCCCCAGCACTACACCCTACACTGCACAAACACCACTGTACTACCCTAAACCCTAAAACCCTACCCCCAGAAGTATCCCCTACACTACGTAAACACCACTGCACTACCCTAAACCCTAAAACACTACCCCAGCACAACCCCCTGCACTACCCAAACACCACTGCACTACACTAAATCCCAAATCTTCCCCAGCATGACCCACTACACAAACACCACTGCACAACCCTAAACCGTAAAACATTATCCCCAGAATGAGCCCCAACACCACCCGAACACCATTTCACTTCCCTAAACCATATATCTACCCCCTACACTACACAAACACCACTGCGCTACCCTAAACCCTAAAACACTACCCCAGCACAACCCCTTACACTACCCGAACACCACTGTGTTTCCCTAAACCCGAAGACACTTCCCCCAGCACGACACATTACACTACATAAACACAACTGCACTACCCTAAACCCAAAAACACTACCCCCAGCACGACCCCCTACACTACACAAACACCACTGCACTACCCTAAAACCTAAAACACTACCCCCAGCACGACCCCCTTCACTACCCAAATACAACTGCACTACACTAAATCCCAAAACACTACCTCCAGCACTACCCCCTACACTACACAAACACCACTGCACTACCCTAAACCCTAAAACACTACCTCCATCACTACCCCCTACACTACCAAAACACCACTGCACTACCCTAAAACATAAAACACTACCCCTAGCATGACCCCATACACTACCCAAACACCACTGCACTACCCTACACCACGACCCCTACACTACAAAAACACCACTGCACTACCCTAAACCCTAAAACACTACCCCCAGCATGACCCCCTACACTACACAAACACCACTGCACTACCCTAAAACCTAAAACACTACCCCATACACTACACAAAAAACCACTGCACTACCCTTAACCCTAAAACACTACCCCCAGCACGACCCCCCAAACTACACAAACACCACTGCACTACCCTAAACCCTAAAACACTACCCCAACTCTACCCCCTACACTACGCAAACAACACTGCACTACCCTAAACCCTCAAACACTACCCCCAGTACGACCCCCTAAACTATCCAAACACCACTGCACTACCCTAAACCCTAAAACACTACCCCCAGCACAACCCCCTACACTACACAAACACCACTGGACTACCCTAAACCCTAAAACACTACCCCCAGCACAAACCCCTGCACTACCCAAATAGCACTGTACTACCCAAAACCCTAAAACACTATCCCGAGCACAACCCCCTACACTACACAAACACCACTGCACTACCCTAAACCCTCAAACACTACCCCAAGCATGACCCCCTACATTACACAAACACCACTGTACTACCCTAAACCTCCACCCCCAGCACGACCCCTTTCACTACCCAAACACCACTGCACTACCCTGAACCCTAAAACACGACCCCCTACTACATTAACACCACTGCACTACCCTAAACCCTCAAACACTACCCCAGTACGACCCCCTACACTACCCAAACACCACTGCACTACCCTAAACCCTAAAACACTACCCCCTACACTACACAAAAGCCACTGCACTACCCTAAACCCTAAAACACTACCCACAGCACGACCCCCTACACTACACAAACACCACTGCACTACCCTAAACCCTAAAACACTACCCCCTACACTACAAAAACACCACTGCACTACGCTAAACCCTAAAACACTACCCCCAGCACGACCCCTACACTACACAAACACCACTGCACTACCCTAAACCCTAAAACACTACCCCAAGCATGACCCCCTACATTACAAAAACTCCACTGTACTACCCTAAACCCTAAAACACTACCCCCATCACGACCCCTTTCACCACCCAAACACAACTGCACTACACTAAAACCAAAAACACTACCCCCAGCACAACGCCCTACACTACCCAAACACCAGTGCACTACCCTAAACCCTAAAACACGACCCCCTACACTATAAAAACACAACTGCACTACCCTAAACCCTAAAAAACTACCCCCAGCACGACCCCCTACACTACACAAACACCACTGCACTACCCTAAACCCTAAAGCACTACACCCTACACTACACAAAAGCCACTGCACTACAGTAAACCCTAAAACACTACCCACAGCACGACATCCTACACTACACAAACACCACTGCACTACCCTAAACCCCTACCTGCAGCACGACCCTACACTACACAAACACCACTGCACTACCCTAAACCCTCAAACACTACCCCCAGCACGACCCCCTACACTACACAAACACCACTGGACTACCCTAAACCCTAAAACACTACCCCCTACACTACCCCCTACACTACCCAAACAACACTGCACTACCCTAAACCCTAAAACACTATCCCCAGCACTACACCCTACACTACACAAACACCACTGTACTACCCTAAACCCTAAAACACTACCCCCAGAAAGATCCCCTACAGTGCATAAACACCACTGCAGTACCCTAAACCCTAAAACACTACCCCCAGCACAACCCCCTGCACTACCCAAACAGCACTGCACTACCCTATCCTCAGCACGTCCCCCTACACTACCCAAACACCACTGCACTACACTAAATCCCAACTCTTCCCCAGCATGACCCACTACACAAACACCACTGCACAACCCTAAACCGTAAAACATTATCCCCAGAATGACCCCCGACACCACCCGAACACCATTTCACTACCCTAAACCATAAATCTACCCCCTACACTACACAAACACCACTGCGCTACCCTAAACCCTAAAACACTACCCCAGCACAACCCCTTACACTACCCGAACACCACTGTGTTTCCCTAAACCCGAAGACACTTCCCCCAGCATGACACATTACACTACATAAACACAACTGCACTACCCTAAACCCAAAAACACTACCCCCAGCACGACCCCCTACACTACACAAACACCACTGCACTACCCTAAAACCTAAAACACTACCCCAAGCATGACCCCCTACATTACAGAAACTCCACTGTACTACCCTAAACCCTAAAACACTACCCCATCACGACCCCTTTCACCACCCAAACACAACTGCACTACACTAAAACCAAAAACACTACCCCCAGCACGACCCCCTACACTACACAACCACTGCACTACCCTAAACCCTAAAACACTACCCACAGCACGACCCCCTACACTACACAAACACCACTGCACTACCCTAAACCCTAAAACACTACCCCTACACTACAAAAACACCACTGCACTACCCTAAACCCAAAAACACTACCCCCAGCACGACCCCCTACACTACACAAACACCACTGCACTACCCTAAAACCTAAAACACTACCCCAAGCATGACCCCCTACATTACAGAAACTCCACTGTACTACCCTAAACCCTAAAACACTACCCCCATCACGACCCCTTTCACCACCCAAACACAACTGCACTACCCTAAACCCAAAAACACTACCCCCAGCACGACACCCTACACTACACAAACACCACTGCACCACCCTAAACCCTAAAACACTACCCACAGCACGACCCCTACACTACACAAACACCACTGCACTACCCTAAACCCTAAAACATTACCCCCTACACTACAAAACCACCACTGCACTATGCTAAACCTTAAAACACTACCCGCAGCACGACCCCCTACACTACACAAACACCACTGCACTAACCTAAACCCTAAAACACTACCCCAAGCATGACCCCCTACATTACAGAAACTCCACTGTACTACCCTAAACCCTAAAACACTACCCCCATCACGACCCCTTTCACCACCCAAACACAACTGCACTACACTAAAACCAAAAACACTACCCCCAGCACGACCCCCTACACTACCCAAACACCACTGCACTACCCTAAACCCTAAAACACGACCCCCTACACTATAAAAACACAACTGCACTACCCTAAACCCTAAAACACTACCCCCAGCACGACCCCCTACACTATACAAACACCACTGCACTACCCTAAACCCTAAAACACTACCCCCTACACTACACAAAAGCCACTGCACTACAGTAAACCCTAAAGCACTACCCACAGCACGACATCCTACACTACACAAACACCACTGCACTACCCTAAACCCTAAAACACTACCCCCCGCATGACCCCATAGACTTCACAAACCCCACTGCACTACCCTATTGCACTACCCTAAACCCTAAAACACTATCCCCAGCACGACCCCCTGCAATACCCAAACAGCACTGCACTCCCTGAAACCATAAAACACTCTCCCCAGCATGACCCCCTACACTACACAAACACCACTGCACTACCCTAAACCCTAACACACTACCCCAGCATGACCCCGTACACTACCCGAACCCCACTGCGTTTCCCTAAACCCTAACACACTTCCCAAAGCATGACACATTACACTACATAAACACAACTGCACTACTCTAAACCCAAAAACGCTACCTCCAGCACTACCCCTACACTACCCAAACACCACTGCACTACCCTAAAATCTAAAATACTGAACTAGCAAGAACCCCTACACTATACAAGCACCACTGCACTACCCTAAACCCTTAAACACTACCCAAGCACGACACCCTACACTACCCAAGCATACCTGCACTACCCTAAACCCTAAAACACTACCACCAGCACAACTCACTACACTACCCAAACACCACTGCACTACTCTAAGACCTAAATCTACCTCCAGCACATCCGCCTACACTACACAAACACCACTACACTACCCTAAACCCTAAAACACGACCCCCTACACTATAAAAACACAACTGCACTACCCTAAACCCTAAAACACTACCCCCAGCACGGCCCCCTACACTACACAAACTCCACTGCACTACCCTAAACCCCTACCTGCAGCACGACCCTACACTACACAAACACCACTGCACTACCCTAAACCCTCAAACACTACCCCCAGCACGACCCCCTACACTACACAAACACCACTGGACTACCCTAAACCCTAAAACACTACCCCCTACACTACCCCCTACACTACCCAAACAACACTGCACTACCCTAAACCCTAAAACACTATCCCCAGCACTACACCCTACACTACACAAACACCACTGTACTACAGTAAACCCTAAAACACTACCCACAGCACGACATCCTACACTACACAAACACCACTGCACTACCCTAAACCCCTACCTGCAGCACGACCCTACACTACACAAACACCACTGCACTACCCTAAACCCTCAAACACTATCCCCAGCACGACCCCCTACACTACACAAACACCACTGGACTACCCTAAACCCTAAAACACTACCCCCTACACTACCCCCTACACTACCCAAACAACACTGCACTACCCTAAACCCTAAAACACTATCCCCAGCACTACACCCTACACTACACAAACACCACTGTACTACCCTAAACCCTAAAACACTACCCCCAGAAAGATCCCCTACAGTGCATAAACACCACTGCAGTACCCTAAACCCTAAAACACTACCCCCAGCACAACCCCCTGCACTACCCAAACAGCACTGCACTACCCTATCCTCAGCACGTCCCCCTACACTACCCAAACACCACTGCACTACACTAAATCCCAACTCTTCCCCAGCATGACCCACTACACAAACACCACTGCACAACCCTAAACCGTAAAACATTATCCCCAGAATGACCCCCGACACCACCCGAACACCATTTCACTACCCTAAACCATAAATCTACCCCCTACACTACACAAACACCACTGCGCTACCCTAAACCCTAAAACACTACCCCAGCACAACCCCTTACACTACCCGAACACCACTGTGTTTCCCTAAACCCGAAGACACTTCCCCCAGCATGACACATTACACTACATAAACACAACTGCACTACCCTAAACCCAAAAACACTACCCCCAGCACGACCCCCTACACTACACAAACACCACTGCACTACCCTAAAACCTAAAACACTACCCCAAGCATGACCCCCTACATTACAGAAACTCCACTGTACTACCCTAAACCCTAAAACACTACCCCCATCACGACCCCTTTCACCACCCAAACACAACTGCACTACACTAAAACCAAAAACACTACCCCCAGCACGACCCCCTACACTACACAACCACTGCACTACCCTAAACCCTAAAACACTACCCACAGCACGACCCCCTACACTACACAAACACCACTGCACTACCCTAAACCCTAAAACACTACCCCTACACTACAAAAACACCACTGCACTACCCTAAACCCAAAAACACTACCCCCAGCACGACCCCCTACACTACACAAACACCACTGCACTACCCTAAAACCTAAAACACTACCCCAAGCATGACCCCCTACATTACAGAAACTCCACTGTACTACCCTAAACCCTAAAACACTACCCCCATCACGACCCCTTTCACCACCCAAACACAACTGCACTACCCTAAACCCAAAAACACTACCCCCAGCACGACACCCTACACTACACAAACACCACTGCACCACCCTAAACCCTAAAACACTACCCACAGCACGACCCCTACACTACACAAACACCACTGCACTACCCTAAACCCTAAAACATTACCCCCTACACTACAAAACCACCACTGCACTATGCTAAACCTTAAAACACTACCCCCAGCACGACCCCCTACACTACACAAACACCACTGCACTAACCTAAACCCTAAAACACTACCCCAAGCATGACCCCCTACATTACAGAAACTCCACTGTACTACCCTAAACCCTAAAACACTACCCCCATCACGACCCCTTTCACCACCCAAACACAACTGCACTACACTAAAACCAAAAACACTACCCCCAGCACGACCCCCTACACTACCCAAACACCACTGCACTACCCTAAACCCTAAAACACGACCCCCTACACTATAAAAACACAACTGCACTACCCTAAACCCTAAAACACTACCCCCAGCACGACCCCCTAAACTATACAAACACCACTGCACTACCCTAAACCCTAAAACACTACCCCCTACACTACACAAAAGCCACTGCACTACAGTAAACCCTAAAGCACTACCCACAGCACGACATCCTACACTACACAAACACCACTGCACTACCCTAAACCCTAAAACACTACCCCCCGCATGACCCCATAGACTTCACAAACCCCACTGCACTACCCTACTGCACTACCCTAAACCCTAAAACACTATCCCCAGCACGACCCCCTGCAATACCCAAACAGCACTGCACTCCCTGAAACCATAAAACACTCTCCCCAGCATGACCCCCTACACTACACAAACACCACTGCACTACCCTAAACCCTAACACACTACCCCAGCATGACCCCGTACACTACCCGAACACCACTGTGTTTCCCTAAACCCTAACACACTTCCCAAAGCATGACACATTACACTACATAAACACAACTGCACTACTCTAAACCCAAAAACGCTACCTCCAGCACTACCCCTACACTACCCAAACACCACTGCACTACCCTAAAACCTAAAATACTGAACTAGCAAGACCCCCTACACTATACAAGCACCACTGCACTACCCTAAACCCTTAAACACTACCCAAGCACGACACCCTACACTACCCAAGCATACCTGCACTACCCTAAACCCTAAAACACTACCACCAGCACAACTCACTACACTACCCAAACACCACTGCACTACTCTAAGACCTAAATCTACCTCCAGCACATCCGCCTACACTACACAAACACCACTACACTACCCTAAACCCTAAAACACGACCCCCTACACTATAAAAACACAACTGCACTACCCTAAACCCTAAAACACTACCCCCAGCACGGCCCCCTACACTACACAAACACCACTGCACTACCCTAAACCCTAAAACACTACCCCCTACACTACACAAAAGCCACTGCACTACAGTAAACCCTAAAACACTACCCAAAGCACGACATCCTACACTACAAAAACACCACTGCACTACCCTAAACCCCTACCCGCAGCATGACCCCCTACACTACACAAACACCACTGCACTACCCTAAACTCTCAAACACTACCCCCAGCACGACCCCCTACACTACACAAACACCACTGGACTACCCTAAACCCTAAAACACTACCCCCAGAAGTATCCCCTACACTACGTAAACACCACTGCACTACCCTAAACCCTAAAACACTACCCCCAGCACAACCCCCTGCACTACCCAAACAGCACTGCACTACCCTATCCTCAGCACGTCCACCTACACTACCAAAACACCACTGCACTACACTAAATCCCAACTCTTCCCCAGCATGACCCACTACACAAACACCACTGCACAACCCTAAACCGTAAAACATTATCCCCAGAATGACCCCCGACACCACCCGAACACCATTTCACTACCCTAAAGCATAAATCTACCCCCTATACTACCCAAATACCACTGCACTACCCTAAACCCTCAAACACTACCCCCAGCACGACCCCCTACACTACACAAACACCACTGGACTACCCTAAACCCTAAAACACTACCCCCTACACTACCCCCTACACTACCCAAACAACACTGCACTACCCTAAACCCTAAAACACTATCCCCAGCACTACACTCTACACTACACAAACACCACTGTACTACCCTAAACCCTAAAACCCTACCCCAAGAAGTATCCCCTACACTACGTAAACACCACTGCACTACCCTAAACCCTAAAACACTACCCCCAGCACAACCCCCTGCACTCCCCAAACAGCACTGCACTACCCTATCCCCAGCACGTCCCCCTACACTACCCAAACACCACTGCACTACACTAAATGGCAAATCTTCCCCAGCATGACCCACTACACAAACACCACTGCACAACCCTAAACCGTAAAACATTATCCCCAGAATGACCCCCAACACCACCCGAACACCATTTCACTTCCCTAAACCATAAATCTACCCCCTACACTACACAAACACCACTGCGCTACCCTAAACCCTAAAACACTACCCCAGCACAACCCCTTACACTACCCGAACACTACTGTGTTTCCCTAAACCCGAAGACACTTCCCCCAGCATGACACATTACACTACATAAACACAACTGCACTACCCTAAACCCAAAAACACTACCCCCAGCACGACCCCCTACACTACACAAACACCACTGCACTACCCTAAACCCTAAAACACTACCTCCAGCACTACCCCCTACACTACCCAAACACCACTGCACTACCCTAAAACCTAAAACACTACCCCCAGCACGACCCCCTTCACTACCCAAATACAACAGCACTACACTAAACCCCAAAACACTACCTCCAGTACTACCCCCTACACTACACAAACACCACTGCACTACCCTAAACCCTAAAACACTACCTCCATCACTACCCCCTACACTACCCAAACACCACTGCACTACCCTAAAACATAAAACACTACCCCCAGCATGACCCCATACACTATCCAAACACCACTGCACTACCCTACACCATGACCCCCTACACTACAAAAACACCACTGCACTACCCTAAACCCTAAAACACTACCCCCAGCACGACCCCCTACACTACACAAACACCACTGCACTACCCTAAACCCAAAAACACTACCCCCAGCACGACCCCCTACACTACACAAACACCACTGCACTACCCTAAAACCTAAAACACTACCCCAAGCATGACCCCCTACATTACAGAAACTCCACTGTACTACCCTAAACCCTAAAACACTACCCCCATCACGACCCCTTTCACCACCCAAACACAACTGCACTACCCTAAACCCAAAAACACTACCCCCAGCACGACACCCTACACTACACAAACACCACTGCACCACCCTAAACCCTAAAACACTACCCACAGCACGACCCCTACACTACACAAACACCACTGCACTACCCTAAACCCTAAAACATTACCCCCTACACTACAAAACCACCACTGCACTATGCTAAACCTTAAAACACTACCCCCAGCACGACCCCCTACACTACACAAACACCACTGCACTAACCTAAACCCTAAAACACTACCCCAAGCATGACCCCCTACATTACAGAAACTCCACTGTACTACCCTAAACCCTAAAACACTACCCCCATCACGACCCCTTTCACCACCCAAACACAACTGCACTACACTAAAACCAAAAACACTACCCCCAGCACGACCCCCTACACTACCCAAACACCACTGCACTACCCTAAACCCTAAAACACGACCCCCTACACTATAAAAACACAACTGCACTACCCTAAACCCTAAAACACTACCCCCAGCACGACCCCCTACACTATACAAACACCACTGCACTACCCTAAACCCTAAAACACTACCCCCTACACTACACAAAAGCCACTGCACTACAGTAAACCCTAAAGCACTACCCACAGCACGACATCCTACACTACACAAACACCACTGCACTACCCTAAACCCTAAAACACTACCCCCCGCATGACCCCATAGACTTCACAAACCCCACTGCACTACCCTACTGCACTACCCTAAACCCTAAAACACTATCCCCAGCACGACCCCCTGCAATACCCAAACAGCACTGCACTCCCTGAAACCATAAAACACTCTCCCCAGCATGACCCCCTACACTACACAAACACCACTGCACTACCCTAAACCCTAACACACTACCCCAGCATGACCCCGTACACTACCCGAACACCACTGCGTTTCCCTAAACCCTAACACACTTCCCAAAGCATGACACATTACACTACATAAACACAACTGCACTACTCTAAACCCAAAAACGCTACCTCCAGCACTACCCCTACACTACCCAAACACCACTGCACTACCCTAAAACCTAAAATACTGAACTAGCAAGACCCCCTACACTATACAAGCACCACTGCACTACCCTAAACCCTTAAACACTACCCAAGCACGACACCCTACACTACCCAAGCATACCTGCACTACCCTAAACCCTAAAACACTACCACCAGCACAACTCACTACACTACCCAAACACCACTGCACTACTCTAAGACCTAAATCTACCTCCAGCACATCCGCCTACACTACACAAACACCACTACACTACCCTAAACCCTAAAACACGACCCCCTACACTATAAAAACACAACTGCACTACCCTAAACCCTAAAACACTACCCCCAGCACGGCCCCCTACACTACACAAACACCACTGCACTACCCTAAACCCTAAAACACTACCCCCTACACTACACAAAAGCCACTGCACTACAGTAAACCCTAAAACACTACCCAAAGCACGACATCCTACACTACAAAAACACCACTGCACTACCCTAAACCCCTACCCGCAGCATGACCCCCTACACTACACAAACACCACTGCACTACCCTAAACTCTCAAACACTACCCCCAGCACGACCCCCTACACTACACAAACACCACTGGACTACCCTAAACCCTAAAACACTACCCCCAGAAGTATCCCCTACACTACGTAAACACCACTGCACTACCCTAAACCCTAAAACACTACCCCCAGCACAACCCCCTGCACTACCCAAACAGCACTGCACTACCCTATCCTCAGCACGTCCACCTACACTACCAAAACACCACTGCACTACACTAAAACCAAAAACACTACCCCCAGCACGACCCCCTACACTACCCAAACACCACTGCACTACCCTAAACCCTAAAACACGACCCCCTACACTATAAAAACACAACTGCACTACCCTAAACCCTAAAACACTACCCCCAGCACGACCCCCTACACTATACAAACACCACTGCACTACCCTAAACCCTAAAACACTACCCCCTACACTACACAAAAGCCACTGCACTACAGTAAACCCTAAAGCACTACCCACAGCACGACATCCTACACTACACAAACACCACTGCACTACCCTAAACCCTAAAACACTACCCCCCGCATGACCCCATAGACTTCACAAACCCCACTGCACTACCCTACTGCACTACCCTAAACCCTAAAACACTATCCCCAGCACGACCCCCTGCAATACCCAAACAGCACTGCACTCCCTGAAACCATAAAACACTCTCCCCAGCATGACCCCCTACACTACACAAACACCACTGCACTACCCTAAACCCTAACACACTACCCCAGCATGACCCCGTACACTACCCGAACACCACTGCGTTTCCCTAAACCCTAACACACTTCCCAAAGCATGACACATTACACTACATAAACACAACTGCACTACTCTAAACCCAAAAACGCTACCTCCAGCACTACCCCTACACTACCCAAACACCACTGCACTACCCTAAAACCTAAAATACTGAACTAGCAAGACCCCCTACACTATACAAGCACCACTGCACTACCCTAAACCCTTAAACACTACCCAAGCACGACACCCTACACTACCCAAGCATACCTGCACTACCCTAAACCCTAAAACACTACCACCAGCACAACTCACTACACTACCCAAACACCACTGCACTACTCTAAGACCTAAATCTACCTCCAGCACATCCGCCTACACTACACAAACACCACTACACTACCCTAAACCCTAAAACACGACCCCCTACACTATAAAAACACAACTGCACTACCCTAAACCCTAAAACACTACCCCCAGCACGGCCCCCTACACTACACAAACACCACTGCACTACCCTAAACCCTAAAACACTACCCCCTACACTACACAAAAGCCACTGCACTACAGTAAACCCTAAAACACTACCCAAAGCACGACATCCTACACTACAAAAACACCACTGCACTACCCTAAACCCCTACCCGCAGCATGACCCCCTACACTACACAAACACCACTGCACTACCCTAAACTCTCAAACACTACCCCCAGCACGACCCCCTACACTACACAAACACCACTGGACTACCCTAAACCCTAAAACACTACCCCCAGAAGTATCCCCTACACTACGTAAACACCACTGCACTACCCTAAACCCTAAAACACTACCCCCAGCACAACCCCCTGCACTACCCAAACAGCACTGCACTACCCTATCCTCAGCACGTCCACCTACACTACCAAAACACCACTGCACTACACTAAATCCCAACTCTTCCCCAGCATGACCCACTACACAAACACCACTGCACAACCCTAAACCGTAAAACATTATCCCCAGAATGACCCCCGACACCACCCGAACACCATTTCACTACCCTAAAGCATAAATCTACCCCCTATACTACCCAAATACCACTGCACTACCCTAAACCCTCAAACACTACCCCCAGCACGACCCCCTACACTACACAAACACCACTGGACTACCCTAAACCCTAAAACACTACCCCCTACACTACCCCCTACACTACCCAAACAACACTGCACTACCCTAAACCCTAAAACACTATCCCCAGCACTACACTCTACACTACACAAACACCACTGTACTACCCTAAACCCTAAAACCCTACCCCAAGAAGTATCCCCTACACTACGTAAACACCACTGCACTACCCTAAACCCTAAAACACTACCCCCAGCACAACCCCCTGCACTCCCCAAACAGCACTGCACTACCCTATCCCCAGCACGTCCCCCTACACTACCCAAACACCACTGCACTACACTAAATGGCAAATCTTCCCCAGCATGACCCACTACACAAACACCACTGCACAACCCTAAACCGTAAAACATTATCCCCAGAATGACCCCCAACACCACCCGAACACCATTTCACTTCCCTAAACCATAAATCTACCCCCTACACTACACAAACACCACTGCGCTACCCTAAACCCTAAAACACTACCCCAGCACAACCCCTTACACTACCCGAACACTACTGTGTTTCCCTAAACCCGAAGACACTTCCCCCAGCATGACACATTACACTACATAAACACAACTGCACTACCCTAAACCCAAAAACACTACCCCCAGCACGACCCCCTACACTACACAAACACCACTGCACTACCCTAAACCCTAAAACACTACCTCCAGCACTACCCCCTACACTACCCAAACACCACTGCACTACCCTAAAACCTAAAACACTACCCCCAGCACGACCCCCTTCACTACCCAAATACAACAGCACTACACTAAACCCCAAAACACTACCTCCAGTACTACCCCCTACACTACACAAACACCACTGCACTACCCTAAACCCTAAAACACTACCTCCATCACTACCCCCTACACTACCCAAACACCACTGCACTACCCTAAAACATAAAACACTACCCCCAGCATGACCCCATACACTATCCAAACACCACTGCACTACCCTACACCATGACCCCCTACACTACAAAAACACCACTGCACTACCCTAAACCCTAAAACACTACCCCCAGCACGACCCCCTACACTACACAAACACCACTGCACTACCCTAAAACCTAAAACCCTACCCCATACACTACACAAAAAACCACTACACTACCCTAAACCCTAAAACACTACCCCCAGCACAACCCCCTGCACTACCCAAACAGCACTGCACTACCCTATCCCCAGCACATCCCCCTATACTACCCAAACACCACTGCACTGCACTACACTAAATCCCAAATCTTCCCCAGCATGACCCACTACACAAACACCACTGCACAACCCTAAACCGTAAAACATTATCCCCAGAATGACCCCCAACACCACCCGAACACCATTTCACTTCCCTAAACCATAAATCTACCCCCTACACTACACAAACACCACTGCGCTACCCTAAACCCTAAAACACTACCCCAGCACAACCCCTTACACTACCCGAACACTACTGTGTTTCCCTAAACCCGAAGACACTTCCCCCAGCATGACACATTACACTACATAAACACAACTGCACTACCCTAAACCCAAAAACACTACCCCCAGCACAACCCCCTACACTACACAAACACCACTGCACTACCCTAAACCCTAAAACACTACCTCCAGCACTACCCCCTACACTACCCAAACACCACTGCACTACCCTAAAACCTAAAACACTACCCCCAGCACGACCCCCTTCACTACCCAAATACAACACCACTACACTAAACCCCAAAATACTACCTCCAGTACTACCCCCTACACTACACAAACACCACTGCACTACCCTAAACCCTAAAACACTACCTCCATCACTACCCCCTACACTACCCAAACACCACTGCACTACCCTAAAACATAAAACACTACCCCCAGCATGACCCCATACACTACCCAAACACCACTGCACTACCCTACACCATGACCCCCTACACTACAAAAACACCCCTGCACTACCCTAAACCCTAAAACACTACCTCCAGCACTACCCCCTACACTACCCAAACACCACTGCACTACCCTAAAACCTAAAACACTACCCCCAGCACGACCCCCTTCACTACCCAAATACAACACCACTACACTAAACCCCAAAATACTGCCTCCAGTACTACCCCCTACACTACACAAACACCACTGCACTACCCTAAACCCTAAAACACTACCTCCATCACTACCCCCTACACTACCCAAACACCACTGCACTACCCTAAAACATAAAACACTACCCCCAGCATGACCCCATACACTACCCAAACACCACTGCACTACCCTACACCATGACCCCCTACACTACAAAAACACCCCTGCACTACCCTAAACCCTAAAACACTACCCCCAGCACGACCCCCTACACTACACAAACACCACTGCACTACCCTAAAACCTAAACCCTACCCCATACACTACACAAAAAACCACTGCACTACCCTAAACCCTAAAACACTACCCACAGCATGACCCCCCACACTACACAAACACCACTGCACTACCCTAAACCCTAAAACACTACCCCAACTCTACCCCCTACACTACGCAAACAAAACTGCACTACCCTAAACCCTCAAACACTACCCCCAGTATGACCCCCTAAACTATCCAAACACCACTGCACTACCCTAAACCCTAAAACACTACCCCCAGCACGACCCCCTACACTACACAAACACCACTGGACTACCCTAAACCATAAAACACTACCCCCAGCACAAACACCTGCTCTACCCAAATAGCACTGTACTACCCAAAACCCTAAAACACTATCCCCAGCACAACCCCCTACACTACACAAACACCACTGCACTACCCTAAACCCTCAAACACTACCCCAAGCACGACCACCTACATTAAACAAACACCACTGTACTACCCTAAACCACCACCCCCAGCATGACCCCTTTCACTACCCAAACACCACTGCACTACCCTCAACCCTAAAACACGATCCCCTACTACATTAACACCACTGCACTACACTAAACCCTCAAACACTACCCCCAGTACGACCCCCTTCACTACCCAAAACCCACTGCACTACCCTAAACCCTAAAACACTACCCCCTACACTACACAAAAGCCACTGCACTACCCTAAACCCTAAAACACTACCCACAGCACGACCCCCTACACTACACAAACACCACTGCACTACCCTAAACCCTAAAACACTACCCCCACCCTACAAAAACACCACTGCACTACGCTAAACCCTAAAACACTACCCCCAGCACGACCCCCTACACTACACAAACACCACTGCACTACCCTAAACCCTCAAACACTACCCCCAGCACGACCCCCTACACTACACAAATACCACTGGACTACCCTAAACCCTAAAACACTACCCCTACACTACCCCCTACACTACCCAAACAACACTGCACTACCCTAAACCCTAAAACACTATCCCCAGCACTACACCCTACACTACACAAACACCACTGTACTACCCTAAACCCTAAAACACTAACCCCAGAAGTATCCCCTACACTACGTAAACACCACTACACTACCCTAAACCCTAAAACACTACCCCCAGCACAACCCCCTGCACTACCCAAACAGCACTGCACTACCCTATCCCCAGCACGTCCCCCTACACTACCCAAACACCACTGCACTGCACTACACTAAATCCCAAATCTTCCCCAGCATGACCCACTACACAAACACCACTGCACAACCCTAAACCGTAAAACATTATCCCCAGAATGACCCCCGACACACCCGAACACCATTTCACTACCCTAAACCATAAATCTACCCCCTACACTACACAAACACCACTGCGCTACCCTAAACCCTAAAACACTACCCCAGCACAACCCCTTACACTACCCGAACACCATTGTGTTTCCCTAAACCCGAAGACACTTCCCCCAGCATGAAAAATTACACTACATAAACACAACTGCACTACCCTAAACCCAAAAACAGTACCCCCAGCACGACCCCTACACTACACAAACACCACTGCACCACCCTAAACCCTAAAACACTACCTCCAGCACGACCCCCTACACTACACAAACACCACTGCACTACCTTAAACCTTAAAACACTACCTCAACACTACTCCCTACACTACACAAAAACCACTGGACTACCCTAAACCCTAAAACACTACCCCCTACACTACCCAAACAACACTGCACTACCCTAAACCCTAAAACACTATCCCCAGCACTACACCCTACACTACCCAAACACCACTGCACTACCCTACACCACGACCCCCTACACTACAAAAAAACCACTGCACTACCCTAAACCCTAAAACACTACCCCCAGCACGACCCCCTACACTACACAAACACCACTGCACTACCCTAAACCCTAAAACACTACCCCATACACTACACAAAAACCACTGCACTACCCTAACCCTAAAACACTACCCACAGCACGACCCCCCACACTACACAAACACCACTGCACTACCCTAAACCCTAAAACACTACCCCAACTCTACCCCCTACACTACGCAAACAACACTGCACCACCCTAAACCCTAAAACACTACCCCCAGCATGACACCCTATACTACCCAAACACCACTGTACTACCCTAAACCTTAAAACACTACCCCCAGCACAAACCCCTGCACTACCCAAACAGAACTGCACTACCCTAAACCCTCAAACACTACCCCCAGTACGACCCCCTAAACTATCCAAACATTACTGCACTACCCTAAACCCTAAAACACTACCCCCAGCACGACCCCCTACACTACACAAACACCACTGCACTACCCTAAACCCTAAAACACGACCCCTACACTACGCAAACAACACTGCACTACCCTAAACCCTAAAACACTATCACCAGCACTACCCCCTATACTACTCAAACACCACTGTACTACCCTGAACCCTAAAACACTACCCCCAGTACAAACCCCTGCACTACCCAAACACCACTGTACTACCCGAAACCCTGAAACACAACCCCAAGCACAACTCCCTACATTACACAAACACCACTGTACTACCCTAAACACTAAAACACTACCCCCAGCACGACCCCCTACACTACACAAACACCACTGCACTACCCTAAACCCTAAATCACTACCCCCTACACTACACAAAAGCCACTGCACTACCCTAAACCCTAAAACACTACCCACAGCACGACCCCCTACACTACACAAACACCACTGCACTGCCCTAAACCCAAAAATACTACCCGCAGTACGACCCCCTACACTACACAAACACCACTGCACTACCCTAAACTCTCAAACACTACCCTCAGTACAAACCCCTACATTAACCAAACACCACTGCACTACCCTAAACCCTAAAACACTACCCCCAGCATGACCCCTACACTACACAAACACCACTGCACTATCCTAAACCCTAAAACACTACCCCAGCATGACCCCCTACACTACACAAACAACACTGCACTACCCTAAAAAACTACCCCCTACACTACAAAAAAAACACTGCACTACCCTAAACCCTAAAACACTACCCCCAGCATGACACCCTATACTACCCAAACACCACTGTACTACCCTAAACCTTAAAACACTACCCCCAGCACAAACCCCTGCACTACCCAAACAGAACTGCACTACCCTAAACCCTCAAACACTACCCCCAGTACGACCCCCTAAACTATCCAAACACTACTGCACTACCCTAAACCCTAAAACACTACACCCAGCACGACCCCCTACACTACACAAACACCACTGCACTACCCTAAACCCTAAAACACGACCCCTACACTACGCAAACAACACTGCACTACCCTAAACCCTAAAACACTATCACCAGCACTACCCCCTATACTACTCAAACACCACTGTACTACCCTGAACCCTAAAACACTACCCCCAGTACAAACCCCTGCACTACCCAAACAGCACTGTACTACCCGAAACCCTGAAACCCAAACCCAAGCACAACTCCCTACATTACACAAACACCACTGTACTACCCTAAACACTAAAACACTACCCCCAGCACGACCCCTTTCACTACCCAAACACCACTGCACTACCCTTAACCATAAAACACGACTCCCTACACTACAAAAACACGACTGCACTACCCTGAACCCTAAAACACTACCCCCAGTACGACCCCCTACACTACACAAACACCACTGCACTACCCTAAACCCTAAATCACTACCCCCTACACTACACAAAAGCCACTGCACTACCCTAAACCCTAAAACACTACCCACAGCACGACCCCCTACACTACACAAACACCACTGCACTGCCCTAAACCCAAAAACACTACCCGCAGTACGACCCCCTACACTACACAAACACCACTGCACTACCCTAAACTCTCAAACACTACCCTCAGTACAACCCCCTACATTAACCAAACACCACTGCACTACCCTAAACCCTAAAACACTACCCCCAGCATGACCCCTACACTACACAAACACCACTGCACTATCCTAAACCCTAAAACACTACCCCAGCATGACCCCCTACACTACACAAACAACACTGCACTACCCTAAAAAACTACCCCCTACACTACAAAAAAACCACTGCACTACCCTAAACCCTAAAACACTACCCACAGCACGACCCCCCCCCACACTACACAAACACCACTGCACTACCCTAAACCCTAAAACACTACCCCAACAATACCCCCTACACTACGCAAACAACACTGCACTACCCTAAACCTTAAAACACTACCCCCAGCAGGACACCCTATACTACCCAAACACCACTGCACTACCCTAAACCCTAAAACACTACCCCCAGCACAAACCCCTGCACTACCCAAACAGCACTGTACTACCCGAAACCCTAAAACACTATCCCCAGCACGACCCCCTACACTACACAAATACCACTGCACTACCCTAAACCCTCAAACACTACCCCCAGTACGACCCCCTTATCTACCCAAACACCACTGCACTACCCTAAACCCTAAAACACTACCCCCAGCACGACCCCCTACACTACACAAACACCATTGGACTACCCTAAACCCTAAAACACTACCCCTTACACTACGCAAACAACACTGCACTACCCTAAACCCTAAAACACTATCCCCAGCACTACCCCCTACACTACACAAACAACACTGCACTACCCTAAACCCTAAAACACTACCCCCAGCAGTACCCCTACACAACGCAAACAACACTGCACTACCCTAAACCCTAAAACACTACCCCCAACATGACCCCTTGCACTACCCAAACACCACTGCACTACTCTAAACCCTAAAACACTACCCCAGCACTAACCCCTGTACTACCCAAACAGCACTATACTACCCGAAACCCTAAAACACTATCCCCAGCACGACCCCTACACTACACAAATACCACTGCGCTACCCTAAACCCTAAAACTATCCCCAGAACGCCCCCCTACACTACCAAAGCACTACTACACTACACTAAATCTGAAATCTTCCCCAGCATGACCGCCTACACTACACAAACACCACTGCTCTACCCTAAACCCTAAAACACTACCCCAAGCACGACCCCTACATTACACAAACACCACTGTACTACCCTAAACCCTAAAACACTATCCGCAGCACGACCCCTTTCACCACCCAAACACAACTGCACTACACTAAACCCAAAAACACTACCCCCAGCACGACCCCCTTCACTACCCAAACATCACTGCACTACCCTAACCCTAAAACATGACCCCCTGCACTACAAAAACACCACTGCACTACCCTAAACCCTAAAACACTACCCCCAGCACGACCCCCTACACTACACAAACACCACTACACTACCCTAAACCCTAAAACACTATACAAAAGCCACTGCACTACCTTAAACCCTAAAACACTACCAACAGCACGACCCCCTACACTACACAAACACCACTGCACTACCCTAAACCCTAAAACACTACCAGTAGCATGACCCCCTACACTACACAAACACCACTGCACTACCCTAAACCCTCAAACACTACCCCCAGTACGACCCCTTACACTACCCGAACACCACTGTGTTTCCCTAAATCCTAAGACACTTCCCCCAGCATGACACATTACACTACATAAACACAACTGCACTACCCTAAACCCAAAAATACCACCCCCAGCACGACCCCCTACACTACACTAACACCACTGCACTACCCTAAACCCTAAAACACTACCCCAACTCTACCCCCTACACTACGCAAACAACACTGCACTACCCTAAACCCTAAAACACTACCCCCAGCATGACACCCTATACTACCCAAACACCACTGCACTACCCTAAACCTTAAAACACTACCCCAGCACAAACCCCTGCACTACCCAAACAGAACTGCACTACCCTAAACCCTCAAACACTACCCCCAGTACGACCCCCTAAACTATCCAAACACCACTGCACTACCCTAAACCCTAAAACACTACCCCCAGCACGACCCCCTATACTACACAAACACCACTGCACTACCCTAAACCCTAAAACAATACCCCCTACACTACGCAAACAACACTGCACTAACCTAAACCCTAAACCACTATCACCAGCGCTACCCCCTATACTACTCAAACACCACTGTATTACCCTGAACCCTAAAACACTACCCCCAGTACAAACCCCTGCACTACCCAAACAGCACTGTACTACCC
This sequence comes from Triturus cristatus, assembly GCF_964204655.1. Lineage (NCBI taxonomy): Eukaryota > Metazoa > Chordata > Amphibia > Caudata > Salamandridae > Triturus > Triturus cristatus. The sequence continues at coordinate 672,033,996 of NC_140579.1, read as the reverse complement.
GAAACCCTAAAACACAACCCCAAGCACGACTCCCTACATTACACAAACACCACTGTACTACCCTAAACACTAAAACACTACCCCCAGCACGACCCCTTTCACTACCCAAACACAAATGCACTACACTAAACCCAAAAGCACTACCCCCAGCACGACCCCCTACACTACCCAAACACCACTGCACTACCCTTAACCATAAAACACGACTCCCTACACTACAAAAACACGACTGCACTACCCTGAACCCTAAAACACTACCCCCAGCACGACCCCCTACACTACACAAACACCACTGCACTACCCTAAACCCTAAATCACTACCCCCTACACTACACAAAAGCCACTGCACTACCCTAAACCCTAAAACACTACCCACAGCACGACCCCCTACACTACACAAACACCACTGCACTGCCCTAATCCCAAAAACACTACCCGCAGTACGACCCCCTACACTACACAAACACCACTGCACTACCCTAAACCCTCAAACACTACCCTCAGTACAACCCCCTACACTAACCAAACACCAATGCACTACCCTAAACCCTAAAACACTACCCCAGCATGATCCCCTACACTACACAAACAACACTGCACTACCCTAAAAAACTACCCCCTACACTACACAAAAACCACTGCACTACCCTAAACCCTAAAACAGTACCCACAGCACGACCCCCCACACTACACAAACACCACTGCACTACCCTAAACCCTAAAACACTACCCCAACAATACCCCCTACACTACGCAAACAACACTGCACTACCCTAAACCTCAAAACACTACCCCCAGCATGACACCCTATACTACCCAAACACCACTGCACTACCCTAAACCCTAAAACACTACCCCCAGCACGACCCCCTACACTACACAAACACCATTGGACTACCCTAAACCCTAAAACACTACCCCTTACACTACGCAAACAACACTGCACTATCCTAAACCCTAAAACACTATCCCCAGCACTACCCCCTACACTACACAAACAACACTGCACTACCCTAAACCCTAAAACACTACCCCCAACATGACCCCTTGCACTACCCAAACACCACTGCACTACTCTAAACCCTAAAACACTACCCCAGCATGACCCCCTACACTACACAAACAACACTGCACTCCCCTAAAAAACTACCCCTACACTACACAAAAACCACTGCACTACCCTAAACCCTAAAACACTACCAACAGCACGACCCCCCACACTACACAAACACCACTGCACTACCCTAAACCCTAAAACACTACCCCAACAATACCCCACACTACGCAAACAACACTGCACTACCCTAAACCTTAAAACACTACCCCCAGCATGACACCCTATACTACCCAAACACCACTGCACTACCCTAAACCCTAAAACACTACCCCCAGCACAAACCCCTGCACTACCCAAACAGCACTGTACTACCAGAAACCCTAAAACACTATCCCCGGCACGACCCCCTACACTACACAAATACCACCGCACTACCCTAAACCCTCAAACACTACTCCAAGTACGACCCCCTATCTATCCAAACACCACTGCACTACCCTAAACCCTAAAACACTACCCCTTACACTACGCAAACAACACTGCACGATCCTAAACCCTAAAACACTATCCCCAGCACTACCCCCTACACTACACAAACAACACTGCACTACCCTAAACTCTAAAACACTACCCCCAGCAGTACCCCCTACACAACGAAAACAACACTGCACTACCCTAAACCCTAAAACACTACCCCCAACATGACCCCTTGCACTACCCAAACAACACTGCACTACTCTAAACCCTAAAACACTACCCCAGCACAAACCCCTGTACTACCCAAACAGCACTATACTACCCGAAAACCTAAAACACTATTCCCAGCACGACCCCTACACTACACAAATACCACTGCGCTACCCTAAACCCTAAAACTATCCCCAGAACGTCCCCCTACAGTACCAAAGCACTACTACACTACAGTAAATCCGGAATCTTCCCCAGCATGACCCCCTACACTACACAAACAACACTGCTCTACCCTAAACCCTAAAACACTACCCCAAGCACGACCCCTACATTACACAAACACCACTGTACTACCCTAAACCCTAAAACACTACCCCCAGCATGACCCATTTCACCACCCAAACACAACTGCACTACACTAAACCCAAAAACACTACCCCCAGCACGACCCCCTTCACTACCCAAACATCACTGCACTACCCTAACCCTAAAACACGACCCCCTGCACTACAAAAACACCACTGCACTACACTAAACCCTAAAACACTACCCCCAGCACGACCCCCTACACTACACAAACACCACTGCACTACCTTAAACCCTAAAACACTACCCACTGCACGACCCCCTACACTACACAAACACCACTGCACTACCCTAAACCCTAAAACACTACCCGCAGCATGACCCCCTACACTACCCGAACACCACTGTGTTTCCCTAAACCCTAAGACACTTCCCCCAGCATGACACATTACACTACATAAACATAACTGCACTACCCTAAACCCAAAAACACCACCCCCAGCACGACCCCTACACTACACTAACACCACTGCACTACCCTAAACCCTAAAACACTATCCCCAGCACTACACCCTACACTACACAAACACCACTGCACTACCCTTAACCCTAAAACACTTCCCCCAGCAGTATCCCCTACGCTACGCAAACACCACTGCACTACCCTAAACCCTAAAACACTACCCCCAGCAAGACCCCCTACACTACACAAACACCACTGCGCCACCCTAAACTCTAAAACACTACCCCAGCACGACCCCTTACACTACCCGAACACCTCTGTGTTTCCCTAAACCCTAACACACTTCCCCCAGCATGACACATTACACTACATAAACATAACTGAACTACCCTAAACCCAAAAACACCACCCTCAGCACGACCCCCTACACTACACTAACACCACTGCACTACCCTAAACCCTAAAACACTACCTCCAGCACTACCCCTACTCTACCCAAACACCACTGCACTACCTTAAAACCTAAAACACTGACCCCAGCACAACCCCCTATACTACACAAGCACCACTGCACTACCCTAAACCCTAAAAAACTACCCAAGCACGACACCCTACACTACCCAAGCATAACTGCACTACCCTAAACCCTAAAACACTACCACCAGCACAACTCACTACACTACCCAAACACCACTGCACTACTATAAACCTTAAATCTACCACCAGCACATCCCCCTACACTACACAAACACCACTGCACTGCCTAAAACACTACCACCAGCACAACTCACTACACTACCCAAACACCACTGCTCTACACTAAATCCTAAAACACTACCCCAGCACGACCCCCTTCACTACACAAACACCACTGCACTGCCTAAAACACTACCCCCAGCATGACCCAATACACTACACAAACACCACTGAACTACCATAAACCCTAAATCTACCCCCATCATGACCCCCTACACTACACAAATACCACTGCAAACCCTAAAACACTACCCCAGCACGACCCCTTTCACTACCCAAACAAAACTGCACTACACTAAACCCAAAAACACTACCCCCAGCACGACCCCCTACACTACCCAAACACCACTACACTACCCTAAACCCTAAAACACGAGCCCCTATACTACACAAACACCACTGCACTACCCTAAACCCTAAAACACTACCCCAGCACAACCCCCTACACTTCACAAACATCACTGCACTACCCTAAATCCTAAAACACTACCCCCTACGCTACACAAAAACCACTGCACTACCCTAAACCCTAAACCACTACCCACAGCACAACCCCCACACTACACAAACACCACTGAACTACCATAAACCCTAAATCTACCCCCATCATGACCCCCTACACTACACAAATACCACTGCAAACCCTAAAACACTACCCCAGCACGACCCCTTTCACTACCCAAACAAAACTGCACTACACTAAACCCAAAAACACTACCCCCAGCACGACCCCCTACACTACCCAAACACCACTACACTACCCTAAACCCTAAAACACGAGCCCCTATACTACACAAACACCACTGCACTACCCTAAACCCTAAAACACTACCCCAGCACAACCCCCTACACTTCACAAACATCACTGCACTACCCTAAATCCTAAAACACTACCCCCTACGCTACACAAAAACCACTGCACTACCCTAAACCCTAAACCACTACCCACAGCACAACCCCCACACTACACAAACACCACTGAACTACCATAAACCCTAAATCTACACCCATCATGACCCCCTACACTACACAAATACCACTGCAAACCCTAAAACACTACCCCAGCACGACCCCTTTCACTACCCAAACAAAACTGCACTACACTAAACCCAAAAACACTACCCCCAGCACGACCCCTACACTACCCAAACACCACTACACTACCCTAAACCCTAATACACGAGCCCCTATACTACACAAACACCACTGCACTACCCTAAACCCTGAAACACTACCCTCAGCACGACCCCCTACACTACACAAACATCACTGCACTACCCTAAATCCTAAAACACTACCCCCTACACTACACAAAAACCACTGCACTACCCTAAACCCTAAACCACTACCCACAGCACGACCCCCCACACTACACAAACACCACTGCACTACCCTAAACCCTAAAACCCTACCCCAACACAACCCCCTACACTACCCACACACCACGTTACTACCCTAAACCCTAAAACACTACCCGCAGCATGAGCCCTATACTACACAAACACCACTGCACTGCCCTAAACCCTAAAACACTACCCCCAGCATGACCCCCATACAACCCAAACACGACTGCTCTACCCTAAACCCTAGAACACTACCCAAGCACGACACCCTACACTACCCAAGCAAAACTGCACTACCCTAAATCCTAAAACACTACCACCAGCACAACTCACTACACTACCCAAACACCACTGCACTACTCTAAACCCGAAATCTATCCCCAGCACATCCCCTACACTAGACAAACACCACTGCACTGCCTAAAACACTACCACCAGCACAACTCACTACACTACCCAAACACCACTGCTCTACAATAAATCGTAAAACACTACCCCCAGCACGACCCCCTTCACTACACAAACACCCCTGCACTGCCTATAACACTACCCCCCGCACGAACCCCTATATTACACAAACACCACTGAACTCCCCTAAACCCTAAATCTACCCCCAGCATGACCCTCTACACTACACAAACACCACTGCACTTCCCTAAACCCTAAAACACTACCCTAAGCACGACCCCCTATATTACACAAACACCACTGAACTACCCTAAACCCTAAATCTACCCCCAGCATGACCCTCTACACTACACAAACACCACTGCACTACCCTAAAACCTAAAACAACACTACCCTAAGCACGAACCCCTACATTACACAAACACCACTGTACTACCCTAAACCCTAAAATACTACTCCCAGCACGACCCCTTTCACTACCCAAACAAAACTGCACTACACTAAACCCAAAAACACTACCCCAGCATGACCCCCTACACTATCGAAACACAACTGCAATACCCTAAACCCTAAAACATGACCCCCTATACTACACAAATACCACTGCACTACCCTAAACCCTAAAACACTACCCCCCGCACGAACCCCTACACTACACAAACAGCACTGAACTCCCCTAAACCCTCAATCTACCCCCAGTATGACCCTCTACACTACACAAACACCACTGCACTTCCCTAAACCCTAAAACACTACCCTAAGCACGACCCCCTATATTACACAAACACCACTGAACTACCCGAAACCCTAAATCTACCCCCAGCATGACCCTCTACACTACACAAACACCACTGCACTACCCTAAACCCTAAAACAACACTACCCTAAGTACGAACCGCTACATTACACAAACACCACTGAACTACCCTAAACCCTAAAACACTACCCCCAGCACGACCCCTTTCACTACCCAAACAAAACTGCACTACACTAAACCCAAAAACACTACCCCCAGCATGACCCCCTACACTATCGAAACACCACTGCACTACCCTAAACCCTAAAACATGACCCCCTATACTACACAAACACCACTGCACTACCCTAAACCCTAAAACACTACCCCCAGCATGACCCCCTACACTACACAAACACCACTGCACTACCCTAAACCCTAAAACACTACCCCCTAAACTACACAAAAACCACTGCACTACCCTAAACCCTAAAACACTACCCACAGCACGACCCCCACACTACACAAACACCACTGCACTACCCTAAACCCTAAAACCCTACCCCAACACAACCCCCTACACTACCCACACACCACGTTACTACCCTAAACCCTAAAACACTACCCGCAGCATGAGCCCTATACTACACAAACACCACTGCACTGCCCTAAACCCTAAAACACTACCCCCAGCATGACCCCCATACAACCCAAACACGACTGCTCTACCCTAAACCCTAGAACACTACCCAAGCACGACACCCTACACTACCCAAGCAAAACTGCACTACCCTAAATCCTAAAACACTACCACCAGCACAACTCACTACACTACCCAAACACCACTGCACTACTCTAAACCCGAAATCTATCCCCAGCACATCCCCCTACACTAGACAAACACCACTGCACTGCCTAAAACACTACCACCAGCACAACTCACTACACTACCCAAACACCACTGCTCTACAATAAATCGTAAAACACTACCCCCAGCACGACCCCCTTCACTACACAAACACCCCTGCACTGCCTATAACACTACCCCCCGCACGAACCCCTATATTACACAAACACCACTGTACTACCCTAAAACCTAAAACACTACCCCCAGCATGACCCCTTTCACCACCCAAACACAACTGCACTACACTAAACCCAAAAACACTACCCCCAGCACGACCCCCTACACTACCCAAACACCACTGCACTAACCTAAACCCTAAAACATGACCCTCTACACTACAAAAACACCACTGCAATACCCTAAACCCTAAAACACTACCCACAGCACGACCCCCTACACTACACTAACACCACTGCCATACCGTAACCCTAAAACACTACCCCAACATTACCCCTACACTACCCAAACACCACTGCACTACCCTAAACCCTAAAACACTACCCGCAGCATGACCCCCTACACTACACAAACACCAATGCTCTACCCTAAACCCTAAAACACTACCCGCAGCATGACCCCCTACACTACACAAACACCAATGCACAACCCTAAACCCTCAAACCTTACCCACAGCATGACCCGCTACACTACCCAAACACTACTGCACTACCCTAAACCCTAAAACACTACCCGCAGCAGTATCCCCTACACTACGCAAACACCACTGCACTACCCTTAACGCTAAAACACTACCCCCAGCATCACCCCCTACACTACACAAACACTAATGCACTACCCTACTGCACTACACTAAACCCTAAAACACTACCCCCAGCATGAACCCCTACACTACACAAACACCACTGCACTACCCTAAACCCGAAAACACTACCCCAGCACAACCCCCTGCACTACCCAAACAGCACTACACTACCCTAAACCCTAAAACACTACCCCCAGCACGTCCCCCTACACTACCCAAACACCACTGCACTACACTAAATCCCAAATCTTCCCCAGCATGACCCCCTACACTACACAAACACAACTGCACAACCCTAAACCCTAAAACAACACTACCCTAAGCACGAACCCCTACAATACACAAACACCACTGAACTACCCTAAACCCTAAAACACTACCCCCAGCACGACCCCTTTCACTACCCAAACAAAACTCCACTACACTAAACCCAAAAACACTACCCCCAGCATGACCCCCTACACTATCGAAACACCACTGCACTACCCTAAACCCTAAAACATGACCCCCTATACTACACAAACACCACTGCACTACCCTAAACCCTAAAACACTACCCCCAGCATGACCCCCTACACTACACAAACACCACTGCACTACCCTAAACCCTAAAACACTACCCCCTAAACTACACAAAAACCACTGCACTACCCTAAACCCTAAAACACTACCCACAGCACGACCCCCACACTACACAAACACCACTGCACTACCCTAAACCCTAAAACACTACCCCAACACTACCCCCTACACTACCCAGACAACACTGTACTACCCTAAACCCTAAAACACTACCCGCAACATGACCCCTACACTACTCAAACACCACTGCACTACCCTAAACCCTAAAACACTACCCCCAGCATGACCCCCCATACAACCCAAACACGACTTCTCTACCCTAAACCCTAGAACACTACCCAAGCACGACACCCTACACTACCCAAGCAAAACTGCACTACCCTAAATCCTAAAACACTACCACCAGCACAACTCACTACACTACCCAAACACCACTGCACTACTCTAAACCCGAAATCTATCCCCAGCACATCCCCCTACACTAGACAAACACCACTGCACTGCCTAAAACACTACCACCAGCACAACTCACTACACTACCCAAACACCACTGCTCTACAATAAATCGTAAAACACTACCCCCAGCACGACCCCCTTCACTACACAAACACCCCTGCACTGCCTATAACACTACCCCCCGCACGAACCCTATATTACACAAACACCACTGAACTCCCCTAAACCCTAAATCTACCCCCAGCATGACCCTCTACACTACACAAACACCACTGCACTTCCCTAAACCCTAAAACACTACCCTAAGCACGACCCCCTATATTACACAAACACCACTGAACTACCCTAAACCCTAAATCTACCCCCAGCATGACCCTCTACACTACACAAACACCACTGCACTACCCTAAAACCTAAAACAACACTACCCTAAGCACGAACCCCTACATTACACAAACACCACTGTACTACCCTAAACCCTAAAATACTACTCCCAGCACGACCCCTTTCACTACCCAAACAAAACTGCACTACACTAAACCCAAAAACACTACCCCCAGCATGACCCCCTACACTATCGAAACACAACTGCAATACCCTAAACCCTAAAACATGACCCCCTATACTACACAAATACCACTGCACTACCCTAAACCCTAAAACACTACCCCCCCGCACGAACCCCTACACTACACAAACAGCACTGAACTCCCCTAAACCCTACATCTACCCCCAGTATGACCCTCTACACTATACAAACACCACTGCACTTCCCTAAACCCTAAAACACTACCCTATGCACGACCCCCTATATTACACAAACACCACTGAACTACCCGAAACCCTAAATCTACCCCCAGCATGACCCTCTACACTACACAAACACCACTGCACTACCCTAAACCCTAAAACAACACTACCCTAAGCACGAACCGCTACATTACACAAACACCACTGAACTACCCTAAACCCTAAAACACTACCCCCAGCACGACCCCTTTCACTACCCAAACAAAACTGCACTACACTAAACCCAAAAACACTACCCCCAGCATGACCCCCTACACTATCGAAACACCACTGCACTACCCTAAACCCTAAAACATGACCCCCTATACTACACAAACACCACTGCACTACCCTAAACCCTAAAACACTACATCCAGCATGACCCCCTACACTACACAAACACCACTGCACTACCCTAAACCCTAAAACACTACCCCCTAAACTACACAAAAACCACTGCACTACCCTAAACCCTAAAACACTACCCACAGCACGACCCCCACACTACACAAACACCACTGCACTACCCTAAACCCTAAAACACTACCCCAACACTACCCCCTACACTACCCAGACAACACTGTACTACCCTAAACCCTAAAACACTACCCGCAACATGACCCCTACACTACTCAAACACCACTGCACTACCCTAAACCCTAAAACACTACCCCCAGCATGACCACCTACACTACACAAACATCACTAGACTACCCTACTCCACTGCACTAAACACTAAAACACTACCCCCAGCATGACCCCCTAGACAACCCAAACACGCCTGCACTACCCTAAACCCTAAAACACTACCCCCAGCACAAACCCCTGCACTACCCAAACAGCACTGCACTACCCGAAACCCTAAAACACTATCCCCAGCACGACCCCCTACACTACACAAATACCACTGTGCTACCCTAAACAGTAAAACTATCCCCAGCACGTCCCCCTACACTACCCAAACACTACTGCTCTACACTAAATCCCAAATCTTCCCCAGCATGACCCCCTACACTACACAAACATGACTGCACTACTCTAAACCCTAAAACACTACCCAAGGCACGACCCCTACATTACACAAACACCACTGTACTACCCTAAAACCTAAAACACTACCCCCAGCATGACCCCTTTCACCACCCAAACACAACTGCACTACACTAAACCCAAAAACACTACCCCCAGCACGACCCCCTACACTACCCAAACACCACTGCACTAACCTAAACCCTAAAACATGACCCTCTACACTACAAAAACACCACTGCAATACCCTAAACCCTAAAACACTACCCACAGCACGACCCCCTACACTACACTAACACCACTGCCATACCGTAACCCTAAAACACTACCCCAACATTACCCCTACACTACCCAAACACCACTGCACTACCCTAAACCCTAAAACACTACCCGCAGCATGACCCCCTACACTACACAAACACCAATGCTCTACCCTAAACCCTAAAACACTACCCGCAGCATGACCCCCTACACTACACAAACACCAATGCACAACCCTAAACCCTCAAACCTTACCCACAGCATGACCCGCTACACTACCCAAACACTACTGCACTACCCTAAACCCTAAAACACTACCCGCAGCAGTATCCCCTACACTACGCAAACACCACTGCACTACCCTAAACGTTAAAACACTACCCCCAGCATCACCCCCTACACTACACAAACACTAATGCACTACCCTACTGCACTACACTAAACCCTAAAACACTACCCCCAGCATGAACCCCTACACTACACAAACACCACTGCACTACCCTAAACCCTAAAACACTACCCCTGCACAACCCCCTGCACTACCCAAACAGCACTACACTACCCTAAACCCTAAAACACTATCCCCAGCACGTCCCCCTACACTACCCAAACACCACTGCACTACACTAAATCCCAAATCTTCCCCAGCATGACCCCCTACACTACACAAACACAACTGCACAACCCTAAACCCTAAAACAACACTACCCTAAGCACGAACCGCTACAATACACAAACACCACTGAACTACCCTAAACCCTAAAACACTACCCCCAGCACGACCCCTTTCACTACCCAAACAAAACTCCACTACACTAAACCCAAAAACACTACCCCCAGCATGACCCCTACACTATCGAAACACCACTGCACTACCCTAAACCCTAAAACATGACCCCCTATACTACACAAACACCACTGCACTACCCTAAACCCTAAAACACTACCCCCAGCATGACCCCCTACACTACACAAACACCACTGCACTACCCTAAACCCTAAAACACTACCCCCTAAACTACACAAAAACCACTGCACTACCCTAAACCCTAAAACACTACCCACAGCACGACCCCCACACTACACAAACACCACTGCACTACCCTAAACCCTAAAACACTACCCCAACACTACCCCCTACACTACCCAAACAACACTGTACTACCCTAAACCCTAAAACACTACCCGCAACATGACCCCTACACTACTCAAACACCACTGCACTACCCTATACCCTAAAACACTACCCCCAGCATGACCACCTACACTACACAAACATCACTGCACTACCCTACTCCACTGCACTAAACATTAAAACACTACCCCCAGCATGACCCCCTAGACAACCCAAACACGACTGCACTACCCTAAACCCTAAAACACTACCCCCAGCACAAACCCCTGCACTACCCAAACAGCACTGCACTACCCGAAACCCTAAAACACTATCCCCAGCACGACCCCCTACACTACACAAATACCACTGTGCTACCCTAAACAGTAAAACTATCCCCAGCACGTCCCCCTACACTACCCAAACACTACTGCTCTACACTAAATCCCAAATCTTCCCCAGCATGACCCCCTACACTACACAAACATGACTGCACTACTCTAAACCCTAAAACACTACCCAAGGCACGACCCCTACATTACACAAACACCACTGTACTACCCTAAAACCTAAAACACTACCCCCAGCATGACCCCTTTCACCACCCAAACACAACTGCACTACACTAAACCCAAAAACACTACCCCCAGCACGACCCCCTACACTACCCAAACACCACTGCACTACCCTAAACCCTAAAACATGACCCCCTACACTACAAAAACACCACTGCAATACCCTAAACCCTAAAACACTACCCACAGCACGACCCTCTACACTACACTAACACCACTGCCATACCGTAACCCTAAAACACTACCCCAACATTACCCCTACACTACCCAAATACCACTGCACTACCCTAAACCCTAAAACACTACCCGCAGCATGACCCCCTACACTACACAAACACCAATGCTCTACCCTAAACCCTAAAACACTACCCGCAGCATGACCCCCTACACTACACAAACACCAATGCACAACCCTAAACCCTCAAACCTTACCCACAGCATGACCCGCTACACTACCCAAACACTACTGCACTACCCTAAACCCTAAAACACTACCCGCAGCAGTATCCCCTACACTACGCAAACAACACTGCACTACCCTAAACGCTAAAACACTACCCCCAGCATCACCCTCTACACTACACAAACACTAATGCACTACCCTACTGCACTACACTAAACCCTAAAACACTACCCCCAGCATGAACCCCTACACTACACAAACACCACTGCACTACCCTAAACCCTAAAACACTACCCCAGCACAACCCCCTGCACTACCCAAACAGCACTACACTACCCTAAACCCTAAAACACTATCCACAGCACGTCCCCCTACACTACCCAAACACCACTGCACTACACTAAATCCCAAATCTTCCCCAGCATGACCCCCTACACTACACAAACACAACTGCACAACCCTAAACCCTAAAACACTACCCCCAGAATGACCCCCGACACTACCCGAACGCCACTTCACTACCCTAAACCTTAAATCTACCCCCTACACTACACAAACACCACTGCACTGCCCTAAACCCTAAAACAGTACCCCCAGCATGACCCCCTACAATACTGAAACACCACTGCACTACCCTAAACCCTAAAACACTACCCACAGCAAGACCCCCTACACTACACTAACACCACTGCCATACCGTAACCTTAAAACACTACCCCAACATTACCCATACACTACCCAAACACCACTGCACTACCCTAAACCCTAAAACACTACCCGCAGCATGACCCCCTACACTACACAAACACCAATGCACTACCCTAAACCCTCAAACCTTACCCCAAGCACGACCCGCTACACTACCCAAACACTACTGCACTACCCTAAACCCTAAAACACTACCCGCAGCAGTATCCCCTACACTACGCAAACACCACTGCACTACCCTAAACGCTAAAACACTACCCCCAGCATCACCTCCTACACTACACAAACACTAATGCACTACCCTACTGCACTACACTAAACCCTAAAACACTACCCCCAGCATGAACCCCTACACTACACAAACACCACTGCACTACCCTAAACCCTAAAACACTACCCCAGCACAACCCCCTGCACTACCCAAACAGCACTACACTACCCTAAACCCTAAAACACTATCCCCAGCACGTCCCCCTACACTACCCAAACACCACTGCACTACACTAAATCCCAAATCTTCCCCAGCATGACACCCTACACTACACAAACACAACTGCACAACCCTAAACCCTAAACTACTACCCCCAGAATGACCCCCGACAATACCCGAATGCCACCTTACTACCCTAAACCTTAAATCTACCCCCTACACTACACAAACACCACTGCACTGCCCTAAACCCTAAAACACTACCCCCAGCACGACCCCTTACAATACTGAAACACCACTGCACTACCCTAAACCCTAAAACACTACCCACAGCAAGACCCCCTACACTACACAAAAACCACTGCGCTATCCTAAACCCTCAAACACTACCCCCAGTACGACCCCCTACACTACCCAAACACCTCTGCACTACCCTAAACCCTAAAACACTACCCCCAGCACGACCCCCTACACTACCCAAACACCACTGCACTACCCTAAAACCTAAAACACTGACCCCAGCACGACCCCCTATACTACACAAGCACCACTGCACTACCCTAAACACTAAAACACTACCCAAGCACGAAACCCTACACTACCCAAGAATAACTGCACTACCCTAAACCCTAAAACACTACCACCAGCACAACTCGCTACACTACCCAAACACCACTGCACTACTATAAACCCTAAATCTACCCCCAGCATGACCCCCTACACTACACAAATACCACTGCATTACCCTAAACCCTAAAACACTACCCCAGCACGACCCCCTACACTACCCAAACACTACTGCTCTACACTAAATCCCAAATCTTCCCCAGCATGACCCCCTACACTACACAAACATGACTGCACTACTCTAAACCCTAAAACACTACCCAAGGCACGACCCCTACATTACACAAACACCACTGTACTACCCTAAAACCTAAAACACTACCCCCAGCATGACCCCTTTCACCACCCAAACACAACTGCACTACACTAAACCCAAAAACACTACCCCCAGCACGACCCCCTACACTACCCAAACACCACTGCACTACCCTAAACCCTAAAACATGACCCCCTACACTACAAAAACACCACTGCAATACCCTAAACCCTAAAACACTACCCACAGCACGACCCTCTACACTACACTAACACCACTGCCATACCGTAACCCTAAAACACTACCCCAACATTACCCCTACACTACCCAAATACCACTGCACTACCCTAAACCCTAAAACACTACCCGCAGCATGACCCCCTACACTACACAAACACCAATGCTCTACCCTAAACCCTAAAACACTACCCGCAGCATGACCCCCTACACTACACAAACACCAATGCACAACCCTAAACCCTCAAACCTTACCCACAGCATGACCCGCTACACTACCCAAACACTACTGCACTACCCTAAACCCTAAAACACTACCCGCAGCAGTATCCCCTACACTACGCAAACAACACTGCACTACCCTAAACGCTAAAACACTACCCCCAGCATCACCCTCTACACTACACAAACACTAATGCACTACCCTACTGCACTACACTAAACCCTAAAACACTACCCCCAGCATGAACCCCTACACTACACAAACACCACTGCACTACCCTAAAACACTACCCCAGCACAACCCCCTGCACTACCCAAACAGCACTACACTACCCTAAACCCTAAAACACTATCCCCAGCACGTCCCCCTACACTACCCAAACACCACTGCACTACACTAAATCCCAAATCTTCCCCAGCATGACCCCCTACACTACACAAACACAACTGCACAACCCTAAACCCTAAAACACTACCCCCAGAATGACCCCCGACACTACCCGAACGCCACTTCACTACCCTAAACCTTAAATCTACCCCCTACACTACACAAACACCACTGCACTGCCCTAAACCCTAAAACACTACCCCCAGCACGACCCCCTACAATACTGAAACACCACTGCACTACCCTAAACCCTAAAACACTACCCACAGCAAGACCCCCTACACTACACTAACACCACTGCCATACCGTAACCTTAAAACACTACCCCAACATTACCCATACACTACCCAAACACCACTGCACTACCCTAAACCCTAAAACACTACCCGCAGCATGACCCCCTACACTACACAAACACCAATGCACTACCCTAAACCCTCAAACCTTACCCCAAGCACGACCCGCTACACTACCCAAACACTACTGCACTACCCTAAACCCTAAAACACTACCCGCAGCAGTATCCCCTACACTACGCAAACACCACTGCACTACCCTAAACGCTAAAACACTACCCCCAGCATCACCTCCTACACTACACAAACACTAATGCACTACCCTACTGCACTACACTAAACCCTAAAACACTACCCCCAGCATGAACCCCTACACTACACAAACACCACTGCACTACCCTAAACCCTAAAACACTACCCCAGCACAACCCCCTGCACTACCCAAACAGCACTACACTACCCTAAACCCTAAAACACTATACCCAGCACGTCCCCCTACACTACCCAAACACCACTGCACTACACTAAATCCCAAATCTTCCCCAGCATGACACCCTACACTACACAAACACAACTGCACAACCCTAAACCCTAAACTACTACCCCCAGAATGACCCCCGACAATACCCGAATGCCACCTTACTACCCTAAACCTTAAATCTACCCCCTACACTACACAAACACCACTGCACTGCCCTAAACCCTAAAACACTACCCCCAGCACGACCCCTTACAATACTGAAACACCACTGCACTACCCTAAACCCTAAAACACTACCCACAGCAAGACCCCCTACACTACACAAAAACCACTGCGCTATCCTAAACCCTCAAACACTACCCCCAGTACGACCCCCTACACTACCCAAACACCTCTGCACTACCCGAAACCCTAAAACACTACCCCCAGCACGACCCCCTACACTACCCAAACACCACTGCACTACCCTAAAACCTAAAACACTGACCCCAGCACGACCCCCTATACTACACAAGCACCACTGCACTACCCTAAACACTAAAACACTACCCAAGCACGAAACCCTACACTACCCAAGAATAACTGCACTACCCTAAACCCTAAAACACTACCACCAGCACAACTCGCTACACTACCCAAACACCACTGCACTACTATAAACCCTAAATCTACCCCCAGCATGACCCCCTACACTACACAAATACCACTGCATTACCCTAAACCCTAAAACACTACCCCAGCACGACCCCTTTCACTACCCAAACAAAACTGCACTACACTAAACCCCAAAACACTACCCCCAGCACGACCCCCTACACTACCCAAACACCACTGCACTACCCTAAACCCTAAATCACGACCCCCTATACTACACAAACACCACTGCACTACCCTAAATCCTAAAACACTACCCCCAGCACAACCCCCTACACTACACAAACACCACTGCACTACCCTAAACCCTAAAACACTACCCCCTACACTACAAAAAAACACCTGCACTACCCTAAACCCTAAACCACTACTCACAGCACGACCCCCCACACTACACAAACACCACTGCACTACCCTAAACCCTAAAGCCCTATCCCAACACTACCCCCTACACTACCCACACACCACTGTACTACCCTAAACCCTAAAACACTACCCGTAGCACAAGCCCTACACCACACAATCACCACTGCACTACCCTAAACCCTAAAACACATACCCCCAGCATGACCACCTACACTACACAAACACCACTGCACTACCCTACTGCACTACACTAAACCCTAAAACACTACCCCCAGCATGACCCCCTATACAACCCAAACATGACTGCTCTACCCTAAACCGTAGAACACTACCCAAGCACGACACCCTACACTACCCAAGCAAAACTGCTCTACCCTAAATCCTAAAACGCTACCACCAGCACAACTCACTACACTACCTAAACACCACTGCACTACTCTAAACCCTAAATCTACCCCCAGCACATCCCCCTACACTAGACAAACACCACGACACTGCCTAAAACACTACCCCCCGCACGACCCCCTACACTACACAAACACCACTGAACTACCCTAAACCCTATATCTACCCCCAGCATGACCCTCTACACTACACAAACACCACTGCACTTCCCTAAACCCTAAAACACTACCCTAAGCACGTCCCCCTACATTACACAAACACCACTTAACTACCCTAAATTCTAAATCTACCCCCAGCATGACCCTCTACACTACACAAACAGCACTGCGCTAACCTAAACCCTAAAACAGCACTACCCTAAGCACGACCCCCTACATTACACAAATTCCACTGTACTACCCTAAACCCTAAAACACTACCCCCAGCACGACCCATTTCACTACTCAAACAAACCTGCACTACACTAAACCCAAAAACACTACCCCCAGGATGACCCCCTACACTAACCAAACACCACTGCACTACCCTAAACCCTAAAACATGACCCCCTATACTACACAAACACCACTGCACTACCCTAAACCCTAAAACACTACCCCAGCACGACCCCCTACACTACACAAACACCACTGCACTACCCTAAACCCTAAAACACTACCCCCTAAACTACACAAAAACCACTGCACTACCCTAAACCCTAAATCACTACCCACAGCAGGACCCCCACACTACACAAACACCACTCGCACTACCCTAAACCCTAAAACACTACCCCAACACTACCCCCTATACTACCCAAACACCACTGTGCTACCCTAAACCCTAAAACACTACCCCCAGCACGGCCCCCTTCACTACCCAAACACAACTGGACTACACTAAACACAAAAACAGTACCCCCAGCATGACCCCCTACACTACCCAAACACCGCTGCACTACCCTAAACCCTAAAACACTACCCACAGCACGACCCCCACACTACACAAACACCACTGCACTACCCTAAACCCTAAAACACTACCCCAACACTACCCCCTACACTACCCAGACAACACTGTACTACCCTAAACCCTAAAACACTACCCGCAACATGACCCCTACACTACTCAAACACCACTGCACTACCCTAAACCCTAAAACACTACCCCCAGCATGACCACCTACACTACACAAACATCACTGCACTACCCTACTCCACTGCACTAAACACTAAAACACTACCCCCAGCATGACCCCCTAGACAACCCAAACACGCCTGCACTACCCTAAACCCTAAAACACTACCCCCAGCACAAACCCCTGCACTACCCAAACAGCACTGCACTACCCGAAACCCTAAAACACTATCCCCAGCACGACCCCCTACACTACACAAATACCACTGTGCTACCCTAAACAGTAAAACTATCCCCAGCACGTCCCCCTACACTACCCAAACACTACTGCTCTACACTAAATCCCAAATCTTCCCCAGCATGACCCCCTACACTACACAAACATGACTGCACTACTCTAAACCCTAAAACACTACCCAAGGCACGACCCCTACATTACACAAACACCACTGTACTACCCTAAAACCTAAAACACTACCCCCAGCATGACCCCTTTCACCACCCAAACACAACTGCACTACACTAAACCCAAAAACACTACCCCCAGCACGACCCCCTACACTATCCAAACACCACTGCACTACCCTAAACCCTAAAACATGACCCCCTACACTACAAAAACACCACTGCAATACCCTAAACCCTAAAACACTACCCACAGCACGACCCCCTACACTACACTAACACCACTGCCATACCGTAACCCTAAAACACTACCCCAACATTACCCCTACACTACCCAAACACCACTGCACTACCCTAAACCCTAAAACACTACCCGCAGCATGACCCCCTACACTACACAAACACCAATGCTCTACCCTAAACCCTAAAACACTACCCGCAGCATGACCCCCTACACTACACAAACACCAATGCACAACCCTAAACCCTCAAACCTTATCCACAGCATGACCCGCTACACTACCCAAACACTACTGCACTACCCTAAACCCTAAAACACTACCCGCAGCAGTATCCCCTACACTACGCAAACACCACTGCACTACCCTAAACGCTAAAACACTACCCCCAGCATCACCCCCTACACTACACAAACACTAATGCACTAACCTACTGCACTACACTAAACCCTAAAACACTACCCCCAGCATGAACCCCTACACTACACAAACACCACTGCACTACCCTAAACCCTAAAACACTACCCCAGCACAACCCCCTGCACTACCCAAACAGCACTACACTACCCTAAACCCTAAAACACTATCCCCAGCACGTCCCCCTACACTACCCAAACACCACTGCACTACACTAAATCCCAAATCTTCCCCAGCATGACCCCCTACACTACACAAACACAACTGCACAACCCTAAACCCTAAAACAACACTACCCTAAGCACGAACCGCTACAATACACAAACACCACTGAACTACCCTAAACCCTAAAACACTACCCCCAGCACGACCCCTTTCACTACCCAAACAAAACTGCACTACACTAAACCCAAAAACACTACCCCCAGCATGACCCCCTACACTATCGAAACACCACTGCACTACCCTAAACCCTAAAACATGACCCCCTATACTACACAAACACCACTGCACTACCCTAAACCCTAAAACACTACCCCCAGCATGACCCCCTACACTACACAAACACCACTGCACTACCCTAAACCCTAAAACACTACCCCCTAAACTACACAAAAACCACTGCACTACCCTAAACCCTAAAACACTACCCACAGCACGACCCCCACACTACACAAACACCACTGCACTACCCTAAACCCTAAAACACTACCCCAACACTACCCCCTACACTACCCAAACAACACTGTACTACCCTAAACCCTAAAACACTACCCGCAACATGACCCCTACACTACTCAAACACCACTGCACTACCCTATACCCTAAAACACTACCCCCAACATGACCACCTACACTACACAAACATCACTGCACTACCCTACTCCACTGCACTAAACACTACCCCCAGCATGACCCCCTAGACAACCCAAACACGACTGCACTACCCTAAACCCTAAAACACTACCCCAGCACAAACCCCTGCACTACCCAAACAGCACTGCACTACCCGAAACCCTAAAACACTATCCCCAGCACGACCCCCTACACTACACAAATACCACTGTGCTACCCTAAACAGTAAAACTATCCCCAGCACGTCCCCCTACACTACCCAAACACTACTGCTCTACACTAAATCCCAAATCTTCCCCAGCATGACCCCCTACACTACACAAACATGACTGCACTACTCTAAACCCTAAAACACTACCCAAGGCACAACCCCTACATTACACAAACACCACTGTACTACCCTAAAACCTAAAACCTTACCCCCAGCATGACCCCTTTCACCACCCAAACACAACTGCACTACACTAAACCCAAAAACACTACCCCCAGCACGACCCCCTACACTACCCAAACACCACTGCACTACCCTAAACCCTAAAACATGACCCCCTACACTACAAAAACACCACTGCAATGCCCTAAACCCTAAAACACCACCCACAGCACGACCCCCTACACTACACTAACACCACTGCCATACCGTAACCCTAAAACACTACCCCCTACACTACAAAAAAAACCACTGCACTACCCTAAACCCTAAACCACTACTCACAGCACGACCCCCCACACTACACAAACACCACTGCACTACCCTAAACCCTAAAGCCCTATCCCAACACTACCCCCTACACTACCCACACACCACTGTACTACCCTAAACCCTAAAACACTACCCGTAGCACAAGCCCTACACCACACAAACACCACTGCACTACCCTAAACCCTAAAACACTACCCCCAGCATGACCACCTACACTACACAAACCCCACTGCACTACCCTACTGCACTACACTAAACCCTAAAACACTACCCCCAGCATGACCCCCTATACAACCCAAACATGACTGCTCTACCCTAAACCCTAGAACACTACCCAAGCACGACACCCTACACTACCCAAGCAAAACTGCTGTACCCTAAATCCTAAAACGCTACCACCAGCACAACTCACTACACTACCTAAACACCACTGCACTACTCTAAACCCTAAATCTACCCCCAGCACATCCCCCTACACTAGACAAACACCACGACACTGCCTAAAACACTACCCCCCGCACGACCCCCTACACTACACAAACACCACTGAACTACCCTAAACCCTATATCTACCCCCAGCATGACCCTCTACACTACACAAACACCACTGCACTTCCCTAAGCCCTAAAACACTACCCTAAGCACGTCCCCCTACATTACACAAACACCACTTAACTACCCTAAATTCTAAATCTACCCCCAGCATGACCCTCTACACTACACAAACAGCACTGCGCTAACCTAAACCCTAAAACAGCACTACCCTAAGCACGACCCCCTACTTTACACAAATTTCACTATACTACCCTAAACCCTAAAACACTACCCCCAGCACGACCCATTTCACTACCCAAACAAACCTGCACTACACTAAACCCAAAAACACTACCCCCAGGATGACCCCCTACACTACCCAAACACCACTGCACTACCCTAAACCCTAAAACATGACCCCCTATACTACACACACACCACTGCACTACCCTAAACCCTAAAACACTACCCCAGAACGACCCCCTACACTACACAAACACCACTGCACTACCCTAAACCCTAAAACACTACCCCCTAAACTACACAAAAACCACTGCACTACCCTAAACCCTAAAACACTACCCCAACACTACCCCCTATCCTACCCAAACACCACTGTGCTACCCTAAACCCTAAAACACTACCCCCAGCACGGCCCCCTTCACTACCCAAACACAACTGGACTACACTAAACACAAAAACAGTACCCCCAGCATGACCCCCTACACTACCTAAACACCACTGCACTACCCTAAACCACGACCCCTACACTACACAAACACCACTGCACTACCCTAAACCATAAAACAGTCCCCCCAGCACGACCCCCTACACTACACAAACACCACTGCACCATCCTAAACCCTCAAACACTACCCCCAGTACGACCCCCTACACTACCCAAACACCACTGCACTACCCTAAACCCTAAAACACTACCCCCAGCACGACCCCCTATACTACACAAGCACCACTGCACTACCCTAAACACTAAAACACTACCCAAGCACGAAACCCTACACTACCCAAGCATAACTGCACTACCCTAAACCCTAAAACACTACCACCAGCACAACTCGCTACACTACCCAAACACCACGGCACTGCCTAAAACACTACCCCCAGCACGACCCAATACACTACGCAAACACCACTGAACTACCATAAACCCTAAATCTACCCCCAGCATGACCCCCTACACTACACAAATACCACTGCACTACCCTAAACCCTAAAACACTACCCCAGCACGACCCCTTTCACTACCCAAACAAATCTGCACTACACTAAACCCAAAAACACTACCCCCAGCACGACCCCCTACACTACCCAAACACCACTGCACTACCCTAAACCCTAAATCACGACCCCCTATACTACACAAACACCACTGCACTACCCTAAATCCTAAAACACTACCCCCAGCACGACCCCCTACACTACACAAACACCACTGCACTACCCTAAACCCTAAACCACTACTCACAGCACGACCCCCCACACTACAAAAAAACCACTGCACTACCCTAAACCCTAAACCACGTCTCACAGCACGACCCCCCACACTACACAAACACCACTGCACTACCCTAAACCCTAAAACCCTATCCCAACACTACCCCCTACACTACCCACACACCACTGTACTACCCTAAACCCTAAAACACTACCCGCAGCACAAGCCCTACACCACACAAACACCTACTGCACTACACTAAACCCTAAAACACTACCCCCAGCATGACCCCCTATACAACCCAAACATGACTGCTCTACCGTAAACCCTAGAACACTACCCAAGCACGACACCCTACACTACCCAAGCAAAACTGCTCTACCCTAAATCCTAAAACGCTACCACTAGCACAACTCACTACACTACCTAAACACCACTGCACTACTCTAAACCCTAAATCTACCCCCAGCACATCCCCCTACACTAGACAAACACCACGACACTGCCTAAAACACTACCCCCCGCACGACCCCCTACACTACACAAACACCACTGAACTACCCTAAACCCTATATCTACCCCCAGCATGACCCTCTACACTACACAAACACCACTGCACTTCCCTAAACCCTAAAACACTACCCTAAGCATGACCCCCCACGTTACACAAACACCACTTAACTACCCTAAACCCTGAATCTACCCCCAGCATGACCCTCTACACTACACAAACAGCACTGCGCTACCCTAAACCCTAAAACAACACTACCCTAAGCACGACCCCCTACATTACACAAATTCCACTGTACTACCCTAAACCCTAAAACACTACCCCCAGCACGACACCTTTCACTACCCAAACAAACCTGCACTACACTAAACCCAAAAACACTACCCCCAGGATGACCCCCTACACTATTGAAACACCACTGCACTACCCTAAACCCTAAATCACGACCCCCTATACTACACAAACACCACTGCACTACCCTAAATCCTAAAACACTACCCCCAGCACGACCCCCTACACTACACAAACACCACTGCACTACCCTAAACCCTAAACCACTACTCACAGCACGACCCCCCACACTACAAAAAAAACCACTGCACTACCCTAAACCCTAAACCACTACTCACAGCACGACCCCCCACACTACACAAACACCACTGCACTACCCTAAACCCTAAAACCCTATCCCAACACTACCCCCTACACTACCCACACACCACTGTACTACCCTAAACCCTAAAACACTACCCGCAGCACAAGCCCTACACCACACAAACACCTACTGCACTACACTAAACCCTAAAACACTACCCCCAGCATGACCCCCTATACAACCCAAACATGACTGCTCTACCGTAAACCCTAGAACACTACCCAAGCACGACACCCTACACTACCCAAGCAAAACTGCTCTACCCTAAATCCTAAAACGCTACCACTAGCACAACTCACTACACTACCTAACCACCACTGCACTATTCTAAACCCTAAATCTACCCCCAGCACATCCCCCTACACTAGACAAACACCACGACACTGCCTAAAACACTACCCCCCGCACGACCCCCTACACTACACAAACACCACTGAACTACCCTAAACCCTATATCTACCCCCAGCATGACCCTCTACACTACACAAACACCACTGCACTTCCCTAAACCCTAAAACACTACCCTAAGCATGACCCCCCACGTTACACAAACACCACTTAACTACCCTAAACCCTAAATCTACCCCCAGCATGACCCTCTACACTACACAAACAGCACTGCGCTACCCTAAACCCTAAAACAACACTACCCTAAGCACGACCCCCTACATTACACAAATTCCACTGTACTACCCTAAACCCTAAAACACTACCCCCAGGCACGACCCCTTTCACTACCCAAACAAAACTGCACTACACTAAACCCAAAAACACTACCCCCAGCATGACCCCCTACACTATCGAAACACCACTGCACTACCCTAAACCCTAAAACATGACCCCCTATACTACACAAACACCACTGCACTACCCTAAACCCTAAAACACTACCCCCAGCATGACCCCCTACACTACACAAACACCACTGCACTACCCTAAACCCTAAAACACTACCCCCTAAACTACACAAAAACCACTGCACTACCCTAAACCCTAAAACACTACCCACAGCACGACCCCCACACTACACAAACACCACTGCACTAGCCTAAACCCTAAAACACTACCCCAACAGTACCCCCTACACTACCCAAACAACACTGTACTACCCTAAACCCTAAAACACTACCCGCAACATGACCCCTACACTACTCAAACACCACTGCACTACCCTATACCCTAAAACACTACCCCCAGCATGACCACCTACACTACACAAACATCACTGCACTACCCTACTCCACTGCACTAAACACTAAAACACTACCCCCAGCATGACCCCCTAGACAACCCAAACACGACTGCACTACCCTAAACCCTAAAACACTACCCCCAGCACAAACCCCTGCACTACCCAAACAGCACTGCACTACCCGAAACCCTAAAACACTATCCCCAGCACGACCCCCTACACTACACAAATACCACTGTGCTACCCTAAACAGTAAAACTATCCCCAGCACGTCCCCCTACACTACCCAAACACTACTGCTCTACACTAAATCCCAAATCTTCCCCAGCATGACCCCCTACACTACACAAACATGACTGCACTACTCTAAACCCTAAAACACTACCCAAGGCACGATCCCTACATTACACAAACACCACTGTACTACCCTAAAACCTAAAACACTACCCCCAGCATGACCCCTTTCACCACCCAAACACAACTGCACTACACTAAACCCAAAAACACTACCCCCAGCACGACCCCCTACACTACCCAAACACCACTGCACTACCCTAAACCCTAAAACATGACCCCCTACACTACAAAAACACCACTGCACTTCCCTAAACCCTAAAACACTACCCTAAGCATGACCCCCCACGTTACACAAACACCACTTAACTACCCTAAACCCTGAATCTACCCCCAGCATGACCCTCTACACTACACAAACAGCACTGCGCTACCCTAAACCCTAAAACAACACTACCCTAAGCACGACCCCCTACATTACACAAATTCCACTGTACTACCCTAAACCCTAAAACACTACCCCCAGCACGACACCTTTCACTACCCAAACAAACCTGCACTACACTAAACCCAAAAACACTACCCCCAGGATGACCCCCTACACTATTGAAACACCACTGCACTACCCTAAACCCTAAATCACGACCCCCTATACTACACAAACACCACTGCACTACCCTAAATCCTAAAACACTACCCCCAGCACGACCCCCTACACTACACAAACACCACTGCACTACCCTAAACCCTAAACCACTACTCACAGCACGACCCCCCACACTACAAAAAAAACCACTGCACTACCCTAAACCCTAAACCACTACTCACAGCACGACCCCCCACACTACACAAACACCACTGCACTACCCTAAACCCTAAAACCCTATCCCAACACTACCCCCTACACTACCCACACACCACTGTACTACCCTAAACCCTAAAACACTACCCGCAGCACAAGCCCTACACCACACAAACACCTACTGCACTACACTAAACCCTAAAACACTACCCCCAGCATGACCCCTATACAACCCAAACATGACTGCTCTACCGTAAACCCTAGAACACTACCCAAGCACGACACCCTACACTACCCAAGCAAAACTGCTCTACCCTAAATCCTAAAACGCTACCACTAGCACAACTCACTACACTACCTAACCACCACTGCACTATTCTAAACCCTAAATCTACCCCCAGCACATCCCCCTACACTAGACAAACACCACGACACTGCCTAAAACACTACCCCCCGCACGACCCCCTACACTACACAAACACCACTGAACTACCCTAAACCCTATATCTACCCCCAGCATGACCCTCTACACTACACAAACACCACTGCACTTCCCTAAACCCTAAAACACTACCCTAAGCATGACCCCCCACGTTACACAAACACCACTTAACTACCCTAAACCCTAAATCTACCCCCAGCATGACCCTCTACACTACACAAACAGCACTGCGCTACCCTAAACCCTAAAACAACACTACCCTAAGCACGACCCCCTACATTACACAAATTCCACTGTACTACCCTAAACCCTAAAACACTACCCCCAGGCACGACCCCTTTCACTACCCAAACAAAACTGCACTACACTAAACCCAAAAACACTACCCCCAGCATGACCCCCTACACTATCGAAACACCACTGCACTACCCTAAACCCTAAAACATGACCCCCTATACTACACAAACACCACTGCACTACCCTAAACCCTAAAACACTACCCCCAGCATGACCCCCTACACTACACAAACACCACTGCACTACCCTAAACCCTAAAACACTACCCCCTAAACTACACAAAAACCACTGCACTACCCTAAACCCTAAAACACTACCCACAGCACGACCCCCACACTACACAAACACCACTGCACTAGCCTAAACCCTAAAACACTACCCCAACACTACCCCCTACACTACCCAAACAACACTGTACTACCCTAAACCCTAAAACACTACCCGCAACATGACCCCTACACTACTCAAACACCACTGCACTACCCTATACCCTAAAACACTACCCCCAGCATGACCACCTACACTACACAAACATCACTGCACTACCCTACTCCACTGCACTAAACACTAAAACACTACCCCCAGCACGACCCCCTAGACAACCCAAACACGACTGCACTACCCTAAACCCTAAAACACTACCCCCAGCACAAACCCCTGCACTACCCAAACAGCACTGCACTACCCGAAACCCTAAAACACTATCCCCAGCACGACCCCCTACACTACACAAATACCACTGTGCTACCCTAAACAGTAAAACTATCCCCAGCACGTCCCCCTACACTACCCAAACACTACTGCTCTACACTAAATCCCAAATCTTCCCCAGCATGACCCCCTACACTACACAAACATGACTGCACTACTCTAAACCCTAAAACACTACCCAAGGCACGACCCCTACATTACACAAACACCACTGTACTACCCTAAAACCTAAAACACTACCCCCAGCATGACCCCTTTCACCACCCAAACACAACTGCACTACACTAAACCCAAAAACACTACCCCCAGCACGACCCCCTACACTACCCAAACACCACTGCACTACCCTAAACCCTAAAACATGACCCCCTACACTACAAAAACACCACTGCAATACCCTAAACCCTAAAATACTACCCACAGCACAACCCCCTACACTACACTAACACCACTGCCATACCGTAACCCTAAAACACTACCCCAACATTACCCCTACACTACCCAAATACCACTGCACTACCCTAAACCCTAAAACACTACCCGCAGCATGACCCCCTACACTACACAAACACCAATGCTCTACCCCAAACCCTAAAACACTACCCGCAGCATGACCCCCTACACTACACAAACACCAATGCACAATCCTAAACCCTCAAACCTTACCCACAGCATGACCCGCTACACTACCCAAACACTACTGCACTACCCTAAACCCTAAAACACTACCCGCAGCAGTATCCCCTACACTACGCAAACAACACTGCACTACCCTAAACGCTAAAACACTACCCCCAGCATCACCCCCTACACTACACAAACACTAATGCACTACCCTACTGCACTACACTAAACCCTAAAACACTACCCCCAGCATGAACCCCTACACTACACAAACACCACTGCACTACCCTAAACCCTAAAACACTACCCCAGCACAACCCCCTGCACTACCCAAACATCACTACATTACCCTAAACCCTAAAACACTATCCCCAGCACGTCCCCCTACACTACCCAAACACCACTGCACTACACTAAATCCCAAATCTTCCCCAGCATGACCCCCTACACTACACAAACACAACTGCACAACCCTAAACCCTAAAACACTACCCCCAGAATGACCCCCGACACTACCCGAATGCCACTTCACTACCCTAAACCTTAAATCTACCCCCTACACTACACAAACACCACTGCACTGCCCTAAACCCTAAAACACTACCCCCAGCACGACCCCCTACAATACTGAAACACCACTGCACTACCCTAAACCCTAAAACACTACCCACAGCAAGACCCCCTACACTACACTAACACCACTGCCATACCGTAACCTTAAAACACTACCCCAACATTACCCCTACACTACCCAAACACCACTGCACTACCCTAAACCCTAAAACACTACCTGCAGCATGACTTCCTACACTACACAAACACCAATGCACTACCCTAAACCCTCAAACCTTACCCCCAGCACGACCCGCTACACTACCCAAACACTACTGCACTACCCTAAACCCTAAAACACTACCCGCAGCAGTATCCCCTACACTACGCAAACACCACTGCACTACCCTAAACGCTAAAACACTACCCCCAGCATCACCTCCTACACTACACAAACACTAATGCACTACCCTACTGCACTACACTAAACCCTAAATCACTACCCCCAGCATGAACCCCTACACTACACAAACACCACTGCACTACCCTAAACCCTAAAACACTACCCCAGCACAACCCCCTGCACTACCCAAACAGCACTACACTACCCTAAACCCTAAACCCTAAAACACTATCCCCAGCACGTCCCCCTACACTACCCAAACACCACTGCACTACACTAAATCCCAAATCTTCCCCAGCATGACACCCTACACTACACAAACACAACTGCACAACCCTAAACCCTAAACTAATACCCCCAGAATGACCCCCGACAATACCCGAATGCCACCTTACTACCCTAAACCTTAAATCTACCCTCTACACTACACAAACACCACTGCACTGCCCTAAACCCTAAAACACTACCCCCAGCACGACCCCTTACAATACTGAAACACCACTGCACTACCCTAAACCCTAAAACACTACCCACAGCAAGACCCCCTACACTACACAAAAACCACTGCGCTATCCTAAACCCTCAAACACTACCCCCAGTACGACCCCCTACACTACCCAAACACCTCTGCACTACCCTAAACCCTAAAACACTACCCCCAGCACGACCCCCTACACTACCCAAACACCACTGCACTACCCTAAAACCTAAAACACTGACCCCAGCACGACCCCCTATACTACACAAGCACCACTGCACTACCCTAAACACTAAAACACTACCCAAGCACGAAACCCTACACTACCCAAGAATAACTGCACTACCCTAAACCCTAAAACACTACCACCAGCACAACTCGCTACACTACCCAAACACCACTGCACTACTATAAACCCTAAATCTACCACCAGCACATCCCCCTACACTACACAAACACCACTGCACCACCCTTAACCCTAAAACACTACCCCCAGCACGACCCAATACACTACACAAACACCACTGAACTACCATAAACCCTAAATCTACCCCCAGCATGAACCCCTACACTACACAAATACCACTGCACTACCCTAAACCCTAAAACACTACCCCAGCACGACCCCTTTCACTACCCAAACAAAACTGCACTACACTAAACCCCAAAACACTACCCCCAGCACGACCCCCTACACTACCCAAACACCACTGCACTACCCTAAACCCTAAATCACGACCCCCTATACTACACAAACACCACTGCACTACCCTAAATCCTAAAACACTAGCCCCAGCACAACCCCCTACACTACACAAACACCACTGCACTACCCTAAACCCTAAAACACTACCCCCTACACTACAAAAAATCCACTGCACTACCCTAAACCCTAAACCACTACTCACAGCACGACCCCCCACACTACACAAACACCACTGCACTACCCTAAACCCTAAAGCCCTATCCCAACACTACCCCCTACACTACCCACACACCACTGTACTACCCTAAACCCTAAAACACTACCCGTAGCACAAGCCCTACACCACACAAACACCACTGCACTACCCTAAACCCTAAAACACTACCCCCAGCATGACCACCTACACTACACAAACACCACTGCACTACCCTACTGCACTACACTAAACCCTAAAACACTACCCCCAGCATGACCCCCTATACTACACAAGCACCACTGCACTACCCTAAACACTAAAACACTACCCAAGCACGAAACCCTACACTACCCAAGAATAACTGCACTACCCTAAACCCTAAAACACTACCACCAGCACAACTCGCTACACTACCCAAACACCACTGCACTACTATAAACCCTAAATCTACCACCAGCACATCCCCCTACACTACACAAACACCACTGCACCACCCTTAACCCTAAAACACTACCCCCAGCACGACCCAATACACTACACAAACACCACTGAACTACCATAAACCCTAAATCTACCCCCAGCATGAACCCCTACACTACACAAATACCACTGCACTACCCTAAACCCTAAAACACTACCCCAGCACGACCCCTTTCACTACCCAAACAAAACTGCACTACACTAAACCCCAAAACACTACCCCCAGCACGACCCCCTACACTACCCAAACACCACTGCACTACCCTAAACCCTAAATCACGACCCCCTATACTACACAAACACCACTGCACTACCCTAAATCCTAAAACACTACCCCCAGCACAACCCCCTACACTACACAAACACCACTGCACTACCCTAAACCCTAAAACACTACCCCCTACACTACAAAAAATCCACTGCACTACCCTAAACCCTAAACCACTACTCACAGCACGACCCCCCACACTACACAAACACCACTGCACTACCCTAAACCCTAAAGCCCTATCCCAACACTACCCCCTACACTACCCACACACCACTGTACTACCCTAAACCCTAAAACACTACCCGTAGCACAAGCCCTACACCACACAAACACCACTGCACTACCCTAAACCCTAAAACACTACCCCCAGCATGACCACCTACACTACACAAACACCACTGCACTACCCTACTGCACTACACTAAACCCTAAAACACTACCCCCAGCATGACCCCCTATACAACCCAAACATGACTGCTCTACACTAAACCCCAAAACACTACCCCCAGCACGACCCCCTACACTACCCAAACACCACTGCACTACCCTAAACCCTAAAACACTACCCCAGCACAACCCCCTGCACTACCCAAACATCACTACATTACCCTAAACCCTAAAACACTATCCCCAGCACGTCCCCCTACACTACCCAAACACCACTGCACTACACTAAATCCCAAATCTTCCCCAGCATGACCCCCTACACTACACAAACACAACTGCACAACCCTAAACCCTAAAACACTACCCCCAGAATGACCCCCGACACTACCCGAATGCCACTTCACTACCCTAAACCTTAAATCTACCCCCTACACTACACAAACACCACTGCACTGCCCTAAACCCTAAAACACTACCCCCAGCACGACCCCCTACAATACTGAAACACCACTGCACTACCCTAAACCCTAAAACACTACCCACAGCAAGACCCCCTACACTACACTAACACCACTGCCATACCGTAACCTTAAAACACTACCCCAACATTACCCCTACACTACCCAAACACCACTGCACTACCCTAAACCCTAAAACACTACCTGCAGCATGACTTCCTACACTACACAAACACCAATGCACTACCCTAAACCCTCAAACCTTACCCCCAGCACGACCCGCTACACTACCCAAACACTACTGCACTACCCTAAACCCTAAAACACTACCCGCAGCAGTATCCCCTACACTACGCAAACACCACTGCACTACCCTAAACGCTAAAACACTACCCCCAGCATCACCTCCTACACTACACAAACACTAATGCACTACCCTACTGCACTACACTAAACCCTAAATCACTACCCCCAGCATGAACCCCTACACTACACAAACACCACTGCACTACCCTAAACCCTAAAACACTACCCCAGCACAACCCCCTGCACTACCCAAACAGCACTACACTACCCTAAACCCTAAACCCTAAAACACTATCCCCAGCACGTCCCCCTACACTACCCAAACACCACTGCACTACACTAAATCCCAAATCTTCCCCAGCATGACACCCTACACTACACAAACACAACTGCACAACCCTAAACCCTAAACTAATACCCCCAGAATGACCCCCGACAATACCCGAATGCCACCTTACTACCCTAAACCTTAAATCTACCCTCTACACTACACAAACACCACTGCACTGCCCTAAACCCTAAAACACTACCCCCAGCACGACCCCTTACAATACTGAAACACCACTGCACTACCCTAAACCCTAAAACACTACCCACAGCAAGACCCCCTACACTACACAAAAACCACTGCGCTATCCTAAACCCTCAAACACTACCCCCAGTACGACCCCCTACACTACCCAAACACCTCTGCACTACCCTAAACCCTAAAACACTACCCCCAGCACGACCCCCTACACTACCCAAACACCACTGCACTACCCTAAAACCTAAAACACTGACCCCAGCACGACCCCCTATACTACACAAGCACCACTGCACTACCCTAAACACTAAAACACTACCCAAGCACGAAACCCTACACTACCCAAGAATAACTGCACTACCCTAAACCCTAAAACACTACCACCAGCACAACTCGCTACACTACCCAAACACCACTGCACTACTATAAACCCTAAATCTACCACCAGCACATCCCCCTACACTACACAAACACCACTGCACCACCCTTAACCCTAAAACACTACCCCCAGCACGACCCAATACACTACACAAACACCACTGAACTACCATAAACCCTAAATCTACCCCCAGCATGAACCCCTACACTACACAAATACCACTGCACTACCCTAAACCCTAAAACACTACCCCAGCACGACCCCTTTCACTACCCAATCAAAACTGCACTACACTAAACCCCAAAACACTACCCCCAGCACGACCCCCTACACTACCCAAACACCACTGCACTACCCTAAACCCTAAATCACGACCCCCTATACTACACAAACACCACTGCACTACCCTAAATCCTAAAACACTAGCCCCAGCACAACCCCCTACACTACACAAACACCACTGCACTACCCTAAACCCTAAAACACTACCCCCTACACTACAAAAAATCCACTGCACTACCCTAAACCCTAAACCACTACTCACAGCACGACCCCCCACACTACACAAACACCACTGCACTACCCTAAACCCTAAAGCCCTATCCCAACACTACCCCCTACACTACCCACACACCACTGTACTACCCTAAACCCTAAAACACTACCCGTAGCACAAGCCCTACACCACACAAACACCACTGCACTACCCTAAACCCTAAAACACTACCCCCAGCATGACCACCTACACTACACAAACACCACTGCACTACCCTACTGCACTACACTAAACCCTAAAACACTACCCCCAGCATGACCCCCTATACTACACAAGCACCACTGCACTACCCTAAACACTAAAACACTACCCAAGCACGAAACCCTACACTACCCAAGAATAACTGCACTACCCTAAACCCTAAAACACTACCACCAGCACAACTCGCTACACTACCCAAACACCACTGCACTACTATAAACCCTAAATCTACCACCAGCACATCCCCCTACACTACACAAACACCACTGCACCACCCTTAACCCTAAAACACTACCCCCAGCACGACCCAATACACTACACAAACACCACTGAACTACCATAAACCCTAAATCTACCCCCAGCATGAACCCCTACACTACACAAATACCACTGCACTACCCTAAACCCTAAAACACTACCCCAGCACGACCCCTTTCACTACCCAAACAAAACTGCACTACACTAAACCCCAAAACACTACCCCCAGCACGACCCCCTACACTACCCAAACACCACTGCACTACCCTAAACCCTAAATCACGACCCCCTATACTACACAAACACCACTGCACTACCCTAAATCCTAAAACACTACCCCCAGCACAACCCCCTACACTACACAAACACCACTGCACTACCCTAAACCCTAAAACACTACCCCCTACACTACAAAAAATCCACTGCACTACCCTAAACCCTAAACCACTACTCACAGCACGACCCCCCACACTACACAAACACCACTGCACTACCCTAAACCCTAAAGCCCTATCCCAACACTACCCCCTACACTACCCACACACCACTGTACTACCCTAAACCCTAAAACACTACCCGTAGCACAAGCCCTACACCACACAAACACCACTGCACTACCCTAAACCCTAAAACACTACCCCCAGCATGACCACCTACACTACACAAACACCACTGCACTACCCTACTGCACTACACTAAACCCTAAAACACTACCCCCAGCATGACCCCCTATACAACCCAAACATGACTGCTCTACCCTAAACCCTAGAACACTACCCAAGCACGACACCCTACACTACCCAAGCAAAACTGCTCTACCCTAAATCCTAAAACGCTACCACCAGCACAACTCACTACACTACCTAAACACCACTGCACTACTCTAAACCCTAAATCTACCCCCAGCACATCCCCCTACACTAGACAAACACCACGACACTGCCTAAAACACTACCCCCCGCACGACCCCCTACACTACACAAACACCACTGAACTACCCTAAACCCTATATCTACCCCCAGCATGACCCTCTACACTACACAAACACCACTGCACTTCCCTAAACCCTAAAACACTACCCTAAGCACGTCCCCCTACATTACACAAACACCACTTAACTACCCTAAATTCTAAATCTACCCCCAGCATGACCCTCTACACTACACAAACAGCACTGCGCTAACCTAAACCCTAAAACAGCACTACCCTAAGCACGACCCCCTACATTACACAAATTCCACTGTACTACCCTGAACCCTAAAACACTACCCCCAGCACGACCCATTTCACTACCCAAACAAACCTGCACTACACTAAACCCAAAAACACTACACCCAGGATGACCCCCTACACTACCCAAACACCACTGCACTACCCTAAACCCTAAAACATGACCCCCTATACTACACAAACACCACTGCACTACCCTAAACCCTAAAACACTACCCCAGCACGACCCCCTACACTACACAAACACCACTGCACTACCCTAAACCCTAAAACACTACCCCCTAAACTACACAAAAACCACTGCACTACCCTAAACCCTAAATCACTACCCACAGCAGGACCCCCACACTACACAAACACCACTCGCACTACCCTAAACCCTAAAACACTACCCCAACACTACCCCCTATACTACCCAAACACCACTGTGCTACCCTAAACCCTAAAACACTACCCCCAGCACGGCCCCCTTCACTACCCAAACACAACTGGACTACACTAAACACAAAAACAGTACCCCCAGCATGACCCCCTACACTACCCAAACACCACTGCACTACCCTAAACCCTAAAACACTACCCACAGCACGACCCCCACACTACACAAACACCACTGCACTACCCTAAACCCTAAAACACTACCCCAACACTATCCCCTACACTACCCAGACAACACTGTACTACCCTAAACCCTAAAACACTACCCGCAACATGACCCCTACACTACTCAAACACCACTGCACTACCCTAAACCCTAAAACACTACCCCCAGCATGACCACCTACACTACACAAACATCACTTCACTACCCTACTCCACTGCACTAAACACTAAAACACTACCCCCAGCATGACCCCCTAGACAACCCAAACACGACTGCACTACCCTAAACCCTAAAACACTACCCCCAGCACAAACCCCTGCACTACCCAAACAGCACTGCACTACCCGAAACCCTAAAACACTATCCCCAGCACGACCCCCTACACTACACAAATACCACTGTGCTACCCTAAACAGTAAAACTATCCCCAGCACGTCCCCCTACACTACCCAAACACTACTGCTCTACACTAAATCCCAAATCTTCCCCAGCATGACCCCCTACACTACACAAACATGACTGCACTACTCTAAACCCTAAAACACTACCCAAGGCACGACCCCTACATTACACAAACACCACTGTACTACCCTAAAACCTAAAACACTACCCCCAGCATGACCCCTTTCACCACCCAAACACAACTGCACTACACTAAACCCAAAAACACTACCCCCAGCACGACCCCCTACACTATCCAAACACCACTGCACTACCCTAAACCCTAAAACATGACCCCCTACACTACAAAAACACCACTGCAATACCCTAAACCCTAAAACACTACCCACAGCACGACCCCCTACACTACACTAACACCACTGCCATACCGTAACCCTAAAACACTACCCCAACATTACCCCTACACTACCCAAACACCACTGCACTACCCTAAACCCTAAAACACTACCCGCAGCATGACCCCCTACACTACACAAACACCAATGCTCTACCCTAAACCCTAAAACACTACCCGCAGCATGACCCCCTACACTACACAAACACCAATGCACAACCCTAAACCCTCAAACCTTATCCACAGCATGACCCGCTACACTACCCAAACACTACTGCACTACCCTAAACCCTAAAACACTACCCGCAGCAGTATCCCCTACACTACGCAAACACCACTGCACTACCCTAAACGCTAAAACACTACCCCCAGCATCACCCCCTACACTACACAAACACTAATGCACTAACCTACTGCACTACACTAAACCCTAAAACACTACCCCCAGCATGAACCCCTACACTACACAAACACCACTGCACTACCCTAAACCCTAAAACACTACCCCAGCACAACCCCCTGCACTACCCAAACAGCACTACACTACCCTAAACCCTAAAACACTATCCCCAGCACGTCCCCCTACACTACCCAAACACCACTGCACTACACTAAATCCCAAATCTTCCCCAGCATGACCCCCTACACTACACAAACACAACTGCACAACCCTAAACCCTAAAACAACACTACCCTAAGCACGAACCGCTACAATACACAAACACCACTGAACTACCCTAAACCCTAAAACACTACCCCCAGCACGACCCCTTTCACTACCCAAACAAAACTACACTAAACCCAAAAACACTACCCCCAGCATGACCCCCTACACTATCGAAACACCACTGCACTACCCTAAACCCTAAAACATGACCCCCTATACTACACAAACACCACTGCACTACCCTAAACCCTAAAACACTACCCCCAGCATGACCCCTACACTACACAAACACCACTGCACTACCCTAAACCCTAAAACACTACCCCCTAAACTACACAAAAACCACTGCACTACCCTAAACCCTAAAACACTACCCACAGCACGACCCCCACACTACACAAACACCACTGCACTACCCTAAACCCTAAAACACTACCCCAACACTACCCCCTACACTACCCAAACAACACTGTACTACCCTAAACCCTAAAACACTACCCGCAACATGACCCCTACACTACTCAAACACCACTGCACTACCCTATACCCTAAAACACTACCCCCAGCATGACCACCTACACTACACAAACATCACTGCACTACCCTACTCCACTGCACTAAACACTAAAACACTACCCCCAGCATGACCCCCTAGACAACCCAAACACGACTGCACTACCCTAAACCCTAAAACACTACCCCAGCACAAACCCCTGCACTACCCAAACAGCACTGCACTACCCGAAACCCTAAAACACTATCCCCAGCACGACCCCCTACACTACACAAATACCACTGTGCTACCCTAAACAGTAAAACTATCCCCAGCACGTCCCCCTACACTACCCAAACACTACTGCTCTACACTAAATCCCAAATCTTCCCCAGCATGACCCCCTACACTACACAAACATGACTGCACTACTCTAAACCCTAAAACACTACCCAAGGCACGACCCCTACATTACACAAACACCACTGTACTACCCTAAAACCTAAAACCTTACCCCCAGCATGACCCCTTTCACCACCCAAACACAACTGCACTACACTAAACCCAAAAACACTACCCCCAGCACGACCCCCTACACTACCCAAACACCACTGCACTACCCTAAACCCTAAAACATGACCCCCTACACTACAAAAACACCACTGCAATACCCTAAACCCTAAAACACCACCCACAGCACGACCCCCTACACTACACTAACACCACTGCCATACCGTAACCCTAAAACACTACCCCCTACACTACAAAAAAACCACTGCACTACCCTAAACCCTAAACCACTACTCACAGCACGACCCCCCACACTACACAAACACCACTGCACTACCCTAAACCCTAAAGCCCTATCCCAACACTACCCCCTACACTACCCACACACCACTGTACTACCCTAAACCCTAAAACACTACCCGTAGCACAAGCCCTACACCACACAAACACCACTGCACTACCCTAAACCCTAAAACACTACCCCCAGCATGACCACCTACACTACACAAACACCACTGCACTACCCTACTGCACTACACTAAACCCTAAAACACTACCCCCAGCATGACCCCCTATACAACCCAAACATGACTGCTCTACCCTAAACCCTAGAACACTACCCAAGCACGACACCCTACACTACCCAAGCAAAACTGCTGTACCCTAAATCCTAAAACGCTACCACCAGCACAACTCACTACACTACCTAAACACCACTGCACTACTCTAAACCCTAAATCTACCCCCAGCACATCCCCCTACACTAGACAAACACCACGACACTGCCTAAAACACTACCCCCCGCACGACCCCCTACACTACACAAACACCACTGAACTACCCTAAACCCTATATCTACCCCCAGCATGACCCTCTACACTACACAAACACCACTGCACTTCCCTAAGCCCTAAAACACTACCCTAAGCACGTCCCCCTACATTACACAAACACCACTTAACTACCCTAAATTCTAAATCTACCCCCAGCATGACCCTCTACACTACACAAACAGCACTGCGCTAACCTAAACCCTTAAACAGCACTACCCTAAGCACGACCCCCTACATTACACAAATTTCACTATACTACCCTAAACCCTAAAACACTACCCCCAGCACGACCCATTTCACTACCCAAACAAACCTGCACTACACTAAACCCAAAAACACTACCCCCAGGATGACCCCCTACACTACCCAAACACCACTGCACTACCCTAAACCCTAAAACATGACCCCCTATACTACACACACACCACTGCACTACCCTAAACCCTAAAACACTACCCCAGCACGACCCCCTACACTACACAAACACCACTGCACTACCCTAAACCCTAAAACACTACCCCCTAAACTACACAAAAACCACTGCACTACCCTAAACCCTAAAACACTACCCCAACACTACCCCCTATACTACCCAAACACCACTGTGCTACCCTAAACCCTAAAACACTACCCCCAGCACGGCCCCCTTCACTACCCAAACACAACTGGACTACACTAAACACAAAAACAGTACCCCCAGCATGACCCCCTACACTACCTAAACACCACTGCACTACCCTAAACCACGACCCCTACACTACACAAACACCACTGCACTACCCTAAACCATAAAACAGTCCCCCCAGCACGACCCCCTACACTACACAAACACCACTGCACCATCCTAAACCCTCAAACACTACCCCCAGTACAACCCCCTACACTACCCAAACACCACTGCACTACCCTAAACCCTAAAACACTACCCCCAGCACGACCCCCTATACTACACAAGCACCACTGCACTACCCTAAACACTAAAACACTACCCAAGCACGAAACCCTACACTACCCAAGCATAACTGCACTACCCTAAACCCTAAAACACTACCACCAGCACAACTCGCTACACTACCCAAACACCACGGCACTGCCTAAAACACTACCCCCAGCACGACCCAATACACTACGCAAACACCACTGAACTACCATAAACCCTAAATCTACCCCCAGCATGACCCCCTACACTACACAAATACCACTGCACTACCCTAAACCCTAAAACACTACCCCAGCACGATCCCTTTCACTACCCAAACAAAACTGCACTACACTAAACCCGAAAACACTACCCCCAGCACGACCCCCTACACTACCCAAACACCACTGCACTACCCTAAACCCTAAATCACGACCCCCTATACTACACAAACACCACTGCACTACCCTAAATCCTAAAACACTACCCCCAGCACGACCCCCTACACTACACAAACACCACTGCACTACCCTAAACCCTAAACCACTACTCACAGCACGACCCCCCACACTACAAAAAAACCACTGCACTACCCTAAACCCTAAACCACTACTCACAGCACGACCCCCCACACTACACAAACACCACTGCACTACCCTAAACCCTAAAACCCTATCCCAACACTACCCCCTACACTACCCACACACCACTGTACTACCCTAAACCCTAAAACACTACCCGCAGCACAAGCCCTATACCACACAAACACCTACTGCACTACACCAAACCCTAAAACACTACCCCCAGCATGACCCCCTATACAACCCAAACATGACTGCTCTACCGTAAACCCTAGAACACTACCCAAGCACGACACCCTACACTACCCAAGCAAAACTGCTCTACCCTAAATCCTAAAACGCTACCACTAGCACAACTCACTACACTACCTAAACACCACTGCACTACTCTAAACCCTAAATCTACCCCCAGCCCATCCCCCTACACTAGACAAACACCACGACACTGCCTAAAACACTACCCCCCGCACGACCCCCTACACTACACAAACACCACTGAACTACCCTAAACCCTATATCTACCCCCAGCATGACCCTCTACACTACACAAACACCACTGCACTTCCCTAAACCCTAAAACACTACCCTAAGCATGACCCCCCA
Organism: Triturus cristatus; assembly: GCF_964204655.1. Classification (NCBI taxonomy): domain Eukaryota; kingdom Metazoa; phylum Chordata; class Amphibia; order Caudata; family Salamandridae; genus Triturus; species Triturus cristatus. Next base: position 671,991,642 of record NC_140579.1, on the reverse strand, counting down.
CGTTACACAAACACCACTTAACTACCCTAAACCCTAAATCTACCCCCAGCATGACCCTCTACACTACACAAACAGTACTGCGCTACCCTAAACCCTAAAACAACACTACCCTAAGCACGACCCCCTACATTACACAAATTCCACTGTACTACCCTAAACCCTAAAACACTACCCCCAGCACGACCCCTTTCACTACCCAAACAAACCTGCACTACACTAAACCCAAAAACACTACCCCCAGCATGACCCCCTACACTATCGAAACACCACTGCATTACCCTAAACCCTAAATCACGACCCCCTATACTACACAAACACCACTGCACTACCCTAAATCCTAAAACACTACCCCCAGCACGACCCCCTACACTACACAAACACCACTGCACTACCCTAAACCCTAAACCACTACTCACAGCATGACCCCCCACACTACAAAAAAACCACTGCACTACCCTAAACCCTAAACCACTACTCACAGCACGACCCCCCACACTACACAAACACCACGGCACTACCCTAAACCCTAAAACCCTATCCCAACACTACCCCCTACACTACCCACACACCACTGTACTACCCTAAACCCTAAAACACTACCCGCAGCACAAGCCCTACACCACACAAACACCTACTGCACTACACTAAACCCTAAAACACTACCCCCAGCATGACCCCCTATACAACCCAAACATGACTGCTCTACCGTAAACCCTAGAACACTACCCAAGCACGACACCCTACACTACCCAAGCAAAACTGCTCTACCCTAAATCCTAAAACGCTACCACTAGCACAACTCACTACACTACCTAAACACCACTGCACTACTCTAAACCCTAAATCTACCCCCAGCACATCCCCCTACACTAGACAAACACCACGACACTGCCTAAAACACTACCCCCCGCACGACCCCCTACACTACACAAACACCACTGAACTACCCTAAACCCTATATCTACCCCCAGCATGACCCTCTACACTACACAAACACCACTGCACTTCCCTAAACCCTAAAACACTACCCTAAGCATGACCCCCCACGTTACACAAACACCACTTAACTACCCTAAACCCTAAATCTACCCCCAGCATGACCCTCTACACTACACAAACAGCACTGCGCTACCCTAAACCCTAAAACAACACTACCCTAAGCACGACCCCCTACATTACACAAATTCCACTGTACTACCCTAAACCCTAAAACACTACCCCCAGCACGACCCCTTTCACTACCCAAACAAACCTGCACTACACTAAACCCAAAAACACTACCCCCAGGATGACCGCCTACACTATCCAAACACCACTGCACTACCCTAAACCCTAAAACATGACCCCCTATACAACACAAACACCACTGCACTACCCTAAACCCTAAAACACTACCCCAGCACGACCCCCTACACTACACAAACACCACTGCACTACCCTAAACCCTAAAACACTACCCCCTAAACTACACAAAAACCACTGCACTACCCTAAACCCTAAATCACTACCCACAGCACGACCCCCACACTACACAAACACCACTCGCACTACCCTAAACCCTAAAACACTACCCCAACACTACCCCCTATACTACCCAAACACCACTGTACTACCCTAAACCCTAAAACACTACCCGTAGCATGACCCCTACACTACTCAAACACCACTGCACTACCCTAAACCCTAAAACACTACCCCCAGCATGACCACCTACACTACACAAACACCACTGCACTATCCTACTGCACTACACTACACCCTAAAACACTACCCCCAGCATGACCCCCTATACAACCCAAACACGACTGCACTACCCTAAACGCTAAAACACTACCCCAATCACAAACCCATGCACTACCCAAACAGCACTGCACTACCCGAAACCCTAAAACACTATCCCCAGCACGGCCCCCTACACTACACAAATACCACTGGGCTACCCTAAACCCTAAAACTATCCCCAGCACGTCCCCCTACACTACCCAAACACTACTGCTCTACACTAAATCCCAAATCTTCCCCAGCATGACCCCCTACACTACACAAACATGACTGCACTACCCTAAACCCTAAAACACTACCCCCAGCATGACCCCTTTCACCACCCAAACACAACTGCACTACACTAAACCAAAAAACACTACCCCCAGCACGACCCCCTACACCACCCAAACACCACTGCACAACCCTAAACCCTAAAACACAACCCCCTACACTACAAACTACAAAAACACCACTGCACTACCCTAAACCCTAAAACACTACCCCCAGCACAACCCCCTGCACTACACAAACAGCACTACACTACAATAAACCCTAAAACACTATCCCCAGCACGTCCCCCTACACTACCCAAACACCACTGCACTACCCTCAACCCTAAATCTACCACCTACACTACCCAAACACCACTGCACTGCCCTAAACCCTAAAACACTACCCCCAGCACGACCCCCTACAATACTGAAACACCACTGCACTACCCTAAACCCTAAAACACTACCCACAGCAAGACCCCCTACACTACACAAAAACCACTGCGCTACCCTAAACCCTAAAACAATACCCCAGCACTACCCCCTACACTACCCAAACACCACTGCACTACCCTAAACCCTAAAACACTAACCCCAGCACAACCCCCTACACTATACAAGCACCACTGCACTACCCTAATCCCTAAATAACTACCCAAGCACGACACCCGACACTACCCAAATAACTGCACTACCCTAAACCCTAAAACACTACCACCAGCACGACTCCCAACACTACCCAAACACCACTGCACTACTCGAAGCCCTAAATCTACCCCCAGCATAACCCCCTACACTACACAAACACCACTGTACTACCCTAAACCCTAAAACACTACCCCAGCGCAACCCTCTTCACTACACAAACACCACTGCACTGATTAAAACACTACCCCAGCACGACTGCCTACACTACACAAACACCACTGTGCTACCCTAAACCCTAAAACACTACCCCCAGCACGACCCCCTTAACTACCCAAACACAACTGCACTACACTAAACACAAAAACAGTAACCCCAGCATGACCCCCTACACTACCCAAACACCACTGAACTACCCTAAACCATAAAACACTACCCCCAGCACGACCCCCTACAATACACAAACACCACCGCACTACCCTAAACCCTCCAACACTACCCCAGTACGACCCCTACACTACACAAACACCACTGAATTACCCTAAATCATAAAACACTACCCCCAGCACGACTCCCTACACTACACAAACAACACTGCACTACCCTAAACCCTCCAACACTACCCCAGTATGACCCCCTACACTACACAAACACCACTGGACAACCCTAAACTCTAAAACACTATCCCCAGCATGACCCCCTACACTACACAAACACCACTGCACTACCCTAAACCCTAAAACACTACCCCAAGCACGACCCCCTACATTACACACACACTATTGTACTACCCTAAACCCTAAAACACTACCCCCAGCACGACCCGTTTCACTACCCAAACAAAACTGCACTACCCTAAACCCTAAAACACTACTCCCAGCACGAACCCCTACACTACCCAAACACCACTGCACTACCCTAAACCCTAAAACACTACCCCCAGCATGACCCCCTACACTACCAAAAACACCACTGCACTACCCTAAACCCTAAAACACTACCCCCAGCACGACCCCCTGCACTACCCACACAGCCCGGCACTACCCGAAACCATAAAACACTATCCCCAGCACGGCCCCCTACACTCCACAAATACCACTGCGCTACCCTAAACCCTAAAACTATCCCCAGCACGGCCATCTACACTACCCAAATACCACTGCACTACCCTAAATCCCAAATCTTCCCCCAGCATGACCCCCTACCCTACCCAAACAGCACGGCACTCCCCGAAAACATAAAACACTATTCCCAGCACGGCCCCCTACACTACACAAACACCACTGCACTAACCTACTGCACTACACTAAACCCTAAAACACTTCCCCAGCATGAACCCCTACACTACCCAAACACCACTGCACTACCCAAAACCCTAAAACACTACCCCAGCATGACCCCTTACACTACCCGAACACCACTGCGTTTCCCTAAACCCTAAGACACTTCCCAAAGCATGACACATTACACTACACAAACACCACTGCACTGATTAAAACACTACCCCAGCACGACTGACTACACTACACAAACACCACTGTGCTACCCTAAACCCTAAAACACTACCCCCAGCACGACCCCCTTAACTACCCAAACACAACTGCACTACACTAAACACAAAAACAGTACCCCCAGCATGACCCCCTACACTACCCAAACACCACTGAACTACCCTAAACCATAAAACACTACCCCCAGCACGACCCCCTACACTACACAAACACCACCGCACTACCCTAAACCCTCCAACACTACCCCAGTACGACCCCCTACACTACACAAACACCACTGAATTACCCTAAACCATAAAACACTACCCCCAGCACGACCCCCTACACTACACAAACAACACTGCACTACCCTAAACACTCCAACACTACCCCAGTACGACCCCCTACACTACACAAACACCACTGGACAACCCTAAACTCTAAAACACTATCCCCAGCATGACCCCCTACACTACACAAACACCACTGCACTACCCTAAACCCTAAAACACTACCCCAAGCACGACCCCCTACATTACACACACTATTGTACTACCCTAAACCCTAAAACACTACCCCCAGCAGGACCCCTTTCACTACCCAAACAAAACTGCACTACCCTAAACCCTAAAACACTACTCCCAGCACGAACCCCTACACTACCCAAACACCACTGCACTACCCTAAACCCTAAAACACTACCCCCAGCATGACCCCCTACACTACCAAAAACACCACTGCACTACCCTAAACCCTAAAACACTACCCCCAGCACAACCCCCTGCACTACCCACACAGCCCGGCACTACCCGAAACCATAAAACACTATCCCCAGCACGGCCCCCTACACTCCACAAATACCACTGCGCTACCCTAAACCCTAAAACTATCCCCAGCACGGCCATCTACACTACCAAAATACCACTGCACTACCCTAAATCCTAAATCTTCCCCCAGCATGACCCCCTACCCTACCCAAACAGCACGGCACTCCCCGAAAACATAAAACACTATTCCCAGCACGGCCCCCTACACTCCACAAATACCACTGCGCTACCCTAAACCCTAAAACTATCCCCAGCACGGCCCCCTACACTACCCAAGCACCACTGCACTACCCTAAACCCTAAAACACTATCCCCGCACGGCCCCTTACACTACCCGAATACCACTGCATTTCCCTAAACCTTAAGACACTTCCCCCAGCATGACACCTTACACTACATAAACACAACTGAACTACCCTAAACCCAAAAACACTACCCCCAGCACGACCCCCTAACCTACACAAACACCACTGCACTACCCTAAAACCTAAAACACTACCTCCAGCACTACCCCCTACAATACCCAAACACCACTGCACTACCCTAAAATCTAAAACACTGACCCCAGTACGAGCCCCTACACTACACAAGCACCACTGAACTGCGCTAAACCCTAAAACACTACCCAAGCACGATACCCTACACTACCCAAACACCACTGCACTACTCCAAACCCTAAATCTACCCCCAGCACATCCCCCTACACTACACAAACACCATTGCACTGCCTAAAACACTACCACCAGCACAACTCACTACACTACCCAAACACCACTGCTCTACACTAAATCCTAAAACACTACCCCCAGCATGACCCCCTTCACTACACAAACACCACTGCACTGCCTAAAATACTACCCCCAGCACGATCCCCTACACTACAAAAACATCACTGAACTACCCTAAACCCTAAATCTACCCCCAGAATGACCCCCTCCACTACACAAACACCACTGCACTACCCTAAATCCTAAAACACTACACCAAGCACGACTCCCTACATTACACAAACACCACTGTACTACCCTAAACCCTAAAACACTACCCCCAGCACGACCCCTTTCACTACCCAAACACAACTGCACTACACTAAACCCAAAAACATGACCACCAGCCACACCCCCCTACACTACCCAAAAACCACTGCACTACCCTGAGCCCTAAAACACGACCCCCTACACTACACAAGCACCACTGCACTACCCTAAACCCTAAAATACTTCCCCCAGCATGACCGCCTACACTACACAAACACCACTGCACTACCCTAAACCCTAAAACACTACCCCTACACTACACAAAAACCACTGCACTACCCTAAACCCTAAAACACTACCCACAGCACGACCCCCCACTACACAAACAACACTGGACTACCCTAAACCCTAAAACACTACCGCCTACACAACGCAAACACCACTGCACTACCCTAAACCCTGAAACACTATCCCCAGCACTACCCCCTATACTACACAAACACCACTGCACTACCCTAAACCCTAAAACATTACCCCCAGCAGTACCCCTACACTACGCAAACAACACTGCACTACCCTAAACCCTGAAACACTATCCCCAGCACTCCCCCCTACACTACACAAACACCACTGCACTACCCTAAACCCTAAAACACTACCCCCAGCATGACCCCCTATACTACACAAACATCACTGCACTACCCTACTGCACTACACTAAACCCTAAAACACTACCACCAGCTCAAACCCCTGCACTACCCAAACAGCACTGTACTACCTGAAACCCTAAAAAACTATCCCCAGCATAACCCCCTGCACTACACAAATACCACTGCGCTACCATAAACCCTAAAACTATCCCCAGCACGTCCCCCTACACTAACAAAACACTACTGCACTACACTAAATCCCACATCTTCCCCAGCATGACCCCTTACACTACACAAACACCACTGCACTACCCTAAACCCTAAATCTACCACCTACACTACCCAAACACCACTGCACTGCCCTAAACCCTAAAACACTACCCCCAGCACGACCCCCTACAATACTGAAACACCACTGCACTACCCTAAACCCTAAAACACTACCCACAGCAAGACCCCCTACACTACACAAAAACCACTGCGCTACCCTAAACCCTAAAACACTACCCCAGCACTACCCCTACACTACCCAAACACCACTGCACTACCCTAAACCCTAAAACACTAACCCCAGCACAACCCCCTACACTATACAAGCACCACTGCACTACCCTAATCCCTAAATAACTACCCAAGCACGACACCCGACACTACCCAAATAACTGCACTACCCTAAACCCTAAAACACTACCACCAGCACGACTCCCAACACTACCCAAACACCACTGCACTACTCGAAGCCCTAAATCTACCCCCAGCATAACCCCCTACACTACACAAACACCACTGTACTACCCTAAACCCTAAAACACTACCCCAGCGCAACCCTCTTCACTACACAAACACCACTGCACTGATTAAAACACTACCCCAGCACGACTGCCTACACTACACAAACACCACTGTGCTACCCTAAACCCTAAAACACTACCCCCAGCACGACCCCCTTAACTACCCAAACACAACTGCTCTACACTAAACACAAAAACAGTACCCCCAGCATGACCCCCTACACTACCCAAACACCACTGAACTACCCTAAACCATAAAACACTACCCCCAGCACAACCCCCTACACTACACAAACACCACCGCACTACCCTAAACCCTCCAACACTACCCCAGTATGACCCCCTACACTACACAAACACCACTGAATTACCCTAAACCATAAAACACTACCCCCAGCACGACCCCCTACACTACACAAACAACACTGCACTACCCTAAACCCTCCAACACTACCCCAGTACGACCCCCTACACTACACAAACACCACTGGACAACCCTAAACTCTAAAACACTATCCCCAGCATGACCCCCTACACTACACAAACACCACTGCACTACCCTAAACCCTAAAACACTACCCCAAGCACGACCCCCTACATTACACACACACTATTGTACTACCCTAAACCCTAAAACACTACCCCCAGCATGACCCCTTTCACTACCCAAACAAAACTGCACTACCCTAAACCCTAAAACACTACTCCCAGCACGAACCCCTACACTACCTAAACACCACTGCACTACCCTAAACCCTAAAACACTACCCCCAGCATGACCCCCTACACTACCAAAAACACCACTGCACTACCCTAAACCCTAAAACACTACCCCCAGCACGACCCCCTGCACTACCCACACAGCCCGGCACTACCCGAAACCATGAAACACTATCCCCAGCACAGCCCCCTACACTCCACAAATACCACTGCGCTACCCTAAACCCTAAAACTATCCCCAGCACGGCCATCTACACTACCCAAATACCACTGCACTACCCTAAATCCCAAATCTTCCCCCAGCATGACCCCCTACCCTACCCAAACAGCACGGCACTCCCCGAAAACATAAAACACTATTCCCAGCACGGCCCCCTACACTCCACAAATACCACTGCGCTACCCTAAACCCTAAAACTATCCCCAGCACGGCCCCCTACACTACCCAAGCACCACTGCACTACCCTAAACCCTAAAACACTACCCCCGCACGGCCCCTTACACTACCTGAATACCACTGCGTTTCCCTAAACCTTAAGACACTTCCCCCAGCAGGACACCTTACACTACATAAACACAACTGAACTACCCTAAACCCAAAAACACTACCCCCAGCACGACCCCCTAACCTACACAAACACCACTGCACTACCCTAAAACCTAAAACACTACCTCCAGCACTACCCCCTACACTACCCAAACACCACTGCACTACCCTAAAATCTAAAACACTGACCCCAGTACGACCCCCTACACTACACAAGCACCACTGAACTGCGCTAAACCCTAAAACACTACCCAAGCACGATACCCTACACTACCCAAACACCACTGCACTACTCCAAACCCTAAATCTACACCCAGCACATCCCCCTACACTACACAAACACCACTGCACTGCCTAAAACACTACCACCAGCACAACTCACTACACTACCCAAACACCACTGCTCTACACTAAATCCTAAAACACTACCCCCAGCATGACCCCCTTCACTACACAAACACCACTGCACTGCCTAAAATACTACCCCAGCACGATCCCCTACACTACAAAAACATCACTGAACTACCCTAAACCCTAAATCTACCCCCAGAATGACCCCCTCCACTACACAAACACCACTGCACTACCCTAAATCCTAAAACACTACCCCAAGCATGACTCCCTACATTACACAAACACCACTGTACTACCCTAAACCCTAAAACACTACCCCCAGCACGACCCCTTTCACTACCCAAACACAACTGCACTACACTAAACCCAAAAACATGACCACCAGCACACCCCCCTACACTACCCAAAAACCACTGCACTACCCTGAGCCCTAAAACACGACCCCCTACACTACGCAAACACCACTGCACTACCCTAAACCCTATAACACTTCCCCCAGCATGACCGCCTACACTACACAAACACCACTGCACTACCCTAAACCCTAAAACACTACCCCTACACTACACAAAAACCACTGCACTACCCTAAACCCTAAAACACTACCCACAGCACGACCCCCCACTACACAAACAACACTGGACTACCCTAAACCCTAAAACACTACCGCCTACACTACGCAAACAACACTGCACTACCCTAAACCCTGAAACACTATCCCCAGCACTACCCCTATACTACACAAACACCACTGCACTACCCTAAACCCTAAAACATTACCCCCAGCAGTACCCCTACACTACGCAAACAACACTGCACTACCCTAAACCCTGAAACACTATCCCCAGCACTACCCCCTACACTACACAAACACCACTGCACTACCCTAAACCCTAAAACACTACCCCCAGCATTACCCCCTATACTACACAAACATCACTGCACTACCTTACTGCACTACACTAAACCCTAAAACACTACCACCAGCTCAAACCCCTGCACTACCCAAACAGCACTGTACTACCTGAAACCCTAAAAAACTATCCCCAGCATGACCCCCTACACTACACAAATACCACTGCGCTACCATAAACCCTAAAACTATCCCCAGCACGTCCCCCTACACTAACAAAACACTACTGCACTACACTAAATCCCACATCTTCCCCAGCATGACCCCTTAGACTACACAAACACCACTGCACAACCTAAAGCCTAAAACACTACCCCAAGCATGACCCCCTACATTACACAAACACCACTGTACTACCCTAAACCCTAAAACACTACACCCAGCACAACCCCTTTCACCACCCAAACACAACTGCACTACACTAAACCCAGAAACACTACCCCCAGCATGACCCCCTACACTACCGAAACACCACTGCACTACCCTAAACCCTAAAACACAACCCCCTACACTACAAAAACACCACTGTACTACCCTAAACACTAAAACACTACCCCAGCACAACCCCCTACACTACACAAACACCACTGCACTACCCTAAACCCTAAAACACTATCCCTACACTACACAAAAACCACTGCACTACTCTAAACCCTAAAACACTATCCACAGCACAACCCGTACACTACACAAACACCACTGCACTACCCTAAACTCTCAAACACTATCCCCAGTACGACCCCAACACTACGCAAACACCACTGCACTACCCTAAACCCTAAAACAATACCCCCAGCGAGATCCCCTACACTACACAAACATCACTGGACTACCCTAAACCCTAAAACACAACTCCCTACACTACCCATACGACTCTGCACTACCCTAAACCCTAAAACAATATCCCCAGCACAACACCCTACACTACACAAACACCACTGCACTACCCTAAACCCTAAAACACTACCCCAGCAGTATCCCCTACACTACGCAAACACCACTGCACTACCCTAAAACCTAAAACACTACCCCCAGCACAACCTCCTGCACTACCCAAACAGCAATGCACTACCCTAAACTCTAAAACACTATCCCCAGCACGTCCCCTACACTACCCAAACACCACTGCACTACACAAAATCCCAAATCTTCCCCAGCATGACCCACTACACAAACACCACTGCACAACCTTAAACCCCAAAACACTACCCCCAGAATGACCCCCAACTCTACCCGAACACCACTTCACTACCCTAAACCCTAAATCGATCCCCTACACTACCCAAACATCATTGCACTACCCTAAAACCTAAAACACTGACCCCAGCATGACCCCTACACTACACAAGCACCACTGCTCTACCCTAAACCCTAGAACACTATCCAAGCACAACACCCTACACTACCCAAGCATAACTGCACTACCCTAAACCCTAAAACACTACCACCAGCACAACTCACTACACTACCCAAACACCACTGCACTACTCTAAACCCTAAATCCACCCCCAGCACATCCCCTACACTACACAAACACCACTGCACTGCTTAAATCACTACCACCAGCACAACTCACTACACTACCCAAACACCACTGCTCTACACTAAATCCTAAAACACTACCCCCAGCACGCCCCCCTTCACTACACAAACACCACTGCACTGCCTAAAACACCACCCCCGCACGACCCCCTACACTACACAAACACCACTGAACTACCCTAAACCCTAAATCTACCCAAAGCATGACCCTCTACACTACACAAACACCACTGCACTACCCTAAACCCAAAAACACTACCCTAAGCACGACCCTCTACATTACACAAACACCACTGTACTACCCTAAACCCTAAAACACTGCCCCCAGCACGACCCCTTTCACTACCCAAACAAAACTGCACTACACTAAACCCAAAAACACTACCCCCAGCATGACCCCCTAAACTACCCAAACACCACTGCACTACCCTAAACCCTAAAACACGGCCTTCTACACTACACAAACACCACTGCACTACTTTAAACCCTAAAACACTACCCCCAGCACGACCCCCTACACTACACAAACACCACTGCACTACCCTAAACCCTAAAACACTATCCCAACACTACCCCCTACACTACTCAAACACCACTGTACTACCCTAAACCCTAAAACACTACCACAGCACAAACCCCATCACTACAAAAACACCACTGCACTGCCTAAAACACTACCCTAGCACGACCCCCTACACTACACAAACACCACTGTGCTACCCTAAACCCTAAAATACTACCCCCAGCACGACCCACTTCACTCCCCAAACGCAACTGCACCACACTAAACCCAAAAACAGTGCCCCCAGCATGACTCCCTACACTACCCAAACACCACTGCACTACCCTAAACCACGACCCCTACACTACACAAACACCACTGCACTACCCTAAACCATAAAACACTACCCCCAGCTTGACCCCCTACACTACACAAACACCACTGCACTACCCTAAACCCTCAAACACTACCCCCAGTACGACTCCCTACACTACCCAAACACCACTGCATTACCCTAAACCCTGAAACACTACCCCCAGCACGACCCCCTTCACTACACAAACACCACTGAACTACCCTAAACCCTAAATCACTACCACCTACACTACCCAAACAACACTGCACTACCCTAAACCCTTAAACACTACCACCAGCACAACTCACTACACTACCCAAACACCACTGCAATACTCTAAACCCTAAATCCACCCCAGCACATCCCCCTACACTACACAAACACCACTGCACTGCCTAAAACACTACCACCAGCACAACTCACTACACTACCCAAACACCACTGCTCTACACTAAATCCTAAAACACTACCCCCAGCACGACCCCCTTCACTACACAAACACCACTGCACTACCCTAAACCCTAAATCTACCCCCAGCATGACCCTCTACACTACACAAACACCACTGCACTACCCTAAACCCTAAAACACTACCCTAAGCACGACCCCCTCCATTACACAAACACAACTGTACTACCCTAAACCCTAAGGCACTACCCCTAGCACGACCCCTTTCACTACCCAAACAAAACTGCACTACACTAAACCCAAAAACACTCCCCCCAGCATGACCCCCTACACTACCCAAACACCACTGCACTACCCTAAACCCTAAAACACGACCCTCTATACTACACAAACACCACTGCACTACCCTAAACCCTAAAACACTACCCCCAGCACGACCCCCTACACTACACAAACACCACTGCACTACCCTAAACCCTAAACCACTACCCACTAAACTACTCAAAAACCACTGCACTACCCTAAACCCTAAAACACTACCCACAGCATGACCCCCACACTACACAAACACCACTGCACTACCCTAAACCCTAAAACACTACCCCAACACTACCCCCTACACTACCCAAACACCACTGTACTACCCTAAACCCTAAAACACTACCCCAGCACAACCCCCTTCACTACACAAACACCACTGCACTGCCTAAAACACTACCCCAGCACGACCCCCTATACTACACAAACACCACTGTGCTATCCTAAACCCTAAAACACTACCCCCAGCACGACCCCCTTCCCTACCCAAACACAACTGCACTACACTAAACCCAAAAACAGTACCCCGAGCATCACCTCTACACTACCCAAACACCACTGCACTATCCTAAACCACGACCCCTACACTACACAAACACCACTGCACTACCCTAAACCATAAAACACGACCCCCTACACTACACAAACACCACTGCAAAACCCTAAACCCTCAAACGCTACCCCCAGTACGACCCCCTACACTACCCTAATACCACTGCATTACCCTAAACCCTAAAACACTACCCCCAGCACGACCCCCTACACCTACAAACACCACTGGACTACCCTAAACCCTAAAACACTACCACCTACACTACCCAAACAACACGGCACTGCCCTAAACCCTAAAACACTATCCCCAGCATGACCCCCTACACTACACAAACACCACTGCACTACCCTAAACCCTAAAAAACTACCCCAGCACGAACCCCTACACTACCCAAACATCACTGCACTATCCTAAACCCTAAAACACTACCCCCAGCATGACCCCATACACTACCCAAACACCATTGCAATACCCTAAACTCTAAAACCCTACCCCCAGCACGACCCCGTGTACTACCCAAAAAGCACGGCACTACCCGAAACCATAAAACACTATCCCCAGCACGGCCCCCTACACTCCACAAATACCAAGGCGCTACCCTAAACCCTAAAACTATCCCCAGCACCGCCCTCTACACTACCCAAACACCACTACACTACCCTAAATCCCAAATCTTCCCCCAGCATGACCCCCTACACTACCCAAACAGCACAGCACTCCCCGAAAACATAAAACACTATCCCCAGCACGGCCCCCTACATTCCATAAATACCACTGCGCTACCCTAAACCCTAAAACTATCCCCAGCACGACCCTCTACACTACACAAACACCACTGCACTAGCCTACTGCACTGCACTAAACCCTAAAACACTTCCCCCAGCATGACCCCCTACGCTACCCAAGCACTACTGCACTACCCTAAACCCTAAAACACTACCCCAGCATGATCCCTTACACTACCCGAACACCACTGCGTTTCCCTAAACCCTAAGACACTTTCCCCAGCATGACACATTACACTACATAAACACAACTGCACTACCCTAAACCCGAAAAAACTACCCCAGCACGACCCCCTAAACTAAACAAACACCACTGCACTACCCTAAACCCTAAAACACTACCTCCAGCACTACCCCCTACACTACCCAAACACGACTGCACTACCCTAAACCCTAAATCTACCGCCTTCACTACCCAAACACCACTGCACTTCCCAAACCCTAAAACACTACCCCAGCACTACCCCTACACTACCCAAACACCACTGCACTACTCTAAAACCGAAAACACTAACCCCAGCACGACCCCCTACACTATACAAGCACAACTGCACTACCCTAATCCCTAAAACACTACCCAAGCACGACACCCGACACTACCCAAACATAACTGCACTACCCTAAACCCTAAAACACTACCACCAGCACGACTCCCTACACTACCCAAACACCACTGCACTACTCAAAGCCCTAAATCTACCCCAGCATAACCCCCTACAGTACACAAACACCACTGTACTACCCTAAACCCTAAAACACTACCCCAGCGCAACCCTCTTCACTACACAAACACCACTGCACTGCCTAAAACACTACCAGAGCACGACCCCCTACACTACACAAACACCACTGTGCTACCCTAAACCCTAAAACACTACCCCCAGCACGACCCCCTTCACTACCCAAACACAACTGCACTACACTAAACACAAAAACAGTACCCCCAGCATGACCCCCTACACTACCCAAACACCACTGCACTACCCTAAACCACGACTCCTACACTACACAAACACCACTGCACTACCCTAAACCATAAAACACTACCCCAAGCAGGACCCCCTACACTACACAAACACCACTGTACTACCCTTAATCCTAAAACACTACCCCAAGTACGACCCCCTTCACTACCCAAACACAACTGCACTATCCTAAATAGGCCAGGGCAAAATTTCCGTTCCGTTCACGGAATTTGCGATAATTTGGCATTTCCGCGTTCCGCGGAGAGCGCGGAAATGTCAAAATTTCCGCATTCCGCAGCTTTGCGATAATTTGGTTCTTGCTCGCGCTGTAAAATAATACATTCTCGCGAGCACGCGATCGCCTTACCTGAATCCCCGCGTTCGCCAACAAGTTTTCCCGATCCGGTCGCGTTCTCTATGAGATGTTGTATTATTTTAGCCATTTGCGCTGTCTCGCGACAGTTCGCGTCCGCAGTGACGTCATGCGTCGTGCGATCACGTCTTTCTTCTCGCGATCATGCACCGCGAGACAACTGAAAACAAGATGGCCGTGCCCGCGAGCAACCGCAGGGGTAAGTTAGAAACCCGCAACCATGCAGAAAATATCGCGAACGGGCGGGAAAAAAACATCCGCATCTTCGCGATATTTCCGATTGTTTGCGGAGATTTTTAACATTTTCGCGATAATTTGCGAAAGTCGCTTTAGCAAATTCCGCCCACCCCTAATCCTAAACCCAAAAGCACTACCCCCCCATGACCCCCTACACTACCCAAACACCACTGCACTACCCTAAACCCTAAAACATGACCCCCTACACTATACAAACACCATTGTACTACCCTAAACTGTAAAACACTACCCCTACACTACACAAACTCCACCGCACTACCCTAAACCCTCCAACACTACCCCAGTACGACCCCCTACACTACCCAAACACCACTGCATTACCCTAAACCCTAAAACACTACCCCCAGCACGAACCCCTACACTACACAAACACCACTGGACTACCCTAAACCCTAAAACACTACCAACCACACTACCCAAACAACACTGCACTACCCTAAACTCTAAAACACTATCCCCAGCATGACCCCCTACACTACACAAACACCACTGCACTACCCTAAACCCTAAAACACTACCCGCAGCACGACCCCTTTCACTACCCAAACAAAACTGCACTACCCTAAACCCTAAAACACTACTCCCAGCACGAACCCCTACACTACCCAAACACCACTGCACTACCCTAAACCCTAAAACACTACCCTCAGCACAACCACCTGCACTACCCAAACAGCACGGCACTCCCCGAAACCATAAAACACTATCCCCAGGCTGGCCCCCTACACTCCACAAATACCACTGCGCTACCCTAAACCCTACAACTTTCCCCAGCACGGCCCTCTACACTACCCAAACACCACTGCACTACCCTAAATCCCAAATCTTCCCCCAGGATGACCCCCTACACTACCCAAACAGCACGGCACACCCCGAAAACATAACACACTATCCCCAGCACGGCCCCCTACACTCCACAAATACCACTGCGCTACCCTAAACCCTAAAACTATCCCCAGCACGGCCCTTTACACTACACAAACACCACTGCACTAACCTACTGCACTACACTAAATCCTAAAACACTTCCCCCAGCAAGACCCCCTACACTACCCAAGCACCACTGCACTACCCTAAACCCTAAAACACTACCCCAGCACGACCCCTTACACTACCCGAACACCACTGCATTTCCCTAAACCTTAAGACACTTCCCCCAGCATGACACATTACACTACATAAACATAACTGAACTACCCTAAACCCAAAAACACTACCCCCAGCACGACCCCCTAACCTACACAAACACCACTGCACTACCCTAAACCCTAAAAAACTACCTCCAGCACTAACCCCTACACTACCCAAACACCACTGCACTACCCTAAAACCTAAAACACTGACCCCAGTACGACCCCCTACACTACACAAGCACCACTGCACTGCGCTAAACCCTAAAACACTACCCAAGCACGACACCCTACACTACCCAAACACCACTGCACTACTCCAAACCCTAAATCTACCCCCAGCACAGCCCCCTACACTACACAAACACCACTGCACTGCCTAAAACACTACCACCAGCACAACTCACTACACTACCCAAACACCACTGCTCTACACTAAATCCTAAAACACTACCCCCAGCACGACCCCCTTCACTACACAAACACCACTGCACTGCCTAAAATACTACCCCAGCACGATCCCCTACACTACAAAAACATCACTGAACTATCCTAAACCCTAAATCTACCCCCAGAATGACCCCCTCCACTACACAAACACCACTGCACTACACTAAATCCTAAAACACTACCCCAAGCACGACTCCCTACATTACACAAACACCACTGTACTACCCTAAACCCTAAAACACTACCCCCAGCACGACCCCTTTCACTACCCAAACACAACTGTACTACACTAAACCCAAAAACAAGACCCCAGCACAACCCCCTACACTACCCAAAAACCACTGCACTACCCTGAACCCTAAAACACGACCCCCTACACTACACAAACACCACTGCACTACCCTAAACCCTAAAACACTTCCCCCAGCACAATGCCTACACTACACAAACACCACTGTACTACCCTAAACCCTAAAACACTACCCCTACACTACACAAAAACCACTGCACTACCCTAAACCCTAAAACTCTACCCACAGCTGAAGTACTGGGTATTTTAAGCCCAGCGGTGCAGGGGAACACACCCTATGACTTCTGGGTTACTCCCTGTTTCAGACCTACAGAAACACAGAGTCTTCTGGGTGAAGTCAAAGATTCATTTATTGGCTGCAGACCAATTACAGATATCCTAGAAGTACAACAGCGTGTATGTTCTCAGGAAACTGCTGAAAATCATAGAAACGGGCTTCTCCTTAAGTACAGTTTTTCCTGCCTCAGGCATACATTCCTAGGTTTATGATACGGCCATATACACGTGTACATTACAAACGAAAAGGCAGAGTCATGATGACCATCCCACATTCCAGCTAAACCAGCCCACAATTATTTACACAGCAAGGTTCAGATCCCACATTAGATATCGATAGGCCCCAATAAACATGAGCATCTCCTGTTTTGGGAAACAAGCCATAAAGCAGGAACAAGCAGGTGTGAGAGTGATTAGCCGGAGGCTTGTGTGTGATGAAAGGACTTTATGGTGCGTTGAGCCCTGATGCTAATCACAGGTGGCCGGAGGAAGGGGAGCTCGTGAGACCAGTTTGACCTGGGGCAGCAGAGCCAAGCTGCCCAGGTCACAGAAGAGTCAAGGAAAGGCACATGCATTGCAAGGCCCGTAGTTGCTTCATTATAGCCTATGTGAGGGCAATCACAAGATGGCCACTGCTTCCAAAATGGAACCCGCGTAGTGAAGCAGAATAACGTGTACACAGTGCATTCATAGCTAGAACGATATATAAAGCACTCGTACATACCGCATTAACCATTTGCGGTTCGCTAATACCAGGATAGACAGGGGTGGGGCCCTCTCCCCTACGCGGTCACAGAGATTAAAGTACGACAGACCCTCCTTTTGCCCTTACATAGGCAATCACTATACTCATCTTAATCCGAGTCTAGGTCAATGTTCACAAAGTCATGGAGATGTTGCTGTAGCATCATCCTATTACTTAGCTCGTCCCTCGATACAGGTTTCCTTACACATAAGGTAGCACAGAGGCCACATATCGCAGGAGCACACTGTATGCACAGACAGAACAGGAAAAGAATGGCTAAGCTCATTCCAATGACCATTATAACTTTCCAACCCCAGGCAGATATCAATTCCCAGAACCACCCCACCAGTGACCAATCTCCCTTATCCACGTGTATGGATTCAGATATTTTATGGAGTTTGGAGATGGCTTGATAGACTGTTGGAGCGTTATCTGGTATGAAAATGCAACAACTAGATTGGATAACCTTACATACCCCACCGCGGTCTGCAAGAATAACGTCTAGAACCATGCGGTTCTGCAAAGTCATAAGGCGATCCGCTTGGAGCTCAGCTGTCAGATCACCAAGGGCACCAGCCGTTACATTGACAGTGGATTCAACCACACGAGTCAGTTGTCTCAGGTTCCTACTATTTACCATAGGTCCCCAAAACGGTAGGAAACCCAAGAAGAAGTCTCCTGCTTCCTGACCGGCAGTATCCTCCTTACTAATCACGCCCCTCACAACTCTGGTCTTGTGATAGTCAGCGGCAGCAGTAAATGTTGGCGGTAGCAAGTTTGCAATATAACATGTGCCCGAGAAATCAGGGGGCAATCATGTGTATGCTCGGTCATTGCAGATGAAATATGTACCCTTGGCAGCCAAAAACGCAGGAGAAAACTGTGACGGGAAAGTGTACGTTTCAGTACAGTCACTTCTCCCCAGTTGAGCTCTAGGATTCTGACCATTACCTTGTAAGCAGAACCGACCCATGTGGGGTACGACCCAGATTGGAGATGAGATTTTTCGCTGTCTTTCACCCAGACTAATACTATACCCCGTCGCGTTCCACCCTACATAAGCTCTCAGCTCTTCTTTGGGAATGGATGAGTATGCATCAATATCCCTACTCATATCGGCAATTCCTCTCACTAAGGCTTTATTATTTGTACTAGGTCTGATGGAACGCGGTTGTCGCGGGGAGTAGGCATCTAGAGCGTAGAGGAACATGGTCTGGAATGCCCATGACGATCCATTGTAACTAAATGGCAGCACCAGATAAGGAATACCCTTATTAATGGTATGTGGCATTAACCCACACACCCAGCAATTGGTTGTATTCATGACTAGTTGGTGCTGGTGCAAGAGCTGAATAAACAAGTTATTTACAAACTCTGATCGTCTGGTCTGTTCGTGTTCAGGCAGAGGGTGAAAAGAGTGTGAGGAGGCAGTAGAAAGAGGTATAGGCTGTACAGTGGGTGCAATGGGCTTTTGAAAAGAGAAAAATACAAATCCGACGATGAACATCATTATACTACATAGTATAAATAGGCACAAAAATACAAAACATTTACTTCTCATAATTTTACATATCTTTGCTTTAAAGTTCATTTCCTCAACGGGTCTCTCCATCTTAAAAAACTCCATCCTCTAATCGGGCCGCTCGCGGCGGATGAGTTTCTTCTGCTAAGGACTACGCCTGTCAGTCCAGGGAAACGCCCTAGACCAACCAGAACCGTTGACCTAACGTCTTCGGCCTGTACCCCAGAGTCTTGGCACCGCGACCCTGCGGCTGAACCCGGATGGTGGTTCGAAAAACAAAAATCAAGAAAGTCCTTCAGATGGGAGAGCTAAAATGTCAAAAAGGAAATAGTAAGGAAATCTTTATTTGTCCATAGGCCTTGGTCTCAAATTATAGCGGAGACGGCCAGGTGCTGTTTGGTCTTGGAACAAAAGTTCAGGCTCTGTGGTGTCCAATCGATTTGACAGTGGCACAGCCTCTTGCAGAATATTGTCACTCTCTTGGTCTGAAACTGTGCCTTTTATGCGTGCATCACTGAATGGTACAAAACGAGGTACAGTATCTGTCTCAGAGTCGGCGATACCCTCCTGGACCCACCGGTCATATGGCAGAGGCAAAGGGATCCTCTTCACGTGGGTGGCGTGGATCCAGTTCTTCTTGCCTTTCACTCGAACCCCTGATCTTGTCGACAGAAGTACAAGGTGGGGGCCGATCCAGCGAGGCTCGTCGTTGCCTTTGCGCTGGAAATTTCGGACCAGGACCCACGAGCCAGGGTTGATAGGGTGTCCGGGAGTTTCAGGAGCCGGGGGAAGAGTATCATGCACCTGTTGGTGTAAAACACGCAGTTTAACAGTCAAATCATACAAATAATCGAGTAGTACTGGATGCTCGATCTCACTGAATTTCGCCGGTCTTGGCACGCCCCATACATTAGCCGGGCGGCCAAAAACGACCCCATAAGGACTAAGTCCCACTCGTGAGTGTACGGTCATTCTGGTGGACAGGAG
Organism: Triturus cristatus; assembly: GCF_964204655.1. Taxonomy (NCBI): domain Eukaryota; kingdom Metazoa; phylum Chordata; class Amphibia; order Caudata; family Salamandridae; genus Triturus; species Triturus cristatus. The sequence goes on along the minus strand of NC_140579.1, from coordinate 671,970,213 downwards.
TGCTAAAGGCAGAGCGTCAGGCCATTTAAGACTGGTGCTCGCCTGGATTTTGGCCAGTTTAAGTTTTAGAGCACCGTTGTAGCGCTCTACTAATCCAGCTGATTGGGGGTGATTTGCAGCGTGGAACTTTTGCTTGATGCCTAAACCCTCACACACATTCTTCATTACTTTACCCACAAACTCACTTCCATTATCACACCACACCATTCTTGGCATTCCAAACCTGGGAAAAAACTCCTTCACAAGAGCTTTGGCTGTGGACAGGGCAGTGTTATCTTTCAGAGGATAAGCCTCTATCCACTTCGAGAAAGCACAAACAACCACCAGTACATATTTCAGGTTGTTGCACCTTTCCATGTGGATAAAGTCCAGCTGCAAAACTTCAAATGGGTATGATGGGGGTGCAAAATGACCAGCTGGAGTTGGGGTTCCCCTACCAGGGTTGTACTTCAAGCATACCATACAATTCTTGACCACATTCTCTGCACACTTAGGAATTCCAGCATTCTGCCATACTGGAGCCAACAACTTACAAATTCCTTTTGTACTGATGTGCGCCATTCCATGTGCCATTGTAACTACTGGGAGCACATATGCATCAGGCAACAACCATCGCCTATGTTCTGTCAGATCAATCCAACAACCATTCTCATCTAACTTACCCACACTTTCTCTCCACTTGCTTAATTCTTTCTCTGTAGCTTCAGCTTGAAGCGACTTCACACTCTCTATTGTGTTTTCACACATCCCAACATCATCAACCCATCTTGCGGGGCCTGCAATATACATTCTAGTCTTTACATTCTGTGCTGTTTCTTTCGCGATCTCATCAGCAAACGCATTCCCACGTCCAACATCATCTGTGATTTTCCTGTGCGCACTGCATTTCATAATCGCAACTTGTAATGGTAGGGTCAGTGATTCAAGGAGATCATTCACCAACTTGCCATTCTGAATTTTAGCTCCATGCGACGTCAGGAACCCACGTTCTTTCCACAGTCGTCCAAAATTGTGAGCCACGCCAAAGGCGTACTGGCTATCTGTGTATATATTCACTCTCATTCCTTCAGACAACACGCACGCTCTCGTGAGGGCGATTAATTCTGCTGCTTGGGCCGAATTATGTGGCACTCGTGCAGTTTCCACGACCGTGTGTAACGTCGTGATAGCATATGCAGCAGTCGTATCACCATTAGGGAGCTTGAAACACGAACCATCCACCCATAAAGTACCATCACACTCAGTCAGGGGAGTATCTTTTAGATCTACTCTCCCTTTCGTCTCTTCTTCTGTTCTGAACAGACAGTCATGTTGCTCATTCTGATCTAGGTCTGCTGGATTTGGCAATAACGTAGCTGGATTCAGCGTGTTGCATCTCTTTATGTGTATGTGATTTGCTAACAGTGTGAGCTCATAGCCTGATAATCGCGCACTAGTCAAGTGTTGTGTCTTGGTTCTGTTTAATAATGTGTCAACAGCATGTGGAACCATAACGATCAATGTGTTGTCCATTACCAAACCAGCAGATTGTCGGATAGACATAGCTGCAGCAGCTGTCGCTCTCAGACAGCTTGGCAATGCCCTCGCTACAGGGTCCAAGGTTGATGAAAAATATGCGCATGGGCGCGGTCTGTCACCAAAAGGCTGTGTTAACACTGATAATGCGCAACCATCTTTCTCGTGAACATACAATGTAAAAGGCTTGCTGTAGTCAGGGGTACCCAACACAGGAGCTGAACACAATGCATTGCGCAATTCCACAAAACTTTTCTGGCACTCTTCAGACCATGGGATAGGATTCGGTGTGTCTTTGCATGTTAAGGCTAACAAAGGTTTTGCCAACAAGGAAAAATTTGGGATCCAGTGCCTACAGTATGAGGTAATGCCCAAGAAAGCACGCACTTCTCTCTGTGTTCTTGGCACACTCAACTGTGCAATGGCTTGAATTCTTTCTGGGGTCAGTTTCCTTCCCTCCTTCGATAAGAGATGACCTAAGTAGGTCACCTCTTGTCGACAATATTGCAGCTTTGAGAGAGACACTTTATGATGGAAAGCAGATAAATGGCGCAACAATGACAATGTGGCTTCTTTGCAGATCTTTTCAGTATCCGCGGCGATTAGTAAATCGTCCACGTACTGAATCAGAATAGCGCCACTAGGTAAAACAAGTGCATCAAGCTGCGCTTTCAAAGCTTGACTGTATATGGATGGACTCTCACAGTAGCCCTGGGGAGCGCGTTTGAAGCGGAAGCTTCGGCCTCCCAGACTAAAGCCAAAAATGTCTCTGCTCTCTTCTGCAATTGGGATGCTAAAGAAAGCATTCTTTAAATCGATCACTGAAAACCATGCAGCAGAGGCTGGAATCATCGTTAACAAGGCAGTTATATCAGGGACAACTGGAAACTGTGGCACAACAATCTTATTAACCTCTCTAAGATCAATCACAAATCTGTAAACAGGTGGCTGTGAAGGGTCCGTTCGTTTTAAAACAGGTAAAATCGGGCTGTTGCAAACGTTGCCTCTTGTCTCTTCAATTACACCCTTATTAATCAAATCGCTGACAATGTCTAACAATGCTTTCTGGCCTTCATTAGAGATCTTGTACTGGGGAATACGTGGCAGCCTGACATTAGCCTTTAAAGTTACCACGTATGGCGGTATCTCCAAGAGGCCCACATCATTGGGACCAGTAGACCAAAGGACATCCGGAAGGGATGACAATTCAGGTGGCATTGTATTTTTAGACAAGTACATCGGGGAAATCACTTTCCTGCCTAATGTAAGTTGTACCCCTGACGGTGAACAATACAGTGTAGCATGTAATCTTTTCAACACATCTAACCCTAGCAAATTCTCACCACAACCTGTTGTTAGAATCAGGGGTGCTTTCAGCTCGCAAGGTCCAATAGAAAGTGACATGGGACTAGAAATCGGGTTTCTAACTGGGGCGCCAGAAAAACCTACTGAAACATTTATATCGCCAGACAAAGGTGCGCCAGGGAGTTTTGAATGCATGATTGAACTCTTTGCAGCACCAGTGTCTAGCAGAAAGGGCTCCGTTACATTTGCTGTAGTCACCTCAACATACGGTCCGCTCTGATCCACTGGCACTGAAACAACTCCCTCTCTCTGTCTACGGCTGTCCTAGTAATCATTATTTTCTGCATCGCCGTCCTCTGCATAATAATCATTATTGTAATACTGAGCTGTATTACTAGTCGCGTTGGCTTGCTGATCAAAGCTATTGATGGTATGTTGAGGCGGAAGAGGGCGCGCGTTCTGGGGAACATTTCCACACCCTCTGCCTCTAGGAGCTTGCTGACCACCCCTACCTCTTGCGCCATACGCATTACCGTTCCGCTGCATTAATTTAGGGCAACTATATTTAAAATGACCTTCCTCTTTGCAGTATGAACATTGGTTGGGACCTACAGGGACACGTGGTTGATAATACCCATTCATTTGCTGATTGTTCTGAAATTGTTGGGGTTGGTGATAGACACCTTGGGGTTGCCTATAATTATTCTGACCTCCACGTGGCGGATAGGCCTGCTGCAAAAGGACCTTTGTCTTTAGTTCCTTCGTTTTCTTATCTGTTCTATCTTTTTCATCTTTATCTCTGTTTTCATAATACTGTGCAGTAGCCAGTATTTGCGCTGAAGAGGAAACAGCCCAAGAACTTTCTAAATCTTTTAACTTTTTACACAGGTCAGGAAGTAAATTCTGCACAAATTTATCCACAAATAACCGTTGGCCACCCTCAGTACTCATATCTTGCCCACTGTGATCAATAAACGTTTCTTCAAACCTGGTAAAGAAGTCTGACACTGTTTCATCTTTCTTCTGCTTGCATGCAGATAGCTTGTCCCAATTTACGCGCATCGCGGGCATTATTGTCTTCATATACGTGGTGATTCTACCAGGGAGTTCTGCTATTAATGGCTCAGGTTTCGCGCCACCAGTTTGTCTAGCGTCAGCGGCAATAATGTTAGCCCATGTGTCCCCTAGTTCTGCAGCATGATCCATATTACGAATGGATCCCCACAAAGGCTTTGGAACCACATTCCCAAACAGCATATCTATATCAGCCAGATTCATTACACAGGATTCTGCAGTTTGTGACAACTCCTTATAATAACCGGTAGGGTTTTTACGGGGATCAGGCAATGTCTGCTTAAGTGCTAACACCTCAGAACGCTTCCATGGAACATGCACCCAAACACGCTGGAAATGCGCTGGCACAGCAGCGATACCGGCACCGGCATCAGCTGCAACTGCTTCCTTCCATACCGGGGGAACTTCTCTCATGGGGTATTGTCGCGCTTTTACCTTTTTTCCCACAAGGACATCTTGTTCAAACAATGACTGTTGACAATCATCATTTCTGAAGGATAATACAACCGCAACTGCTTTATCTACCTCGCGATCTACAATGGTACCAGTTCCAAAATCAAATCTCACTCGACACAACTCCTGCTGGCTTGGGTCTTTACCACTATCATCCAATTCCTCACAGAGAATTTCGCACATTTTCTCAAACACATATCTCTGTTTTGGGGCATCCCATTGATGGAAAACGTTGACAACTGATTCCACATCATACAGTGAAGGGAAAACAATCCATCTACGCGCCATGCGATCTATTACCTTTTTCTCATCGGGGTTAGGCAATTGACTGCGCAATTGCTTACGCTGTAAACCAGGAGTCGCACCAGATGACTCAAGGAGAGGAGACATTAATGTAGTAACCACATTAGCTAAGCGCTGTCGCGCTGAAGGAGAAGCTGAAGCGAAAACAGGGGGATAAACAGAGGGGAGAAAAGAGGATGCAGAAACAGGTACTGGAGTGGTGCAAGGAAGAGTATCAGGGGAGGCATTCAATATGCTAGGCAAAGTCGCAGGAAGCGCGGGGGCAGTTGGAAACACAACTGGCGGCCCTTGAGAAGGCTGCGCTATAGGGATAGGAGCCGGCTGCAAAGCAGCTGGCGGTAGCGGCAAGGCTTGCAGTATATTAACAGGAGGTGGCATATTCACAAGCTGTGGAGGCGCCGTGGCATTTTGAGCATACGGGGGTGGCGAACTCAACAAATGCGACATCAGGGGATCTTTCTCCTTTTCTTCTAACTCATTCTGTTTAGAGTGCGGTAAAGCTGGGTAACATTTGTCGATCCCTAACTTACGCTGCCTGTGCAATTGCTCATTCATCTGCTCCTCCTCATTGTCTTTGAATTGTACAGCTGCTTGCATTACTGTCATACCTCTCTCCCTTTTATTGTTTTTCGCTAGCTTAATTTCCTTCTGTTTGGCTTCCTTTCGCCACAAGCGGAAAGAATCAAACATCGCCGGCCAAGCTTTCTTTTTAAACAATTTAATTTCCAAATTATCTAAAATATCGGTATCGAAACCACCATTTTGGGGCCATTTTAAAACACCATCTTTTCTGGTGTAGTGGATCCACACTTCGTTATATGCAATAGGGCCTACGCCATGTTTTACATAGAGCTCATAAGTTGGAGTTCCAACCGGAGGAACCGGACATGATTCCTCCAGCTGGAAATCTCTTCCACAACCCAAACAGAACAATCTACCAAATATTCTAGAACCAGGCATCTTCGCTCACTAGTCTAGACCCAAAAACGTCAAAGGATTATCGAGTATGATAGTCTCGTGAATACACGAGTCCTCTGGCTTTGGCGTTTGCAAACTCCAAATTACCAAATCAAAATGATCCCGAGGGATACCAAACCAATGGGAGACGCTCCACTTATCCTTAACTGAATATGATGATCGATGGCGTCACCAGAAGACTCTCTCGATTGTTTCGCTCTCTCAAAACTCGTCAAGGGTCCAAAACAGGTCGATTAATCAGGGCAGCAGTCCTTCGTAGCCGTCGGGACGCGGAGAACCTCGCAGAAAAGACTTTCGGACCACGTCGACATGCAGGGGTCGATGAAGTGGCGGCCTCCCTCCAGAATTTCCACACGAAGCTCCTCACGAACCTCTGGCTTGGACTGGCACCACTGAAATCGCCCCACGTTGGGCGCCAAACTGAAGTACTGGGTATTTTAAGCCCAGCGGTGCAGGGGAACACACCCTATGACTTCTGGGTTACTCCCTGTTTCAGACCTACAGAAACACAGAGTCTTCTGGGTGAAGTCAAAGATTCATTTATTGGCTGCAGACCAATTACAGATATCCTAGAAGTACAACAGCGTGTATGTTCTCAGGAGACTGCTGAAAATCATAGAAACGGGCTTCTCCTTAAGTACAGTTTTTCCTGCCTCAGGCATACATTCCTAGGTTTATGATACGGCCATATACACGTGTACATTACAAACAAAAAGGCAGAGTCATGATGACCATCCCACATTCCAGCTAAACCAGCCCACAATTATTTACACAGCAAGGTTCAGATCCCACATTAGATATCGATAGGCCCCAATAAACATGAGCATCTCCTGTTTTGGGAAACAAGCCATAAAGAAGGAACAAGCAGGTGTGAGAGTGATTAGCCGGAGGCTTGTGTGTGATGAAAGGACTTTATGGTGCGTTGAGCCCTGATGCTAATCACAGGTGGCCGGAGGAAGGGGAGCTCGTGAGACCAGTTTGACCTGGGGCAGCAGAGCCAAGCTGCCCAGGTCACAGAAGAGTCAAGGAAAGGCACATACATTGCAAGGCCCGTAGTTGCTTCATTATAGCCTATGTGAGGGCAATCACAAGATGGCCACTGCTTCCAAAATGGAACCCGCGTAGTGAAGCAGAATAACGTGTACACAGTGCATTCATAGCTAGAACGATATATAAAGCACTCGTACATACCGCATTAACCATTTGCGGTTCGCTAATACCAGGATAGACAGGGGTGGGGCCCTCTCCCCTACGCGGTCACAGAGATTAAAGTACGACACAGCACGACCCCCCACACTACACAAACAACACTGGACTAACCTAAAACACTACCGCCTACACTACGCAAACAACACTGCACTACCCTAAACCCTGAAACACTATCCCCAGCACTACCCCCTACACTATGCAAACACCACTGCACTACCCTAAACCCTAAAACATTACCCCCAGCAGTACCCCTACACTACGCAAACTACACTGCACTACCCTAAACCCTGAAACACTATCCCCAGCACTACCCCCTACACTACACAAACACCACTGCACTACCATAAACCCTAAAACACTACCCTCAGCACTACCCCCTACACTACACAAACACCACTGCACTACCCTAAACCCTTAAACACTACCCCCAGCACTACCCCCTACACTACACAAACACCACTGCACTACCCTAAACCCCAAATCATTACCCCCAGCAGTACCCCTACACTACGCAAACAACACTGCACTACCCTAAACCCTGAAACACTATCCCCAGCACTACCCCCTATACTACACAAACACCACTGCACTACCGTAAACTCTAAAACATTACCCCCAGCAGTACCCCTACACTACGCAAACAACACTGCACTACCCTAAACCCTGAAACACTATCCCCAGCACTACCCCCTACACTACACAAACACCACTGCACTACCCTAAACCCTAAAACACTACCCCCAGCACTATCCCCTTCACTACACAAACACCACTGCACTACCCTAAACCCCAAAACATTACCCCCAGCAGTACCCCTACACTACGCAAACAACACTTCACTACCCTAAACCCTGAAACACTATCCCCAGCACTACCCCCTATACTACACAAACACCACTGCACTACCCTACTGCACTACACTAAACCCTAAAACACTACCCCCAGCATGAGCCCCTATACTACCCAAACACCACTGCACTACCCTAAACCCTAAAACTCTACCCCCAGCTCAAACCCCTGCACTACCCAAACAGCACTGTACTACCCGAAACCCTAAAACACTATCCCCAGCATGACCCCCTACACTACACAAATACCACTGCGCTACCATAAACCCTAAAACTATCCCCAGCACGTCCCCCTACACTAACAAAACACTACTGCACTACACTAAATCCCAAATCTTCCCCAGCATGACCCCTTACACTACAGAAACACCACTGCTCTACCCTAAACCCTAAAACACTACCCCAAGCACGACCCCCTACATTACACAAACACCACTGTACTACCCTAAACCCTAAAACACTACACCCAGCACAACCCCTTTCACCACCCAAACACAACTGCACTACACTAAACCCAGAAACACTACCCCCAGCACGACCCCCTACACTACCGAAACACCACTGCACTACCCTAAACCCTTAAACACAACCCCCTATACTACAAAAACACCACTGTACTACCCTAAACCCTAAAACACTACCCCAGCACAACCCCCTACACTACACAAACACCACTGCACTACCCTAAACCCTAAAACACTACCCCCTACACTACACAAAAACCACTGTACTACCCTAAACCCTAAAACACTACCCACAGCACGACGCCATACACTACACAAACACCACTGCACTACTCTAAACCCTAAAACTTTATCCACAGCATGACCCCTACACTACACAAACACCACTGCACTACCCTAAACCCTCAAACACTATCCCCAGTACGATCCCCAACACTACGCAAACACCACTGCACTACCCTAAACCCTAAAACAATACCCCCAGCACGACCCCCTACACTACACAAACATCACTGGACTACCCTAAACCCTAAAACACAATTCCCTACACTACCCATACGACTCTCCACTACCCTAAACCCCAAAACAATATCCCCATCACAACACCCTACACTACACAAACACCACTGCACTACCCTTAACCCTAAAACACTACGCCCAGCAGTATCCCCTACACTACGCAAACACCACTGCACTACCCTAAACCCTAAAACACTACCCCCAGCACAACCTCCTGCACTACCCAAACAGCAATGCACTACCCTAAACCATAAACACTATCCCCAGCACGTCCCCCTACACTAACCAAACACCACTGCACTACACTAAATCCCAAATCTTCCCCAGCATGACCCACTACACAAACACCACTGCACAACCCTAAACCCTAAAACACTACCCCCAGAATGACCCCCAACACTACCCGAACACCACTTCACTACCCAAAACCCTAAATCGATCCCCTACACTACACAAACACCACTGCACTGCCCTAAACTCTAAAACACTACCCCCAGCACGACCCCTTACAATACTCAAAAACCACTGCACTACCCTAAACCCTAAAACACTACCCCAGCAAGACCCCCTACACTACACAAACACCACTCCGCTACCCTAAACCCTAAAACATTACCCCAGCACGACCCCTTCCACTACCCGAACACCACTGCGTTTCCCTAAAACCCTAAGACACTTCCCCCAGAATGACACATTACACTACATAAACACAACTGCACTACCCCAAACCCAAAAACACTACCCCAGCACGACCCCCTACACTACACAAACACCACTGCACTACCTTAAACCCTAAAACACTACCTCCAGCACTACCCCCTACACTACCCAAACATCACTGCACTACCCTAAAACCTAAAACACTGACCCCAGCACGACCCCTACACTACACAAGCACCACTGCTCTACCCTAAACCCTAGAACACTATCCAAGCACGACACCCTACACTACCCAAGCATAACTGCACTACCCTAAACCCTAAAACACTACCACCAGCACAACTCACTACATTACCCAAACACCACTGCTCTACACTAAATCCTAAAACACTACCCCCAGCACGCCCCCTTTCACTACACAAACACCACTGCACTGCCTAAAACACTACCCCGCATGACCCCCTACACTACACAAACACCACTGAACTACCCTAAATCTACTCCAAGCATGACCCTCTACACTACACAAACACCACTGCACTACCCTAAACCCTAAAACACTACCCTACGCAGGCCCCCTACATTACACAAACGCCACTGTACTACCCTAAACCCTAAAACACTGCCCCCAGCACGACCCCTTTCACTACCCAAACAAAACTGCACTACACTAACCCCAAAAACACTACCCCCAGCATGACCCCCTACACTACCAAAACACCACTGCACTACCCTAAACCCTAAAACACGACCCTCTATACTACACAAACACCACTGCACTACCCTAAACCCTAAAAACCTACCCCCAGCACGACCCCCTACACTACACAAACACCACTGCACTACCCTAAACCCTAAAACACTATCCCAACACTACCCCCTACACTACTCAAACACCACTGTACTACCCTAAACCCTAAAACAATACCCCAGCACAACCCCCTTCACTACACAAACACCACTGCACTGCCTAAAAAACTACCCCAGCACGACCCACTTCACTACCCAAACACCACTGCACTATCCTAAACCACGACCCCTACACTACACAAACACCACTGCACTACCCTAAACCATAAAACACTACCCCCAGCACGACCCCCTACACTACACAAACACCACTGCACTACCCTAAACCCTCAAACACTACCCCCAGTACGACTCCCTACACTACCCAAACACCACTGCATTACCCTAAACCCTGAAACACTACCCCCAGCATGACCCCCTACACTACACAAACACCACTGGACTACCCTAAACCCTAAAACACTACCACCTACACTACCCAAACAACACTGCACTACCCTAAACCCTTAATCACTACCACCAGCACAACTCACTACACTACCCAAACACCACTGCAATACTCTAAACCCTAAATTCACCCCCAGCACATCCCCCTACACTACACAAACACCACTGCACTGCCTAAAACACTACCACCAGCACAACTCACTACACTACCCAAACACCACTGCTCTACACTAAATCCTAAAACACTACCACAGCATGACCCCCTTCACTACACAAACACCACTGCACTGCCTAAAACGCTATCCCGCACGACCCCCTACACTACAAAAACATCACTGAACTACCCTAAACCCTAAATCTACCCCCAGCATGACCCTCTACACTACACAAACACCACTGCACTACCCTAAACCCTAAAATACTACCCTAAGCACGACCCCCTATATTACACAACACCACTGTACTACCCTAAACCCTAAAACACTACCCCCAGCACGACCCCTTTTACTACCCAAACAAAACTGCACTACACTAAACCCAAAAACACTCCCCCCAGCATGACCCCCTACACTACCCAAACACCACTGCACTACCCTAAACACTAAAACACGACCCTCTATACTACACAAACACCACTGCACTACCCTAAACTCTAAAACGCTACCACCAGCATGACCCCCTACACTACACAAACACCACTGCACTAACCTAAACCCTAAAACACTACCCACTAAACTACTCAAAAACCACTGCACTACCCTAAACCCTAAAACACTACTCACAGCACGACCCCCACACTACACGAACACCACTGCACTACCCTAAACCCTAAAACACTACCCCAACACTACCCCCTACACTACCCAAACACCACTGTACTACCCTAAACCCTAAAACACTACCCCAGCACAACCCCCTTCACCACACAAACACCACTGCACTGCCTAAAACACTACCCCAGCACGACCCCCTACACTACACAAACACCACTGTGCTACCCTAATCCCTAAAACACTAACCCCAGCATGACCCCCTTCACTACCCAAACACAACTGCACTACACTAAACCCAAAAACAGGACCCCCAGCAGCGCCCTCTACACTACCCAAACACCACTGCACTACCCTAAATCCCAAATCTTCCCCCAGCATGACGCCCTACACTACCCAAACAGCACGGCACTCCCCGATAACATAAAACACTATCCCCAGCACGGTCCCCTACACTCCACAAATACCACTGCGCTACCCTAAACCCTACAACTATCCCCAGCACTGACCTCTACACTACACAAACACCACTGCACTAACCTACTGCACTGCACTAAACCCTAAAACACTTCCCCCAGCATGACCCCCTACACTACCCAAGCACCACTGCACTACCCTAAACCCTAAAACACTACCCCAGCATGATCCCTTACACTACCCGAACACCACTGCGTTTCCCTAAACCCTAAGACACTTCCCCCAGCATGACACATTACACTACATAAACACAACTGCACTACCCTAAACCCAAAAACACTACCCCCAGCACGAACCCTAAACTAAACAAACACCACTGCACTACTGCATTAACTGGAACCCCTCTGAGGCGGAAAGCCGGAGGTTTTGTTAAGCATCTCGCATTTCTTCCTTTAAAACTTTCATTCTTGTGCTGTGTTTTTAATTACAAATGTTATTAGCTCACCTGTGTTACAGCGCTGTTGCCTCGTGCTAAAACCCTCCTTCCATAATCTGGAAAACGCCCTCCCCTCCAGCGCGGCAAAGGTGTAGCCACGCCCACTGCGAGGCCACGCCCACCGATCCATTACTTAAACGCTCGAAAAGCGCTACGATCGCCATTAACTGGAACCCCTCTGAGGCGGAAAGCCGGAGGTTTTGTTAAGCATCTCGCATTTCTTCCTTTAAAACTTTCATTCTTGTGCTGTGTTTTTAATTACAAATGTTATTAGCTCACCTGTGTTACAGCGCTGTTGCCTCGCGCTAAAACCCTCCTTCCATAATCTGGAAAACGCCCTCCCCTCCAGCGCGGCAAAGGTGTAGCCACGCCCACTGCGAGGCCACGCCCTCAATTACTTCTACAAATGTGCCGACCCCCCCAGCGCAGCGGACGAGCGCAGCGGGAGCGCCGTCTTCGCGCCGAAGACGCGCCTAAGACAAGCCCGTCTGCGCCCGTCCGCGGCAGACCGGGGCCTGGGGCCATAACCCCTGGTAACTTTTACACTTACTCCACCCTTTCATTGCTGTCACTTAGGCCTACCGACAGCGCTGGACCCGCACCACCCGCTCTTGTTCTAAAGCGCGCTGCCACTTACGGCATTCTGAAGCCCGAATTCTCTCTCGGTAAGGCTCCTAAGCCCAGGTCCTATGCACTTCATCCTACTTCTAATGAATCTGAGACTATTCTCAAATGCTTATACCTAAACACTAGATCCATGGTTAAACATCATCTGGATATCTTTCTCCTGCTTCAGGAGGAACAACCTGATTTCCTGTTTCTTTCTGAAACATGGCTTACTGAGGGCTCCTTACCCGATATCTTAGCGGCAGTTCCCTCAAACTACTACATTTTGCACGTTGATAGACCAGCCGGTAAAAGAGGTGGGGGAGTCGCTGCAATTATTCGCAGCACCCATAAAGTCTCCTCTCTACCATCTCTGGACATACCAGGAACAGACAATTTGATTTTTAAAATGGATACTAACACTGGATCATTACTTCTCATCCTTATATACCGCCCCCCCCAAAATACGTCCTCTTTTCGGCCTCTCTAGCTGAACAACTTGCTCCTCTGATAATCTCCCATAAGAAAATTTTGCTGCTAGGAGATTTCAACCTTTGGCTGGACTCCGCCGAGTCTGACTCTCAGGCAGCCACGCTGAAAGAAACCCTTCTTGATATGAACCTTTCTCAACATATTCACCTTCCTACTCATGTCAAAGGGCACAGCCTAGATCAAATCTGGTCCCAAAATATTTCCATGGCTATTCAGTCTATTACGCCCTGTGTTTGGTCGGACCATTATCTGATCAATTTCACTATGACCACCGGGAGAAGTAGAAACCCCCTGCCCAAGCCAGGAGGAAAAACTAGAAGGTGGAAGAATGTTGATGTCCCTGCTTTTATTTCTTCATTAACTTCTTCCCTTCCCTCGTTTGATCGGGACACCGAAAAGATGGAAGAAGCTTTCTCAGGGTGGTTACTTCAGGCAGCGGATGCTCACGCTCCATGCACCTACTCTTCACGCTCTCGCCCCAATGACGCCCATAGGTGGTTTACACCTTTTCTGAAAACCCTCAAACTAGAGGTCCGTCAATTGGAACGCAAGTGGCGTAAAGCCTATTCAGAACAAGATAAGGCTAACTATTGCAAGGCTCGCAAAAACTACCAAAAGCTTATCCTAAAACACAAAACCGACTATTTTTCGGAAAAAATTCTCAAGGCTCACAATCAATCCAAGGAACTGTTTAACATTGTGGAAGATCTTAGCACCAGTAATCGAACCTCCCTTCCGACAGTTCCCACTCAGGAACTTTGCAATTCATTAAACTCCTTTTTCTTTGACAAAATCTGCACCATTAAACAAAACATTCCTACCACTCAGTCTCCCTTTTTATTTGCAGACACTTTTTACAACCCTGCTACTTTGCACTCCTACCCCCCCCATTGATAACGTTAATCTATCTTTACTTTTTTCTAAAATTAAATCTGGTTCCCCTGATGACATCTGTCCCCCTTACATCCTGAAAGAAGTGGGCACCATCATCCCTGGGGGCTTACTCCCCTTGCTGAATGGCTCACTTGCTCAGGGTAAAGTTCCTAACAACTTTAAGAAAGCCCTCCTTATTCCCCTCATAAAAAAGGCAGGAGCCAACCCATTAGACCCACTCAATTACAGGCCTATATCTCTGCTGCCATACTGTGCTAAACTTTTGGAATCTCATGTATGTGACAGCATTTCCACATTCCTTGAAAAGTCGGAATATTTAGCACCTAATCAGGCCGGTTTCCGCCCTTGCCATTCTACTGAGGCGGTCATCCTCTCGGTGCAGAATACTCTTAGGCGGAATGCGGATGAGGGGATCCATCAAGCTCTGGTACTTTTAGATCTTTCTGCCGCTTTCGACACGGTCGACTATACCATCTTGGTCGATCGTGTCGAACAGGCAGGCCTTAGGGGCCCTGCGCTGAGCTGGATCCGTTCATTTATCACCGACCGTACTCAATCGGTCAGATTGGGCTCGTTTACTGCTCCCACCATACCTACCATCTGTGGAGTACCCCAGGGCTCCTCGTTGTCTCCCCTGCTTTTTAATTTGTATCTACGCCCTCTTCTGTACTCCCTCAGGCACGCTAAGGTCACCATTTTTAACTACGCCGATGATTTGCAGCTCATCTTTCCTCTGAACACCAAGGACTCTGTGGTAGAATTTCAAAACACCATGTCCCACATTTTGAGTTGGATGAGCTGCAATCACTTGAAACTCAACCCAGGCAAGACCGAATTGGTCTTGCCTGGACATAGCACCCTCAGCTGGAACCCCAGTTTCTGGCCCTCCTGTATGGGTGCTCCCCCATCCAAATCATCCTCGGTTAAGAGCCTTGGTATTTTTATTAGTGAGGATCTCTTCCTGAAAAAACAGGTCGGAGCTGTTGTTTCCTCTAGTTTCTTTCAGCTGAAGAAAATAAAGAAAATCGCCCGCTTCTTCTCCCAAGCTGCCCTCACTCAGATCGTCATCTCCCTTGTATTGTCCAGACTGGACTTTTCCAACAGTCTTTACCTCGGGCTCCATACTGGAGAGCTAAAACGCCTCCAGCTGGTTCAAAACCAGGCAGCCAGACTTCTCTTGAACATCTCTAATAGGCAATCAGTTAGATCTGGCTTGAAACAGCTGCATTGGCTCCCGGTTGAGCAACGCGTGACCTTCAAAGCTGGGTGTATTCTCTTCAAGTCTCTACATGACATTGGCCCTATTTTTATCAGAGACCTATTTAAAAAATACAGCCCCTCCCGTAACCTCCGGTCTGCTCATAAAGCTCTTTTGACTATTCCCTCGTATAAGAAGAAACGTCTAGGAGGCAGCAGCTTTGACCATCTTGCTGCCGCCTTCTGGAACTCTCTTCCTCTTCATCTTAAACTTATCGACAACATCCTCAGCTTCAGGCATTCTCTGAAGACCTGGCTCTTCTCCCAGGCGCATCACTAGCTGTTTCCTCTCACATACCGATGGCTTCGCCTGTTCCTTCCTATAGCGCCATGAAGCCTCCGGGCGTACGAGCGCTTAACAAATTTCATATAACATTAACATTAACATTAACTACCCTAAACCCTAAAACACTACCTCCAGCACTACCCCCTACACTACCCAAACACCACTGCACTACCCTAAAAACTAAAACACTGACACCAGTACGACCCCCTACACTACACAAGCACCACTGCACTGCGCTAAACCCTAAAACACTTCCCAAGCAAGACACCCTACACTACCCAAACACCACTGCACTACTCCAAACCCTAAATCTACCCCAGCACATCCCCCTACACTACGCAAACACCATTGCACTGCCTAAAACACTACCACCAGCACAACTCACTACACTACCCAAACACCACTGCTCTACACTAAATCCTAAAACACTGAACCCAGCAAGACACCCTACACTACACAAGCACCACTGGACTACCCTAAACCCTAAAACACTACCACCTACACTACCCAAACAACACTGCACTACCCTAAACCCTAAAACACTAACCCCAGCATGACCCCCTACACTACACAAACACCACTGCACTACCCTAAACCCTAAAACACTACCCCAAGCACGACCCCCTACATTACACACACACTATTGTACTACCCTAAACCCTAAAATACTACCCCCAGCACGACCCCTTTCACTACCCAAAGAAACTACTACACTAAACCCTAAAACACTACCCCCAGCACGAACCCCTACACTACCCAAACACCACTGCACTATCCTAAACCCTAAAACACTACCCCCAGCATGACCCCCTACACTACCCAAACACCAATGCACTACCCTAAACCCTAAAACACTACCCCCAGCACGACCCCCTGCACTACCCAAAGAGCATGGCACTCCCCGAAACCATAAAACACTATCCCCAGCACGGCCCCCTACACTTCACAAAAACCACTACGCTACCTTAAACCCTAAAACTATCCCCAGCACCGCCCTCTACACTACCCAAACACCACTGCACTAGCCTAAATCCCAAATCTTCCCCCAGCATGACCCCCTACACTACCCAAACAGCACGGCACTCCCCGAAAACATAAAACACTATCCCCAGCACGGCCCCCTACACTCCACAAATACCACTGCGCTACCCTAAACCCTAAAACTATCCCCAGCACGGCCCTCTACACTACACAAACACCACTGCACTAAACTACTGCACTTCACTAAACCCTAAAACACTTCCCCTAGCATGACCCCCTACACTACCCAAGCACCACTGCACTACCCTAAACCCTAAAACACTACCTCCAGTACTACCCCCTACACAACCCAAACACCACTGCACTACCCTAAAACCTAAAACACTGACCCCAGTACGACCCCCCACACTACACAAGCACCACTGCACTGCGCTAAACCCTAAAACACTACCCAAGCAAGACACCCAACACTACCCAAACACCACTGCATTACTCCAAACCCTAAATCTACCCCAGCACATCCCCCTACACTACACAAACACCACTGCACTGCCTAAAACACTACCACCAGCACAACTCACTACACTACCCAAACACAACTGCTCTACACTAAATCCTAAAACACTGAACCCAGCAAGACACCCTACACTACACAAGCACCACTGGACTACCATAAACCCTAAAACACTACCACCTACACTACCCAAACAACACTGCACTACCCTAAAACACTATCCCCAGCATGACTCCCTACACTACACAAACACCACTGCACTACCCTAAACCCTAAAACACTACCCCAAGCACGACCCTCTACATTACACACACACTATTGTACTTCCCTAAACCCTAAAACACTAACCCCAGCACGACCCCTTTCACTACCCAAAAAAAACTGCACTACCCTAAAACACTACCCCCAGCACGAACCCCTACACTACCCAAACACCACTGCACTATCCTAAACCCTAAAACACTACCTCCAGCATGACCCCCTACACTACCCAAACACCACTGCACTACCCTAAACCCTAAAACACTATCCCCAGCATGACCCCCTACACTACACAAACACCACTGCACTACCCTAAACCCTAAAACTCTACCCCAAGCACGACCCTCTACATTACACACACACTATTGTACTACCCTAAACCCTAAAACACTAACCCCAGCACGACCCCGTTCACTACCCAAACAAAACTGAACTACCCTAAACCCTAAAACACTACCCCCAGAACGAACACCTACACTACCCAAACACCACTGCACTATCCTAAACCCTAAAACACTACCCCCAGCACAACCACCTGCACTACCCAAACAGCACGGCACTCCCCGAAACCATAAAACACTATCCCCAGCACGGCCCCCTACACTCCACAAATACCACTGCGCTACCCTAAACCCTAAAACTATCCCCAGCACCGCCCTCTACACTACCCAAACACCACTGCACTACCCTAAATCCCAAACCTTCCCCCTGCATGACCCCCTACACTACCCAAACAGCACCGCACTCCCCGAAAACATAAAACACTATCCCCAGCACGGCCCCCTACACTCCACAAATACCACTGCGCTACCCTAAACCCTAAAACAATCCCCAGCACGGCCCTCTACACTACACAAACACCACTGCACTAACCTACTGCACTGCACTAAACCCTAAAACACTTCCCCCAGCATGCCCACCTACACTACCCAAGCACCACTGCACTACTCTAAACCCTAAAACACTACCCCATCACGACCCCTTACACTACTCGAACACCACTGCATTTCCCTAAACCCTAAGACACTTCCCCCAGCATGACACATTACACTACATAAACACAACTGCACTACCCTAAACCCAAAAACACTACCCCCAGCACGACCCCCTAAACTACACAAACACCACTGTACTACCCTAAACCCCAAAACACTACCTCCAGCACTACCCCTACACTACCCAAACACCACTGCACTACCTTAAAACCTAAAACACTGACCCCAGTATGACCCCCTACACTACACAAGCACCACTGCACTGCGCTAAACCCTAAATCTACCCCAGCACATACCCCTACACTACCCAAACACCACTGCCTACCCTGAACCCTAAAATACGACCCCCTACACTACATAAACACCACTGCACTACCCTAAACCCTAAAACACTACCCCCAGTACGACCGCCTACACTACACAAAAACCACTGCACTACCCTAAACCCTAAAACACTACCCACAGCACGACCCCCCACATTACACAAACAACACTGGACTACCCTAAACCCTAAAACACTACTCCCTACACTACGCAAACAACACTGCACTACCCTAAACCCTGAAAAACTATCCCCAGCACTACACCCTACACTACACAAACACCACTGCACTACCCTAAACCCTAAAACACTACCCCAGCAGTACCCCTACACTACATAAACACCACTGCACTACCCTAAACCCTAAAACACTACCCCAAGCATGATCCCCTACACTACACAAACACCACTGCACTACCCTACTGTACTACACTAAACCCTAAAACACTACCCCCAGCATGAACCCCTATACTACCCAAACACCACTGCACTACTCTAAACCCTAAAACACTACCCCCAGCTCAAACCCCTGCACTTCCCTAACACTACTGTACTACCCGAAACCCTAAAACACTATGCCCAGCACGACCCCCTACACTACACAAATACAACTGTGCTACCATAAACCCTAAAACTATCCCCAGCACGTCCCCTACACTAACAAAACACTACTGCACCACACTAAATCCCAAATCTTCCCTAGCATGACCCCTTACACTACACAAACACCACTGCACTACCCTAAACCCTAAAACACTACCCCAAGCACGACCCCCTACAATACACAAACACCACTGTACTACCCTAAACCCTAAAACACTACACCCAGCACAACCCCTTTCACCACCCAAACACCACTGTACTACCCTAAACCCTAAAACACTACCCCCTACACTACACAAAAACCACTGTACTACCCTAAACCCTAAACCCTAAAGCACTACCCACAGCACGACCCCATACACTACACAAACACCACTGCACTACCCTAAACCCTAAAACACTACCCGCAGCATGACCCCTACACTACACAAACACCACTGCACTACCATAAACCCTCAAACACTATCCCCGTATGACCCCCAACACTACGCAAACACCACTGCACTACCCTAAACCCTAAAACACTACCCCCAGCACGACCCCCTACACTACACAAACACCACTGTACTACCCTAAACCCTAAAACACTACCCCAGCAGTATCCCATACACGACGCAAACACCACTGCTCTACCCTAAACCCTAAAACACTACCCCCAGCACAACCTCCTGCACTACCCAAAAAGCAATGCACTACCCTAAACCCTAAAACACTATCCCCAGCACGTCCCCCTACACTACCCAAACACCACTGCACTACACTAAATCCCAAATCTTCCCCAGCATGACCCACTACACAAACACCACTGCACAACCCTAAACCCTAAAACACTACCCCCAGAATGACCCCCAACACTACCCGAACACCACTTCACTACCCTAAACCCTAAATCGATCCCCTACACTACACAAACACCACTGCACTGCCCTAAACGCTAAAACACTTCCCCCAGCACGACCCCTTACAATACTCAAAAACCACTGCACTACCCTAAACCCTAAAACACTACCCCCAGCAAGACCCCCTACACTACACAAACACCACTGCGCTATCCTAAACCCTAAAACATTACCCCAGCACGACCCCTTACACGACCCGAACACCACTGCGTTTCCCTAAACCCTAAGACACATCCCCCAGCATGACACATTACACTACATAAACACAACTGCACTACCCTAAACCCCAAAACACTACCCCCAGCATGACCCCCTACACTACCCAAACACCACGGCACTACCCTAAAACCTAAAACACTAACCCCAGCATGACCCCCTACACTACACAAGCACCACTGCACTACCCTAGTCACTAAAACACTACCCAAGCACGACACCCGACACTACCCAAACATAACTGCACTACCCTAAACCCTAAAACACTACCACCAGCAAGACTCCCTACACTACCCAAACACCACTGCACTACTCGAAGCTCTAAATCTACCCCCAGCATAACCCCCTACACTACACAAAGACCACTGTACTACCCTCAACCCTAAAACACTACCCCAGCACAACCCTCTTCACTACACAAACACCACTGCACTACCCTAAACCCTAAAACACTACCCGCAGCATGACCCCTACACTACACAAACACCACTGCACTACCATAAACCCTCAAACACTATCCCCGTATGACCCCCAACACTACGCAAACACCACTGCACTACCCTAAACCCTAAAACACTACCCCAGCACGACCCCCTACACTACACAAACACCACTGTACTACCCTAAACCCTAAAACACTACCCCAGCAGTATCCCATACACGACGCAAACACCACTGCTCTACCCTAAACCCTAAAACACTACCCCCAGCACAACCTCCTGCACTACCCAAACAGCAATGCACTACCCTAAACCCTAAAACACTATCCCCAGCACGTCCCCCTACACTACCCAAACACCACTGCACTACACTAAATCCCAAATCTTCCCCAGCATGACCCACTACACAAACACCACTGCACAACCCTAAACCCTAAAACACTACCCCCAGAATGACCCCCAACACTACCCGAACACCACTTCACTACCCTAAACCCTAAATCGATCCCCTACACTACACAAACACCACTGCACTGCCCTAAACGCTAAAACACTTCCCCCAGCACGACCCCTTACAATACTCAAAAACCACTGCACTACCCTAAACCCTAAAACACTACCCCCAGCAAGACCCCCTACACTACACAAACACCACTGCGCTATCCTAAACCCTAAAACATTACCCCAGCACGACCCCTTACACGACGCGAACACCACTGCGTTTCCCTAAACCCTAGGACACATCCCCCAGCATGACACATTACACTACATAAACACAACTGCACTACCCTAAACCCCAAAACACTACCCCCAGCATGACCCCCTACACTACCCAAACACCACGGCACTACCCTAAAACCTAAAACACTAACCCCAGCATGACCCCCTACACTACACAAGCACCACTGCACTACCCTAGTCACTAAAACACTACCCAAGCACGACACCCGACACTACCCAAACATAACTGCACTACCCTAAACCCTAAAACACTACCACCAGCAAGACTCCCTACACTACCCAAACACCACTGCACTACTCGAAGCTCTAAATCTACCCCCAGCATAACCCCCTACACTACCCAAACACAACTGCACTACACTAAACCCAAAAACAGTACACCCAGCATGACCCCCTACACTACCCAAACACCACTGCACTACCCTAAACCACGATCCCTACACTACAAAACCCCACTGCACTACCCTAAACCATAAACACTACCCCCAGCACGACCCCCTACATTACACAAACACCACTGCACTACCCTAAACCCTAAAACACTACCCCCAGCACGACCCCTTTCACTACCCAAACACAACTGCACTATACTAAACCCAAAAACAATACCCCCGGCACAACCCCCTATACTACCCAAACACCACTGCCTACCCTGAACCCTAAAATACGACCCCCTACACTACATAAACACCACTGCACTACCCTAAACCCTAAAACACTACCCCCAGTACGACCGCCTACACTACACAAAAACCACTGCACTACCCTAAACCCTAAAACACTACCCACAGCACGACCCCCCACATTAAACAAACAACACTGGACTACCCTAAAACACTACTCCCTACACTACGCAAACAACACTGCACTACCCTAAACCCTGAAACACTATCCCCAGCACTACACCCTACACTACACAAACACCACTGTACTACCCTAAACCCTAAAACACTACCCCAGCAGTACCCCTACACTACATAAACACCACTGCACTACCCTAAACCCTAAAACACTACCCCCAGCATGATCCCCTACACTACACAAACACCACTGCACTACCCTACTGTACTACACTAAACCCTAAAACACTACCCCCAGCATGAGCCCCTATACTACCCAAACACCACTGCACTACCCTAAACCCTAAAACACTACCCCCAGCTCAAACCCCTGCACTTCCCTAACACTACTGTACTACCCGAAACCCTAAAACACTATGCCCAGCATGACCCCTACACTACACAAACACCACTGCACTACCATAAACCCTCAAACACTATCCCCGTATGACCCCCAACACTACGCAAACACCACTGCACTACCCTAAACCCTAAAACACTACCCCCAGCACGACCCCCTACACTACACAAACACCACTGTACTACCCTAAACCCTAAAACACTACCCCAGCAGTATCCCATACACGACGCAAACACCACTGCTCTACCCTAAACCCTAAAACACTACCCCCAGCACAACCTCCTGCACTACCCAAACAGCAATGCACTACCCTAAACCCTAAAACACTATCCCCAGCACGTCCCCCTACACTACCCAAACACCACTGCACTACACTAAATCCCAAATCTTCCCCAGCATGACCCACTACACAAACACCACTGCACAACCCTAAACCCTAAAACACTACCCCCAGAATGACCGCCAACACTACCCGAACACCACTTCACTACCCTAAACCCTAAATCGATCCCCTACACTACACAAACACCACTGCACTGCCCTAAACGCTAAAACACTACCCCCAGCACGACCCCTTACAATACTCAAAAACCACTGCACTACCCTAAACCCTAAAACACTACCCCCAGCAAGACCCCCTACACTACACAAACACCACTGCGCTATCCTAAACCCTAAAACATTACCTCAGCACGACCCCTTACACGACCCGAACACCACTGCGTTTCCCTAAACCCTAAGACACATCCCCCAGCATGACACATTACACTACATAAACACAACTGCACTACCCTAAACCCAAAAACACTACCCCCAGCATGACCCCCTACACTACCCAAACACCACTGCACTTCCCTAAACCCTAAAACACTACCCCCAGCACTACGCCCTACACTACCCAAACACCACTGCACTACCCTAAAACCTAAAACACTAACCCCAGCATGACCCCCTACACTACACAAGCACCACTGCACTACCCTAGTCACTAAAACACTACCCAAGCACGACACCCGACACTACCCAAACATAACTGCACTACCTTAAACCCTAAAACACTACCACCAGCACGACTCCCTACACTACCCAAACACCACTGCACTACTCGAAGCTCTAAATCTACCCCCAGCATAACCCCCTACACTACACAAAGACCACTGTACTACCCTAAACCCTAAAACACTACCCCAGCACAACCCTCTTCACTACACAAACACCATTGCACTGCCTAAAACACTACCCCAGCACGACCCCCTACACTACCCAAACACAACTGCACTACACTAAACCCAAAAACAGTACACCCAGCATGACCCCCTAAACTACCCAAACACCACTGCACTACCCTAAACCACGATCCCTACACTACACAAACACCACTGCACTACCCTAAACCATAAACACTACCCCCAGCACGACCCCCTACATTACACAAACACCACTGCACTACCCTAAACCCTCAAACACTACCCCGAGTACGACCCCCTACACTACCCAAACACCACTGCATTACCCTAAACCCTAAAACACTACCCCCAGCACGACCCCCTACACTACACAAACACCACTGGACTACCCTAAACCCTAAAACACTACCACCTACACTACCCAAATAACACTGCACTACCCTAAACCCTAAAACACTATCCCCAGCTTGACCCCTACACTACACAAACACCACTGCACTACCCTAAACCCTAAAACACTACCCCAAGCAGGACCCCCTACATTACACACACACTATTGTACTACCCTAAACCCTAAAACACTACCCCCAGCATGACCCCTTCACTACCCAACTAAACTGCACTACCCTAAACCCTAAAACACTACCCCCAGCACGAACACCTACACTACCCAAACACCACTGCACTACCCTAAACCCTAAAACACTACCCCCAGCATGACCCCCTACACTACCCAAACACCACTACACTACCCTAAACCCTAAAACACTAACCCCTGCACGACCCCCTGCACTACCCAAACAGCACGGCACTCCCCGAAACCATAAAACACTATCCCCAGCACGGCCCCCTATACTCCACAAATACCACTGCGCTACCCTAAACCCTAAAACTATCCCCAGCACGGCCCTCTACACTACACAAACACCACTGCACTAACCTACTGCACTACACTAAACCCTAAAACACTTCCCCCAGCAAGACCCCCTACACTACCCGAGCACCACTGCACTACCCTAAACCCTAAATCTACCCCAGCACATCCCCCTACACTACACAAACACCACTAAACTGCCTAAAACACTACGACCAGCACAACTCACTACACTACCCACACACCACTGCTCTACACTAAATCCTAAAACACTACCCCCAGCACGACCCCCTTCACTACACAAACACCACTGCACTGCCTAAAATACTACCCCAGCACGATCCCCTACACTACAAAAACATCACTGAACTACCCTAAACCCTAAATCTACCCCCAGAATGACCCCCTCCACTACACCAACACCACTGCGCTACCCTAAATCCTAAAACACTACCCCAAGCACGACTACCTACATTACACAAACACCACTGTACTACCCTAAACCCTAAAACACTACCCCCAGCACAACCCCCTAAACTACCGAAAAACCACTGCACTACCCCGAACCCTAAAACACGACCCCCTACACTACACAAACACCACTGCACTACCCTAAACCCTAAAACACTACCCCCAGCACAACCACCTGCACTACCCAAACAGCACGGCACTCCCCGAAACCATAAAACACTATCCCCAGCACGGCCCCCTACACTCCACAAATACCACTGCGCTACCCTAAACCCTAAAACTATCCCCAGCACCGCCCTCTACACTACCCAAACACCACTGCACTACCCTAAATCCCAAACCTTCCCCCTGCATGACCCCCTACACTACCCAAACAGCACCGCACTCCCCGAAAACATAAAACACTATCCCCAGCACGGCCCCCTACACTCCACAAATACCACTGCGCTACACTAAACCCTAAAACAATCCCCAGCACGGCCCTCTACACTACACAAACACCACTGCACTAACCTACTGCACTGCACTAAACCCTAAAACACTTCCCCCAGCATGACCACCTACACTACCCAAGCACCACTGCACTACTCTAAACCCTAAAACACTACCCCATCACGACCCCTTACACTACTCGAACACCACTGCATTTCCCTAAACCCTAAGACACTTCCCCCAGCATGACACATTACACTACATAAACACAACTGCACTACCCTAAACCCAAAAACACTACCCCCAGCACGACCCCCTAAACTACACAAACACCACTGTACTACCCTAAACCCCAAAACACTACCTCCAGCACTACCCCTACACTACCCAAAAACCACTGCACTACCTTAAAACCTAAAACACTGACCTCAGTATGACCCCCTACACTACACAAGCACCACTGCACTGCGCTAAACCCTAAATCTACCCCAGCACATACCCCTACACTACACAAACACAACTGCACTGCCTAAAACACTACCACCAGCACAACTCACTACACTACCCAAACACCACTGCTCTACCCTAAATCCTAAAACACTACCCCCAGGACGACCTCCTTCACTACACAAACACCACTGCACTGCCTAAAATACTACCACCAGCACGATCCCCTACACTACACAAACATCACTGAACTACCCTAAACCCTAAATCTACCCCCAGAATGACCCCCTCCACTACACAAACACCACTGCACTACACTAAATCCTAAAACACTACCCCAAGCACGACTCCCTACATTACACAAACACCACTGTACTACCCTAAACCCTAAAACACTACCCCCAGCACGACCCCTTTCACTACCCAAACACAACTGCACTATACTAAACCCAAAAACAATACCCCCAGCACAACCCCCTATACTACCCAAACACCACTGCCTACCCTGAACCCTAAAATACGACCCCCTACACTACATAAACACCACTGCACTACCCTAAACCCTAAAACACTACCCCCAGTACGACCGCCTACACTACACAAAAACCACTGCACTACCCTAAACCCTAAAACACTACCCACAGCACGACCCCCCACATTACACAAACAACACTGGACTACCCTAAACCCTAAAACACTACTCCCTACACTACGCAAACAACACTGCACTACCCTAAACCCTGAAACACTATCCCCAGCACTACACCCTACACTACACAAACACCACTGGACTACCCTAAACCCTAAAACACTACCACCTACACTACCCAAACAACACTGCACTACCCTAAAACACTACCATCAGCACAACTCACTACACTACCAAAACACCACTGCAATACTCTAAACCCTAAATCCACCCCCAGCACATCCCCCTACACTACACAAACACCACTGCACTGCCTAAAACACTACCACCAGCACAACTCACTACACTACCCAAACACCACTGCTCTACACAACATCCTAAAACACTACCCCAGCACGACCCCCTTCACTACACAAACACCACTGCACTGCCTAAAACACTACCCCCGCACGACCCTCTACACTACACAAACACCACTGAACTACCCTAAACCCTAAAACACTACCCTAAGCACGACCCCCTACATTATACAAACACCACTGTACTACCCTAAACCCTAAAACACTACCCCCAGCATGACCCCCTACACTACCCAAACACCACTGCACTACCCTAAACCCTAAAACACGACCCTCTATAGTACACAAACACCACTGCACTACCCTAAACCCTAAAACCCTACCCCCAGCACGACCCCCTGCACTACACAAACACCACTGCACTACCCTAAACCCTAAAACACTACCCCCTAAACTACACAAAAACTACTGCACTACCCTAAACCCTAAAACACTACCCACAGCACGACCCCTACACTACACAAACACCACTGCACTACCCTAAACCCTCAAACACTATCCCCAGTACGACCCCCAACACTACGCAAACACCACTGCACTACCCTAAACCCTAAAACAATACCCCCAGCACGACCCCCTACACTACACAAACATCACTGGACTACCGTAAACCCTAAAACACAACCCCCTACACTACCCATACAAATCTGCACTACCCTAAACCCTAAAACAATATCCCCAGCCCAACACCCTACACTACACAAACACCACTGCACTACCCTAAACACTAAATCACTACCCCCAGAATGATCGCCGACATTACCCGAACACAACTTCACTACCCTAAACCCTAAATCTACCCCCTACACTACACAAACACCACAGCACTGCCCTAAACTCTAAAACACTACCCCCAGCACGACCCCCTCCAATACTGAAACACCACTGCACTACCCTAAACCCTAAAACACTACCCCCACCAAGGCCCCCTACACTACGCAAACACCACTGCGCTACCCTAAACCCTTAAACATTACCCCAACACGACCCCTTACACTACCCGAACACCACTGCGTTTCCCTAAACCCTAAAACACTTCCCCCAGCATGACACATTACACTACATAAACACAACTGCACTACCCCAAACCCAAAAACACTACCCCCAGCACTACCCCTACACTACCCAAACATCACTGCACTACCCTAAAACCTAAAACACTGACCCCAGCACGACCCCCTACACTACACAAGCACCACTGCTCTACCCTAAACCCTAGAACACTGTCCAAGCACGACACCCTACACTACCCAAGCATAACTGCACTACCCTAAACCCTAAAACACTACCACCAGCATAACTCACTACACTACCCAAACACCACTGCACTACTCTAAACCCTAAATCCTCCCCCAACATATCCCCCTACACTACACAATCACCACTCCACTGCCTAAAACACTACCACCAGCACAACTCACTACACTACCCAAACACCACTGCTCTACACTAAATCCTAAAACACTACCCCCACCACGACCCCCTACACTACACAAACACCACTGAACTACCCTAAACCCTAAATCTACCCCCAGCATGACCCTCTACACTACACAAACACCACTGCACTACCCTAAACCCTAAAACACTACCCTAAGCACGACCCCCTACATTACACAAACACCACTGTACTACCCTAAACCCTAAAACTCTACTCCCAGCACGACCCCTTTCACTACCCAAACAAAACTGCACTACACTAAACCCCAAGACACTACCCCCAGCATGACCCCCTACACTACCCAAACACCACTGCACTACCCTAAACCCTAAAACACGACCCTCTATACTACACAAACACCACTGCACTACCCTAAACCCTAAAACACTACCACCAGCACAACTCACTACACTACCCAAACACCACTGCACTACTCTAAACCCTAAATCCACCCCCAGCATATCCCCCTACACTACACAAACACCACTGCACTGCCTAAAACACTACCACCAGCACAACTCACTACACTACCCAAACACCACTGCTCTACACTAAATCCTAAAACACTACCCCCACCACGACCCCCTACACTACACAAACACCACTGAACTACCCTAAACCCTAAATCTACCCCCAGAATGACCCTCTACACTACACAAACACCACTGCACTACCCTAAACCCTAAAACACTACCCTAAGCACGACCCCCTACATTACACAAACACCACTGTACTACCCTAAACCCTAAAACTCTACTCCCAGCATGACCCCTTTCACTACCCAAACAAAACTGCACTACACTAAACCCCAAAACACTACCCCCAGCATGACCCCTACACTACCCAAACACCACTGCACTACCCTAAACCCTAAAACACGACCCTCTATACTACACAAACACCACTGCACTACCCTAAACCCTAAAACACTACCCCAGCACGACCCCCTACACTACACAAACACCACTGCACTGCCCTAAACCCTAAAACACTACCCCCTAAACTACACAAAAACCACTGCAATACCCTAAACCCTAAAACACTACCCACAGCACGACCCCCACACTATACAAACACCACTGCACTACCCTAAACCCTAAAACACTATCCCAACACTACCCCCTACACTACTCAAACACCACTGTACTACCCTAAACCCTAAAACACTACCCCAGCACAACCCCTTCCCTACACAAACACCACTGCACTGCCTAAAACACTACCCCAGCACGACCCCCTACACTACACAAACACCACTGTGATACCCTAAACCCTAAAACAAAACCCCC
Source organism: Triturus cristatus (assembly GCF_964204655.1). Lineage (NCBI taxonomy): Eukaryota > Metazoa > Chordata > Amphibia > Caudata > Salamandridae > Triturus > Triturus cristatus. The sequence continues at coordinate 671,940,089 of NC_140579.1, read as the reverse complement.
AGCACGACCCCCTTCACTACCCAAACACAACTGCACTACACTAAACCCAAAAACAGTGCCCCCAGCATGACCCCCTACACTACCCAAACACCACTGCACTACCCTAAACCACGACCCCTACACTTCACAAACACCACTGCACTACCCTAAACCATAAAACACTACCCCCAGTACGACCCCCTACACTACCCAAACACCACTGCATTACCCTAAACCCTAAAACACTACCCCTAGCACGACCCCCTACACTACACAAACACCACTGGACTACCCTAAACCCTAAAACACTACCACCTACACTACCCAAACAACACTGCACTACCCTAAAACACTACCACCAGCACAACTCACTACACTACCCAAACACCACTGCAATACTCTAAACCCTAAATCCACCCCCAGCACATCCCCCTACACTACACAAACACCACTGCACTGCCTAAAACACTACCACCAGCACAACTCACTACACTACCCAAATACCACTGCTCTACACAACATCCTAAAACACTATCCCAGCACGACCCCTTTCACTACACAAACACCAAAGCACTGCCTAAAACACTACCCCCGCACGACCCCCTACACTACAAAAACACCACTGAACTACCCTAAACCCTAAAACACTACCCTAAGCATGACCCCCTACATTACACAAACACCACTGTACTACCCTAACCCTAAAACACTACCCCCAGCATGACCCCCTACACTACCCAAACACCGCTGCACTACCCTAAACCCTGAAATACGACCCTCTATACTACACAAACACCACTGCACTACCCTAAACCCTAAAACACTACCCCCAGCACGACCCCCTGCACTACACAAACACCACTGCACTACCCTAAACCCTAAAACACTACCCCCTAAACTACACAAAAACTACTGCACTACCCTAAACCCTAAAACACTACCCACAGCACGACCCCTACACTACACAAACACCACTGCACTACCCTAAACCCTGAAACACTATCCCCAGTACGACCCCCAACACTACGCAAACACCACTGCACTACCCTAAACCCTAAAACAATACCCCCAGCACGACCCCCTACACTACACAAACATCACTGGACTACCCTAAACCCTAAAACACAACCGCCTACACTACCCATACAAATCTGCACTACCCTAAACCCTAAAACAATATCCCCAGCACAACACCCTACACTACACAAACACCACTGCACTACCCTAAACACTAAAACACTACCCCCAGAATGATCGCCGACATTACCCGAACACAACTTCACTACCCTAAACCCTAAATCTACCCTCTACACTACACAAACACCACAGCACTGCCGAAAACCCTAAATCTACCCCCTACACTACACAAACACCTCTGCACTGCTCTAAACTCTAAAACACTACCCCCAGCACGACCCCCTCCAATACTGAAACACCACTGCACTACCCTAAACCCTAAAACACTACCCCCAGCAAGGCCCCCTACACTACACAAACACCACTGTGCTACCCTAAACCCTAAAACATTACCCCAGCACGACCCCTTACACTACCCGAACACCACTGCGTTTCCCTAAACCCTAAAACACTTCCCCCAGCATGACACATTACACTACATAAACACAACTGCACTACCCCAAACCCAAAAACACTACCCCCAGCACTACCCCTACACTACCCAAACATCACTGCACTACCCTAAAACCTAAAACACTGACCCCAGCATGATCCCCTACACTACACAAGCACCACTGCTCTACCCTAAACCCTAGAACACTGTCCAAGCACGACACCCTACACTACCCAAGCATAACTGCACTACCCTAAATCCTAAAACACTACCACCAGCACAACTCACTACACTACCCAAACACCACTGCACTACTCTAAACCCTAAATCCTCCGCCAACATATCCCCCTACACTACACAAACACCACTGCACTGCCTAAAACACTACCACCAGCACAACTCACTACACTACCCAAACACCACTGCTCTACACTAAATCCTAAAACACTACCCCCACTACAACCCCCTACACTACACAAACACCACTGAACTACCCTAAACCCTAAAACACTACCACCAGCACAACTCACTACACTACCCAAACACCACTGCACTACTCTAAACCCTAAATCCACCCCCAGCATATCCCCCTACACTACACAAACACCACTGCACTGCCTAAAACACTACCACCAGCACAACTCACTACACTACCCAAACACCACTGCTCTACACTAAATCCTAAAACACTACCCCCACTACAACCCCCTACACTACACAAACACCACTGAACTACCCTAAACCCTAAAACACTACCACCAGCACAACTCACTACACTACACAAACACCACTGAACTACCCTAAACCCTAAATCTACCCCCAGCATGACCCTCTACACTACACAAACACCACTGCACTACCCTAAACCCTAAAACACTACCCTAAGCACGACCCCCTACATTACACAAACACCACTGTACTACCCTAAACCCTAAAACTCTACTCCCAGCACGACCCCTTTCACTACCCAAACAAAACTGCACTACACTAAACCCCAAAACACTACCCCCAGCATGACCCCCTACACTACCCAAACACCACTGCACTACCCTAAACCCTAAAACACGTCCCTCTATACTACACAAACACCACTGCACTACCCTAAACCCTAAAACACTACCCCAGCACGACCCCCTACACTACACAAACACCACTGCACTGCCCTAAACCCTAAAAACACTACCCCCTAAACTACACAAAAACCACTGCAATACCCTAAACCCTAAAACACTACCCACAGCACGACCCCCACACTATACAAACACCACTGCACTACCCTAAACCCTAAAACACTATCCCAACACTACCCCCTACACTACTCAAACACCACTGTACTACCCTAAACCCTAAAACACTACCCCAGCACAACCCCCTTCACTACACAAACACCACTGCACTGCCTAAAACACTACCCCAGCACGACCCCCTACACTACACAAACACCACTGTGATACCCTAAAACACTACCCCCAGCACGACCCCCTTCACTACCCAAACACAACTGCACTACACTAAACCCAAAAACAGTACCCCCAGCATGACCCCCTCTACTACCCAAACACCACTGCACTACCCTAAACCACGACCCCTACACTTCACAAACACCACTGCACTACCCTAAACCATAAAATACTACCCCCAGCACGACCCCCTACACTACACAAACACCACTGCACTACCCTAAACCCTCAAACACTACCCCCAGTACGACCCCCTACACTACCCAAACACCACTGCATTACCCTTAACCCTAAAACACTACCCCTAGCATGACCCCCTACACTGCACAAACACCACTGGACTACCCTAAACCCTAAAACACTACCACCTACACTACCCAAACAACACTGCACTACCCTAAAACACTACCACCAGCACAACTCACTACACTACCCAAACACCACTGCAATACTCTAAACCCTAAATCCACCCCCAGCACATCTCCCTACACTACACAAACACCACTGCACTTCCTAAAACACTACCACCAGCACAACTCACTACACTACCCAAACACCACTGCTCTACACAACATCCTAAAACACTACCCCAGCACGACCCCCTTCACTACACAAACACCACTGCACTGCCTAAAACACTACCCCCGCACGACCCCCTACACTACACAAACACCACTGTACTGCCCTAAACCCTAAAACACTACCCCCAGCATGACCCCCTACACTACCCAAACACCACTGCACTACCCTAAACCCTAAAACGCGACCCTCTATACTACACAAACACCACTGCACTACCCTAAACCCTAAAACACTACCCGCAGCACGACCCCCTGCACTACACAAACACCACTGCTCTACCCTAAACCCTAAAACACTACCCCCTAAACTACACAAAAACTACTGCACTACCCTAAACCCTAAAACACTACCCACAGCATGTCCCCCACACTACACAAACACCACTGCACTACCCTAAACCCTAAAACACTACCCCCTACACTAGCCAAACACCACTGTACTACCCTAAACCCTAAAACACTACCCCAGCACAACCCCCTTCACTACACAAACACCACTGCACTGCCTAAAACACTACCCCAGCACGACCCCCTACACTACACAAACACCACTGTGCTACCCTAAACCCTAAAACACTACCCCCAGCACGACCCCCTTCACTACCCAAACACAACTGCACTACACTAAACCCAAAAACAGTACCCGCAGCATGACCCCCTACACTACCCAAACACCACTGCACTACCCTAAACCACGACCCCTACACTACACATTCACCACTGCACTACCCTAAACTCAAAATTTCCGCATTCCGCAGCTTAGCAATAATTTGTTTCTTGCTCGCGCTGTAAAAAAATACATTCTCGAGTGCGCTTGATCGCCTTACCTGGATCCCCGCGTTCGCTGACAAGTTTTCCCGACCCGGTCGCGTTTTCCACAAGATGTTGGATGTTGATAGCCATTTTGCGCTGTCTCGCGACAGTTCACGCCCGCATTAACGTCATTTGTCGCGCAAACATGTCATTTGTCGCGCGATCACGTCTTTTTTCTTGCGATCATGCACCGCTAGAGAATGAGAAGATTGAGATCTCGAACACGTCATTCTCCACCGCGAGCCAGATAGTGAGGACGCGGGCACGTCTAATCGAACGCGAAAAGGAGAAAGAGACCCTGAACACGTCATATCCAACGCGACAGGGAGCGAGAGAATGCGATCAAGTCATTTTCGACACGCAATCGACATCCGGCAGAAGTAATGTGAAGCTCGAGAACGCGAACATGTGAAATTTTCAATTTGGAGAAGAATATCAGCTCTAGCAGCATGAAACCATCTGCAAAAGATGATTTTGGATGAAAACAACTCCTCAGATTAACATTTGGCTGTCCTTTTTTGTGCAAGGAAGTGACACAGAATCTACAACTTCCTGTTCCTGTCCAGCAGGCTTCTCCCAGTGCTTTGTCCATCTCCTGCTCATTCGGCCTTTGGATTTTGAGCTGGAAAGATCACTCTTTTTGTCTGCTGCATCATTGCAATTGGGTTTGAGGATTTTTTGATTTGGATATTTTACAAGTAAGTGGTTGTTGTGTCTGTTTGATTGGGGGCATTGCAATTCTTGTAACTACAATTTATTTTTGGTAACTATCATTATTCCTTTTTTTTTAAATGTTGTGGGTAGTACTAGTCAGTAGTAGGCCCGAGCAGCATGGGCATGGCCTATGGGTGTGTGTGTGCATGATGAAGCAACTGTTCCTTTAATGTTTTTTGAATTTATTTTATTTTCAAGCATCATTTAATGGCATGGATGGCATTGGATTGAGTTGGGGAAGTGTGTTTTTTGGGGGTGGCCTTTGTGATGTTGTTGGGCCTGGCCATGTGGCTGGTGGCCATTTTGAAGGCTAGGCCTGCAAGCTTGCCTGGCCTTGTCTGCCAACAGGCCTGCTTTTTCATCCACTAGGATCAGAGCAGGTAGCCACAGCTTTATTAATCAGGTGTTTTCTGTATGGTCTGTTGAATTTAGACATCATTTAGGGCATGAATGGCATTGGATTGAGTTGGGGAAGTGTGTTTTTTGGGGGTGGCCTTTGTGATGTTGTTGGGCCTGGCCATGTGGCTGGTGGCCATTTTGAAGGCTAGGCCTGCAAGCTTGCCTGGCCTTGTCTGCCAACAGGCCTGCTTTTTCATCCACTAGGATCAGAGCAGGTAGCCACAGCTTTATTAATCAAGTGTTTTCTGTGTGGTCTGTTGAATTTAGACATCATTTAGGGCATGGATGGCATTGGATTGAGTTGGGGAAGTGTGTTTTTTGGGGGTGGCCTTTGTGATGTTGTTGGGCCTGGCCATGTGGCTGGTGGCCATTTTGAAGGCTAGGCCTGCAAGCTACCACGGAAGCCGCTCATCCGCAGTGCTACCGTAGAGACCTGTGCCTCGAGCCCGTTTGTTCATCGTCCCGCCGAGTGAATTTGGGCGCAACTATCCTCTTCGCCGACCTCTCTAAATTCCGACCAGGTCCATCTGACCGAGGGACTTACTGTGCACCCATCCCGTGCCCCGTAAAAGGAAAACCTCTCTCTTTACCCGTGGACGACTAACCTTGACAACCTACGGATATTGTATCGCTCAAGGCCTCCATCTGTCATTAGATACCTGCTATTTCCCTGAAGAAATACCGTTACCGTTGGTCGGCGTCAAATCCCCTGACCGCTAGGTTTTGGCTGAATTCCCTACGCGGAGAACAACTGACCGCTAGGTGCGCCTGTCCCACCATCTCTGCCCTCCTTTGCCCTGATGAAGGTGCAGTCCCTGTTGGGGCTTGTTCACCGAAACGCGCGTTGGCATTCTGTCACCGTATTTCTGGCTACTGTAAACGTGCTTATTGGTGCTTTTTAGCCGTACGGGCTGTTCAAAGTCCATCCCTTTAAATTTGAGTTGTTAAACGACCACTCTAACCTGTACATGTTTTTATTAGTATGCATTAATGCTATGTGTTGTTTGATGTTGTTGTCGGATGCGAGACAGTATGAGTGCATGTTTGTTTGAAGGAGCGTTTGTGGGACTGTTAGCAATTTGCTATATAGAAACTGCATTATTTTGATATTCTTCTTTATTATTTTTTCTAATCTACATTGTTAAACTTCTAAAAAAATTATTTTACATCTATACAAATAATAATGATGAAATAAAAAGACTCTTTTCTAAAATACTTAAATTCATTTAGACCCTGTCTTGTTGTTTATCTTTTGTCTTGGTTTGCCCATTGGTTGTGGTTTCCAACTATCTGGACCCTGTTTAGGGCCTTATTTATTATCAATCCGTGGCAGGTACTCCTTTTTCTGTTGGTAGGCCTGCAAGCTTGCCTGGCCTTGTCTGCCAACAGGCCTGCTTTTTCATCCACTAGGATCAGAGCAGGTAGCCACAGCTTTATTAATCAAGTGTTTTCTGTGTGGTCTGTTGAATTTATATACATCATTTAGGGCATGGATGGCATTGGATTGAGTTGGGGAAGTGTGTTTTTTGGGGGTGGCATTTCTGATGTTGGTTGTCTTAAAGACATGCTTTTGTTGTATGTGTCTGGTGTGTTGGTGTGCAATGCATGCACCCTGCAGACCTTTTTGGGGCCTGTGAATGTTCGTATTTTCATTTTGCATTAAAAAGGCAGAGCAGTCTGCTTTAGCATGCAGCCTTTACCTGGCTTTTATAGGCCTTTTGTCAGTTCCTGGAGTTTCCCAGGCCCCCTGCTTGTTTGTGTTTTGTGAGTGTCCATGTGGCTGGTGGCCTTATTTTGTGTTTGGACTGGGAGTTATTATTGTCCTGCTTTTGCCATAGGCCTGCATGGTTTTCCTATTGGCTATTTGGCTTACTGCTTCCATCCATCCACTCCATTTGCCGGCAGCAGCTCCATGGATGCCGAGATGCTCAAAAAATTTAATGGCAAATAGGGTCCACCCCACTTCCATTACATTTTTATTTTGGTGGTTATTATTAACTTCCCTATCCTTCCTGAGAGTGTAGTGTGTGACTGTACACAGTAGTATAACATAGCCCTTGTTAAAAAAAAAATCATAAATGGCTAGACTATATTTTTTTGTTTGCACTAGTACAGTACTAAGTAAGTGAATCACAACAACAAATGCAACATTTCACTGATGTTCTTCTCCTGGCTTATTTGGTTTCAGGTGCACAAAAGACAGAGGAGGCGGTGTCATCAGCATCACCCGGCTACCCGTTGTACTGCCAGCCAGACAGAAGTCCTGCTGCGCATCACGTCCACGTGTGACCAGAGCTTGTTGTGCATCTGCATCCTGCCTGACATCTGAAGAAGATGGCCCCAAAGAAAGTTACCAGGTCCAGCACCAAGAAAGTTGCCGGTGAGAAGAAGCAACAGAAAAAGGAAGTGCCATTAACCACGACAGGTGGTGTGCCGGCCAATGTTTTTTTTGGCGCCAAAAAAGTTACGCCTGCAGCAGCGTTGTCCGGCAACCAAGCTGGGAGCAGCACAGCAGTCCAACCACACCAACCTAGGCCCAAGGGCTTTAGTGTCGCAGAGGTAGCCAGTCTACTAACGATGTTGAAGAAATGTCATTACCGCAAAGTAGTACACAATCAAGTTCAACGCAGGCGCAAACTCAGCAGATAAGTGTGCAGCCGCAACAAGAACAGCAGCAGCCGTAACAAGAACAGCAGCAGCCGTAACAAGAACAGCAGCGGCCAGAACAAGAACAGCAGCGGCCGCAAAAGAACCGCAGCGGCCGCAACAGCCCACCATAGTAGTTGTTGCTCCTGACGTAGGGGCATTTCAGGAAATCGAGCTTCCTGCAGACAAAGTGGAGCAAAGTCAAACCACTGTTTCAGAAGATCTATTGTCTGCCAGACCACCAGCAAGGAAAAGGAGGCTTAGTCCATCATCTTCTTCTTCAAGCCCCACTTCTGATGATCGTGATGACACTTGGGTCCCACCAGATCGGTCTGAGAGTGATATACGCCACAAGACAATGCTTCTGAAAAGGAAGGTCCCAGAAAAACTTAGAGTTATGGAGGTAGATGTAGAAGAGGGGGGTGATGATGATGTTGATGAAGACGAGCCAGTCATCACGCACATTACTCCCGCCCCAAAGGGATTGGAGACCAACATTCTCACCCTATCCAGAAAGGCTGCTACTTAGCGGGATGTAGCACGGATATTACCAACGCAGCTTACACCACCACTACCTCCAGCTGCCATATTTTACAAGGCCCGGCAGGGACCTACATCCAGCTCAACCATCTCAGTAGGTAGTGGTAGTAAAAGTCACAGTCTAGGTGCACAGGGTCACATTTCAAGCACACCCTCCAGTTCATCTGGTATTGAAAGTGGCACATCCAGCAGTGCCAGAAAGTTCTCCTCCCCAGTTTGGGACTTTTTTTCTGTTAGCACCAAGGAGGAGAACGTTGCTATATGCTCAATTTGTCGGCAAGGTGTTCGGCGTGGTAAGCTTGGTACAAACTATGGTACCGGAGGACAAGAAAGTCATCTCAGAATACACCACACTATCGTGTGGGAGAATCGCCTACTTCAGTTAAAAGAAAGTAGAAAAACTCAACCCATTGAAGTTGGTCAGGAAGAATCAGGGAGCGATATTATTGCTGTGGAAGGTGAAGAAGAGGGAGGCATTTCTAGCCCTGTCCCCAGTATTGCAGTGACACCGCCCACATCCTCCTCAGTAACATCAGAGTGGCACCGCAGTAAGAGCCATACTCTGAGTCAGGCTGAGACACCAAGGCGACCGAGTACCGCAATGAGACAATCTGCGTCGTTGAGCCTAAGTGGGTTACCACCACAAAGGAAAGTAATTCAGCCTACCATTGAGAGCATGTTTAGGTTGGAGGGGCAGTTCCAACGCAACCACCCAACAGCACGGTTGTACAATTCGAAGCTGGCTAAAATGTTAGCACTGGACCTTCTTCCTTTTTCATTTGTGGAAGGGGTGGGTTTCCTTGAATTGGTGTCTGCCATCTGCCCTAAATGGAAGGTTCCCAGCCGGTCATATTTAGCAAGAATGGCTGTTCCGGCACTACATCATGATGTGCTGCAATTGGTTGGACAAGCTTTGCAGCAGAGTGCTGTTCACAATATCCACCTGACAACAGACATGTGGACCAGTTGCCAAGCCACAGATTACATGTGCATCACTGCACACTGGATCTCTTTTGTGGGGGTTAGAGATATGCTATCTGCACGAGGTGCTGTTGACACAGCTGCGATTTTTGAAGGTACTCGGAAATATGCAACTGTAGCCATGTTTGCCATGGAGAAATCTCATACGGCTGAAAACATTTTACACGAGTTTCAAAGCAAGGTTTTGGAATGGCTGCGGCCAAGAGAGCTTGGTATTGGTTTTGTTGCCACAGACAATGGCAGTAATGTACTCCAGGCCATGGAAAAGGGTTGCTATTTCAGGGTTCCGTATTTGGCGCACTGCATAAACATTATAGTTCAAGACTTTCTGAAAAAAGAACCCATAGTCAGCAATTTACTGGCCATCTGCCGAAGAATATGCACTCATTTCAGCCATTCTTTTAAAGCTCGGAAGCAGCTGCGGATCATCCAACGTGAACATAGGATGCCAGTCAAGGCACTCATCCAGGAGGTGGCAACACGCTGGAACTCAACGTATTACATGCTTGATCGTCTGTATGAGCAGTACAGGTCACTCCATGAATATGTCTGGAAAAGAAAAGGGGATGCTACTGTTAAAGGCATGAACCTTGACATTGAGCAATGGAGCCTAATTAAATGCCTGACTGAGATGCTTTGTCCTTTTGAGGTCTTCACACGTGAAGTCAGCAAGGAGGACTGTACAATGGGCCAAGCTATCCCATTATTGCAAATGCTAGAGCATCAGCTGAATAATGTGTCTGAATCATACAAAGGTGTAGAGGATAAAAGGGAAGCTCATGACTTGGTGGAGAGCTTATCCCGTTGCTTAGCTGAAAATGTAAGGATACAAAATAAAATTTTGTCACAAGAACATTACATTTGTGCTACAATTCTGGATCCACGTTCAAAATTTGGACTGAAGACATTCTTTGCTTTCTCCGAGATTGATGTTGCCTGTTACAAAACTTGCATAGCTGAAGCAGCCAGTAAGTTGGAAAACGAACGGCTGCTAATTAAAAGCCCGAAAGATCAACCCACAAGAACTACTGCAAGAGGCCATGCAGGATCAAGTGCAACTTCGTCTGCTGAGGGCAGTGCGTTTGGATCACAAGACTCACCTTCACTATCGACACAGCAACAATAACTGGATCAGTAGGCGGAGTACAATCATTACACAATTGGTATGTAGAGTTAGGCATTAATAAGCACAGTGCTAAACCTTACCAGCAGCAACCCTGAACATTGAGCGGATGGTCCAGGCCTATCTGTACGACCCAACAGAGGTGTACATTGATCAAACCCATTACAGTATTGGTATAGGAAAAGGTCTGAATGGCCACAGCTCAGCAGGCTGGCGATAAGCTATCTGGCTTTCTCTGTCGCAAGTGTCTCTTCCGAACGTGTTTTCAGTGCTGCTGGTTCCATTGTAACATTGAGAAGGAGCAGTCTCTCGCCCAAAAACGTGGAGAGGTTAACAATGATCAAAATGAATCAGCACTTCATACCACCGAATTACACAATTTGTGAAGAAATGGAGGAAGATGAGGACAGCGGCTCAGGTGACGGAAGTATTGTGTCACATGATTACCTACTGCTGGCTGAACCCCCAGAGTTTGAGGACGAGTTATACTTCCCTGACAATTAGGCTTGCACTTACTGTCTTCCTCCCTTTTTCCCCCTTTGTTTGTGTGTCTGTCGTTCCGGTTACAAACTTGTGAATCACAACAAATCCATTACCACCGTCTTCTACTCTTCTAATTTAATATACAAGTTTCAGGTGTCTGCAATTTGACAGTACAGTACTCCGAATCCAGCTCCTCTGCTTCATCATACTGAATCTCCCGCACAAATACATTGCCCTCATGAATGATGATTGGATGATGGTAAAAATAGTAGAAGAACAAATTCAAACTTTCCTAGTCCTGCTAAAAGAAGTGGAGCATGAATCAGATGACTACTATAGCTATCCTCCTTTCAGAGCCGAGAGAGACTGCCCTTTAACTGAAAATAAGATGGAACAGGTAATGATTGATGCCATGCATTAGACGCAGAGTCGCAGTCTGAATGATTTTGTTGTGTTTGTTGTGCATGAAGTTATGTAATTGTGCACTGCCACTAATCATCTTTCTACAGAACACACTAAACTTAACTAAAGGTAAATTAAATTTTCCCCTTTTTGCAAATATTAAATTTGTACTTCTCCTCCAGCTAGGTGATACATTGCTTTTAATTCAATACAGGAAGGGTACTCACTCAATCTGCGGAATGACTTGAGTATGATTGACACAACAGCACCGTCCATCATGATGATGGCGAAATAGACGGCCCGTTAACTTAATATGAGAAGGAACAGGTAATGACAATTAATGGCATGCATTGGACACCTGACTCTGAGCGATTGGTCTTTGTGTTTTCGTTGTTTGTTTGTTATGCACAAAGTGAAGTCAAAGTGTACTAGTAATCTATCTTTCTGTACACACTAAAGAATGACTCAAGTCAGTAATATTTCTACTCTTGTTGTGTAATAAAAATTTTACTTATACTGCAGGCCGATCTTCACAGTCAGTCAGTAAAAGTATCGGAGATGATGATGAAGTCAGGAGGATGTTTCTTGAGTGGCATAAAACGTGAAAGCCTAAAGGTAAACACGTCAACAACAACCACAGCAGACCCAAATGTCTGTGTAGAAGTGGAATAGAGTGTAGCGGTGGGATGACTGCGGTGCATTGATTTTACTAACTTAAACTGTAAAATGCTATGTTTGGAATGGATAATGTGCTTTGCCTTTGTCCAACTCTTTAAAAAAAAAAAAAAAGTACTCTTAAGTCTTAACGTAGGATGTGCTACTGCTAAGCACTGTGGGCCTGCTCTCTCCTGTTATTGTTGAAGGTCAATGCTGGAAACAGACTAGAGTAGACTGAGATGATGCATACATGCCACCTCGGAAAGTGTTCTTGTTACACTACACCATAAGGTGTGCATTTGTTTCAACTTTGTTTCTCAATATCCCCTTTGGTTTTCCATCTACAATTACAGGCCGGGCCTTGCCCTATACTTTGGAAAACATTACAATGCACACTAACCTTACCAATAAATCAATATTTTTTTTCCAGCCGGGCAGTGGCGAGTGGCGACTCGCGGCGACACACCCAAGATTGATGGACGAGAGGAGCAAGAGGAATGCCGAGATGCAAATCCAGTCCACATTTTTTACCAGGATAACACAGTAACAGTATCCACTTAAATCTTCTTTTAAATAATTTGATTAATATTTTGTATGCAATCTTTACAACAGTGTGTTTTCGGAGTTGTTGTTATCATCATTAGGTTTGCTCTGTGTTTACGATTCTTCCCTACCAATATTTAAAATTTCTATTTGCTATCTGTAAAAGTATTAAGGCCGGAACAACAGAACAAGAACTAGAAGTGTATGTAATCCGGGTCTCCCATCATCATGCATGCATTTCCTTTTTCTCCCTTAACATATGGATATGGTAGTCTTCAATGATTGTCGTTTGTTTGTCCATGCATACTGTTTTTCTATGTCAAACCTTTCCCAAAAACCCCCTTCCCATCCATTCAACAAACCCTAACCCTCTTCCCCCGGGCTGTGTGACTTATTGTCGAGGTGTGACTAAATTAAATGTACACCAATACTTAATCACACACTTGCTGGGGCGGATGTGGCGAAAGCAACAGTACTTCAATTTCAAGGCAGAGCGATGATCTTCTTCTGCTTGCCCACCCATGAGTAGGATATTTCAGAGGTTATTTTATTTAACAAAGGAACATATACCTCAGCATGAATTGCCGGCATTGATTGTATTTGTTTGTTGTCATTCCTCATATACAGCACTAACTGTTAGGCTGTAGGCCTAGTCAAGTGACTCGACACAACTATAGTTTGTAACTCTGTCTAGTAGGCTATCCCAACCACCATTATGTTTTGTTGTCAAATATTTGAGCATATTATTGTTGCTCAGTAAGTTCTGTACTGTACTTCATTCTACTACTCCTCTAACAGTCTCTCAAAGGCGATTGACTGTCTCCTTTTCTTTTTTTGCAAATGCTGCCGCCCTGCCAGTGTCTACTACTACTACTATGCTACCACCACCACCACCACCCCAATCATGGCATGTATGAAAAAGGAAACCATCTTCACCATGCAGCCAGTGCTGTGCCACAGTTGGACATAAACATCAAGCACCGGTAAGAGAGAAGTTTGGTGGAGGCAGAATTAATAATGGACATGTTGTCAATGATTTCATTTTCACACACCAGTCCAAAGAATGCATAGACTAGAAGACAGACTGAAAGTACTAGAAGGACAAGTCAATGAGTGAGGTGTGTCGCATCTATCTGTTTGTGTCTTATACAGTCAGCCAATTATTTAAATCAAACACAGGCTATGGGCGGCCATGCACCAGCAAGGAAACAGTGTGATGTAAAACAGTTACCCCACCTACAAAACATTAACAACATTGCATGTAACATAGAAAAATATATTTAATTTACCCTAACAAAAATAAACTAAACCCACAAAATCTGACCCACCCCCCTCCCTAACCCCAACCAATGTCCATAGGAGAAAAAAGTCTGTAACGCCAAACAAGTTCCCTCCCACCCACCCAAACAAGAATTAAAAAAGGGGCAGAACAAGATGACAGGGACTAAGTGGTGGGGCGGGACTCAAGGAGGACACGCATCTCGCCCTCTAAACGGGCGACGCGGCGTCTAAGGGCGCGGCAGTTGCAGCAACAGTGGGGGGGCACCGGAGATGGCACTACGGTGGCGGCGGGCAGCCGCCAGACGGTGGTGCCGTACCGCTGGAGGGCGGTGGCTGGTGCCCGGGGCACTGGAGGAGGCTTGAACAATTGCTGCCGCAGTCTCCTCCTACTCCTCGGCTAAGACCACCAGCCGCCGGTATTCCCGCTGGATTGCCTCCAGCTTCCGGCGCCGTGCCTTGGCGGCCAACTCCTTACGATTTTGTTTCGGAGTAGCTGTGTATCAAAAAGAAAAAAAACAAGACAATTGTAAAATATACTCTTAGAAAACCAGTAAGACAAGTTAACTATTTATACACATAGTGGCATGGTAGAGTAGTACTATAAAGCACAGTAGTACATAACATTTTAAATCTCGCCCGTCCTTCTTCCTTCCACCCGTCTTTCACTTTTTAGTTGAAGAGTGCACCAGGTGCTCTTCTCCATAAAACTTTCAAAGCGGAGTTGAAATCAGATAGATGAGGCCATTGGTTACTGAATACTCCCGCTCCTATGCCAATTAAAGGGAATTCTAGTCTTCTAGTTCACTCTTCAAACGTCCCCAACAACTTCTACTTACTTACGACATCGGATAGCGGGCGGACTTTGTCCGCCTGCCATCCTCACGCTAAAAAGGGTGGGGGTCCCTTGGGGACAATTAATTAGAATGATGCGCCCGGCACAGTGGCGGGCGCATCCTGTTTTTATTACATTCTGGTTGGCGTTGCTGAAAGCAATGCTAAAAATACATGTTGTGCTGCTTTTCCAAGCACAACATGACGGGCCCCGCACGGAGCCTGTCACGTTTTGCTTTGAAAGGCGGGGGAGTACCATAGCATAGGTAGGTACCCTCCATGGGGGCCCCCAAGCATACTCTGCAATGTCTGCATGCCTTTCCGTGGCGGACGGCAATGCCCCCACGCAAAGGCATTCCAAAATGCAGATTATATGGCTGGCGGTGTGTTCAGAGAGACACCACCGCCATATTCAACCCTTTTCCGCCTGGTCGACATGTGGGGGGTCTGAATATTTTCTACAGGGATGGCGGGAGGTTTGCCCCTGCGGTGTCGGCAGTGAATACCGCCAGCCCGGTGGGGGCAATACGCCCACCATCCTAATGGGGCCCTAAGTCACAACTGTACTGTATACATATACATACAGTACACCCTTTCAGTGAGTGTACTGTCAAGTTCAACAATAGTTAAGGATTATGAATCTAACTTACCACCGCCCGCCACTGGTGCTGCCACTCCCCCTACCGCTCCATTGCTATCTGCAGCAACTGCCGCATCCTCGCCCTCCGCGTCGCCTTCGCTGGCCCCGGCAATGGTGGTCGGTAGTGCGCCTAGAAAACATTACACATTTATTAGGCGTCATATACACCTCCCCCCTATTGATCAGTAGCAAGGTTGAAAAATGAGTTAATACTAACATACATCACTAGTACAAATCAGGTAGTAGTAGAGTAGACACTAATAGTTATATATGATCATTGTAGCCTTTGCTTAATGAGCCCTAGCCATGCTACCATTTTACCTTTGTGTCTTTTATTTTTGCACATGTGACGTTACCTTGCAGCTTCTTGTATAAGACACCTTTGAGCCCACATGTCCTGCCTCACACTGCTACTGTCTAGTCTAAGCGCTGCTTACAAGCGGTCAACAAAAACACTAACGGGCCACTTTTTTAGGAAGTACTGGTGTACTGTTAGTCCATATTGCTTATCCATAAATGCTACACTTTTTGGCACGGCTGAGAAATGCTTGCAAGTTGCAATTTACTAACGCACACCATTTCATTTTTCGCATTACAGACGGAAGATTCCCTTCTACGAACCAGAGCATCTGAATGATGCAACAACTACCAGTACTAGGTTCTTCTAAGGTGAGGGGTCCCTTCACTCACATCTTCATTTATAAATTTATATAAACTAAATTCCTAGGGGATGGTGGTGCTGCCTTCCACCACTGTTCAGTTATCATGATTTAATTCCCAACTGTATAAGTGTAACAATGTATATTGTTTTAATGTTATTGATTTTCCGGTTGGTGCTGCATTTTATAATAAAACAATGTACAGAGCTTCTCAATTTGAAATAAACATTTTGAACTTACATAGACTTGGTGGTATTTGGTGTGGACTAACTTACACCAGTGAGCTAATTAAAGTAAGGGTGTGCATGTGCATTGCTTCCACGACTGAGAGGTTGGGTGTGTTATGTTCTGGGTTGTCTACTTGTTGGGTATCTAGGGGGAAGGGTTCGGAGACCTAATAGTTATGACAAGACAGTACTATAGTCAAGCAGTGGAATTGTGGTGGGTGCGGAATTTCTGATTGAGGTGTGTGAGGAAGGTCCAACCTACCATCACCAACATCCTATTTTCTGGTGCAAATGTCTGTGTATGTGCAAGATCCCTACAACAGTAGTAGTATGTCCTATAGGCTATCATATCAAAATAGTAATAAATCTGGTTGTGCTGTTGTTGCTGTGAATTTTCAAAGCCTCAAGATTAACAAAGACTCAAGATCAATAAGAGTAAAAGTAGTACAAGACGACGACCCAAAGGATTGGACTCAATGGCTCGAGCTACTGGTGAATATGAGTTTTATATTTAGGGGTGGGCGGAATTTGCGAAATTAACTTTTGCAAATTATCGCGAAAATGTTTAAAATTATCGCAAACAAGCGGAAATATCGCGAAGATGCGGAAGTTTTTTTCCGGCATGTTCGCGAGAGAACGCGACCGGATCAAGAAAACTTGTCGGCGAACGCAGGGATTTAGGTAAGGCGATCGCGCGCGCGCGAGAATGTATTATTTTACAGCGCGAGCAAGAAACAAATTATCGCCAAGCTGCGGAAACTGGAAATTTTGACATTTTTGCGCTCTCCGCGGAACGCGAAAATGTCAGATTATCGCAATTTCCGCGAACGGAATGAAATTTTCGCCCAGGCCTATTTATATTACAACCTTTGACATAAAGAGTGGCACTGGCCAACTGGACAAGACTAGCTACTACAGTACAGACAGACTGATAGTATGTAGTAGTAGTAGTAGTACTGAGAGTCATCATAGCGGAGGCAGGGATAAGATTTTTGAAACCGTACAGATCGAAGGATAATTGGTGGTAAAAAAATAGCATTTGGAAACAAACAATAGTTCGTGAAAAATATGGGGCAGTAAAAGTTATGGAATAAGAAATGTTGGACTTGGCCCTTTTTGCAGGGTCATCCCTAAACATTTTGCCTTCCTCCGGTATTTTTTCTGACCTGGTGTTGGCTGTTTTATGACTCTGGGCACCTTACCACTGCTGACCAGTGCTAAGGTGCATATGCTCTCCCTATGGTAAAATGTATTATGTGAATTGACTTCCATGTTTGGCTTATTTGGTTTACTATCAGTCCCTAGTAGAGCGCACCAGGGGTGCCAAGGGCTTGTATATCCAAATGCTGCTAGTGGGCTTGCAGCACTGGTTGTGCCACCCACAGAAGCAGTCTGGTAAAATGTGTCTAAGGTCTGCCATTGCAGAACCTGCATGCAGTCTGGTACTGTCATGCTGACTGGGCAAGTGTCCCCACTTGCCAGTCCCTAAACCTTCCCTTACCTTCATGTTAGTCACCCCTATGGTAGGCCCTAGGGCAGGGTGCATTGTAAGGATAAGGTAGGACATGCCCTGAGGTGTGTGGCATGCCCGAGTAGTGAATTACAGCCATTTTCGTTTTTCACTATTGTAAGGCTACCTGCTCTCCATAGGCCAGAATGGGCTGCTAGATTATAACACTCTATAATCCTAGCAGGCTCAGGAAGCATGGTAGAAATTCATGTTTAGTATGCCTGAACTCATAATAATAAAATACATCTTTTAGTAAAGGTTATTTTAATATCCTGGGTTTGCAAATGCTACTTTTAGAAAGTTAGCCTTTGCGTGCCTAACGATTTCAGTCCGCCTCTGCTGGGAGGGGTTATCTTCTTTGTGTGTAGCTTGAGTGACAGGGCTGGGAAGTTCCAGGAAACAGGCTGGGGCTGCCAGGTGGTGAATAGAAAGATTACACCTGGATGGGTGGGAGGAGTGCACCTTGACTCTGAATAGGACAGTGCTCTGCCTCCAC
Organism: Triturus cristatus; assembly: GCF_964204655.1. Classification (NCBI taxonomy): domain Eukaryota; kingdom Metazoa; phylum Chordata; class Amphibia; order Caudata; family Salamandridae; genus Triturus; species Triturus cristatus. The sequence goes on along the minus strand of NC_140579.1, from coordinate 671,921,554 downwards.
AATGCTGGCTCCACCCCCTGGGGAGCGTCTGATGTCTCTGCCCTGCCTGCTGAAAGAAGAAGCCAGAGTCCCAACAACAAAGTGCTCCTCACTGAAAAGAACTGGACTGGGATTATGCAAAGGCCCCCCTGGCCTGTAAAGACAAAAGAAACTTGGTATAAATGTAGGAGCCCTGCTCCTAAGAAATCAGACTCTGCTCGTGACCAAGACGAACGCTCTGCCTGAGGAGGAGGAACCTGAAGCTGAAGGAGGAAACGCTGTTCCTAAGTCTGGAGGACTTGCCTGCAGTGGTTGCCTCGCTGCCAAGGGAGAGAAGAAAACCTACAAAAGACTTGCTTTATTTATTGACTCAAAGACTTGTGCTCACAGCAATCTCCAAGGGCTTGATCGAGCTTTCCCCCTGAACTGAACCCCAGGACCAGTGGGTTCACCGTGTCTCCGCTCGTCTGAGAATCGAGCCGTGTGCTTTCTCCCGCCAGAGTGCTCGGCGCACCTTCGCTCCCTCCAAGGGCCGTGACACCCAGAAGCCTGGCCTCCTCCACTCGTCGAGAGCCCCGCTCTACCTGAGTCGCTCTTGATCCATCGGGTCTGGCCGCCCCGCTTCCCTGTCACCTGCCTGCTACTGGAGCGTGCTTGGTGCCCCCTCGCCCTCCCGCCGGATTTCTACTCGGAACGCGAGTTCAAGCCTCGGACGGCCGCCCGTACGCCGTAACGTATCCGTCCGCCCCGCTTCGCCTCCCAGAAAGATTTTGACCGCGCCGCCCCCCCCTGAAGTGACCTCCCGCACAGTCTGTGTCGGAAGCCCGGGGCCGCGCCTGTCTATGAAAAGACACCCGCTGGTTCTCGATCCGGAGACCCTCGAGGTGCAGAACCTGCACCCCCCCCACCGAAGACTCGTCCAACACACCGCACGCTCCCAGGTACAGTGAACCCTCTCTCGGACTCGGGGTCCGCAACGTTCTGATTTCCCTGCCTCACTGTACCTAGGGTGCCCTGCGCATCACCGTGACCGGACAAACTCGGAAGAGCACCACGAAGCGCTCGAAGAAACGAACAAGTGCCTAATTATCATCTTGTGGCTCCCAGTTCGCAACCGTTATTTATGGTCTTGTACTAAGCCTGCATGGTAGAGAAACTTTTATATAAAGTATACGTATTTTTGATACAACTCATGCCTGGCGTCCATTTGTGGGGGATCTTTGTGATTTACTGTGTGTCATCATAAATGCTTAACTGACTTAGCGCCCTGAAGTTTAGCCCTGACTGCTCGCGCCACACTACCTATAGGGTGAGCAGGGGTTATTTGAAAGGGTGATCCCCTTATCCTGACTTAGAATTGAGAGTCCCTGCTTGTCACAAGTGCATACCTGTGCCAACGAGAGACCCCCATTTCTAACATTGGTGGTCAGCGGTGAGGATTTGAATTTGCATTTGTGATTCATGTACAGTGATTGAGTGAACGCCATGTAGTGAGTTCAGACCGATAACGCAGCCACACAGTATTGATTTTTGTTTTGCTGAAGAATCGCCACTTTTAAGAAACCATGCCTAGCTCAGTCAACGGAGGCGGAGCGTCCTCTATATTCTCTGGGGTTGATGACATAGATTGGGAGGAGAGGGCACTGCTGAAGTGCACAAAGGAAGTCTTGAAAGGATACCTCTCCAAGTACAGAATTAACCAAACTGGATTGAAAAACAAGTAGCAGTATACAAAGGCGCTGCGGGCCTGGTACAAATCCAAGTTCCCAGAGAATGTGCTGGAGGTGATACCCCCAGAAGGTGCTTCTGAGCCTGGCAGAGGCCTGTCGCCAGAGGAGATGGCCGACAGGATTGCTGCAAGAGCACATGAAGTGGAGATGGCAAAACTAAGAATGGAAATGCAAAGACAAAGGCTGGCCATGGAGCATGAAGTAAGAATGAGGGAGTTGGAGCTCGAGGCCAGGAGTTTAGACAACTCTCCCTCTGGTGGCAGCAATATTGAATTTTATGGTGCTGAGAGAGGAGTACGCACACCCAGAGATGTGGCGCCTGACTTGAAGGAGGAGGTTAACATACACCAGGAGGTTCAAGGGCATGAGGTAGCTCCAGTAGTGCGCAGTATCCCTGAAGGGAATAGGGTAACTGGCGCAGGGGTTCATAGTCCTAGTGGAGGGAGGGACACCCTACTGACTCTAGCTGAGAGGTACAGGGAGAGGGGTTCCCCCAAAACTGAAGTCCTGGTGGGTGAGTGTGAAGACTGCCCAGAAGAGTGTGGGTTGTGTGACAGAGACAGTCAGATACTGTCTTGCCAGTCTCAGGAGAGTGGTGTGGAGTACGTGTGTGAGGCACTGGATGGTAAGGTGAAGGATAGTTTGGTTAACCCCGCTAGGGGGCTGTGTGATCGAATTGTGGGAGAGCATATTGTAAGTCCCTGTTTTTCAGAGCTATGCCAACACCTGTGTGAGGGTGAGTTCTCTGACCGCAGAGAGCCCACATTGGAGGCAGACCTTTTGGTGGATTCCAGAGGGTCTGGAGAGGCATTGGGGAGTGACCCCGTGGGGAGTGGCTCAGGTATCTTCCAACCCAGAGTGGTGGAATTGGTGCAGAGTAGCCCAGCTAGGTCCCCTGGTAGTGGGAGGGGTGCAGGGGCTCACGTCCTGTCTCAGTGGAGAAGGAGTGAGTGTGGGGCTGCGTGCCCCCAGGTGCCCGAAACCCAGTCTCAGAGCCTGGATGGTTCTTTAAGGGAACACCAGGCAGGGAGCCTAGGCTGTCCTGAAGGTCCGCCCGTTGAGGGGGATCCCCTAGTATCTAGTGGACGGGGAGTGTCTGTAAGCAGGCCTCCCTCGGTTCTGGTGTCTGGCAGTACCGCTCCAGTTGGGAGGGTGCAGAAGTCCAGAGTGAGGGGTGAGAGGGGGAAAGAGTCCCCAGTGGAAGAAACAGTGGGTCAGGGGCCAGACAGAAGAGATGCGTCACCAGTAAATGACCATGGTGACACCACTTCTGTCCTGGGGGATCTTCAGGCACTGTCAGATGGACAGGGGTCGGGAGATCAGCGCCAGGCAGACTGTCACACGACACATGAGTTGTGTGTCACCCTCAGGGGGGGCATGCGTGCTCCACGGGAAGTCCTGGTGCGCCAGGCGAGCGTTCAACCGCATGGGTTGGACCCAGGGTTGGGAAGCCAGGTTCAGGTGTTGTCTGACCTGGAGGGTGGGACCACTGTAAACAGTGTCCTGACCCATGGTGCTTCTAGGGGTACCACGCCAGTTGGGAGTGGGCAGCACTCTGGAAGGGGGTGCAGAGGGAGGGAGTCCTCGCCTCTGACCCTGGCTCAACTGAAGGGTTTAGACCATAGGTTGAATGGCCAGTTCAGGGTGTCCCCCCTGACCTGGACGCCCAGTTGCAGGATAGAACCCCTGAACTGGTGGGCGAATTGCGCAGGACACCTGCCCCAGGTGGCCTGGCAATTCTGGAAGGGGGTACCACTCCAGGTGGGAGGGTACAGAGCCCCAAGAGGGAGGACCGGGTGTGGGAGAGGCCACCCCAGTCTTTAGTCCAGCCGCCGGGTACCGTCCTGGGGCTGGTGCGTCAGTGCCAGGATGTCATACCTGACCTGACAAGGGGGAGAATGGACAAAGGGTGCCAAGCACCTGGGGCTACTGCCCCCCCGCTCCCTGGCGCCACAGAGGTTTGAGAGCCCTGAGAAGCATACGGCCTGGGTCTCATCCCTGACTACTGTCAGTGGCCACTGTAGCATTTTGCTGTCTGTCTGTTGGGACACACCTGTGGGCCAGTTAAGGTTAGGTGCTGCACAGGTGGTGTCCACAGGTGAGGAGAAGGGTTCCCCAGGGATTGGCTTGGTGGGCCCTGAGAGTATGGACAGAGGGATTCCAATAGGCGCCGAAGGTGCGCCTAAGGTAAGCCCGTCTGCGCCCGTCCGCGCCTTGGCCGCACTTAGCACTTATGACCCCTTTCTGTTTCACAGTCCGGGCAGTCGGTCCCGTATCTGTTACTCTAGTGATTTGCTGAGAAAGCTCAATAACTCTGGGCACACCCCAGCATGTCGTCGCATCATGCCATATCACACTGCTTGCCAAGCACACCTGCGTTGTCAAGATTGTCACATTTCTCTTCCCCTGCTCATCCCTTATAAACGTTTGGTCTCTCCTCCTCATGCTCTTCCCACCGCAGAAGTGACTATTACACCACCGCTGAAGTGTCTCCTGCTTAACACCAGATCGTTAGTTAAGCATAGCACCGAATGTGCCCTGCTTATCGACCAGAGTGACACTGACATTGCTTTTCTGACCGAATCCTGGACTGATAGCGCTTCCGGACCTGACCTTATTGCCGCCTCGCCCCCAGGCTATAATCATCTAACGCTTAATCGTCCACTCAGAAGGGGTGGAGGCTTAGCAATTATTTATCGCTCCCACCTGAAGGTCACTACTACTGATACTTCATCCCCGGAATGCGAAGCTTTGGACTTTCAAATTCAGTTTTCACCTAAACACGCGTTTAAAGGCTCGCTTTTATATAGACCTCCAGGCCCCAAGTCTAAATTCCTTCTCTATTTAGGGAAGGCACTGGAACACGATATTAATAATGCCAATACCACCATTCTTGGTGACTTCAATTTCCATCTGGAAGCCATCTTAGATCCGGACACGGCCCAACTTTTTAGCCTTATGGACTGCGCCGAACTCTCCCAGGTAGTGCAGGGTCCTACACACAAGGCAGGCCACACTCTGGATGGCATTTTCACTAATAATTCTAATCTGACCTTTTCCAGTTGTCTCCCACTTACCTGGTCAGATCATCAGGTTGTATTTTTCCAGCTTGCCTGTCCCAATTCCACTAATCCAAATCCCACTCGTCATACTGCTCTTGTTAGGAAATGGAACAAAATCCATGAGTACGATGCTATATCTACCCTTATTGCTACTTTCCCCTCCCTTTCACCAGATCCCAATACAGCTGCGGCGTCTTACCACGGCTGGATTAAACAAGCAGGAGACAAACTCGCACCGCTTACCAAAATCCGTTGTACTAGAAGCTCTCCTACGGCGCCCTGGTACAATGCCGCTCTCAAAAACAAGAAGCTGGAGTGTAAGAAATTGGAGCGTCAATGGCGTCGGCATTACACTATGGAGGACAAATACAGCTATAGAGCCTCCATTTCTCAATATAAACTTCTACTCCACACTTCTAAACAACAATACTTTGCGGACAGGATTACTAAATCTAAAAATTCATCTAAAGCACTGTTTCAGATCGTATCTTCTCTTTCAACGCCCCCTCTTTCCCCGGTTGTGGCAAGCCAAGAACTCTGTGAGGACATAGCCGAGTTTTTCTTTAATAAAGTTAGCCACATCTTCAATTCCTTTTCCCCTTTCACTAATGATATATCCGTACCAGTCTCCCTTGGCTCTACTTTTTCAGCAGCTGCTGAATTAAACAGCCCTACACTTATGTCCTTTGCCCCCATGACCACCACAGAAATTATGAAGCTTATCATTAATGCCAAGTCTGGCTCCCCTTTGGACCCCAGTCCTGTTGCCTTTATTAAAATGGCTCTTCAGCCAACTGCCGTAGCCCTTACAGATATTTTCAATAACTGCTTACAAACTGGTATCTTTCCATCAATATGGAAAATAGCATCCATAGTTCCCCTTCTAAAGAAACCCTCGCTTGACCCAGGCAATCCCAACAATTTTAGGCCAATTTCCCGTCTTCCCCTACCGGCAAAAATACTGGAGAAGGCCATTAACAGCCAATTGAGCACCTTTTTGGGCACGAACAATCTCCTTGACCCCACTCAATACGGCTTTCGTAGTGCTCACAGTACAGAAACGGCCCTGCTAAAATCAACGGAAGAAATTAAAACCTCCTTAGACCAGGGTGGTCACGCAGCACTTATTATGCTTGACCTCTCTGCAGCCTTCGACACCGTGAATCATGCCACTCTTCTTGCTAGACTGCATGAGATCGGTGTCGGAGGCTCAGCATTGGAGCTGCTCTCATCCTTTTTAGCGGGGAGAGTAAGCTCAGTTGCCCTGGGAAAATTTACGTCTAAGCCATTTAGGCTTCCTTGTGGGGTGCCACAGGGCTCCTCCATCAGCCCCACGCTGTTTAATGTTTATGTCACCTCACTTGCCCCACTGATCAAGTCATTTGGTTTCTCCCTTACGTCATATGCAGACGATACACAGATCGTGGTTTCTCTCTCACCCCGGAATGTTGCTTCTGCCCCTCTTCGCTTCAAGGAGTGCATCGCGGCGGTAGGCTCCTGGATGGCTGATAACAGTCTTAAGTTAAACACTGATAAGACTGAGGTTGTTGTCTTTGGCAACAACCCGGTTTTTTGGAATCCATCTTGGTGGCCAGATAACATGGGCTTACTACCAGAACCTACATCCAAAGTAAAAAATTTAGGCATTTATCTTGATGATAAATTGTCTTTTAAGGACCAAATCAATTCCATTGTTTCTTCCACTTCCCATCTGCTTAGGACTTGCAGGAAGTTGCTCCCCTACCTCCCCAAATCCTGCCAACAGACGGTCATTACATCTCTTGTTATGCCTAAATTGGATTATTGTAACAGCATCTATCTAAACTTACAAGAAGGCCTATTAGGGAAGTTACAGCGGGTCCAGAATACAGCAGCAAGACTCCTGACCCAGACTCCCAAATTTGCGCCCATTAAGGATAAAATCAAAGAGCTTCATTGGCTCCCGGTCAGGCGCAGAATTCAATTTAAATCTCTGTGCATAGTCCACAGAGCTCTATATAAACTGGGCCCACAACACCTTCAACAAAACATCACTTGGTATTCCCCTGCTAGATCTTTACGCTCTTCTGAAGCCAAATTGGCTACGGTCCCCTTCATTCGTAAGGCTACTTGGGGCGGCAAGCGCTTCACCTTTGCAGCCCCCAAACTTTGGAATGATTTACCCCTTCGCTTAAGATCGATTGATAATCATCTTATGTTCCGGAAGGCCCTCAAAACCTGGCTTTTTACTCTCTAGCGCTCCATTGTTGTTCCCTCACGGATTCTGTATTGACAAAGCGCCAGGACACCTCCGGGTAGCAGCCGCGCTATATAAATTAAATTAACATAACATAACATAACATTGGCGTAGAACTGGAGTCTGCCCCTGCAGTTGCGGGCCAGGTCCTTGTTCTATCGCCCCAAGCAGGGAAGACCATCACGGTGGTGATTGGTCTACCCTGCGTTTTGGCTGGAAGGGGGTTGTGTTGGACTTGGCCCTTTTTGCAGGGTCATCCCTAAACTTTTTGCCTTCCTCCAGTATTTTTTCTGACCTGGTGTTGGCTGTTTTATGACTCTGGGCACCTTACCACTGTTGACCAGTGCCAAGGTGCATATGCTCTCCCCATGGTAAAATGTATTATGTGAATTGACTTCCATGTCTGGCTTATTTGGTTTACCTCAGTCCCTAGTAGAGTGCACCAGGGGTGCCAAGGGCTTGTATATCCACATGCTGCTAGTGGGCTTGCAGCACTGGTTGTGCCACCCACAGAAGCAGTCTGGTAAAATGTGTCTAAGGTCTGCCATTGCAGAACCTGCATGCAGTCTGGTACTGTCATGCTGACTGGGCAAGTGTCCCCACTTGCCAGTCCCTAAACCTTCCCTTACCTTCATGTTAGTCACCCCTATGGTAGGCCCTAGGGCAGGGTGCATTGTAAGGATAAGGTAGGACATGCCCTGAGGTGTGTGGCATGCCCTAATAGTGAATTACAGCCATTTTCGTTTTTCACTATTGTAAGGCTACCTGCTCTCCATAGGCCAGAATGGGCTGCTAGATTATAAAACACTATAATCCTAGCAGGCTCAGGAAGCATGGTAGAAATTCATGTTTAGTATGCCTGAACTCAGAATAATAAAATACATCTTTTAGTAAAGGTTATTTTAATATCCTGGGTTTGCAAATGCTACTTTTAGAAAGTTAGCCTTTGCGTGCCTAACCATTTCAGTCCGCCTCTGCTGGGAGGGGTTATCTTCTTTGTGTGTAGCTTGAGTGACAGGGCTGGGAAGTTCCAGGAGACAGGCTGGGGCTGCCAGGTGGTGAATAGAAAGATTACACCAGGATGGGTGGGAGGAGTGCACCTTGACTCTGAATAGGACAGTGCTCTGCCTCCACAATGCTGGCTCCACCCCCTGGGGAGCGTCTGATGTCTCTGCCCTGCCTGCTGAAAGAAGAAGCCAGAGTCCCAAAAACAAAGTGCTCCTCACTGAAAAGAACTGGACTGGGATTATGGAAGGCCCCCCTGGCCTGTAAAGACAAAAGAAACTTGGTATAAATGTAGGAGCCCTGCTCCTAAGAAATCAGATTCTGCTCGTGACCAAGATGAACGCTCTGCCTGAGGAGGAGGAACCTGAAGCTGAAGGAGGAAACGCTGTTCCTAAGTCTGGAGGACTTGCCTGCAGTGGTTGCCTCGCTGCCAAGGGAGAGAAGAAAACCTACAAAAGACTTGCTTTATTTATTGACTCAAAGACTTGTGCTCACAGCAATCTTCAAGGGCTTGATCGAGCTTGCCCCCTGAACTGAACCCCAGGACCAGTGGGTTCACCGTGTCTCCGCTCGTCTGAGAATCGAGCCGTGTGCTTTCTCCCGCCGGAGTGCTCGGCGCACCTTCGCTCCCTCCAAGGGCCGTGACACCCAGAAGCCTGGCCGCCTCCACTCGTCGAGAGCCCCGCTCTACCTGAGTCGCTCTTGATCCATCGGGTCTGGCCGCCCCGCTTCCCTGTCACCTGCCTGCTACTGGAGCGTGCTTGGTGCCCCCTCGCCCTCCTGCCGGATTTCTACTCGGAACGCGAGTTCAAGCCTCGGACGGCCGCCCGTACGCCATAACGTATCCGGCCACCCCACTTCACCTCCCAGAAAGATTTTGTCCGCGCCACCCCCCCCCTGAAGTGACCTCCCACACAGTCTGTGTCGGAACCCCGGGGCCGCGCCTGTCTACGAAAAGCCGCCCGCTGGTTCTCGATCCGGAGACCCTCGAGGTGCAGAACCTGCACCCCCCCACCGAAGACTCGAACAAACACACCGCACGCTCCCAGGTACAGTGAACCCTCTCTCGGACTCGGGGTCCGCAACGTTTTGATTTCCCCGCCTCACTGTACCTAGGGTGCCCTGCGCATCACCGTGACCGGACAAACTCGGAAGAGCACCACGAAGCGCTCGAAGAAAAGAACAAGTGCCTAATTATCATCTTGTGGCTCCCAGTTCGCAACCGTTATTTATGGTCTTGTACTAAGCCTGCATGGTAGAGAAACTTTTATATAAAGTATACGTATTTTTGATACAACTCATGCCTGGCGTCCATTTGTGGGGGATCTTTGTGATTTACTGTGTGTCGTCATAAATGCTTAACTGACTTAGCGCCCTGAAGTTTAGCCCTGACTGCTCACGCCACACTACCTATAGGGTGAGCAGGGGTTATTTGAAAGGGTGATCCCCTTATCCTGACTTAGAATTGAGAGTCCCTGCTTGTCACAAGTGCATACCTGTGCCAACGAGAGACCCCCATTTCTAACAAGAAATATTATTAAAAACAAGAAGACTTACAGGGGCTAGCAGAGGAGCCCTCATTGGTGTCCTCCTGGTGGTGTTCTGACTGTCCCGCCGACTGCCCACTCCCTGTCTGTCTGCCCCTGGGTGCTGATGATATAAGAAAGAGACAAACATTGATGGATGGTGTCAAACAAATACGGTCAAAAAACACTTATGTAAACAACAATTGCAACAACTAAATTGACCGATCTCATTTGGTCAACAAGTAATATCGGGGGATTCGCAGTTCGACTACTTAAGTTACTATTTATCAACAGTAATCCAGTCTTCCATTCTGATTCCAGAATGCTAAGTTACAACTAAGCCTAAGTACGTCGTACCACCCAACCTAGCCCACCTATTCCAGGCATGCCAATTGTTCATTAAGTATGCATTTCCACTGTATTCCTCAACAATGCATATGGTCAAATCATGGAGGACACATGACTATATTTTTTGTATACACCAAATTTTGGTTTGATTGATTGATGCTGATCTGCTAGTGCTAAGCCTACCACCACTCATTGAACAAACTAGAAAAGGTTCTAATAAAGACTGCCCTACTAGCAGCACGTCACGTAACAGAGTGAGGGGGCATCACGCATACCACTAACAAATTAGAAGCTCATACAAAGTACCTAAACCTAAGTATCAATCCGCCCCTATCTATTAGTGACAGGACAAAGTAAGGAGTGGACTAGAGTCACTGTAGCATTACGTAACTTAATTTCTCTAAAATAAATTCGTAAAGAATCACGCTAAGCAAGCGCAAACGCCAAGCTGCAAACAAGTAAGATTAGTAGTAGCGCAGAAGAGCACCTGTGTCATAATCACAGAAGACTTTTAAACGTAATTAACCTGAAATGTATTGTAAGCAGCAACATTCTAGCTGGTTGGAAGGAAAAAAAGATATTCGCAATATATAACACAGAGCAGAAGAACAGACACAAAGTTGTAATAATTAAATAGGTACTCACCAAGCCCCGGGACCTCCACTCCTAGCAGGTCCAGCAGGTCCTGCTCACGGTCCAGGATGTCGGACCACCCCAGAGAAGCGCGACACTGCCCGGCGCACCTTCCCCCACCGCTGCCGACGCTCCCGAAGGCCGTACCCGGACCCAGGCCTGCCACCTGCTGCCAGTGTTGAGGGGAGGTGGCGCTGCACAAAGAAAATGAGTGCAGCCAACTCCACCTCCCCAAATAAGGCCCGTGCCTGCACCCCTTGTGGGCGCCGTCTTACGCAAGGAAGGCGGTCACGGCTCTGGCTGCGACGGCGAACAGCCCTACCTTTAGACATGGTTCTGAGGACGGGAGGGAAAGAAAAGGTAAAAAAAATAAAGGAGTAAAGGAAATAAATAGCAGGCAATAGAAAGAGAGAAAAAGTAGCTAAAAAACAAAAAAACAGTAGACAAAAACAAAAAATATAGAAGCAGGAAAATAGTTAGAGAAATAATAAGTACGAAAGATCAAAAAAAAGTGGCTATAAACAAAGGATTGAAAAGATTTTGGGAGGATTCCAAATCAGGCCCCAGAACCATGCAATAGAGTGAAAAACAAGATGGCCGCGCCCATTGCGACCACGTGCGCAAGTTTGCGTGATATTTTCTCCCCGAGCAAGCAAAAAGCAACGCGATCAAGTCAAAGCGGTCGCGAACAGGAAATAACTACCGCGAACGGGCGTGAACATGCATTGCGTGACCCGGAACAAGATGTAAGCATCGCGAGAGGGAGGGACAAGTGAAAACAAGATGGCCGCGCCCGTGAGCAACCGCATGGGTAAGTTGGCGACCCGCGATCACGCAAAAAATACCGTGAACAGGCGGGAAAGAAACTTCCGCGTCTTCGCGATACTTCCGGCGTGTTTGCGGAGATTTTTAGCATTTTTGCGATAATTTGCGAAAGTTAATTTTGCAAATTCCGCCCACCCCTACCCTAAACCATAAAACACTACCCCCAGCATGACCCCCTACACTACACAAACATCACTGCACTACCCTAAACCCTCAAACACTACCCCCAGTAGGACCCCCTACACTACCCAAACACCACTGCATTACCATAAACCCTAAAACACTACCCCCAGCACGACCCCCTAAACTAAACAAACACCACTGGACTACCCTAAAGCCTAAAACACTACCACAAGCATGACCCCCTACATTACACACACACTATTGAACTACCCTAAACCCTAAAACACTATCCCCAGCACGACCCCTTTCACTACCCAAACAAAACTGCACAACCCTAAACCCTAAAACACTACCCCCAGCATGACCCCCTACACTACCCAAACACCACTGCACTACCCTAAACCCTAAAACACTACCCCCAGCTTGACCCCCTGCACTACCCAAGCAGCACGGCACTCCCCGAAACCATAAAACACTATCCCCAGCACGGCCCCCTACACTCCACAAATACCACTGCGCTACACTAAACCCAAAAACTATCCCCAGCACCGCCCTCTACACTACCCAAACACCACTGCACTACCCTAAATCCCAAATCTTCCCCCAGCATGACCCCCTACACTACCCAAACAGCACGGCACTCCCCGAAAACATAAAACACTATCCCCAGCACGGCCCCCTACACTCCACAAATACCACTGCGCTACCCTCAGCCCTACAACTATCCCCAGCACTGCCCTCTACACTACACAAACACCACTGCACTAACCTACTGCACTGCACTAAACCCTAAAACACTTCCCCCAGCATGACCCCCTACACTACCCAAGCACCACTGCACTACCCTAAACCCTAAAACACTACCCAGAACGACACATTACACTACATAAACCCAACTGCACTACCCTAAACCCTAAAACACTACCTCCAGCACTACCCCTACACTACCCAAACACCACTGCACTACCCTAAAACCTAAAACACTGACCCCAGTACGACCCCCTACACTACACAAGCACCACTGCACTGCGCTAAACCCTAAAACACTACCCAAGCACGACACCCTACACTACCCAAACACCACTGCACTACTCCAAACCCTAAATCTACCCCAGCACATCCCCCTACACTACACAAACACCAGTGCACTTCCGAACACACTACCACCAGCACAACTAACTACACTACATAAACACCACTGCTCTACACTAAATCCTAAAATACTACCCCCAGCACGACCCCCTTCACTACACAAACACCACTGCACTGCCTAAAATACTACCACCAGCACAATCCCCTAAACTACACAAACATCACTGAACTTCCCTAAACCCTAAATCTACCCCCAGCACAACCCCCTATACTACCCAAACACCACTGCACTACCCTGAACCCTAAAACACGACCCCGTACACTACAAAAACACCACTGCACTACCCTAAACCCTAAAACACTATCCCCAGCACGACCGCTTACACTACACAAAAACCACTGTACTACCCTAAACCCTAAAACACTACCCCCTACACTACACAAAAACCACTGCACTACCCTAAACCCTAAAACACTACCCACAGCACTACCCCCCACATTACACAAACAACACTGGACTACCCTAAACACTAAAACACTACCCCCTACACGACGCAAATAACAATGCACTACCCTAAACCCTGAAACACTATCCCCAGCACTACACCCTACACTACACAAACACCACTGCACTACCCTAAACCCTAAAATACTACCCCCAGCAGTACCCCTACACTACGTAAACACCCCTGCACTACCCTAAACCCTAAAACACAACCCCCAGCATGACCCCCTACACTACACAAACACCACTGCACAACCCTACTGCACTACACTAAACCGTAAAACACTACCCCCAGCATGACCCCCTACACTACCCAAGCACCACTGCACTACCCTAAACCCTAAAACACTACCCCAGCACGACACATTACACTACATAAACCCAACTGCACTACCCTAAACCCTAAAACACTACCTCCAGCACTACCCCCTACAGCTACCCAAACACCACTGCACTACCCTAAAACCTAAAACACTGACCCCAGTACGACCCTCTACACTACACCAGCACCACTGCACTGCGCTAAACCCTAAAACACTACCCAAGCACGACACCCTACACTACCCAAACACCACTGCACTACTCCAACCCCTAAATCTACCCCCAGCACATCCCCCTACACTACACAAACACCACTGCACTGCCTAACACACTACCACCAGCACAACTAACTACACTACATAAACACCACTGCTCTACACTAAATCCTAAAATACTACCCCCAGTACGACCCCCTTCACTACACAAACACCACTGCACTGCCTAACATACTACAACCAGCACGATCCCCTACACTACACAAACATCACTGAACTTCCCTAAACCCTAAATCTACCCCAGCACAACCCCCTATACCACCCAAACACCACTGCACTACCCTGAACCCTAAAACACGAACCCCTACACTACACAAACACCACTGCACTACCCTAAACCCTAAAACACTACCCCCAGCACGACCGCCTACACTACACAAACACCACTGTACTACCTTAAACCCTAAAACACTACCCCCTACACTACACAAAAACCACTGCACTACCCTAAACCCTAAAACACTACCCACAGCACGACCCACCCACATTACACAAACAACACTGGACTACCCTAAACACTAAAACACTACCCCCTACACTACGCAAACAACACTGCACTACCCTAAACCCTGAAACACTATCCCCAGCACTACACCCTACACTACACAAACACCACTGCACTACCCTAAACGACTACCCCCAGCAGTACCCCTACACTACGTAAACACCACTGCACTACCCTAAACCCTAAAACACTACCCCCAGCATGACCCCCTACACTACACAAACACCACTGCACTACCCTACTGCACTACACTAAACCCTAAAACACTACCCCCAGCATGACCCCTATACTACCCAAACACCACTGCACTACCCTAAACCCTGAAACACTACCCCCAGCTCAAACCCCTGCACTACCCAAACAGCACTGTACTACCCGAAACCCTAAAACACTATGCCCAGCACGACCCCCTACACTACACAAATACCACTGCGCTACCATAAACCCTAAAAGTATCCCCAGCACGTCCCCCTACACTAACAAAACACTACTGCACTACACTAAATCCCAAATCTTCCCCAGCATGACCCCTTACACTACACAAATACCACTGCACTACCCTAAACCCTAAAACACTACACCCAGCACGACCCCCTACACTACACAAACACCACTATACTACCCTAAACCCTAAAACACTACACCCAGCACAACCCCTTTCACCACCCAAACACCACTGCACTACCCTAAACCCTAAAACACTACCCCCTACACTACACAAAAACCACTGTACTACCCGAAACCCTAAAACACTATGCCCAGCACGACCCCCTACACTACACAAATACCACTGCGCTACCATAAACCCTAAAAGTATCCCCAGCACGTCCCCCTACACTAACAAAACACTACTGCACTACACTAAATCCCAAATCTTCCCCAGCATGACCCCTTACACTACACAAATACCACTGCACTACCCTAAACCCTAAAACACTACACCCAGCACGACCCCCTACACTACACAAACACCACTATACTACCCTAAACCCTAAAACACTACACCCAGCACAACCCCTTTCACCACCCAAACACCACTGCTCTACCCTAAACCCTAAAACACTACCCCCAGCACAACCTCATGCACTACCCAAACAGCAATGCACTACCATAAACCCTAAAACACTATCCCCAGCACGTCCCCCTACACTACCCAAACACCACTGCAATACACTAAATCCCAAATCTTCCCCAGCATGACTCACTACACAAACACCACTGCACAACCATAAACCCTAAAACACTACCCCCAGAATGACACTCAACACTACCCGAACACCACTTCACTACCCTAAACCCTAAATCGATCCCCTACACTACACAAACACCACTGCACTGCCCTAAACCCTAAAACGCTACCCCAGCACGACCACAATACTCAAAAACCACTGCAGTACCCTAAACCCTAAAACACTACCCCCAGCAAGACCCCCTACACTACACAAACACCACTACACTATCCTAAACCCTAAAACATTACCCCAGCACGACCCCTTACACTACCCGAACACCACTGCGTTTCCCTAAACCTTAAGACACTTCCCCCAGCATGACACATTACACTACATAAACACAACTACACTACCCTAAACCCAAAAACACTACCCTCAGCACGACCCCCTACACTTCCCAAACATCACTGCACTACCCTAAAACCTAAAACACTGACCCCAGCACGACCCCTGCACTACACAAGCACCACTGCTCTACCCTAAACCCTGGAACACTACCCAAGCACGATACCCTACACTACCCAAGCATAACTGCACTAGCCTAAACCCTAAAACACTACCACTAGCACAACTCACTACACTACCCAAACACCACTGCACTACTCTAAACCCTAAATCTACCCCCAGCACATCCCCCCACACTAGACAAACACCACTGCACTGCCTAAAACACTACCACCAGCACAACTCACTACACTACCCAAACACCACTGCTCTACACTAAATCCTAAAACACTACCCCCAGCATGACCCCCTACACTACCCAAACAGCACGGCACTCCCCGAAAACATAAAACACTATCCCCAGCACGGCCCCCTACACTCCACAAATACCACTGCGCTACCCTAAACCCTACAACTATCCCCAGCACTGCCCTCTACACTACACAAACACCACTGCACTAACCTACTGCACTGCACTAAACCCTAAAACACTTCCCCCAGCATGACCCCCTACACTACCCAAGCACCACTGCACTACCCTAAACCCTAAAACACTACCCCAGCACGACACATTACACTCCATAAACCCAACTGCACTACCCTAAACCCTAAAACACTACCTCCAGCACTACCCCCTACACTACCCAAACACCACTGCACTACCCTAAAACCTAAAACACTGACCCCAGTACGACCCCCTACACTACACAAGCACCACTGCACTGCAATAAACCCTAAAACACTACCCAAGCACGACACCCTACACTACCCAAACACCACTGCACTACTCCAAACCCTAAATCTACCCCCAGCACATCCCCCTACACTACACAAACACCACTGCACTGCCGAACACACTACCACCAGCACAACTAACTACACTACATAAACACCACTGCTCTACACTAAATCCTAAAATACTACCCCCAGCACGACCCCCTTCACGACACAAACACCACTGCACTGCCTAAAATACTGCCACCAGCACGATCCCCTAAACTACACAAACATCACTGAACTTCCCTAAACCCTAAATCTACCCCCAGCACAACCCCCTATACTACCCAAACACCACTGCACTACCCTGAACCCTAAAACACGACCCCGTACACTACACAAACACCACTGCACTACCCTAAACCCTAAAACACTATCCCCAGCACGACCGCTTACACTACACAAACACCACTGTACTACCCTAAACCCTAAAACACTACCCCTACACTACACAAAAACCACTGCACTACCTTAAACCCTAAAACACTACCCACAGCACGACCCCCCACATTACACAAACAACACTGGACTACCCTAAACACTAAAACACTACCCCCTACACGACGCAAATAACAATGCACTACCCTAAACCCTGAAACACTATCCCCAGCACTACACCCTACACTACACAAACACCACTGCACTACCCTAAACCCTAAAATACTACCCCCAGCAGTACCCCTACACTACGTAAACACCACTGCACTACCCTAAACCCTAAAACACAACCCCCAGCATGACCCCCTACACTACACAAACACCACTGCACAACCCTACTGCACTACACTAAACCGTAAAACACTACCCCCAGCATGACCCCCTACACTACCCAAGCACCACTGCACTACCCTAAACCCTAAAACACTACCCCAGCACAACACATTACACTACATAAACCCAACTGCACTACCCTAAACCCTAAAACACTACCTCCAGCACTACCCCCTACAGCTACCCAAACACCACTGCACTACCCTAAAACCTAAAACACTGACCCCAGTACGACCCTCTACACTACACCAGCACCACTGCACTGCGCTAAACCCTAAAACACTACCCAAGCACGACACCCTCCACTACCCAAACACCACTGCACTACTCCAACCCCTAAATCTACCCCAGCACATCCCCCTACACTACACAAACACCACTGCACTGCCTAACACACTACCACCAGCACAACTAACTACACTACATAAACACCACTGCTCTACACTAAATCCTAAAATACTACCCCCAGCACGACCCCCTTCACTACACAAACACCACTGCACTGCCTAAAATACTACAACCAGCACGATCCCCTACACTACACAAACATCACTGAACTTCCCTAAACCCTAAATCTACCCCAGCACAACCCCCTACACTACACAAACACCACTGCACTACCCTAAACCCTAAAACACTACCCCCAGCACGACCGCCTACACTACACAAACACCACTGTACTACCTTAAACCCTAAAACACTACCCCCTACACTACACAAAAACCACTGCACTACCCTAAACCCTAAAACACTACCCACAGCACGACCCACCCATATCACACAAACAACACTGGACTACCCTAAACACTAAAACACTACCCCCTACACTACGCAAACAACACTGCACTACCCTAAACCCTGAAACACTATCCCCAGCACTACACCCTACACTACACAAACACCACTGCACTACCCTAAACCCTAAAAGACTACCCCCAGCAGTACCCCTACACTACGTATACACCACTGCACTACCCTAAACCCTAAAACACTACCCCCAGCATGACCCCCTACACTACACAAACACCACTGCACTACCCTACTGCACTACACTAAACCCTAAAACACTACCCCCAGCATGACCCCTATACTACCCAAACACCACTGCACTACCCTAAACCCTGAAACACTACCCCCAGCATAAACCCCTGCACTACCCAAACAGCACTGTACTACCCGAAACCCTAAAACACTATGCCCAGCCGACCCCCTACACTACACAAATACCACTGCGCTACCATAAACCCTAAAAGTATCCCCAGCACGTCCCCCTACACTACGAAACACTACTGCACTACACTAAATCCCAAATCTTCCCCAGCATGACCCCTTACCCTACACAAATACCACTGCACTACCCTAAACCCTAAAACACTACCCCCAGCACGACCCCCTACACTACACAAACACCACTATACTACCCTAAACCCTAAAACACTACACCCAGCACAACCCCTTTCACCACCCAAACACCACTGCACTACCCTAAACCCTAAAACACTACCCCCTACACTACACAAAAACCACTGTACTACCCAAAACCCTAAAACACTACCCACAGCACGACCCCATACACTACACAAACACCACTGCACTACCCTAAACCCTAAAACACTACCCGCAGCACGACCCCTACACTACACAAACACCACTGCACTACCCTAAATCCTCAAACACTATCCCCAGTACGACCCCCAACACTAAGCAAACACCACTGCACTACCCTAAACCCTAAAACACTACCCCCAGCACAACCCCCTACACTACACAAACACCACTGGACTACCCTAAACCCTAAAACACCACCCCCTACACTACCCATACAACTCTGCACTACCCTAAACCCTAAAACAATATCCCCAGCACAACACCCTACACTACACAAACACCACTGCACTACCCTAAACCCTAAAACACTACCCCCAGCAGTATCCCCTACACTACGCAAACACCACTGCTCTACCCTAAACCCTAAAACACTACCCCCAGCACAACCTCATGCACTACCCAAACAGCAATGCACTACCATAAACCCTAAAACACTATCCCCAGCACGTCCCCCTACACTACCCAAACACCACTGCAATACACTAAATCCCAAATCTTCCCCAGCATGACTCACTACACAAACACCACTGCACAACCATAAACCCTAAAACACTACCCCCAGAATGACACTCAACACTACCCGAACACCACTTCACTACCCTAAACCCTAAATCGATCCCCTACACTACACAAACACCACTGCACTGCCCTAATCCCTAAAACGCTACCCCAGCACGACCCCTTACAATACTCAAAAACCACTGCAGTACCCTAAACCCTAAAACACTACCCCCAGCAAGACCCCCTACACTACACAAACACCACTACACTATCCTAAACCCTAAAACATTACCCCAGCACGACCCCTTACACTACCCGAACACCACTGCGTTTCCCTAAACCTTAAGACACTTCCCCCAGCATGACACATTACACTACATAAACACAACTACACTACCCTAAACCCAAAAACACTACCCTCAGCACGACCCCCTACACTTCCCAAACATCACTGCACTACCCTAAAGCCTAAAACACTGACCCCAGCACGACCCCTACACTACACAAGCACCACTGCTCTACCCTAAACCCTGGAACACTACCCAAGCACGATACCCTACACTACCCAAGCATAACTGCACTACCCTAAACCCTAAAACACTACCACTAGCACAACTCACTACACTACCCAAACACCACTGCACTACTCTAAACCCTAAATCTACCCCCAGCACATCCCCCAACACTAGACAAACACCACTGCACTGCCTAAAACACTACCACCAGCACAACTCACTACACTACCCAAACACCACTGCTCTACACTAAATCCTAAAACACTACCCCCAGCATGACCCCCTACACTACCCAAACAGCACGGCACTCCCCGAAAACATAAAACACTATCCCCAGCACGGCCCCCTACACTCCACAAATACCACTGCGCTACCCTAAACCCTACAACTATCCCCAGCACTGCCCTCTACACTACACAAACACCACTGCACTAACCTACTGCACTAAACCCTAAAACACTTCCCCCAGCATGACCCCCTACACTACCCAAGCACCACTGCACTACCCTAAACCCTAAAACACTACCCCAGCACGACACATTACACTCCATAAACCCAACTGCACTACCCTAAACCCTAAAACACCACCTCCAGCACTACCCCCTACACTACCCAAACACCACTGCACTACCCTAAAACCTAAAACACTGACCCCAGTACGACCCGCTACACTACACAAGCACCACTGCACTGCACTAAACCCTAAAACACTACACAAGCACGACACCCTACACTACCCAAACACCACTGCACTACTCCAAACCCTAAATCTACCCCCAGCACATCCCCCTACACAACACAAACACCACTGCACTGCTGAACACACTACCACCAGCACAACTAACTACACTACATAAACACCACTGCTCTACACTAAATCCTAAAATACTACCCCCAGCACGACCCCCTTCACTACACAAACACCACTGCACTGCCTAAAATACTACAACCAGCACGATCCCCTAAACTACACAAACATCACTGAACTTCCCTAAACCCTAAATCTACCCCCAGCACAACCCCCTATACTACCCAAACACCACTGCACTACCCTGAACCCTAAAACACGACCCCCTACACTACACAAACACCACTGTACTACCCTAAACCCTAAAACACTACCCCCTACACTACGCAAAAACCACTGCACTACCCTAAACCCTAAAACACTATCCACAGCATGACCCCCCACATTACACAAACAACACTGGACTACCCTAAACACTAAAACACTACCCCCTACACTACGCAAATAACACTGCACTACCCTAAACCCTGAAACTCTATCCCCAGCACTACACCCTACACTACAAAAACACCACTGCACTACCCTAAACCCTAAAAGACTACCCCCAGCAGTACCCCTACACTACGTAAACACCACTGCACTACCCTAAACCCTAAAACACAACCCCCAGCATGACCCCCTACACTACCCAAACACCACTGCACTACTCCAAACCCTAAATCTACCCCCAGCACATCCCCCTACACTACACAAACACCACTGCACTGCCTAACACACTACCACCAGCACAACTAACTACACTACATAAACACCACTGCTCTACACTAAATCCTAAAATACTACCCCCAGCACGACCCCCTTCACTACACAAACACCACTGCACTGCCTAAAATACTACCACCAGCACGATCCCCTACACTACACAAACATCACTGAACTTCCCTAAACCCTAAATCTACCCCAGCACAACCCCCAATACTACCCAAACACCACTGCACTACCCTGAACCCTAAAACACGAACCCCTACACTACACAAACACCACTGCACTACCCTAAACCCTAAAACACTACCCAAGCACGACCCCCTACACTACACAAACACCACTGTACTACCCTAAACCCTAAAACACTACCCCCTACACTACACAAAAACCACTGCACTACCCTAATCCCTAAAACACTACCCACAGCACGACCCCCCCACATTACACAAACAACACTGGACTACCATAAACACTAAAACACTACCCCCTACACTACGCAAACAACACTGCACTACCCTAAACCCTGAAACACTATCCCCAGCACTACACCCTACACTACACAAACACCACTGCACTACCCTAAACGACTACCCCCAGCAGTACCCCTACACTACGTAAACACCACTGCACTACCCTAAACCCTAAAACACTACCCCCAGCATGACCCCCTACACTACACAAACACCACTGCACTACCCTACTGCACTACACTAAACCCTAAAACACTACCCCCAGCATGACCCCTATACTACCCAAACACCACTGCACTACCCTAAACCCTGAAACACTACCCCCAGCTCAAACCCCTGCACTACCCAAACAGCACTGTACTACCCGAAACCCTAAAACACTATGCCCAGCACGACCCCCTACACTACACAAATACCACTGCGCTACCATAAACCCTAAAAGTATCCCCAGCACGTCCCCCTACACTAACAAAACACTACTGCACTACACGAAATCCCAAATCTTCCCCAGCATGACCCCTTACACTACACAAATACCACTGCACTACCCTAAACCCTAAAACACTACACCCAGCACGACCCCCTACACTACACAAACACCACTATACTACCCTAAACCCTAAAACACTACACCCAGCACAACCCCTTTCACCACCCAAACACCACTGCACTACCCTAAACCCTAAAACACTACCCCCTACACTACACAAAAACCACTGTACTACCCAAAACCCTAAAACACTACCCACAGCACGACCCCATACACTACACAAACACCACTGCACTACCCTAAACCCTAAAACACTACCCACAGCACGACCCCTACACTACACAAACACCACTGCACTACCCTAAATCCTCAAACACTATCCCCAGTACGACCCCCAACACTACGCAAACACCACTGCACTACCCTAAACCCTAAAACACTACCCCCAGCACAACCCCCTACACTACACAAACACCACTGGACTACCCTAAACCCTAAAACACCACCCCCTACACTACCCATACAACTCTGCACTACCCTAAACCCTAAAACAATATCCCCAGCACAACACCCTACACTACACAAACACCACTGCACTACCCTAAACCCTAAAACACTACCCCAGCAGTATCCCCTACACTACGCAAACACCACTGCTCTACCCTAAACCCTAAAACACTACCCCCAGCACAACCTCATGCACTACCCAAACAGCAATGCACTACCATAAACCCTAAAACACTATCCCCAGCACGTCCCCCTACACTACCCAAACACCACTGCAATACACTAAATCCCAAATCTTCCCCAGCGTGACTCACTACACAAACACCACTGCACAACCATAAACCCTAAAACACTACCCCCAGAATGACACTCAACACTACCCGAACACCACTTCACTACCCTAAACCCTAAATCGATCCCCTACACTACACAAACACCACTGCACTGCCCTAAACCCTAAAACGCTACCCCAGCACGACCACAATACTCAAAAACCACTGCAGTACCCTAAACCCTAAAACACTACCCCCAGCAAGACCCCCTACACTACACAAACACCACTACACTATCCTAAACCCTAAAACATTACCCCAGCACGACCCCTTACACTACCCGAACACCACTGCGTTTCCCTAAACCTTAAGACACTTCCCCCAGCATGACACATTACACTACATAAACACAACTACACTACCCTAAACCCAAAAACACTACCCTCAGCACGACCCCCTACACTTCCCAAACATCACTGCACTACCCTAAAACCTAAAACACTGACCCCAGCACGACCCCTGCACTACACAAGCACCACTGCTCTACCCTAAACCCTGGAACACTACCCAAGCACGATACCCTACACTACCCAAGCATAACTGCACTAGCCTAAACCCTAAAACACTACCACTAGCACAACTCACTACACTACCCAAACACCACTGCACTACTCTAAACCCTAAATCTACCCCCAGCACATCCCCCCACACTAGACAAACACCACTGCACTGCCTAAAACACTACCACCAGCACAACTCACTACACTACCCAAACACCACTGCTCTACACTAAATCCTAAAACACTAACCCCAGCATGACCCCCTACACTACCCAAACAGCACGGCACTCCCCGAAAACATAAAACACTATCCCCAGCACGGCCCCCTACACTCCACAAATACCACTGCGCTACCCTAAACCCTACAACTATCCCCAGCACTGCCCTCTACACTACACAAACACCACTGCACTAACCTACTGCACTGCACTAAACCCTAAAACACTTCCCCCAGCATGACCCCCTACACTACCCAAGCACCACTGCACTACCCTAAACCCTAAAACACTACCCCAGCATGACACATTACACTCCATAAACCCAACTGCACTACCCTAAACCCTAAAACACTACCTCCAGCACTACCCCCTACACTACCCAAACACCACTGCACTACCCTAAAACCTAAAACACTGACCCCAGTACGACCCCCTACACTACACAAGCACCACTGCACTGCAATAAACCCTAAAACACTACCCAAGCACGACACCCTACACTACCCAAACACCACTGCACTACTCCAAACCCTAAATCTACCCCCAGCACATCCCCCTACACTACACAAACACCACTGCACTGCCGAACACACTACCACCAGCACAACTAACTACACTACATAAACACCACTGCTCTACACTAAATCCTAAAATACTACCCCCAGCACGACCCCCTTCACGACACAAACACCACTGCACTGCCTAAAATACTGCCACCAGCACGATCCCCTAAACTACACAAACATCACTGAACTTCCCTAAACCCTAAATCTACCCCCAGCACAACCCCCTATACTACCCAAACACCACTGCACTACCCTGAACCCTAAAACACGACCCCGTACACTACACAAACACCACTGCACTACCCTAAACCCTAAAACACTATCCCCAGCACGACCGCTTACACTACACAAACACCACTGTACTACCCTAAACCCTAAAACACTACCCCCTACACTACACAAAAACCACTGCACTACCCTAAACCCTAAAACACTACCCACAGCACGACCCCCCACATTACACAAACAACACTGGACTACCCTAAACACTAAAACACTACCCCCTACACGACGCAAATAACAATGCACTACCCTAAACCCTGAAACACTATCCCCAGCACTACACCCTACACTACACAAACACCACTGCACTACCCTAAACCCTAAAATACTACCCCCAGCAGTACCCCTACACTACGTAAACACCACTGCACTACCCTAAACCCTAAAACACAACCCCCAGCATGACCCCCTACACTACACAAACACCACTGCACAACCCTACTGCACTACACTAAACCGTAAAACACTACCCCCAGCAAGACCCCCTACACTACCCAAGCACCACTGCACTACCCTAAACCCTAAAACACTACCCCAGCACGACACATTACACTACATAAACCCAACTGCACTACCCTAAACCCTAAAACACTACCTCCAGCACTACCCCCTACAGCTACCCAAACACCACTGCACTACCCTAAAACCTAAAACACTGACCCCAGTACGACCCTCTACACTACACCAGCACCACTGCACTGCGCTAAACCCTAAAACACTACCCAAGCACGACACCCTCCACTACCCAAACACCACTGCACTACTCCAACCCCTAAATCTACCCCAGCACATCCCCCTACACTACACAAACACCACTGCACTGCCTAACACACTACCACCAGCACAACTAACTACACTACATAAACACCACTGCTCTACACTAAATCCTAAAATACTACCCCCAGCACGACCCCCTTCACTACACAAACACCACTGCACTGCCTAAAATACTACAACCAGCACGATCCCCTACACTACACAAACATCACTGAACTTCCCTAAACCCTAAATCTACCCCAGCACAACCCCCTACACTACACAAACACCACTGCACTACCCTAAACCCTAAAACACTACCCCCAGCACGACCGCCTACACTACACAAACACCACTGTACTACCTTAAACCCTAAAACACTACCCCCTGCACTACACAAAAACCACTGCACTACCCTAAACCCTAAAACACTACCCACAGCACGACCCACCCATATCACACAAACAACACTGGACTACCCTAACCACTAAAACACTACCCCCTACACTACGCAAACAACACTGCACTACCCTAAACCCTGAAACACTATCCCCAGCACTACACCCTACACTACACAAACACCACTGCACTACCCTAAACCCTAAAAGACTACCCCCAGCAGTACCCCTACACTACGTATACACCACTGCACTACCCTAAACCCTAAAACACTACCCCCAGCATGACCCCCTACACTACACAAACACCACTGCACTACCCTACTGCACTACACTAAACCCTAAAACACTACCCCCAGCATGACCCCTATACTACCCAAACACCACTGCACTACCCTAAACCCTGAAACACTACCCCCAGCTCAAACCCCTGCACTACCCAAACAGCACTGTACTACCCGAAACCCTAAAACACTATGCCCAGCCGACCCCCTACACTACACAAATACCACTGCGCTACCATAAACCCTAAAAGTATCCCCAGCACGTCCCCCTACACTACGAAACACTACTGCACTACACTAAATCCCAAATCTTCCCCAGCATGACCCCTTACACTACACAAATACCACTGCACTACCCTAAACCCTAAAACACTACCCCCAGCACGACCCCCTACACTACACAAACACCACTATACTACCCTAAACCCTAAAACACTACACCCAGCACAACCCCTTTCACCACCCAAACACCACTGCACTACCCTAAACCCTAAAACACTACCCCCTACACTACACAAAAACCACTGTACTACCCAAAACCCTAAAACACTACCCACAGCACGACCCCATACACTACACAAACACCACTGCACTACCCTAAACCCTAAAACACTACCCGCAGCACGACCCCTACACTACACAAACACCACTGCACTACCCTAAATCCTCAAACACTATCCCCAGTACGACCCCCAACACTAAGCAAACACCACTGCACTACCCTAAACCCTAAAACACTACCCCCAGCACAACCCCCTACACTACACAAACACCACTGGACTACCCTAAACCCTAAAACACCACCCCCTACACTACCCATACAACTCTGCACTACCCTAAACCCTAAAACAATATCCCCAGCACAACACCCTACACTACACAAACACCACTGCACTACCCTAAACCCTAAAACACTACCCCCAGCAGTATCCCCTACACTACGCAAACACCACTGCTCTACCCTAAACCCTAAAACACTACCCCCAGCACAACCTCATGCACTACCCAAACAGCAATGCACTACCATAAACCCTAAAACACTATCCCCAGCACGTCCCCCTACACTACCCAAACACCACTGCAATACACTAAATCCCAAATCTTCCCCAGCATGACTCACTACACAAACACCACTGCACAACCATAAACCCTAAAACACTACCCCCAGAATGACACTCAACACTACCCGAACACCACTTCACTACCCTAAACCCTAAATCGATCCCCTACACTACACAAACACCACTGCACTGCCCTAATCCCTAAAACGCTACCCCAGCACGACCCCTTACAATACTCAAAAACCACTGCAGTACCCTAAACCCTAAAACACTACCCCCAGCAAGACCCCCTACACTACACAAACACCACTACACTATCCTAAACCCTAAAACATTACCCCAGCACGACCCCTTACACTACCCGAACACCACTGCGTTTCCCTAAACCTTAAGACACTTCCCCCAGCATGACACATTACACTACATAAACACAACTACACTACCCTAAACCCAAAAACACTACCCTCAGCACGACCCCCTACACTTCCCAAACATCACTGCACTACCCTAAAGCCTAAAACACTGACCCCAGCACGACCCCTACACTACACAAGCACCACTGCTCTACCCTAAACCCTGGAACACTACCCAAGCACGATACCCTACACTACCCAAGCATAACTGCACTACCCTAAACCCTAAAACACTACCACTAGCACAACTCACTACACTACCCAAACACCACTGCACTACTCTAAACCCTAAATCTACCCCCAGCACATCCCCCCACACTAGACAAACACCACTGCACTGCCTAAAACACTACCACCAGCACAACTCACTACACTACCCAAACACCACTGCTCTACACTAAATCCTAAAACACTACCCCCAGCATGACCCCCTACACTACCCAAACAGCACGGCACTCCCCGAAAACATAAAACACTATCCCCAGCACGGCCCCCTACACTCCACAAATACCACTGCGCTACCCTAAACCCTACAACTATCCCCAGCACTGCCCTCTACACTACACAAACACCACTGCACTAACCTACTGCACTAAACCCTAAAACACTTCCCCCAGCATGACCCCCTACACAACCCAAGCACCACTGCACTACCCTAAAACACTACCCCAGCACGACACATTACACTCCGTAAACCCAACTGCACTACCCTAAACCCTAAAACACCACCTCCAGCACTACCCCCTACACTACCCAAACACCACTGCACTACCCTAAAACCTAAAACACTGACCCCAGTACGACCCGCTACACTACACAAGCACCACTGCACTGCACTAAACCCTAAAACACTACAGAAGCACGACACCCTACACTACCCAAACACCACTGCACTACTCCAAACCCTAAATCTACCCCCAGCACATCCCCCTACACAACACAAACACCACTGCACTGCTGAACACACTACCACCAGCACAACTAACTACACTACATAAACACCACTGCTCTACACTAAATCCTAAAATACTACCCCCAGCACGACCCCCTTCACTACACAAACACCACTGCACTGCCTAAAATACTACAACCAGCACGATCCCCTAAACTACACAAACATCACTGAACTTCCCTAAACCCTAAATCTACCCCCAGCACAACCCCCTATACTACCCAAACACCACTGCACTACCCTGAACCCTAAAACACGACCCCCTACACTACACAAACACCACTGTACTACCCTAAACCCTAAAACACTACCCCCTACACTACGCAAAAACCACTGCACTACCCTAAACCCTAAAACACTATCCACAGCATGACCCCCCACATTACACAAACAACACTGGACTACCCTAAACACTAAAACACTACCCCCTACACTACGCAAATAACACTGCACTACCCTAAACCCTGAAACACTATCCCCAGCACTACACCCTACACTACAAAAACACCACTGCACTACCCTAAACCCTAAAAGACTACCCCCAGCAGTACCCCTACACTACGTAAACACCACTGCACTACCCTAAACCCTAAAACACAACCCCCAGCATGACCCCCTACACTACCCAAACACCACTGCACTACTCCAAACCCTAAATCTACCCCCAGCACATCCCCCTACACTACACAAACACCACTGCACTGCCTAACACACTACCACCAGCACAACTAACTACACTACATAAACACCACTGCTCTACACTAAATCCTAAAATACTACTCCCAGCACGACCCCCTTCACTACACAAACACCACTGCACTGCCTAAAATACTACCACCAGCACGATCCCCTACACTACACAAACATCACTGAACTTCCCTAAACCCTAAATCTACCCCAGCACAACCCCCAATACTACCCAA
This sequence comes from Triturus cristatus, assembly GCF_964204655.1. Taxonomy (NCBI): domain Eukaryota; kingdom Metazoa; phylum Chordata; class Amphibia; order Caudata; family Salamandridae; genus Triturus; species Triturus cristatus. The sequence goes on along the minus strand of NC_140579.1, from coordinate 671,891,876 downwards.
ACACCACGGCACTACCCTGAACCCTAAAACACGAACCCCTACACTACACAAACACCACTGCACTACCCTAAACCCTAAAACACTACCCCCAGCACGACCGCCTACACTACACAAACACCACTGTACTACCCTAAACCCTAAAACACTACCCCCTACACTACACAAAAACCACTGCACTACCCTAATCCCTAAAACACTACCCACAGCACGACCCCCCCACATTACACAAACAACACTGGACTACCATAAACACTAAAACACTACCCCCTACACTACGCAAACAACACTGCACTACCCTAAACCCTGAAACACTATCCCCAGCACTACACCCTACACTACACAAACACCACTGAACTACCCTAAACCCTAAAAGACTACCCCCAGCAGTACCCCTACACTACGTAAACACCACTGCACTACCCTAAACCCTAAAACACTACCCCCACCATGACCCCCTACACTACGCAAACACCACTGCACTACCCTACTGCACTACACTAAACCCAAAAACACTACCCCCAGCATGACCCCTGTACTACCCAAACACCACTGCACTACCCTAAACCCTAAAACACTACCCCAAGCACGACCCCCTACACTACACAAACACCTCTGTACTACCCTAAACCCTAAAACACTACACCCAGCACAACCTCTTTCACCACCCAAACACCACTGCACTACCCTAAACCCTAAAACACTACCCCCTACACTACACAAAAACCACTGTACTACCCAAAACCCTAAAACACTACCCACAGCACGACCCCATACACTACACAAACACCACTGCACTACCCTAAACCCTAAAACACTACCCGCAGCACGACCCCTACACTACACAAACACCACTGCACTACCCTAAATCCTCAAACACTATCCCCAGTACGACCCCCAACACTATGCAAACACCACTGCACTACCCTAAACCCTAAAACACTACCCCCAGCACAACCCCCTACACTACACAAACACCACTGGACTACCCTAAACCCTAAAACACTACCCCCTACACTACCCATACAACTCTGCACTACCTTAAACCCTAAAACAATATCCCCAGCACAACACCCTACACTACACAAACACCACTGCACTACCCTAAACCCTAAAACACTACCCCCAGCAGTATCCCCTACACTACGCAAACACCACTGCTCTACCCTAAACCCTAAAACACTACCTCCAGCACAACCTCCTGCACTACCCAAACAGCAATGCACTACCATAAACCCTAAAACACTATCCCCAGCACGTCCCCCTACACTACCCAAACACCACTGCACTACACTAAATCCCAAATCTTCCCAGCATGACCTACTACACAAACACCACTGCACAACCATAAACCCTAAAACACTACCCCCAGAATGACGCCCAACACTACCCGAACACCACTTCACTACCCTAAACCCCAAATCGATCCTCTACAGTACACAAACACCACTGCACTGCCCTAAACCCTAAAAAACTACCCCAGCACGACCTCTTACAATACTCAAAAACCACTGCACTGCCCTAAACCCTAAAACACTACCCCCAGCAAGACCCCCTACACTACACAAACACCACTACACTATCCTAAACCCTAAAACATTACCCCAGCACGAGCCCTTACACTACCCGAACACCACTGCGTTTCACTAAACCTTAAGACACTTCCCCCAGCATGACACATTACACTACATAAACACAACTACACTACCCTAAACCCAAAAACACTACCCTCAGCACGAACCCCTACACTACCCAAACATCACTGCACTACCCTAAAACCTAAAACACTGACCCCAGCACGACCCCTTACACTACACAAGCACCACTGCTCTACCCTAAACCCTGGAACACTACCCAAGCACGATACCCTACACTACCCAAGCATAACTGCACTACTCTAAACCCTAAAACACTACCACTAGCACAACTCACTACACTACCCAAACACTACTGCACTACTCTAAACCCTAATTCTACCCCCAGCACATCCCCCCACACTAGACAAACACCACCGCACTGCCTAAAACACTACCACCAGCACAACTCACTACACTACCCAAACACCACTGCTCTACACTAAATCCTAAAACACTACCCCCAGCACGACCCCCTTCACTACACAAACACCACTGCACTGCCTAAAACACTACCCCCGCATGACCCCCTACACTACACAAACACCACTGTACTACCCTAAACCCTAAAACACTAACCCCTACACTACACAAAAACCACTGTACTACCATAAACCCTAAAACACTACCCACAGCACGACCCCATACACTACACAAACACCACTGCACTGCCTAACACGCACAACTAACTGCCCTACATAAACACCACTGCTCTACACTAAATCCTAAAATACTACCACCAGCACGACCCCCTTCACTACACAAACACCACTGCACTGCCTAAAATACTACCACCAGCACGATCCCCTACACTACACAAACATCACTGAACTTCCCTAAACCCTAAATCTACCCCAGCACAACCACCTATACTACCCAAACACCACTGCACTACCCTGAACCCTAAAACACGAACCCCTACACTACACAAACACCACTGCACTACCCTAAACCCTAAAACACTACCCCCAGCACGACCGCCTACACTACACAAACACCACTGTACTACCCTAAACCCTAAAACACTACCCCCTACACTACACAAAAACCACTGCACTACCCTAAACCCTAAAACACTACCCACAGCACGACCCCCCACATTACACAAACAACACTGGACTACCCTAAACACTAAAACACTACCCCCTACACTACGCAAACAACAATGCACTACCCTAAACCCTGAAACACTATCCCCATCACTACACCCTACACTACACAAACACCACTGCACTACCCTAAACCCTAAAAGACTACCCCCAGCAGTACCCCTACACTACGTAAACACCACTGCACTACCCTAAACCCTAAAACACTACCCCCAGCATGACCCCCTACACTACGCAAACACCACTGCACTACCCTACTGCACTACACTAAACCCTAAACCACTACCCCCAGCATGACCCCTATACTACCCAAACACCACTGCACTACCCTAAACCCTAAAACACTACCCCCAGCTCAAACCCCTGCACTACCCAAACAGCACTGTACTACCCGAAACCCTAAAACACTATGCCCAGCACGACCCCCTACACTACACAAATACCAACGCGCTACCATAAACCCTAAAAGTATCCCCAGAACGTCCCCCTTCACTAACAAAACACTACTGCACTACACTAAATCCCAAATCTTCCCCAGCATGACCCCTTAAACTACACAAACACCACTGCACTACCATAAACCCTAAAACACAACCCCAAGCACGACCCCCTATAATACACAAACACCACTGTACTACCCTAAACCCTAAAACACTACACCCAGCACAACCCCTTTCACCACCCAAACACCACTGCACTACCCTAAACCCTAAAACACTACCCCCTACACTACACAAAACCACTGTACTACCCAAAACCCTAAAACACTACCCACAGCACGACCCCATACACTACACAAACACCACTGCACTACCCTAAACCCTAAAACACTACCCGCAGCACGACCCCTACACTACACAAACACCACTGCACTACCCTAAATCCTCAAACACTATCCCCAGTACGACCCCCAACACTACGCAAACACCACTGCACTACCCTAAACCCTAAAACACTACCCCCAGCACAACCCCCTACACTACACAAACACCACTGGACTACCCTAAACCCTAAAACACTACCCCCTACACTACCCATACAACTCTGCACTACCCTAAACCCTAAAACAATATCCCCAGCACAACACCCTACACTACACAAACACCACTGCACTACCCTAAACCCTAAAACACTACCCCCAGCAGTATCCCCTACACTACGCAAACACCACTGCTCTAGCATAAACCCTAAAACACTACCCCCAGCACAACCTCCTGCACTACCAAAACAGCAATGCACTACCCTAAACCCTAAAACACTATCCCCAGCACGTCCCCCTACACTAACCAAACACCACTGCACTACACTAAATCCCAAATCTTCCCCAGCATGACCCACTACACAAACACCACTGCACAACCATAAACATTAAAACACTACCCCCAGAATGACGCCCAACACTACCCGAACACCACTTCACTACCCTAAACCCTAAATCGATCCCCTACACTACACAAACACCACTGCACTGCCCTAAACCCTAAAACACTACCCCAGCACGACCCCTTACAATACTCAAAAACCACTGCACTACCCTAAACCCTAAAACACTACCCCCAGCAAGACCCCCTACACTACACAAACACCACTATGCTATCCTAAACCCTAAAACATTACCCCAGCACGACCCCTTACACTACCCAAACACCACTGCGTTTCCCTAAACCTTAAGACACTTCCCCCAGCATGACACATTACACTACATAAACACAACTACACTACCCTAAACCAAAAAACACTACCCTCAGCACGACCCCCTACACTACCCAAACATCACTGCACTACCCTAAAACCTAAAACACTGACCCCAGCACGACCCCTTACACTACACAAGCACCACTGCTCTACCCTAAACCCTGGAACACTACCCAAGCACGATACCCTACACTACCCAAGCATAACTGCACTACCCTAAACCCTAAAACTACCCCCAGCACATCCCCCCACACTAGACAAACACCACTGCACTGCCTAAAACACTACCACCAGCACAACTCACTACACTACCCAAACACCACTGCTCTACACTAAATCCTAAAACACTACCCCCAGCACGACCCCCTTCACTACACAAACACCACTGCACTGCCTAAAACACTACCCCCGCATGACCCCTACACTACACAAACACCACTGTACTACCCTAAACCCTAAAACACTACCCCCTACACTACATAAAAACCACTGTACTACCCTAAACCCTAAAACACTACCCACTGCACGACCCCATACACTACACAAACACCACTGCACTACCCTAAACCCTAAAACACTACCCCCAACACAACCCCCTACACTACACAAACACCACTGGACTACACTAAACCCTAAAACACTACCCCCTACACTACCCATACAACTCTGCACTACCCTAAACCCTAAAACAATATCCTCTGCACAACACCCTACACTACACAAACACCACTGCACTACCCTAAACCCTAAAACACTACCCCCAGCAGTATCCCCTACATTACGCAAACACCACTGCTCTACCCTAAACCCTAAAACACTACCCCCAGCACAACCTCCTGCACTACCCAAACATCAATGCACTACCCTAAACCCTAAAACACTATCCCCAGCACGTCCCCCCACACTAGACAAACACCACTGCACTACCTAAAACACTACCACCAGCACAACTCTCTACACTACCCAAACACCACTGCTCTACACTAAATCCTAAAACAGTACCCCCAGCACGACCCCCTTTCACTACACAAACACCACTGCACTGCCTAAAACACTACCCCCTCATGACCCCCTACAATACACAAACACCACTGAACTACCCTAAACCCTAAATCTACCCCCAGCATGACCCTCTACACTACACAAACACCACTGCACTACCCTAAACCCTAAAACACTACCCTAAGCAAGACCCCCTACATTACTAAAACACCACTGTACTACCCTAAACCCTAAAACACTACACCCAGCACGACTCCTTTCACTACCCGAACAAAACTGCACTACACTAAACCCAAAAACACTACCCCCAGCATGACCCCCTTCACTAACCAAACACCACTGCACTACCCTAAACCCTAAAACACGACCCTCTATACTACACAAACACCACTGCACTACCCAAAACCCTAAAACACTACCCCAACACTACCCCCTACACTACCCAAACACCACTGCACTACCCTAAACCCTAAAACACTACCCCCAGCATGACCCCCTACACTACACAAACACCACTGCACTACCCTACTGCACTACCCTAAACCCTAAAACACTATCCCCAGCACGTCCCCCTACACTACCCAAACAACACTGCACTACATGAAATTCCAAATCTTCCCCAGCATGACCCACTACACAAACACTACTGCACAACCCTAAACCCTAAAACACTACCCCCAGAATGACCCCCAACACTACCCGAACACCACTTCACCACCCTAAACCCTAAATCGACCCCCTACACTACACGAACACCACTGCACTGCCCTAAACCCTAAAACACTACCCCCAGCACGACCCCTACAATACTCAAACACCACTGCACTACCCTAAACCCTAAAACACTACCCCCAGCAAGACCCCCTACACTACACAAACACCACTGCGCTACCGTAAACCCTAAAACATTACCCCAGCACGACCACTTACACTACCCGAACACCTCTGCGTTTCCCTAAACCCTAAGACACTTCCCCCAGCACAGCCCCTTTCACTACCCAAACAAAACTGCACTACACTAAACCCAAAAACGCTACCCCCAGCATGACCCCGTACACGACCCAAACACCACTGCACTACCCTAAACCCTAAAACATGACCCCCTATACTACACAAGCACCACTGCACTACCCTAATCACTAAAACACTACCCAAGCACGACTCCCTACACTACCCAAACACCACTGCACTACCCTAAACCACAACCCCCTACACTACACAAACAACACTGCACTACAATAAAACACTACCCCAGCACGACTCCCTACACTACACAAACACCACTGCACTGCCTAAAACACTACCCCCAGCACGACCCCCTAAACTACACAAACACCACTATCCTACCCTAAACCCTAAAACACTACCTCCAGCACGACACCCTTCACTACCCAAACACAACTGCACTACACTAAACCCAAAAACAGTACCCCCAGCAAGACCCCCTACACTACCCAAACACCACTGCACTACCCTAAACCACAACCCCCTACACTACACAAACAACATTGCACTACAATAAAACACTACCCCAGCACGACTCCCTACACTACACAAACACCACTGCATTACCCTAAAACCTAAAACACTACCCCCTAAACTACACAAACACCACTGCACTACCCTAAACCCTAAAACACTACCCCCAGAATGACCCCCTACACTACGCAAACACCATTGCACTACCCTAAACCCTAAAACACTATCCCCAGCACTACCCCCTACACTACACAAACACCACTGCACTACCCTAAAACCTAAAACACTATCCCCAGCAGTACACCCTACACTACCCAAACACCACTGCACTACCCTAAACCCTAAAACACTACCCCCAGCAAGACCCCCTACACTACACAAACACCACTGCGCTACCGTAAACCCTAAAACATTACCCCAGCACGACCACTTACACTACCCGAACACCTCTGCGTTTCCCTAAACCCTAAGACACTTCCCCCAGCACAACCCCTTTCACTACCCAAACAAAACTGCACTACACTAAACACAAAAACGCTACCCCCAGCATGACCTCCTACACGACCCAAACACCACTGCACTACCCTAAACCCTAAAACATGACCCCCTATACTACACAAGCACCACTGCACTACCCTAATCACTAAAACACTACCCAAGCACGACTCCCTACACTACCCAAACACCACTGCACTACCCTAAACCACAACCCCCTACACTACACAAACAACACTGCACCACAATAAAACACTACCCCAGCACGACTCCCTACACTACACAAACACCACTGCACTGCCTAAAACACTACCCCCAGCACGACCCCCTAAACTACACAAACACCACTATCCTACCCTAAACCCTAAAACACTACCTCCAGCACGACACCCTTCACTACCCAAACACAACTGCACTACACTAAACCCAAAAACAGTACCCCCAGCAAGACCCCCTACACTACCCAAACACCACTGCACTACCCTAAACCACAACCCCCTACACTACACAAACAACACTGCACTACAATAAAACACTACCCCAGCACGACTCCCTACACTACACAAACACCACTGCATTACCCTAAAACCTAAAACACTACCCCCTAAACTACACAAACACCACTGCACTACCCTAAACCCTAAAACACTACCCACAGCATGACCCCCTACACTACATGAACACCACTGCACTACCCTAATCCCTCAAACACTACCCCCAGCACGACCCCCTACACTACCCAAACACCACTGCACTACCCTAAACCCTAGAACACTACCCCCAGAATGACCCCCTACACTACGCAAACACCATTGCACTACCCTAAACCCTAAAACACTATCCCCAGCACTACCCCCTACACTACACAAACACCACTGCACTACCCTAAAACCTAAAACACTATCCCCAGCAGTACACCCTACACTACCCAAACACCACTGCACTACCCTAAACCCTAAAACACTACCCCGAGCATGACCCCCTACACCATACAAACACCACGGCACTACCCTAAACCCTAAAACTCTACACCCAGCAGTACCCCCTACACTACCCAAACACAACTGCACTACCCTAAACCCTAAAACACTACCCCCAGCCTGACCCCATACACAACACAAACACCACTGAACTACCCTACTGCACTACCCTAAATCCTAAAACACTACCCCCAGCACGACCCCCTGCACTACCCAAACAGCACTGCACTCCCCGACACCATAAAACACTATTCCCAGCATGACCCCCTACACTACACAAACACCACTGCACTACCCTAAATCCCAAATCTTCCCCCATCATGACACCCTACACTACACAAACACCACGCCACTACCCTAAACCCTAAAACACTACCCCCAGCAGTAACCCCTACACTACCCAAACACAACTGCACTACACTTAACCCTAAAGCACTACACCCAGCATGACCCCATACACTACACAAACACCAATGCACTAACCTACTGCACTACACTAAACCCCAAAACACTACCCCAGCATGAGCCCCTACACTACCGAAACACCACTGCACTACCCTAAACCCTAAAACACTACCCTCAGCACGACTCCCTGCACTACCTAAACAGCACGGCACTCCCCGAAACCATAAAACACTATCCCCAACACAGCCCCCTACACTCCACAAATACCACTGCGCTACCCTTAACCCTAAAACTATCCCCAGCACGGCCCTCTACAGTACCCAAACACCACTGCATTACCCTAAATCCCAAATCTTCCCCCAGCATGACCCCCTACACTACCCAAACAGCACTACACTACCCTAAACCCTAAAGCACTATCCCCAGCACGTCCCCCTACACTACACAAACACAACTGCACTACGCTAAATCCCAAATCTTCCCCAGCATGACCCCCTACACTACACAAACATCGCTGCACACCCCTAAACCACTACCCCCAGAATGACCACCGACACTACCCGAACAACACTTTACTACCCTAAACCCTAAATCTACCCCCTACACTGCACAAACACCAATGCACTGCCCTCAACCCTAAAACACTACCCCCAGCACGACCCCCTACACTACCCAAACACCACTGCACTATCCTAAACCCTAAAACACTACCCCCAGCACTACCCCCTACACTACCCAAACACCACTGCACTACCCTAAAACCTAAAACACTAACCCCAGCATGACCCCCTACACTACACAAGCACCACTGCACTACAATAATCCCTAAAACACTACCCAAGCACGACACCCTACACTACCCAAACATAACTGCACTCTCCTAAACCCTAAAACACTACCACCAGCACGACTCCCTACACTACCCAAACACCACTGCACTACTCAAAACCCTAAATCTACCCCCAGCACAACCCCCTACACTACACAAACACCACTGTACTACTCTAAACCCTAAAACACTACCCGAGTACGACCCCCTTCACTACACAAACACCACTGCACTACCTTAAACCTTAAAACACTACCCCAGCACAACCCCCTTCACTACACAAACACCACTGCACTGCCTAAAACACTACGCCCAGCATGACCCCCTACACTACACAAACACCACTGTGCTACCCTAAACCCTAAAAAACTACCCCAGCACGACCCCCTTCACTACCCAAACACAACTGCCCTACACTAAACCCAAAAACAGTACCCACAGCATGACCCCTACACCACCCAAACACCACTGCAGTACCCTAAACCACGACCCCCTACACAACACAAACACCACTGCACTACCCTAAACCCTAAAACACTAGCCCCAGCACGACCCCCACACTACACAAACATCACTGCACTACCCTAAACACTAAAACACTGACCCCGAAACTACACAAACACCCCAGCACTACCCTAAACCCTAAAACACTACCCACAGCACGACTCCCTACACTACCCAAACACCACTGCACTACCCTAAACCTTAAAACACTACCCCCTATACTACCCAAACACCACTGCACTACCCTAAACCCTAAAACACTATCCCCAGCACTACCCCCTACACTACACAAACACCACTGCACTACCCTAAACCCTAAAACACTACCCCAGCAGTACCCCATACACTACAGAAACACCACTGCACTACCCTAAACCCTACCCCTAGCAGTACCCCCTACACTACCCAAACACAACTGCACTACCCTAAACCCTAAAACACTACCCCCAGCACGACCCCCTGCACTACCCAAACAGCACTGCACTCCCAGAAACCAAAAAACACTATCCCCAGCATGACCCCCTACACTCCACAAACTCCACTGCACTATACTAAATCCCAAATCTTCCCCATCATGACACCCTACACTACACAAACACAACTGCATTACACTAAACCATAAAACACTACCCCCAGCACAACACCTTACACTACCCGAACACCACAGCGTTTCCCTAAACCCTAAGACACTTTCCCAAGCATGACACATTACACTACACAAACACATCTGCACTACCTTAAACCCAAAAACACTACCCCCATCAGGACCCCCTATACTACACAAACACCACTGTACTACCCTAAACCCTAAAACACTACCCCCAGCACTACTCCCAACACTACCCAAACACCACTGCACTACCCTAAACCCTAAAACACTGACCCCAGCACAACCCACTACACAAGCACCACTGCACTACCCTAAACCATAAAATACTACCCAAGCACGAACCCTTCACTACCCAAACACAACTGCACTACACTAAACCCAAAAACACTACCCCAGCACGACCCCCTAAACTACCCAAACACCACTGCACTACCCTAAACCACGACCCCCTACTCTACACAAACAGCACTGCACTGCCTTAAACCCTAAACCTCTACACCCAGCACGACCCCCTACACTACACAAACACAACTGTGCGACCCTAAACCCTAAATCCACCCCAGCATGACCCCTACAGTACACAAACACCACTGCACTACCCTACACACTAAAACACTAACCCAGCACGAACCCCTACACTACACAAACACCACTGCACTACCCTAAACCCTAAAACACTACCCCCAGCACGACCCCCTACACTACACAAAAACCACTGCACTACCCTAAACCCTAAAACACTACCCCTAGCACGTCCCAATTTGCTACACAAACACCACTGTACTACCCTAAACCCTAAAACACTACCCCCAGCACGACCCACTTCACAACCAAAACACAACTGCACTAACATAAACCCAAAAACCCTACCCCCAGCACGACCCCCTACACTACCCAAATACCACTGCACTACCCTAACCCCTAAAAAATGACCCCCTACACTACCCAAACATCACTGCACTACCCTAAACACTAAATCACTACCTCCAGCACGACTCCCTAATCTACCCAAACACCACTGCACTAACCTAAACCCTAAATTTACCCCAGCACAAACCCCTACACTACACAAACACCACTGCACTACCCTAAGACCTAAAACACTACCCCCAGCACAACCCCCTTCACTACACAAACACCACTGCACTGCCTTAAACCCTAAAACACTACCCCCAGCACGACCCCCTACACTACACAAACACCACTGTACTACCCTAAACCCCAAATCTAGCCCCAGTATGACCCCCTACACTACACAAACACCACTGCACTACCGTAAACCCTAAAACACTACCCCAAGCATGACCCACTACACTACACTAACACCACTGTACTGCCCTAAACCCTAAAACACTACCCCCAGCACTACCCCCTTCACTATCCAAAGACAACTGCACTTCCCGAAACCCAAAAACACTACCCAAGCATGACACCCTACACTACCCAAACATAACTGCACTACCCTAAACCCTAAAACACTACCACCAGCACGACTCCCTACACAACCCAAACACCACTGCACTACTCTAAAACCTGATTCTACCCCCAGCACATCCCCCTACACTACACAAACACCACTGCACTACCCTATACCCTAAAACACTACCCCCAGCACAACCCCCTTCACTACACAAACACCACTGCACTGCCTAAAACACTACCCCCAGCACGACCTCTACACTACACAAGCACCACTGCACTTCCCGAAACCCTAAATCTACCCCAGCATGACCCCCTACACTACACAAACACCACTGCACTACTGTAAACACTAAAACACTACCCCAAGCATGACCCCCTGCACTATCCAAAGACAACTGCACTACCCGAAACCCAAAAACACTACCCAAGCATGACCCACTACACTACACAAACACCACTGTACTACCCTAAACCCTAAAACACTACCCCCAGCACTACCCCCTTCACTATCCAAAGACAACTGCACTTCCCAAAACCCAAAAACACTACCCAAGCATGACACCCTACACTACCCAAACATAACTGCACTACCCTAAACCCTAAAACACTACCACCAACACGACTCCCTACACTACCCAAACACCACTGCACTACTCTAAAACCTGATTCTACCCCCAGCACATCCCCCTACACTACACAAACACCACTGTACTACCTTATACCCTAAAACACTACCCCAGCACAACCCCCTTCACTACACAAACACCACTGCACTGCCTAAAACACTACCCCCAGCACGACCCCCTACACTACACAAACACCACTGCACATCCCTAAACCCTAAATCTACCCCAGCATGACCCCCTACACTACACAAACACCACTGCACTACCCTAAACCCTAAAACACTACCCCCTACACTACACAAACACCACTGCACTACCCTAAACCCTCAAACACTACCCCAGCATGACCCCCTACACTACCCAAACACCACTGCACTACCCTAAACCCTAAAACACTACCCCCAGCATGACCCCCTACACTACACAAATACCACTGCACTACCCTAAACCCTAAAACACTACCCCCTACACTACACAAACACCACTGCACTACCCTAAACCCTCAAACACTACCCCAGCACGACCCCCTACACTGCCCAAACACCACTGCACTACCCTAAACCCTAAAACACTACCCCCAGCATGACCCCCTACACTACACAAACACCACTGCACTACCCTAAACCCTAAAACACTACCGCCTACACTACCCAAACACCAATGCACTACACTAAACTCTAAAACACTATCCCCAGCACTACCCCCTACACTACACAAACACCACTGCACTACCCTAAACTCTAAAACACTACCCCCAGCAGTACCCCTACACTACCCAAACACCACTGCACTAACCTAAACCCTAAAACACTACTCCCAGCATGACCCCCTACAGTACACAAACACCACGGCACTACCCTAAACCCTAAAACACTACCCCCAGCAGTGACCCCTACACTACCCAAACACAACTGCACTACACTAAACCTTAAAGCACTACACCCAGCAGTACCCCCTACACTACCCAAACACCACTGCACTACCCTAAACCCTAAAACACTACTCCCAGCATGACCCCCTACATTACACAAACACCACGGCACTACCATAAACCCTAAAACACTACCCCCAGCAGTGACCCCTACACTACCCAAACACAACTGCACTACACTAAACCCTAAAGCACTACACCCAGCAGTACCCCCTACACTACCCAAACACCACAACACTACCCTAAACCCTAAAGCACTACACCCAGCAGTACCCCCTACACTACCCAAACACCACTGCACTACCCTAAACCCTAAAACACTACTCCCAGCATGACCCTCTACATTACACAAACACCACTGCACAACCCTAAACCCTAAAACACTACCCCCAGCATGACCCCCTGCACTACCCAAACAGTATGGCACTCCCCGAAACCATAAAACACTATTTCAGCATGGCCCCCTACACTCCAGAAATACCACTGCGCTACCCTAAACCCTAAAACTATCCCCAGCACGGCCCGCTACACTTCACAAACACCACTGCACTTCCCTACTGCACTACACTAATCCCTAAAACAATACCCCCAGCATGACCCCCTACACTACCCAAACACCACTGCACTACCCTAAACCCTAAAACACTACCCCAGCATGACCCCTTACACTACCCGAACACCACTGCGTTTCCCCAAACCCTAAGACACTTCCCCCAGCATGACACATTACACTACATAAACACAGCTGCACTACCCTAAACCCAAAAACACTACCCCCAGCAAGACCCCTACACTACACAAACACCACTGCACTACCTTAAACCCTAAAACTCTACCTCCAGCACTACCCCCTATACTACCCAAACACCACTGCACTACCCTAAAACCTAAAACACTGAACCCAGCAAGACCCCCTACACTACACAAGCACCACTGCAGTACCCTAAACCCTAAAACACTACCCAAGCACGACACCCTACACTACCCAAGCATACCCGCACTACCCTAAACCCTAAAACACTACCACCTGCACAACTCACTACACTACCCAAACACCACTGCACTACTCTAAACCCTAAATCGACCTCCAGCACATACCCCTACACTACACAAACAACACTGCACTGTCTAAAACACTACCACCAGCACAACTCACTACACTACCCAAACACCACTGCGCTACACTAAATCCTAAAACACTGATCCCAGCAAGACACCCTACACTACACAAGCACCACTGCAATACCCTAAACCCTAAAACACTACCCAAGCACAAAACCCTACACTACCCAAGAATACCTGCACTACCCTAAACCCTAAAACACTACCTCCAGCACTACCCCCTACACTACCCAAACACCACTGCACTACCCTAAAACCTAAAACACTGAACCCAACAAGACCCCCTACACGACACAAGCACCACTTCTCTACCCTAAACCCTAAAACACTACCCAAGCACGACACCCTACACTACCCAAGCATACCTGCACTACCCTAAACCCTAAAACACTACCACCAGCACAACTCACTACACTATCCAAACACCACTGCACTACTCTAAACCCTAAATCTACCTCCAGCAGGACCCCCTTGACTACACAAACACCACTGCACTGCCTAAAACACTGCCCCCAGCACGACCCCCTACACTACACAAACACCACTGAACTACCTTAAACCCTAAATCTGCCCCCAGAATGACCCCCTACACTACACAAACACCACTGCACTACCCTAAACCCTAAAACCCTACCCCCAGCAGTACCCCCTACACTACCCAAACACAACTGTACTAACCTAAACCCTAAATTTACCCCCAGCACAAACCCCTACACTACACAAACACCACTGCACTACCCTAGGACCTAAAACACGACCCCCAGCACAACCCCCTTCACTACACAAACACCACTGCACTACCTTAAACCCTAAAGCACTACCCCAGCACGACCCCCTACACTGCACAAACACCACTGAACTACCCTAAACCCTATATCTACCCCCAGAATGACCCCTACACTACACCAACACCACTGCACTACCCTAAACCCTAAATTTACCCCCAGCACAAACCCCTACACTACACAAACACCACTGCACTACCCTAAAACCTAAAACACTGAACCCAGCAAGACCCCCTACACTACACAAGCACCACTGCAGTACCCTAAACCCCAAAACACTACCCAAGCACGACACCCTACACTACCCAAGCATACCTGCACTGCCCTAAACTCTAAAACACTACCACCCGCACAACTCACTACACTACCCAAACACAACTGCACTACTCTAAACCCTAAATCTACCTCCAGCACAACTCACTACACTACCCAAACACCACTGCACTACTCTAAACCCTAAATCTACCTCCAGCAGGACCCCATTCACTACACAAACACCACTGCACTGCCTTAAACCCTAAAACACTACCCCCAGCACGACCCCCTACACTACAAAATTACCACTGTACTACCCTAAACCCCAAATCTACCCCCAGCATGACCCCCTACACTACACAAACACCACTGCACTACCGTGAACCGAAAAAAACACTACCCCCAGCACGACCCCCTACACTACACAAACACCACTGTACTACCCTAAACCCTAAATCTACATCCATCATGACTCCCTACACTACACAAACACCACTGCACTACCCTAAAACACTACCCCAAGCATGACCCCCTACACTACACAAACACCACTGCACTACCCTAAAACCTAAAACACTGAACCCAGCAAGACCCCCTACACTACACAAGCACCACTGCAGTACCCTAAACCCCAAAACACTACCCAAGCACGACACCCTACACTACCCAAGCATACCTGCACTGCCCTAAACTCTAAAACACTACCACCCGCACAACTCACTACACTACCCAAACACAACTGCACTACTCTAAACCCTAAATCTACCTCCAGCACAACTCACTACACTACCCAAACACCACTGCACTACTCTAAACCCTAAATCTACCTCCAGCAGGACCCCATTCACTACACAAACACCACTGCACTGCCTAAAACACTGCCCCCAGCACGACCCCCTACACTACACAAACACCACTGAACTACCCTAAACCCTAAATCTACCCCCAGAATGACCCCCTACACTACACAAACACCACTGCACTACCCTAAACCCTAAAACCCTACCCCCAGCAGTACCCCCTACACTACCCAAACACAACTGTACTAACCTAAACCCTAAATTTACCCCCAGCACAAACCCCTACACTACACAAACACCACTGCACTACCCTAAGACCTAAAACACGACCCCCAGCTCAACCCCCTTCACTACACAAACACCACTGCACTACCTTAAACCCTAAAGCACTACCCCAGCACGACCCCCTACACTGCACAAACACCACTGAACTACCCTAAACCCTAAATCTACCCCCAGAATGACCCCTACACTACACCAACACCACTGCACTACCCTAAACCCTAAAACACTACCCCCAGCACGACCCCCTATACTACCCAAACGCCACTGCACTACCTTAAACCCTAAAACACTACCCCAGCACAAACCCCTGCACTACCCAAACAGCACTGTACTACCCGAAACCCTAAAACACTATCCCCAGCAAGACCCCCTACACAACACAAATACCACTGCACTACCCTAAACCCTCAAACACTACCCCAAGTATGACCCCCTAAACTATCCAAACACCACTGCACTACCCTAAACCCTAAAACAATACCCCCAGCATGACCCCCTACACTACCCAAACACCACTGCACTACCCTAAACCCTCAAACACTATCCCAGCATGACCCCTTACACTACGCCGAACACCACTGCGTTTCCCTAAACCCTAAGAAACTTCCCCCAGCATGACACATTACACTACATAAACACAACTGCACTACCCTAAACCCAAAAACACTACCCTCAGCACGACCCCCTTCACTATCCAAAGAAAACTGCACTACCCTAAACCCAAAAACAGTACCCAAGCATAACACACTACCCAAACATAACTGCACCGCCCTAACCCTAAAACACTACCACAAGCACGACTCCCTACACTACCCAAACACGACTGCACTACTCTAAACCCTGATTCAACCCCCAGCACAACCCCCTACACTACCCAAACACCACTGAACTACCCTAAACCCTACAATATTACCCCCAGCACAACCCCCTTCACTACACAAACACCACTACACTGCCTAAAACACTACCCCCAGCACGACCCCCTACACTACACAAACACCACTGCACTACCCTAAACCCTAAATCTACTCCAGCATAACCCCCTACACTACACAAACACCACTGCACTACCCTAAACCCTAAACACTTCCCCAAGCACTACCCCCTACACTACACAAACACCTCTGTAGTATCCTAAACCCTAAAACACTACCCCCAGCACAACCCCCTACACTACCCAAACACAACTGCACTACACTAAATCACGACCCCATACACTACACAAACACCACTGCACTACCCTAAACCCTAAAACACTACCCCAGCATGACCCCCTACACTACACAAACACCACTGCACTACCCTAAACCCTAAAACACTACCCCCTACACTACACAAACACCACTGCCCTACCCTAAATCCTAAAACACTACCCACAGCACGACCCCTTACAGTACCCAAACACCACTGCACTACCTTAACCCTAAAACACTACCCCCAGCATGACCCTCTACACTACACAAACACCACTGCACTACCTTAAACCCTAAAACACTACCACCTACACTATCCAAACACCAATGCACTACCCTAAACCCTAAAACACTATCCCCAGCACTACCCCCTACACTACACAAACACCACTGCACTACCCTAAACCCTAAAACACTTCCACAAGCACTACCCCCTACACTACACAAACACCTCTGTAGTATCCTAAACCCTAAAACACTACCCCCAGCACAACCCCCTACACTACCCAAACACAACTGCACTACACTAAATCACGACCCCATACACTACACAAACACCACTGCACTACCCTAAACCCTAAAACACTACCCCAGCATGACCCCCTACACTACACAAACACCACTGCACTACCCTTAACCCTAAAACACTACCCCTGCACTACACAAACACCACTGCACTACCCTAAACCCTAAAACACTATCCCCAGCACTATCCCCTACACTACATAAACACCACTGCACTACCCTAAACTCTAAAACACTACCCCCAGCAGTACCCCCTACACTACCCAAACACCACTGCACTACCCTAAACCCTAAAACACTACTCCCAGCATGACCCCTACAATACACAAACACCACGGCACTACTCTAAACCCTAAAACACTACCCCCAGCATGACCCCCGACACTACCTAAACACTACTGCACTACCCTAAACCCTAAAACACTACCCCAGCATGACCCCCTACACTACACAAACACCACTGCACTACCCTAAACCCTAAAACACTACCCCTACACTACACAAACACCACTGCACTACCCTAAACCCTAAAACACTATCCCCAGCACTATCCCCTACACTACATAAACACCACTGCACTACCCTAAACTCTAAAACACTACCCCCAGCAGTACCCCCTACACTACCCAAACACCACTGCACTACCCTAAACCCTAAAACACTACTCCCAGCACGACCCCTTACAGTACACAAACACCACTGCACTACCTTAACCCTAAAACACTACCCCCAGCATGACCCTCTACACTACACAAACACCACTGCACTACCTTAAACCCTAAAACACTACCACCTACACTACCCAAACACCAATGCACTACCCTAAACCCTAAACCACTATCCCCAGCACTATCCCCTAAACTACATAAACACCACTGCACTACCCTAAACTCTAAAACACTACCCCCAGCAGTACCCCCTACACTACCCAAACACCACTGCACTACCCTAAACCCTAAAACACTACTCCCAGCATGACCCCTACAATACACAAACACCACGGCACTACTCTAAACCCTAAAACACTACCCCCAGCATGACCCCCGACACTACCTAAACACTACTGCACTACCCTAAACCCTAAAACACTACCCCCAGCACAACCCCCCGCACTACCCAAATAGCACTACACTACCCTAAACCCTAAAACACTATCCCCAGCATGTCCCCTACACTACCCAAACACCACTGCACTACACTAAATCCCAAATCTTCCCCAGCATGACCCCCTACACTACACAAACACCACTGCACAACCCTAAACCCTAAAACACTACCCCCAGAATGACCCCCGACATTACCCGAACACAACTTCACTACCCTAAACCCTAAATCTACCCCCTACACTACACAAACAGCACTGCACTGCCCTAAACCCTAAATCTACCCCCTACACTACACAAACACCACTGCACTGCCCTAAACTCTAAAACACTACCCCCAGCACGACCCTCTCCAATACTGAAACACCACTGCACTACCCTAAACCCTAAAACACTAACCCCAGCAAGGCCCCCTACTCTACACAAACACCACTGCGCTACCCTAAAACCTAAAACACTAACCCCAGCACGACCCCCTACACTACACAAGCACCACTGCACTACCCTAATCCCTAAAACACTACCCCCAGCACTACCCCGTACTCTACCCAAACACCACTGCACTACCCTAAAACCTAAAACACGGACCCCAGCACGACCCCTTCCACTACACAAGCACCACTGCACTACCCTAATCCCTAAAACACTACCCAAGCATGACACCCTACACTTCCCAAACATAACTGCACTACCCTAAACCCTAAAACACTACCACCAGCTTGACTCCCTACACTACCCAAACACCACTGCACTACTCTAAACCCTAAATCTACCCCCAGCACAACCCCCTTCACTACACAAACACCACTGCACTGCCTAAAACACTACCCCCAGCATGACTCCCTACACTACACATACACCACTGTCCTACCCTAAACCCTAAAAACTACCCCCAGCACGACCCCCTACACTACCCAAACACAACTGCACTACACTAAACCCAAAAACAGTACCCCCAGCACGACCCCCTACACTACACAAAAACCACTGCACTACCCTAAACCCTAAAACACTACCCCTAGCACGTCCCAATTTGCTACACAAACACCACTGTACTACCCTAAACCCTAAAACACTACCCCCAGCACGACCCACTTCACAACCAAAACACAACTGCACTAACATAAACCCAAAAACCCTACCCCCAGCACGACCCCCTACACTACCCAAATACCACTGCACTACCCTAACCCCTAAAAAATGACCCCCTACACTACCCAAACATCACTGCACTACCCTAAACACTAAATCACTACCTCCAGCACGACTCCCTACACTACCCAAACACCACTGCACTAACCTAAACCCTAAATTTACCCCAGCACAAACCCCTACACTACACAAACACCACTGCACTACCCTAAGACCTAAAACACTACCCCCAGCACAACCCCCTTCACTACACAAACACCACTGCACTGCCTTAAACCCTAAAACACTACCCCCAGCACGACCCCCTACACTACACAAACACCACTGTACTACCCTAAACCCCAAATCTAGCCCCAGTATGACCCCCTACACTACACAAACACCACTGCACTACCGTAAACCCTAAAACACTACCCCAAGCATGACCCACTACACTACACTAACACCACTGTACTGCCCTAAACCCTAAAACACTACCCCCAGCACCACCCCCTTCACTATCCAAAGACAACTGCACTTCCCGAAACCCAAAAACACTACCCAAGCATGACACCCTACACTACCCAAACATAACTGCACTACCCTAAACCCTAAAACACTACCACCAGCACGACTCCCTACACAACCCAAACACCACTGCACTACTCTAAAACCTGATTCTACCCCCAGCACATCCCCCTACACTACACAAACACCACTGCACTACCCTATACCCTAAAACACTACCCCCAGCACAACCCCCTTCACTACACAAACACCACTGCACTGCCTAAAACACTACCCCCAGCACGACCCCTACACTACACAAGCACCACTGCACTTCCCGAAACCCTAAATCTACCCCAGCATGACCCCCTACACTACACAAACACCACTGCACTACTGTAAACACTAAAACACTACCCCAAGCATGACCCCCTGCACTATCCAAAGACAACTGCACTACCCGAAACCCAAAAACACTACCCAAGCATGACCCACTACACTACACAAACACCACTGTACTACCCTAAACCCTAAAACACTACCCCCAGCACTACCCCCTTCACTATCCAAAGACAACTGCACTTCCCAAAACCCAAAAACACTACCCAAGCATGACACCCTACACTACCCAAACATAACTGCACTACCCTAAACCCTAAAACACTACCACCAACACGACTCCCTACACTACCCAAACACCACTGCACTACTCTAAAACCTGATTCTACCCCCAGCACATCCCCCTACACTACACAAACACCACTGTACTACCTTATACCCTAAAACACTACCCCAGCACAACCCCCTTCACTACACAAACACCACTGCACTGCCTAAAACACTACCCCCAGCCCGACCCCCTACACTACACAAACACCACTGCACATCCCTAAACCCTAAATCTACCCCAGCATGACCCCCTACACTACACAAACACCACTGCACTACCCTAAACCCTAAAACACCACCCCCTACACTACACAAACACCACTGCACTACCCTAAACCCTCAAGCACTACCCCAGCACGACCCCCTACACTACCCAAACACCACTGCGCTACCCTAAACCCTAAAACACTACCCCCAGCATGACCCCCTACACTACACAAACACCACTGCACTACCCTAAACCCTAAAACACTACCCCCTACACTACACAAACACCACTGCACTACCCTAAACCCTCAAACACTACCCCAGCACGACCCCCTAGACTGCCCAAACACCACTGCACTACCCTAAACCCTAAAACACTACCCCCAGCATGACCCCCTACACTACACAAACACCACTGCACTACCCTAAACCCTAAAACACTACCGCCTACACTACCCAAACACCAATGCACTACACTAAACCCTAAAACACTATCCCCAGCACTACCCCCTACACTACACAAACACCACTGCACTACCCTAAACTCTAAAACACTACCCCCAGCAGTACCCCTACACTACCCAAACACCACTGCACTACCCTAAACCCTAAAACACTACTCCCAGCATGACCCCCTACAGTACACAAACACCACGGCACTACCCTAAACCCTAAAACACTACCCCCAGCAGTGACCCCTACACTACCCAAACACAACTGCACTACACTAAACCCTAAAGCACTACACCCAGCAGTACCCCCTACACTACCCAAACACCACTGCACTACCCTAAACCCTAAAACACTACTCCCAGCATGACCCCCTACATTACACAAACACCACGGCACTACCATAAACCCTAAAACACTACCCCCAGCAGTGACCCCTACACTACCCAAACACAATTGCACTACACTAAACCCTAAAGCACTACACCCAGCAGTACCCCCTACACTACCCAAACACCACAACACTACCCTAAACCCTAAAGCACTACACCCAGCAGTACCCCCTACACTACCCAAACACCACTGCACTACCCTAAACCCTAAAACACTACTCCCAGCATGACCCTCTACATTACACAAACACCACTGCACAACCCTAAACCCTAAAACACTACCCCCAGCATGACCCCCTGCACTACCCAAACAGTATGGCACTCCCCGAAACCATAAAACACTATTTCAGCATGGCCCCCTACACTCCAGAAATACCACTGCGCTACCCTAAACCCTAAAACTATCCCCAGCACGGCCCTCTACACTTCACAAACACCACTGCACTTCCCTACTGCACTACACTAATCCCTAAAACAATACCCCCAGCATGACCCCCTACACTACCCAAACACCACTGCACTACCCTAAACCCTAAAACACTACCCCAGCATGACCCCTTACACTACCCGAACACCACTGCGTTTCCCCAAACCCTAAGACACTTCCCCAAGCATGACACATTACACTACATAAACACAGCTGCACTACCCTAAACCCAAAAACACTACCCCCAGCAAGACCCCTACACTACACAAACACCACTGCACTACCTTAAACCCTAAAACTCTACCTCCAGCACTACCCCCTACACTACCCAAACACCACTGCACTACCCTAAAACCTAAAACACTGAACCCAGCAAGACCCCCTACACTACACAAGCACCACTGCAGTACCCTAAACCCTAAAACACTACCCAAGCACGACACCCTACACTACCCAAGCATACCCGCACTACCCTAAACCCTAAAACACTACCACCTGCACAACTCACTACACTACCCAAACACCACTGCACTACTCTAAACCCTAAATCGACCTCCAGCACATACCCCTACACAAACAACACTGCACTGTCTAAAACACTACCACAGCACAACTCACTACACTACCCAAACACCACTGCGCTACACTAAATCCTAAAACACTGATCCCAGCAAGACACCCTACACTACACAAGCACCACTGCAATACCCTAAACCCTAAAACACTACCCAAGCACAAAACCCTACACTACCCAAGAATACCTGCACTACCCTAAACCCTAAAACACTACCTCCAGCACTACCCCCTACACTACCCAAACACCACTGCACTACCCTAAAACCTAAAACACTGAACCCAACAAGACCCCCTACACGACACAAGCACCACTTCTCTACCCTAAACCCTAAAACACTACCCAAGCACGACACCCTACACTACCCAAGCATACCTGCACTACCATAAACCCTAAAACACTACCACCAGCACAACTCACTACACTATCCAAACACCACTGCACTACTCTAAACCCTAAATCTACCTCCAGCAGGACCCCCTTGACTACACAAACACCACTGCACTGCCTAAAACACTGCCCCCAGCACGACCCCCTACACTACACAAACACCACTGAACTACCTTAAACCCTAAATCTGCCCCCAGAATGACCCCCTACACTACACAAACACCACTGCACTACCCTAAACCCTAAAACCCTACCCCCAGCAGTACCCCCTACACTACCCAAACACAACTGTACTAACCTAAACCCTAAATTTACCCCCAGCACAAACCCCTACACTACACAAACACCACTGCACTACCCTAAGACCTAAAACACGACCCCCAGCACAACCCCCTTCACTACACAAACACCACTGCACTACCTTAAACCCTAAAGCACTACCCCAGCACGACCCCCTACACTGCACAAACACCACTGAACTACCCTAAACCCTATATCTACCCCCAGAATGACCCCTACACTACACCAACACCACTGCACTACCCTAAACCCTAAATTTACCCCCAGCACAAACCCCTACACTACACAAACACAACTGCACTACCCTAAGACCTAAAACACAACCCCCAGCACAACCCCTTCACTACACAAACACCACTGCACTGCCTTAAACCCTAAAACACTACCCCCAGCACGACCCCCTACACTACAAAATTACCACTGTACTACCCTAAACCCCAAATCTACCCCCAGCATGACCCCCTACACTACACAAACACCACTGCACTACCGTGAACCGAAAAAAACACTACCCCCAGCACGACCCCCTACACTACACAAACACCACTGTACTACCCTAAACCCTAAATCTACATCCATCATGACTCCCTACACTACACAAACACCACTGCACTACCCTAAAACACTACCCCAAGCATGACCCCCTACACTACACAAACACCACTGCACTACCCTAAAACCTAAAACATTGAACCCAGCAAGACCCCCTACACTACACAAGCACCACTGCAGTACCCTAAACCCCAAAACACTACCCAAGCACGACACCCTACACTACCCAAGCATACCTGCACTGCCCTAAACTCTAAAACACTACCACCCGCACAACTCACTACACTACCCAAACACAACTGCACTACTCTAAACCCTAAATCTACCTCCAGCACATACCCCTACACCACACAAACAACACTGCACTGTCTAAAACACTACCACCAGCACAAGTCACTACACTACCCAAACACCACTGCTCTACACTAAATCCTAAAACACTGAACCCAGCAAGACACCCTACACTACACAAGAACCACTGCAATACCCTAAACCCTAAAACACTACCCAAGCACAACACCCTACACAACCCATGCATGCCTGCACTACCCTAAACCCTAAAACACTACCACCAGCACAACTCACTACACTACCCAAACACCACTGCACTACCCTAAAACGTAAAACACTGAACCCAACAAGACCCCCTACACTACACAAGCACCACTGCACTACCCTAAACCCTAAAACAATACCCAAGCACGACACCCTACACTACCCAAGCATACCTGCACTACCCTAAACCCTAAAACACTACCACCAGCACAACTCACTACACTACCCAAACACCACTGCACTACTCTAAACCCTAAATCTACCTCCAGCAGGACCCCCTTCACTACACAAACACCACTGCACTGCCTAAAACACTGCCCCCAGCACAACCCCCTACACTACACAAACACCACTGAACTACCCTAAACCCTAAATCTACCCCCAGAATGACCCCCTACACTACACAAACACCACTGCACTACCCTAAACCCTAAAACCCTACCCCCAGCAGTACCCCCTACACTACCCAAACACAACTGTACTAACCTAAACCCTAAATTTACCCCCAGCACAAAAACCTACACTACACAAACACCACTGCACTACCCTAAGACCTAAAACACGACCCCCAGCACAACCCCCTTCACTACACAAACACCACTGCACTACCTTAAACCCTAAAGCACTACCCCAGCACGACCCCCTACACTGCACAAACACCACTGAACTACCCTAAACCCTAAATCTACCCCCAGAATGACCCCTACACTACACCAACACCACTGCACTACCCTAAACCCTAAAACACTACCCCCAGCACGACCCCCTATACTACCCAAACGCCTCTGCACTACCTTAAACCCTAAAACACTACCCCAGCACAAACCCCTGCACTACCCAAACAGCACTGTACTACCCGAAACCCTAAAACACTATCCCCAGCAAGACCCCCTACACAACACAAATACCACTGCACTACCCTAAACCCTCAAACACTACCCCAAGTATGACCCCCTAAACTATCCAAACACCACTGCACTACCCTAAACCCTAAAACACTACCCACAGCACAACCCACTACACTACACAAACACCACTGCACTTCCCTACTGCACTACACAAAACCCTAAAACAATACCCCCATCATGACCCCCTACACTACCCAAACACCACTGCACTACCCTAAACCCTCAAACACTACCCCAGCATGACCCCTTACACTACGCCGAACACCACTGCGTTTCCCTAAACCCTAAGAAACTTCCCCCAGCATGACACATTACACTACATAAACACAACTGCACTACCCTAAACCCAAAAACACTACCCTCAGCACGACCCCCTTCATTATCCAAAGAAAACTGCACTACCCTAAACCCAAAAACAGTACCCAAGCATAACACACTACCCAAACATAACTGCACCGCCCTAACCCTAAAACACTACCACAAGCACGACTCCCTACACTACCCAAACACGACTGCACTACTCTAAACCCTGATTCAACCCCCAGCACAACCCCCTACACTACCCAAACACCACTGAACTACCCTAAACCCTACAATATTACCCCCAGCACAACCCCCTTCACTACACAAACACCACTACACTGCCTAAAACACTACCCCCAGCACGACCCCCTACACTACACAAACACCACTGCACTACCCTAAACCCTAAATCTACTCCAGCATAACCCCCTACACTACACAAACACCACTGCACTACCCTAAACCCTAAACACTTCCCCAAGCACTACCCCCTACACTACACAAACACCTCTGTAGTATCCTAAACCCTAAAACACTACCCCCAGCACAACCCCCTACACTACCCAAACACAACTGCACTACACTAAATCACGACCCCATACACTACACAAACACCACTGCACTACCCTAAACCCTAAAACACTACCCCAGCATGACCCCCTACACTACACAAACACCACTGCACTACCCTAAACCCTAAAACACTACCCCCTACACTACACAAACACCACTGCCCTACCCTAAATCCTAACACACTACCCACAGCACGACCCCTTACAGTACCCAAACACCACTGCACTACCTTAACCCTAAAACACTACCCCCAGCATGACCCTCTACACTACACAAACACCACTGCACTACCTTAAACCCTAAAACACTACCACCTACACTATCCAAACACCAATGCACTACCCTAAACCCTAAAACACTATCCCCAGCACTACCCCCTACACTACACAAACACCACTGCACTACCCTAAACCCTAAAACACTTCCACAAGCACTACCCCTTACACTACACAAACACCTCTGTAGTATCCTAAACCCTAAAACACTACCCCCAGCACAACCCCCTACACTACCCAAACACAACTGCACTACACTAAATCACGACCCCATACACTACACAAACACCACTGCACTACCCTAAACCCTAAAACACTACCCCAGCATGACCCCCTACACTACACAAACACCACTGCACTACCCTAAACCCTAAAACACTACCCCTACACTACACAAACACCACTGCACTACCCTAAACCCTAAAACACTATCCCCAGCACTATCCCCTACACTACATAAACACCACTGCACTACCCTAAACTCTAAAACACTACCCCCAGCAGTACCCCCTACACTACCCAAACACCACTGCACTACCCTAAACCCTAAAACACTACTCCCAGCATGACCCCTACAATACACAAACACCACGGCACCACTCTAAACCCTAAAACACTACCCCCAGCATGACCCCCGACACTACCTAAACACTACTGCACTACCCTAAACCCTAAAACACTACCCCAGCATGACCCCCTACACTACACAAACACCACTGCACTACCCTAAACCCTAAAACACTACCCCTACACTACACAAACACCACTGCACTACCCTAAACCCTAAAACACTATCCCCAGCACTATCCCCTACACTACATAAACACCACTGCACTGCCCTAAACTCTAAAACACTACCCCCAGCAGTACCCCCTACACTACCCAAACACCACTGCACTACCCTAAACCGTAAAACACTACTCCCAGCACGACCCCTTACAGTACACAAACACCACTGCACTACCTTAACCCTAAAACACTACCCCCAGCATGACCCTCTACACTACACAAACACCACTGCACTACCTTAAACCCTAAAACACTACCACCTACACTACCCAAACACCAATGCACTACCCTAAACCCTAAACCACTATCCCCAGCACTATCCCCTAAACTACATAAACACCACTGCACTACCCTAAACTCTAAAACACTACCCCCAGCAGTACCCCCTACTCTACCCAAACACCACTGCACTACCCTAAACCCTAAAACACTACTCCCAGCATGACCCCTACAATACACAAACACCACGGCACTACTCTAAACCCTAAAACACTACCCCCAGCATGACCCCCGACACTACCTAAACACTACTGCACTACCCTAAACCCTAAAACACTACCCCCAGCACAACCCCCCGCACTACCCAAATAGCACTACACTACCCTAAACCCTAAAACACTATCCCCAGCATGTCCCCTACACTACCCAAGCACCACTGCACTACACTAAATCCCAAATCTTCCCCAGCATGACCCCCTACACTACACAAACAGCACTGCACTGCCCTAAACCCTAAATCTACCCCCTACACTACACAAACACCACTGCACTGCCCTAAACTCTAAAACACTACCCCCAGCACGACCCTCTCCAATACTGAAACACCACTGCACTACCCTAAACCCTAAAACACTAACCCCAGCAAGGCCCCCTACTCTACACAAACACCACTGCGCTACCCTAAAACCTAAAACACTAACCCCAGCACGACCCCCTACACTACACAAGCACCACTGCACTACCCTAATCCCTAAAACACTACCCCCAGCACTACCCCGTACTCTACCCAAACACCACTGCACTACCCTAAAACCTAAAACACGGACCCCAGCACGACCCCTTCCACTACACAAGCACCACTGCACTACCCTAATCCCTAAAACACTACCCAATCATGACACCCTACACTTCCCAAACATAACTGCACTACACTAAACCCTAAAACACTACCACCAGCTTGACTCCCTACACTACCCAAACACCACTGCACTACTCTAAACCCTAAATCTACCCCCAGCACAACCCCCTTCACTACACAAACACCACTGCACTGCCTAAAACACTACCCCCAGCATGACTCCCTACACTACACATACACCACTGTCCTACCCTAAACCCTAAAAACTACCCCCAGCACGACCCCCTACACTACCCAAACACAACTGCACTACACTAAACCCAAAAACAGTACCCCCAGCACGACCCCCTACACTACACAAAAACCACTGCACTACCCTAAACCCTAAAACACTACCCCTAGCACGTCCCAATTTGCTACACAATTACCACTGTACTACCCTAAACCCTAAAACACTACCCCCAGCACGACCCACTTCACAACCAAAACACAACTGCACTAACATAAACCCAAAAACCCTACCCCCAGCACGACCCCCTACACTACCCAAATACCACTGCACTACCCTAACCCCTAAAAAATGACCCCCTACACTACCCAAACATCACTGCACTACCCTAAACACTAAATCACTACCTCCAGCACGACTCCCTACACTACCCAAACACCACTGCACTAACCTACCCCTAAATTTACCCCCGCACAAACCCCTACACTACACAAACACCACTGCACTACCCTAAGACCTAAAACACTACCCCCAGCACAACCCCCTTCACTACACAAACACCACTGCACTGCCTTAAACCCTAAAACACTACCCCCAGCACGACCCCCTACACTACACAAACACCACTGTACTACCCTAAACCCCAAATCTAGCCCCAGTATGACCCCCTACACTACACAAACACCACTGCACTACCGTAAACCCTAAAACACTACCCCAAGCATGACCCACTACACTACACTAACACCACTGTACTGCCCTAAACCCTAAAACACTACCCCCAGCACCACCCCCTTCACTATCCAAAGGCAACTGCACTTCCCGAAACCCAAAAACACTACCCAAGCATGACACCCTACACTACCCAAACATAACTGCACTACCCTAAACCCTAAAACACTACCACCAGCACGACTCCCTACAAAACCCAAACACCACTGCACTACTCTAAAACCTGATTCTACCCCCAGCCCATCCCCCTACACTACACAAACACCACTGCACTACCCTATACCCTAAAACACTACCCCCAGCACAACCCCCTTCACTACACAAACACCACTGCACTGCCTAAAACACTACCCCCAGCACGACCCCTACACTACACAAGCACCACTGCACTTCCCGAAACCCTAAATCTACCCCAGCATGACCCCCTACACTACACAAACACCACTGCAATGTGGAAATGTGGATTTTCCTGGTCAGTTATGTCCCCTATCTTGGACCCCAACGATTCTATATGCATGTTACAAGTACATGTATGTTCCCTCCAGTTCCAGTTTCCAAGACGCAAACATATGTGCGTCCACCATCAACATGTTCTCTGTCAGATCCGCCATCAATGGGCTGGATATTCGAGTATGAAGTATGAAAGGCCACCGACTTTATATGGCTAAGTTACTCTATTTTTACAGTTCAGGCAGAATAGGCCCGATTCTGTCCTCAAAGCCTTTCCCTGCTCTCTGTCTCTGACAGCTTCAGCTTGAGCTCGCATCTGTATCCATGAACTTTGTCCTACTCCCTGTGCAGCTAACGGTGCCTGCCTCGGCCAGTTTCGCCTGCCTGCCAAGAAGCTGTATTTCACCTTCGAATTATCTACTTTGCTTTTCAGCCGATGCATTCCTGTCTAGTGATTTAGGCAAACATTTCCTTTAGCTCCAAGCAAAGGACTCGGCCTTTCCATCCTCATGCAAGTAATTCATAGCCCTGTCACCATGGAATATTCCCCTCCTCTCGCATTCAGTGTAGACATTTAGACGCTTGTACACACACGCACAGTCAGTATAGAATAGATTCTGTCCGAGAGTCCTTCCTTGTGGATAACATAGTTCTCTAAACATAGGATGTTAGATATGATTTGGGATTAGGTTGACTTGACCCCCCAGACTTTTCGTCTCCACATGTAGAGCTAAATGTCAAGTCCCCTTCACCCCCTAGTTGCACGTCAATTACACGTCATGCTGCTGCGCGCGCATCTATGTTGAGTATTATCTTATAGATCCACCTATGTGTGATAATCAGAGCCAATCATGTTTCTTCTTGCTCATTATTACGCCTAGTTTCGATTACGTATTTACTATGTCATTTCTCTTATCAATTGTTACACCCTCTACATTCGTTTCATTGTAATGTATGACCTATAAAAGTTACTTCTTGTCAATAAAGTATTGTACTTCACTTCCTGAACCCTCGTGGTGACGGAACCTGAAGGCCGCCACTCGAGTCGGCCATTTTGGAATAAAGCTCATTCAGAAAACCTCTTATACCACGGATTCTGCCTCTTATTATTCTGAGCTATTTTACTTTATTTTAGATTCCGTATGAAATTCAGTCTAGGTAAAAGAATATTTACCACATAATGGCGGCCGAATAGGGACACTTTCTCATCTCACGCGCCGGCGGTGCGTTGCAGGCCCGGTCTCCTGCCACAGCTGGACGGACCATAACGCGTACCAACAGGATTTCCTGTAGCTCCCTCCGGTCAAGCGGGGGCGACTGAGGCTGCGATCAACCCAGACGAGGCGGTGAGAAGTGCGAAGTATCCCGACCAGAGCCTAGCTGAGAGAGCAAGATCCGAGGTATACAGAGGCCCACCAGGTTTTCGAAGTCCCGATGTCCAGAGGGTCCGCTGTCCGCAGTCATCGAGTCCCGTCCATTCTCTGAGGCCTTCCGTTTCAAGGAGCTACTCGGTGAGTACCATCGCCGGGGAGGCGTGTTGACGCGCACATAGGTTGTGCCGGTCAAGACGGATTTGGGTACACAAATCCGGTCTGCACTGTTTAGCAGTGTATATGTACTGTTTAAGCAGTATATCAAGTATTCCGAAGTATCTAGTTATTGTCAAGAATTCTGCTTGGTGATTAGTCATGCAGACTGTCATCATTGTTGGTCATTTTTAAAGGTTAGAAAAATGTTTAATGTTTAATGTTTAAAGTGTTTAAATGTCTTGCATATTGTGGTATGAATGATTGTTCATTGTTCACTGTTCATTATTGTGTTTTTTCGTATTAAGTGGGTTCAAGAGTAAGTATCAGATCAGTTGTCAATATGCCGCTCTTCTCGAAGTTAAGACAGATTACTACTAGAAAAGTGGTGCTTGAAGAAGCAGTTCCTATTCCTCCTAGGGACACTCCAGGGCATTTTATGTATCACAAGCATGGCTTAGATGCCATATTATTTCTTGATTTATGGGTAGATTATACCAAGGGATTGCCAGAAAGTCAAAGGTGGCCCGCAGCGGGAACCTGGGATGCAGAGTGCATCATGAAAGTGGAGGAAGAGTTATGGAAAAGAAAGGTCAGACAGTCACAGAAAGACGCTGTTGAGTTATGGCGTAAAGAATCTCATAGACGTACAGAAAAAGCACGTAGACAAGAAGAGAGGAGTAAAGAAAGTTCAAAGGAAGTTCAAGAAAATCTATTAATTGAGGAGGGTATCCGAATGAAATCAGAACAAGTAGATAGACAAAGAAATGCTCTTATGAATGGTATGTATCCCCTTCTAGCCGAAGGACTACCTAAGGCTGTTCCAGAAATGCCAAAAGACTTGCCACCCCCATTATTTCCAATTAAGGTACATCCTAAAGGGCATCCCAGAACCGCAGAAGATGTTTTTCTTTCCTCATATCTAGACGACGCAGCTCCCGAGTATGCCAACCCCGCACCACATAGACCGTCTGGCGGAGGGGTTCAACGTCAGGATCAGGTATCTGTTCCTGTGCAAGTCCCGACACAAGCTCCGGCAAGCACATCTGTTTCGGCATCTGTTTCCGCAATCGATTCTACAGTGGTATCGACACCTATAGTTGCTGTGTCACGTTCGACGAATCCATTCACACCCGACGCCCCAGATGGGGCCACGGGAGGTGCTAGCAATACTTTTACGCCACCTAGAATAAATAAACTTGTTTTTCAAGAGTCAGCGCATTCACGTACACCCAAATTCGTAAGTGAACGTACGCTTAAGGAGCTCCTTATAGATTGTAGATATGACCCGGTGGTCGGTAAAGAGGACGAAATGGTCCTGGCATCATTACGTATCAGACGAGCCGCAGAGTATTTAGCGAGGTTACCAGGAATGACTGCGCATCTAGATAAAATATATCATTTTGTTCAAACAGGGCGAGATCCAGAATGTATTAACAGAGCTATGGAATTCCAGAAAGTAGAGATACAGGGGGAACTGTTACGTTTCCTCATAAACTGTATGATCAGAAATCAAGACCGACCAGGGGTAGACCCGAATGTAATGCTTATTCTTACAAGATGGAGCCAGAATATATCAGAAGGGAGACACGATAAGCAAAACTGTATAATAGCCATGTGCCGAAAAATCCGTAAAGAAATAGAACGTATTCACGAAGAAAGATTGGAAACAGACGAGTTGGAGCAAGATGAAGTGTCCGAATCAGGGAATTCCGCAAGA
The DNA here is from genome assembly GCF_964204655.1 of Triturus cristatus. Lineage (NCBI taxonomy): Eukaryota > Metazoa > Chordata > Amphibia > Caudata > Salamandridae > Triturus > Triturus cristatus. The sequence goes on along the minus strand of NC_140579.1, from coordinate 671,857,353 downwards.
CAGTCAGAGACCATAGCCTACGTAGGCAGAGGAAGATCCTGTAATAATACTAGATGTTTTTCTGATCCCATACACTCTGTATGTCCAAATAATAGCAGAACGTATCCGACGCCTGTAATAAATCTGAAGTCTCCTGAACATTTGTTTCAAGCCGCAGATAAAATACTACGAGAACGAAGGGGTTACCACCTCCTCGATTCCATGGATGAGAAAGAATTAGCCAGATCAGCCGTTCACTGGATTGACAGTCCTGAAAAATACGGTGATGAGACCGTAGCACACACGTTTTTTTACCTCAGTGCAGATGAACAACGTTTAGCTGGAATCTATATGATTCAGCAACTCCTTATATTATATAAGAGCCAACATGCTGACCCTGGTCCTTTACCTAATATATTAACGGAACTACTCGCGAACAGATGGAGAGGTTCTAGTAACAAGTTAATTAAAGAAATACTAGTGTCACGTAAACAGTATGTCCTTTTTGTAAGTCCGGATTCATTCTCGCTGTCCCGCAAAGAAAGAATGCCGTATTATATGGATAGACAAAATCCCTTACGAGAAGTGCACCCAATAAAAGGCGAAGACAATCAGTTTCACCGTGTATTCGTATACACACCCATAACAAAAATTGAATTGTTAGAAATGAAGAAAGTAGTACCCAGTCATGACAAAGACCCAGCGGGTTTCCACCGAGAAATTAAGGACATGTTACTGATGGGAGAGTATACCTATCCTGATATTATGACGATATTAAAGGTGCTCTTGCCTGCTGGCATTTATGAAAAACTGAAAGAAAAAGAGTGGGAAGTGGGCGACCAAAAGATAGATTGGACAGCATTAGAAACGGAAGAAAAGGCCCGAACTGCAGGTTCAGGGCTCGGGGATAAAGTTAAAGCATTACCAGGTTTACTAGTACAAGTACTGCCACGTTTATTAACTACGAAAAAGGAAGATTGGGGTGCAATCTCAGCCTGTAAACAAAAGCATGATGAAGACACAAGTGATTATTATGCCCGATTTGAAAAATGTTTTGGAATAAATAGTGGTATAAAAACAAGTAGCGAGTCGTATCCACATTTATTTGTGACAAAATTAGTAGAAAATGCATTCCCTCCAGTAAAGAATAGAATATTGAAATTCGAGAGTACCTGGCAAAGTAACACTCCGTCACAAATGCTACAAATGTTACAGTATCATCACAATAGAATTAGAGATGAACAAGAGCACGAACAAAGACGTATGAAAGATACAAAAATGAAAATGCTAGTGTCTCAGACAGTACCAGCGGAAGGACATAAAAAGGGTATGATACATTCCGATTCAGCAGGACCGGTAAAAGGGACATGCAATTATTGCAAAAAGCCAGGTCATTACGTACACGATTGTCCAGTTTTAAAACATAATATCGCCATAGGTAAAACACAAGAAAGACAACGGCCACTCAGACAGGATCAGAATGAACAAGGAGCTATGCAGCACGCCCAGGCCATGCCAGCCGCACAACAGCCAATACAGTTTGTGCCAGCTGCACCACCGTTGCCTGCTACTGCCACACAAACCACAACACGACAAATGTATCAGACCGCACAGTATGAATACCCTGAGTATCAGCGTTATGCATGAGCCAGCCTAGAGAGGGAAGTTGACTTACCCCTTATCGAGATTCCTGTAGATCAAGAAGGACCTTATGTACATAGTGAATTGTTAGGTCAAGATAGAAAATTCTTACTCGATACAGGGGCAAGTCGAACAACTATAAAACGTAGTGAAGTTCCAGGGGCACCCCTCTCAGGCTCTCAGAATATCTCCCTTGGTTTTTCAGGAAAACCTATTGTTAATGAAGTATCACAGCCTCTTCCACTTACGATAGGACCTTTGACACGAACTACAGATTTATTGCTTACTAAATCATGCCCAGAAAATCTGTTAGGAATTAAAACTCTGAAAGCCCTAGGAGCCATAATATGTTGTTCTCCGGAAGGAGTAAGGTTGTTTTTACGCGATTTTAAAGGTCACTATGTGTCTAGAGACATGGATCCCCGACTACAGACTTTACCTACACATCTATGGGCACAAGGCCCTACTGATGTTGGTTGCATGAATATTACACCATATCGAGTCACACTCAAGGCAGGAGTGGTACTACCACGAATGCGACAATACAAGTTACCGCAAGATGCTGTAGTGGCTTTGCTGAAAATCATTGATGAGCTAATTGCCCAAGGAGTAGTTGTAGAAACAGACTCCAATGTATGTAATTCACCGATAATTCCGATTCTTAAACGAACTGATCCTACTGCTCCGCCAGTATACCGATTGGTTATTGATTTGCGTGAACTAAACAAGTGCATTGTGCCACAATTTCCTGTGGTCCCCGATATATCATCATTATTGACAGCAATTGATTCCGAAGCAACATTCTTTACTGTAATTGATCTCAAGAATGCCTTTTTCAGCGTCCCCATAGATCCGGAAAGCCAATATTTGTTCGGATTCAGTTTAAAAGGGCGCAGTTTTAAATTCTCACGCGCTCCCCAAGGATTCACAGAAAGTCCCAGCATCTACAGCCAAGCACTGAAACGAGAACTTGACAGTATCCACATGCCAGTCAATACTGCACTACTTCAATATGTCGATGATCTACTGATCACCGCGAGAAGCGAATCAGAATGTGAAAAGGCTTCTCTGACAGTTTTACATTTTCTAGCCGACAAGGGGCACAAGGTGTCTCCTTCTAAGCTGCAATTCTGTGTCCAGCGAGTTATTTATCTTGGTCACTCGCTGTCCAAGGAGGGAAGGCAGCTTACACCAGATCGCATCCAGTTAATTGCTAACATGTCAATACCCCAGACACAAAAGGAGGTGTGGGCTTTCATAGGCCTCACTTCATATTGTAGGCAGTGGATCCCTCAATATGCATTCCTAGCAAAACCACTCATTCAGTTAACCACACAGGAGGCAGCCACATCGACTGTTCTCCCTTGGACTCAGGAACATACACAAGCTTTTGAAAACTTAAAGAAAGCTTTATGTCAAGCACCTGTTTTAGCAACACCATGTTATAGCAAACATTTTACACTCTTTGTTACAGAACGCGAAGGTACTGCCTTGTCAGTACTCACTCAGGAACAAGCAGGATCACGCAAGCCATGCGCTTATTTTTCCAGTACATTAGATCCCGTAGCTCAGGCTTTGCCTGCGTGCCTGAAATCAGTGGCAGCAACAGCTTTAGCAATCAGACAGAGCGATGCCATAGTGTTAGGACATCCATTGACAGTACAAGTACCACATGCAGTAGAGGTTCTTGTGAACCGAACGCAAACACAACACTTGACCATAGCAAGACTTACCGGTTATGAACTGACATTGTTTCAGCCACACATAGAGATCCGACGTTGTAATACATTGAATCCTGCTACACTGTTACCTGTAATTGGAACAGACCCACTAGCTCATGATTGTGTTGAGATTATTGAAATAAAGACGAAACCTAGACAAGACTTGACAGACGTTCCATTGTTAGATCCAGACCTGACGTTGTATGTAGACGGATCGTGCATGAGAACAAGTACAGGAGATTTAGTGGCCGCGTATGCAGTCACAACAGACACTGAAGTTATTGAGACAAACTGTATAGATACTTTGTCAGCCCAAGCAGCAGAACTTATTGCTCTAACACAAGCCTGTATTCAAGCCACAAATAAGAAAGTTAATGTATACACTGACTCACGTTATGCATTCGGAGTTGTACACGACTTCGGCGTGCTGTGGCGAGAGAGAGGTTATTTAACTTCCCATGGTGCCCACATTCAGCACGGTCCCCTCATTCATGCCTTGTTAGACGCAATACATCTACCCACTGCTATATCGATTATGAAATGTAAAGCACACACGAAGGTTACTGATATCATTTCTCAAGGCAATGATTTAGCTGACAGAACAGCTAAACAGACTGCTCAGACTCGCACATTCGACATGACAAAGCCAATAGTTCAGACACCAACACAGTGTATGACAATTAAGGATCCCGCACTTGACGTAATTGACATACAGACACATGCTACTGCAGAAGAATTAAAGAAATGGACTGAACTAGGAGGGATCCAGACAGATCAAGGATGGATGACGAAGGAGAAATCTGTATGGTTTCTTCCTGACTCTATGGTCCAAGCCATTATAGCTACAATTCACAGTCCGGCGCATTTAGGGGAGAAAGCTATGCTAGATAGCATTCAACACATTTGGTTCAATAAACATTTACGAGCAGCAGCTAAACAAAAAGTCCGTACCTGTATGATATGTTGTCAGTTCAACCCAGGAAAAAGTGTTCCCGTAGAACAGGGTGGATTTCAGACTCCTGATCATCCTTTTGAAGTACTCCAAATGGATTATATCCAGATGGAACGATGTCGAGGATTTAAATATGTTCTTGTAGTTGTCTGCGCTCTCTCCCGATGGACTGAGGCGTACCCAGTATCAGATTACACGGCCCGACTACTGCCAAACAGTTAGTTCGAGAATTCTTCCCACGGTACGGTTTACCACGTGTTATATATTCAGATAACGGCCAGCCTTTCTCATCCGAATTAATGAAACATGTCTCACTTTTGTTGGGATATCAGTGGAAATTCCACTGTGTCCGACACCCCGAGGCAGCAGGTCTCGTGGAACGACATAATCAAATTTTGAAAATCAGATTGTCTAAAATATGTAAGGAGAAAGGTGTTGACTGGATAGTAGCCTTACCAGTTGCACTGTTTTACATAAGAATGGTAGCACACTCTCGAACAGGGCTATCCCCGTATGAGGTGATCTTCGGAAGACCACCAAATATGTGGGGGACGCCTATACCACGTAAAATAACTGATGTTAATTGTGATATGCTAACAGATTACTTGGCTTCCTTGATGTCTGCACTACAATCTTGTCGTTCACAGGTGGCTGCAGCCTTTCCTGACAACACTGAGGTGAAACCCCATGACGTTGTTCCGGGTGATCTGGTGTTTGTGAGGAATTTCGACCGCAAGACCCAGTTGGAGCCCAGGTGGAAGGCACCCAAGCTAGTCCTGTTGACCACAAGAACCGCCGTGAAAGTTGAGGGCCGCAAGGGCTGGATACATTCCAGCCACATCAAGAAATTTCATGGACTCTCCTCGGATATAGACACTGTGCCCTGCACTCCCTCACAGACTGATTCAAAACTTCCCTTTGTTGAACAGAATGACTCTCAGAACTATAAATTAAAGCTTAGGCCCAAACAGTCGAGCAATTTGATTGTTTAAGTCCTCTCCAAGGTGAAGCGGTTGAATTGTCTCTGACATGTATCCCTTGGACCTGAGTAGAGAAAATACCCGAGAAATGCTGAAACGACAGGCGTATTGTAAATCACTGCGTAGCTACTGTATGAGGACATTATTAATTCTGTTTTTATTGAGTCTTTTAATAATTATTACGAGTGTGATTTTGCACATATATCATCCTATTTCTAGACATGTTTATAATGTTGCTGCTGAACATTCTTTTAGTGACCTACCGCCACATGAATTATCTTATAGACTTGCGCTGCGCAATAACACTTTCATTAGTATGTTGCATCATTCCCATCAGACTAGTAATGCCACCAATTGTTGGGTGTGTGGCCGACTCCCTCCCTATCAGAATAACAAAGGAGTTCTGCCTTTCTTTCCACATCCGTTCACACATAATGGCTCCTGTGGAGCATGGTTTAGCTTACTAAATTCCATAGACCCAGACACAGCAGTTTATCAACAACATTGGATATGGGGAAATCTGAATCTAGTTTTATTCAACGTCTGTCACCCTAATAAGGAGGGTCACCCCAGTAGAACAGGAATTGATCTAGAAAATGAAGTGTATAAATTAGGTAATTTTACACCTAATCTTATGATTCTGAATGTCAAATCCGAAGTTGAAATAATTCTGCCCACTATGTCAGTATTTCCAGTTAAGGGTGAATTATGTGTAAGAAAAGTTGGTTCCATATATATGGGCCATAGCCAATGCGTTACTACAGTAGAATATAGTGATCGAGGTAAATCTTCATTTAGAGCTTCTCGCCATTCTTACTTTATATGTGGTCAGACGGCATATATGCGTCTGCCTCTAGATTGGGATGGTACCTGTTACATAGCACTCCTTTTGCCACCTGTTTTCCTAGCTCCTCCTGATTATTATCGAAATGTTCATTTAGTACACAATAGAAAGCGAAGAGATCTCCCAGTTGTCGATTATACTGAGACGGCATGGGACAAGTATGTAGATTTCAATAAAGGTATCTTTCCCTATATAGGTACAATATCAAATAGTAAGCTGATACGTAGACTAACCAAGACTCTTGAAGCTGTAGTAAACGAGACTATAGCCACCCTAGGCAATCTGACAGAGGAACAATCAGCGATGAGAATTGTTGTTCTTCAGAATCGTCTTGTTCTTGACGTCATCCTGGCCGATAGGGGCGGAGCTTGCAGGGTCATCGGATCCAGCTGCTGCATATTCATACCAGAAAATTCGCCATCTGTATATAAAGCTATAACACGCCTTCATAAGATTGTGAGCCAGATACACGAGAATCCAGGCACTTGGACGTGGTCCGGGTGGTTTTGGAGTGTGATATCAGCCTGGGGATGGAGAGTTCTATCCTTCCTAGGAATTGGCCTTCTTATGCTCTTCAGTTGCTGTTTATGCCTGCAATGTGGACCAGCGATTTGTGGTCTGTGTGCCACATCGTGCATTCCATATCAAGGTTCTCGTTCAAAATGCCGGAAGAAGAAGGAAGAAGAAATGATGCTCCATGAGCAAATCGATGGAATAATGAAGATTGATATCTCTTGAAGGGCAAGTAGGGGACAAGGAGGGAATGTGGAAATGTGGATTTTCCTGGTCAGTTATGTCCCCTATCTTGGACCCCAACGATTCTATATGCATGTTACAAGTACATGTATGTTCCCTCCAGTTCTAGTTTCCAAGACGCAAACATATGTGCGTCCACCATCAACATGTTCTCTGTCAGATCCGCCATCAATGGGCTGGATATTCGAGTATGAAGTATGAAAGGCCACCGACTTTATATGGCTAAGTTACTCTATTTTTACAGTTCAGGCAGAATAGGCCCGATTCTGTCCTCAAAGCCTTTCCCTGCTCTCTGTCTCTGACAGCTTCAGCTTGAGCTCGCATCTGTATCCATGAACTTTGTCCTACTCCCTGTGCAGCTAACGGTGCCTGCCTCGGCCAGTTTCGCCTGCCTGCCAAGAAGCTGTATTTCACCTTCGAATTATCTACTTTGCTTTTCAGCCGATGCATTCCTGTCTAGTGATTTAGGCAAACATTTCCTTTAGCTCCAAGCAAAGGACTCGGCCTTTCCATCCTCATGCAAGTAATTCATAGCCCTGTCACCATGGAATATTCCCCTCCTCTCGCATTCAGTGTAGACATTTAGACGCTTGTACACACACGCACAGTCAGTATAGAATAGATTCTGTCCGAGAGTCCTTCCTTGTGGATAACATAGTTCTCTAAACATAGGATGTTAGATATGATTTGGGATTAGGTTGACTTGACCCCCCAGACTTTTCGTCTCCACATGTAGAGCTAAATGTCAAGTCCCCTTCACCCCCTAGTTGCACGTCAATTACACGTCATGCTGCTGCGCGCGCATCTATGTTGAGTATTATCTTATAGATCCACCTATGTGTGATAATCAGAGCCAATCATGTTTCTTCTTGCTCATTATTACGCCTAGTTTCGATTACGTATTTACTATGTCATTTCTCTTATCAATTGTTACACCCTCTACATTCGTTTCATTGTAATGTATGACCTATAAAAGTTACTTCTTGTCAATAAAGTATTGTACTTCACTTCCTGAACCCTCGTGGTGACGGAACCTGAAGGCCGCCACTCGAGTCGGCCATTTTGGAATAAAGCTCATTCAGAAAACCTCTTATACCACGGATTCTGCCTCTTATTATTCTGAGCTATTTTACTTTATTTTAGATTCCGTATGAAATTCAGTCTAGGTAAAAGAATATTTACCACAGCACTACTGTAAACACTAAAACACTACCCCAAGCATGACCCCCTGCACTATCCAAAGACAACTGCACTACCCGAAACCCAAAAACACTACCCAAGCATGACCCACTACACTACACAAACACCACTGTACTACCCTAAACCCTAAAACACTACCCCAGCACTACCCCCTTCACTATCCAAAGACAACTGCACTTCCCAAAACCCAAAAACACTACCCAAGCATGACACCCTACACTACCCAAACATAACTGCACTACCCTAAACCCTAAAACACTACCACCAACACGACTCCCTACACTACCCAAACACCACTGCACTACTCTAAAACCTGATTCTACCCCCAGCACATCCCCCTACACTACACAAACACCACTGTACTACCTCATACCCTAAAACACTACCCCAGCACAACCCCCTTCACTACACAAACACCACTGCACTGCCTAAAACACTACCCCCAGCACGACCCCCTACACTACACAAACACCACTGCACATCCCTAAACCCTAAATCTACCCCAGCATGACCCCCTACACTACACAAACACCACTGCACTACCCTAAACCCTAAAACACTACCCCCTACACTACACAAACACCACTGCACTACCCTAAACCCTCAAACACTACCCCAGCACGACCCCCTACACTACCCAAACACCACTGCACTACCCTAAACCCTAAAACACTACCCCCAGCATGACCCCCTACACTACACAAACACCACTGCACTACCCTAAACCCTAAAACACTACCCCCTACACTACACAAACACCACTGCACTACCCTAAACCCTCAAACACTACCCCAGCACGACCCCCTACACTGCCCAAACACCACTGCACTACCCTAAACCCTAAAACACTACCCCCAGCATGACCCCCTACACTACACAAACACCACTGCACTACCCTAAACCCTAAAACACTACCGCCTACACTACCCAAACACCAATGCACTACACTAAACCCTAAAACACTATCCCCAGCACTACCCCCTACACTACACAAACACCACTGCACTACCCTAGACTCTAAAACACTACCCCCAGCAGTACCCCTACACTACCCAAACACCTCTGCACTACCCTAAACCCTAAAACACTACTCCCAGCATGACCCCCTACAGTACACAAACACCACGGCACTACCCTAAACCCTAAAACACTACCCCCAGCAGTGACCCCTACACTACCCAAACACAACTGCACTACACTAAACCCTAAAGCACTACACCCAGCAGTACCCCCTACACTACCCCAACACCACTGCACTACCCTAAACCCTAAAACACTACTCCCAGCATGACCCCCTACATTACACAAACACCACGGCACTACCATAAACCCTAAAACACTACCCCCAGCAGTGACCCCTACACTACCCAAACACAACTGCACTACACTAAACCCTAAAGCACTACACCCAGCAGTACCCCCTACACTACCCAAACACCACAACACTACCCTAAACCCTAAAGCACTACACCCAGCAGTACCCCCTACACTACCCAAACACCACTGCACTACCCTAAACCCTAAAACACTACTCCCAGCATGACCCTCTACATTACACAAACACCACTGCACAACCCTAAACCCTAAAACACTACCCCCAGCATGACCCCCTGCACTACCCAAACAGTATGGCACTCCCCGAAACCATAAAACACTATTTCAGCATGGCCCCCTACACTCCAGAAATACCACTGCGCTACCCTAAACCCTAAAACTATCCCCAGCACGGCCCTCTACACTTCACAAACACCACTGCACTTCCCTACTGCACTACACTAATCCCTAAAACAATACCCCCAGCATGACCCCCTACACTACCCAAACACCACTGCACTACCCTAAACCCTAAAACACTACCCCAGCATGACCCCTTACACTACCCGAACACCACTGCGTTTCCCCAAACCCTAAGACACTTCCCCCAGCATGACACATTACACTACATAAACACAGCTGCACTACCCTAAACCCAAAAACACTACCCCCAGCAAGACCCCTACACTACACAAACACCACTGCACTACCTTAAACCCTAAAACTCTACCTCCAGCACTACCCCCTACACTACCCAAACACCACTGCACTACCCTAAAACCTAAAACACTGAACCCAGCAAGACCCCCTACACTACACAAGCACCACTGCAGTACCCTAAACCCTAAAACACTACCCAAGCACGACACCCTACACTACCCAAGCATACCCGCACTACCCTAAACCCTAAAACACTACCACCTGCACAACTCACTACACTACCCAAACACCACTGCACTACTCTAAACCCTAAATCGACCTCCAGCACATACCCCTACACTACACAAACAACACTGCACTGTCTAAAACACTACCACCAGCACAACTCACTACACTACCCAAACACCACTGCGCTACACTAAATCCTAAAACACTGATCCCAGCAAGACACCCTACACTACACAAGCACCACTGCAATACCCTAAACCCTAAAACACTACCCAAGCACAAAACCCTACACTACCCAAGAATACCTGCACTACCCTAAACCCTAAAACACTACCTCCAGCACTACCCCCTACACTACCCAAACACCACTGCACTACCCTAAAACCTAAAACACTGAACCCAACAAGACCCCCTACACGACACAAGCACCACTTCTCTACCCTAAACCCTAAAACACTACCCAAGCACGACACCCTACACTACCCAAGCATACCTGCACTACCCTAAACCCTAAAACACTACCACCAGCACAACTCACTACACTATCCAAACACCACTGCACTACTCTAAACCCTAAATCTACCTCCAGCAGGACCCCCTTGACTACACAAACACCACTGCACTGCCTAAAACACTGCCCCCAGCACGACCCCCTACACTACACAAACACCACTGAACTACCTTAAACCCTAAATCTGCCCCCAGAATGACCCCCTACACTACACAAACACCACTGCACTACCCTAAACCCTAAAACCCTACCCCCAGCAGTACCCCCTACACTACCCAAACACAACTGTACTAACCTAAACCCTAAATTTACCCCAGCACAAACCCCTACACTACACAAACACCACTGCACTACCCTAAGACCTAAAACACGACCCCCAGCACAACCCCCTTCACTACACAAACACCACTGCACTACCCTAAACCCTCAAACACTACCCCAGCACGACCCCCTACACTGCCCAAACACCACTGCACTACCCTAAACCCTAAAACACTACCCCCAGCATGACCCCCTACACTACACAAACACCACTGCACTACCCTAAACCCTAAAACACTACCGCCTACACTACCCAAACACCAATGCACTACACTAAACCCTAAAACACTATCCCCAGCACTACCCCCTACACTACACAAACACCACTGCACTACCCTAAACTCTAAAACACTACCCCCAGCAGTACCCCTACACTACCCAAACACCACTGCACTACCCTAAACCCTAAAACACTACTCCCAGCATGACCCCCTACAGTACACAAACACCACGGCACTACCCTAAACCCTAAAACACTACCCCCAGCAGTGACCCCTACACTACCCAAACACAACTGCACTACACTAAACCCTAAAGCACTACACCCAGCAGTACCCCCTACACTACCCAAACACCACTGCACTACCCTAAACCCTAAAACACTACTCCCAGCATGACCTCCTACATTACACAAACACCACGGCACTACCATAAACCCTAAAACACTACCCCCAGCAGTGACCCCTACACTACCCAAACACAACTGCACTACACTAAACCCTAAAGCACTACACCCAGCAGTACCCCCTACACTACCCAAACACCACAACACTACCCTAAACCCTAAAGCACTACACCCAGCAGTACCCCCTACACTACCCAAACACCACTGCACTACCCTAAACCCTAAAACACTACTCCCAGCATGACCCTTTACATTACACAAACACCACTGCACAACCCTAAACCCTAAAACACTACCCCCAGCATGACCCCCTGCACTACCCAAACAGTATGGCACTCCCCGAAACCATAAAACACTATTTCAGCATGGCCCCCTACACTCCAGAAATACCACTGCGCTACCCTAAACCCTAAAACTATCCCCAGCACGGCCCTCTACACTTCACAAACACCACTGCACTTCCCTACTGCACTACACTAATCCCTAAAACAATACCCCCAGCATGACCCCCTACACTACCCAAACACCACTGCACTACCCTAAACCCTAAAACACTACCCCAGCATGCCCCCTTACACTACCCGAACACCACTGCATTTCCCCAAACCCTAAGACACTTCCCCCAGCATGACACATTACACTACATAAACACAGCTGCACTACCCTAAACCCAAAAACACTACCCCCAGCAAGACCCCTACACTACACAAACACCACTGCACTACCTTAAACCCTAAAACTCTACCTCCAGCACTACCCCCTACACTACCCAAACACCACTGCACTACCCTAAAACCTAAAACACTGAACCCAGCAAGACACCCTACACTACACAAGCACCACTGCAGTACCCTAAACCCTAAAACACTACCCAAGCACGACACCCTACACTACCCAAGCATACCCGCACTACCCTAAACCCTAAAACACTACCACCTGCACAACTCACTACACTACCCAAACACCACTGCACTACTCTAAACCCTAAATCGACCTCCAGCACATACCCCTACACTACACAAACAACACTGCACTGTCTAAAACACTACCACCAGCACAACTCACTACACTACCCAAACACCACTGCGCTACACTAAATCCTAAAACACTGATCCCAGCAAGACACCCTACACTACACAAGCACCACTGCAATACCCTAAACCCTAAAACACTACCCAAGCACAAAACCCTACACTACCCAAGAATACCTGCACTACCCTAAACCCTAAAACACTACCTCCAGCACTACCCCCTACACTACCCAAACACCACTGCACTACCCTAAAACCTAAAACACTGAACCCAACAAGACCCCCTACACGACACAAGCACCACTTCTTTACCCTAAACCCTAAAACACTACCCAAGCACGACACCCTACACTACCCAAGCATACCTGCACTACCCTAAACCCTAAAACACTACCACCAGCACAACTCACTACACTATCCAAACACCACTGCACTACTCTAAACCCTAAATCTACCTCCAGCAGGACCCCCTTGACTACACAAACACCACTGCACTGCCTAAAACACTGCCCCCAGCACGACCCCCTACACTACACAAACACCACTGAACTACCTTAAACCCTAAATCTGCCCCCAGAATGACCCCCTACACTACACAAACACCACTGCACTACCCTAAACCCTAAAACCCTACCCCCAGCAGTACCCCCTACACTACCCAAACACAACTGTACTAACCTAAACCCTAAATTTACCCCCAGCACAAACCCCTACACTACACAAACACCACTGCACTACCCTAAGACCTAAAACACGACCCCCAGCACAACCCCCTTCACTACACAAACACCACTGCACTACCTTAAACCCTAAAGCACTACCCCAGCACGACCCCCTACACTGCACAAACACCACTGAACTACCCTAAACCCTAAATCTACCCCCAGAATGACCCCTACACTACACCAACACCACTGCACTACCCTAAACCCTAAATTTACCCCTAGCACAAACCCCTACACTACACAAACACAACTGCACTACCCTAAGACCTAAAACACTACCCCCAGCACAACCCCTTCACTACACAAACACCACTGCACTGCCTTAAACCCTAAAACACTACCCCCAGCACGACCCCCTACACTACAAAATTACCACTGTACTACCCTAAACCCCAAATCTACCCCCAGCATGACCCCCTACACTACACAAACACCACTGCACTACCGTGAACCGAAAAACACTACCCCCAGCACGACCCCCTACACTACACAAACACCACTGTACTACCCTAAACCCTAAATCTACATCCATCATGACTCCATACACTACACAAACACCACTGCACTACCCTAAAACACTACCCCAAGCATGACCCCCTACACTACACAAACACCACTGCACTACCCTAAAACCTAAAACACTGAACCCAGCAAGACCCCCTACACTACACAAGCACCACTGCGGTACCCTAAACCCCAAAACACTACCCAAGCACGACACCCTACACTACCCAAGCATACCTGCACTGCCCTAAACTCTAAAACACTACCACCCGCACAACTCACTACACTATCCAAACACAACTGCACTACTCTAAACCCTAAATCTACCTCCAGCACATACCCCTACACCACACAAACAACACTGCACTGTCTAAAACACTACCACCAGCACAAGTCACTACACTACCCAAACACCACTGCTCTACACTAAATCCTAAAACACTGAACCCAGCAAGACACCCTACACTACACAAGAACCACTGCAATACCCTAAACCCTAAAACACTACCCAAGCACAACACCCTACACTACCCATGCATGCCTGCACTACCCTAAACCCTAAAACACTACCACCAGCACAACTCACTACACTACCCAAACACCACTGCACTACCCTAAAACGTAAAACACTGAACCCAACAAGACCCCCTACACTACACAAGCACCACTGCACTACCCTAAACCCTAAAACAATACCCAAGCACGACACCCTACACTACCCAAGCATACCTGCACTACCCTAAACCCTAAAACACTACCACCAGCACAACTCACTACACTACCCAAACACCCCTGCACTACTCTAAACCCTAAATCTACCTCCAGCAGGACCCCCTTCACTACACAAACACCACTGCACTGCCTAAAACACTGCCCCCAGCACGACCCCCTACACTACACAAACACCACTGAACTACCCTAAACCCTAAATCTACCCCCAGAATGACCCCCTACACTACACAAACACCACTGCACTACCCTAAACCCTAAAACCCTACCCCCAGCAGTACCCCCTACACTACCCAAACACAACTGTACTAACCTAAACTCAAAATTTACCCCCAGCACAAACCCCTACACTACACAAACACCACTGCACTACCCTAAGACCTAAAACACAACCCCCAGCACAACCCCCTTCACTACACAAACACCACTGCACTACCTTAAACCCTAAAGCACTACCCCAGCACGACCCCCTACACTGCACAAACACCACTGAACTACCCTAAACCCTAAATCTACCCCCAGAATGACCCCTACACTACACCAACACCACTGCACTACCCTAAACCCTAAAACACTACCCCCAGCACGACCCCCTATACTACCCAAACGCCACTGCACTACCTTAAACCCTAAAACATTACCCCAGCACAAACCCCTGCACTACCCAAACAGCACTGTACTACCCGAAACCCTAAAACACTATCCCCAGCAAGACCCCCTACACAACACAAATACCACTGCACTACCCTAAACCCTCAAACACTACCCCAAGTATGACCCCCTAAACTATCCAAACACCACTGCACTACCCTAAACCCTAAAACACTACCCACAGCACAACCCACTACACTACACAAACACCACTGCACTTCCCTACTGCACTACACAAAACCCTAAAACAATACCCCCAGCATGACCCCCTACACTACCCAAACACCACTGCACTACCCTAAGCCCTCAAACACTACCCCAGCATGACCCCTTACACTACGCCGAACACCACTGCGTTTCCCTAAACCCTAAGAAACTTCCCCCAGCATGACACATTACACTATATAAACACAACTGCACTACCCTAAACCCAAAAACACTACCCCCAGCACGACCCCCTATACCACACAAACGCCACTGCACTACCCTAAACCCTAAAACTCTACCTCCAGCAATACCCCCTACACTACACAAGCACCACTGCACTACCCTAAACCCTAAAACTCTACCTCCAGCACTACCCCCTACACTACACAAGCACCACTGCACTACCCTAAACCCTAAAACACTACCCAAGCACAACACCCTACACTACCCAAGCATACCTGCACTACCCTAAACCCTAAAACACTACCACCCGCACATCCCCCTACACTAGACAAACACCACTGCACTGCCTAAAACACTACCACCGTTACAACAAACAATTGATGGACGGAATGCTGACAATGCAGACATTCTCCCCCAGTCAAGAGATCTGGGTTAAATCCATCGTTCTTTTGCCCACTACACCACCCCAGTTTAGACATGGCCTTATGCAAATCAGTCTTGACCCTGTGCCTCATGGGAACAGTCCAGCCCGAACTGCCAAGCCATGTCTTCCCTGGACCGGAATCAAGCATCCTAGGACCGGTTTCTGGCTATCAGCCGTCATCACAACAAAAGATGCAATCCCTCTGCTGAGACACAGTGGTACAGTACTAGTATCGCATAGCACTACAATCAATCCAATTATACTCAAATCATGAGGGGCGTGGCCAGGCGCCGAACGTAATGGCCGCCTGATTCCTGAGCTCCGCCGGGACCGTTGGTGTCCTCTACCATCCGCCATTTATTCGAGCTGCGGGGCTGGTCAGTGAATGCCCCCCGGCTCCCCCAGGGCCCAGTGATCCAGCGGAGCGCTTTTGCGGACCCCGAGGACCCTCGGAGGGCTTGACGCGGCTGCCGCGACCGACGGCGGCGGCCGAGTGCCTCGCTCCGGAGCTGCGGGGCCACCTCCTTTCTACTTGGAGCCCCGGCTTCGGCCTGACGCGTGCGGTGCGCGGAGGGGCGCCGCCCGGGACGGCGCTGTTCCCCCTGCGGAGCCTGGGGGCCGTTGGCTTCCTGCAGCCTGCCATCGGTGACTGAGGGCCCCCACAGCCTCTGGGGGCCGAACAGAGAGAGGTGCGGAGTGCGGCGGCAGGGGCCCTGCCTGTCCGGCGCTGAGACAGGAGGCGCCGTGATCTCGGAGGTGGGCCGCGAACCTCCGGATTGCTTCGACAGGGGCAAGGACGCGAGACCAGCCGGGGCAGTTGCTGTGGGGCGACCTGTGTGGCCTGCCGGCTTGGGCCCCTGTTTCATTGCCGTTGGTGCGACCTGGGCGAACGATCTTCGGCCCGAGAGGCGACTGAGGCTCCTGACCATACAGCGGACGCGCAGGGTTCGTCTGGGGGCCCCCCTGCCCGGCAATTCGACCAGGGAAGTGCCGGCGGTGCCAGGGTTGCGCCCGACTACACTTGGGCGACCGGGGCTGGCGCGGCCCCCTGCGGGCGCCTCCGAGCGAGGGGGGCAGGGGGGACGCTGTCCCCGGAGGTACCGGCGGCGCCATGCGGCCTAAAGGAGGAGCCGCGACCCAGTCAAACAAACTGGACAACTACACAGTGGCCAAACCGGCGACGCAACCTGGTGGGACGGCGAAGGAGGCGGCAGGCCAGGCGGAACCCTCCCTGACGTCCATTATGGCCGCGATTCAAACCCTGGGCACCAACCTGGAGACGAAAATAGACAAGATCACAATAGAAGTTAACTTGCTCCGGGCTGACTTGGGGACCACCACCGACCGCTCTAAAACCAATGCAGCTGACATCGTCACCCTGCAGGAATCCGAGAAGCGGCTCACCGGGAGGGTTAACGAACTCATCCACCAGCATAGACTGCTGGCTTCGCGACTCGACGAGCAGGAAGGCCAGGCCCGGAGAAGTAACATCCGTGTGGTAGGTGTGGCGGAAGGCCTTGAAGGGGACTGTATGGAACTCTTTATCGAGGATTTGATCCTTCAACACCTTAAACCCAAGAGACTGTCTAAACTGTTCACGGTCGAGCGGGCGCACAGGGCCCCGATCCCGAAACCCAAGCCAGGGGCCTTCCCGCGAACGATCATCGCCAAAATCCTAAACTATCGAGACCGCGATGCAATTCTCCAGGCGGCTAGGCAACACGGGGATTTGAAGTACGAGGGCGCCACTGTTCGCTTCTTCCCAGACTTCACGCTCCAGGTTCAGCAGGAGAGGCGCTCCTTTCAGGGGGTGAAGGCGGCGCTCCGTAACCGCAGGATTCGGTACATGATGTTCTTTCCGGCCAAATTGAAGGTCATAGCTGGTGGCAAATCCCATTTCTTCACATCGCCTGCGGCGGTGCAGGAGTGGCTGGACTCGGAGGATACGTCCCGGGACCCACGGCGCGATGGTGAACAGTGGAGAAGCGTGGGGAACTCCTCCCCCGGGTCAGCGACGGGGCGAGTGGACAGGGGAGAGCAGAGCCAGCGGTCTTGGCAGTCAAGATCGAATAGTCCTCGTTGGGACACGCCGAGAGACGACGCAGTGAGATGAGCCACGGACGCTCGACATAGAAGCCATCGGACAGTAAAGTATTATGGGTGTTAACTGTGAGACTGGCATGCTCCATGAGGTGCTTAGACTTTATGCCTGGGGTTGCTTAGCCGGGCTCCTTATGTAGCAGATGTTTTGTGGACCTGGGGGCTGCGTTACCTGGGCACCACGGGCGGGCGGTCAGGATTGGGCTGGCTCACGACCTTCCCACGTAAGTTCCTCGGTGGGCTCTCACCGGGGTAGGGTTGGGCGACAGGCGCTCTGCTAATTGGGGTGGTGGGTAGTTTTGAGCCCACGGAGCAGGGGGCAGGGAGGGGGGGGTCTGTTGGGCAAGGGGTGGCGGGGATGTTGGGGGTTGTTGAGTTTGGGGGGGGAGGAGGGGGGAGTTTATGGTCACACGAACTAGGTCATCACTGCGGCAGCCGGAACATTGGGGTGGTGGGACGAGGCACCCTGCAGAGCAAGGGCGATGGATAGCCGATGGGAGAAGAGCCTAAAAGTCCTAAGCTGGAATGTCAATGGGTTGGGGGACAGGCTTAAGCGCACTATACTCCTGCAATTCCTCAAAAGGCACCAGCCGGACGTGGTGCTGCTGCAAGAGACTCATTTGATGGGTAATGTCTGTCAGGCCCTTAATAGGTATGGCTTCATGCTGGCGGCGCACTCTGGCTTTACATCTGGTTCCCGGGGAGTGGGGATCCTCCTGCGGCGCTCACTGCCTTTCCATATAGACCTGGTCAAAACTGATCCGCAAGGCCGTTTCACGGCTGTTTCTGGACGGTGGGAGGGACGTACACTTACCCTGCTTTCCATATACATCCCGCCTGGCCTCCAGGCCCGGGCCTTCGCGGATTTGGGTGCGCTGCTCCTTTCCCTTCCCGGGGGTCAGTTGATGCTAGGTGGGGACTTTAACGCCGTGGTGTCAGGAACCCGTGATAGGCAGCCTCCCCGGGACCTCCCTCGAGGGCAGGGGTGGTTGGCGGAATTTATCGACAGCTTCGGACTCATAGACGTTTGGCGGCTGCTCCACCCTACAGACACCCACTTTACCTTCTTCTCGGGGTCGCATCACTCCTTCTCACGACTAGATTATATCCTTACCCTCCTGCAGCCCGATATGACAGTCCGGGAGACGGAGCTCCTGCCTAGGGGTATCTCCGACCATTCACCTGTCCGTACACACATCGTCTTTGGCACCCACCGGGAGGGAGGGATAGTGCCCGTGAACGCTTGGCAATTGAAACATGAGGACACCAGGAAACATGTGTCCGACTCAATCTCCCAGTACTTTGATGATAATTTGGGCTCCGTAGACTCCCCGGTCACCCTATGGGAGGCATTTAAACCCGTGATTAGAGGGGAGGCGCTCTCGGTCATAGCGGCACGACGTCGGGAGCGGCGCCTGCAGGTTACTACGATTGAGGCGGAATTGGAGGCTCTGGAGGGGGAGGCGACTGAGGGGGGGGGGGTCGTGAAGCTAGGCACAAATTGCAGCTGAAGGCGGCGGAATATAGGGCTCTGGTTACCCAGGAGGCTCAGACAGTGGCTCAACACAAGCTTGGCACGATCTATGATCAGGGAGATAAAGCTGGGAAATTGATAGCCTGGCTGGAGAAAAAACAACAAGCCAGCAAGGTGGTGCCTGAAATACGCACCGAGTCTGGGACTGTAGTGACAGAACCCAGGGAAATAGTTAGCCAATTCGCGAGACACTTCCAGCGGGTATATCGGAGTGAGTCTGACAGGCCGGAGGAGGACTCCAGGGTCCTCTTAACGGACATTCGCTTGCCCTCCCTCTCGGAAGAAGATCGTGAAACTATGGATGGCCCGATCACCGAATCCGAACTGCAGCGTGCAATAGGGGAACTTCGCCCGGGAAAGGCTCTCGGACCCAACGGCCTTCCGATAGAGCTTTACAAACTCCGTCCGGATGTCACGAGCAAATACTTGAAACTCATGTTCGATCGAAGCAAGGAAAGGGGGGTCCTACCCCGCGACCAGCGCATCGCGACTATAGTGGCACTCCCTAAGGACGGGAGACCCAAGGACTCCTGTGCCTCCTACAGGCCAATCTCGCTCCTCAATGCGGAGCCCAAAATACTGGCAAAGACGCTTGCCAACAGGCTTAAGGCAGTGCTTCCCTCGTTGGTCCATCCGGACCAATCGGGATTCATGCCTCACCGTAACACGGCCCTCAACATCAGACGGTTGCACGGTGTTCTGGGGCAGCGCCACAGACTGCAGGAAGACGCAGTGGTGGTCTCCCTAGACGCCACGATGGCCTTCGACACCTTAGAGTGGCCATACATGTTTGCAGTTCTGCACAAATTCGGATTTGGACCTCAATTTATAGCCTGGGTGCGTCTCTTATACACCGAACCCCTAGCGCAGGTACTGGTTAACAACAAATTGTCCGAGGTGTTCCCGCTTGCCAGAGGGACTAGGCAGGGCTGCCCCCTCTCTCCTCTTCTCTTTGCCCTCTCCCTTGAGCCGCTCGCGGCCTGGATAAGGCAGGACGTAGATCTCAGAGGTATAGCGTGGACGGAGGGGTGGGAGGACAGAATATCTCTCTACGCCGACGACATTCTCTTATACCTTTGCAGGCCGCGCAGGTCCCTCATCGTGGCACTCGACATATTTGCGAGTTTCGGGCGTAATTCTGGCTTCCGGATCAATTGGGCCAAATCACATCTATACGTCTTGCGGGGCGACCCCCCGAGGCTCCCTGACGCGTGCCCTATCAGGGTGGCGGACGACGGTTTCCGGTATTTGGGAATATTCATCACGACTGACAAGACCCTGTTGTACGAGCGCAACCTCAAGCCACCGTTGGTTCGGCTTCAGAGGGAGGCCAAGGCCTGGCAGCGCCTGCCAATGTCGTTGTTGGGTCGGGCAGCCTTATTCAAGATGCTGGGGTTGCCACGGTTCCTCTATGCGTTACAAAACTATCCCGACTTAGTCCCTAACACCTACTTTGCGGCGATAGAGGCGGCGCTGCGGGACCTCCTATGGGCAGGATCGCCCCGAATCTCGCTGAATAAACTCACGTTGGGGTGGTACGACGGCGGTATAGCCCTTCCCGATATCCGTAAATATTACTGGGCGGCCCATCTCACAGCGATAAATCACGGGACATATGGTGACGGGAACGACCCAGCCTTCGGTATGGATCGGTGGCTGCTTCCCGGTGGGAACTATGAGAGAGCACTCTACTCCAAACGAGGTACGCACAACCTCACGGGTCCTACCCTCCACTCGGTACAAGTCTGGCGCATGGCCCAGAGGAAGCTCGGATGGGAGGGAGTCCTAACACTAGCCACGCCGCTCTGGGCGTCTGAACAATTGGGCAATCTTGGACGCACTAAGGGCTTCCGCAACTGCGACCTTATAGGCATCTCCCAAATCAGAGACATCTGGGGCCCCACGGGGGTCCGTACGTTCGCCCAACTGCAGGACACATATGAGCTTGCACACACTGAATACTTCAGATACCTGCAGGTGCGGCACTCCTTACAGGCCAATATTCCACCCGACACTAAGCCGCCGCAAGCCTCCCCGCTGGAAGATAGGTTACTGGATGGGTACCTTCCCAGAACACGCCATCTCCCTCACATACAAAAAACTAATTAACAACCCCCCTGATCTGCTGCTGCCCCTTAGAGACAAGTGGGTCGCTGACGGGCTTGAGATAGATGATGAGGAATGGCTCTATGCGTTAGCCTCCCCTAGGGAGGTCGCGATATCTGCCCGGCTGCGCCTGATCCAACTCAAGCTGTTACACAGAATCTATTTCTCCTGTACTAGGTTGCACACCATGGGCAGGGTTGACACAGTTCTTTGTAGGAGGGGATGTGGGGGGACGGGCACCTTCTTCCACGTGTTGTGGGACTGCCCCCATATTCAACGCTATTGGAGGAGGGTGGTGAAGTGTATGGAGGAGGTATGGGAGGTGGAAATTCGCCCGGAGGCCAAGAGGTGTCTCCTGAACATCTGGGAGCCAACGGACCTGCCACCGAAGGGAAGGCTCTGGGTGACGCTTGGTCAAATGGTGGCTAAACGGAACATTGCCAGACTCTGGGGAAGCCCTACTCCACCAAAACTCTCGGACTGGCACGGCGACATGGACTGGTGCATGCTGCGAGAAAAGACTGTATATATTGCGAGAGGGTGCCCCAGGAAATGGGGGGAAGTATGGTCCAAATGGAATGACTTTAGGGGTGGCATTTGTGAGCCGCCTGCAGTCGAGCAGGATGATGCAGGGGCTATATAGGACTCCCACGTTTCAGTGGCTCCCGGGGCGGAGGTAGGGTGCCGCAGCCGCCCATGGGTACAGAGTATATCTACGATAAGAGTGGTGACTGGTTTAGGGAAGTTTGGGGGGGAGGGTGGGGGAGTAGTTGCTCGTTCGGCGCCGGCGCAGTTGGGAGCTCTCCGTTTGTTTATGGTTTACATAGAGAAAATGAGGCCTGCATTATCCTTCTTAACTGGTGATACGAATGCACTTCTAGCGCCGCCGTACCCCCGGGTTGACGGCACTGGGCTGTGTTAGTTAAGACAAAGTGTACGAATGCAATATGCGGCCGGCCCGAAGGGTTGTAGGCCAAAGCTGTGTATCGTAAACATAACAATAAAGGTCTTTAAAAAAAAAAAAAAAAAAAATTATACTCAAATCATCATGATATGTTACTCACATTTATTATGCAGAATTTTTTTTTAATTTTTTCAAAACAATTTATGTACATGTATTTCATAAAAACAGATCATACATTTGCATGAATATTTAAAAACACAGAATTACACACCATATACTACTTGACAGATATTAAAAAAACATATAACAACCTGTTATGAGCCCGCATAACAGAAGACAACGTGAGACAGTATGCTTTGTCATTTGTTACACATCCTATTGGGTAATAAGTTAATGTCCGTAGTTTGTGATATATTACACAATTATATCTACTCCTGAAACCACGGTTCTCCCGAGATTGTGTAGTTGAGAAGCGTCGACGCGTTTCGATGGTAAATCTTATTAATCCATCTTTATCAAGACAAGTTTATAGGCTTTAAGTCCTCGTTATTAAATCCGGGACCTATTGAGAGAAAGAAAGTTTTTGTTTTATATCGCAATTATGGAATGAATACTCCATTCTCTGATTGCTAACTTAACCAGTGTCTCTCTAATTATCAAGCCTGGCTAATGATACATTCATGAATACTCTGTAGGGCACTCTTGCGTTATTCTATAATTATTAATGCTCCTAACTTGTGCAAAATATAATTCTTTTAAATATTATTGTTTTCAAGAGGAAACTATCCCCTTAATTCGTAAGGAGCCAGCACGGTGTGTATTATAGTCAGAGAAAACCACTTACTTCTCTATGTTGAAAAGCGTTGATCAATTTATATTGTCATTAATGATCCTGATATATGTTATACGTAGAGGAAACAGAGATCCGAGCTATCTGTCCTCATGGGCATCTCACCTAGTGTAAAAGATATAATGATATGTACTCGTGAGAAGCACTGCTTAAATGAAAGCTATGTTTATCTTATTACACAAGCAGCATATCCTGCTCCCATCTACCATCTGGCCCCTAGAGTTTTACCACCATGTTTATATTTTATAATCAGTAGTGCACAAAAAGACTACTTACTTGTCTGTTTCGAGTACGAATGTCCTAATATGTATTAAAAGCGGCGTGACGGGGATTCATAATAACTCTCCCACAATGGACGTCACTTGTTCACCAAAAAAACACAACGTGCGCAGATAATGGCGCCACGAGGCAGCTTGAAATAGCGTGACGGGGATCCGTAATAACTCTCCCTTAATATGCGTCACCTGTTACAAAAAACGTGTGTAAGTATTAGCGCTACACAGATAACATAACCAACTAACGGAGCATAGAGTCCCCTTTAATACGTTCTATCGTTTTTAGTTGCTAGTGCTCTCACCTCTAAGTTCGATGTTAACGGCTTCGAGTGCGGAAATGCTCCTGATTGCTCTCGCCTCGCCTACGCCTAAGGCGTCTGCTTATTTGTTAGTACTGCCAAAGGCTGTGATAGGTCGGTGAACCCACCAGACATATCACGTGTCATATGTATTTTTTTGTCGAGAAGATTTATCGAGGTAAACAGCACGGATTTTATGCAGAATGCGCATAATACGACTGCTAGTTAATACATACTCACATTGGCTAAAAAAGATCAAAACACACACGTGACTCAAACACGTGTTGTATATTTGTAACCAAGGAGATATATCGTTATTTTAATAAAGTGTGCCAAGCATCCCATTATATAAATGGTTGTGCGGAACATATCCCGACACAACTTCACTGATGGGAATAACCTAATAGAGTGGGCAATCGAGGTCCTACTTTCATCATAACTAGTGGTTAATTATGTCACGTGATTCCGAGCGGAATGTTCTTTGAATGGCTTCCAACTTTGTTTTCACATTTGTTTGATAATCCTAGGGACATACACAAGGACATACCCAAAATCTCTTACATTTCGTTTACACATGTTATCTTATATACTTTTATACAGAACGTAAAACTATCCACATATTTCGGCACATTATAGTAATTGCAATATTAGGTGGATGTAATCAAGAACAAAAACAATTCTCCTTTTTATGTAATTTCCAATATGACTTGCAATCGTCAACCACGTATTTAGTAGAGACATAACTTATTCCATTACATATCACAACAATTATAGTTATACTTTCCTCATTTCCACTTATGTATTACAAATAATCCATATATAGGATATAACAATAATAGCTTCTAAAATTTCAACAATCAATCATATCCACTGATAGGCTACAAATAGTCCATATATAGGATCTAACAATAGTATTTTCTAAAATTTCAACAATCAGTGGCGGCACATCATTCCTTAATCTGATTGCGATTATAGCTTCATAATAATCTCCTATATAACATGGAAAGAACTGACTAATACTACGTGAGCTCACATACTTTAGCAGTGTATCATTTTCTCAGGTAGCAATAATACTCATCCAGTCCTCCTTTGAGTTAAGTCCCTTCTCTACTGTATTAAGATGGCATATAAACCATTGTTCTCTCTTTTTTCTTTTTGTATTGACGTCACCGCCTCTTCTATTAACTGTCACTTTTTCTAGAATAAACCACTGGATTTGATCCCAATTGTGGTTCATTTCCAGAAAGTGATCTGTCAAAGGTGCATTCACTTTTCTTGTTTTAATTGCCGATTTGTGCTCCAACAGGCGGGTACGTAGCTCCCTACTCGTTTCGCCTACGTACCCAAGACCACACGGGCATATTAAAAAGTAAACGACATTCTTGCTACGACAGTTATTTAAACTTCTAGCCCAGATCGTTTTGTTATTGTGAGTGAGACTTTTTGCTTCGAGGCATAGAGGACAAATGGAGCACGTTCCACATTTGTAATTACCCTTTGCTTTGCCTCCTGTGACCATAGTTTGAATTTCATGTTTTTCGTCATATGTTCTAACTAACGAATTACGTATTGTTTTGTTACGCCTGAATGAAAACAGAGGCTTTTCTAAAATTGTTTCAGCTCCATAGTTTAAAATCTTCCAATTTTTTTTCACAATATTTTTAATCCTATTACTAAGATTGGAAAATTGCGAAACAAAAACTATGCGTCCTGTTGTTTTATCATCTTTTTTCTCTTTATTGATCTCCAATAGCTGATCCCGATTATAGAATCTCGCTCTTTTGAACGAGTGTTTGATCAATTTGCTAGGATAGCCTCTAGCGGACAATTTTTTCTTCAGAGTTTCAGAATGGAGATAAAAGTCTGAGAGGGTTGTGCAATTACGCCTAAGTCTTAAAAACTCCCCAAACGGGATATTGTCCTTCTGGGAGCGAGGATGGTTACTACCATATAATAAGAGTGTGTTTTTATCAGTAGGTTTGGAATATAACTCTACCTGCAGAGTATCTGTGACATTTTTGATTTTTATGTCTAAAAAGGCAACCTCAGAATCACTATAATGCGCCGTAAATTTCAAATTTGGATCTCCCAAATTGATCCATTCAAGGAAAAGCTCTAAATCCTGGCTGGCACCGTTCCAGACAAAGATGATATCGTCAATGTAACGGTGCCAGCAGGTAACATTTTCAAAAAATGGAGCCATCTCATTGTACACGTGTTTGGTTTCAAAGTCCCCAACATAGAGGCATGCCAGGCTCGGCGCACAGGCAGCCCCCATGCTGGTTCCTTTGATTTGGATGTAGGCTTCATCTTTGAATAAAAATATGTTGTTTTTAAGTACCATTTCTATACAAGACATAATGAAGCCCTTGTTGGCTCCCTCCAAGTCCTCATGATCTAAAATGTTCGAAATGACTCTTATGGTGTCATTCTTGGGGATATTCGTATAAAGGGCTTCAATGTCCAGGGTCACCAAAAGCTGGGTAACCCTGTTGAAGCCCTGCCCCTCAAACACTGAAATAGCGTGTGCTGTATCCTTCAAGTAAGATCTTTGTTTCTGGACAATCGGTTTAAGAAAGTGGTCTACATATTTACTCAAGGGCTCCAATAGTGATCCTACACTACTAACAATGGGCCTCATTGGTGGATCAGTGATACATTTGTGGATTTTGGGAAGTCCATAGATGGCCGGTGTCATGGGGTGAGAGTTCAATAAAAATTTATATTCATTTTCACATATCCATCCTAGTTCTCTCCCTTGATTTAAGAGTAATACCACCTCTTTTTTAAGGGCATCAATAGCTGTGAGGCATATGGGTTGATAATGTTCTCTCACATTTAACAGGTCTCGCATTCTCTTATCATAGTCTATGGTATCAAACACGACTACGCCTCCGCCTTTATCGGCAGGTTTGATAGTTATTTGATTGCATTCCTGTAATGTTTTTAATGCCTTTTTCTGATCAGGAGGGAGATTGTTGTTATAATATTTTGAAACAGCCTGCCTCATATTTTTTATTTCCATTTCCACCACTCTCTCAAATAATTCCACGTTTTTATTAACTTGGCCTAAGTTAGGAGTGAATGTGGATTTGGGTTTTAAACCTGATACATTAGGTGCAGGTTCATAATATTTATCCTCGAAAAATTTATTGAGCCTAATTTTTCTAAAAAAGCTTTTTAAGTCACTTTCTAACTCATATAAATTGTGCGGGGCACTTGGTGCAAAACTAAAACCTTTTTTTAAAATTTCATTTTCATCTTTGGTTAAACTCCTCTTAGATAGATTGATTATGCGCAGTTCATCTACCTCCAATACTGTCTGCTCCGAGTGGCTAGATATTCCTGTCCCGGATTCTGAGGTTGATGGTTCCTCAGGGGTTCTTGCCGGTTGTAGCCGCGGTAGCCCCTCAGTCCCCGATTTTGGCGTATTCCTAAAAAAGGTTCCCGTTCAAATGAGGGAGCTCCTCTCATATTTTTCTCCCTATCTTGTTCATCTTCGCTGCTGGAACCTGACGTTTCAGAGAATGTGACACGTTTGGTCCCCCCTCTTGAGTAGAGCGGTCGCGTATATTGTGGTCTTTCCCATTTGGGGTCATTTTTATTATTAAAATAATCTTTACCTATGTATGGATATACTACTTCAGCATTGTATCTCTCTACATCTTTCCTCAATTTTTTCGTTTTTTTATTAGTAAGATAATCCCTGTAGCCTTTTGCTTCCAACTCGAGTTCATCTAATTTGTTTTTAGCTTCCTCCAAAGCCGAATTTTGTTTAAAATGGGCTTCAAATTCATCGATTTGTTTTTTCTCAATGTCCAGAACTTCCTGGGCTGTTTCGATAATAAGAATGAGCCAATCTCGGCTACATCGGTTGGCTATATGTGTCCATGTTTCTATGAACTTAGGATTTTCTACAAAGAGCCCCGGTTCGTTTCTCACTTGAAGACCTATGGGGATCACTCCAGCTTTTAAGTATTCAATTAAAAATTCCGCATGGAGTTCCGTACGGATCAACTTCTTCTTTGCATTTAAGATTTTTATCAATTGTTCATGACTGCTGTTATTTAGAACATTAGTATTACTACTCCGTGGATTTTGGTTGATTAATCTATTAAATTGATCCTCGGAAAAACCAAAAGTTTTCAATTTATCCATAATTTCTTTTCAATGACCGCCTTTGATAAATAATAGGTCGGTATAAATATCAATCAACTTAAAGCGACCTCTCCAACCAACTGGTTGTGCTTATATGTTAGATATATGAGCGAGAGCGACCCCTTATATCTTCCAAGGGAATGGGGTACTAATATCACAACAAAAGATGCAATCCCTCTGCTGAGACACAGTGGTACAGTACTAGTATCGCATAGCACTACAATCAATCCAATTATACTCAAATCATCATGATATGTTACTCACATTTATTATGCAGAATTTTTTTTTAATTTTTTCAAAACAATTTTTGTACATGTATTTCATAAAAACAGATCATACATTTGCATGAATATTTAAAAACACAGAATTACACACCATATACTACTTGACAGATATTAAAAAAACATATAACAACCTGTTATGAGCCCGCATAACAGAAGACAACGTGAGACAGTATGCTTTGTCATTTGTTACACATCCTATTGGGTAATAAGTTAATGTCCGTAGTTTGTGATATATTACACAATTATATCTACTCCTGAAACCACGGTTCTCCCGAGATTGTGTAGTTGAGAAGCGTCGACGCGTTTCGATGGTAAATCTTATTAATCCATCTTTATCAAGACAAGTTTATAGGCTTTAAGTCCTCGTTATTAAATCCGGGACCTATTGAGAGAAAGAAAGTTTTTGTTTTATATCGCAATTATGGAATGAATACTCCATTCTCTGATTGCTAACTTAACCAGTGTCTCTCTAATTATCAAGCCTGGCTAATGATACATTCATGAATACTCTGTAGGGCACTCTTGCGTTATTCTATAATTATTAATGCTCCTAACTTGTGCAAAATATAATTGTTTTAAATATTATTGTTTTCAAGAGGAAACTATCCCCTTAATTCGTAAGGAGCCAGCACGGTGTGTATTATAGTCAGAGAAAACCACTTACTTCTCTATGTTGAAAAGCGTTGATCAATTTATATTGTCATTAATGATCCTGATATATGTTATACGTAGAGGAAACAGAGATCCGAGCTATCTGTCCTCATGGGCATCTCACCTAGTGTAAAAGATATAATGATATGTACTCGTGAGAAGCACTGCTTAAATGAAAGCTATGTTTATCTTATTACACAAGCAGCATATCCTGCTCCCATCTACCATCTGGCCCCTAGAGTTTTACCACCATGTTTATATTTTATAATCAGTAGTGCACAAAAAGACTACTTACTTGTCTGTTTCGAGTACGAATGTCCTAATATGTATTAAAAGCGGCGTGACGGGGATTCATAATAACTCTCCCACAATGGACGTCACTTGTTCACCAAAAAAACACAACGTGCGCAGATAATGGCGCCACGAGGCAGCTTGAAATAGCGTGACGGGGATCCGTAATAACTCTCCCTTAATATGCGTCACCTGTTACAAAAAACGTGTGTAAGTATTAGCGCTACACAGATAACATAACCAACTAACGGAGCATAGAGTCCCCTTTAATACGTTCTATCGTTTTTAGTTGCTAGTGCTCTCACCTCTAAGTTCGATGTTAACGGCTTCGAGTGCGGAAATGCTCCTGATTGCTCTCGCCTCGCCTACGCCTAAGGCGTCTGCTTATTTGTTAGTACTGCCAAAGGCTGTGATAGGTCGGTGAACCCACCAGACATATCACGTGTCATATGTATTTTTTTGTCGAGAAGATTTATCGAGGTAAACAGCACGGATTTTATGCAGAATGCGCATATTACGACTGCTAGTTAATACATACTCACATTGGCTAAAAAAGATCAAAACACACACGTGACTCAAACACGTGTTGTATATTTGTAACCAAGGAGATATATCGTTATTTTAATAAAGTGTGCCAAGCATCCCATTATATAAATGGTTGTGCGGAACATATCCCGACACAACTTCGCTGATGGGAATAACCTAATAGAGTGGGCAATCGAGGTCCTACTTTCATCATAACTAGTGGTTAATTATGTCACGTGATTCCGAGCGGAATGTTCTTTGAATGGCTTCCAACTTTGTTTTCACATTTGTTTGATAATCCTAGGGACATACACAAGGACATACCCAAAATCTCTTACATTTCGTTTACACATGTTATCTTATATACTTCTATACAGAACGTAAAACTATCCACATATTTCGGCACATTATAGTAATTGCAATATTAGGTGGATGTAATCAAGAACAAAAACAATTCTCCTTTTTATGTAATTTCCAATATGACTTGCAATCGTCAACCACGTATTTAGTAGAGACATAACTTATTCCATTACATATCACAACAATTATAGTTATACTTTCCTCATTTCCACTTATGTATTACAAATAATCCATATATAGGATATAAAAATAATAGTTTCTAAAATTTCAACAATCAATCATATCCACTGATGTGCTACAAATAGTCCATATATAGGATCTAACAATAGTATTTTCTAAAATTTCAACAATCAGTGGCGGCACATCATTCCTTAATCTGATTGCGATTATAGCTTCATAATAATCTCCTATATAACATGGAAAGAACTGACTAATACTACGTGAGCTCACATACTTTAGCAGTGTATCATTTTCTCAGGTAGCAATAATACTCATCCAGTCCTCCTTTGAGTTAAGTCCCTTCTCTACTGTATTAAGATGGCATATAAACCATTGTTCTCTCTTTTTTCTTTTTGTATTGACGTCACCGCCTCTTCTATTAACTGTCACTTTTTCTAGAATAAACCACTGGATTTGATCCCAATTGTGGTTCATTTCCAGAAAGTGATCTGTCAAAGGTGCATTCACTTTTCTTGTTTTAATTGCCGAATTGTGCTCCAACAGGCGGGTACGTAGCTCCCTACTCGTTTCGCCTACGTACCCAAGACCACACGGGCATATTAAAAAGTAAACGACATTCTTGCTACGACAGTTATTTAAACTTCTAGCCCAGATCGTTTTGTTATTGTGAGTGAGACTTTTTGCTTCGAGGCATAGAGGACAAATGGAGCACGTTCCACATTTGTAATTACCCTTTGCTTTGCCTCCTGTGACCATAGTTTGAATTTCATGTTTTTCGTCATATGTTCTAACTAACGAATTACGTATTGTTTTGTTACGCCTGAATGAAAACAGAGGCTTTTCTAAAATTGTTTCAGCTCCATAGTTTAAAATCTTCCAATTTTTATTCACAATATTTTTAATCCTATTACTAAGATTGGAAAATTGCGAAACAAAAACTATGCGTCCTGTTGTTTTATCATCTTTTTTCTCTTTATTGATCTCCAATAGCTGATCCCGATTATAGAATCTCGCTCTTTTGAACGAGTGTTTGATCAATTTGCTAGGATAGCCTCTAGCGGACAATTTTTTCTTCAGAGTTTCAGAATGGAGATAAAAGTCTGAGAGGGTTGTGCAATTACGCCTAAGTCTTAAAAACTCCCCAAACGGGATATTGTCCTTCTGGGAGCGAGGATGGTTACTACCATATAATAAGAGTGTGTTTTTATCAGTAGGTTTGGAATATAACTCTACCTGCAGAGTATCTGTGACATTTTTGATTTTTATGTCTAAAAAGGCAACCTCAGAATCACTATAATGCGCCGTAAATTTCAAATTTGGATCTCCCAAATTGATCCATTCAAGGAAAAGCTCTAAATCCTGGCTGGCACCGTTCCAGACAAAGATGATATCGTCAATGTAACGGTGCCAGCAAGTAACATTTTCAAAAAATGGAGCCATCTCATTGTACACGTGTTTGGTTTCAAAGTCCCCAACATAGAGGCATGCCAGGCTCGGCGCACAGGCAGCCCCCATGCTGGTTCCTTTGATTTGGATGTAGGCTTCATCTTTGAATAAAAATATGTTGTTTTTAAGTACCATTTCTATACAAGACATAATGAAGCCCTTGTTGGCTCCCTCCAAGTCCTCATGATCTAAAATGTTCGAAATGACTCTTATGGTGTCATTCTGGGGGATATTCGTATAAAGGGCTTCAATGTCCAGGGTCACCAAAAGCTGGGTAACCCTGTTGAAGCCCTGCCCCTCAAACACTGAAATAGCGTGTGCTGTATCCTTCAAGTAAGATCTTTGTTTCTGGACAATCGGTTTAAGAAAGTGGTCTACATATTTACTCAAGGGCTCCAATAGTGATCCTACACTACTAACAATGGGCCTCATTGGTGGATCAGTGATACATTTGTGGATTTTGGGAAGTCCATAGATGGCCGGTGTCATGGGGTGAGAGTTCAATAAAAATTTATATTCATTCTCACATATCCATCCTAGTTCTCTCCCTTGATTTAAGAGTAATACCACCTCTTTTTTAAGGGCATCAATAGCTGTGAGGCGTATGGGTTGATAATGTTCTCTCACATTTAACAGGTCTCGCATTCTCTTATCATAGTCTATGGTATCAAACACGACTACGCCTCCGCCTTTATCGGCAGGTTTGATAGTTATTTGATTGCATTCCTGTAATGTTTTTAATGCCTTTTTCTGATCAGGAGGGAGATTGTTGTTATAATATTTTGAAACAGCCTGCCTCATATTTTTTATTTCCATTTCCAGCACTCTCTCAAATAATTCCACGTTTTTATTAACTTGGCCTAAGTTAGGAGTGAATGTGGATTTGGGTTTTAAACCTGATACATTAGGTGCAGGTTCATAATATTTATCCTCGAAAAATGTATTGAGCCTAATTTTTCTAAAAAAGCTTTTTAAGTCACTTTCTAACTCATATAAATTGTGCGGGGCACTTGGTGCAGAACTAAAACCTTTTTTTAAAATTTCATTTTCATCTTTGGTTAAACTCCTCTTAGATAGATTGATTATGGGCAGTTCATCTACCTCCAATACTGTCTGCTCCGAGTGGCTAGATATTCCTGTCCCGGATTCTGAGGTTGATGGTTCCTCAGGGGTTCTTGCCGGTTGTAGCCGCGGTAGCCCCTCTGTCCCCGATTTTGGCGTCTGCCTAAAAAAGGTTCCCGTTCAAATGAGGGAGCTCCTCTCATATTTTTCTCCCTATCTTGTTCATCTTCGCTGCTGGAACCTGACGTTTCAGAGAATGTGACACGTTTGGTCCCCCCTCTTGAGTAGAGCGGTCGCGTATATTGTGGTCTTTCCCATTTGGGGTCATTTTTATTATTAATATAATCTTTACCTATGTATGGATATACTACTTCAGCATTGTATCTCTCTACATCTTTCCTCAATTTTTTCGTTTTTTTATTAGTAAGATAATCCCTGTAGCCTTTTGCTTCCAACTCGAGTTCCTCTAATTTGTTTTTAGCTTCCTCCAAAGCCGAATTTTGTTTAAAATGGGCTTCAAATTCATCGATTTGTTTTTTCTCAATGTCCAGAAGTTCCTGGGCTGTTTCGATAATAAGAATGAGCCAATCTCGGCTACATCGGTTGGCTATATGTGTCCATGTTTCTATGAACTTAGGATTTTCTACAAAGAGCCCCGGTTCGTTTCTCACTTGAAGACCTATGGGGATCACTCCAGCTTTTAAGTATTCAATTAAAAATTCCGCATGGAGTTCCGTACGGATCAACTTCTTCTTTGCATTTAAGATTTTTATCAATTGTTCATGACTGCTGTTATTTAGAACATTAGTATTACTACTCCGTGGATTTTGGTTGATTAATCTATTAAATTGATCCTCGGAAAAACCAAAAGTTTTCAATTTATCCATAATTTCTTTTCAATGACCGCCTTTGATAAATAATAGGTCGGTATAAATATCAATCAACTTAAAGCGACCTCTCCAACCAACTGGTTGTGCTTATATGTTAGATATATGAGCGAGAGCGACCCCTTATATCTTCCAAGGGAATGGGGTACTAATATCACAACAAAAGATGCAATCCCTCTGCTGAGACACAGTGGTACAGTACTAGTATCGCATAGCACTACAATCAATCCAATTATACTCAAATCATCATGATATGTTACTCACATTTATTATGCAGAATTTTTTTTTTATTTTTTCAAAACAATTTATGTACATGTATTTCATAAAAACAGATCATACATTTGCATGAATATTTAAAAACACAGAATTACACACCATATACTACTTGACAGATATTAAAAAAACATATAACAACCTGTTATGAGCCCGCATAACAGAAGACAACGTGAGACAGTATGCTTTGTCATTTGTTACACATCCTATTGGGTAATAAGTTAATGTCCGTAGTTTGTGATATATTACACAATTATATCTACTCCTGAAACCACGGTTCTCCCGAGATTGTGTAGTTGAGAAGCGTCGACGCGTTTCGATGGTAAATCTTATTAATCCATCTTTATCAAGACAAGTTTATAGGCTTTAAGTCCTCGTTATTAAATCCGGGACCTATTGAGAGAAAGAAAGTTTTTGTTTTATATCGCAATTATGGAATGAATACTCCATTCTCTGATTGCTAACTTAACCAGTGTCTCTCTAATTATCAAGCCTGGCTAATGATACATTCATGAATACTCTGTAGGGCACTCTTGCGTTATTCTATAATTATTAATGCTCCTAACTTGTGCAAAATATAATTGTTTTAAATATTATTGTTTTCAAGAGGAAACTATCCCCTTAATTCGTAAGGAGCCAGCACGGTGTGTATTATAGTCAGAGAAAACCACTTACTTCTCTATGTTGAAAAGCGTTGATCAATTTATATTGTCATTAATGATCCTGATATATGTTATACGTAGAGGAAACAGAGATCCGAGCTATCTGTCCTCATGGGCATCTCACCTAGTAAAAAAGATATAATGATATGTACTCGTGAGAAGCACTGCTTAAATGAAAGCTATGTTTATCTTATTACACAAGCAGCATATCCTGCTCCCATCTACCATCTGGCCCCTAGAGTTTTACCACCATGTTTATATTTTATAATCAGTAGTGCACAAAAAGACTACTTACTTGTCTGTTTCGAGTACGAATGTCCTAATATGTATTAAAAGCGGCGTGACGGGGATTCATAATAACTCTCCCACAATGGACGTCACTTGTTCACCAAAAAAACACAACGTGCGCAGATAATGGCGCCACGAGGCAGCTTGAAATAGCGTGACGGGGATCCGTAATAACTCTCCCTTAATATGCGTCACCTGTTACAAAATACGTGTGTAAGTATTAGCGCTACACAGATAACATATCCAACTAACGGAGCATAGAGTCCCCTTTAATACGTTCTATCGTTTTTAGTTGCTAGTGCTCTCACCTCTAAGTTCGATGTTAACGGCTTCGAGTGCGGAAATGCTCCTGATTGCTCTCGCCTCGCCTACGCCTAAGGCGTCTGCTTATTTGTTAGTACTGCCAAAGGCTGTGATAGGTCGGTGAACCCACCAGACATATCACGTGTCATATGTATTTTTTTGTCGAGAAGATTTATCGAGGTAAACAGCACGGATTTTATGCAGAATGCGCATAATACGACTGCTAGTTAATACATACTCACATTGGCTAAAAAAGATCAAAACACACACGTGACTCAAACACGTGTTGTATATTTGTAACCAAGGAGATATATCGTTATTTTAATAAAGTGTGCCAAGCATCCCATTATATAAATGGTTGTGCGGAACATATGCCGACACAACTTCGCTGATGGGAATAACCTAATAGAGTGGGCAATCGAGGTCCTACTTTCATCATAACTAGTGGTTAATTATGTCACGTGATTCCGAGCGGAATGTTCTTTGAATGGCTTCCAACTTTGTTTTCACATTTGTTTGATAATCCTAGGGACATACACAAGGACATACCCAAAATCTCTTACATTTCGTTTACACATGTTATCTTATATACTTCTATACAGAACGTAAAACTATCCACATATTTCGGCACATTATAGTAATTGCAATATTAGGTGGATGTAATCAAGAACAAAAACAATTCTCCTTTTTATGTAATTTCCAATATGACTTGCAATCGTCAACCACGTATTTAGTAGAGACATAACTTATTCCATTACATATCACAACAATTATAGTTATACTTTCCTCATTTCCACTTATGTATTACAAATAATCCATATATAGGATATAACAATAATAGTTTCTAAAATTTCAACAATCAATCATATCCACTGATGTGCTACAAATAGTCCATATATAGGATCTAACAATAGTATTTTCTAAAATTTCAACAATCAGTGGCGGCACATCATTCCTTAATCTGATTGCGATTATAGCTTCATAATAATCTCCTATATAACATGGAAAGAACTGACTAATACTACGTGAGCTCACATACTTTAGCAGTGTATCATTTTCTCAGGTAGCAATAATACTCATCCAGTCCTCCTTTGAGTTAAGTCCCTTCTCTACTGTATTAAGATGGCATATAAACCATTGTTCTCTCTTTTTTCTTTTTGTATTGACGTCACCGCCTCTTCTATTAACTGTCACTTTTTCTAGAATAAACCACTGGATTTGATCCCAATTGTGGTTCATTTCCAGAAAGTGATCTGTCAAAGGTGCATTCACTTTTCTTGTTTTAATTGCCGATTTGTGCTCCAACAGGCGGGTACGTAGCTCCCTACTCGTTTCGCCTACGTACCCAAGACCACACGGGCATATTAAAAAGTAAACGACATTCTTGCTACGACAGTTATTTAAACTTCTAGCCCAGATCGTTTTGTTATTGTGAGTGAGACTTTTTGCTTCGAGGCATAGAGGACAAATGGAGCACGTTCCACATTTGTAATTACCCTTTGCTTTGCCTCCTGTGACCATAGTTTGAATTTCATGTTTTTCGTCATATGTTCTAACTAACGAATTACGTATTGTTTTGTTACGCCTGAATGAAAACAGAGGCTTTTCTAAAATTGTTTCAGCTCCATAGTTTAAAATCTTCCAATTTTTATTCACAATATTTTTAATCCTATTACTAAGATTGGAAAATTGCGAAACAAAAACTATGCGTCCTGTTGTTTTATCATCTTTTTTCTCTTTATTGATCTCCAATAGCTGATCCCGATTATAGAATCTCGCTCTTTTGAACGAGTGTTTGATCAATTTGCTAGGATAGCCTCTAGCGGACAATTTTTTCTTCAGAGTTTCAGAATGGAGATAAAAGTCTGAGAGGGTTGTGCAATTACGCCTAAGTCTTAAAAACTCCCCAAACGGGATATTGTCCTTCTGGGAGCGAGGATGGTTACTACCATATAATAAGAGTGTGTTTTTATCAGTAGGTTTGGAATATAACTCTACCTGCAGAGTATCTGTGACATTTTTGATTTTTATGTCTAAAAAGGCAACCTCAGAATCACTCTAATGCGCCGTAAATTTCAAATTTGGATCTCCCAAATTGATCCATTCAAGGAAAAGCTCTAAATCCTGGCTGGCACCGTTCCAGACAAAGATGATATCGTCAATGTAACGGTGCCAGCAGGTAACATTTTCAAAAAATGGAGCCATCTCATTGTACACGTGTTTGGTTTCAAAGTCCCCAACATAGAGGCATGCCAGGCTCGGCGCACAGGCAGCCCCCATGCTGGTTCCTTTGATTTGGATGTAGGCTTCATCTTTGAATAAAAATATGTTGTTTTTAAGTACCATTTCTATACAAGACATAATGAAGCCCTTGTTGGCTCCCTCCAAGTCCTCATGATCTAAAATGTTCGAAATGACTCTTATGGTGTCATTCTTGGGGATATTCGTATAAAGGGCTTCAATGTCCAGGGTCACCAAAAGCTGGGTAACCCTGTTGAAGCCCTGCCCCTCAAACACTGAAATAGCGTGTGCTGTATCCTTCAAGTAAGATCTTTGTTTCTGGACAATCGGTTTAAGAAAGTGGTCTACATATTTACTCAAGGGCTCCAATAGTGATCCTACACTACTAACAATGGGCCTCATTGGTGGATCAGTGATACATTTGTGGATTTTGGGAAGTCCATAGATGGCCGGTGTCATGGGGTGAGAGTTCAATAAAAATTTATATTCATTCTCACATATCCATCCTAGTTCTCTCCCTTGATTTAAGAGTAATACCACCTCTTTTTTAAGGGCATCAATAGCTGTGAGGCGTATGGGTTGATAATGTTCTCTCACATTTAACAGGTCTCGCATTCTCTTATCATAGTCTATGGTATCAAACACGACTACGCCTCCGCCTTTATCGGCAGGTTTGATAGTTATTTGATTGCATTCCTGTAATGTTTTTAATGCCTTTTTCTGATCAGGAGGGAGATTGTTGTTATAATATTTTGAAACAGCCTGCCTCATATTTTTTATTTCCATTTCCACCACTCTCTCAAATAATTCCACATTTTTATTAACTTGGCCTAAGTTAGGAGTGAATGTGGATTTGGGTTTTAAACCTGATACATTAGGTGCAGGTTCATAATATTTATCCTCGAAAAATTTATTGAGCCTAATTTTTCTAAAAAAGCTTTTTAAGTCACTTTCTAACTCATATAAATTGTGCGGGGCACTTGGTGCAAAACTAAAACCTTTTTTTAAAATTTCATTTTCATCTTTGGTTAAACTCCTCTTAGATAGATTGATTATGGGCAGTTCATCTACCTCCAATACTGTCTGCTCCGAGTGGCTAGATATTCCTGTCCCGGATTCTGAGGTTGATGGTTCCTCAGGGGTTCTTGCCGGTTGTAGCCGCGGTAGCCCCTCTGTCCCCGATTTTGGCGTCTGCCTAAAAAAGGTTCCCGTTCAAATGAGGGAGCTCCTCTCATATTTTTCTCCCTATCTTGTTCATCTTCGCTGCTGGAACCTGACGTTTCAGAGAATGTGACACGTTTGGTCCCCCCTCTTGAGTAGAGCGGTCGCGTATATTGTGGTCTTTCCCATTTGGGGTCATTTTTATTATTAAAATAATCTTTACCTATGTATGGATATACTACTTCAGCATTGTATCTCTCTACATCTTTCCTCAATGTTTTCGTTTTTTTATTAGTAAGATAATCCCTGTAGCCTTTTGCTTCCAACTCGAGTTCCTCTAATTTGTTTTTAGCTTCCTCCAAAGCCGAATTTTGTTTAAAATGGGCTTCAAATTCATCGATTTGTTTTTTCTCAATGTCCAGAAGTTCCTGGGCTGTTTCGATAATAAGAATGAGCCAATCTCGGCTACATCGGTTGGCTATATGTGTCCATGTTTCTATGAACTTAGGATTTTCTACAAAGAGCCCCGTTTCGTTTCTCACTTGAAGACCTATGGGGATCACTCCAGCTTTTAAGTATTCAATTAAAAATTCCGCATGGAGTTCCGTACGGATCAACTTCTTCTTTGCATTTAAGATTTTTATCAATTGTTCATGACTGCTGTTATTTAGAACATTAGTATTACTACTCCGTGGATTTTGGTTGATTAATCTATTAAATTGATCCTCGGAAAAACCAAAAGTTTTCAATTTATCCATAATTTCTTTTCAATGACCGCCTTTGATAAATAATAGGTCGGTATAAATATCAATCAACTTAAAGCGACCTCTCCAACCAACTGGTTGTGCTTATATGTTAGATATATGAGCGAGAGCGACCCCTTATATCTTCCAAGGGAATGGGGTACTAATATCACAACAAAAGATGCAATCCCTCTGCTGAGACACAGTGGTACAGTACTAGTATCGCATAGCACTACAATCAATCCAATTATACTCAAATCATCATGATATGTTACTCACATTTATTATGCAGAATTTTTTTTTAATTTTTTCAAAACAATTTATGTACATGTATTTCATAAAAACAGATCATACATTTGCATGAATATTTAAAAACACAGAATTACACACCATATACTACTTGACAGATATTAAAAAAACATATAACAACCTGTTATGAGCCCGCATAACAGAAGACAACGTGAGACAGTATGCTTTGTCATTTGTTACACATCCTATTGGGTAATAAGTTAATGTCCGTAGTTTGTGATATATTACACAATTATATCTACTCCTGAAACCACGGTTCTCCCGAGATTGTGTAGTTGAGAAGCGTCGACGCGTTTCGATGGTAAATCTTATTAATCCATCTTTATCAAGACAAGTTTATAGGCTTTAAGTCCTCGTTATTAAATCCGGGACCTATTGAGAGAAAGAAAGTTTTTGTTTTATATCGCAATTATGGAATGAATACTCCATTCTCTGATTGCTAACTTAACCAGTGTCTCTCTAATTATCAAGCCTGGCTAATGATACATTCATGAATACTCTGTAGGGCACTCTTGCGTTATTCTATAATTATTAATGCTCCTAACTTGTGCAAAATATAATTGTTTTAAATATTATTGTTTTCAAGAGGAAACTATCCCCTTAATTCGTAAGGAGCCAGCACGGTGTGTATTATAGTCAGAGAAAACCACTTACTTCTCTATGTTGAAAAGCGTTGATCAATTTATATTGTCATTAATGATCCTGATATATGTTATACCTAGAGGAAACAGAGATCCGAGCTATCTGTCCTCATGGGCATCTCACCTAGTGTAAAAGATATAATGATATGTACTCGTGAGAAGCACTGCTTAAATGAAAGCTATGTTTATCTTATTACACAAGCAGCATATCCTGCTCCCATCTACCATCTGGCCCCTAGAGTTTTACCACCATGTTTATATTTTATAATCAGTAGTGCACAAAAAGACTACTTACTTGTCTGTTTCGAGTACGAATGTCCTAATATGTATTAAAAGCGGCGTGACGGGGATTCATAATAACTCTCCCACAATGGACGTCACTTGTTCACCAAAAAAACACAACGTGCGCAGATAATGGCGCCACGAGGCAGCTTGAAATAGCGTGACGGGGATCCGTAATAACTCTCCCTTAATATGCGTCACCTGTTACAAAAAACGTGTGTAAGTATTAGCGCTACACAGATAACATAACCAACTAACGGAGCATAGAGTCCCCTTTAATACGTTCTATCGTTTTTAGTTGCTAGTGCTCTCACCTCTAAGTTCGATGTTAACGGCTTCGAGTGCGGAAATGCTCCTGATTGCTCTCGCCTCGCCTACGCCTAAGGCGTCTGCTTATTTGTTAGTACTGCCAAAGGCTGTGATAGGTCGGTGAACCCACCAGACATATCACGTGTCATATGTATTTTTTTGTCGAGAAGATTTATCGAGGTAAACAGCACGGATTTTATGCAGAATGCGCATAATACGACTGCTAGTTAATACATACTCACATTGGCTAAAAAAGATCAAAACACACACGTGACTCAAACACGTGTTGTATATTTGTAACCAAGGAGATATATCGTTATTTTAATAAAGTGT
Organism: Triturus cristatus; assembly: GCF_964204655.1. Classification (NCBI taxonomy): domain Eukaryota; kingdom Metazoa; phylum Chordata; class Amphibia; order Caudata; family Salamandridae; genus Triturus; species Triturus cristatus. Next base: position 671,815,710 of record NC_140579.1, on the reverse strand, counting down.
GCCAAGCATCCCATTATATAAATGGTTGTGCGGAACATATCCCGACACAACTTCGCTGATGGGAATAACCTAATAGAGTGGGCAATCGAGGTCCTACTTTCATCATAACTAGTGGTTAATTATGTCACGTGATTCCGAGCGGAATGTTCTTTGAATGGCTTCCAACTTTGTTTTCACATTTGTTTGATAATCCTAGGGACATACACAAGGACATACCCAAAATCTCTTACATTTCGTTTACACATGTTATCTTATATACTTCTATACAGAACGTAAAACTATCCACATATTTCGGCACATTATAGTAATTGCAATATTAGGTGGATGTAATCAAGAACAAAAACAATTCTCCTTTTTATGTAATTTCCAATATGACTTGCAATCGTCAACCACGTATTTAGTAGAGACATAACTTATTCCATTACATATCACAACAATTATAGTTATACTTTCCTCATTTCCACTTATGTATTACAAATAATCCATATATAGGATATAACAATAATAGTTTCTAAAATTTCAACAATCAATCATATCCACTGATGTGCTACAAATAGTCCATATATAGGATCTAACAATAGTATTTTCTAAAATTTCAACAATCAGTGGCGGCACATCATTCCTTAATCTGATTGCGATTATAGCTTCATAATAATCTCCTATATAACATGGAAAGAACTGACTAATACTACGTGAGCTCACATACTTTAGCAGTGTATCATTTTCTCAGGTAGCAATAATACTCATCCAGTCCTCCTTTGAGTTAAGTCCCTTCTCTACTGTATTAAGATGGCATATAAACCATTGTTCTCTCTTTTTTCTTTTTGTATTGACGTCACCGCCTCTTCTATTAACTGTCACTTTTTCTAGAATAAACCACTGGATTTGATCCCAATTGTGGTTCATTTCCAGAAAGTGATCTGTCAAAGGTGCATTCACTTTTCTTGTTTTAATTGCCGATTTGTGCTCCAACAGGCGGGTACGTAGCTCCCTACTCGTTTCGCCTACGTACCCAAGACCACACGGGCATATTAAAAAGTAAACGACATTCTTGCTACGACAGTTATTTAAACTTCTAGCCCAGATCGTTTTGTTATTGTGAGTGAGACTTTTTGCTTCGAGGCATAGAGGACAAATGGAGCACGTTCCACATTTGTAATTACCCTTTGCTTTGCCTCCTGTGTCCATAGTTTGAATTTCATGTTTTTCGTCATATGTTCTAACTAACGAATTACGTATTGTTTTGTTACGCCTGAATGAAAACAGAGGCTTTTCTAAAATTGTTTCAGCTCCATAGTTTAAAATCTTCCTATTTTTATTCACAATATTTTTAATCCTATTACTAAGATTGGAAAATTGCGAAACAAAAACTATGCGTCCTGTTGTTTTATCATCTTTTTTCTCTTTATTGATCTCCAATAGCTGATCCCGATTATAGAATCTCGCTCTTTTGAACGAGTGTTTGATCAATTTGCTAGGATAGCCTCTAGCGGACAATTTTTTCTTCAGAGTTTCAGAATGGAGATAAAAGTCTGAGAGGGTTGTGCAATTACGCCTAAGTCTTAAAAACTCCCCAAACGGGATATTGTCCTTCTGGGAGCGAGGATGGTTACTACCATATAATAAGAGTGTGTTTTTATCAGTAGGTTTGGAATATAACTCTACCTGCAGAGTATCTGTGACATTTTTGATTTTTATGTCTAAAAAGGCAACCTCAGAATCACTATAATGCGCCGTAAATTTCAAATTTGGATCTCCCAAATTGATCCATTCAAGGAAAAGCTCTAAATCCTGGCTGGCACCGTTCCAGACAAAGATGATATCGTCAATGTAACGGTGCCAGCAGGTAACATTTTCAAAAAATTGAGCCATCTCATTGTACACGTGTTTGGTTTCAAAGTCCCCAACATAGAGGCATGCCAGGCTCGGCGCACAGGCAGCCCCCATGCTGGTTCCTTTGATTTGGATGTAGGCTTCATCTTTGAATAAAAATATGTTGTTTTTAAGTACCATTTCTATACAAGACATAATGAAGCCCTTGTTGGCTCCCTCCAAGTCCTCATGATCTAAAATGTTCGAAATGACTCTTATGGTGTCATTCTTGGGGATATTCGTATAAAGGGCTTCAATGTCCAGGGTCACCAAAAGCTGGGTAACCCTGTTGAAGCCCTGCCCCTCAAACACTGAAATAGCGTGTGCTGTATCCTTCAAGTAAGATCTTTGTTTCTGGACAATCGGTTTAAGAAAGTGGTCTACATATTTACTCAAGGGCTCCAATAGTGATCCTACACTACTAACAATGGGCCTCATTGGTGGATCAGTGATACATTTGTGGATTTTGGGAAGTCCATAGATGGCCGGTGTCATGGGGTGAGAGTTCAATAAAAATGTATATTCATTCTCACATATCCATCCTAGTTCTCTCCCTTGATTTAAGAGTAATACCACCTCTTTTTTAAGGGCATCAATAGCTGTGAGGCGTATGGGTTGATAATGTTCTCTCACATTTAACAGGTCTCGCATTCTCTTATCATACTCTATGGTATCAAACACGACTACGCCTCCGCCTTTATCGGCAGGTTTGATAGTTATTTGATTGCATTCCTGTAATGTTTTTAATGCCTTTTTCTGATCAGGAGGGAGATTGTTGTTATAATATTTTGAAACAGCCTGCCTCATATTTTTTATTTCCATTTCCACCACTCTCTCAAATAATTCCACGTTTTTATTAACATGGCCTAAGTTAGGAGTGAATGTGGATTTGGGTTTTAAACCTGATACATTAGGTGCAGGTTCATAATATTTATCCTCGAAAAATTTATTGAGCCTAATTTTTCTAAAAAAGCTTTTTAAGTCACTTTCTAACTCATATAAATTGTGCGGGGCACTTGGTGCAAAACTAAAACCTTTTTTTAAAATTTCATTTTCATCTTTGGTTAAACTCCTCTTAGATAGATTGATTATGGGCAGTTCATCTACCTCCAATACTGTCTGCTCCGAGTGGCTAGATATTCCTGTCCCGGATTCTGAGGTTGATGGTTCCTCAGGGGTTCTTGCCGGTTGTAGCCGCGGTAGCCCCTCTGTCCCCGATTTTGGCGTCTGCCTAAAAAAGGTTCCCGTTCAAATGAGGGAGCTCCTCTCATATTTTTCTCCCTATCTTGTTCATCTTCGCTGCTGGAACCTGACGTTTCAGAGAATGTGACACGTTTGGTCCCCCCTCTTGAGTAGAGCGGTCGCGTATATTGTGGTCTTTCCCATTTGGGGTCATTTTTATTATTAAAATAATCTTTACCTATGTATGGATATACTACTTCAGCATTGTATCTCTCTACATCTTTCCTCAATTTTTTCGTTTTTTTCTTAGTAAGATAATCCCTGTAGCCTTTTGCTTCCAACTCGAGTTCCTCTAATTTGTTTTTAGCTTCCTCCAAAGCCGAATTTTGTTTAAAATGGGCTTCAAATTCATCGATTTGTTTTTTCTCAATGTCCAGAAGTTCCTGGGCTGTTTCGATAATAAGAATGAGCCAATCTCGGCTACATCGGTTGGCTATATGTGTCCATGTTTCTATGAACTTAGGATTTTCTACAAAGAGCCCCGGTTCGTTTCTCACTTGAAGACCTATGGGGATCACTCCAGCTTTTAAGTATTCAATTAAAAATTCCGCATGGAGTTCCATACGGATCAACTTCTTCTTTGCATTTAAGATTTTTATCAATTGTTCATGACTGCTGTTATTTAGAACATTAGTATTACTACTCCGTGGATTTTGGTTGATTAATCTATTAAATTGATCCTCGGAAAAACCAAAAGTTTTCAATTTATCCATAATTTCTTTTCAATGACCGCCTTTGATAAATAATAGGTCGGTATAAATATCAATCAACTTAAAGCGACCTCTCCAACCAACTGGTTGTGCTTATATGTTAGATATATGAGCGAGAGCGACCCCTTATATCTTCCAAGGGAATGGGGTACTAATATCACAACAAAAGATGCAATCCCTCTGCTGAGACACAGTGGTACAGTACTAGTATCGCATAGCACTACAATCAATCCAATTATACTCAAATCATCATGATATGTTACTCACATTTATTATGCAGATTTTTTTTTTAATTTTTTCAAAACAATTTATGTACATGTATTTCATAAAAACAGATCATACATTTGCATGAATATTTAAAAACACAGAATTACACACCATATACTACTTGACAGATATTAAAAAAACATATAACAACCTGTTATGAGCCCGCATAACAGAAGACAACGTGAGACAGTATGCTTTGTCATTTGTTACACATCCTATTGGGTAATAAGTTAATGTCCGTAGTTTGTGATATATTACACATTTATATCTACTCCTGAAACCACGGTTCTCCCGAGATTGTGTAGTTGAGAAGCGTCGACGCGTTTCGATGGTAAATCTTATTAATCCATCTTTATCAAGACAAGTTTATAGGCTTTAAGTCCTCGTTATTAAATACGGGACCTATTGAGAGAAAGAAAGTTTTTGTTTTATATCGCAATTATGGAATGAATACTCCATTCTCTGATTGCTAACTTAACCAGTGTCTCTCTAATTATCAAGCCTGGCTAATGATACATTCATGAATACTCTGTAGGGCACTCTTGCGTTATTCTATAATTATTAATGCTCCTAACTTGTGCAAAATATAATTGTTTTAAATATTATTGTTTTCAAGAGGAAACTATCCCCTTAATTCGTAAGGAGCCAGCACGGTGTGTATTATAGTCAGAGAAAACCACTTACTTCTCTATGTTGAAAAGCGTTGATCAATTTATATTGTCATTAATGATCCTGATATATGTTATACGTAGAGGAAACAGAGATCCGAGCTATCTGTCCTCATGGGCATCTCACCTAGTGTAAAAGATATAATGATATGTACTCGTGAGAAGCACTGCTTAAATTAAAGCTATGTTTATCTTATTACACAAGCAGCATATCCTGCTCCCATCTACCATCTGGCCCCTAGAGTTTTACCACCATGTTTATATTTTATAATCAGTAGTGCACAAAAAGACTACTTACTTGTCTGTTTCGAGTACGAATGTCCTAATATGTATTAAAAGCGGCGTGACGGGGATTCATAATAACTCTCCCACAATGGACGTCACTTGTTCACCAAAAAAACACAACGTGCGCAGATAATGGCGCCACGAGGCAGCTTGAAATAGCGTGACGGGGATCCGTAATAACTCTCCCTTAATATGCGTCACCTGTTACAAAAAACGTGTGTAAGTATTAGCGCTACACAGATAACATATCCAACTAACGGAGCATAGAGTCCCCTTTAATACGTTCTATCGTTTTTAGTTGCTAGTGCTCTCACCTCTAAGTTCGATGTTAACGGCTTCGAGTGCGGAAATGCTCCTGATTGCTCTCGCCTCGCCTACGCCTAAGGCGTCTGCTTATTTGTTAGTACTGCCAAAGGCTGTGATAGGTCGGTGAACCCACCAGACATATCACGTGTCATATGTATTTTTTTGTCGAGAAGATTTATCGAGGTAAACAGCACGGATTTTATGCAGAATGCGCATAATACGACTGCTAGTTAATACATACTCACATTGGCTAAAAAAGATAAAAACACACACGTGACTCAAACACGTGTTGTATATTTGTAACCAAGGAGATATATCGTTATTTTAATAAAGTGTGCCAAGCATCCCATTATATAAATGGTTGTGCGGAACATATGCCGACACAACTTCGCTGATGGGAATAACCTAATAGAGTGGGCAATCGAGGTCCTACTTTCATCATAACTAGTGGTTAATTATGTCACGTGATTCCGAGCGGAATGTTCTTTGAATGGCTTCCAACTTTGTTTTCACATTTGTTTGATAATCCTAGGGACATACACAAGGACATACCCAAAATCTCTTACATTTCGTTTACACATGTTATCTTATATACTTCTATACAGAACGTAAAACTATCCACATATTTCGGCACATTATAGTAATTGCAATATTAGGTGGATGTAATCAAGAACAAAAACAATTCTCCTTTTTATGTAATTTCCAATATGACTTGCAATCGTCAACCACGTATTTAGTAGAGACATAACTTATTCCATTACATATCACAACAATTATAGTTATACTTTCCTCATTTCCACTTATGTATTACAAATAATCCATATATAGGATATAACAATAATAGTTTCTAAAATTTCAACAATCAATCATATCCACTGATGTGCTACAAATAGTCCATATATAGGATCTAACAATAGTATTTTCTAAAATTTCAACAATCAGTGGCGGCACATCATTCCTTAATCTGATTGCGATTATAGCTTCATAATAATCTCCTATATAACATGGAAAGAACTGACTAATACTACGTGAGCTCACATACTTTAGCAGTGTATCATTTTCTCAGGTAGCAATAATACTCATCCAGTCCTCCTTTGAGTTAAGTCCCTTCTCTACTGTATTAAGATGGCATATAAACCATTGTTCTCTCTTTTTTCTTTTTGTATTGACGTCACCGCCTCTTCTATTAACTGTCACTTTTTCTAGAATAAACCACTGGATTTGATCCCAATTGTGGTTCATTTCCAGAAAGTGATCTGTCAAAGGTGCATTCACTTTTCTTGTTTTAATTGCCGATTTGTGCTCCAACAGGCGGGTACGTAGCTCCCTACTCGTTTCGCCTACGTACCCAAGACCACACGGGCATAATAAAAAGTAAACGACATTCTTGCTACGACAGTTATTTAAACTTCTAGCCCAGATCGTTTTGTTATTGTGAGTGAGACTTTTTGCTTCGAGGCATAGAGGACAAATGGAGCACGTTCCACATTTGTAATTACCCTTTGCTTTGCCTCCTGTGACCATAGTTTGAATTTCATGTTTTTCGTCATATGTTCTAACTAACGAATTACGTATTGTTTTGTTACGCCTGAATGAAAACAGAGGCTTTTCTAAAATTGTTTCAGCTCCATAGTTTAAAATCTTCCAATTTTTATTCACAATATTTTTAATCCTATTACTAAGATTGGAAAATTGCGAAACAAAAACTATGCGTCCTGTTGTTTTATCATCTTTTTTCTCTTTATTGATCTCCAATAGCTGATCCCGATTATAGAATCTCGCTCTTTTGAACGAGTGTTTGATCAATTTGCTAGGATAGCCTCTAGCAGACAATTTTTTCTTCAGAGTTTCAGAATGGAGATAAAAGTCTGAGAGGGTTGTGCAATTACGCCTAAGTCTTAAAAACTCCCCAAACGGGATATTGTCCTTCTGGGAGCGAGGATGGTTACTACCATATAATAAGAGTGTGTTTTTATCAGTAGGTTTGGAATATAACTCTACCTGCAGAGTATCTGTGACATTTTAGATTTTTATGTCTAAAAAGGCAACCTCAGAATCACTCTAATGCGCCGTAAATTTCAAATTTGGATCTCCCAAATTGATCCATTCAAGGAAAAGCTCTAAATCCTGGCTGGCACCGTTCCAGACAAAGATGATATCGTCAATGTAACGGTGCCAGCAGGTAACATTTTCAAAAAATGGAGCCATCTCATTGTACACGTGTTTGGTTTCAAAGTCCCCAACATAGAGGCATGCCAGGCTCGGCGCACAGGCAGCCCCCATGCTGGTTCCTTTGATTTGGATGTAGGCTTCATCTTTGAATAAAAATATGTTGTTTTTAAGTACCATTTCTATACAAGACATAATGAAGCCCTTGTTGGCTCCCTCCAAGTCCTCATGATCTAAAATGTTCGAAATGACTCTTATGGTGTCATTCTGGGGGATATTCGTATAAAGGGCTTCAATGTCCAGGGTCACCAAAAGCTGGGTAACCCTGTTGAAGCCCTGCCCCTCAAACACTGAAATAGCGTGTGCTGTATCCTTCAAGTAAGATCTTTGTTTCTGGACAATCGGTTTAAGAAAGTGGTCTACATATTTACTCAAGGGCTCCAATAGTGATCCTACACTACTAACAATGGGCCTCATTGGTGGATCAGTGATACATTTGTGGATTTTGGGAAGTCCATAGGTGGCCGGTGTCATGGGGTGAGAGTTCAATAAAAATGTATATTCATTCTCACATATCCATCCTAGTTCTCTCCCTTGATTTAAGAGTAATACCACCTCTTTTTTAAGGGCATCAATAGCTGTGAGGCGTATGGGTTGATAATGTTCTCTCACATTTAACAGGTCTCGCATTCTCTTATCATAGTCTATGGTATCAAACACGACTACGCCTCCGCCTTTATCGGCAGGTTTGATAGTTATTTGATTGCATTCCTGTAATGTTTTTAATGCCTTTTTCTGATCAGGAGGGAGATTGTTGTTATAATATTTTGAAACAGCCTGCCTCATATTTTTTATTTCCATTTCCACCACTCTCTCAAATAATTCCACGTTTTTATTAACTTGGCCTAAGTTAGGAGTGAATGTGGATTTGGGTTTTAAACCTGATACATTAGGTGCAGGTTCATAATATTTATCCTCGAAAAATTTATTGAGCCTAATTTTTCTAAAAAAGCTTTTTAAGTCACTTTCTAACTCATATAAATTGTGCGGGGCACTTGGTGCAAAACTAAAACCTTTTTTTAAAATTTCATTTTCATCTTTGGTTAAACTCCTCTTAGATAGATTGATTATGGGCAGTTCATCTACCTCCAATACTGTCTGCTCCGAGTGGCTAGATATTCCTGTCCCGGATTCTGAGGTTGATGGTTCCTCAGGGGTTCTTGCCGGTTGTAGCCGCGGTAGCCCCACTGTCCCCGATTTTGGCGTCTGCCTAAAAAAAGGTTCCCGTTCAAATGAGGGAGCTCCTCTCATATTTTTCTCCCTATCTTGTTCATCTTCGCTGCTGGAACCTGACGTTTCAGAGAATGTGACACGTTTGGTCCCCCCTCTTGAGTAGAGCGGTCGCGTATATTGTGGTCTTTCCCATTTGGGGTCATTTTTATTATTAAAATAATCTTTACCTATGTATGGATATACTACTTCAGCATTGTATCTCTCTACATCTTTCCTCAATTTTTTCGTTTTTTTCTTAGTAAGATAATCCCTGTAGCCTTTTGCTTCCAACTCGAGTTCCTCTAATTTGTTTTTAGCTTCCTCCAAAGCCGAATTTTGTTTAAAATGGGCTTCAAATTCATCGATTTGTTTTTTCTCAATGTCCAGAAGTTCCTGGGCTGTTTTGATAATAAGAATGAGCCAATCTCGGCTACATCGGTTGGCTATATGTGTCCATGTTTCTATGAACTTAGGATTTTCTACAAAGAGCCCCGATTCGTTTCTCACTTGAAGACCTATGGGGATCACTCCAGCTTTTAAGTATTCAATTAAAAATTCCGCATGGAGTTCCGTACGGATCAACTTCTTCTTTGCATTTAAGATTTTTATCAATTGTTCATGACTGCTGTTATTTAGAACATTAGTATTACTACTCCGTGGATTTTGGTTGATTAATCTATTAAATTGATCCTCGGAAAAACCAAAAGTTTTCAATTTATCCATAATTTCTTTTCAATGACCGCCTTTGATAAATAATAGGTCGGTATAAATATCAATCAACTTAAAGCGACCTCTCCAACCAACTGGTTGTGCTTATATGTTAGATATATGAGCGAGAGCGACCCCTTATATCTTCCAAGGGAATGGGGTACTAATATCACAACAAAAGATGCAATCCCTCTGCTGAGACACAGTGGTACAGTACTAGTATCGCATAGCACTACAATCAATCCAATTATACTCAAATCATCATGATATGTTACTCACATTTATTATGCAGAATTTTTTTTTAATTTTTTCAAAACAATTTATGTACATGTATTTCATAAAAACAGATCATACATTTGCATGAATATTTAAAAACACAGAATTACACACCATATACTACTTGACAGATATTAAAAAAACATATAACAACCTGTTATGAGCCCGCATAACAGAAGACAACGTGAGACAGTATGCTTTGTCATTTGTTACACATCCTATTGGGTAATAAGTTAATGTCCGTAGTTTGTGATATATTACACAATTATATCTACTCCTGAAACCACGGTTCTCCCGAGATTGTGTAGTTGAGAAGCGTCGACGCGTTTCGATGGTAAATCTTATTAATCCATCTTTATCAAGACAAGTTTATAGGCTTTAAGTCCTCGTTATTAAATCCGGGACCTATTGAGAGAAAGAAAGTTTTTGTTTTATATCGCAATTATGGAATGAATACTCCATTCTCTGATTGCTAACTTAACCAGTGTCTCTCTAATTATCAAGCCTGGCTAATGATACATTCATGAATACTCTGTAGGGCACTCTTGCGTTATTCTATAATAATTAATGCTCCTAACTTGTGCAAAATATAATTGTTTTAAATATTATTGTTTTCAAGAGGAAACTATCCCCTTAATTCGGAAGGAGCCAGCACGGTGTGTATTATAGTCAGAGAAAACCACTTACTTCTCTATGTTGAAAAGCGTTGATCAATTTATATTGTCATTAATGATCCTGATATATGTTATACGTAGAGGAAACAGAGATCCGAGCTATCTGTCCTCATGGGCATCTCACCTAGTGTAAAAGATATAATGATATGTACTCGTGAGAAGCACTGCTTAAATGAAAGCTATGTTTATCTTATTACACAAGCAGCATATCCTGCTCCCATCTACCATCTGGCCCCTAGAGTTTTACCACCATGTTTATATTTTATAATCAGTAGTGCACAAAAAGACTACTTACTTGTCTGTTTCGAGTACGAATGTCCTAATATGTATTAAAAGCGGCGTGACGGGGATTCATAATAACTCTCCCACAATGGACGTCACTTGTTCACCAAAAAAACACAACGTGCGCAGATAATGGCGCCACGAGGCAGCTTGAAATAGCGTGACGGGGATCCGTAATAACTCTCCCTTAATATGCGTCACCTGTTACAAAAAACGTGTGTAAGTATTAGCGCTACACAGATAACATATCCAACTAACGGAGCATAGAGTCCCCTTTAATACGTTCTATCGTTTTTAGTTGCTAGTGCTCTCACCTCTAAGTTCGATGTTAACGGCTTCGAGTGCGGAAATGCTCCTGATTGCTCTCGCCTCGCCTACGCCTAAGGCGTCTGCTTATTTGTTAGTACTGCCAAAGGCTGTGATAGGTCGGTGAACCCACCAGACATATCACGTGTCATATGTATTTTTTTGTCGAGAAGATTTATAGAGGTAAACAGCACGGATTTTATGCAGAATGCGCATAATACGACTGCTAGTTAATACATACTCACATTGGCTAAAAAAGATCAAAACACACACGTGACTCAAACACGTGTTGTATATTTGTAACCAAGGAGATATATCGTTATTTTAATAAAGTGTGCCAAGCATCCCATTATATAAATGGTTGTGCGGAACATATGCTGACACAACTTCGCTGATGGGAATAACCTAATAGAGTGGGCAATCGAGGTCCTACTTTCATCATAACTAGTGGTTAATTATGTCACGTGATTCCGAGCGGAATGTTCTTTGAATGGCTTCCAACTTTGTTTTCACATTTGTTTGATAATCCTAGGGACATACACAAGGACATACCCAAAATCTCTTCCATTTCGTTTACACATGTTATCTTATATACTTCTATACAGAACGTAAAACTATCCACATATTTCGGCACATTATAGTAATTGCAATATTAGGTGGATGTAATCAAGAACAAAAACAATTCTCCTTTTTATGTAATTTCCAATATGACTTGCAATCGTCAACCACGTATTTAGTAGAGACATAACTTATTCCATTACATATCACAACAATTATAGTTATACTTTCCTCATTTCCACTTATGTATTACAAATAATCCATATATAGGATATAACAATAATAGTTTCTAAAATTTCAACAATCAATCATATCCACTGATGTGCTACAAATAGTCCATATATAGGATCTAACAATAGTATTTTCTAAAATTTCAACAATCAATGGCGGCACATCATTCCTTAATCTGATTGCGATTATAGCTTCATAATAATCTCCTATATAACATGGAAAGAACTGACTAATACTACGTGAGCTCACATACTTTAGCAGTGTATCATTTTCTCAGGTAGCAATAATACTCATCCAGTCCTCCTTTGAGTTAAGTCCCTTCTCTACTGTATTAAGATGGCATATAAACCATTGTTCTCTCTTTTTTCTTTTTGTATTGACGTCACCGCCTCTTCTATTAACTGTCACTTTTTCTAGAATAAACCACTGGATTTGATCCCAATTGTGGTTCATTTCCAGAAAGTGATCTGTCAAAGGTGCATTCACTTTTCTTGTTTTAATTGCCGATTTGTGCTCCAACAGGCGGGTACGTAGCTCCCTACTCGTTTCGCCTACGTACCCAAGACCACACGGGCATATTAAAAAGTAAACGACATTCTTGCTACGACAGTTATTTAAACTTCTAGCCCAGATCGTTTTGTTATTGTGAGCGAGACTTTTTGCTTCGAGGCATAGAGGACAAATGGAGCACGTTCCACATTTGTAATTACCCTTTGCTTTGCCTCCTGTGACCATAGTTTGAATTTCATGTTTTTCGTCATATGTTCTAACTAACGAATTACGTATTGTTTTGTTACGCCTGAATGAAAACAGAGGCTTTTCTAAAATTGTTTCAGCTCCATAGTTTAAAATCTTCCAATTTTTATTCACAATATTTTTAATCCTATTACTAAGATTGGAAAATTGCGAAACAAAAACTATGCGTCCTGTTGTTTTATCATCTTTTTTCTCTTTATTGATCTCCAATAGCTGATTCCGATTATAGAATCTCGCTCTTTTGAACGAGTGTTTGATCAATTTGCTAGGATAGCCTCTAGTGGACAATTTTTTCTTCAGAGTTTCAGAATGGAGATAAAAGTCTGAGAGGGTTGTGCAATTACGCCTAAGTCTTAAAAACTCCCCAAACGGGATATTGTCCTTCTGGGAGCGAGGATGGTTACTACCATATAATAAGAGTGTGTTTTTATCAGTAGGTTTGGAATATAACTCTACCTGCAGAGTATCTGTGACATTTTTGATTTTTATGTCTAAAAAGGCAACCTCAGAATCACTATAATGCGCCGTAAATTTCAAATTTGGATCTCCCAAATTGATCCATTCAAGGAAAAGCTCTAAATCCTGGCTGGCACCGTTCCAGACAAAGATGATATCGTCAATGTAACGGTGCCAGCAGGTAACATTTACAAAAAATGGAGCCATCTCATTGTACACGTGTTTGGTTTCAAAGTCCCCAACATAGAGGCATGCCAGGCTCGGCGCACAGGCAGCCCCCATGCTGGTTCCTTTGATTTGGATGTAGGCTTCATCTTTGAATAAAAATATGTTGTTTTTAAGTACCATTTCTATACAAGACATAATGAAGCCCTTGTTGGCTCCCTCCAAGTCCTCATGATCTAAAATGTTCGAAATGACTCTTATGGTGTCATTCTGGGGGATATTCGTATAAAGGGCTTCAATGTCCAGGGTCACCAAAAGCTGGGTAACCCTGTTGAAGCCCTGCCCCTCAAACACTGAAATAGCGTGTGCTGTATCCTTCAAGTAAGATCTTTGTTTCTGGACAATCGGTTTAAGAAAGTGGTCTACATATTTACTCAAGGGCTCCAATAGTGATCCTACACTACTAACAATGGGCCTCATTGGTGGATCAGTGATACATTTGTGGATTTTGGGAAGTCCATAGATGGCCGGTGTCATGGGGTGAGAGTTCAATAAAAATGTATATTCATTCTCACATATCCATCCTAGTTCTCTCCCTTGATTTAAGAGTAATACCACCTCTTTTTTAAGGGCATCAATAGCTGTGAGGCGTATGGGTTGATAATGTTCTCTCACATTTAACAGGTCTCGCATTCTCTTATCATAGTCTATGGTATCAAACACGACTACGCCTCCGCCTTTATCGGCAGGTTTGATAGTTATTTGATTGCATTCCTGTAATGTTTTTAATGCCTTTTTCTGATCAGGAGGGAGATTGTTGTTATAATATTTTGAAACAGCCTGCCTCATATTTTTTATTTCCATTTCCACCACTCTCTCAAATAATTCCACGTTTTTATTAACTTGGCCTAAGTTAGGAGTGAATGTGGATTTGGGTTTTAAACCTGATACATTAGGTGCAGGTTCATAATATTTATCCTCGAAAAATTTATTGAGCCTAATTTTTCTAAAAAAGCTTTTTAAGTCACTTTCTAACTCATATAAATTGTGCGGGGCACTTGGTGCAAAACTAAAACCTTTTTTTAAAATTTCATTTTCATCTTTGGTTAAACTCCTCTTAGATAGATTGATTATGGGCAGTTCATCTACCTCCAATACTGTCTGCTCCGAGTGGCTAGATATTCCTGTCCCGGATTCTGAGGTTGATGGTTCCTCAGGGGTTCTTGCCGGTTGTAGCCGCGGTAGCCCCACTGTCCCCGATTTTGGCGTCTGCCTAAAAAAAGGTTCCCGTTCAAATGAGGGAGCTCCTCTCATATTTTTCTCCCTATCTTGTTCATCTTCGCTGCTGGAACCTGACGTTTCAGAGAATGTGACACGTTTGGTCCCCCCTCTTGAGTAGAGCGGTCGCGTATATTGTGGTCTTTCCCATTTGGGGTCATTTTTATTATTAAAATAATCTTTACCTATGTATGGATATACTACTTCAGCATTGTATCTCTCTACATCTTTCCTCAATTTTTTCGTTTTTTTCTTAGTAAGATAATCCCTGTAGCCTTTTGCTTCCAACTCGAGTTCCTCTAATTTGTTTTTAGCTTCCTCCAAAGCCGAATTTTGTTTAAAATGGGCTTCAAATTCATCGATTTGTTTTTTCTCAATGTCCAGAAGTTCCTGGGCTGTTTTGATAATAAGAATGAGCCAATCTCGGCTACATCGGTTGGCTATATGTGTCCATGTTTCTATGAACTTAGGATTTTCTACAAAGAGCCCCGATTCGTTTCTCACTTGAAGACCTATGGGGATCACTCCAGCTTTTAAGTATTCAATTAAAAATTCCGCATGGAGTTCCGTACGGATCAACTTCTTCTTTGCATTTAAGATTTTTATCAATTGTTCATGACTGCTGTTATTTAGAACATTAGTATTACTACTCCGTGGATTTTGGTTGATTAATCTATTAAATTGATCCTCGGAAAAACCAAAAGTTTTCAATTTATCCATAATTTCTTTTCAATGACCGCCTTTGATAAATAATAGGTCGGTATAAATATCAATCAACTTAAAGCGACCTCTCCAACCAACTGGTTGTGCTTATATGTTAGATATATGAGCGAGAGCGACCCCTTATATCTTCCAAGGGAATGGGGTACTAATATCACAACAAAAGATGCAATCCCTCTGCTGAGACACAGTGGTACAGTACTAGTATCGCATAGCACTACAATCAATCCAATTATACTCAAATCATCATGATATGTTACTCACATTTATTATGCAGATTTTTTTTTAATTTTTTCAAAACAATTTATGTACATGTATTTCATAAAAACAGATCATACATTTGCATGAATATTTAAAAACACAGAATTACACACCATATACTACTTGACAGATATTAAAAAAACATATAACAACCTGTTATGAGCCCGCATAACAGAAGACAACGTGAGACAGTATGCTTTGTCATTTGTTACACATCCTATTGGGTAATAAGTTAATGTCCGTAGTTTGTGATATATTACACAATTATATCTACTCCTGAAACCACGGTTCTCCCGAGATTGTGTAGTTGAGAAGCGTCGACGCGTTTCGATGGTAAATCTTATTAATCCATCTTTATCAAGACAAGTTTATAGGCTTTAAGTCCTCGTTATTAAATCCGGGACCTATTGAGAGAAAGAAAGTTTTTGTTTTATATCGCAATTATGGAATGAATACTCCATTCTCTGATTGCTAACTTAACCAGTGTCTCTCTAATTATCAAGCCTGGCTAATGATACATTCATGAATACTCTGTAGGGCACTCTTGCGTTATTCTATAATTATTAATGCTCCTAACTTGTGCAAAATATAATTGTTTTAAATATTATTGTTTTCAAGAGGAAACTATCCCCTTAATTCGTAAGGAGCCAGCACGGTGTGTATTATAGTCAGAGAAAACCACTTACTTCTCTATGTTGAAAAGCGTTGATCAATTTATATTGTCATTAATGATCCTGATATATGTTATACGTAGAGGAAACAGAGATCCGAGCTATCTGTCCTCATGGGCATCTCACCTAGTGTAAAAGATATAATGATATGTACTCGTGAGAAGCACTGCTTAAATGAAAGCTATGTTTATCTTATTACACAAGCAGCATATCCTGCTCCCATCTACCATCTGGCCCCTAGAGTTTTACCACCATGTTTATATTTTATAATCAGTAGTGCACAAAAAGACTACTTACTTGTCTGTTTCGAGTACGAATGTCCTAATATGTATTAAAAGCGGCGTGACGGGGATTCATAATAACTCTCCCACAATGGACGTCACTTGTTCACCAAAAAAACACAACGTGCGCAGATAATGGCGCCACGAGGCAGCTTGAAATAGCGTGACGGGGATCCATAATAACTCTCCCTTAATATGCGTCACCTGTTACAAAAAACGTGTGTAAGTATTAGCGCTACACAGATAACATAACCAACTAACGGAGCATAGAGTCCCCTTTAATACGTTCTATCGTTTTTAGTTGCTAGTGCTCTCACCTCTAAGTTCGATGTTAACGGCTTCGAGTGCGGAAATGCTCCTGATTGCTCTCGCCTCGCCTACGCCTAAGGCGTCTGCTTATTTGTTAGTACTGCCAAAGGCTGTGATAGGTCGGTGAACCCACCAGACATATCACGTGTCATATGTATTTTTTTGTCGAGAAGATTTATCGAGGTAAACAGCACGGATTTTATGCAGAATGCGCATAATACGACTGCTAGTTAATACATACTCACATTGGCTAAAAAAGATCAAAACACACACGTGACTCAAACACGTGTTGTATATTTGTAACCAAGGAGATATATCGTTATTTTAATAAAGTGTGCCAAGCATCCCATTATATAAATGGTTGTGCGGAACATATCCCGACACAACTTCGCTGATGGGAATAACCTAATAGAGTGGGCAATCGAGGTCCTACTTTCATCATAACTAGTGGTTAATTATGTCACGTGATTCCGAGCGGAATGTTCTTCGAATGGCTTCCAACTTTGTTTTCACATTTGTTTGATAATCCTAGGGACATACACAAGGACATACCCAAAATCTCTTACATTTCGTTTACACATGTTATCTTATATACTTCTATACAGAACGTAAAACTATCCACATATTTCGGCACATTATAGTAATTGCAATATTAGGTGGATGTAATCAAGAACAAAAACAATTCTCCTTTTTATGTAATTTCCAATATGACTTGCAATCGTCAACCACGTATTTAGTAGAGACATAACTTATTCCATTACATATCACAACAATTATAGTTATACTTTCCTCATTTCCACTTATGTATTACAAATAATCCATATATAGGATATAACAATAATAGTTTCTAAAATTTCAACAATCAATCATATCCACTGATGTGCTACAAATAGTCCATATATAGGATCTAACAATAGTATTTTCTAAAATTTCAACAATCAGTGGCGGCACATCATTCCTTAATCTGATTGCGATTATAGCTTCATAATAATCTCCTATATAACATGGAAAGAACTGACTAATACTACGTGAGCTCACATACTTTAGCAGTGTATCATTTTCTCAGGTAGCAATAATACTCATCCAGTCCTCCTTTGAGTTAAGTCCCTTCTCTACTGTATTAAGATGGCATATAAACCATTGTTCTCTCTTTTTTCTTTTTGTATTGACGTCACCGCCTCTTCTATTAACTGTCACTTTTTCTAGAATAAACCACTGGATTTGATCCCAATTGTGGTTCATTTCCAGAAAGTGATCTGTCAAAGGTGCATTCACTTTTCTTGTTTTAATTGCCGATTTGTGCTCCAACAGGCGGGTACGTAGCTCCCTACTCGTTTCGCCTACGTACCCAAGACCACACGGGCATATTAAAAAGTAAACGACATTCTTGCTACGACAGTTATTTAAACTTCTAGCCCAGATCGTTTTGTTATTGTGAGTGAGACTTTTTGCTTCGAGGCATAGAGGACAAATGGAGCACGTTCCACATTTGTAATTACCCTTTGCTTTGCCTCCTGTGACCATAGTTTGAATTTCATGTTTTTCGTCATATGTTCTAACTAACGAATTACGTATTGTTTTGTTACGCCTGAATGAAAACAGAGGCTTTTCTAAAATTGTTTCAGCTCCATAGTTTAAAATCTTCCAATTTGTATTCACAATATTTTTAATCCTATTACTAAGATTGGAAAATTGCGAAACAAAAACTATGCGTCCTGTTGTTTTATCATCTTTTTTCTCTTTATTGATCTCCAATAGCTGATCCCGATTATAGAATCTCGCTCTTTTGAACGAGTGTTTGATCAATTTGCTAGGATAGCCTCTAGCGGACAATTTTTTCTTCAGAGTTTCAGAATGGAGATAAAAGTCTGAGAGGGTTGTGCAATTACGCCTAAGTCTTAAAAACTCCCCAAACGGGATATTGTCCTTCTGGGAGCGAGGATGGTTACTACCATATAATAAGAGTGTGTTTTTATCAGTAGGTTTGGAATATAACTCTACCTGCAGAGTATCTGTGACATTTTTGATTTTTATGTCTAAAAAGGCAACCTCAGAATCACTATAATGCGCCGTAAATTTCAAATTTGGATCTCCCAAATTGATCCATTCAAGGAAAAGCTCTAAATCCTGGCTGGCACCGTTCCAGACAAAGATGATATCGTCAATGTAACGGTGCCAGCAGGTAACATTTACAAAAAATGGAGCCATCTCATTGTACACGTGTTTGGTTTCAAAGTCCCCAACATAGAGGCATGCCAGGCTCGGCGCACAGGCAGCCCCCATGCTGGTTCCTTTGATTTGGATGTAGGCTTCATCTTTGAATAAAAATATGTTGTTTTTAAGTACCATTTCTATACAAGACATAATGAAGCCCTTGTTGGCTCCCTCCAAGTCCTCATGATCTAAAATGTTCGAAATGACTCTTATGGTGTCATTCTGGGGGATATTCGTATAAAGGGCTTCAATGTCCAGGGTCACCAAAAGCTGGGTAACCCTGTTGAAGCCCTGCCCCTCAAACACTGAAATAGCGTGTGCTGTATCCTTCAAGTAAGATCTTTGTTTCTGGACAATCGGTTTAAGAAAGTGGTCTACATATTTACTCAAGGGCTCCAATAGTGATCCTACACTACTAACAATGGGCCTCATTGGTGGATCAGTGATACATTTGTGGATTTTGGGAAGTCCATAGATGGCCGGTGTCATGGGGTGAGAGTTCAATAAAAATGTATATTCATTCTCACATATCCATCCTAGTTCTCTCCCTTGATTTAAGAGTAATACCACCTCTTTTTTAAGGGCATCAATAGCTGTGAGGCGTATGGGTTGATAATGTTCTCTCACATTTAACAGGTCTCGCATTCTCTTATCATAGTCTATGGTATCAAACACGACTACGCCTCCGCCTTTATCGGCAGGTTTGATAGTTATTTGATTGCATTCCTGTAATGTTTTTAATGCCTTTTTCTGATCAGGAGGGAGATTGTTGTTATAATATTTTGAAACAGCCTGCCTCATATTTTTTATTTCCATTTCCACCACTCTCTCAAATAATTCCACGTTTTTATTAACTTGGCCTAAGTTAGGAGTGAATGTGGATTTGGGTTTTAAACCTGATACATTAGGTGCAGGTTCATAATATTTATCCTCGAAAAATTTATTGAGCCTAATTTTTCTAAAAAAGCTTTTTAAGTCACTTTCTAACTCATATAAATTGTGCGGGGCACTTGGTGCAAAACTAAAACCTTTTTTTAAAATTTCATTTTCATCTTTGGTTAAACTCCTCTTAGATAGATTGATTATGGGCAGTTCATCTACCTCCAATACTGTCTGCTCCGAGTGGCTAGATATTCCTGTCCCGGATTCTGAGGTTGATGGTTCCTCAGGGGTTCTTGCCGGTTGTAGCCGCGGTAGCCCCACTGTCCCCGATTTTGGCGTCTGCCTAAAAAAAGGTTCCCGTTCAAATGAGGGAGCTCCTCTCATATTTTTCTCCCTATCTTGTTCATCTTCGCTGCTGGAACCTGACGTTTCAGAGAATGTGACACGTTTGGTCCCCCCTCTTGAGTAGAGCGGTCGCGTATATTGTGGTCTTTCCCATTTGGGGTCATTTTTATTATTAAAATAATCTTTACCTATGTATGGATATACTACTTCAGCATTGTATCTCTCTACATCTTTCCTCAATTTTTTCGTTTTTTTCTTAGTAAGATAATCCCTGTAGCCTTTTGCTTCCAACTCGAGTTCCTCTAATTTGTTTTTAGCTTCCTCCAAAGCCGAATTTTGTTTAAAATGGGCTTCAAATTCATCGATTTGTTTTTTCTCAATGTCCAGAAGTTCCTGGGCTGTTTTGATAATAAGAATGAGCCAATCTCGGCTACATCGGTTGGCTATATGTGTCCATGTTTCTATGAACTTAGGATTTTCTACAAAGAGCCCCGATTCGTTTCTCACTTGAAGACCTATGGGGATCACTCCAGCTTTTAAGTATTCAATTAAAAATTCCGCATGGAGTTCCGTACGGATCAACTTCTTCTTTGCATTTAAGATTTTTATCAATTGTTCATGACTGCTGTTATTTAGAACATTAGTTTTACTACTCCGTGGATTTTGGTTGATTAATCTATTAAATTGATCCTCGGAAAAACCAAAAGTTTTCAATTTATCCATAATTTCTTTTCAATGACCGCCTTTGATAAATAATAGGTCGGTATAAATATCAATCAACTTAAAGCGACCTCTCCAACCAACTGGTTGTGCTTATATGTTAGATATATGAGCGAGAGCGACCCCTTATATCTTCCAAGGGAATGGGGTACTAATATCACAACAAAAGATGCAATCCCTCTGCTGAGACACAGTGGTACAGTACTAGTATCGCATAGCACTACAATCAATCCAATTATACTCAAATCATCATGATATGTTACTCACATTTATTATGCAGAATTTTTTTTTAATTTTTTCAAAACAATTTATGTACATGTATTTCATAAAAACAGATCATACATTTGCATGAATATTTAAAAACACAGAATTACACACCATATACTACTTGACAGATATTAAAAAAACATATAACAACCTGTTATGAGCCCGCATAACAGAAGACAACGTGAGACAGTATGCTTTGTCATTTGTTACACATCCTATTGGGTAATAAGTTAATGTCCGTAGTTTGTGATATATTACACAATTATATCTACTCCTGAAACCACGGTTCTCCCGAGATTGTGTAGTTGAGAAGCGTCGACGCGTTTCGATGGTAAATCTTATTAATCCATCTTTATCAAGACAAGTTTATAGGCTTTAAGTCCTCGTTATTAAATCCGGGACCTATTGAGAGAAAGAAAGTTTTTGTTTTATATCGCAATTATGGAATGAATACTCCATTCTCTGATTGCTAACTTAACCAGTGTCTCTCTAATTATCAAGCCTGGCTAATGATACATTCATGAATACTCTGTAGGGCACTCTTGCGTTATTCTATAATAATTAATGCTCCTAACTTGTGCAAAATATAATTGTTTTAAATATTATTGTTTTCAAGAGGAAACTATCCCCTTAATTCGGAAGGAGCCAGCACGGTGTGTATTATAGTCAGAGAAAACCACTTACTTCTCTATGTTGAAAAGCGTTGATCAATTTATATTGTCATTAATGATCCTGATATATGTTATACGTAGAGGAAACAGAGATCCGAGCTATCTGTCCTCATGGGCATCTCACCTAGTGTAAAAGATATAATGATATGTACTCGTGAGAAGCACTGCTTAAATGAAAGCTATGTTTATCTTATTACACAAGCAGCATATCCTGCTCCCATCTACCATCTGGCCCCTAGAGTTTTACCACCATGTTTATATTTTATAATCAGTAGTGCACAAAAAGACTACTTACTTGTCTGTTTCGAGTACGAATGTCCTAATATGTATTAAAAGCGGCGTGACGGGGATTCATAATAACTCTCCCACAATGGACGTCACTTGTTCACCAAAAAAACACAACGTGCGCAGATAATGGCGCCACGAGGCAGCTTGAAATAGCGTGACGGGGATCCGTAATAACTCTCCCTTAATATGCGTCACCTGTTACAAAAAACGTGTGTAAGTATTAGCGCTACACAGATAACATATCCAACTAACGGAGCATAGAGTCCCCTTTAATACGTTCTATCGTTTTTAGTTGCTAGTGCTCTCACCTCTAAGTTCGATGTTAACGGCTTCGAGTGCGGAAATGCTCCTGATTGCTCTCGCCTCGCCTACGCCTAAGGCGTCTGCTTATTTGTTAGTACTGCCAAAGGCTGTGATAGGTCGGTGAACCCACCAGACATATCACGTGTCATATGTATTTTTTTGTCGAGAAGATTTATAGAGGTAAACAGCACGGATTTTATGCAGAATGCGCATAATACGACTGCTAGTTAATACATACTCACATTGGCTAAAAAAGATCAAAACACACACGTGACTCAAACACGTGTTGTATATTTGTAACCAAGGAGATATATCGTTATTTTAATAAAGTGTGCCAAGCATCCCATTATATAAATGGTTGTGCGGAACATATGCCGACACAACTTCGCTGATGGGAATAACCTAATAGAGTGGGCAATCGAGGTCCTACTTTCATCATAACTAGTGGTTAATTATGTCACGTGATTCCGAGCGGAATGTTCTTTGAATGGCTTCCAACTTTGTTTTCACATTTGTTTGATAATCCTAGGGACATACACAAGGACATACCCAAAATCTCTTCCATTTCGTTTACACATGTTATCTTATATACTTCTATACAGAACGTAAAACTATCCACATATTTCGGCACATTATAGTAATTGCAATATTAGGTGGATGTAATCAAGAACAAAAACAATTCTCCTTTTTATGTAATTTCCAATATGACTTGCAATCGTCAACCACGTATTTAGTAGAGACATAACTTATTCCATTACATATCACAACAATTATAGTTATACTTTCCTCATTTCCACTTATGTATTACAAATAATCCATATATAGGATATAACAATAATAGTTTCTAAAATTTCAACAATCAATCATATCCACTGATGTGCTACAAATAGTCCATATATAGGATCTAACAATAGTATTTTCTAAAATTTCAACAATCAATGGCGGCACATCATTCCTTAATCTGATTGCGATTATAGCTTCATAATAATCTCCTATATAACATGGAAAGAACTGACTAATACTACGTGAGCTCACATACTTTAGCAGTGTATCATTTTCTCAGGTAGCAATAATACTCATCCAGTCCTCCTTTGAGTTAAGTCCCTTCTCTACTGTATTAAGATGGCATATAAACCATTGTTCTCTCTTTTTTCTTTTTGTATTGACGTCACCGCCTCTTCTATTAACTGTCACTTTTTCTAGAATAAACCACTGGATTTGATCCCAATTGTGGTTCATTTCCAGAAAGTGATCTGTCAAAGGTGCATTCACTTTTCTTGTTTTAATTGCCGATTTGTGCTCCAACAGGCGGGTACGTAGCTCCCTACTCGTTTCGCCTACGTACCCAAGACCACACGGGCATATTAAAAAGTAAACGACATTCTTGCTACGACAGTTATTTAAACTTCTAGCCCAGATCGTTTTGTTATTGTGAGTGAGACTTTTTGCTTCGAGGCATAGAGGACAAATGGAGCACGTTCCACATTTGTAATTACCCTTTGCTTTGCCTCCTGTGACCATAGTTTGAATTTCATGTTTTTCGTCATATGTTCTAACTAACGAATTACGTATTGTTTTGTTACGCCTGAATGAAAACAGAGGCTTTTCTAAAATTGTTTCAGCTCCATAGTTTAAAATCTTCCAATTTTTATTCACAATATTTTTAATCCTATTACTAAGATTGGAAAATTGCGAAACAAAAACTATGCGTCCTGTTGTTTTATCATCTTTTTTCTCTTTATTGATCTCCAATAGCTGATTCCGATTATAGAATCTCGCTCTTTTGAACGAGTGTTTGATCAATTTGCTAGGATAGCCTCTAGTGGACAATTTTTTCTTCAGAGTTTCAGAATGGAGATAAAAGTCTGAGAGGGTTGTGCAATTACGCCTAAGTCTTAAAAACTCCCCAAACGGGATATTGTCCTTCTGGGAGCGAGGATGGTTACTACCATATAATAAGAGTGTGTTTTTATCAGTAGGTTTGGAATATAACTCTACCTGCAGAGTATCTGTGACATTTTTGATTTTTATGTCTAAAAAGGCAACCTCAGAATCACTATAATGCGCCGTACATTTCAAATTTGGATCTCCCAAATTGATCCATTCAAGGAAAAGCTCTAAATCCTGGCTGGCACCGTTCCAGACAAAGATGATATCGTCAATGTAACGGTGCCAGCAGGTAACATTTTCAAAAAATGGAGCCATCTCATTGTACACGTGTTTGGTTTCAAAGTCCCCAACATAGAGGCATGCCAGGCTCGGCGCACAGGCAGCCCCCATGCTGGTTCCTTTGATTTGGATGTAGGCTTCATCTTTGAATAAAAATATGTTGTTTTTAAGTACCATTTCTATACAAGACATAATGAAGCCCTTGTTGGCTCCCTCCAAGTCCTCATGATCTAAAATGTTCGAAATGACTCTTATGGTGTCATTCTGGGGGATATTCGTATAAAGGGCTTCAATGTCCAGGGTCACCAAAAGCTGGGTAACCCTGTTGAAGCCCTGCCCCTCAAACACTGAAATAGTGTGTGCTGTATCCTTCAAGTAAGATCTTTGTTTCTGGACAATCGGTTTAAGAAAGTGGTCTACATATTTACTCAAGGGCTCCAATAGTGATCCTACACTACTAACAATGGGCCTCATTGGTGGATCAGTGATACATTTGTGGATTTTGGGAAGTCCATAGATGGCCGGTGTCATGGGGTGAGAGTTCAATAAAAATTTATATTCATTCTCACATATCCATCCTAGTTCTCTCCCTTGATTTAAGAGTAATACCACCTCTTTTTTAAGGGCATCAATAGCTGTGAGGCGTATGGGTTGATAATGTTCTCTCACATTTAACAGGTCTCGCATTCTCTTATCATAGTCTATGGTATCAAACACGACTACGCCTCCGCCTTTATCGGCAGGTTTGATAGTTATTTGATTGCATTCCTGTAATGTTTTTAATGCCTTTTTCTGATCAGGAGGGAGATTGTTGTTATAATATTTTGAAACAGCCTGCCTCATATTTTTTATTTCCATTTCCACCACTCTCTCAAATAATTCCACATTTTTATTAACTTGGCCTAAGTTAGGAGTGAATGTGGATTTGGGTTTTAAACCTGATACATTAGGTGCAGGTTCATAATATTTATCCTCGAAAAATTTATTGAGCCTAATTTTTCTAAAAAAGCTTTTTAAGTCACTTTCTAACTCATATAAATTGTGCGGGGCACTTGGTGCAAAACTAAAACCTTTTTTTAAAATTTCATTTTCATCTTTGGTTAAACTCCTCTTAGATAGATTGATTATGGGCAGTTCATCTACCTCCAATACTGTCTGCTCCGAGTGGCTAGATATTCCTGTCCCGGATTCTGAGGTTGATGGTTCCTCAGGGGTTCTTGCCGGTTGTAGCCGCGGTAGCCCCTCTGTCCCCGATTTTGGCGTCTGCCTAAAAAAGGTTCCCGTTCACATGAGGGAGCTCCTCTCATATTTTTCTCCCTATCTTGTTCATCTTCGCTGCTGGAACCTGACGTTTCAGAGAATGTGACACGTTTGGTCCCCCCTCTTGAGTAGAGCGGTCGCGTATATTGTGGTCTTTCCCATTTGGGGTCATTTTTATTATTAAAATAATCTTTACCTATGTATGGATATACTACTTCAGCATTGTATCTCTCTACATCTTTCCTCAATGTTTTAGTTTTTTTATTAGTAAGATAATCCCTGTAGCCTTTTGCTTCCAACTCGAGTTCCTCTAATTTGTTTTTAGCTTCCTCCAAAGCCGAATTTTGTTTAAAATGGGCTTCAAATTCATCGATTTGTTTTTTCTCAATGTCCAGAAGTTCCTGGGCTGTTTCGATAATAAGAATGAGCCAATCTCGGCTACATCGGTTGGCTATATGTGTCCATGTTTCTATGAACTTAGGATTTTCTACAAAGAGCCCCGGTTCGTTTCTCACTTGAAGACCTATGGGGATCACTCCAGCTTTTAAGTATTCAATTAAAAATTCCGCATGGAGTTCCGTACGGATCAACTTCTTCTTTGCATTTAAGATTTTTATCAATTGTTCATGACTGCTGTTATTTAGAACATTAGTATTACTACTCCGTGGATTTTGGTTGATTAATCTATTAAATTGATCCTCGGAAAAACCAAAAGTTTTCAATTTATCCATAATTTCTTTTCAATGACCGCCTTTGATAAATAATAGGTCGGTATAAATATCAATCAACTTAAAGCGACCTCTCCAACCAACTGGTTGTGCTTATATGTTAGATATATGAGCGAGAGCGACCCCTTATATCTTCCAAGGGAATGGGGTACTAATATCACAACAAAAGATGCAATCCCTCTGCTGAGACACAGTGGTACAGTACTAGTATCGCATAGCACTACAATCAATCCAATTATACTCAAATCATCATGATATGTTACTCACATTTATTATGCAGAATTTTTTTTTAATTTTTTCAAAACAATTTATGTACATGTATTTCATAAAAACAGATCATACATTTGCATGAATATTTAAAAACACAGAATTACACACCATATACTACTTGACAGATATTAAAAAAACATATAACAACCTGTTATGAGCCCGCATAACAGAAGACAACGTGAGACAGTATGCTTTGTCATTTGTTACACATCCTATTGGGTAATAAATTAATGTCCGTAGTTTGTGATATATTACACAATTATATCTACTCCTGAAACCACGGTTCTCCCGAGATTGTGTAGTTGAGAAGCGTCGACGCGTTTCGATGGTAAATCTTATTAATCCATCTTTATCAAGACAAGTTTATAGGCTTTAAGTCCTCATTATTAAATCCGGGACCTATTGAGAGAAAGAAAGTTTTTGTTTTATATCGCAATTATGGAATGAATACTCCATTCTCTGATTGCTAACTTAACCAGTGTCTCTCTAATTATCAAGCCTGGCTAATGATACATTCATGAATACTCTGTAGGGCACTCTTGCGTTATTCTATAATTATTAATGCTCCTAACTTGTGCAAAATATAATTGTTTTAAATATTATTGTTTTCAAGAGGAAACTATCCCCTTAATTCGTAAGGAGCCAGCACGGTGTGTATTATAGTCAGAGAAAACCACTTACTTCTCTATGTTGAAAAGCGTTGATCAATTTATATTGTCATTAATGATCCTGATATATGTTATACGTAGAGGAAACAGAGATCCGAGCTATCTGTCCTCATGGGCATCTCACCTAGTGTAAAAGATATAATGATATGTACTCGTGAGAAGCACTGCTTAAATGAAAGCTATGTTTATCTTATTACACAAGCAGCATATCCTGCTCCCATCTACCATCTGGCCCCTAGAGTTTTACCACCATGTTTATATTTTATAATCAGTAGTGCACAAAAAGACTACTTACTTGTCTGTTTCGAGTACGAATGTCCTAATATGTATTAAAAGCGGCGTGACGGGGATTCATAATAACTCTCCCACAATGGACGTCACTTGTTCACCAAAAAAACACAACGTGCGCAGATAATGGCGCCACGAGGCAGCTTGAAATAGCGTGACGGGGATCCGTAATAACTCTCCCTTAATATGCGTCACCTGTTACAAAAAACGTGTGTAAGTATTAGCGCTACACAGATAACATAACCAACTAACGGAGCATAGAGTCCCCTTTAATACGTTCTATCGTTTTTAGTTGCTAGTGCTCTCACCTCTAAGTTCGATGTTAACGGCTTCGAGTGCGGAAATGCTCCTGATTGCTCTCGCCTCGCCTACGCCTAAGGCGTCTGCTTATTTGTTAGTACTGCCAAAGGCTGTGATAGGTCGGTGAACCCACCAGACATATCACGTGTCATATGTATTTTTTTGTCGAGAAGATTTATCGAGGTAAACAGCACGGATTTTATGCAGAATGCGCATAATACGACTGCTAGTTAATACATACTCACATTGGCTAAAAAAGATCAAAACACACACGTGACTCAAACACGTGTTGTATATTTGTAACCAAGGAGATATATCGTTATTTTAATAAAGTGTGCCAAGCATCCCATTATATAAATGGTTGTGCGGAACATATCCCGACACAACTTCGCTGATGGGAATAACCTAATAGAGTGGGCAATCGAGGTCCTACTTTCATCATAACTAGTGGTTAATTATGTCACGTGATTCCGAGCGGAATGTTCTTCGAATGGCTTCCAACTTTGTTTTCACATTTGTTTGATAATCCTAGGGACATACACAAGGACATACCCAAAATCTCTTACATTTCGTTTACACATGTTATCTTATATACTTCTATACAGAACGTAAAACTATCCACATATTTCGGCACATTATAGTAATTGCAATATTAGGTGGATGTAATCAAGAACAAAAACAATTCTCCTTTTTATGTAATTTCCAATATGACTTGCAATCGTCAACCACGTATTTAGTAGAGACATAACTTATTCCATTACATATCACAACAATTATAGTTATACTTTCCTCATTTCCACTTATGTATTACAAATAATCCATATATAGGATATAACAATAATAGTTTCTAAAATTTCAACAATCAATCATATCCACTGATGTGCTACAAATAGTCCATATATAGGATCTAACAATAGTATTTTCTAAAATTTCAACAATCAGTGGCGGCACATCATTCCTTAATCTGATTGCGATTATAGCTTCATAATAATCTCCTATATAACATGGAAAGAACTGACTAATACTACGTGAGCTCACATACTTTAGCAGTGTATCATTTTCTCAGGTAGCAATAATACTCATCCAGTCCTCCTTTGAGTTAAGTCCCTTCTCTACTGTATTAAGATGGCATATAAACCATTGTTCTCTCTTTTTTCTTTTTGTATTGACGTCACCGCCTCTTCTATTAACTGTCACTTTTTCTAGAATAAACCACTGGATTTGATCCCAATTGTGGTTCATTTCCAGAAAGTGATCTGTCAAAGGTGCATTCACTTTTCTTGTTTTAATTGCCGATTTGTGCTCCAACAGGCGGGTACGTAGCTCCCTACTCGTTTCGCCTACGTACCCAAGACCACACGGGCATATTAAAAAGTAAACGACATTCTTGCTACGACAGTTATTTAAACTTCTAGCCCAGATCGTTTTGTTATTGTGAGTGAGACTTTTTGCTTCGAGGCATAGAGGACAAATGGAGCACGTTCCACATTTGTAATTACCCTTTGCTTTGCCTCCTGTGACCATAGTTTGAATTTCATGTTTTTCGTCATATGTTCTAACTAACGAATTACGTATTGTTTTGTTACGCCTGAATGAAAACAGAGGCTTTTCTAAAATTGTTTCAGCTCCATAGTTTAAAATCTTCCAATTTGTATTCACAATATTTTTAATCCTATTACTAAGATTGGAAAATTGCGAAACAAAAACTATGCGTCCTGTTGTTTTATCATCTTTTTTCTCTTTATTGATCTCCAATAGCTGATCCCGATTATAGAATCTCGCTCTTTTGAACGAGTGTTTGATCAATTTGCTAGGATAGCCTCTAGCGGACAATTTTTTCTTCAGAGTTTCAGAATGGAGATAAAAGTCTGAGAGGGTTGTGCAATTACGCCTAAGTCTTAAAAACTCCCCAAACGGGATATTGTCCTTCTGGGAGCGAGGATGGTTACTACCATATAATAAGAGTGTGTTTTTATCAGTAGGTTTGGAATATAACTCTACCTGCAGAGTATCTGTGACATTTTTGATTTTTATGTCTAAAAAGGCAACCTCAGAATCACTATAATGCGCCGTAAATTTCAAATTTGGATCTCCCAAATTGATCCATTCAAGGAAAAGCTCTAAATCCTGGCTGGCACCGTTCCAGACAAAGATGATATCGTCAATGTAACGGTGCCAGCAGGTAACATTTACAAAAAATGGAGCCATCTCATTGTACACGTGTTTGGTTTCAAAGTCCCCAACATAGAGGCATGCCAGGCTCGGCGCACAGGCAGCCCCCATGCTGGTTCCTTTGATTTGGATGTAGGCTTCATCTTTGAATAAAAATATGTTGTTTTTAAGTACCATTTCTATACAAGACATAATGAAGCCCTTGTTGGCTCCCTCCAAGTCCTCATGATCTAAAATGTTCGAAATGACTCTTATGGTGTCATTCTGGGGGATATTCGTATAAAGGGCTTCAATGTCCAGGGTCACCAAAAGCTGGGTAACCCTGTTGAAGCCCTGCCCCTCAAACACTGAAATAGCGTGTGCTGTATCCTTCAAGTAAGATCTTTGTTTCTGGACAATCGGTTTAAGAAAGTGGTCTACATATTTACTCAAGGGCTCCAATAGTGATCCTACACTACTAACAATGGGCCTCATTGGTGGATCAGTGATACATTTGTGGATTTTGGGAAGTCCATAGATGGCCGGTGTCATGGGGTGAGAGTTCAATAAAAATGTATATTCATTCTCACATATCCATCCTAGTTCTCTCCCTTGATTTAAGAGTAATACCACCTCTTTTTTAAGGGCATCAATAGCTGTGAGGCGTATGGGTTGATAATGTTCTCTCACATTTAACAGGTCTCGCATTCTCTTATCATAGTCTATGGTATCAAACACGACTACGCCTCCGCCTTTATCGGCAGGTTTGATAGTTATTTGATTGCATTCCTGTAATGTTTTTAATGCCTTTTTCTGATCAGGAGGGAGATTGTTGTTATAATATTTTGAAACAGCCTGCCTCATATTTTTTATTTCCATTTCCACCACTCTCTCAAATAATTCCACGTTTTTATTAACTTGGCCTAAGTTAGGAGTGAATGTGGATTTGGGTTTTAAACCTGATACATTAGGTGCAGGTTCATAATATTTATCCTCGAAAAATTTATTGAGCCTAATTTTTCTAAAAAAGCTTTTTAAGTCACTTTCTAACTCATATAAATTGTGCGGGGCACTTGGTGCAAAACTAAAACCTTTTTTTAAAATTTCATTTTCATCTTTGGTTAAACTCCTCTTAGATAGATTGATTATGGGCAGTTCATCTACCTCCAATACTGTCTGCTCCGAGTGGCTAGATATTCCTGTCCCGGATTCTGAGGTTGATGGTTCCTCAGGGGTTCTTGCCGGTTGTAGCCGCGGTAGCCCCACTGTCCCCGATTTTGGCGTCTGCCTAAAAAAAGGTTCCCGTTCAAATGAGGGAGCTCCTCTCATATTTTTCTCCCTATCTTGTTCATCTTCGCTGCTGGAACCTGACGTTTCAGAGAATGTGACACGTTTGGTCCCCCCTCTTGAGTAGAGCGGTCGCGTATATTGTGGTCTTTCCCATTTGGGGTCATTTTTATTATTAAAATAATCTTTACCTATGTATGGATATACTACTTCAGCATTGTATCTCTCTACATCTTTCCTCAATTTTTTCGTTTTTTTCTTAGTAAGATAATCCCTGTAGCCTTTTGCTTCCAACTCGAGTTCCTCTAATTTGTTTTTAGCTTCCTCCAAAGCCGAATTTTGTTTAAAATGGGCTTCAAATTCATCGATTTGTTTTTTCTCAATGTCCAGAAGTTCCTGGGCTGTTTTGATAATAAGAATGAGCCAATCTCGGCTACATCGGTTGGCTATATGTGTCCATGTTTCTATGAACTTAGGATTTTCTACAAAGAGCCCCGATTCGTTTCTCACTTGAAGACCTATGGGGATCACTCCAGCTTTTAAGTATTCAATTAAAAATTCCGCATGGAGTTCCGTACGGATCAACTTCTTCTTTGCATTTAAGATTTTTATCAATTGTTCATGACTGCTGTTATTTAGAACATTAGTTTTACTACTCCGTGGATTTTGGTTGATTAATCTATTAAATTGATCCTCGGAAAAACCAAAAGTTTTCAATTTATCCATAATTTCTTTTCAATGACCGCCTTTGATAAATAATAGGTCGGTATAAATATCAATCAACTTAAAGCGACCTCTCCAACCAACTGGTTGTGCTTATATGTTAGATATATGAGCGAGAGCGACCCCTTATATCTTCCAAGGGAATGGGGTACTAATATCACAACAAAAGATGCAATCCCTCTGCTGAGACACAGTGGTACAGTACTAGTATCGCATAGCACTACAATCAATCCAATTATACTCAAATCATCATGATATGTTACTCACATTTATTATGCAGAATTTTTTTTTAATTTTTTCAAAACAATTTATGTACATGTATTTCATAAAAACAGATCATACATTTGCATGAATATTTAAAAACACAGAATTACACACCATATACTACTTGACAGATATTAAAAAAACATATAACAACCTGTTATGAGCCCGCATAACAGAAGACAACGTGAGACAGTATGCTTTGTCATTTGTTACACATCCTATTGGGTAATAAGTTAATGTCCGTAGTTTGTGATATATTACACAATTATATCTACTCCTGAAACCACGGTTCTCCCGAGATTGTGTAGTTGAGAAGCGTCGACGCGTTTCGATGGTAAATCTTATTAATCCATCTTTATCAAGACAAGTTTATAGGCTTTAAGTCCTCGTTATTAAATCCGGGACCTATTGAGAGAAAGAAAGTTTTTGTTTTATATCGCAATTATGGAATGAATACTCCATTCTCTGATTGCTAACTTAACCAGTGTCTCTCTAATTATCAAGCCTGGCTAATGATACATTCATGAATACTCTGTAGGGCACTCTTGCGTTATTCTATAATAATTAATGCTCCTAACTTGTGCAAAATATAATTGTTTTAAATATTATTGTTTTCAAGAGGAAACTATCCCCTTAATTCGGAAGGAGCCAGCACGGTGTGTATTATAGTCAGAGAAAACCACTTACTTCTCTATGTTGAAAAGCGTTGATCAATTTATATTGTCATTAATGATCCTGATATATGTTATACGTAGAGGAAACAGAGATCCGAGCTATCTGTCCTCATGGGCATCTCACCTAGTGTAAAAGATATAATGATATGTACTCGTGAGAAGCACTGCTTAAATGAAAGCTATGTTTATCTTATTACACAAGCAGCATATCCTGCTCCCATCTACCATCTGGCCCCTAGAGTTTTACCACCATGTTTATATTTTATAATCAGTAGTGCACAAAAAGACTACTTACTTGTCTGTTTCGAGTACGAATGTCCTAATATGTATTAAAAGCGGCGTGACGGGGATTCATAATAACTCTCCCACAATGGACGTCACTTGTTCACCAAAAAAACACAACGTGCGCAGATAATGGCGCCACGAGGCAGCTTGAAATAGCGTGACGGGGATCCGTAATAACTCTCCCTTAATATGCGTCACCTGTTACAAAAAACGTGTGTAAGTATTAGCGCTACACAGATAACATATCCAACTAACGGAGCATAGAGTCCCCTTTAATACGTTCTATCGTTTTTAGTTGCTAGTGCTCTCACCTCTAAGTTCGATGTTAACGGCTTCGAGTGCGGAAATGCTCCTGATTGCTCTCGCCTCGCCTACGCCTAAGGCGTCTGCTTATTTGTTAGTACTGCCAAAGGCTGTGATAGGTCGGTGAACCCACCAGACATATCACGTGTCATATGTATTTTTTTGTCGAGAAGATTTATAGAGGTAAACAGCACGGATTTTATGCAGAATGCGCATAATACGACTGCTAGTTAATACATACTCACATTGGCTAAAAAAGATCAAAACACACACGTGACTCAAACACGTGTTGTATATTTGTAACCAAGGAGATATATCGTTATTTTAATAAAGTGTGCCAAGCATCCCATTATATAAATGGTTGTGCGGAACATATGCCGACACAACTTCGCTGATGGGAATAACCTAATAGAGTGGGCAATCGAGGTCCTACTTTCATCATAACTAGTGGTTAATTATGTCACGTGATTCCGAGCGGAATGTTCTTTGAATGGCTTCCAACTTTGTTTTCACATTTGTTTGATAATCCTAGGGACATACACAAGGACATACCCAAAATCTCTTCCATTTCGTTTACACATGTTATCTTATATACTTCTATACAGAACGTAAAACTATCCACATATTTCGGCACATTATAGTAATTGCAATATTAGGTGGATGTAATCAAGAACAAAAACAATTCTCCTTTTTATGTAATTTCCAATATGACTTGCAATCGTCAACCACGTATTTAGTAGAGACATAACTTATTCCATTACATATCACAACAATTATAGTTATACTTTCCTCATTTCCACTTATGTATTACAAATAATCCATATATAGGATATAACAATAATAGTTTCTAAAATTTCAACAATCAATCATATCCACTGATGTGCTACAAATAGTCCATATATAGGATCTAACAATAGTATTTTCTAAAATTTCAACAATCAATGGCGGCACATCATTCCTTAATCTGATTGCGATTATAGCTTCATAATAATCTCCTATATAACATGGAAAGAACTGACTAATACTACGTGAGCTCACATACTTTAGCAGTGTATCATTTTCTCAGGTAGCAATAATACTCATCCAGTCCTCCTTTGAGTTAAGTCCCTTCTCTACTGTATTAAGATGGCATATAAACCATTGTTCTCTCTTTTTTCTTTTTGTATTGACGTCACCGCCTCTTCTATTAACTGTCACTTTTTCTAGAATAAACCACTGGATTTGATCCCAATTGTGGTTCATTTCCAGAAAGTGATCTGTCAAAGGTGCATTCACTTTTCTTGTTTTAATTGCCGATTTGTGCTCCAACAGGCGGGTACGTAGCTCCCTACTCGTTTCGCCTACGTACCCAAGACCACACGGGCATATTAAAAAGTAAACGACATTCTTGCTACGACAGTTATTTAAACTTCTAGCCCAGATCGTTTTGTTATTGTGAGTGAGACTTTTTGCTTCGAGGCATAGAGGACAAATGGAGCACGTTCCACATTTGTAATTACCCTTTGCTTTGCCTCCTGTGACCATAGTTTGAATTTCATGTTTTTCGTCATATGTTCTAACTAACGAATTACGTATTGTTTTGTTACGCCTGAATGAAAACAGAGGCTTTTCTAAAATTGTTTCAGCTCCATAGTTTAAAATCTTCCAATTTTTATTCACAATATTTTTAATCCTATTACTAAGATTGGAAAATTGCGAAACAAAAACTATGCGTCCTGTTGTTTTATCATCTTTTTTCTCTTTATTGATCTCCAATAGCTGATTCCGATTATAGAATCTCGCTCTTTTGAACGAGTGTTTGATCAATTTGCTAGGATAGCCTCTAGTGGACAATTTTTTCTTCAGAGTTTCAGAATGGAGATAAAAGTCTGAGAGGGTTGTGCAATTACGCCTAAGTCTTAAAAACTCCCCAAACGGGATATTGTCCTTCTGGGAGCGAGGATGGTTACTACCATATAATAAGAGTGTGTTTTTATCAGTAGGTTTGGAATATAACTCTACCTGCAGAGTATCTGTGACATTTTTGATTTTTATGTCTAAAAAGGCAACCT
This sequence comes from Triturus cristatus, assembly GCF_964204655.1. Classification (NCBI taxonomy): domain Eukaryota; kingdom Metazoa; phylum Chordata; class Amphibia; order Caudata; family Salamandridae; genus Triturus; species Triturus cristatus. Next base: position 671,779,876 of record NC_140579.1, on the reverse strand, counting down.
CAGAATCACTATAATGCGCCGTACATTTCAAATTTGGATCTCCCAAATTGATCCATTCAAGGAAAAGCTCTAAATCCTGGCTGGCACCGTTCCAGACAAAGATGATATCGTCAATGTAACGGTGCCAGCAGGTAACATTTTCAAAAAATGGAGCCATCTCATTGTACACGTGTTTGGTTTCAAAGTCCCCAACATAGAGGCATGCCAGGCTCGGCGCACAGGCAGCCCCCATGCTGGTTCCTTTGATTTGGATGTAGGCTTCATCTTTGAATAAAAATATGTTGTTTTTAAGTACCATTTCTATACAAGACATAATGAAGCCCTTGTTGGCTCCCTCCAAGTCCTCATGATCTAAAATGTTCGAAATGACTCTTATGGTGTCATTCTGGGGGATATTCGTATAAAGGGCTTCAATGTCCAGGGTCACCAAAAGCTGGGTAACCCTGTTGAAGCCCTGCCCCTCAAACACTGAAATAGTGTGTGCTGTATCCTTCAAGTAAGATCTTTGTTTCTGGACAATCGGTTTAAGAAAGTGGTCTACATATTTACTCAAGGGCTCCAATAGTGATCCTACACTACTAACAATGGGCCTCATTGGTGGATCAGTGATACATTTGTGGATTTTGGGAAGTCCATAGATGGCCGGTGTCATGGGGTGAGAGTTCAATAAAAATTTATATTCATTCTCACATATCCATCCTAGTTCTCTCCCTTGATTTAAGAGTAATACCACCTCTTTTTTAAGGGCATCAATAGCTGTGAGGCGTATGGGTTGATAATGTTCTCTCACATTTAACAGGTCTCGCATTCTCTTATCATAGTCTATGGTATCAAACACGACTACGCCTCCGCCTTTATCGGCAGGTTTGATAGTTATTTGATTGCATTCCTGTAATGTTTTTAATGCCTTTTTCTGATCAGGAGGGAGATTGTTGTTATAATATTTTGAAACAGCCTGCCTCATATTTTTTATTTCCATTTCCACCACTCTCTCAAATAATTCCACATTTTTATTAACTTGGCCTAAGTTAGGAGTGAATGTGGATTTGGGTTTTAAACCTGATACATTAGGTGCAGGTTCATAATATTTATCCTCGAAAAATTTATTGAGCCTAATTTTTCTAAAAAAGCTTTTTAAGTCACTTTCTAACTCATATAAATTGTGCGGGGCACTTGGTGCAAAACTAAAACCTTTTTTTAAAATTTCATTTTCATCTTTGGTTAAACTCCTCTTAGATAGATTGATTATGGGCAGTTCATCTACCTCCAATACTGTCTGCTCCGAGTGGCTAGATATTCCTGTCCCGGATTCTGAGGTTGATGGTTCCTCAGGGGTTCTTGCCGGTTGTAGCCGCGGTAGCCCCTCTGTCCCCGATTTTGGCGTCTGCCTAAAAAAGGTTCCCGTTCACATGAGGGAGCTCCTCTCATATTTTTCTCCCTATCTTGTTCATCTTCGCTGCTGGAACCTGACGTTTCAGAGAATGTGACACGTTTGGTCCCCCCTCTTGAGTAGAGCGGTCGCGTATATTGTGGTCTTTCCCATTTGGGGTCATTTTTATTATTAAAATAATCTTTACCTATGTATGGATATACTACTTCAGCATTGTATCTCTCTACATCTTTCCTCAATGTTTTAGTTTTTTTATTAGTAAGATAATCCCTGTAGCCTTTTGCTTCCAACTCGAGTTCCTCTAATTTGTTTTTAGCTTCCTCCAAAGCCGAATTTTGTTTAAAATGGGCTTCAAATTCATCGATTTGTTTTTTCTCAATGTCCAGAAGTTCCTGGGCTGTTTCGATAATAAGAATGAGCCAATCTCGGCTACATCGGTTGGCTATATGTGTCCATGTTTCTATGAACTTAGGATTTTCTACAAAGAGCCCCGGTTCGTTTCTCACTTGAAGACCTATGGGGATCACTCCAGCTTTTAAGTATTCAATTAAAAATTCCGCATGGAGTTCCGTACGGATCAACTTCTTCTTTGCATTTAAGATTTTTATCAATTGTTCATGACTGCTGTTATTTAGAACATTAGTATTACTACTCCGTGGATTTTGGTTGATTAATCTATTAAATTGATCCTCGGAAAAACCAAAAGTTTTCAATTTATCCATAATTTCTTTTCAATGACCGCCTTTGATAAATAATAGGTCGGTATAAATATCAATCAACTTAAAGCGACCTCTCCAACCAACTGGTTGTGCTTATATGTTAGATATATGAGCGAGAGCGACCCCTTATATCTTCCAAGGGAATGGGGTACTAATATCACAACAAAAGATGCAATCCCTCTGCTGAGACACAGTGGTACAGTACTAGTATCGCATAGCACTACAATCAATCCAATTATACTCAAATCATCATGATATGTTACTCACATTTATTATGCAGAATTTTTTTTTAATTTTTTCAAAACAATTTATGTACATGTATTTCATAAAAACAGATCATACATTTGCATGAATATTTAAAAACACAGAATTACACACCATATACTACTTGACAGATATTAAAAAAACATATAACAACCTGTTATGAGCCCGCATAACAGAAGACAACGTGAGACAGTATGCTTTGTCATTTGTTACACATCCTATTGGGTAATAAATTAATGTCCGTAGTTTGTGATATATTACACAATTATATCTACTCCTGAAACCACGGTTCTCCCGAGATTGTGTAGTTGAGAAGCGTCGACGCGTTTCGATGGTAAATCTTATTAATCCATCTTTATCAAGACAAGTTTATAGGCTTTAAGTCCTCATTATTAAATCCGGGACCTATTGAGAGAAAGAAAGTTTTTGTTTTATATCGCAATTATGGAATGAATACTCCATTCTCTGATTGCTAACTTAACCAGTGTCTCTCTAATTATCAAGCCTGGCTAATGATACATTCATGAATACTCTGTAGGGCACTCTTGCGTTATTCTATAATTATTAATGCTCCTAACTTGTGCAAAATATAATTGTTTTAAATATTATTGTTTTCAAGAGGAAACTATCCCCTTAATTCGTAAGGAGCCAGCACGGTGTGTATTATAGTCAGAGAAAACCACTTACTTCTCTATGTTGAAAAGCGTTGATCAATTTATATTGTCATTAATGATCCTGATATATGTTATACGTAGAGGAAACAGAGATCCGAGCTATCTGTCCTCATGGGCATCTCACCTAGTGTAAAAGATATAATGATATGTACTCGTGAGAAGCACTGCTTAAATGAAAGCTATGTTTATCTTATTACACAAGCAGCATATCCTGCTCCCATCTACCATCTGGCCCCTAGAGTTTTACCACCATGTTTATATTTTATAATCAGTAGTGCACAAAAAGACTACTTACTTGTCTGTTTCGAGTACGAATGTCCTAATATGTATTAAAAGCGGCGTGACGGGGATTCATAATAACTCTCCCACAATGGACGTCACTTGTTCACCAAAAAAACACAACGTGCGCAGATAATGGCGCCACGAGGCAGCTTGAAATAGCGTGACGGGGATCCGTAATAACTCTCCCTTAATATGCGTCACCTGTTACAAAAAACGTGTGTAAGTATTAGCGCTACACAGATAACATAACCAACTAACGGAGCATAGAGTCCCCTTTAATACGTTCTATCGTTTTTAGTTGCTAGTGCTCTCACCTCTAAGTTCGATGTTAACGGCTTCGAGTGCGGAAATGCTCCTGATTGCTCTCGCCTCGCCTACGCCTAAGGCGTCTGCTTATTTGTTAGTACTGCCAAAGGCTGTGATAGGTCGGTGAACCCACCAGACATATCACGTGTCATATGTATTTTTTTGTCGAGAAGATTTATCGAGGTAAACAGCACGGATTTTATGCAGAATGCGCATAATACGACTGCTAGTTAATACATACTCACATTGGCTAAAAAAGATCAAAACACACACGTGACTCAAACACGTGTTGTATATTTGTAACCAAGGAGATATATCGTTATTTTAATAAAGTGTGCCAAGCATCCCATTATATAAATGGTTGTGCGGAACATATCCCAACACAACTTCGCTGATGGGAATAACCTAATAGAGTGGGCAATCGAGGTCCTACTTTCATCATAACTAGTGGTTAATTATGTCACGTGATTCCGAGCGGAATGTTCTTTGAATGGCTTCCAACTTTGTTTTCACATTTGTTTGATAATCCTAGGGACATACACAAGGACATACCCAAAATCTCTTACATTTCGTTTACACATGTTATCTTATATACTTCTATACAGAACGTAAAACTATCCACATATTTCGGCACATTATAGTAATTGCAATATTAGGTGGATGTAATCAAGAACAAAAACAATTCTCCTTTTTATGTAATTTCCAATATGACTTGCAATCGTCAACCACGTATTTAGTAGAGACATAACTTATTCCATTACATATCACAACAATTATAGTTATACTTTCCTCATTTCCACTTATGTATTACAAATAATCCATATATAGGATATAACAATAATAGTTTCTAAAATTTCAACAATCAATCATATCCACTGATGTGCTACAAATAGTCCATATATAGGATCTAACAATAGTATTTTCTAAAATTTCAACAATCAGTGGCGGCACATCATTCCTTAATCTGATTGCGATTATAGCTTCATAATAATCTCCTATATAACATGGAAAGAACTGACTAATACTACGTGAGCTCACATACTTTAGCAGTGTATCATTTTCTCAGGTAGCAATAATACTCATCCAGTCCTCCTTTGAGTTAAGTCCCTTCTCTACTGTATTAAGATGGCATATAAACCATTGTTCTCTCTTTTTTCTTTTTGTATTGACGTCACCGCCTCTTCTATTAACTGTCACTTTTTCTAGAATAAACCACTGGATTTGATCCCAATTGTGGTTCATTTCCAGAAAGTGATCTGTCAAAGGTGCATTCACTTTTCTTGTTTTAATTGCCGATTTGTGCTCCAACAGGCGGGTACGTAGCTCCCTACTCGTTTCGCCTACGTACCCAAGACCACACGGGCATATTAAAAAGTAAACGACATTCTTGCTACGACAGTTATTTAAACTTCTAGCCCAGATCGTTTTGTTATTGTGAGTGAGACTTTTTGCTTCGAGGCATAGAGGACAAATGGAGCACGTTCCACATTTGTAATTACCCTTTGCTTTGCCTCCTGTGACCATAGTTTGAATTTCATGTTTTTCGTCCTATGTTCTAACTAACGAATTACGTATTGTTTTGTTGCGCCTGAATGAAAACAGAGGCTTTTCTAAAATTGTTTCAGCTCCATAGTTTAAAATCTTCCAATTTTTATTCACAATATTTTTAATCCTATTACTAAGATTGGAAAATTGCGAAACAAAAACTATGCGTCCTGTTGTTTTATCATCTTTTTTCTCTTTATTGATCTCCAATAGCTGATCCCGATTATAGAATCTCGCTCTTTTGATCGAGTGTTTGATCAATTTGCTAGGATAGCCTCTAGCGGACAATTTTTTCTTCAGAGTTTCAGAATGGAGATAAAAGTCTGAGAGGGTTGTGCAATTACGCCTAAGTCTTAAAAACTCCCCAAAGGGGATATTGTCCTTCTGGGAGCGAGGATGGTTACTACCATATAATAAGAGTGTGTTTTTATCAGTAGGTTTGGACTATAACTCTACCTGCAGAGTATCTGTGACATTTTTGATTTTTATGTCTAAAAAGGCAACCTCAGAATCACTATAATGCGCCGTAAATTTCAAATTTGGATCTCCCAAATTGATCCATTCAAGGAAAAGCTCTAAATCCTGGCTGGCACTGTTCCAGACAAAGATGATATCGTCAATGTAACGGTGCCAGCAGGTAACATTTTCAAAAAATGGAGCCATCTCATTGTACACGTGTTTGGTTTCAAAGTCCCCAACATAGAGGCATGCCAGGCTCGGCGCACAGGCAGCCCCCATGCTGGTTCCTTTGATTTGGATGTAGGCTTCATCTTTGAATAAAAATATGTTGTTTTTAAGTACCATTTCTATACAAGACATAATGAAGCCCTTGTTGGCTCCCTCCAAGTCCTCATGATCTAAAATGTTCGAAATGACTCTTATGGTGTCATTCTGGGGGATATTCGTATAAAGGGCTTCAATGTCCAGGGTCACCAAAAGCTGGGTAACCCTGTTGAAGCCCTGCCCCTCAAACACTGAAATAGCGTGTGCTGTATCCTTCAAGTAAGATCTTTGTTTCTGGACAATCGGTTTAAGAAAGTGGTCTACATATTTACTCAAGGGCTCCAATAGTGATCCTACACTACTAACAATGGGCCTCATTGGTGGATCAGTGATACATTTGTGGATTTTGGGAAGTCCATAGATGGCCGGTGTCATGGGGTGAGAGTTCAATAAAAATTTATATTCATTCTCACATATCCATCCTAGTTCTCTCCCTTGATTTAAGAGTAATACCACCTCTTTTTTAAGGGCATCAATAGCTGTGAGGCGTATGGGTTGATAATGTTCTCACACATTTAACAGGTCTCGCATTCTCTTATCATAGTCTATGGTATCAAACACGACTACGCCTCCGCCTTTATCGGCAGGTTTGATAGTTATTTGATTGCATTCCTGTAATGTTTTTAATGCCTTTTTCTGATCAGGAGGGAGATTGTTGTTATAATATTTTGAAACAGCCTGCCTCATATTTTTTATTTCCATTTCCACCACTCTCTCAAATAATTCCACGTTTTTATTAACTTGGCCTAAGTTAGGAGTGAATGTGGATTTGGGTTTTAAACCTGATACATTAGGTGCAGGTTCATAATATTGATCCTCGAAAAATTTATTGAGCCTAATTTTTCTAAAAAAGCTTTTTAAGTCACTTTCTAACTCATATAAATTGTGCGGGGCACTTGGTGCAAAACTAAAACCTTTTTTTAAAATTTCATTTTCATCTTTGGTTAAACTCCTCTTAGATAGATTGATTATGGGCAGTTCATCTACCTCCAATACTGTCTGCTCCGAGTGGCTAGATATTCCTGTCCCGGATTCTGAGGTTGATGGTTCCTCAGGGGTTCTTGCCGGTTGTAGCCACGGTAGCCCCTCTGTCCCCGATTTTGGCGTCTGCCTAAAAAAGGTTCCCGTTCAAATGAGGGAGCTCCTCTCATATTTTTCTCCCTATCTTGTTCATCTTCGCTGCTGGAACCTGACGTTTCAGAGAATGTGACACGTTTGGTCCCCCCTCTTGAGTAGAGCGGTCGCGTATATTGTGGTCTTTCCCATTTGGGGTCATTTTTATTATTAAAATAATCTTTACCTATGTATGGATATACTACTTCAGCATTGTATCTCTCTACATCTTTCCTCAATTTTTTCGTTTTTTTATTAGTAAGATAATCCCTGTAGCCTTTTGCTTCCAACTCGAGTTCCTCTAATTTGTTTTTAGCTTCCTCCAAAGCCGAATTTTGTTAAAAATGGGCTTCAAATTCATCGATTTGTTTTTTCTCAATGTCCAGAAGTTCCTGGGCTGTTTCGATAATAAGAATGAGCCAATCTCGGCTACATCGGTTGGCTATATGTGTCCATATTACTATGAACTTAGGATTTTCTACAAAGAGCCCCGGTTCATTTCTCACTTGAAGACCTATGGGGATCACTCCAGCTTTTAAGTATTCAATTAAAAATTCCGCATGGAGTTCCGTACGGATCAACTTCTTCTTTGCATTTAAGATTTTTATCAAATGTTCATGACTGCTGTTATTTAGAACATTAGTATTACTACTCCGTGGATTTTGGTTGATTAATCTATTAAATTGATCCTCGGAAAAACCAAAAGTTTTCAATTTATCCATAATTTCTTTTCAATGACCGCCTTTGATAAATAATAGGTCGGTATAAATATCAATATCAACTTAAAGCGACCTCTCCAACCAACTGGTTGTGCTTATATGTTAGATATATGAGCGAGAGCGACCCCTTATATCTTCCAAGGGAATGGGGTACTAATATCACAACAAAAGATGCAATCCCTCTGCTGAGACACAGTGGTACAGTACTAGTATCGCATAGCACTACAATCAATCCAATTATACTCAAATCATCATGATATGTTACTCACATTTATTATGCAGAATTTTTTTTTTATTTTTTCAAAACAATTTATGTACATGTATTTCATAAAAACAGATCATACATTTGCATGAATATTTAAAAACACAGAATTACACACCATATACTACTTGACAGATATTAAAAAAACATATAAAAACCTGTTATGAGCCCGCATAACAGAAGACAACGTGAGACAGTATGCTTTGTCATTTGTTACACATCCTATTGGGTAATAAGTTAATGTCCGTAGTTTGTGATATATTACACAATTATATCTACTCCTGAAACCACGGTTCTCCCGAGATTGTGTAGTTGAGAAGCGTCGACGCGTTTCGATGGTAAATCTTATTAATCCATCTTTATCAAGACAAGTTTATAGGCTTTAAGTCCTCGTTATTAAATCCGGGACCTATTGAGAGAAAGAAAGTTTTTGTTTTATATCGCAATTATGGAATGAATACTCCATTCTCTGATTGCTAACTTAACCAGTGTCTCTCTAATTATCAAGCCTGGCTAATGATACATTCATGAATACTCTGTAGGGCACTCTTGCGTTATTCTATAATTATTAATGCTCCTAACTTGTGCAAAATATAATTGTTTTAAATATTATTGTTTTCAAGAGGAAACTATCCCCTTAATTCGTAAGGAGCCAGCACGGTGTGTATTATAGTCAGAGAAAACCACTTACTTCTCTATGTTGAAAAGCGTTGATCAATTTATATTGTCATTAATGATCCTGATATATGTTATACGTAGAGGAAACAGAGATCCGAGCTATCTGTCCTCATGGGCATCTCACCTAGTGTAAAAGATATAATGATATGTACTCGTGAGAAGCACTGCTTAAATGAAAGCTATGTTTATCTTATTACACAAGCAGCATATCCTGCTCCCATCTACCATCTGGCCCCTAGAGTTTTACCACCATGTTTATATTTTATAATAAGTAGTGCACAAAAAGACTACTTACTTGTCTGTTTCGAGTACGAATGTCCTAATATGTATTAAAAGCGGCGTGACGGGGATTCATAATAACTCTCCCACAATGGACGTCACTTGTTCACCAAAAAAACACAACGTGCGCAGATAATGGCGCCACGAGGCAGCTTGAAATAGCGTGACGGGGATCCGTAATAACTCTCCCTTAATATGCGTCACCTGTTACAAAAAACGTGTGTAAGTATTAGCGCTACACAGATAACATATCCAACTAACGGAGCATAGAGTCCCCTTTAATACGTTCTATCGTTTTTAGTTGCTAGTGCTCTCACCTCTAAGTTCGATGTTAACGGCTTCGAGTGCGGAAATGCTCCTGATTGCTCTCGCCTCGCCTACGCCTAAGGCGTCTGCTTATTTGTTAGTACTGCCAAAGGCTGTGATAGGTCGGTGAACCCACCAGACATATCACGTGTCATATGTATTTTTTTGTCGAGAAGATTTATCGAGGTAAACAGCACGGATTTTATGCAGAATGCGCATAATACGACTGCTAGTTAATACATACTCACATTGGCTAAAAAAGATCAAAACACACACGTGACTCAAACACGTGTTGTATATTTGTAACCAAGGAGATATATCGTTATTTTAATAAAGTGTGCCAAGCATCCCATTATATAAATGGTTGTGCGGAACATATCCCGACACAACTTCGCTGATGGGAATAACCTAATAGAGTGGGCAATCGAGGTCCTACTTTCATCATAACTAGTGGTTAATTATGTCACGTGATTCCGAGCGGAATGTTCTTTGAATGGCTTCCAACTTTGTTTTCACATTTGTTTGATAATCCTAGGGACATACACAAGGACATACCCAAAATCTCTTACATTTCGTTTACACATGTTATCTTATATACTTCTATACAGAACGTAAAACTATCCACATATTTCGGCACATTATAGTAATTGCAATATTAGGTGGATGTAATCAAGAACAAAAACAATTCTCCTTTTTATGTAATTTCCAATATGACTTGCAATCGTCAACCACGTATTTAGTAGAGACATAACTTATTCCATTACATATCACAACAATTATAGTTATACTTTCCTCATTTCCACTTATGTATTACAAATAATCCATATATAGGATATAACAATAATAGTTTCTAAAATTTCAACAATCAATCATATCCACTGATGTGCTACAAATAGTCCATATATAGGATCTAACAATAGTATTTTCTAAAATTTCAACAATCAGTGGCGGCACATCATTCCTTAATCTGATTGCGATTATAGCTTCATAATAATCTCCTATATAACATGGAAAGAACTGACTAATACTACGTGAGCTCACATACTTTAGCAGTGTATCATTTTCTCAGGTAGCAATAATACTCATCCAGTCCTCCTTTGAGTTAAGTCCCTTCTCTACTGTATTAAGGTGGCATATAAACCATTGTTCTCTCTTTTTTCTTTTTGTATTGACGTCACCGCCTCTTCTATTAACTGTCACTTTTTCTAGAATAAACCACTGGATTTGATCCCAATTGTGGTTCATTTCCAGAAAGTGATCTGTCAAAGGTGCATTCACTTTTCTTGTTTTAATTGCCGATTTGTGCTCCAACAGGCGGGTACGTAGCTCCCTACTCGTTTCGCCTACGTACCCAAGACCACACGGGCATATTAAAAAGTAAACGACATTCTTGCTACGACAGTTATTTAAACTTCTAGCCCAGATCGTTTTGTTATTGTGAGTGAGACTTTTTGCTTCGAGGCATAGAGGACAAATGGAGCACGTTCCACATTTGTAATTACCCTTTGCTTTGCCTCCTGTGACCATAGTTTGAATTTCATGTTTTTCGTCATATGTTCTAACTAACGAATTACGTATTGTTTTGTTACGCCTGAATGAAAACAGAGGCTTTTCTAAAATTGTTTCAGCTCCATAGTTTAAAATCTTCCAATTTTTATTCACAATATTTTTAATCCTATTACTAAGATTGGAAAATTGCGAAACAAAAACTATGCGTCCTGTTGTTTTATCATCTTTTTTCTCTTTATTGATCTCCAATAGCTGATCCCGATTATAGAATCTCGCTCTTTTGAACGAGTGTTTGATCAATTTGCTAGGATAGCCTCTAGCGGACAATTTTTTCTTCAGAGTTTCAGAATGGAGATAAAAGTCTGAGAGGGTTGTGCAATTACGCCTAAGTCTTAAAAACTCCCCAAAGGGGATATTGTCCTTCTGGGAGCGAGGATGGTTACTACCATATAATAAGAGTGTGTTTTTATCAGTAGGTTTGGAATATAACCCTACCTGCAGAGTATCTGTGACATTTTTGATTTTTATGTCTAAAAAGGCAACCTCAGAATCACTCTAATGCGCCGTAAATTTCAAATTTGGATCTCCCAAATTGATCCATTCAAGGAAAAGCTCTAAATCCTGGCTGGCACCGTTACAGACAAAGATGATATCGTCAATGTAACGGTGCCAGCAGGTAACATTTTCAAAAAATGGAGCCATCTCATTGTACACGTGTTTGGTTTCAAAGTACCCAACATAGAGGCATGCCAGGCTCGGCGCACAGGCAGCCCCCATGCTGGTTCCTTTGATTTGGATGTAGGCTTCATCTTTGAATAAAAATATGTTGTTTTTAAGTACCATTTCTATACAAGACATAATGAAGCCCTTGTTGGCTCCCTCCAAGTCCTCATGATCTAAAATGTTCGAAATGACTCTTATGGTGTCATTCTGGGGGATATTCGTATAAAGGGCTTCAATGTCCAGGGTCACCAAAAGCTGGGTAACCCTGTTGAAGCCCTGCCCCTCAAATACTGAAATAGCGTGTGCTGTATCCTTCAAGTAAGATCTTTGTTTCTGGACAATCGGTTTAAGAAAGTGGTCTACATATTTACTCAAGGGCTCCAATAGTGATCCTACACTACTAACAATGGGCCTCATTGGTGGATCAGTGATACATTTGTGGATTTTGGGAAGTCCATAGATGGCCGGTGTCATGGGGTGAGAGTTCAATAAAAATTTATATTCATTCTCACATATCCATCCTAGTTCTCTCCCTTGATTTAAGAGTAATACCACCTCTTTTTTAAGGGCATCAATAGCTGTGAGGCGTATGGGTTGATAATGTTCTCTCACATTTAACAGGTCTCGCATTCTCTTATCATAGTCTATGGTATCAAACACGACTACGCCTCCGCCTTTATCGGCAGGTTTGATAGTTATTTGATTGCATTCCTGTAATGTTTTTAATGCCTTTTTCTGATCAGGAGGGAGATTGTTGTTATAATATTTTGAAACAGCCTGCCTCATATTTTTTATTTCCATTTCCACCACTCTCTCAAATAATTCCACGTTTTTATTAACTTGGCCTAAGTTAGGAGTGAATGTGGATTTGGGTTTTAAACCTGATACATTAGGTGCAGGTTCATAATATTTATCCTCGAAAAATTTATTGAGCCTAATTTTTCTAAAAAAGCTTTTTAAGTCACTTTCTAACTCATATAAATTGTGCGGGGCACTTGGTGCAAAACTAAAACCTTTTTTTAAAATTTCATTTTCATCTTTGGTTAAACTCCTCTTAGATAGATTGATTATGGGCAGTTCATCTACCTCCAATACTGTCTGCTCCGAGTGGCTAGATATTCCTGTCCCGGATTCTGAGGTTGATGGTTCCTCAGGGGTTCTTGCCGGTTGTAGCCACGGTAGCCCCTCTGTCCCCGATTTTGGCGTCTGCCTAAAAAAGGTTCCCGTTCAAATGAGGGAGCTCCTCTCATATTTTTCTCCCTATCTTGTTCATCTTCGCTGCTGGAACCTGACGTTTCAGAGAATGTGACACGTTTGGTCCCCCCTCTTGAGTAGAGCGGTCGCGTATATTGTGGTCTTTCCCACTTGGGGTCATTTTTATTATTAAAATAATCTTTACCTATGTATGGATATACTACTTCAGCATTGTATCTCTCTACATCTTTCCTCAATTTTTTCGTTTTTTTATTAGTAAGATAATCCCTGTAGCCTTTTGCTTCCAACTCGAGTTCCTCTAATTTGTTTTTAGCTTCCTCCAAAGCCGAATTTTGTTTAAAATGGGCTTCAAATTCATCGATTTGTTTTTTCTCAATGTCCAGAAGTTCCTGGGCTGTTTCGATAATAAGAATGAGCCAATCTCGGCTACATCGGTTGGCTATATGTGTCCATGTTTCTATGAACTTAGGATTTTCTACAAAGAGCCCCGGTTCGTTTCTCACTTGAAGACCTATGGGGATCACTCCAGCTTTTAAGTATTCAATTAAAAATTCCGCATGGAGTTCCGTACGGATCAACTTCTTCTTTGCATTTAAGATTTTTATCAATTGTTCATGACTGCTGTTATTTAGAACATTAGTATTACTACTCCGTGGATTTTGGTTGATTAATCTATTAAATTGATCCTCGGAAAAACCAAAAGTTTTCAATTTATCCATAATTTCTTTTCAATGACCGCCTTTGATAAATAATAGGTCGGTATAAATATCAATCAACTTAAAGCGACCTCTCCAACCAACTGGTTGTGCTTATATGTTAGATATATGAGCGAGAGCGACCCCTTATATCTTCCAAGGGAATGGGGTACTAATATCACAACAAAAGATGCAATCCCTCTGCTGAGACACAGTGGTACAGTACTAGTATCGCATAGCACTACAATCAATCCAATTATACTCAAATCATCATGATATGTTACTCACATTTATTATGCAGATTTTTTTTTTAATTTTTTCAAAACAATTTATGTACATGTATTTCATAAAAACAGATCATACATTTGCATGAATATTTAAAAACACAGAATTACACACCATATACTACTTGACAGATATTAAAAAAACATATAACAACCTGTTATGAGCCCGCATAACAGAAGACAACGTGAGACAGTATGCTTTGTCATTTGTTACACATCCTATTGGGTAATAAGTTAATGTCCGTAGTTTGTGATATATTACACAATTATATCTACTCCTGAAACCACGGTTCTCCCGAGATTGTGTAGTTGAGAAGCGTCGACGCGTTTCGATGGTAAATCTTATTAATCCATCTTTATCAAGACAAGTTTATAGGCTTTAAGTCCTCGTTATTAAATCCGGGACCTATTGAGAGAAAGAAAGTTTTTGTTTTATATCGCAATTATGGAATGAATACTCCATTCTCTGATTGCTAACTTAACCAGTGTCTCTCTAATTATCAAGCCTGGCTAATGATACATTCATGAATACTCTGTAGGGCACTCTTGCGTTATTCTATAATTATTAATGCTCCTAACTTGTGCAAAATATAATTGTTTTAAATATTATTGTTTTCAAGAGGAAACTATCCCCTTAATTCGTAAGGAGCCAGCACGGTGTGTATTATAGTCAGAGAAAACCACTTACTTCTCTATGTTGAAAAGCGTTGATCAATTTATATTGTCATTAATGATCCTGATATATGTTATACGTAGAGGAAACAGAGATCCGAGCTATCTGTCCTCATGGGCATCTCACCTAGTGTAAAAGATATAATGATATGTACTCGTGAGAAGCACTGCTTAAATGAAAGCTATGTTTATCTTATTACACAAGCAGCATATCCTGCTCCCATCTACCATCTGGCCCCTAGAGTTTTACCACCGTGTTTATATTTTATAATCAGTAGTGCACAAAAAGACTACTTACTTGTCTGTTTCGAGTACGAATGTCCTAATATGTATTAAAAGCGGCGTGACGGGGATTCATAATAACTCTCCCACAATGAACGTCACTTGTTCATCAAAAAAACACAACGTGCGCAGATAATGGCGCCACGAGGCAGCTTGAAATAGCGTGACGGGGATCCGTAATAACTCTCCCTTAATATGCGTCACCTGTTACAGAAAACGTGTGTAAGTATTAGCGCTACACAGATAACATAACCAACTAACGGAGCATAGAGTCCCCTTTAATACGTTCTATCGTTTTTAGTTGCTAGTGCTCTCACCTCTAAGTTCGATGTTAACGGCTTCGAGTGCGGAAATGCTCCTGATTGCTCTCGCCTCGCCTACGCCTAAGGCGTCTGCTTATTTGTTAGTACTGCCAAAGGCTGTGATAGGTCGGTGAACCCACCAGACATATCACGTGTCATATGTATTTTTTTGTCGAGAAGATTTATCGAGGTAAACAGCACGGATTTTATGCAGAATGCGCATAATACGACTGCTAGTTAATACATACTCACATTGGCTAAAAAAGATCAAAACACACACGTGACTCAAACACGTGTTGTATATTTGTAACCAAGGAGATATATCGTTATTTTAATAAAGTGTGCCAAGCATCCCATTATATAAATGGTTGTGCGGAACATATCCCGACACAACTTCGCTGATGGGAATAACCTAATAGAGTGGGCAATCGAGGTCCTACTTTCATCATAACTAGTGGTTAATTATGTCACGTGATTCCGAGCGGAATGTTCTTTGAATGGCTTCCAACTTTGTTTTCACATTTGTTTGATAATCCTAGGGACATACACAAGGACATACCCAAAATCTCTTACATTTCGTTTACACATGTTATCTTATATACTTCTATACAGAACGTAAAACTATCCACATATTTCGGCACATTATAGTAATTGCAATATTAGGTGGATGTAATCAAGAACAAAAACAATTCTCCTTTTTATGTAATTTCCAATATGACTTGCAATCGTCAACCACGTATTTAGTAGAGACATAACTTATTCCATTACATATCACAACAATTATAGTTATACTTTCCTCATTTCCACTTATGTATTACAAATAATCCATATATAGGATATAACAATAATAGTTTCTAAAATTTCAACAATCAATCATATCCACTGATGTGCTACAAATAGTCCATATATAGGATCTAACAATAGTATTTTCTAAAATTTCAACAATCAGTGGCGGCACATCATTCCTTAATCTGATTGCGATTATAGCTTCATAATAATCTCCTATATAACATGGAAAGAACTGACTAATACTACGTGAGCTCACATACTTTAGCAGTGTATCATTTTCTCAGGTAGCAATAATACTCATCCAGTCCTCCTTTGAGTTAAGTCCCTTCTCTACTGTATTAAGATGGCATATAAACCATTGTTCTCTCTTTTTTCTTTTTGTATTGACGTCACCGCCTCTTCTATTAACTGTCACTTTTTCTAGAATAAACCACTGGATTTGATCCCAATTGTGGTTCATTTCCAGAAAGTGATCTGTCAAAGGTGCATTCACTTTTCTTGTTTTAATTGCCGATTTGTGCTCCAACAGGCGGGTACGTAGCTCCCTACTCGTTTCGCCTACGTACCCAAGACCACACGGGCATATTAAAAAGTAAACGACATTCTTGCTACGACAGTTATTTAAACTTCTAGCCCAGATCGTTTTGTTATTGTGAGTGAGACTTTTTGCTTCGAGGCATAGAGGACAAATGGAGCACGTTCCACATTTGTAATTACCCTTTGCTTTGCCTCCTGTGACCATAGTTTGAATTTCATGTTTTTCGTCATATGTTCTAACTAACGAATTACGTATTGTTTTGTTACGCCTGAATGAAAACAGAGGCTTTTCTAAAATTGTTTCAGCTCCATAGTTTAAAATCTTCCAATTTTTATTCACAATATTTTTAATCCTATTACTAAGATTGGAAAATTGCGAAACAAAAACTATGCGTCCTGTTGTTTTATCATCTTTTTTCTCTTTATTGATCTCCAATAGCTGATCCCGATTATAGAATCTCGCTCTTTTGAACGAGTGTTTGATCAATTTGCTAGGATAGCCTCTAGCGGACAATTTTTTCTTCAGAGTTTCAGAATGGAGATAAAAGTCTGAGAGGGTTGTGCAATTACGCCTAAGTCTTAAAAACTCCCCAAACGGGATATTGTCCTTCTGGGAGCGAGGATGGTTACTACCATATAATAAGAGTGTGTTTTTATCAGTAGGTTTGGAATATAACTCTACCTGCAGAGTATCTGTGACATTTTTGATTTTTATGTCTAAAAAGGCAACCTCAGAATCACTATAATGCGCCGTAAATTTCAAATTTGGATCTCCCAAATTGATCCATTCAAGGAAAAGCTCTAAATCCTGGCTGGCACCGTTCCAGACAAAGATGATATCGTCAATGTAACGGTGCCAGCAGGTAACATTTTCAAAATCTCTTGACTGGGGGAGAATGTTTGCATTGTCAGCATTCCGTCCATCATTTGTTTGTTGTAACGCTTTTCGCCCTAAGTGGGATGGGTATTCCCAGACGTGGGACCCGTGCTCACTACGCCACTGGAGTCAAGCTATCCTGGCTGATGACGGCTGATAGCCAGAAACCGGTCCTAGGATGCTTGATTCCGGTCCAGGGAAGACATGGCTTGGCAGTTCGGGCTGGACTGTTCCCATGAGGCACAGGGTCAAGACTGATTTGCATATGGCCATGTCTAAACTGGGGTGGTGTAGTGGGCAAAAGAACGATGGATTTAACCCAGATCTCTTGACTGGGGGAGAATGTTTGCATTGTCAGCATTCCGTCCATCATTTGTTTGTTGTAACGCTTTTCGCCCTAAGTGGGATGGGTATTCCCAGACGTGGGACCCGTGCTCACTACGCCACTGGAGTCAAGCTATCCTGGCTGATGACGGCTGATAGCCAGAAACCGGTCCTAGGATGCTTGATTCCGGTCCAGGGAAGACATGGCTTGGCAGTTCGGGCTGGACTGTTCCCATGAGGCCCAGGGTCAAGACTGATTTGCATATGGCCATGTCTAAACTGGGTGGTGTAGTGGGCAAAAGAACGATGGATTTAACCCAGATCTCTTGACTGGGGGAGAATGTCTGCATTGTCAGCATTCCGTCCATCAATTGTTTGTTGTAACGCTTTTCGCCCTAAGTGGGATGGGTATTCCCAGACGTGGGACCCGTGCTCACTACGCCACTGGAGTCAAGCTATCCTGGCTGATGACGGCTGATAGCCAGAAACCGGTCCTAGGATGCTTGATTCCGGTCCAGGGAAGACATGGCTTGGCAGTTCGGGCTTGACTGTTCCCATGAGGCACAGGGTCAAGACTGATTTGCATATGGCCATGTCTAAACTGGGGTGGTGTAGTGGGCAAAAGAACGATGGATTTAACCCAGATCTCTTGACTGGGGGAGAATGTTTGCATTGTCAGCATTCCGTCCATCATTTGTTTGCTGTAACGCTTTTCGCCCTAAGTGGGATGGGTATTCCCAGACGTGGGACCCGTGCTCACTACGCCACTGGAGTCAAGCTATCCTGGCTGATGACGGCTGATAGCCAGAAACCGGTCCTAGGATGCTTGATTCCGGTCCAGGGAAGACATGGCTTGGCAGTTCGGGCTGGACTGTTCCCATGAGGCACAGGGTCAAGACTGATTTGCATATGGCCATGTCTAAACTGGGGTGGTGTAGTGGGCAAAAGAACGATGGATTTAACCCAGATCTCTTGACTGGGGGAGAATGTTTGTATTGTCAGCATTCCGTCCATCATTTGTTTGTTGTAACGCTTTTCGCCCTAAGTGGGATGGGTATTCCCAGACGTGGGACCCGTGCTCACTACGCCACTGGAGTCAAGCTATCCTGGCTGATGACGGCTGATAGCCAGAAACCGGTCCTAGGATGCTTGATTCCGGTCCAGGGAAGACATGGCTTGGCAGTTTGGGCTGGACTGTTCCCATGAGGCACAGGGTCAAGACTGATTTGCATATGGCCATGTCTAAACTGGGGTGGTGTAGTGGGCAAAAGAACGATGGATTTAACCCAGATCTCTTGACTGGGGGAGAATGTTTGCATTGTCAGCATTCCGTCCATCATTTGTTTGTTGTAACGCTTTTCGCCCTAAGTGGGATGGGTATTCCCAGACGTGGGACCCGTGCTCACTACGCCACTGGAGTCAAGCTATCCTGGCTGATGACGGCTGATAGCCAGAAACCGGTCCTAGGATGCTTGATTCCGGTCCAGGGAAGACATGGCTTGGCAGTTCGGGCTGGACTGTTCCCATGAGGCACAGGGTCAAGACTGATTTGCATATGGCCATGTCTAAACTGGGGTGGTGTAGTGGGCAAAAGAACGATGGATTTAACCCAGATCTCTTGACTGGCGGAGAATATTTGCATTTTCAGCATTCCGTCCATCATTTGTTTGTTGTAAAACACTACCACCAGCACAACTCACTACACTACCCAAACACCACTGCTGTACACTAAATCCTAAAACACTGAACCCAGCAAGACCCCCTACACTACACAAGCACCACTGCAGTACCCTAAACCCTAAAACACAACCCAAGCACGACACCCTACACTACCCAAGAATACCTGCACTACCCTAAACCCTAAAACACTACCACCAGCACAACTCCCTACACTACCCAAACACCACTGCACTACCCTAAAACCTAAAACACTGAACCCAGCAAGACCCCCTACACTACACAAGAACCACTGCACTACCCTAAACCCTAAAACACTACCCAAGCACGACACCCTACACTACCCAAGCATGCCTGCACTACCCTAATCCCTAAAACACTACCACCAGAACAACTCACTACACTACCCAAATACCACTGCACTACTCTAAACCCGAAATCTACCTCCAGCAGGACCCCCTTCACTACACAAACACCACTGCACTGCCTAAAACACTACGCCCAGCACGACCCCCTACACTACACAAACACAACTGAACCACCCTAAACCCTAAAACACTACCCACAGCATGACCCCCCACACTACACAAACACCACTGCACTACCCAAAACCCTAAAACACTACCCCAACACTACCCCCTATACCACGCAAACAACACTGCACTACCCTAAACCCTAAACCCTAAAACACTACCCCCAGCATGACACCCTATACTACCCAAACTTCACTGCACTACCCTAAACCCTAAAACACTACCCCAGCACAAACCCCTGCACTACCCAAACAGCACTGTACTATCCAAAACCCTAAAATACTATCCCCAGCACGACCCCTACACTACACAAATACCACTGTACTACCCTAAACCCTAAAACACTACCCCCAGCATGACCCCCTACACTACACAAACACCACTGGACTACCCTAAACCCTAAAACACTACCCCCTACACTACGCAAACAACACTGCACTACCCTAAACCCTAAAACACTATCCCCAGCACTACCCCCTATACTACACAAACACCGCTGCACTACCCTAAACCCTAAACACTACCCCCAGCAGTACCCCCTACACTATGCAAACAACACTGCATTACCGTAAACCCTAAAACACTACCCCCAGCATGACTCCCTACACTACACAAACACCACTGCACTACCCTACTGCACTACACTAAACCCTAAAACACTACCCCCAGCATGACCCCCTATGCTACCCAAACACCACTGCACTACCCTAAACACTAAAACACTACCCCCAGTACGACCCCCTAAACTAGTCAAACACCACTGCACCACTCTAAACCCTAAATCTACCTCCAGCACATCCCCCTACTCTACACAAACACCACTGCACCACTGCACCACTGCACTGCCTAAAACACTACCACCAGCACAACTCACTACACTACCCAAACACCACTGCTCTACACTAAAACACTGAACCCAGCAACACCCCCTACTCTACATAAGCACCACTGCACTACCCTAAACCCTAAAAAATAACCCCCTACACTACCCAAACATCACTGCACTACCCTAAACACTAAATCACTACCTCCAGCACAACTCCCTATACTACCCAAACACCACTGCACTAACCTAAACCCTAAATTTACCCCCAGCAAAAACCCCTACACTACACAAACACCACTGCACTACCCTAAGACCTAAAACACTACCCCAGCACAACCCCCTTCACTACACAAACACCACTACACTGCCTTAAACCCTAAAACACTACCCCAGCTCGACCCCCTACACTACACAAACACCACTGTACTACCCTAAACCCCAAATCTATCCCCAGCATGACCCCCTACACTACACAAACACCACTGCACTACCCTAAACCCTAAAACACTACCCCAAGCATGACCCACTACACTACACAAACACCACTGTACTACCCTAAACCCTAAAACACTACACCCAGCACAAACCCCTGCACTACCCAAACAGCACTGTACTATCTGAAACCCTAAAACACTATCACCAGCACGACCCCCTAAACTACACAAATACCACTGCACTACCCTAAACCCTCAAACACTTCCCCAGTATGACCCCCTAAACTATCCAAACACCACTGCACTACTCTAAAACCTGATTCTAACCCCAGCACATCCCCCTACACTACACAAATACCACTGCACTACCCTATACCCTAAAACACTACCCCCAGCACAACCCACTTCACTACACAAACACCACTGCACTGCCTAAAACACTACCCCCAGCACGACCCCCTACACTGCACAAACACCACTGCACTTCCCTAAACCCTAAATCTACCCCAGCATGAACCCCTACACTACACAAACACCACTGCACTACCCTAAACCCTAAAACACTACCCCAAGCACGACCCCCTACACTACACTAACACCTCTGTACTACCCTAAACCCTAAAACACTACCCCCAGCACGACCCCCTACACTACCCAAACACAACTGCACTACACTAAATCCCAAAACACTACCAGCAGCACGACACCATACACTACCCAAACACCACTGCACTACCCTAAACTATGACCCCTACACTACACAAAAACCACTGCACAACCCTAAACCCTAAAACACTACCCCCAGCATGACCCCCTACACTACACTAACACCTCTGTACTACCCTAAACCCTAAAACACTACCCCCAGCATGACCCCCTACACTACCCAAACACAATTGCACTACACTAAATCCAAAAACACTACCCCCAGCACGACATCATACTGTACCCAAACACCACTGCACTACCCTAAACTATGACCCCTACACTACACAAAAACCACTGCACAACCCTAAACCCTAAATCACTACCCCCAGTATGACCCCCTACACTACACAAACACCACTGCACTACCCTAAACCCTAAAACACTACCACCTACACTACCCAAACACCAATGCACTACACTAAACCCTTAAACACTATCCCCAGCACTACCCCCTACACTACACAAACACCACTGCACTACCCTAAACTCTAAAACACTACCCTCAGCACGACTCCCTACACTACCCAAACACCCCTGCACTAATCTAAACCCTAAATTTACCCCCAGCACAAACCCCTACACTACAAAAACACCACTGCACTACCCTAAGACCTAAAACACAACCCCCAGCACAATCCCCTTCACTACACAAACACCACTGCACTGCCTTAAACCCTAAAACACTACCCCCAGCACGACCCCCTACACTACACAAACACCACTGTACTACCATAAACTCCAAATCTACCCCCAGCATGACCCCCTACACAACACAAACACCACTGCACTACCGTAAAATCCAAAACACTACCCTTACCATGACCCACTACACTACTCAAACACCACTGTACTACCCTAAACCCTAAAACACTACCCCCAGCACGACCCCCTTCACTATCTAAAGACAACTGCACTACCCGAAACCCAAAAACACTACCCAAACATAACTGCACTACCCTAAACCCTAATACACTACCACTAGCATGACTCCTTACTCTACCCAAACACCACTGCACTGCTCTAACACCTGATTCTTCCCCAGCACAATCCCCTTCACTACACAAACACCACTGCACTGCCTAAAACACTACCACCAGCGCGACCCCGTACACTACACAAACACCACTGCACTTCCCTAAACTCTAAATCTACCCCAGCATGAACCCCTACACTACACAAACACCACTGCACTACCCTAAACCCTAAAACACTACCCCAAGCTCGACCCCCTACACTACACAAACACCTCTGAACTACCCTAAACCCTAAAACACTACCCCCAGCACGACTCCCTACACTACCCAAACACAACTGCACTACACTAAATCCAAAAACACTACCCCCAGCACGACACCATACCCTACCCAAACACCACTGCACTATCCTAAACCACGACCCTCTCCACTACACAAAAACACTGCACTACCCTAAACCCTAAAACA
Organism: Triturus cristatus; assembly: GCF_964204655.1. Lineage (NCBI taxonomy): Eukaryota > Metazoa > Chordata > Amphibia > Caudata > Salamandridae > Triturus > Triturus cristatus. Next base: position 671,756,727 of record NC_140579.1, on the reverse strand, counting down.
CTACCCCCAGCATGACCCCCTACACTACACAAACACAACTGCACTACCCTAAACCCTAAAACACTACCCCCTACACTACACAAACACCACTGCACTACCCTAAACCCTCAAACACTACCCCCAGCATGATCCCCTACCCTACCCAAACACCACTGCACTACCCTAAACCCTAAAACACTACCCCCAGCATGACCCCCTACACTACACAAACACCACTGCACTACCCTAAACCCTAAAACACTACCACCTACACTACCCAAACACCAATGCACTACACTAAACCCTAAAACACTATCCCCAGCACTACCCCCTACACTACACAGACACCACTGCACTACCCTAAACCCTAAAACACTACCCACAGCAGTAACCCCTACACTACCCAAACACAACTGCACTACATTAAACCCTAAAGCACTATACCCAGCATGACCCCATACACTACACAAACACCACTGCACTACCCTACTGCACTATACTAACCCTTAAAACACTACCCCCTGCATGAACCCCTACACTACCCAAACACCACTGCACTACCCTAAACCCTAAAATACTACCCCCAGCATGACCCCCTGCACTACCGAAACAGTATGGCACTCCCCGAAACCATAAAATACTATCCCCAGCACGGCCCCCTACACTCCACAAATACCACTGCGCTACCCTAAACCCTAAAACTATCCCCAGCACGGCCCTCTACACTACCCAAACACCACTGCACTACCCTAAATCCCAGATCTTCCCCCAGCATGACCCCCTACACTATACAAACAGCACAGCACTCCCCGAAACCATAAAACACTATCCCAAGCACGGCCCCCTACACTCCACAAATACCACTGCGCTACCCTAAACCCTAAAACTATCCCCAGCACGGCCCTCTACACTACACAAAAACCACTGCACTTCCCTACTGCACTACACTAAACAGTAAAAAAATACCCCCAGCATGATCCCTACACTACGCAAACACCACTGCGTTTCCCTAAACCCTAAGACATTTCCAACAGCATGACACATTACACTACATAAACACAACTGCACTACCCTAAACCCCAAAACACTACCCCCAGCACGACCCCCTACACTACACAAACACCACTGCACTAGCCTAAACCCTAAAACTCTACCTCCAGCACTACCCCCTACACTACCCAAACACCACTGCACTACCCTAAAACCTAAAACACTGAACCCTGCAAGACCCCCTACACTACACAAGCACCACTGCACTACCCTAAACCTTAAAACCCTACCCAAGCACGACACCCTACACTACCCAAGCATACCTGCACTACCCTAAACCCTAACACACTACCACCAGCACAACTCACTACACTACCCAAACACCACTGCACTGCTCTAAACCCTAAATCTACCTCCAGCACATCCCCATACACTACACAAACACCACTGCACTGCCTAAAACACTACCATCAGCACAACTCACTACACTACCCATACACCACTGCTCTACACTAAATCCTAAAACACTGAACCCAGCAAGACCCCCTACACTACACAAGCACCACTGCACTACCCTAAACCCTAAAACACTACTCAAGCATGACACCCTACACTACCCAAGCATACCTGCACTACCCTAAACCCTAAAACACTACCACCAGCACAACTCACTACACTACCCAAACACCACTGCGCTACCCTAAACCCTAATACTCTACCTCCAGCACTACCCCCTACACTACCCAAACACCACTGCACTACCCAAAAACCTAAAACACTGAAACCAGCAAGACCCCCTACATTACACAAGCACGACTGCACTACTCTAAAGCCTAAAACACTACCCAAGCACGACACCCTACACTACCCAAGCATACCTGCACTACCCTACACCCTAAAACACTACCACCAGCACAACTCACTACACTACCCAAACACCACTGCACTACTCTAAACCCTAAATCTACCTCCAGCAGGACCCCCTTCACTAAACAAACACCACTGCACTGCCTAAAATACTACCCCCAGCACGACCCCCTACACTACACAAACACCACTGAACTATCCTAAACCCTAAATCTACCCCCAGCATGACCCCCTACACTACACAAACACCACTGCACTACCCTAAACCCTAAAACACTACCCCCTACACTACACAAACACCACTGCACTACCCTAAGCCCTCAAACATTACCCCCAGCACGAACCCTTACACTACCCAAACACCACTGCACTACCCTAAACCCTAAAACACTACCCCCAGCATGAACCCCTACAATACACAAACACCACTGCACTACCCTAAACCCTAAAACACTACCACCTACACTACCCAAACACCAATGCATTACACTAAACCCTAAAACACTATCTCCAGTACTACCCCCTACACTACACAAACACCACTGCACTACCCTAAACTCTAAAACACTACCCCCAGGAGTACCCCCTACACTACCCAAACACAACACCACTACCCTAAACCTTAAAACACTACTCCCAGCATGACCCCCTACAGTACACAAACACCACGGCACTACCCTAAACCCTAAAACACTACTCCCAGCAGTAACCCCTACACTACCCAATCACAACTGCACTACACTAAACCCTAAAGTACTACACCCAGCATGACCCCATACACTAAACAAACACAACTGCACCTCCCTACTGCACTACACTAAACCTTAAAACACTACCCCCAGCATGAACCCCTACACTACCCAAACACCACTGCACTAACCTAAACCCTAAAACACTACCCCCTGCACTACCCAAACAATATGGCACTCCCCGAAACCATAAAACATTATCCCCAGCACAGCCCCATACACTCCACAAATACCACTGCGCTACCCTAAACCCTAAAACTATCCCCAGCACGGCCCTCTACACTACACAAACACCACTGCACTTCCCTACTGCACTACACTAACCCCTAAAACAATACCCCCTGCCTGACCCCCTACACTACCCAAACACCACTGCACTACCCTAAACCCTAAAACACTACCCCAGCATGACCCCTTACACTACCCGAACACCACTGCGTTTCCCTAAACCCTAAGACACTTCCCCCAGCATGACACATTACACTACATAAACACAACTGCCCTACCCTAAACCCCAAAACACTACCCCCAGCACGACCCCCTTCAATACACAAACACCACCGCACTACCCTAAACCCTAAAACTCTACCTCCAGCACTACCACCTACACTACCCAAACACCACTGCACTACCCTAAAACCTAAAACACTGAACCCAGCAAGACCCCCTACACTACACAAGCACCACTGCACTACCGTAAACCCTAAAACACTACCCAAGCACGACACCCTACACTACCCAAGCATACCTGCACTACCCTAAACCCTAAAACACTACCACAAGCACAACGCACTACACTACCCAAACACCACTGCACTACTCTAAACCCTAAATCTACCTCCAGCAGGACCCCCTTCACTACACAAAAACCACTGCACTGCCTAAAACACTACCCCCAGCACGACCCCCTACACTACACTAACACGACTGAACTACCCTAAACCCTAAATGTACCCCCAGAAAGACCCCCTACACTACACAAACACCACTGCACTACCCTAAACCCTAAAACACTACCCCCAGCATGACCCCCTACACTACACAAACACCACTGCACTACCCTAAACCCTAAAACACTACCCCCAGCACAACACCCTACACTACACAAACACCACTGGACTAACCTAAACCCTAAAACACTACCCCCAGCATGACCCCCTACACTACACAAACACCACTGCACTACCCTAAACCCTAAAACACTACCACCTACACTACCCAAACACCAATGCACTACACTAAACCCTTAAACACTATCCCCAGCACTACCTCCTACATTACACAAACACCACTGCACTACCCTAAACTCTAAAACACTACCCTCAGCACGACTCACTACACTACCCAAACACCACTGCACTAATCTAAACCCTAAATTTACCCCCAGCACAAACCCCTACACTACAAAAACACCACTGCACTACCCTAAGACCTAAAACACAATCCCCAGCACAATCCCCTTCACTACACAAACACCACTGCACTGCCTTAAACCCTAAAACACTACCCCCAGCACGACCCCCTACACTACACAAACACCACTGTACTACCCTAAACTCCAAATCTACCCCCAGCATGACCCCCTACAAAACACAAACACCACTGCACTACCGTAAAATCCAAAACAGTACCCTTACCATGACCCACTACACTACTCAAACACCACTGTACTACCCTAAACCCTAAAACACTACCCCCAGCACGACCCCCTTCACTATCTAAAGACAACTGCACTACCCGAAACCCAAAAACACTACCCAAACATAACTGCACTACCCTAAACCCTAATACACTACCACTAGCATGACTCCTTACTCTACCCAAACACCACTGCACTGCTCTAACACCTGATTCTTCCCCAGCACAATCCCCTTCACTACACAAACACCACTGCACTGCCTAAAACACTACCACCAGCGCGACCCCGTACACTACACAAACACCACTGCACTTCCCTAAACTCTAAATCTACCCCAGCATGAACCCCTACACTACACAAACACCACTGCACTACCCTAAACCCTAAAACACTACCCCAAGCACGACCCCCTACACTACACAAACACCTCTGAACTACCCTAAACCCTAAAACACTACCCCCAGCACGACTCCCTACACTACCCAAACACAACTGCACTACACTAAATCCAAAAACACTACCCCCAGCACGACACCATACCCTACCCAAACACCACTGCACTATCCTAAACCACGACCCTCTCCACTACACAAAAACACTGCACTACCCTAAACCCTAAAACACTACCCCCAGCATGACCCCCTACACTACACAAACACAACTGCACTACCCTAAACCCTAAAACACTACCCCCTACACTACACAAACACCACTGCACTACCCTAAACCCTCAAACACTACCCCCAGCATGATCCCCTACCCTACCCAAACACCACTGCACTACCCTAAACCCTAAAACACTACCCCCAGCATGACCCCCTACACTACACAAACACCACTGCACTACCCTAAACCCTAAAACACTACCACCTACACTACCCAAACACCAATGCACTACACTAAACCCTAAAACACTATCCCCAGCACTACCCCCTACACTACACAGACACCACTGCACTACCCTAAACCCTAAAACACTACCCACAGCAGTAACCCCTACACTACCCAATCACAACTGCACTACATTAAACCCTAAAGCACTATACCCAGCATGACCCCATACACTACACAAACACCACTGCACTACCCTACTGCACTATACTAACCCTTAAAACACTACCCCCAGCATGAACCCCTACACTACCCAAACACCACTGCACTACCCTAAACCCTAAAATACTACCCCCAGCATGACCCCCTGCACTACCGAAACAGTATGGCACTCCCCGAAACCATAAAATACTATCCCCAGCACGGCCCCCTACACTCCACAAATACCACTGCGCTACCCTAAACCCTAAAACTATCCCCAGCACGGCCCTCTACACTACCCAAACACCACTGCACTACCCTAAATCCCAGATCTTCCCCCAGCATGACCCCCTACACTATACAAACAGCACAGCACTCCCCGAAACCATAAAACACTATCCCAAGCACGGCCCCCTACACTCCACAAATACCACTGCGCTACCCTAAACCCTAAAACTATCCCCAGCACGGCCCTCTACACTACACAAAAACCACTGCACTTCCCTACTGCACTACACTAAACAGTAAAAAAATACCCCCAGCATGATCCCTACACTACGCAAACACCACTGCGTTTCCCTAAACCCTAAGACATTTCCAACAGCATGACACATTACACTACATAAACACAACTGCACTACCCTAAACCCCAAAACACTACCCCCAGCACGACCCCCTACACTACACAAACACCACTGCATTAGCCTAAACCCTAAAACTCTACCTCCAGCACTACCCCCTACACTACCCAAACACCACTGCACTACCCTAAAACCTAAAACACTGAACCCTGCAAGACCCCCTACACTACACAAGCACCACTGCACTACCCTAAACCTTAAAACACTACCCAAGCACGACACCCTACACTACCCAAGCATACCTGCACTACCCTAAACCCTAACACACTACCACCGGCACAACTCACTACACTACCCAAACACCACTGCACTGCTCTAAACCCTAAATCTACCTCCAGCACATCCCCATACACTACACAAACACCACTGCACTGCCTAAAACACTACCATCAGCACAACTCACTACACTACCCATACACCACTGCTCTACACTAAATCCTAAAACACTGAACCCAGCAAGACCCCCTACACTACACAAGCACCACTGCACTACCCTAAACCCTAAAACACTACTCAAGCATGACACCCTACACTACCCAAGCATGCCTGCACTACCCTAAACCCTAAAACACTACCACCAGCACAACTCACTACACTACCCAAACACCACTGCGCTACCCTAAACCCTAATACTCTACCTCCAGCACTACCCCCTACACTACCCAAACACCACTGCACTACCCAAAAACCTAAAACACTGAAACCAGCAAGACCCCCTACATTACACAAGCACGACTGCACTACTCTAAAGCCTAAAACACTACCCAAGCACGACACCCTACACTACCCAAGCATACCTGCACTACCCTACACCCTAAAACACTACCACCAGCACAACTCACTACACTACCCAAACACCACTGCACTACTCTAAACCCTAAATCTACCTCCAGCAGGACCCCCTTCACTAAACAAACACCACTGCACTGCCTAAAATACTACCCCCAGCACGACCCCCTACACTACACAAACACCACTGAACTATCCTAAACCCTAAATCTACCCCCAGCATGACCCCCTACACTACACAAACACCACTGCACTACCCTAAACCCTAAAACACTACCCCCTACACTACACAAACACCACTGCACTACCCTAAGCCCTCAAACATTACCCCCAGCACGAACCCTTACACTACCCAAACACCACTGCACTACCCTAAACCCTAAAACACTACCCCCAGCATGAACCCCTACAATACACAAACACCACTGCACTACCCTAAACCCTAAAACACTACCACCTACACTACCCAAACACCAATGCATTACACTAAACCCTAAAACACTATCTCCAGTACTACCCCCTACACTACACAAACACCACTGCACTACCCTAAACTCTAAAACACTACCCCCAGGAGTACCCCCTACACTACCCAAACACAACACCACTACCCTAAACCTTAAAACACTACTCCCAGCATGACCCCCTACAGTACACAAACACCACGGCACTACCCTAAACCCTAAAACACTACTCCCAGCAGTAACCCCTACACTACCCAATCACAACTGCACTACACTAAACCCTAAAGTACTACACCCAGCATGACCCCATACACTAAACAAACACAACTGTACCTCCCTACTGCACTACACTAAACCTTAAAACACTACCCCCAGCATGAACCCCTACACTACCCAAACACCACTGCACTAACCTAAACCCTAAAACACTTCCCCCTGCACTACCCAAACAATATGGCACTCCCCGAAACCATAAAACATTATCCCCAGCACAGCCCCATACACTCCACAAATACCACTGCGCTACCCTAAACCCTAAAACTATCCCCAGCACGGCCCTCTACACTACACAAACACCACTGCACTTCCCTACTGCACTACACTAACCCCTAAAACAATACCCCCTGCCTGACCCCCTACACTACCCAAACACCACTGCACTACCCTAAACCCTAAAACACTACCCCAGCATGACCCCTTACACTACCCGAACACCACTGCGTTTCCCTAAACCCTAAGACACTTCCCCCAGCATGACACATTACACTACATAAACACAACTGCCCTACCCTAAACCCCAAAACACTACCCCCAGCACGACCCCCTTCAATACACAAACACCACCGCACTACCCTAAACCCTAAAACTCTACCTCCAGCACTACCACCTACACTACCCAAACACCACTGCACTACCCTAAAACCTAAAACACTGAACCCAGCAAGACCCCCTACACTACACAAGCACCACTGCACTACCGTAAACCCTAAAACACTACCCAAGCACGACACCCTACACTACCCAAGCATACCTGCACTACCCTAAACCCTAAAACACTACCACAAGCACAACGCACTACACTACCCAAACACCACTGCACTACTCTAAACCCTAAATCTACCTCCAGCAGGACCCCCTTCACTACACAAAAACCACTGCACTGCCTAAAACACTACCCCCAGCACGACCCCCTACACTACACTAACACGACTGAACTACCCTAAACCCTAAATGTACCCCCAGAAAGACCCCCTACACTACACAAACACCACTGCACTACCCTAAACCCTAAAACACTACCCCCAGCATGACCCCCTACACTACACAAACACCACTGCACTACCCTAAACCCTAAAACACTACCCCCAGCACAACACCCTACACTACACAAACACCACTGGACTAACCTAAACCCTAAAACACTATCCCCAGCATGACCCCCTACACTACACAAACACCACTGCACTACCCTAAACCCTAAAACACTACCACCTACACTACCCAAACACCAATGCACTACACTAAACCCTTAAACACTATCCCCAGCACTACCTCCTACATTACACAAACACCACTGCACTACCCTAAACTCTAAAACACTACCCTCAGCACGACTCACTACACTACCCAAACACCACTGCACTAATCTAAACCCTAAATTTACCCCCAGCACAAACCCCTACACTACAAAAACACCACTGCACTACCCTAAGACCTAAAACACTACCCCCAGCACGACCCCCTACACTACACAAACACCACTGTACTACCCTAAACCCCAAATCTACCCCAAGCATGACCCCCTACACTACACAAACACCACTGCACTACCGTAAAATCTAAAACACTACCCTTACCATGACCCACTACACTACACAAACACCACTGTACTACCCTAAACCCTAAAACACTACCCCCAGCACGACCCCCTTCACTATCTAAAGACAACTGCACTACCCGAAACCCAAAAACACTACCCAAACATAACTGCACTACCCTAAAACCTAATACACTACCCCTAGCATGACTCCTTACACTACCCAAACACCACTGCACGGCTCTAAAACCTGATTCTTCCCCAGCACAACCCCCTTCACTACACAAACACCACTGCACTGCCTAAAACACTACCACCAGCACGACCCCGTACACTACACAAACACCACTGCACTTCCCTAAACTCTAAATCTACGCCAGCATGAACCCCTACACTACACAAACACCACTGCACTACCCTAAACCCTAAAACATTACCCCAAGCACGACCCCCTACACTACACAAACACCTCTGTACTACCGTAAACCCTAAAACACTACCCCCAGCACGACTCCCTACACTACCCAAACACAACTGCACTACACTAAATCCAAAAACACTACCCCCAGCAGGACACCATACACTACCCAAACACCACTGCACTACCCTAAACCACGACCCCCTCCACTACACAAAAACACTGCACTACCCTAAACCCTAAAACACTACCCCCAGCATGACCCCCTACACTACACAAACACAACTGCACTACCCTAAACCCTAAAACACTACCCCCTACACTACACAAACACCACTGCACTACCCTAAACCCTCAAACACTACCCCCAGCATGACCCCCTACCCTACCCAAACACCACTGCACTACCCTAAACCCTAAAACACTACCCACAGCAGTAACCCCTACACTACCCAAACACAACTGCACTACATTAAACCCTAAAGCACTACACCCAGCATGACCCCATACACTACACAAACAACACTGCACTACCCTACTGCACTATACTAAACCTTAAAACACTACCCCCAGCATGAACCCCTACACTACCCAAACACCACTGCACTACCCTAAACCCTAAAAAACTACCCCCAGCATGACCCCCTGCACTACCGAAACAGTATGGCACTCCCCGAAACCATAAAACACTATCCCCAGCACGGCCCCCTACACTCCACAAATACCACTGCGCTACCCTAAACCCTAAAACTATCCCCAGCACGGCCCTCTACACTACCCAAACACCACTGCACTACCCTAAATCCCAGATATTCCCCCAGCATGACCCCCTACACTATACAAACAGCACGGCACTCCCCGAAACCATAAAACACTATCCCAAGCACGGCCCCCTACACTCCACAAATACCACTGCGCTACCCTAAACCCTAAAACTATCCCCAGCACGGCCCTCTACACTACACAAAAACCACTGCACTTCCCTACTGCACTACACTAAACAGTAAAAAAATACCCCCAGCATGACCCCCTACACTACGCAAACACCACTGCATTTCCCTAAACCCTAAGACATTTCCAACAGCATGACACATTACACTACATAAACACAACTGCACTACCCTAAACCCAAAAACACTACCCCCAGCACGACCCCCTACACTACACAAATACCACTGCACTAGCCTAAACCCTAAAACTCTACCTCCAGCACTACCCCCTACACTACCCAAACACCACTGCACTACCCTAAAACCTAAAACACTGAACCCTGCAAGACCCCCTACACTACCCAAGCACCACTGCACTACCCTAAACCTTAAAACACTACCCAAGCACGACACCCTACACTACCCAAGCATACCTGCACTACCCTAAACCCTAACACACTACCACCAGCACAACTCACTACACTACCCAAACACCACTGCACTGCTCTAAACCCTAAATCTACCTCCAGCACATCCCCATACACTACACAAACACCACTGCACTGCCTAAAACACTACCATCAGCACAACTCACTACACTACCCAAACACCACTGCTCTACACTAAATCCTAAAACACTGAACCCAGCAAGACCCCTACACTACACAAGCACCACTGCACTACCCTAAACCCTAAAACACTACTCAAACATGACACCCTATACTACCCAAGCATACCTGCACTACCGTAAACCCTAAAACACTACCACCAGCACAACTCACTACACTACCCAAACACCACTGCGCTACCCTAAACCCTAATACTCTACCTCCAGCACTACCCCCTACACTACCCAAACACCACTGCACTACCCAAAAACCTAAAACACTGAAACCAGCAAGACCCCCTACATTACACAAGCACGACTGCACTACCCTAAAGCCTAAAACACTACCCAAGCACGACACCCTACACTACCCAAGCATACCTGCACTACCCTACACCCTAAAACACTACCACCAGCACAACTCACTACACTACCCAAACACCACTGCACTACTCTAAACCCTAAATCTACCTCCAGCAGGACCCCCTTCACTACACAAACACCACTGCACTGCCAAAAATACTACCCCAGCACGACCCCCTACACTACACAAACACCACTGAACTACCCTAAACCCTAAATCTACCCCCAGCATGACCCCCTACACTACACCAACACCACTGCACTACCCTAAACCCTAAAACACTACCCCCTATACTACACAAACACCACTGCACTACCCTAAGCACTCAAACATTACCCCCAGCACGAACCCTTACACTACCCAAACACCACTGCACTACCCTAAACCCTAAAACACTACCCCCAGCATGAACCCCTACAATACACAAACACCACTGCACTACCCTAAACCCTAAAACACTACCACCTACACTACCCAAACACCAATGCATTACACTAAACCCTAAAACACTATCTCCAGCACTACCCCCTACACTACACAAACACCACTGCACTACCCTAAACTCTAAAACACTACCCCCAGGAGTACCCCCTACACTACCCAAACACAACACCACTACCCTAAACCTTAAAACACTACTCCCAGCATGACCCCCTACAGTACACAAACACCACGGCACTACCCTAAACCCTAAAACACTACTCCCAGCAGTAACCCCTACACTACCCAATAACAACTGCACTACACTAAACCCTAAAGTACTACACCCAGCATGACCCCATACACTAAACAAACACCACTGCACCTCCCTACTGCACTACACTAAACCTTAAAACACTACCCCCAGCATGAACCCCTACACTACCCAAACACCACTGCACTACCCTAAACCCTAAAACACTACCCCCTGCACTACCCAAACAATATGGCACTCCCCGAAACCATAAAACATTATCCCCAGCACAGCCCCATACACTCCACAAATACCGCTGTGCTACCCTAAACCCTAAAACTATCCCCAGCACGGCCCTCTACACTAAACAAACACCACTGCACTTCCCTACTGCACTACACTAACCCCTAAAACAATACCCCCTGCCTGACCCCCTACACTACCCAAACACCACTGCACTACCCTAAACCCTAAAACACTACCCCAGCATGACCCCTTACACTACCCGAACACCACTGCGTTTCCCTAAACCCTAAGACACTTCCCCCAGCATGACACATTACACTACATAAACACAACTGCCCTACCCTAAACCCCAAAACACTACCCCCAGCACGACCCCCTTCAATACACAAACACCACCGCACTACCCTAAACCCTAAAACTCTACCTCCAGCACTACCACCTACACTACCCAAACACCACTGCACTACCCTAAAACCTAAAACACTGAACCCAGCAAGACCTCCTACACTACACAAGCACCACTGCACTACCGTAAACCCTAAAACACTACCCAAGCACGACACCCTACACTACCCAAGCATACCTGCACTACCCTTAAACCCTAAAACACTACCACAAGCACAACTCACTACACTACCCAAACCCCACTGCACTACTCTAAACCCTAAATCTACCTCCAGCAGGACCCCCTTCACTACACAAAAACCACTGCACTGCCTAAAACACTACCCCCAGCACGACCCCCTACACTACACTAACACGACTGAACTACCCTAAACCCTAAATGTACCCCCAGAAAGACCCCCTACACTACACAAACACCACTGCACTACCCTAAACCCTAAAACACTACCCCCAGCATGACCCCCTACACTACACAAACACCACTGCACTACCCTAAACCCTAAAACACTACCCCCAGCACAACACCCTACACTACACAAACACCACTGGACTAACCTAAACCCTAAAACACTACCCCCAGCATGACCCCCTACACTACACAAACACCACTGCACTACCCTAAACCCTAAAACACTACCACCTACACTACCCAAACACCAATGCACTACACTAAACCCTTAAACACTATCCCCAGCACTACCTCCTACATTACACAAACACCACTGCACTACCCTAAACTCTAAAACACTACCCTCAGCACGACTCACTACACTACCCAAACACCACTGCACTAATCTAAACCCTAAATTTACCCCCAGCACAAACCCCTACACTACAAAAACACCACTGCACTACCCTAAGACCTAAAACACAACCCCCAGCACAATCCCCTTCACTACACAAACACCACTGCACTGCCTTAAACCCTAAAACACTACCCCCAGCACGACCCCCTACACTACACAAACACCACTGTACTACCCTAAACTCCAAATCTACCCCCAGCATGACCCCCTACAAAACACAAACACCACTGCACTACCGTAAAATCCAAAACAGTACCCTTACCATGACCCACTACACTACTCAAACACCACTGTACTACCCTAAACCCTAAAACACTACCCCCAGCACGACCCCCTTCACTATCTAAAGACAACTGCACTACCCGAAACCCAAAAACACTACCCAAACATAACTGCACTACCCTAAACCCTAATACACTACCACTAGCATGACTCCTTACTCTACCCAAACACCACTGCACTGCTCTAACACCTGATTCTTCCCCAGCACAATCCCCTTCACTACACAAACACCACTGCACTGCCTAAAACACTACCACCAGCGCGACCCCGTACACTACACAAGCACCACTGCACTACCCTAAACCCTAAAACACTACTCAAGCATGACACCCTACACTACCCAAGCATGCCTGCACTACCCTAAACCCTAAAACACTACCACCAGCACAACTCACTACACTACCCAAACACCACTGCGCTACCCTAAACCCTAATACTCTACCTCCAGCACTACCCCCTACACTACCCAAACACCACTGCACTACCCAAAAACCTAAAACACTGAAACCAGCAAGACCCCCTACATTACACAAGCACGACTGCACTACTCTAAAGCCTAAAACACTACCCAAGCACGACACCCTACACTACCCAAGCATACCTGCACTACCCTACACCCTAAAACACTACCACCAGCACAACTCACTACACTACCCAAACACCACTGCACTACTCTAAACCCTAAATCTACCTCCAGCAGGACCCCCTTCACTAAACAAACACCACTGCACTGCCTAAAATACTACCCCCAGCACGACCCCCTACACTACACAAACACCACTGAACTATCCTAAACCCTAAATCTACCCCCAGCATGACCCCCTACACTACACAAACACCACTGCACTACCCTAAACCCTAAAACACTACCCCCTACACTACACAAACACCACTGCACTACCCTAAGCCCTCAAACATTACCCCCAGTACGAACCCTTACACTACCCAAACACCACTGCACTACCCTAAACCCTAAAACACTACCCCCAGCATGAACCCCTACAATACACAAACACCACTGCACTACCCTAAACCCTAAAACACTACCACCTACACTACCCAAACACCAATGCATTACACTAAACCCTAAAACACTATCTCCAGTACTACCCCCTACACTACACAAACACCACTGCACTACCCTAAACTCTAAAGCACTACCCCCAGGAGTACCCCCTACACTACCCAAACTCAACACCACTACCCTAAACCTTAAAACACTACTCCCAGCATGACCCCCTACAGTACACAAACACCACGGCACTACCCTAAACCCTAAAACACTACTCCCAGCAGTAACCCCTACACTACCCAATCACAACTGCACTACACTAAACCCTAAAGTACTACACCCAGCATGACCCCATACACTAAACAAACACAACTGCACCTCCCTACTGCACTACACTAAACCTTAAAACACTACCCCCAGCATGAACCCCTACACTACCCAAACACCACTGCACTAACCTAAACCCTAAAACACTTCCCCCTGCACTACCCAAACAATATGGCACTCCCCGAAACCATAAAACATTATCCCCAGCACAGCCCCATACACTCCACAAATACCACTGCGCTACCCTAAACCCTAAAACTATCCCCAGCACGGCCCTCTACACTACACAAACACCACTGCACTTCCCTACTGCACTACACTAACCCCTAAAACAATACCCCCTGCCTGACCCCCTACACTACCCAAACACCACTGCACTACCCTAAACCCTAAAACACTACCCCAGCATGACCCCTTACACTACCCGAACACCACTGCGTTTCCCTAAACCCTAAGACACTTCCCCCAGCATGACACATTACACTACATAAACACAACTGCCCTACCCTAAACCCCAAAACACTACCCCCAGCACGACCCCCTTCAATACACAAACACCGCACTACCCTAAACCCTAAAACTCTACCTCCAGCACTACCACCTACACTACCCAAACACCACTGCACTACCCTAAAACCTAAAACACTGAACCCAGCAAGACCCCCTACACTACACAAGCACCACTGCACTACCGTAAACCCTAAAACACTACCCAAGCACGACACCCTACACTACCCAAGCATACCTGCACTACCCTAAACCCTAAAACACTACCACAAGCACAACGCACTACACTACCCAAACACCACTGCACTACTCTAAACCCTAAATCTACCTCCAGCAGGACCCCCTTCACTACACAAAAACCACTGCACTGCCTAAAACACTACCCCCAGCACGACCCCCTACACTACACTAACACGACTGAACTACCCTAAACCCTAAATGTACCCCCAGAAAGACCCCCTACACTACACAAACACCACTGCACTACCCTAAACCCTAAAACACTACCCCCAGCATGACCCCCTACACTACACAAACACCACTGCACTACCCTAAACCCTAAAACACTACCCCCAGCACAACACCCTACACTACACAAACACCACTGGACTAACCTAAACCCTAAAACACTATCCCCAGCATGACCCCCTACACTACACAAACACCACTGCACTACCCTAAACCCTAAAACACTACCACCTACACTACCCAAACACCAATGCACTACACTAAACCCTTAAACACTATCCCCAGCACTACCTCCTACATTACACAAACACCACTGCACTACCCTAAACTCTAAAACACTACCCTCAGCACGACTCACTACACTACCCAAACACCACTGCACTAATCTAAACCCTAAATTTACCCCCAGCACAAACCCCTACACTACAAAAACACCACTGCACTACCCTAAGACCTAAAACACTACCCCCAGCACGACCCCCTACACTACACAAACACCACTGTACTACCCTAAACTCCAAATCTACCCCAAGCATGACCCCCTACACTACACAAACACCACTGCACTACCGTAAAATCTAAAACACTACCCTTACCATGACCCACTACACTACACAAACACCACTGTACTACCCTAAACCCTAAAACACTACCCCCAGCACGACCCCCTTCACTATCTAAAGACAACTGCACTACCCGAAACCCAAAAACACTACCCAAACATAACTGCACTACCCTAAAACCTAATACACTACCCCTAGCATGACTCCTTACACTACCCAAACACCACTGCACGGCTCTAAAACCTGATTCTTCCCCAGCACAACCCCCTTCACTACACAAACACCACTGCACTGCCTAAAACACTACCACCAGCACGACCCCGTACACTACACAAACACCACTGCACTTCCCTAAACTCTAAATCTACGCCAGCATGAACCCCTACACTACACAAACACCACTGCACTACCCTAAACCCTAAAACATTACCCCAAGCACGACCCCCTACACTACACAAACACCTCTGTACTACCGTAAACCCTAAAACACTACCCCCAGCACGACTCCCTACACTACCCAAACACAACTGCACTACACTAAATCCAAAAACACTACCCCCAGCAGGACACCATACACTACCCAAACACCACTGCACTACCCTAAACCACGACCCCCTCCACTACACAAAAACACTGCACTACCCTAAACCCTAAAACACTACCCCCAGCATGACCCCCTACACTACACAAACACAACTGCACTACCCTAAACCCTAAAACACTACCCCCTACACTACACAAACACCACTGCACTACCCTAAACCCTCAAACACTACCCCCAGCATGACCCCCTACCCTACCCAAACACCACTGCACTACCCTAAACCCTAAAACACTACCCACAGCAGTAACCCCTACACTACCCAAACACAACTGCACTACATTAAACCCTAAAGCACTACACCCAGCATGACCCCATACACTACACAAACAACACTGCACTACCCTACTGCACTATACTAAACCTTAAAACACTACCCCCAGCATGAACCCCTACACTACCCAAACACCACTGCACTACCCTAAACCCTAAAAAACTACCCCCAGCATGACCCCCTGCACTACCGAAACAGTATGGCACTCCCCGAAACCATAAAACACTATCCCCAGCACGGCCCCCTACACTCCACAAATACCACTGCGCTACCCTAAACCCTAAAACTATCCCCAGCACGGCCCTCTACACTACCCAAACACCACTGCACTACCCTAAATCCCAGATATTCCCCCAGCATGACCCCCTACACTATACAAACAGCACGGCACTCCCCGAAACCATAAAACACTATCCCAAGCACGGCCCCCTACACTCCACAAATACCACTGCGCTACCCTAAACCCTAAAACTATCCCCAGCACGGCCCTCTACACTACACAAAAACCACTGCACTTCCCTACTGCACTACACTAAACAGTAAAAAAATACCCCCAGCATGACCCCCTACACTACGCAAACACCACTGCATTTCCCTAAACCCTAAGACATTTCCAACAGCATGACACATTACACTACATAAACACAACTGCACTACCCTAAACCCAAAAACACTACCCCCAGCACGACCCCCTACACTACACAAATACCACTGCACTAGCCTAAACCCTAAAACTCTACCTCCAGCACTACCCCCTACACTACCCAAACACCACTGCACTACCCTAAAACCTAAAACACTGAACCCTGCAAGACCCCCTACACTACCCAAGCACCACTGCACTACCCTAAACCTTAAAACACTACCCAAGCACGACACCCTACACTACCCAAGCATACCTGCACTACCCTAAACCCTAACACACTACCACCAGCACAACTCACTACACTACCCAAACACCACTGCACTGCTCTAAACCCTAAATCTAC
The DNA here is from genome assembly GCF_964204655.1 of Triturus cristatus. Lineage (NCBI taxonomy): Eukaryota > Metazoa > Chordata > Amphibia > Caudata > Salamandridae > Triturus > Triturus cristatus. The sequence goes on along the minus strand of NC_140579.1, from coordinate 671,738,290 downwards.
CTCCAGCACATCCCCATACACTACACAAACACCACTGCACTGCCTAAAACACTACCATCAGCACAACTCACTACACTACCCAAACACCACTGCTCTACACTAAATCCTAAAACACTGAACCCAGCAAGACCCCTACACTACACAAGCACCACTGCACTACCCTAAACCCTAAAACACTACTCAAACATGACACCCTATACTACCCAAGCATACCTGCACTACCGTAAACCCTAAAACACTACCACCAGCACAACTCACTACACTACCCAAACACCACTGCGCTACCCTAAACCCTAATACTCTACCTCCAGTACTACCCCCTACACTACCCAAACACCACTGCACTACCCAAAAACCTAAAACACTGAAACCAGCAAGACCCCCTACATTACACAAGCACGACTGCACTACCCTAAAGCCTAAAACACTACCCAAGCACGACACCCTACACTACCCAAGCATACCTGCACTACCCTACACCCTAAAACACTACCACCAGCACAACTCACTACACTACCCAAACACCACTGCACTACTCTAAACCCTAAATCTACCTCCAGCAGGACCCCCTTCACTACACAAACACCACTGCACTGCCAAAAATACTACCCCAGCACGACCCCCTACACTACACAAACACCACTGAACTACCCTAAACCCTAAATCTACCCCCAGCATGACCCCCTACACTACACCAACACCACTGCACTACCCTAAACCCTAAAACACTACCCCCTATACTACACAAACACCACTGCACTACCCTAAGCACTCAAACATTACCCCCAGCACGAACCCTTACACTACCCAAACACCACTGCACTACCCTAAACCCTAAAACACTACCCCCAGCATGAACCCCTACAATACACAAACACCACTGCACTACCCTAAACCCTAAAACACTACCACCTACACTACCCAAACACCAATGCATTACACTAAACCCTAAAACACTATCTCCAGCACTACCCCCTACACTACACAAACACCACTGCACTACCCTAAACTCTAAAACACTACCCCCAGGAGTACCCCCTACACTACCCAAACACAACACCACTACCCTAAACCTTAAAACACTACTCCCAGCATGACCCCCTACAGTACACAAACACCACGGCACTACCCTAAACCCTAAAACACTACTCCCAGCAGTAACCCCTACACTACCCAATAACAACTGCACTACACTAAACCCTAAAGTACTACACCCAGCATGACCCCATACACTAAACAAACACCACTGCACCTCCCTACTGCACTACACTAAACCTTAAAACACTACCCCCAGCATGAACCCCTACACTACCCAAACACCACTGCACTACCCTAAACCCTAAAACACTACCCCCTGCACTACCCAAACAATATGGCACTCCCCGAAACCATAAAACATTATCCCCAGCACAGCCCCATACACTCCACAAATACCGCTGTGCTACCCTAAACCCTAAAACTATCCCCAGCACGGCCCTCTACACTAAACAAACACCACTGCACTTCCCTACTGCACTACACTAACCCCTAAAACTATACCCCCTGCCTGACCCCCTACACTACCCAAACACCACTGCACTACCCTAAACCCTAAAACACTACCCCAGCATGACCCCTTACACTACCCGAACACCACTGCGTTTCCCTAAACCCTAAGACACTTCCCCCAGCATGACACATTACACTACATAAACACAACTGCCCTACCCTAAACCCCAAAACACTACCCCCAGCACGACCCCCTTCAATACACAAACACCACCGCACTACCCTAAACCCTAAAACTCTACCTCCAGCACTACCACCTACACTACCCAAACACCACTGCACTACCCTAAAACCTAAAACACTGAACCCAGCAAGACCTCCTACACTACACAAGCACCACTGCACTACCGTAAACCCTAAAACACTACCCAAGCACGACACCCTACACTACCCAAGCATACCTGCACTACCCTTAAACCCTAAAACACTACCACAAGCACAACTCACTACACTACCCAAACCCCACTGCACTACTCTAAACCCTAAATCTACCTCCAGCAGGACCCCCTTCACTACACAAAAACCACTGCACTGCCTAAAACACTACCCCCAGCACGACCCCCTACACTACACTAACACGACTGAACTACCCTAAACCCTAAATGTACCCCCAGAAAGACCCCCTACACTACACAAACACCACTGCACTACCCTAAACCCTAAAACACTACCCCCAGCACAACCCCCTACACTATACAAACACCACTGGACTACCCTAAACCCTAAAACACTACCCCCTACACTATGCAAACAACACTGCACTACCCTAAACCCTAAAACACTATCCCCAGCACTACCCCCTATACTACACAAACACCACTGCATCTACCCTAAACCCTAAAACACTACCCCCAGCAGTACCCCCTACACTGCGCAAACAACACTGCACTACCGTAAACCCTAAAACACTACCCCAGCATGACTCCCTACACTACACAAACACCACTGCACTACCCTACTGCACTACACTAAACCCTAAAACACTACCCCCAGCATGACCCCTTTTAGTACCCAAACACCACTGCACTACCCTAAACCCTACAACACTACCCCCAGCACAAACCCCTGCACTACCCAAACAGCGCTGTACTACCCGAAACCCTAAAACACTATCCCCAGCACGACCCCAACACTACACAAATACCACTGCGCTACCCTAAACACTAAAACTATCCCCAGCACGTCCCCCTACACTACCAAACCACTACTGCACTACATTAAATCCCAAATCTTCCCCAGCATGACACCCTACACTACACAAACACCACTGCACTAACCTAAACCCTAAAACACTACCCCAACCACGACCCCCTACATTACTCAAACATCACTGTACTTCCCTAAACCCTAAAACACTACCCCCAGCACGACCCCTTTCACCACCCAAACACAACTGCACTACACTAAACGCAAAAACACTACCCCCAGCACGACCCCCTACACTACCTAAACACCACTGCACTACCCTAAACCCTAAAACACGACCCCCTACACTACAAAAACACCACTGCACTACCCTAAACCCTAAAACACTACCCCCAGCACGACCCCCTTCACTACAAAAACACCACTGCACTACCATAAACCCTAAATCACTACCCCTACACTACACAAAAGCCACTGCACTACCCTAAACCCTAAAACACTACCCACAGCAGACCCCCTACACTACACAAACACCACTGCACTACCCTAAACCCGAAAACACTACCCCCAGTACGACCCCCTAAACTACCCAAACTCCACTGCACTACCCTAAACTCTAAAACACTACCCCCAGCACGACCCCGTACACTACAGAAACACCACTGGACTACCCTAAACCCTAAAACACTACCCCCAGCACGACCCCTACACTACACTAACACCACTGCACTACCCTAAACCCTAAAACACTACCCCAGACACTACACAAAAACCACTGCACTACCCTAAACCCTAAAACACTACCCACAGCATGACCCCCCACACTACACAAACACCACTGCACTACCCTAAACCCTAAAACACTACCCCAACACTACCCCCTACACTACGCAAACAACACTGCACTACCGTAAACCCTAAAACACTACCCCCAGCATGACACCCTATACTACCCAAACGCCACTGCACTACCCTAAACCCTAAAACACTACCCCAGCACAAACCCCTGCACTACCCAAACAGCACTGTACTACCCGAAACCCTAAAACACTATCCCCAGCACGACCCCCTACACTACACAAATACCACTGCACTACCCTAAACCCTCAAACACTACCCCCAGTATGACCCCCTAAACTATCCAAACACCACTGCACTACCCTAAACCCTAAAACACTACCCCCTACACTACGCAAACAACACTGCACTACCCTAAACCCTAAAACACTATCCTGAGGAAATTCGATTTTCGATCACGATTGCATTGAGCCGCCAGTTTGTGCTCTGCCGACATTTTGTGTTGCCCTCACTCAGGCAGCACGACGAATGAAGTCTTTTCTGCTTTTCCTGCAATATTGTGTCAAAATAGCCTTGTGCCTCTGTTTACAAAGCTGGTGTTAGAGACTGGCCGAGTACACTAATCCCTGTCTGGTTCCTCTAATCCCTGTCTTAACTATCTGTTGGTTCACACTATTCTCTCCTGACTTTATCTTATCTTCAGGCCTTCGCTGTCCTCCGCTCATATTCTCTCGTTTCACAACTGTCCTCCAAAAACACAAACGTATCTCGCCACCTGCAAGTCAGTTACAGACATGTTAATACCTTAACCTGTGGGAGGGATAGCAAACACCGTTGGAGGAGAGACTTCTTCGAGTTACTTGATATCTTTGTTTTTCAACCTTTCCTATTAGACACGTTCCGTCTTCAACCTAACCTTATTGGTCCTCCATGTATGTTTTAGGTGTGTTCTGTGTTAATGTATATGTTACCTATGTACTATATAAGATTGTGCGCCACGGAGTGAAGTGGCAGTCTCCTGAGAACATACCGTGTGTACTTCTAGGACAACTGTACTAGCTGCAGCTAATAAAATCTGATCTTTTACGCCGACAGAGTGTCCCCGTGTCTCTGTTAGCTGAAGCAGGAGAACCCAGGAGATTAAGGCGTACCCTGCGCCGCCAGGTCCAAAAAGGTTCTGGTTTTTCAACTGGCGCCCAACGTGGGCGGCTTCAGAGGTAGTCGTTCTGCCTGAAGGTCGTGAGGAACCCCGCAAGAAAATTCTGGAGGAATAACGAGCCACGTCAAGCGACCCCTGTATGTCAAAAGTAGTCAGAAGGTCTTTTGCAGCGCGGTTACTCCTTCCTGACGGCTACTGACGACTGCTGCCCTGACTGCCGCCCTGCCTTGACCCTCTTTCGATGATGTATGGTAAAGCGAGACGATAGACGGGGCCTCTGTTGGTGTAAGAAGACATCTTGGTTAAGTATTGGTGGGTCGCTCCCACATTTGGTTCTTTGGTCCTTAGGTTCTTTGGTTCTTTGGTTCTTAGGTTCTTAGGTACTTTGATTCGGGTATTGCAATAACCGAAGCCGAGGGGTAAGTACATTTGTGCTGTGTTAAGTATTTAACCCCCTTGATGTTTGTGAACAGTCCGGTGAAATCACGAGATGCCTGGTCTGACTAAGTTTGAGAAACTTTGTTGTTTTGGTTGTAATAGGGATTCCCGGCTGGAGGACTCTTGTCCGATTCCCTCGGTTGGAACTCCCACTTTTGAGCTCTATTCTAAACATGGTGTTGGCCCCATTGCCTTTAACGAGACATGGATCCGATACATGAAGAATGATGGTGTTTTAAAATGGCCAGAAAATGGTAGCTTTGAGCCTGACATACTAGATAATTTGGAAGCTATTTTATTCAAACGAAAAGCCCGGCCGGCAATGTTTGACTCTTTCCGCCTTTGGCGTAAGGAAGCCAAACAGAGAAAAATTAAGCAAGAAAAACGAGATAAGAAAGCACAGGGTATGACAATCATACAAGCTGCTCAGCAATTTAAAGATGATGAAGTTGATAATGCGAAGGAAATTTCAGAAAGACAGCATCGTATGGCAATAGATAAATGCTATCCGATGTTGCCAGCTTCTCCCTCTGATAAAAGAAAGGATTTAGAGGAGGATTCCTTAATGTCTCACCTATTGAGATTGCCTCTGCCCTATGTACAAGGTGCTAATGCACCCCCGTTGTTACAGCCTGTTCAGCCGCCAGTTGCGCCTCCGCTTGCTCCGGCTCTTCCACATTTGCCCCCTCAAGTATAGCCGCCTTTGCCAGCTTTGCCTTCGACTCCTTTACCTTCATCTTCTACGCCTTCCACTCCTCCGGTAATTACTGATTTCCCTTCCGTTAGTTCGCCTAATACCTTGTCCCCTATCCTTATGTCCAATTCTCCGTCTATGCGTAAACGACTCACAGAAACGGTCTCTGGTCTTTTATCACCTTTGTTTGAGGCATTAAATGTGTCTCCGGCTTTTTCTCGAAGATAATCTCGTAGTCAGTTCCCAGCTTCCGAAGAACGAGAAAAGTTGGACTTTCTCGCCCGCAAATGGATTGAGAAGGGTCCTCGGTATAGTGTACCGGACATTTTGCCTACCTTCTCACAGTGGAATGCGCCTACGCAGAGATATGTTTTCAATACTATGTGTGATACTCTTATTAAAGGTTGGGAGGATATGGACTTGGGTTTGGTTCCTCAGGGTCTGTTAGATATTCAGGCTGATTTTGATAAGGGACTCATTGTGGGTTCTAAGGTTGAGGACGCTGTAAAGACACTTGTTTCCTATAGAACCTTATTTACCTCACAGACTTTTCTAGATTCCGATCCCTCAGTTAGGTTGACACTGAAAAATTACCCAATGAGAGAGGTTCCTCTGGTATGGAGAGAAGAGGTCCCAGCAGCAGGTGCTAATCCAGTTGTTCCTGCTCTCTTTCAGCGAATATGGGTACATGTCCTCTGGAAAATATCTGAAGTTTTGGCCCTTAAACAGTCTCTACCGGATCCTCGTAAAAACCCTGCAGGTTATTATAAAGAATTGTCACAAACTGCTGAAGCCTGCATCATGAATTTAGAAGATATCGATATGTTGATGGGGAATGCAGTTCCACAAGCGTTATGGGCTAGGATTCGTAAAGAGAATCATGCCCAAGAATTAGGTGCTGATTGGGATGCTATAATTGCTGCAGATAGAAACCAAGTGGGTGGGGCGAAGCCTGATGCTTTGATTTCAGAGCTCCCTGGTAGGATTATTACATTAATGAAAACGATGATGCCTACCTTGAGAGTTAACTGGGATAAACTAGCCGCGTGTGGGCAGAAGAAAGATGAGAGTGTTTCCGATTTCTTCACTCGTTTCGAGGAGACATTCATTGATCACAGTGGTCAGGACATGACTACGGAGGGTGGACAGCGATTATTTGTAGATAAGTTCGTATTTAATTTGCTTACCGAACTGTCGCATAAGTTGAAAGACTCCGAAAGTTCATGGGCTGTTTCTTCTTCAGCCCAGATATTGGCTACTGCTCAATATTATGAAAATAGAGATAAAGAAGAAAAAGATAAGCAAGAGAAAAAGACTAAAGAATTGAAAACTAAGGTTCTCTTGCAACAGGCTTATCCACCTCGTTATGCTCAGCCCCAGTTTCAACAGCCTCCGCAGTTTCAGAGGGTGTATCAAAAGCCTGAGCCATATATTCCGCGACCTTTGCTAGGTCCTAATCAATGTGCCTATTGTAGAGAGGAAGGTCATTTCAAGAACAGTTGTCCGGTTTTATTGCAACGAAATGGGACACTATCTGCTCCACGAGGTCGTGCTGGCCTCCAGTCAGCAAACAGAGGTAGAGGTCGAGGTATATTGACCCAAGAACAGCGTTCCCTTCCTCCCTCTAGTTCCGTGAACTACTTTGATCAGCAAAACGCTCGATCTACACAATATTACAATGAGGATTATTACATTGAAGACGGGAATGAAAGTCTTCATGCTAACTAGGACAGCCAAGGACAAAGTAAGGGAGTTGTGTCGATTCCAGTAGATCAGAATTGACCTTATGTTAATGTCACTGCAATTGGTGTTTCAGAGCCATTTCTTTTAGATACTGGTGCGATGAGAAGTTCTATCATTCATTCAAAACTCCCTGGGGCACCTTTGTCTGGCTTAACGAATGTATCTGTAGGTTTTTCTGGCGCCCCAGTTCATAATCCGGTTTCTTGCCCATTGCCTATTTCAATTGGCCCTTATGATTTAGAAGTTCCGCTTCTCTTAACGAATGGTTGCGGTGAGAATCTATTGGGCTTGGATCTATTGAAAAGATTGCATGCAACAATATATTGTTCTCCTTCTGGTGTCTATCTCACTTTGGGACAGAAACTGACTTCTCCAATGTACTTGTCTAAAGATCAATTTCCTCCTGAATTGCTCTCTCTTCCTACAACGCTTTGGGCTACGGGTCCAAATGATGTTGGTTGTCTCAAAATTCCACCATATATTGTCACTCTCAAGCCCAATGTTGAATTGCCACGTGTTCCCCAATATAGAATTTCCACTGAAGGTGAAAAAGCGCTTTTGGAAATCATTCATGATTTGATTCAGAAGGATGTGGTTGAGGAAACAAGAGGTAACATATGTAATAGCCCTATTCTCCCTGTTCTTAAACGCACTGATCCTTCTCAACCTCCTGTTTATCGTTTTGTAATTTGATCTTCGGGAGGTAAACAAAATTGTTGTGCCACAGTTTCCTGTTGTCCCAGATATCACCACGCTGTTAACGATGATACCTTCTAAAGCGGTTTGGTTTTCTGTTATCGATCTGAAAAATGCTTTCTTTAGTATTCCCATTGCCGAAGAAAGTAGGGATATTTTTGGCTTCTCTCTTGGAGGCCGAAGCTTTCGGTTTAAGCGCGCACCTCAAGGCTATTGTGAAAGTCCCTCTTTTTACAGTCAAGCTTTGAAATGTCATCTTGATGCTTTTTCTTTGCCGTCTGGTGCTGCTCTCATTCAGTACATGGACGATTTGCTATCGCTGCTGATTCAGAAGATATATGTAAGAATGTGACGGTTGCATTGTTGCAACACTTATCCAATCTTAATCATAAGGTTTCACCTTCTAAGCTACAATATGTTCGTCGAGAGGTTACCTACTTGGGTCATCTCTTGTCAAAGGTGGGAAGACGATTAACCCCAGAACGTATCCAAGCTATTGCGCAAATGTCTGTGCCATCCACACAAAGAGAGGTACGTGCCTTTCTGGGCATCACTTCCTATTGTAGGCAGTGGATCCCTAACTTCTCTCTGTTGGCCAAACCTTTGTTGGCACTAACCTTGAAAGATACGCATCAGCCCCTTCCATGGACTGACGAATGTCAGAGGAGTTTTACTGATTTACGTGCTGCTTTGTGTTCTGCTCCTGTACTAGGTACTCCTGATTACAGTAAGCTTTTTACGCTCTACGTTCACGAAAGAGAAGGTTATGCGTTGTCAGTCTTAACGCAGCGATTTGGAGACAAACAGCGGCCATGTGCCTATTTCTCGGCTACGTTAGATCCAGTAGCTAAAGCATCGCCTAGTTGTCTTAAAGCGACAGCAGCAGCAGCAATTTCTATTCGACAGTCTGCTGGAGTGGTGCTAGATAATACTCTCATTGTTATGGTGCCACATGCAGTGGATACTTTGCTAAACAGAACAAAAACACAGCATCTTACGAAGGCCCGTTTGACTCGATACGAGCTGATGCTTTTGGCTAGTCACGTGCATATTAAACAATGTAATACTTTAAATCCAGCTACTCTGTTGCCTCTTCCAGAAGAGAAAGGTGTTCAGGAGCAACATGATTGTTTCTTTCGTACTGAGGAAGAGACAAAAGGTAGAATTGACTTAACAGATACGCCATTAGTGAATCCGGATGGAACGCTATGGGTAGATGGTTCTAGCTTTAAGCTTCCTAATGGAGAAGCAACTTCAGCTTATGCTCTTACTACCTTGCATACAGTCGTGGAAACCGCATGCATCAGACATAACTCAGCTCAGGCAGCTGAACTGATAGCCCTAACCAGAGCGTATGTGTTATCTGAAGGAAAAAGAGTGAACGTGTACACCGACAGTCAATACGCTTTTGGTGTAGCGTTCAATTTTGGACGTTTGTGGAAAGAAAGGGGATTCCTTACTTCTCACGGGACTAAGATACAACATGGTCAGTTAGTGACTGATCTTCTTGAGTCACTTGCTTTGCCTACCCAAATAGCAATTGTGAAGTGTAGTGCGCACAAGAAGATTACTGACGATGTTGGTTGCAGGAATGCATTTGCAGATAAGGTAGCGAAAAAGACTGCTAGAGATGCTACAAGTCACATGTGTGTTGCAGGCCCTGCAAATTGGATCAGAGAAAGAGGAATGTATGAGGATACAGTAGAAAGTGTGAAATCAATTCAAGAAGAGGCTACAGAGAAAGAATTGAGTAGGTGGAAAGAAAGTACAGGAATGTTAGATGAGATGGGATGTTGGGTGGAATTGTCCGAGCACCAACGTTGGCTGTTACCAGACGCATATGTACTACCTGTAGTTACTATGGCGCATGGTCCAGCCCACCTAAGTGCGAAAGGAATATGAAAGCTTCTGGCTCCAGTATGGCAAAACGAGGGAATACCGAAGTGTGCAGATAATGTAGTGAAACATTGCATTGTTTGCTTAATGTACAATCCGGGAAAGGGAACCCCAACTCCAGCAGGTCACTTTGCTCCTCCGACCTATCCATTTGAGGTGTTGCAAATCGATTACATTCACATGGAACGATGCAACAATCTCAAATATGTTCTAGTGGTGGTATGTGCCTTTTCCCGATGGATAGAGGCTTACCCCCTGAAAGACAATACTGCTTTATCTACAGCCAAAGTACTTCTAAAAGAGTTTTTCCCTAGATTTGGTTTGCCGCGCATTGTCTGGAGTGACAATGGGAGCAAATTTGTGGGCCAAGTCACGCAAAAGGTTTGTGCAGGTCTTGGTATAAGACAGAAGTTCCATGCGGCAAACCATCCACAATCAGCGGGTCTAGTGGAGTGCTATAATGGCACCCTCAAACTCAAGCTTGCTAAAGTACAGGCTAGTACAGGCCTTAGTTGGCCCGATGCACTACCTTTGGCTCTTCTATCTACCAGAACGGCTGTGCATTCTCGTTTGGGAATTAGCCCTTATGAGGTAGTTTTTGGACGCCCAGCTAATATACGGGGAGTCCCTCGCCCTAAAAAGTATTCAGACTTGCCATACCCAATGTTGATTGATTACTTGCATGACCTCACAACTAAATTGCGTGTTCTTCATCAACAGGTTCAGAGCGCTTTGCCAGAGGCCTCCACAGACTCAGGTCATTCCATCCGACCAGGTGACTGGGTTTGTGTGAAGAATTTTCAAAGGACGAAGAATTTGGAGCCTCGCTGGAGGGAGCCCCGTCGGGTCCTCCTAACAACCCGTACAGCAGTGAAGGTCGAAGGAAAGAAAAACTGGATTCACGGCGTGCACTGCAAAAAGGTTCCTTTGCCTTTACCCTTTGATCAGTGGGTCCGCAAGGGTATAAGTGACTCTGAAAGCGAGAAGGTTCCACGATTTGTACCCTTTAGTGATGCACGTTTGACTGGAACATTGTCGGAAAAAGAAAACGACGACATTCTCCAAGAAGCTGTACCATCACATTTTTGTTTGAACACCACAAATCCACGAACATTGTTTCAGGATCAGACTGTACCTGATAAGGCTCATTACGATTTGAGACCCAGACTTAAGAAGAAAATTTGAGAATCTCTCTTCTTTGTAGTTTCTATCCCGGTTGCAGGGTCACGGTAGGAGTCTTGGTTGTGACCTGAGTAGTGGCAATAGGCCTGCAGGACTTGCAGTGTCATAGGACGGCAGACAATTGTAATCAAGTGATTAAGGAAGATAGCAGTGAGCATCCATTTAGAAGATGGAAACTACATTAGGCGAAAGAGAGAGAAAGAACAAAATGAAGAACAATCATTGTAGAATAGTATACAGTCGTTGTAGTATAACTTTATGTGATTTCATATTATTGTGTATTCTATTGGCCTGTATATGTTGGATTATTTATGCTATGCAGCAAAAAGTTGTCCCTTCTTCTGTTACTGTGCCTTCTTATTCTACTATCTCTCCGCATCTCTTTCATACACTTCCTCAACATGAACTCGTAAGAAGAATCGAATACTACAATAATTCGTTTATTCAATTATTACACCAACACCAATTAGTAATTAATACAACCGATTGTTGGGTGTGTGGATTAATGCCTCATACCACAGAAAAAGGGATGCCATATTGAGTCCTTCCATTCTCTTATGAAGGTTCTGCTTGCGCTTATTTTGTAATTTTCTCTAACGCCTATCAAAGCCGATTTAAACGACCTGTCAGTTCTTATATTGGAGGACCAGAATTTAGTCATAGTTCATTGATAAAAGGAATGGTAGCTATGGCTAAAATCATGCAAAATAGCAAAATTGCTATCGATGAGAGAAAAGCATACGCTAATTGGAATGTCACTCATTACATCACAAGCCTTAGTGATAAGGTTAAACAAGGAAAATCTCCACCGATTTGGACTATACCTCATCAAGGCAATTTCTGTTTGCAAATCAATGGTCAAACTACTGAACCCGAACAAAGAAAAAGCTTTTGTTCCCATACTTACATTCACTCCTCTCAGAATTCGCCACCGTTAGTGCCATCTCAGGGCACATATTTCATCTGTCATGATAGAGCCTATACGTGGTTGCCGACTAGTTTTTCTGGAACTTGCTATATAGCTTTTCTTCTTCCCCCTACATACACTGCTTCTTCAAATTTTCATAAAAACAGATATGGCAGAGGAATTATTGATTCCAAAGACACAGCAGGTCAAGAGGGAGGAGACTTTCTAAAGGGATTTCTTCCTTTTTGCGGTCCTATGGCAAACAGCAGGAATATGAGGCAACTGGTTTGTGTCATAGAGACTACCATAGATCACTGTAGGAGCTTTAAGTAATATTACAGCAGAACTACAGGCAGATCGTCTTATGACCTTACAGAACCGAGTTGCCCTAGATGTTATTCTTGCAGATCGTGGTGGAGTCTGTAAATTGATCAAATCAAGTTGCTGTATTTATATACCTGATGACGCTCCGACAGTATACCAGGCCATCTCTAAATTACATATAATCTCTGAGCCGATTCATCAGGACGAAGGAGATTAGTCATTATTGGGATGGTTTTGGGGACTACTGTCCAAATGGGGTTGGAAAGTGCTAACATTCCTTGGCATGGTTTTAGCCATCGTATTCTCTTGTTGTCTTTGTATGCACTGTGGTCCCGCCATCTGCGACCTTTGTGCTACTATGTGCATCCCAAAACCCAAGGCACAAAGAACAGAGAATATTAGAATGATGTTACAGCAACAGCTTGATGACCTCATGGCCATCGACATCGACTCAGATTAACATGAGTCTGTGTATCTTGCCTGAGTTCTGGCAAAAGGAGGGTCTGAGGAAATTCGATTTTCGATCACGATCGCATTGTGCCGCCATTTTGTGCTCCGCCGCCATTTTGTGTTGCCCTCACTCAGGCAGCACGACGAACGAAGTCTTTTCTGCTTTTCCTGCAATTTTGTGTCAAAATAGCCTTGTGCCTCTGTTTACGAAGCTGGTGTTAGAGACTGGCCGAGTACACTAATCCCTGTCTGGTTCCTCTAATCCCTGTCTTAACTATCTGTTGGTTCACACTATTCTCTCCTGACTTTATCTTATCTTCTGGCCTTCGCTGTCCTCCGCTCGTATTTTCTCGTTTCACAACTGTCCTCCAAAACACACGAACGTATCTGGCCACCTGCAAGTCAGTTACAGACATGTTAATACCTTAACCTGTGGGAGGGATAGCAAACACCGTTGGAGGAGAGACTTCTTCGAGTTACTTGATATCTTTGTTTTTCAACCTTTCCTATTGGACACGTTCCGTCTTCAACCTTACCTTATTGGTCCTCCATGTATGTTTTAGGTGTGTACTGTGTTAATGTATATGTTATCTATGTACTATATAAGATTGTGCGCCACAGAGTGAAGTGGCAGTCTCCTGAGAACATACCGTGTGTACTTCTAGGACAACTGTACTAACTGCAGCTAATAAAATCTGATCTTTTACGCCAACAGAGTGTCCCCGTGTCTCTGTTAGCTGAAGCAGGAGAACCCAGGAGATTAAGGCGTACCCTGCGCCGCCAGGTCCAAAAAGGTTCTGGTTCTTCAATTCCCAGCACTACCCCCTATACTACACAAACACCACTGCACTACCCTAAACCCTAAAACACTACCCCCAGCAGTACCCCCTACACTACGCAAAAAACACTGCACTACCGTAAACCCTAAAACACTACACCCAGCATGACTCCCTACACTACACAAACACCACTGCACTACCCTACTGCACTACACTAAACCCTAAAACACTACCCCCAGCATGACCCCCTTTACTACCCAAACACCACTGCACTACCCTAAACCCTAAAACACTACCCCCAGCACAAACCCCTGCACTACCCAAACAGCACTGTACTACCCGAAACCCTAAAACACTATCCCCAGCATGACCCCCTACACTACACAAATACCACTGCGCTACCCTAAACACTAAAACTATCCCCAGCACGTCCCCCTATACTACCAAAGCACTACTGCACTACATTAAATCCCAAATCTTCCCCAGCATGACCCCCTACACTACACAAACACCACTGCACTAACCTAAACCCTAAAACACTACCCCAACCACGACCCCTACATTACTCAAACACCACTGTACTACCCTAAACCCTAAAACACTACCCCCAGCACGACCCCCTACACTACCTAAACACCACTGCACTACCCTAAACCACGACCCCCTACACTACAAAAACACCACTGCACTACCCTAAACCCTAAAACACTACCTCCAGCACGACCCCCTTCACTACACAAAAACCACTACACTACCCTAAACCCTAAATCACTACCCCTACACTACACAAAAGCCACTGCACTACCCTAAACCCTAAAACACTACCCGCAGCATGACCCCCTACACTGCACAAACACCACTGCACTACCCTAAACCCAAAAAGACTACCCGCAGCATGACCCCTACACTACACAAACACCACTGCACTACCCTAAACCCGAAAACACTACCCGCAGCATGACTCCCTACACTACACAAACACCACTGCACTACCCTAAACCCTCAAACACTATCCCCAGTACGACCCCCTAAACTACCCAAACACCACTGCACTACCATAAACTCTAAAACACTACCCCCAGCACGACCCCGTACACTACAGAAACACCACTGGACTACCCTAAACCCTAAAACACTACCCCCTACTCTACACAAAAACCACTGCACTACCCTAAACCCTAAAACACTACCCACAGCACGACCCCCTACACTACCCAAACATCACTGCACTACCCTGAACCCTAACACACGACCCCCTACACTACACAAACACCACTGCACTACCCTAAACCCTAAAACACTACCCCCAGCACGACCCCCTACACTACACAAACACCACTGCACTACCCAAACCCTAAAACACTACCCCAACACTACCCCCTACACTACGCAAACAACAATGCACCACCCTAAACCCTAAAACACTACCCCCAGCATGACACCCTATACTACCCAAACACCACTGCACTACCCTAAACCCTAAAACACTACCCCAACACAAACCCTTGCACTACCCAAACAGCACTGTAGTACGTACCACCCGAAACCCTAAAACACTATCCCCAGCACGACCCCCTACACTACACAAATACCACTGCACTACCCTAAACCCTCAAACACTACCCCCAGTACGACCGCCTACACTACACAAATACCAGAGGACGACCCTAAACCCTAAAACAGTACCCCCAGCTCGACTTCCTACACTACCCAAACACAACTGCACTACAGTAAACCCTAAATCTATCCCCAGCATGACCTCCCACACTACACAAACACCACTGCACCACCCTAAACCCTAAAACACTACCCCAGCATGAACCCCTAAACTACCCAAACACCACTGCACTACCCTCAACCCTAAAACACTGACCCCAGCACTACCCACTACACAAGAACCACTGCACTACCCTAAACCCTAAAACACTACCCAAGCATGACCCCCTACACTACCCAAACACCACTGCACTACCCTCAACCCTAAAACACGGACCCCAGCACTACCCACTACACAAGAACCACTGCACTACCCTAAACCCTAAAACACTACCCAAGCACGACACTCTACACTACCCAAACACTACTGCACTACCCTAAACCCTAAAACACTACCCCCTACACTACCGAAACACCCCTGCACTACCCTAAACCCAAAAACACTGCCCCGGCACGAACCCCTACACTACCCAAACACCACTGCACTACCCTAAACACTAAAATACGACCCCCTACACTACCCAAACACCACTTCACTACCCTAAACCCTAAAACACTACCCCCAGCACGACTCCCTCCACTACCCAAACACCACTGCAATACACTAAACCCTAAAGCACTAACCCCAGCATGACTCCCTACACTACCCAAACACCACTGCACTACCCTCAACCCTAAAACAATGACCCCAGCACTACCCACTACACAAGAACCACTGCACTACCCTAAACCCTAAAACACTACCCAAGCACGACACCCTAAACTACCCAAACACCACTGCACTACCCTAAACCCTAAAACACTATCCCCAGCACTACCGCTACACTACACAAACACCACTGCACTACCCTAAACCCTAAAACACTGCCAACAGCAGTACCCCCTACACTACCCAAACACCACTGCACTACCCTAAACCATAAAACACTATTCCCAGCATGACCCCCTACACTACACAAACACCACTGCACTACCCTAAATCCCAAATCTTCCCCCATCATGACACCTTACAATACACAAATACCACTGCACTACCATAAACCCTAAAACACTACCCCCAGCACGACCCCTTACACTACCAGAACACCACTGCGTTTACCTAAACCCTAGGACACTTCCCCCAGCATGACACATTACGATACACAAACACAACTGCACTACCCTAAACCCAAAAACACTATGCCCAGAACGACCCCCTACAATACACAAACACCACTGCACTACCCTAAACCCGAAAACACTACCCCCAGCACAACCCCCAACACTACCCAAACACCACTGCACTACCCTAAACCCTAAAACACTGACCCCAGCATGACCCACTACACAAGAACCACTGCACTACCCTAAACCCTAAAACACTACCCAAGCACGACACCCTACACTACATGAAAACCACTGCACTACCCTAAACCCTAAAACACTACTTCCAGCACTACCCCCAACACTACCCAAAAACAACTGCACTACCCTAAACCCTAAAACACTGACCCCAGCACGACCCACTACACAAGAACCACTGCACTACCCTAAACCTTAAAACACTACCCAAGCACGACACCCTACAGTACCCAAACATAACTGCACCACCCTAAACCCGAAATCTACCCCCAGCACAACCGCCTACGATATACAAACACCACTGCACTACCCTAAACCCTAAAACACTACCCCCAGCAAGACTCCCTACACTACCCAAACACCACTGCACTACACTAAACCCTAAAGCACTAACCCCAGCATGACCCCCTACACTACCCAAACACCACTGCACTACCCTCAACCCTAAAACACTGACCCCAGCACTACCCACTACACAGGAACCACTGCACTACCCTAAACTACTACCCAAGCATGACACCCTACACTACCCAAACACCACTCCACTACCCTAAACCCTAAAACACTATCCCCAGCACTACTGCTATACTACACAAACACCACTGTACTACCCTAAACCCTAAAACACTACCCCCAGCAGTACCCCCTACACTACCCAAACACCACTGCACTACCCTAAACCCTAAAACACTACCGCAGCATGATCCCCTACACTACACAAACACCATGACACTACCCTAAACCCTAAAACACTACCCCCAGCATTACGCCCTACACTACCCAAACACAACTGCACTACCCTAAACCCTAAAAAACTACCTCCAGCATGACCCCATACACTACACAGACACCACTGCACTACCCAACTGCACTACCCTAAACTCTAAAACACAAACCCCAGCATGACCCCCTGCACTACCCAAACAGCACTGCACTCCTCGAAACCATAAAACACTATCCCCAGAATGACCCCCTACACTACACAAACACCACTGCACTACCCTAAATCCCAAATCTTCCCCCATAATGACACCCTACACTACACAAATTCCACTGCACTACCATAAACCCTAAAACACTACTCCCAGCACGACCCCTTACACTACCAGAACACCACTGCGTTTCCCTAAACCCTAAGACACTACCCCCAGCATGACATATTACAATACACAAACACAACTGCACTACCCTAAACCCAAAAACACTATGCCCAGAACGACCCCCTACACTACACAAACACCACTGCACTACCCTAAACCCTAAAACACTACTTCCAGCACTACCCCCAACACTACCCAAAAACGACTGCACTACCCTAAACCCTAAAACACTGACCCCTGCACGACACACTACACAAGAACCACTGCACTACCCTAAACCCTAAAAGACTACCCAAGCACGACACCCTACAGTACCCAAACATAACTGCACCACCCTAAACCCGAAATCTACCCCCAGCACAACCGACTACGATATACAAACACCACTGCACTACCCTAAATCCTAAAACACTACCCCCAGCACGACCCCCTTCACTACCCAAACACCACTGCACTACCCTAAACCCTAAAACACTATCCCCAGCATGACCCCCTACACTACACAAACAATACTGCACTATCCTAAACCCTAAAACACTACCCCCAGCACGACCCCCTTCACTACCCAAACACAACAGCACTACCCTAAACTCAAAAACACTACCACCAGCACGACCCCTACACTACCCAAACATCACTGCACTACCCTAAACCCAAAAACATGACCCCCCTACACTACACAAACACCACTGCACTACACTAAACCTTACAACACTACCCCCAGCACGACCCCCTACACTACACAAACCCGACTGCACTTCCCTAAACCCTAAAACACTACCCCCTACACTACACAAACACCACTGTACTACCCTAAACCATAAAACACTACCCCCAGCACGACTCCCTACACTACCCAAACACCACTTCCCTACCCTCAACCCTAAAACACTACCCCAGCACAACCCCCAACACTACCCAAAAACCACTGCACCACCTAAACCCTAATACACTACCTCCATTACGACCCCCTACACTACCCAAATACCACTTCACTACCCTAAACCCTAAAACACTACCCCCAGCATGACTCCCTCCACAGCACAAACACCACTGCACTACCCTGAACCCTAAAACACTACCCCCAGCACGACTCCCTACACCACCCAAACACCACTGCACTACCCTAAACCCTAAAGCACTAACCCCAGCATGACCCCCTACACTACCCAAACACTACTGCACTACCGTAAATCCTAAAACACTGACCCCAGCACTACCCACTACACAAGAACCACTGCACTACCCTAAACCCTAAAACACTACCCAAGCACGACACCCTACACTACCCAAACATAATTGCACTGCCCTAAACCCTAAAACACTACCACCAGCACAACTCTCTAAACTACCCAAACACCACTGCACTACTCTAAACCCTAAATCTACCCTAGCACAACCCCCTACAATACACAAACAACACTGCACTACCCTAAATCTTAAAACACTACCCCCAGCACGACCCCCTTCACTACCCAAACACCACTGCACTATGCTAAACCCTAAAACACTATCCCCAGCACTACCGCTACACTACACAAACACCACTGCACTACCCTGAACCGTAAATCTACCCTCAGCATGACCCCTACACTCCACAAACACCACTGCACTACCCTAAACCCTAAAACACGATCCCCTACACTACACAATTACACTGCACTGCCCTAAACCCTAAAACACTACCCCCAGCATGACCCCCTATACTACACAAACACCACTGCACTACCCTAAAGCCTGAAACACTACCACCTACACTACCCAAACACCACTGCACTACCCTAAACCCTAAAACACTACCCCCAGCATGACCCCCTACACTACACAAACACCACTGCACTACCGTACTGCACTACAATAAACCCTAAAACACGACCCCCTGCATGACCCCCTACACTACCCAAACCCACTGCACTACCCTAAACCCTAAAACACAACGCCCAGCACGACCCCCTGCACTACCCAAACAGCACTGCACTACCCGAAACCCGAAAAAAATATCCCCAGCACGATCCCCCACACTACATAAATACCACTGCGCTACCCTAAATCCTAAAACTATCCCCAGCACGACCCCCTACACTACCCAAACACCACTGCACTACACTAAATCCCAAATCTTCCCCAGCACTACCCCCTGCACTACCCAAAAACCACTGCACTACACTAAACCCTGAAACACTACCCACAGCATGACCCCCTAAACTACACAAACACCACTGCACTGCCCTACACCCTACAATACTACCTCCAGCACGACCCCCTACAACACTACCTCCAGCACGACCCCCTACAATACTCAAACACCACTGCACTACCCAAAACCCTAAAACACTACCCCCAGCAAGACCCCCTACACCACACAAACACCACAGTGCTACCCTAAACCCTAAAACACTACCCCTGCACGACCGCCTACATTACCCAAAAACCACTGCACTACCCTAAACCCTAAAACACTACCCAAAGCATGACCCCCTACACTACACAAACAAAACTGCACTACCCTATACCCTAAACACTACCCCCAGCACGACCCCCTTCACTACCCAAACACAACAGCACTACCCTAAACTCAAAAACACTACCCCAGCACGACCCCCTACACTACCCAAACATCACTGCACTACACTATACCCTAAAACACTACCCCCAGCACGACTCCCTACACTACACAAACACCACTGCACTTCCCTAAACCCTAAAACACTACCCCCTACACTACTCAAACACCACTGCACTACCCTAAACCCTAAAACACTACCCCCAGCAAGGACCCCCTACACTACCCAAACACTACTTCCCTACCCTAAACCCTAAAACACTACCCCCTACACTACACAAACACCACTGCACTACCCTAAACCCTAAAACACTACCCCCAGCAAAGACCCCCTACACTACCCAAACACTACTTCCCTACCCTAAACCCTAAACCCTAAAACACTACCCCCGGCACGACTCCCTACACTGCACAAACACCACTACACTACCCTAAACCCTAAAACACTACCCCAGCACAACTTCCTACACTACCCAAACACAACTGCACTACACTAAACCCTAAATCTACCCCCAGCATGACCTCCCATACTACACAAACACCACGGGACCACCCTAAACCCTAAAACACTACCCCAGCACGAACCCCCTACACTACCCAAACACCAATGCACTATCCTCAACCCTAAAACACTACCCCAGCACAACCCCAACACTACCCAAAAACCACTGCACTACCCTAATCCCTAAAACACTACCCCCTACAAAACACAAACACCACTGCACTACCCTAAACCCTAAAACACTACCCCCAGCATGACTCCCTACACTGCACAAACACCACTGCACTACCCTAAACTATAAAACACTACCCCCTACAAAACACAAACACCACTGCACTACCCTAAACCCTAAAACACCACCCCCAGCATGACCCCCTATACTACACAAACACCACTGCCCTACCATAAACCCTAAAACACTACCCCAACATGACCCCCTACACTATACAAACACCACTGCACTACCCTAAACCCTAAAACACTACCCCCAACATGACCCCCTAAACTACCCAAACACCACTGCACTACCCTAAACCCTAAAACACTACCCAAACACCACTGCACTACCCTAAACCCTAAAACACTACACCCAGCATGACCCCCTACACTACACAAATACCATTGCACTGCCCTAAACCCTAAATCTACCCCTAGCATGACCCCTGCACTACACAAACACCACGGCACTACCCTAAACCCTAAAACACTACCCCCTACACTACACAAACACCACTGTATTACCCTAAACTCAAAAACACTACCCCCAGCAGCACCCCCTTCTCTACACAAACACCACTGCACTGTCTTAAACCCTAAAACACTCCCCCTAGCACGACCCCCTACACTAAACAAATACCACTGCACTACCCTAAACCCAAAATCTACCCCCAACATGACCCCCTACACTACACAAACACCGCTGCATTACCCTAAACCCTAAAATACTACCCCAAGCACGACCCCGAACGCTACACAAACACCACTGCACTACCCTAAACCACTATCCCAGCACAACCTCTTTCACTACCCAAACACAACTGCACTATGCTAAACCGAAAAACACTACCCCCGCACAACCCCTACACTATACAAACACCACTGCATTTCCCTAAACCCTAAAACATGACCCCCTACACTACAAAAACACAACTGCACTACCCTAAACCCTAAAACACTACCACAGCATGACCCTCTCAACTACACAAACACCACTGCACTATCCTAAACCCTAAAACACTACCCCCTACACTACACAAACACCACTGCACTACCCTAAACCCTAAAAAACTACACCCAGCATGAACCCTACACTACACAAACACCACTGCACGACCTTAAACCCTAAAAGACTACCGCCAGCAAGACTCCCTACACTACACAAACACAACTGCACTACCCTAAACCCTAAAACACTACCCCCAGCACGACTCCCTACACTACCCTAACACCACTGCACTACACTAAACCCTAAATGCCCCCAGAATGGCTTCCCACACTACACAAACACCACTGCACTACCCTAAACCCTAAAACACTACCGCCAGCACGAACACCTAAACTACCCGAACACCACTGTACTACCCTAAACCCTAAAATACTAACCCCAGGATGACTCCCTACAAAACCCAAACACCACTGCACTACCCTATACCCTAAAACACTACCCACAGCATGACACCCTACACTACACAAACACCACTACACTACCCTAAACACTAAAACACAACCACCAGTACTACCCCCTACACTACCCAAACACCACTGCACTACCCTAAAACCTAAAACACTGACCCCAGCACGACCCCCTATACTACACAAGCACCACTGCACTACCCTAAACCCTAAAACACTACCCAAGCACGATACCCTACACTACCCAAGCATAACTGCACTACCCTAAACCCTAAAATACTACCACCAGCACAACTCACTACACTACCCAAACACCACTGCACTACTCTAAACCCTAAATCTACCCCCAGCAAATCCCCTACACTACACAAACACCACTGCACTGCCTAAAACACTACCACCAGCACAACTCACTACACTACCCAAACACCACTGCTCTACACTAAATCCTAAAACACTACCCCCAGCACGACCCCATTCACTAAACAAACACCACTGCACTGCCTAAAACACTACCCCCAGCATGACCCCCTACACTACACAAACACCACTGAACTACCCTATACCCTAAATCTACCCCCAGCATGACGCCCTACACTACACAAACAACACTGCACTACCCTAAACCCTAAAAAACTACCTAAAGAATGACCCCTATACTACCCAAACACCACTGCACTACCCTAAACCCTAAAATACGACCCCCAGCACGACCCCCTACACTACACAAACACCACTGCACTACCCTAAACCCTAAAACACTACCCCTACACTACAGAAAAACCATTGCACTACCCTAAACCCTAAAACACTACCCACAGCATGACCCCCACACTACACAAACACCACTGCACTATCCTAAACCCTAAAACACTACCCCAAAACTACCCCTACACTAACCAAACACGACTGTACTACCCTAAACCTTAAAATACTACTGCAGCACGACCCCTACACTACACAAACACCACTGCACTACCCTAAACCCTCAAACACTACCCCCAGTACAACCCCCTAAACTACCCCAACACCACTGCACTACCCTAAACCCCAAAACACTACACCCAGCACGACTCCCTACACTACCCAAACACCACTGCACTACCCTAAACCCTAAAACACTACCCCCAGCACGACTCCCTACACTGCACAAACACCACTGCACTACCCTAAACCCTAAAACACTACCCCCAGCACGACTCCCTAAACTACCCAAACACCACTGCACTACACTAAACCCTAAAACACTAACCCCAGCATGACCCCTTACACTACCCAAACACCACTGCACTAACCTATACCCTAAAACATGACCCACTACACAAACACCACTGCACTACCAAAAAACCCTAAAATACTACCCACAGCATGACCTCCTACACTACACAAACAACACTGCACTACCCCAAACCCTAAAACACTACCACCTATAAAACACAAACACCACTGCACTACCCTAAACCCTAAAACACCACCCCCAGCATGACCCCCTACACTACACAAACACCACTGCCCTACCATAAACCCTAAAACACTACCCCCAATATGACCCCCTACACTATACAAACACCACTGCACTACCGTAAACCCTAAAACACTACCCCCAGCTTGACCCCTTCACAACACAAACACCACTGCACTACCCTAAACCCTAAATTTACCACCAGCATGACACCCTAAACTACCCAAATACCACTGCACTACCTTAAACCCTAAAACACTACCCAAACACCACTGCACTACCCTAAACCCTAAAACACTAAGCCCAGCACGACCCCCTACACTACACAAATACCATTGCACTACCCTAAACCCTAAATCTACCCACAGCATGACCCCTACACTAGACAAACGCCACTGCATTACCCTAAACCCTAAAATACTACCACAAGCACGACCCCCTACACTACACAAACAGCCCTGCACTACCCTAAACCATAAAACACTGCCCCCTACAATACACAAACACCACTGCACTACCTTAAACTCTAAAACACTACCCCCAGCAGCACCTCCTTCTCTACACAAACACCACTGCACTGCCTTAAACCCTGAAACACTACCCCAGCACGACCCCTTTTACTACCCAAACACAACTGCACTACGCTAAACCAAAAAACACTACCCCAGCACCACCCCTACACTACCCAAACACCACTGCACTACCCTAAACCCTAAAACACGACCCCCTACACTACACAAACACCACTGCACTACCCTAAACCCTAAAACACTACCGCAGCATGACCCTCTACACTACACAAACACCACTGCACTACCCTAAACCCTAAAACACTACACCCTACACTACACAAACACCACTGCCCTACCCTAAACGCTAAAACACTACCCCCGGCACAACTCCCTACACTACCCAAACACCACTGCACTACACTAAACCCTAAAACACTACCCCCAGCACGACTCACTACACTACCCAAACACCACTGCACTACACTAAACCCTAAATACCCCCAGCATGGACTCCCACACTACACAAACACCACTGCACTACCCTAAACCCTAAAACACTACCCCAGCACGAACCCCTATGCTACCCGGACACCACTGCACTACCCTAAACCCTTAAACACTAACCCCAGGATTACTCCCTACACTACCCAAACACCACGGCACTACCCTATACAATAAAACATGAACCCCTACACTAAACAAACACCAACGCACTACCCTAAACCCTAAAACACTACCCACAGCATGACACCCTACACTACACAAACACCACTGCACTACCCTAAACCCTAAAACACTACCTCCAGCACTACCCCCTACACTACTCAAACACTACTGCCCTACCCTAAAACCTAAAACACTGACCCCAGCACGACCCCGTATACTACACAAACAGCACTGCACTACCCTAAACCCTAAAACACTACCTAAGCACAACACCCTACACTACCCAAGCATAA
The DNA here is from genome assembly GCF_964204655.1 of Triturus cristatus. Classification (NCBI taxonomy): domain Eukaryota; kingdom Metazoa; phylum Chordata; class Amphibia; order Caudata; family Salamandridae; genus Triturus; species Triturus cristatus. The sequence goes on along the minus strand of NC_140579.1, from coordinate 671,712,743 downwards.
CTGCACTACCCTAAACTCTAAAACACTACCACCAGCACAACTCACTACACTACCCAAACACCACTGCACTACTCTAAACCCTAAATCTACCCCCAGCACATCCCCCTACACTACACAAACACCACTGCACTGCCTAAAACACTACCACCAGCACAACTCACTACACTACCCAAACAGCACTGTACTACCCGAAACCCTAAAACACTATCCCCAGCACGACCCCCTACACTACAGAAACACCACTGGACTACCCTAAACCCTAAAACACTACCCCCCTAAACTATGCAAACAACACTGCACTACCCTAAACCCTAAAACACTTTTTCCAGCACTAACCCGTACACTACACATACACCACTGCACTACCCTAAACCCTAAAACACTACCACCAGCAATACCTCCTACACTACGCAAACACCACTGCACTACCCTAAACCCTAAAACACTACCCCCAGCATGACCCCCTACACTACACAAACACCACTGCTCTACCCTACTGCACTACACTAAACCCTAAAACACTACCCCTAGCATGACCCCCTATACTACCCAAACACCACTGCACTACCCTAAACCCTAAAACACTACCCACAGCACAAACCCCTGCACTACCCAAACAGCACTGCACTACCCGAAACCCTAAAACATTATCCCCAGCACGATCCCCTACACTACACAAACACCACTGCTCTACCCTACTGCACTACACTAAACCCTAAAACACTACCCCCAGCATGACCCCCTATACTACCCAAACACCACTGCACTACCCTAAACCCTAAAACACTACCCCAGCACAAACCCCTGCACTACCCAAACACCACTGCACTACCCTAAACCCTAAAACACTACCCCCAGCACGACTCCCTAAACTTCCCAAACACCACTGCACTACACTAAACCCTAAAACACTAACCCCAGCATAACCCCTTACACTACCCAAACACCACTGCACTAACCTATACCCTAAAACATGACCCACTACACAAACACCACTGCACTACCAAAAAACCCTAAAACACTACCCAAAGCATGACCCCCTACACTACACAAACAAAACTGCACTACCCTATACCCTAAACACTACCCCCAGCACGACCCCCTTCACTACCCAAACACAACAGCACTACCCTAAACTCAAAAACACTACCCCAGCACGACCCCCTACACTACCCAAACATCACTGCACTACACTATACCCTAAAACACTACCCCCAGCACGACTCCCTACACTACACAAACACCACTGCACTTCCCTAAACCCTAAAACACTACCCCCTACACTACACAAACACCACTGCACTACCCTAAACCCTAAAACACTACCCCCAGCAAAGACCCCCTACACTACCCAAACACTACTTCCCTACCCTAAACCCTAAAACACTACCCCCTACACTACACAAACACCACTGCACTACCCTAAACCCTAAAACACTACCCCCAGCAAAGACCCCCTACACTACCCAAACACTACTTCCCTACCCTAAACCCTAAACCCTAAAACACTACCCCCGGCACGACTCCCTACACAGCACAAACACCACTACACTACCCTAAACCCTAAAACACTACCCCAGCACAACTTCCTACACTACCCAAACACAACTGCACTACACTAAACCCTAAATCTACCCCCAGCATGACCTCCCACACTACACAAACACCACGGGACCACCCTAAACCCTAAAACACTACCCCAGCACGAACCCCCTACCCTACCCAAACACCAATGCACTATCCTCAACCCTAAAAAACTACCCCAGCACAACCCCAACACTACCCAAAAACCACTGCACTACCCTAAACCCTAAAACACTACCCCCTACAAAACACAAACACCACTGCACTACCCTAAACCCTAAAACACTACCGCCAGCATGACTCCCTACACTGCACAAACACCACTGCACTACCCTAAACTATAAAACACTACCCCCTACAAAACACAAACACCACTGCACTACCCGAAACCCTAAAACACCACCCCCAGCATGACCCCCTACACTACACAAACACCACTGCCCTACCATAAACCCTAAAACACTACCCCAACATGACCCCCTACACTATTCAAACACCACTGCACTACCCTAAACCCTAAAACACTACCCCCAACATGACCCCCTCACAACACAAACACCACTGCACTAACCTAAACCCTAAATCTACCCCAGCATGACCCCCTAAACTACCCAAACACCACTGCACTACCCTAAACCCTAAAACACTACCCAAACACCACTGCACTACCCTAAACCCCAAAACACTACGCCCAGCATGACCCCCTACACTACACAAATACCATTGCACTGCCCTAAACCCTAAATCTACCCCTAGCATGACCCCTGCACTACACAAACACCACGGCACTACCCTAAACCCTAAAACACTACCCCCTACACTACACAAACACCACTGTATTACCCTAAACTCTAAAACACTACCCCCAGCAGCACCCCCTTCTCTACACAAACACCACTGCACTGTCGTAAACCCTAAAACACTCCCCCTAGCATGACCCCCTACACTAAACAAATACCACTGCACTACCCTAAACCCAAAATCTACCCCCAACATGACCCCCTACACTACACAAACACCGCTGCATTACCCTAAACCCTAAAATACTACCCCAAGCACGACCCCAAACGCTACACAAACACCACTGCACTACCCTAAACCACTATCCCAGCACAACCTCTTTCACTACCCAAACACAACTGCACTATGCTAAACCGAAAAACACTACCCCTGCACAACCCCTACACTATCCAAACACCACTGCATTCCCTAAACCCTAAAACATGACCCACTACACTATAAAAACACAACTGCACTACCCTAAACCCTAAAACACTACCACAGCATGACCCTCTACACTAGACAAACACCACTGCACTATCCTAAACCCTAAAACACTACCCTCTACACTACACAAACACCACTGCACTACCCTAAACCCTAAAAAACTACACCCAGCATGAACCCTACACTACACAAACACCACTGCACGACCTTAAACCCTAAAAGACTACTGCCAGCAAGACTCCCTACACTACACAAACACAACTGCACTACCCTAAACCCTAAAACACTACCCCCAGCACGACTCCCTACACTACCCAAACACCACTGCACTACACTAAACCCTAAATGCCCCCAGAATGGCTTCCCACACTACACAAACACCACTGCACTACCCTAAACCCTAAAACACTACCGCCAGCACGAACCCCTAAACTACCCGAACACCACTGTACTACCCTAAACCCTAAAATACTAACCCCAGGATGACTCCCTACAAAACCCAAACACCACTGCACTACCCTATACCCTAAAACACTAACCACAGCATGACACCCTATACTACACAAGCACCACTGCACTACCCTAAACCCTAAAACACTACCCAAGCACGATACCCTACACTACCCAAGCATAACTGCACTACCCTAAACCCTAAAATACTACCACCAGCACAACTCACTACACTACCCAAACACCACTGCACTACTCTAAACCCTAAATCTACCCCCAGCAAATCCCCTACACTACACAAACACCACTGCACTGCCTAAAACACTACCACCAGCACAACTCACTACACTACCCAAACACCACTGCTCTCCACTAAATCCTAAAACACTACCCCCAGCACGACCCCATTCACTAAACAAACACCACTGCACTGCCTAAAACACTACCCCCAGCTTGACCCCCTACACTACACAAACACCACTGAATAACCCTATACCCTAAATCTACCCCCAGCATGACGCCCTACACTACACAAACAACACTGCACTACCCTAAACCCTAAAAAACTAACCAAAGCATGACCCCCTATACTACCCAAACACCACTGCACTACCCTAAACCCTAAAACACGACCCCCAGCACGACCCCCTACACTACACAAACACCACTGCACTACCCTAAACCCTAAAACACTACCCCTACACTACAGAAAACCCATTGCACTACCCTAAACCCTAAAACACTACCCACAGCATGACCCCCCACACTACACAAACACCACTGCACTATCCTAAACCCTAAAACACTACCCCAAAACTACCCCTACACTAACCAAACACGACTGTACTACCCTAAACCTTAAAATACTACCGCAGCACGACCCCTACACTACACAAACACCACTGCACTACCTTAAACCCTCAAACACTACCCCCAGTACAACCCCTAAACTACCCCAACACCACTGCACTACCCTAAACCCCAAAACACTACCCCCAGCACGAGTCCCTACACTACCCAAACACCACTGCACTACCCTAAACCCTAAAACACTACCCCCAGCACGACTCCCTACACTGCACAAACACCACTGCACTAACCTAAACCCTAAAACACTACCCCCAGCACGACTCCCTAAACTACCCAAACACCACTGCACTACACTAAACCCTAAAACACTAACCCCAGCATGACCCCTTACACTACCCAAACACCACTGCCCTAACCTATACCCTAAAACATGACCCACTACACAAACACCACTGCACTACCAAAAAACCCTAAAACACTACCCACAGCATGACCTCCTACACTACACAAACAGCACTGCACTACCCCAAACCCTAAAACACTACCCCCTATAAAACACAAACACCACTGCACTACCCTAAACCCTAAAACACCATCCCCAGCATGACCCCCTACACTACACAAACACCACTGCCCTACCATAAACCCTAAAACACTACCCCCAATATGACCCCCTACACTATACAAACACCACTGCACTACCGTAAACCCTAAAACACTACCCCCAGCATGACCCCTTCACAACACAAACACCACTGCACTACCCTAAACCCTACATTTACCACCAGCATGACACCCTAAACTACCCAAATACCACTGCACTACCTCAAACCCTAAAACACTACCCAAACACCACTGCACTACCCTAAACCCTAAAACACTAAGCCCAGCACGACCCCCTACGCTACACAAATACCATTGCACTACCCTAAACCCTAAATCTACCCACAGCATGACCCCTACACTAGGCAAACGCCACTGCTTTACCCTAAACCCTAAAATACTACCATAAGCACGACCCCCTACACTACACAAACAGCCCTGCACTACCCTAAACCCTAAAACACTGCCCCCTACAATACACAAACACCACTGCACTACCCTAAACTCTAAAACACTACCCCCAGCAGCACCTCCTTCTCTACACAAACACCACTGCACTGCCTTAAACCCTGAAACACTACCCCAGCACGACCCCTTTTACTACCCAAACACAACTGCACTACGCTAAACCAAAAAACACTACCCCAGCACCACCCCTACATTACCCAAACACCACTGCACTACCCTAAACCCTAAAACACGACCCCCTACACTACACGAACACCACTGCACTACCCTAAACCCTAAAACACTACCGCAGCATGACCCTCTACACTACACAAACACCACTGCACTACCCTAAACCCTAAAACACTACACCCTACACTACACAATCACCACTGCCCTACCCTAAACGCTAAAACACTACCCCCGGCACAACTCCCTACACTACCCAAACACCACTGCACTACACTAAACTCTAAAACACTACCCCCAGCACGACTCCCTACACTACCCAAACACCACTGCACTACACTAAACCCTAAATACCCCCAGCATGGACTCCCACACTACACAAACACCACTGCACTACCCTATACAATAAAACATGACCCTCTACACTACACAAACACCACTGCACTACCCTAAACCCTAAAACACTACCCACAGCATGACACCCTACACTACACAAACACCACTGCACTACCCTAAACCCTAAAACACTACCTCCAGCACTACCCCCTACACTACCCAAACACCACTGCCCTACCCTAAAACCTAAAACACTGACCCCAGCACGACCCCCTACACTACACAAACACCACTGCACTACTCTAAACCCTAAATCTACCCCCAGCACATCCCCCTACACTACACAAACACCACTGCACTGCCTAAAACACTACCACCAGCACAACTCACTACACTACCCAAACACCACTGCTCTACACTAAATCCTAAAACACTACCCCCAGCACGACCCCCTTCACTACACATACACCACTGCACTGCCTAAAACACTACCCCCAGCATGACCCCCTACACTACAGAAACACCACTGGACTACCCTAAACCCTAAAACACTACCCCCTAAACTATGCAAACAACACTGCACTACCCTAAACCCTAAAACACTTTTTCCAGCACTAACCCGTACACTACACATACACCACTGCACTACCCTAAACCCTAAAACACTACCACCAGCAATACCTCCTACACTACGCAAACACCACTGCACTACCCTAAACCCTAAAACACTACCCCCAGCATGACCCCCTACACTACACAAACACCACTGCTCTACCCTACTGCACTACACTAAACCCTAAAACACTACCCCCAGCATGACCCCCTATACTACCCAAACACCACTGCACTACCCTAAACCCTAAAACACTAACCCAGCACAAACCCCTGCACTACCCAAACACCACTGCACTACCCTAAACCCTAAAACACTACCCCCAGCACGACTCCCTATACTACCCAAACACCACTGCACTACACTAAACCCTAAAACACTAACCCCAGCATGACCCCTTACACTACCCAAACACCACTGCACTAACCTATACCCTAAAACATGACCCACTACACAAACACCACTGCACTACCAAAAAACCCTAAAACACTACCCAAAGCATGACCCCCTACACTACACAAACAAAACTGCACTACCCTATACCCTAAACACTACCCCCAGCACGACCCCCTTCACTACCCAAACACAACAGCACTACCCTAAACTCAAAAACACTACCCCAGCACGACCCCCTACACTACCCAAACATCACTGCATTACACTATACCCTAAAACACTACCCCCAGCACGACTCCCTACACTACACAAACACCACTGCACTTCCCTAAACCCTAAAACACTACCCCCTACACTACACAAACACCACTGCACTACCCTAAACCCTAAAACACTACCCCCAGCAAAGACCCCCTAAACTACTCAAACACTACTTCCCTACCCTAAACCCTAAAACACTACCCCCTACACTACACAAACACTACTGCACTACCCTAAACCCTAAAACACTACCCCCAGCAAAGACCCCCTACACTACCCAAACACTACTTCCCTACCCTAAACCCTAAACCCTAAAACACTACCCCCGGCACGACTCCCTACACTGCACAAACACCACTACACTACCCTAAACCCTAAAACACTACCCCAGCACAACTTCCTACACTACCCAAACACAACTGCACTACACTAAACCCTAAATCTACCCCCAGCATGACCTCCCACACTACACAAACACCACGGGACCACCCTAAACCCTAAAACACTACCCCAGCACGAACCCCCTACACTACCCAAACACCAATGCACTATCCTCAACCCTAAAAAACTACCCCAGCACAACCCCAACACTACCCAAAAACCACTGCACTACCCTAAACCCTAAAACACTACCCCCTACAAAACACAAACACCACTGCACTACCCTAAACCCTAAAACACTACCGCCAGCATGACTCCCTACACTGCACAAACACCACTGCACTACCCTAAACTATAAAACACTACCCCCTACAAAACACAAACACCACTGCACTACCCGAAACCCTAAAACACCACCCCCAGCATGACCCCCTACACTACACAAACACCACTGCCCTACCATAAACCCTAAAACACTACCCCAACATGACCCCCTACACTATTCAAACACCACTGCACTACCCTAAACCCTAAAACACTACCCCCAACATGACCCCCTCACAACACAAACACCACTGCACTAACCTAAACCCTAAATCTACCCCAGCATGACCCCCTAAACTACCCAAACACCACTGCACTACCCTAAACCCTAAAACACTACCCAAACACCACTGCACTACCCTAAACCCCAAAACACTACGCCCAGCATGACCCCCTACACTACACAAATACCATTGCACTGCCCTAAACCCTAAATCTACCCCTAGCATGACCCCTGCACTACACAAACACCACGGCACTACCCTAAACCCTAAAACACTACCCCCTACACTACACAAACACCACTGTATTACCCTAAACTCTAAAACACTACCCCCAGCAGCACCCCCTTCTCTACACAAACACCACTGCACTGTCGTAAACCCTAAAACACTCCCCCTAGCATGACCCCCTACACTAAACAAATACCACTGCACTACCCTAAACCCAAAATCTACCCCCAACATGACCCCCTACACTACACAAACACCGCTGCATTACCCTAAACCCTAAAATACTACCCCAAGCACGACCCCGAACGCTACACAAACACCACTGCACTACCCTAAACCACTATCCCAGCACAACCTCTTTCACTACCCAAACACAACTGCACTATGCTAAACCGAAAAACACTACCCCTGCACAACCCCTACACTATCCAAACACCACTGCATTCCCTAAACCCTAAAACATGACCCACTACACTATAAAAACACAACTGCACTACCCTAAACCCTAAAACACTACCACAGCATGACCCTCTACACTAGACAAACACCACTGCACTATCCTAAACCCTAAAACACTACCCTCTACACTACACAAACACCACTGCACTACCCTAAACCCTAAAAAACTACACCCATCATGAACCCTTCACTACACAAACACCACTGCACGACCTTAAACCCTAAAAGACTACTGCCAGCAAGACTCCCTACACTACACAAACACAACTGCACTACCCTAAACCCTAAAACACTACCCCCAGCACGACTCCCTACACTACCCAAACACCACTGCACTACACTAAACCCTAAATGCCCCCAGAATGGCTTCCCACACTACACAAACACCACTGCACTACCCTAAACCCTAAAACACTACCGCCAGCACGAACCCCTAAACTACCCGAACACCACTGTACTACCCTAAACCCTAAAATACTAACCCCAGGATGACTCCCTACAAAACCCAAACACCACTGCACTACCCTATACCCTAAAACACTAACCACAGCATGACACCCTATACTACACAAGCACCACTGCACTACCCTAAACCCTAAAACACTACCCAAGCACGATACCCTACACTACCCAAGCATAACTGCACTACCCTAAACCCTAAAATACTACCACCAGCACAACTCACTACACTACCCAAACACCACTGCACTACTCTAAACCCTAAATCTACCCCCAGCAAATCCCCTACACTACACAAACACCACTGCACTGCCTAAAACACTACCACCAGCACAACTCACTACACTATCCAAACACCACTGCTCTCCACTAAATCCTAAAACACTACCCCCAGCACGACCCCATTCACTAAACAAACACCACTGCACTGCCTAAAACACTACCCCCAGCTTGACCCCCTACACTACACAAACACCACTGAATAACCCTATACCCTAAATCTACCCCCAGCATGACGCCCTACACTACACAAACAACACTGCACTACCCTAAACCCTAAAAAACTAACCAAAGCATGACCCCCTATACTACCCAAACACCACTGCACTACCCTAAACCCTAAAACACGACCCCCAGCACGACCCCCTACACTACACAAACACCACTGCACTACCCTAAACCCTAAAACACTACCCCTACACTACAGAAAACCCATTGCACTACCCTAAACCCTAAAACACTACCCACAGCATGACCCCCCACACTACACAAACACCACTGCACTATCCTAAACCCTAAAACACTACCCCAAAACTACCCCTACACTAACCAAACACGACTGTACTACCCTAAACCTTAAAATACTACCGCAGCACGACCCCTACACTACACAAACACCACTGCACTACCTTAAACCCTCAAACACTACCCCCAGTACAACCCCTAAACTACCCCAACACCACTGCACTACCCTAAACCCCAAAACACTACCCCCAGCACGAGTCCCTACACTACCCAAACACCACTGCACTACCCTAAACCCTAAAACACTACCCCCAGCACGACTCCCTACACTGCACAAACACCACTGCACTAACCTAAACCCTAAAACACTACCCCCAGCACGACTCCCTAAACTACCCAAACACCACTGCACTACACTAAACCCTAAAACACTAACCCCAGCATGACCCCTTACACTACCCAAACACCACTGCCCTAACCTATACCCTAAAACATGACCCACTACACAAACACCACTGCACTACCAAAAAACCCTAAAACACTACCCACAGCATGACCTCCTACACTACACAAACAGCACTGCACTACCCCAAACCCTAAAACACTACCCCCTATAAAACACAAACACCACTGCACTACCCTAAACCCTAAAACACCATCCCCAGCATGACCCCCTACACTACACAAACACCACTGCCCTACCATAAACCCTAAAACACTACCCCCAATATGACCCCCTACACTATACAAACACCACTGCACTACCGTAAACCCTAAAACACTACCCCCAGCATGACCCCTTCACAACACAAACACCACTGCACTACCCTAAACCCTACATTTACCACCAGCATGACACCCTAAACTACCCAAATACCACTGCACTACCTCAAACCCTAAAACACTACCCAAACACCACTGCACTACCCTAAACCCTAAAACACTAAGCCCAGCACGACCCCCTACGCTACACAAATACCATTGCACTACCCTAAACCCTAAATCTACCCACAGCATGACCCCTACACTAGGCAAACGCCACTGCTTTACCCTAAACCCTAAAATACTACCATAAGCACGACCCCCTACACTACACAAACAGCCCTGCACTACCCTAAACCCTAAAACACTGCCCCCTACAATACACAAACACCACTGCACTACCCTAAACTCTAAAACACTACCCCCAGCAGCACCTCCTTCTCTACACAAACACCACTGCACTGCCTTAAACCCTGAAACACTACCCCAGCACGACCCCTTTTACTACCCAAACACAACTGCACTACGCTAAACCAAAAAACACTACCCCAGCACCACCCCTACATTACCCAAACACCACTGCACTACCCTAAACCCTAAAACACGACCCCCTACACTACACGAACACCACTGCACTACCCTAAACCCTAAAACACTACCGCAGCATGACCCTCTACACTACACAAACACCACTGCACTACCCTAAACCCTAAAACACTACACCCTACACTACACAATCACCACTGCCCTACCCTAAACGCTAAAACACTACCCCCAGCACAACTCCCTACACTACCCAAACACCACTGCACTACACTAAACTCTAAAACACTACCCCCAGCACGACTCCCTACACTACCCAAACACCACTGCACTACACTAAACCCTAAATACCCCCAGCATGGACTCCCACACTACACAAACACCACTGCACTACCCTATACAATAAAACATGACCCTCTACACTACACAAACACCACTGCACTACCCTAAACCCTAAAACACTACCCACAGCATGACACCCTACACTACACAAACACCACTGCACTACCCTAAACCCTAAAACACTACCTCCAGCACTACCCCCTACACTACCCAAACACCACTGCCCTACCCTAAAACCTAAAACACTGACCCCAGCACGACCCCCTACACTACACAAACACCACTGCACTACTCTAAACCCTAAATCTACCCCCAGCACATCCCCCTACACTACACAAACACCACTGCACTGCCTAAAACACTACCACCAGCACAACTCACTACACTACCCAAACACCACTGCTCTACACTAAATCCTAAAACACTACCCCCAGCACGACCCCCTTCACTACACATACACCACTGCACTGCCTAAAACACTACCCCCAGCATGACCCCCTACACTACAGAAACACCACTGGACTACCCTAAACCCTAAAACACTACCCCCTAAACTATGCAAACAACACTGCACTACCCTAAACCCTAAAACACTTTTTCCAGCACTAACCCGTACACTACACATACACCACTGCACTACCCTAAACCCTAAAACACTACCACCAGCAATACCTCCTACACTACGCAAACACCACTGCACTACCCTAAACCCTAAAACACTACCCCCAGCATGACCCCCTACACTACACAAACACCACTGCTCTACCCTACTGCACTACACTAAACCCTAAAACACTACCCCCAGCATGACCCCCTATACTACCCAAACACCACTGCACTACCCTAAACCCTAAAACACTAACCCAGCACAAACCCCTGCACTACCCAAACACCACTGCACTACCCTAAACCCTAAAACACTACCCCCAGCACGACTCCCTATACTACCCAAACACCACTGCACTACACTAAACCCTAAAACACTAACCCCAGCATGACCCCTTACACTACCCAAACACCACTGCACTAACCTATACCCTAAAACATGACCCACTACACAAACACCACTGCACTACCAAAAAACCCTAAAACACTACCCAAAGCATGACCCCCTTCACTACCCAAACACAACAGCACTACCCTAAACTCAAAAACACTACCCCAGCACGACCCCCTACACTACCCAAACACCACTGCACTAACCTATACCCTAAAACATGACCCACTACACAAACAAAACTGCACTACCCTATACCCTAAACACTACCCCCAGCACGACCCCCTTCACTACCCAAACACAACAGCACTACCCTAAACTCAAAAACACTACCCCAGCACGACCCCCTACACTACCCAAACATCACTGCATTACACTATACCCTAAAACACTACCCCCAGCACGACTCCCTACACTACACAAACACCACTGCACTTCCCTAAACCCTAAAACACTACCCCCTACACTACACAAACACCACTGCACTACCCTAAACCCTAAAACACTACCCCCAGCAAAGACCCCCTAAACTACTCAAACACTACTTCCCTACCCTAAACCCTAAAACACTACCCCCTACACTACACAAACACTACTGCACTACCCTAAACCCTAAAACACTACCCCCAGCAAAGACCCCCTACACTACCCAAACACTACTTCCCTACCCTAAACCCTAAACCCTAAAACACTACCCCCGGCACGACTCCCTACACTGCACAAACACCACTACACTACCCTAAACCCTAAAACACTACCCCAGCACAACTTCCTACACTACCCAAACACAACTGCACTACACTAAACCCTAAATCTACCCCCAGCATGACCTCCCACACTACACAAACACCACGGGACCACCCTAAACCCTAAAACACTACCCCAGCACGAACCCCCTACACTACCCAAACACCAATGCACTATCCTCAACCCTAAAACACTACCCCAGCACAACCCCAACACTACCCAAAAACCACTGCACTACCGTAAACCCTAAAACACTACCCCCTACAAAACACGAACACCACTGCACTACACTAAACCCTAAAACACTACCCCCAGCATGACTCCCTACACTGCACAAACACCACTGCACCACCCTAAGCTATAAAACACTACCCCCTACAAAACACAAACACCACTGCACTACCCTAAACCCTAAAACACCACCCCAAGCATGACCCCCTACACTACACAAACACCACTGCCCTACCATAAACCCTAAAACACTACCCCAACATGACCCCCTACACTATACAAACACCACTGCACTACCCTAAACCCTAAAACACTACCCCCAACATGACCCCCTCACAACACAAACACCACTTCACTACCCTAAACCCTAAATCTACCCCAGCATGACCCCCTAAACTACCCAAACACCACTGCACTACCCTAAACCCTAAAACACTACCCAAACACCACTGCACTACCCTAAACCCTAAAACACTACGCCCAGCATGACCCCCTACACTACACAAATACCATTGCACTGCCCTAAACCCTAAATCTACCCCTAGCATGACCCCTGCACTACACAAACACCACGGCACTACCCTAAACCCTAAAACACTACCCCCTACACTACACAAACACCACTGTATTACCCTAAACTCTAAAACACTACCCCCAGCAGCACCCCCTTCTCTACACAAACACCACTGCACTGTCTTAAACCCTAAAACACTCCCCCTAGCACGACCCCCTACACTACACAAATACCACTGCACTACCCTAAACCCAAAATCTACCCCCAACATGACCCCCTATACTACACAAACACCGCTGCATTACCCTAAACCCTAAAATACTACCCCAAGCACGACCCCGAACGCTACACAAACACCACTGCACTACCCTAAACCACTATCCCAGCACAACCTCTTTCACTACCCAAACACAACTGCACTATGCTAAACCGAAAAACACTACCCCCGCACAACCCCTACACTATCCAAACACCACTGCATTTCCCTAAACCCTAAAACATGGCCCACTACACTACAAAAACACAACTGCACTACCCTAAACCCTAAAACACTACCACAGCATGACCCTCTGCACTATCCTAAACCCTAAAACACTACCCCCTACACTACACAAACACCACTGCACTACCCTAAACCCTAAAAAACTACACCCAGCATGAACCCTACACTACACAAACACCACTGCACGACCTTAAACCCTAAAAGACTACCGCCAGCAAGACTCCCTACACTACACAAACACAACTGCACTACCCTAAACCCTAAAACACTACCCCCAGCACGACTCCCTACACTACCCAAACACCACTGCACTACCCTAAACCCTAAAACACTACCCCCAGCACGACTCCCTACACTGCACAAACACCACTGCACTACCGTAAACCCTAAAACACTACCCACAGCACGACTCCCTAAACTACCCAAACACCACTGCACTACACTAAACCCTAAAACACTAACCCCAGCATGACCCCTTACACTACCCAAACACCACTGCACTAACCTATACCCTAAAACATGACCCACTACACAAACACCACTGCACTACCAAAAAACCCTAAAACACTACCCACAGCATGACCTCCTACACTACACAAACAGCACTGCACTACCCCAAACCCTAAAACACTACCCCCTATAAAACACAAACACCACTGCACTACCCTAAACCCTAAAACACCACCCCCAGCATGACCCCCTACACTACACAAACACCACTGCCCTACCATAAACCCTAAAACACTACCCCCAATATGACCCCCTACACTATACAAACACCTCTGCTCTACCGTAAACCCTAAAACACTACCCCCAGCATGACCCCTTCACAACACAAACACCACTGCACTACCCTAAACCCTAAATTTACCACCAGCATGACACCCTAAACTACCCAAATACCACTGCACTACCTTAAACCCTAAAACACTACCCAAACACCACTGCACTACCCTAAACCCTAAAACACTAAGCCCAGCACGACCCCCTACACTACACAAATACCATTGCACTACCCTAAACCCTAAATCTACCCACAGCATGACCCCTACACTAGACAAACGCCACTGCTTTACCCTAAACCCTAAAATACTACCACAAGCACGACCCCCTACACTACACAAACAGCCCTGCACTACCCTAAACCCTAAACACTGCCCCCTACAATACACAAACACCACTGCACTACCCTAAACTCTAAAACACTACCCCCAGCAGCACCTCCTTCTCTACACAAACACCACTGCACTGCCTTAAACCCTGAAACACTACCCCAGCACGACCCCTTTTACTACCCAAACACAACTGCACTACGCTAAACCAAAAAACACTACCCCAGCACCACCCCTACACTACCCAAACACCACTGCACTACCCTAAACCCTAAAACACGACCCCCTACACTACACAAACACCACTGCACTACCCTAAACCCTAAAACACTACCGCAGCATGACCCTCTACACTACACAAACACCACTGCACTACCCTAAACCCTAAAACACTACACCCTACACTACACAAACACCACTGCCCTACCCTAAACGCTAAAAAACTACCCCCAGCACAACTCCCTACACTACCCAAACACCACTGCACTACAGTAAACCCTAAAACACTACCCCCAGCACGACTCCCTACACTACCCAAACACCACTGCACTACACTAAACCCTAAATACCCCCAGCATGGACTCCCACACTACACAAACACCACTGCACTACCCTAAACCCTAAAACACTACCCCAGCACGAACCCCTACGCTACCCGGACACCACTGCACTACCCTAAACCCTAAAACACTAACCCCAGGATGACTCCCTACACTACCCAAACACCACTGCACTACCCTATACAATAAAACATGACCCCCTACACTACACAAACACCACTGCACTACCCTAAACCCTAAAACACTACCCACAGCATGACACCCTACACTACACAAACACCGCTGCACTACCCTAAACCCTAAAACACTACCTCCAGCACTACCCCCTACACTAGCCAAACACCACTGCCCTACCCTAAAACCTAAAACACTGACCCCAGCACGACCCCTTATACTACACAAACAGCACTGCAATAACCTAAACCCTAAAACACTACCTAAGCACAACACCCTACACTACCCAAGCATAACGGCACTACCCTAAACTCTAAAACACTACCACCAGCACAACTCACTACACTACCCAAACACCACTGCACTACTCTAAACCCTAAATCTACCCCCAGCACATCCTCCTACACTACACAAACACCACTGCACTGCCTAAAACACTACCACCAGCACAACTCACTACACTACCCAAACACCACTGCTCTACACTAAATCCTAAAACACTACCCCCAGCACGACCCCCTTCACTACACAAACACCACTGCACTGCCTAAAACACTACCCCCAGCATGACCCCCTACACTACAGAAACACCACTGGACTACCCTAAACCCTAAAACACTACCCCCTAAACTATGCAAAGAACACTGCACTACCCTAAACCCTAAAACACTTTTTCCAGCACTAACCCGTACACTACACATACACCACTGCACTACCCTAAACCCTAAAACACTACCACCAGCAATACCGCCTACACTACGCAAACACCACTGCACTACCCTAAACCCTAAAACACTACCCCCAGCATGACCCCCTACACTACACAAACACCACTGCTCTACCCTACTGCACTACACTAAACCCTAAAACACTACCCCCAGCATGACCCCCTATACTACCCAAACACCACTGCACTACCCTAAACCCTAAAACACTACCCACAGCACAAACCCCTGCACTACTCAAACAGCACTGCACTACCCGAAACCCTAAAACACTATCCCCAGCACGATCCCCTACACTACACAAACACCACTGCTCTACCCTACTGCACTACACTAAACCCTAAAACACTACCCCCAGCATGACCCCCTATACTACCCAAACACCACTGCACTACCCTGTCTCTGGCGGACATCTTTGTTTGGGAACTGACCGGTGAATCTTGGGCGCCATTTTGGGGGAGTAGGCGGGCAGTGCAGGCATCGACGCTGCACTTAAGCTGGGCAGTTGCATGCGTCAGCCGGTTAAGCTGACAGCACCACCACTTGCCTCAGACTCGTAAGCGTTTAGCGCTGTTTTTAAAAACAAGAATTTTCCCGTTTTTTTATTTGCTTTGGTGTTCATTTGTTTCCCCTGATTTTACTTGTACTACTACCCTCTTACCCGCACTATAAAAAATCTGCATCTACACCGCTGCTTTGCGGATTACTTCATTGGGGAAGCGTGGGTGATTCTCTGGCGGACATCTTTGTTTGGGAACTGACCGGTGAATCTTGGGCGCCATTTTGGGGGAGTAGGCGGGCAGTGCAGGCATCGACGCTGCACTTAAGCTGGGCAGTTGCATGCGTCAGCCGGTTAAGCTGACAGCACCACCACTTGCCTCAGACTCGTAAGCGTTTAGCGCTGTTTTTAAAAACAAGAATTTTTCCGTTTTTCTATTTGCTTTGGTGTTCATTTGTTTCCCCTGATTTTACTTGTACTACTACCCTCTTACCCGCACTATAAAAAATCTGCATCTACACCGCTGCTTTGCGGATTACTTCATTGGGGAAGCGTGGGTGATTCTCTGGCGGACATCTTTGTTTGGGAACTGACCGGTGAATCTTGGGCGCCATTTTGGGGGAGTAGGCGGGCAGTGCAGGCATCGACGCTGCACTTAAGCTGGGCAGTTGCATGCGTCAGCCGGTTAAGCTGACAGCACCACCACTTGCCTCAGACTCGTAAGCGTTTAGCGCTGTTTTTAAAAACAAGAATTTTCCCGTTTTTCTATTTGCTTTGGTGTTCATTTGTTTCCCCTGATTTTACTTGTACTACTACCCTCTTACCCGCACTATAAAAAATCTGCATCTACACCGCTGCTTTGCGGATTACTTCATTGGGGAAGCGTGGGTGATTCTCTGGCGGACATCTTTGTTTGGGAACTGACCGGTGAATCTTGGGCGCCATTTTGGGGGAGTAGGCGGGCAGTGCAGGCATCGACGCTGCATTTAACCCGGCCATTTGCACGCGCAGCGGTAACGCGCAGTGGTGTGCGCCCTCCCCGCGCCAGAGTCCTGCCCGTCTGCGCTCGTCCGCGCCTCGGCTGGGCCCGGCTAGGCTTCGCAGAATACTGACCATGCTTACCGCTACTATTTTACGTAGCTATAGAAGCAGGGTGAGTCCTTGTGGTCACGCTGCCCTGGACCCTCTATCCGGTCCTGTGCACTGTGCTGGATGTAATTTCGAGCTCCCAACTCCCATGCCTATCAGGGCCTTACTGCCCCCACTAGGCGTTAGTAACTCTGCAACCTGCACCCCGCTCTCTCATCGCCCAACCACTTTTAAAATATTACACCTAAATGTGAGGTCCCTTGTGTGTCACTACTTTGATGTGTTCACCCTGCTCACCGACGAACAACCAGATATACTGTTCCTAACAGAAACATGGTTACATGATAATGCCACGGCGGCGATCAATCTTGCCTTGCCTACGGACTACATTATGTTCACCTTACACCGTAATTCGAGAGGTGGAGGGATTGCGGCTGTGGTAAAAACATGTTATCCCTGTCTATGGAATGCCTTAAATATAGCGGACTGTGAAAGCGCTCACTTCACAATTTCGATGACCTCTCAGTTCACTTTCTCTGGTCTGGTCATTTATAGACCTCCTGGTCCTGACGACGCCTTTCGTTCAGCTCTTCCAGAGGTAGTTTCTTCCCTAGCCCTTAGATCAGCTAATTTCAGCATAATAGGCGATCTGAATCTGCATATGGATGCTCCTCGATCCTCTGCGGTGTGCAGCTTTCTCACAGATCTGGAGGCATTAGGACTACATCAGTTAATTTGTGGTCCTACCCATGTAGGGGGTCATACTTTGGACCCCTTCCTGACGAATCTGGACAACACTAAAGCACTTTCACCTAAACCTATCAGTTGGACAGATCACCATCTGATTGACATTCGGATCAACTTGACAGCTCCACCCTTTAGAAATGTTGCACCTCTTGTTTTTAAACGACCGTGGAGGAATTTGAACCTGGGGGATTTTCATCAGCTCCTATCACAACATCCACCAGAGCTCTCCACTGAGGTTTCATCCGGGTATGATTCCTTTTGCAATTGGCTGACCCAGGCCTTAGACATTTTAATACCAGCAGGCTGGAGTAAGACCAGGCCTGGCCATTCTAGCCCATGGTATGATGAATCTCTTAGGCTCCTTAAGGTCACCTGTAAAAGGGCAGAAAGAGCCTGGCGCAAGGCCTATGACCCTATTTTAAAACAGGGGTATTTGGCCAGCATTAAGTTATACCATCGGGCCATTTGCAAAGCACGTGCCTCCTTCTACTCCTCGGAATTTAGGAACAGTTCTAACCCCACCAAACTAATCTTTAAGGTTCTTAAGGGTTTAACCACTAGGAAAACCACTGCACCGGGGAATGGCTCTCAGGCCCTTTGTGAAGAGCTCGCTTCCTTTTTTGTGGATAAAGTGGATACTATCTACAGATCCTTTCCTCCCCTCACTACTCCCACTGACAATGTTAAAGCTATGAATGTCATCACCAACCCACTGGTAGTGCTTCCTGCTCCATCTCAGGAAGAATTCGATTCTCTGGTGGTGAGGGTCAAATCGGGTTCTCCTATGGACCCTCTGAGACCAGCACAATTCAGGGAATCTGCTGAGCTCTGTCTTCCGTTTCTCCACAATTTAATTAAGCTATCTCTGAGTACTGGGACGGTGCCTATCCTATGGAAGCAAGCTATAGTTATGCCAATCCTGAAAAAGGCTACACTAGATCCAGCAAAGCCGGAACATTATCGGCCCATTTCCTTGCTTCCGTGGGCCTCTAAAATTACTGAGGCTCACGTTAACAATATTCTATCTGCCCACCTTCAACAAACAGGTACCCTCCATCCTTCCCAGAATGGCTTCAGAGCAGGCCATAGCACTGAGACAGCTCTGGTGGCTATGGTCGAGCAACTTCGAAGACTCTTAGACTCAGGTCAGACGGCGGCACTGATCCTTTTGGATCTCAGTGCCGCCTTTGACACTGTTTCACATCCTATTCTGCTTCAGAGACTCAGAGAAGCCGGAGTAGAGGGCACGGCGCTGGACTGGTTTCGCTCATTCTTGATTGAGCGTACTTTTAAAGTGCGTACTCCCCCATATGAGTCTTCTCCCCGCTCCATTTCTCAAGGAGTTCCACAGGGTTCAGCACTTAGCCCGACCCTGTTTAATCTGTACGTTAGACCATTGATGGAGGTGGCCAATAAATGGGGTTTAACCATAGTGTCATATGCTGATGACACGCAATTAGCGGTCACTCTAAACGGGAACACTACACTGGACGCCTCCAACTTTCAAAGCGCCCTTAGGGAGGTGGCAGGTTGGATGACCGATAACCGTCTCCAACTCAATGCCACTAAAACTGAAGTCCTGGTGTTGGGCAAAGAAACTCATCTCTGGGGAGACGACTGGTGGCCATCGGAGCTAGGCCCTACTCCTACGCCAGCAACTCAGGTGAAAAATCTTGGGGTCTTGCTCGACGCCAATCTTTCATTCATACCCCAAACAAAGAAAGTGGCGGGCACCTGCTATGGCGTTCTTCAAAGCTTTAGGCCTATTTTTAAATTCTTCGATGCCCCCACTAGACAACTTATAATGCAGGCAATGATTCTTTCCAGATTGGATTATGCCAGTGGCCTTCTATTGGGCACTAACCAAGCAGAGCTCACACGCCTTCAGCATGTGCAGAACGCGGCCGCCCGTATGCTGATTGGTTTGCCTAAGTTTTGCTCGGCTAGGCGGTCTATTTCCGATCTACATTGGTTGCCCGTCAGGCAGAGAATAAAATTCAAAGTGCTGTGCCTGACTTTTAAGATTCTAAAGTTTGCCTCCCCTCCCATTCTAGCCCAGACCATCTCCCTCTACACCCCTGCTAGAGCACTTCGCTCAGCGGGTCAATTTCTAGCTAAGGTTCCTCGCTTTAAAAGAGCCAGAATGGGCGGCCGCTCGTTTGGTGTTCTGGCGGCTGGCCTCTGGAATACACTGCCTGTCAGTATTCGGTCTATGTCAAATCTCCTTCTCTTCAGGAAAGCCGTGAAAACATTTTTGTTTCCCGAGGCTTAGTGGTCATGACTGGTTCGTGTTATCAGTTGTTGTGTTGCTTGTCCTTTACAGCGCCGGGACGCCGCTTGGCTGGGGCATCTGTGCGCTTTACAAATACAAAATAACATAACATAACATAACATAAACCCTAAAACACTACCCCAGCACAAACCCCTGCACTACCCAAACACCACTGCACTACCCTAAACCCTAAAACACTACCCCCAGCACGACTCCCTAAACTACCCAAACATCACTGCACTACACTAAACCCTAAAACACTAACCCCAGCATGACCCCTTACACTACCCAAACACCACTGCACTAACCTATACCCTAAAACATGACCCACTACACAAACACCACTGCACTACCAAAAAACCCTAAAACACTATCCACAGCATGACCTCCTATACTACACAAACAGCACTGCACTACCCCAAACCCTAAAACACTACCCCCTATAAAACACAAACACCACTGCACTACCCTAAACCCTAAAACACCACCCCCAGCATGACCCCTATACTACACAAACACCACTGCCCTACCATAAACCCTAAAACACTACCCCCAACATGACCCCCTACACTATACAAGCACCACTGCACTATTGTAAACCCTAAAACACTACCCCCAGCATGACCCCTTCACAACACAAACACCACTGCACTACCCTAAACCCTTAATCTACCCCCAGCATGACACCCTAAACTACCCAAATACCACTGCACTACCCTAAACCCTAAAACACTACCCAAAAACCACTGCACTACCCGAAACCCTAAAACACTAAGCCCAGCACGACCCCCTACACTACACAAATACCATTGCACTACCCTAAACCCTAAATCTACCCACAGCATGACACCCTACACTACACAAACACTACTGCACTACCCTAAACCCTAAAACACTACCTCCAGTACTACCCCCTACACTACCCAAACAGCACTGCACTACCCTAAAACCTAAAACACTGACCCCAGCACGACCCCCTATACTACACAAACACCACTGCACTACCCTAAACCCTAAAAATCTACCCAAGCACGACACCCTACACTACCCAAGCATAACTGCACTACCCTAAACTCTAAAACGCTACCACCAGCACAACTCACTACACTACCCAAACACCACTGTACTACTCTAAACCCTAAATCTACCCCCAGCACATCCCCCTACACTACACAAACACCACTGCACTGCCTAAAACACTACCACCAGCACAACTCACTACACTACCCAAACACGACTGCTCTACACTAAATCCTAAAACACTACCCCAGAACGACCTCCTTCACTACACAAACACCACTGCACTGCCTAAAACACTACCCCCAGCACAACCCCCTACACTACAAAAACACCACTGGACTACCCTAAACCCTAAAACACTATCCCCTACACTATGCACACAACACTGCACTACCCTAAACCCTAAAACACTATTCCCAGCACTAACCCGTACACTACACATACACCACTGCAATACCCTAAACCCTAAAACACTACCCCCAGCAGTACCCCCTACACTACGCAAACACCACTGCACTACCCTAAACCCTAAAACACTACCCCAGCATGACCCCCTACACTACACAAACACCACTGCTCTACCCTACTGCACTACAGTAAACCCTAAAACACTACCCCCAGCATGACCCCCTATCCTACCCAAACACCACTGCAATACCCTAAACCCTAAAACACTACCCCAGCACAAACCCCTGCACTACCCAAACAGCACTGCACTACCCGAAACCCTAAAACACTATCCCCAGCACGATCCCCTACACTACACAAATACCACTGTGCTACCCTAAACCCTAAAACTATCCCCAGCACGTCCCCCTACACTACTCAAACACCACTGCACTACACTAAATCCCAAATCTTCCCCAGTGTGACCCCCTACACTACACAAACACCACTGCACTACCCTAAACCCTAAAACACTACCCCAAGCATGAACCCCCACATTACACAAACACCACTGTACTACCCTAAACCCTAAAACACTACCCCCAGCACGACGCCTTTCACCACCCAAACACCACTGCACTACCCTAAACCCTAAAACATGACCTCCTACACTACAAAAACACCACTGCACTACCCTAAACCCAAAAA
Organism: Triturus cristatus; assembly: GCF_964204655.1. Classification (NCBI taxonomy): domain Eukaryota; kingdom Metazoa; phylum Chordata; class Amphibia; order Caudata; family Salamandridae; genus Triturus; species Triturus cristatus. Next base: position 671,689,077 of record NC_140579.1, on the reverse strand, counting down.
CACTATCCCCAGCACTACCCCCTACACTACACAAACACCAATGCACTACCCTAAACCCTAAAACACTACCACCAGCAGTACCCCCTATACTACCCAAACACCACTGCACTACCCTAAACCCTAAAACACTTCCCCCAGTATGACACCCTACACTACACAAACACCACGGCACTACCCTAAACTCTAAAACACTAACCCCAGCAGTACGCCCTACACTACCCAAACACAACTTCACTACCCTAAACCTTAAAACACTACCACCCGGCACGACCCCATACACTACACAAACACCACTGCACTACCCTACTGCACTACCCTAAACCCTAAAACACTACCCCCAGCATGAACCCTGCACTACCCAAACAGCATTGCACTCCCCGAAACCATAAAACACTATCCCCAGCATGACCCCCTACACTACAAAAACACCACTGCACTACCCTAAATCCCAAATCTTCCCCCATCATGCCATCATGACAAGCTACACTAAACAAACACCCCTGCACTACCCTAAACCCAAAAACACTACCCCAGAACGACCCCCTACACTACACAAACACCACTGCACTACCCTAAACCCTAAAACACTACCCCCACCACTACCCCCACCACTACCCAAACAGCACTGCACTACCCTAAACCCTAAAACACTGACCCCAGCACGACCCACTACTCCAGAACCACTGCACTACCTTAAAGCCTAAAACACTACCCAAGCACGACACCCTACACTACATGAACACCACTGCACTTCTATAAACCCTCAAACACTACCCTCAGCATGACCCCCTACACTACCCAAACACCACTGCACTACCCTAAACCCTAAAAACCTACCCCCAGCATGACCCCCTACACTACAAAAACACCACTGCACTACCCTAAACCCTAAAACACTACCCCCTACATTACCCAAACACCACTGCACTACCCTAAACCCTAAAACACTATCCCCAGCACTACACCCTACACTACACAAACACCACTGCACTCTGCTAAACCCTAAAACACTACCCCCAGCAGTACCCCCTACACTACCCAAACACCACTGCACTACCCTAAACCCTAAAACACTACCCGCAGCACGACCCCCTATACTACATGAACATCACTGCACTACCCTAAACCCTCAAACACTACCCCCAGCATGACACCCTACACTACACAAACACCACTGCACTACCCTAAACCCTAAAACACTCCCCCCAGCATTACCCCCTACACTACCCAAACACCACTGCACTACCCTAAACCCTAAAACACTACCCCCAGTATGACCCCCTACACTACACAAACACCACGGCACTACCCTAAACTCTAAAACACTACCCCCAGCACGACCCCATACACTACACAAACACCACTGCACTACCCTACTGCACTACCCTAAACCCTAAAACTCTACCCCCAGCATGACCCCCTGCACTACCCAAATAGCACTGCACTCCCCGAAACCATAAAACACAATACCCACCATGACCGCCTACACTACACAAACACCACTGCACTACCCTAAATCCCAAATCTTCCCCCATCCTGACAACCTACACTACACAAACGCCACTGCACTACCCTAAACCCTAAAACACTACCCCAGCACGACACCTTACACTACCCGAACCCCACTGCATTTGCCTAAACCCTAATACACTTCCCCCAGCATGACACATTACACTACACAAACACAACTGCACTACCCTAAACCTAAAAACACTACCCCCAGCATGACCCCCAACACTACACAAACTCCACTGCACTACCCTAAACCCCAAAACACTACCCCAGCACTACCCCCAACACTACCCAAACACCACTGCACTACCCTAAACTCTAAAACACTGACCCCAGCACGACCCACTACACAAGCACCACTTCACTACCCTAAACCCTAAAACACTACCCAAGCACGACACTCTTCACTACCCAAGCACAACTGCACTAAACCCCAAAACACCATCCCCAGCACGACCCCCTACACTACCCAAACTCCACTGCACTACCCTAAACCATGACCCCCTACACTACACAAACACCACTGCACTACCCTAAACCCTAAAACACTACCCCCTACACTACACAAACAACACTGCACTACCCTAAACCCTAAAACACTACCCACAGCACAACCCCTTCCGCTACATGAATACCACTGCACTACCCTAAACCCTCAAACACTACTCCCAGCACGACCCCCTACACTACCCAAACACCACTGCACTACCCTAAACGCTAAAACACTACCCCCAGCATGACCCCCTACACTACACAAACACCACTGCACTACCCTAAACGCTAAAACACTACCCCCAGCATGACCCCCTCACAACACAAACACCACTGCACTACCCTAAACCCTAAAACACTACCCCCAGCAGTACCCCCTTCACTACCCAAACACCACTGCACTACACTAAAACACTACCCCCACCATGACCCCCTACACTACACAAACTCCACGGCACTACCCTAAACCCTAAAACACTACCCCCAGCAGTACCTCCTACACTACCCAAACACAACTGCACTATCCTAAACCTGAAAACACTACCCCCATCATGACCCACTACACTACACAAACACCACTGCACTACCCTAAACCCTAAAACACTACCCCCTACATTACCCAAACACCACTGCACTACCCTAAACCCTAAAACACTATCCCCAGCACTACCCCCTACATTACCCAAACACCACTGCACTACCCTAAACCCTAAAACACTATCCCCAGCACTACCCCCTTCACTACCCAAACACCACTGCACTACCCTAAAACACTACCCCCAGCATGACCCCATACACTACACAAACACCACTGCTCTACCCTACTGCACTACACTAAACCCTAAACCACTACCCCCAGCATGACCCCCTATACTACCCAAACACCACTGCACTACCCTAAACCCTAAAACACTACCCCAGCACGATCCCCTACACTACACAAACACCACTGCTCTACCCTACTGCACTACACTAAACCCTAAAACACTACCCCCAGCATGACCCCCTATACTACCCAAACACCACTGCACTACCCTAAACCCTAAAACACTACCCCAGCACAAACCCCTGCACTACCCAAACACCACTGCACTACCCTAAACCCTAAAACACTACCCCCAGCACGACTCCCTAAACTACCCAAACACCACTGCACTACACTAAACCCTAAAACACTAACCCCAGCATGACCCCTTACACTACCCAAACACCACTGCACTAACCTATACCCTAAAACATGACCCACTACACAAACACCACTGCACTACCCCATACCCTAAACACTACCCCCAGCACGACCCCCTTCACTACCCAAACACAACAGCACTACCCTAAACTCAAAAACACTACCCCAGCACGACCCCCTACACTACCCAAACATCACTGCACTACACTATACCCTAAAACACTACCCCCAGCACGACTCCCTACACTACACAAACACCACTGCACTTCCCTAAACCCTAAAACACTACCCCCTACACTACACAAACACCACTGCACTACCCTAAACCCTAAAACACTACCCCCAGCAAAGACCCCCTACACTACCCAAACACTACTTCCCTACCCTAAACCCTAAAACACTACCCCCTACACTACACAAACACCACTGCACTACCCTAAACCCTAAAACACTACCCCCAGCAAAGACCCCCTACACTACCCAAACACTACTTCCCTACCCTAAACCCTAAACCCTAAAACACTACCCCTGGCACGACTCCCTACACTGCACAAACACCACTACACTACCCTAAACCCTAAAACACTACCCCAGCACAACTTCCTACACTACCCAAACACAACTGCACTACACTAAACCCTAAATCTACCCCCAGCATGACCTCCCACACTACACAAACACCACGGGACCACCCTAAACCCTAAAACACTACCCCAGCACGAACCCCCTACACTACCCAAACACCAATGCACTATCCTCAACCCTAAAACACTACCCCAGCACAACCCCAACACTACCCAAAAACCACTGCACTACCCTAAACCCTAAAACACTACCCCCTACAAAACACAAACACCACTGCACTACCCTAAACCCTAAAACACTACCCCCAGCATGACTCCCTACACTGCACAAACACCACTGCACTACCCCAAACTATAAAACACTACCCCCTACAAAACACAAACACCACTGCACTACCCTAAACCCTAAAACACCACCCCCAGCATGACCCCCTACACTACACAAACACCACTGCCCTACCATAAACCCTAAAACACTACCCCAACATGACCCCCTACACTATACAAACACCACTGCACTACCCTAAACCCTAAAACACTACCCCCAACATGACCCCCTCACAACACAAACACCACTGCACTACCCTAAACCCTAAATCTACCCCAGCATGACCCCCTAAACTACCCAAACATCACTGCACTACCCTAAACCCTAAAACACTACCCAAACACCACTGCACTACCCTAAACCCTAAAACACTACGCCCAGCATGACCCCCTACACTACACAAATACCATTGCACTGCCCTAAACCCTAAATCTACCCCTAGCATGACCCCTGCACTACACAAACACCACGGCACCACCCTAAACCCTAAAACACTACCCCCTACACTACACAAACACCACTGTATTACCCTAAACTCTAAAACACTACCCCCAGCAGCACCCCCTTCTCTACACAAACACCACTGCACTGCCTTAAACCCTAAAACACTCCCCCTAGCACGACCCCCTACACTAAACAAATACCACTGCACTACCCTAAACCAAAAATCTATCCCCAACATGACCCCCTACACTACACAAACACTGCTGCATTACCCTAAACCCTAAAATACTACCCCAAGCACGTCCCGGAACGCTACACAAACACCACTGCACTACCCTAAACCACTTTCCCAGCACAACCTCTTTCACTACCCAAACACAACTGCACTATGCTAAACCGAAAAACACTACCCCTGCACAACCCCTACACTATCCAAACACCACTGCATTTCCCTAAACCCTAAAACATGACCCACTACACTACAAAAACACAACTGCACTACCCTAAACCCTAAAACACTACCACAGCATGACCCTCTATACTACACAAACACCACTGCACTATCCTAAACCCTAAAACACTACCCCCTACACTACACAAACACCACTGCACTACCCTAAACCCTAAAAAACTACACCCAGCATGAACCCTACACTACACAAACACCACTGCACGACCTTAAACCCTAAAAGACTACTGCCAGCAAGACTCCCTACACTACACAAACACAACTGCACTACCCTAAACCTTAAAACACTACCCCCGACACGACCCCCTACACTACACAAACACCACTGCACTACCCTAAATCCCAAATCTTCCCCCATCATGCCATCATGATACCCTACACTACACAAACACCACTGCACTACCATAAACCCTAAAACACTACCCCCAGCACGACCCCTTACACTACCCGAACACCACTGCGTTTCCCTAAACCCTAAGACACTTACCCCAGCATGACACATTACACTACACAAACACAACTGCACTACCCTAAACCCAAAAACACTACCCTAAACCACGACCCCCTACACTACACAAACACCACTGCACTACCCTAAACCCTAAAACACTACCCCCAGCACGACCTCCTACACTACACAAACACCACTGCACTACCCTAAACCCTAAAACACTACCCCCTACACTACACAAACAACACTGCACTACCCTAAACCCTCAAACACTACCCCCAGCATGACCCCCTACACTACACAAACACCACTGCACTACCCTAAACCCTATAACACTACCCCTACACTACCCAAACACCACTGCACTACCCTAAACCCTAAAACACTATCCCCAGCACTATCCCCTACACTACACAAACACCACTGCACTACCCTAAACCCTAAAACACTATCCCCAGCAGTACCGCCTTCACTAATCAAACACCACTGCACTACCCTAAACCCTAAAACACTACCCCCAGCATGACCCCATACACTACACAAACACCACTGCACTACTGCACTACTCTAAACCCTAAAACACTACCCCCAGCACGACCCCCTGCACTACCCAAATAGCACTGTACTCCCCGAAACCATAAAACACTATCCCCAGCATGACCCCCAACACTACACAAACACCACTGCACTACCCTAAATCCCAAATCTTCGCCCATCATGACACCCTACACTACACAAATACCACTGCACTACCCTAAACCCTAAAACACTACCCCCAGCACAACCCCTTACACTACCGGAACACCACTGCATTTCCCCAAACCCTAAGACACTTCCCCCAGCACTATCCTCAACACTAACCAAACACCTCTGCACTACCCTAAACCCTAAAACACTGACCCTAGCATGACCCACTACACAAGAACCACTGCACTACCCTAAACCCTAAAAAACTACCCAAACCCGACAACCTACACTACCCAAACATAACTGCACTACCCTAAACCCTAAATCACTGCTACCACCACAACTCCCTACACTACCCAAACACCACTGCACTACTCTAAACCCTAAATCTACCCCCAGCACAACCCCCTACAATACACAAACACCACGGCACTACCCTAAATCCTAAAACACTACCCCCAGCACGACCCCCTTCACTACACATACACCACTGCACAGCCTAAACACTACCCCCAGCATGACCCCCTGCACTAAACAAACACCACTGCACTACCCGAAACACTAAATCTACCCTCAGGATGAACCCCTACACTACACAAACACCACTGCACTACCCTAAACCATAAAACACTACCCCCAGCAGTACCCCCGAAACCATAAAACTCTATCCCCAGCATGACCCCCTACACTACACAAACACCACTGCACTACCCTAAATCCCAAATCTTCCCCCATCATGCCATCATGACACCCTACACTACACAAACACCACTGCACTACCATAAACCCTAAAACACTACCCCCAGCACGACCCCTTACACTACCCGAACACCACTGCGTTTCCCTAAACCCTAAGACACTGCCCCCAGCATGACACATTACACTACACAAACACAACTGCACTACCCTTAACCCAAAAACACTACCCCCAGCAGGACCCCCAACACTACTCAAACACCACTGCACTACCCTAAACCCTAAAACACTAACCCCAGCACTACCCCAAACACTACCCAAACACCACTTCACTACCCTAAACCCTAAAACACTACCTAAGCACGACACCCTTCACTACCCAAGGACAACGGCACTACACTAAACCCAAAAACACCACCCCCAGCATGACCCCCTACACTACCCAAACACCACTGCACTACCCCAAACCACGACCCCCTACAGTACACAAACACCACTGCACTACCCTAAATCCTAAAACTCTACCCCCAGCACGACCTCCTACACTACACAAACACCACTGCACTACCCTAAACCCTGAAACACTACCCCCCACACTACACAAACAACACTGCACTACCTTAAACCTTAAAAAACTGCCCACAGCACGACCCCTTACACTACATGAACACCACTGCACTACCCTAAACCCTCAAACACTACCCCCAGCATGACCCGCTACACTACCCAAACATCACTGCACTACCCTAAACCCTAAAACACTACCCTCAGCATGACCCGCTACACTACACAAACACCACTGCACTACCCTAAACCCTAAAACACTACCCCTACACTACCCAAACACCACTGCACTACCCTAAACCCTAAAACACTATCCCCAGCACTACCCCCTACACTACACAAACACCAAGGCACTACCCTAAACCCTAATACTCTCCCCCAGCAGTACCGCCTTCACTAATCAAACACCACTGCACTACCCTAAACCCTAAAACACTACCCACAGCATGACCCCCTACACTACACAAATACCACGGCACTACCCTAAACCTTAAAACACTACCCCCAGCAGTACCCCCTATACTACCCAAACACAACTGCACTACCCTAAACCCTAAAACACTACCCCCTGCATGACCCCATACACTACACAAACACTACTGCACTACTGCACTACTCTAAACCCTAAAACACTACCCCCAGCACGACCCCCTGCACTACCCAAATAGCACTGCACTCCCCGAAACCATAAAACAATATACCCCAGCATGACCCCCTACACTACACAAACACCACTGCACTACCCTAAATCCCAAATCTTCGCCCATCATGACACCCTACACTACACAAATACCACTGCACTACCCTAAACCCTAAAACACTACCCCCAGCACGACCCCTTACACTACCGGAACACCACTGCATTTCCCCAAACCCTAAGACACTTCCCCCAGCACTATCCTCAACACGAACCAAACACCCCTGCACTACCCTAAACCCTAAAACACTGACCCTAGCACGACCCACTACACAAGAACCACTGCACTACCCTAAACCCTAAAAAACTACCCAAGCCCGACAACCTACACTACCCAAACATAACTGCACTACCCTAAACCCTAAATCACTGCCACCAGCACAACTCCCTACACTACCCAAACACCACTGCACTACTCTAAACCCTAAATCTACCCCCAGCACAATCCCCTACAATACACAAACACCACGGCACTACCCTAAATCCTAAAACACTACCCCCAGCACGACCCCCTTCACTACACATACACCACTGCACTGCCTAAACACTACCCCCAGCATGACCCCCTGCACTAAACAAACACCACTGCACTACCCGAAACACTAAATCTACCCTCAGCATGACCCCCTACACTACACAAACACTACTGCACTACCCTAAACCCTAAAACACTAACCCCAGCACTACACCAAACACTTCCCAAACACCACTGCACTACCCTAAACCCTAAAACACTACCCAAGCACGACAACCTTCACTACCCAAGCACAACTGCACGACACTAAACCCAAAAACACTAACCCCAGCACTACCCCAAACACTTCCCAAACACCACTGCACTACCCTAAACCCTAAAACACTGACCCCAGCACGACCCACTACACAAGCACCACTGCACTACCCTAAACCCTAAAACACTACCGAAGCACGACACCCTTCACTACCCAAACACAACTGCACTACCCTAAACCACGACCCCCTACACTACACAAACACCACTGCACTACCCTAAACCCTAAAACACTACCCCCTACACTACACAAACAACACTGCACTACCCTAAACCCTAAAACACTACCCACAGCACGACACCCTACACTACATGAACACCACTGCACTACCCTAAACCCTCAAACACTACCCCCAGCACGACCCCCTACACTACCCAAACACCACTGCACTAACCTAAACCCTAAAAACCTACCCCCAGCATGACCCCCTACACTACACAAACACCACTGCACTACCCTAAACCCTAGAGTACTACCCCCTACACTACACAAACAACACTGCACTACCCTAAACCCTAAAACACTATCCCCAGCACTACACCGTACACTACACAAACACCACTGCACTACCCTAAACCCTAAAACACTACCCCCAGCAGTACCCCCTACACTACCCAAACACCACTGCACTACCCTAAACCCTAAAACACTACCCCCAGCATGACCCCTACACTAAACAAACTCCACGGCACTACCCTAAACCCTAAAACACTACCCCCAGCAGTACCCCCTACACTACCCAAACACAACTGCACTACCCTAAACCCTAAAACACTACCCCCAGAATGACCCCATATACTACACAAACACCACTGCACTACCCTACTGCACTACCCTAAACCCTAAAACACTACCCCCAGCACGACCCCCTGCACTACCCAAACACCACTGCACTACCCAAAACCCTAAAACACTACCCCCTACCCTACACAAAAACCACTGCACTATCCTAAACCCTAAAACACTACCCACAGCACAACCCCCTACACTACACAAACACCACTACACTACCGTAAACTCTAAATCACTACCCCAACATTACCCCTACACTACCCAAACACCACTGCACTACCCTAAAACCTAAAACACTACCCGCAGCACGACCCCCTACACTACACAAACACCACTGCACTACCCTAAACCCTCAAACACTACCCCCAGTACGACCCCCTACACTACACAAACACCACAGCACTAACCTAAACTCTCAAACACTACCCGCTAAACTACACAAACACCACTGCACTACCCTAAACCCTAAAACACTACCCACAGCTCGACCCCCCACACTACATGAACACCACTGCACTACCCTAAACCCTCAAACACTACCCCCCGTATGACCCCCTACACTACCCAAACACCACTGCACTACCCTAAACCCTAAAACACTACCCCCAGCATGACCCCCTACACTACACAAACACCATTGCACTATCCTAAACCCTAAAACACTACACCCTACACTACCCAAACACCACTGCACTACCCTAAACCCTAAAACACTATCCCCAGAAATACCCCCTACACTACACAAACACCACTGCACTAACCTAAACTCTCAAACACTACCCGCTAAACTACACAAACACCACTGCACTACCCTAAACCCTAAAACACTACCCACAGCACGACCCCCCACACTACATGAACACCACTGCACTACCCTTAACCCTCAAACACTACCCCCCGTACGACCCCCTACACTACCCAAACACCACTGCACTACCCTAAACCCTAAAAAACAACCCCCAGCATGACTCCCTACACTACACAAACACCATTGCACTACCCTAAACCCTAAAACACTACACCCTACACTACCCAAACACCACAGCACTACCCTAAACCCTAAAACACTACCACCAGCAGTACCCCCTATACTACCCAAACACAACTTCACTACCCTAAACCTTAAAACACTACCCCCGGCACGACCCCCTACACTACACAAACACCACTGCACTACCCTAAATCCCAAATCTTCCCCCATCATGCCATCATGACACCCTACACTACACAAACACCACTGCACTACCATAAACCCTAAAACACTACCCCCAGCACGACCCCTTACACTACCCGAACACCACTGCGTTTCCCTAAACCCCAAAACACTACCCCCTACACTACACAAACAACACTGCACTACCCTAAACCCTCAAACACTACCCCCAGCATGATCCCCTAAACTACCCAAACACCACTGCACTACCCTAAACCCTAAAACACTACCCTCAGCATGACCCGCTACACTACACAAACACCACTGCACTACCCTAAACCCTAAAACACTACCCCCTACACTACACAAACAACACTGCACTACCCTAAACCCTCAAACACTACCCCCAGCATGATCCCCTACACTACCCAAACACCACTGCACTACCCTAAACCCTAAAACACTACCCTCAGCATGACCCGCTACACTACACAAACACCACTGCACTACCCTAAACCCTATAACACTACCCCTACACTACCCAAACACCACTGCACTACCCTAAACCCTAAAACACTATCCCCAGCACTACCCCCTACACTACACAAACACCACTGCACTACCCTAAACCCTAAAACACTACCCCCAGCAGTACCGCATTCACTAATCAAACACCACTGCACTACCCTAAACCCTAAAACACTACCCCCATCATGACCCCATACACTACACAAACACCACTGCACTACCCTAAATCCCAAATCTTCGCCCATCATGACACCCTACACTACACAAATACCACTGCACTACCCTAAACCCTAAAACACTACCCCCAGCACGACCCCGTACACTACCGGAACACCACTGCATTTCCCCAAACCCTAAGACACTTCCCCCAGCACTATCCTCAACACTAACCAAACACCCCTGCACTACCCTAAACCCTAAAACACTGACTCTAGCATGACCCACTACACAAGAACCACTGCACTACGCTAAACCCTAAAAAACTACCCAAGCCCGACAACCTACACTACCCAAACAAAACTGCACTACCCTAAACCCTAAATCACTGCTACCAGCACAACTCCCTACACTACCCAAACACCACTGCACTACTCTAAACCCTAAATCTACCCCCAGCACAACCCCCTACAATACACAAACACCACGGCACTACCCTAAATCCTAAAACACTACCACCAGCACGACCCCCTTCACTACACATACACCACTGCACTGCCTAAACACTACCCCCAGCATGACCCCCTGCACTAAACAAACACCACTGCACTACCCGAAACACTAAATCTACCCTCCGGATGAACCCCTACACTACACAAACACCACTGCACTACCCTAAACCCTAAAACACTAACCCCAGCACTACCCCAAACACTTCCCAAACACCACTGCACTACCCTAAACTCTAAAACACTGACCCCAGCACGACCCACTACACAAGCACCACTGCACTACCCTAAACCTTAAAACACTACTCAAGCAGGACACCCTTCACTACCCAAGCACAACTGCACTACACTAAACCCAAAAACACTACCCCCAGCATGCCCCTACACTACCCAAACACAACTGCACTACCCTAAACCACGACCCCCTACACTACACAAACACCACTGCACTACCCTAAACCCTAAAACACTACCCCCTACACTACACAAACAACAACGCACTACCCTAAACCCTAAAACACTACCCACAGCACGACACCCTACACTACATGAACACCACTGCACTACCCTAAACCCTCAAACACTACCCCCAGCACGACCCCCTACACTACCCAAACACCACTGCACTACCCTAAAAACCTACCCCCAGCATGACCCCCTACACTACACAAACACCACTGCACTACCCTAAACCCTAGAGTACTACCCCCTACACTACACAAACAACACTGCACTACCCTAAACCCTAAAACACTATCCCCAGCACTACACCTTACACTACACAAACACCACTGCACTACCCTAAACCCTAAAACACTACCCCCAGCAGTACCCCCTACACTACCCAAACACCACTGCACTACCCTAAACCCTAAAACACTACCCCCAGCATGACCCCCTACACTAAACAAACTCCACGGCACTACCCTAAACCCTAAAACACTACCCCCAGCGGTACCCCATACACTACCCAAACACAACTGCACTACCCTAAACCCTAAAACACTACCCCCAGCATGACCCCATATACTACACAAACACCACTGCACTACCCTACTGCACTACTCTAAACCCTAAAACACTACCCCCAGCACGACCCCCTGCAATACCCAAACAGCACTGCACTCCCCGAAACCCTAAAACACTAACCCCAGCACGACCCCCTACACTACACAAACACCACTGCACTACCCTAAACCCTACAACACTACCCCCTACCCTACACAAAAACCACTGCACTATCCTAAACCCTAAAACACTACCCACAGCACAACCCCCTACACTACACAAACACCACTGCACTACCGTAAACTCTAAATCACTACCCCAACATTACCCCTACACTACCCAAACACCACTGCACTACCCTAAACCCTAAAACACTACCCGCAGCACGACCCCCTACACTACACAAACACCACTGGACTTCCCTAAACCCTAAAACACTACCCCCTACACTACCCAAACAACACTGCACTACCCAAACCCTAAAACACTATCCCCAGCATGACCCCCTACACTACACAAACACCATGGCACTAACCTAAACTCTCAACCACTACCCGCTAAACTAAACAAACACCACTGCACTACCCTAAACCCTAAAACACTACCAGCAGCAGTACCCCCTATACTACCCAAACACCACTGCACTACCCTAAACCCTAAAACACTTCCCCCAGCATGACCCCCTACACTACACAAGCACCACGGCACTACCCTAAACTCTAAAACACTTCCCCCAGCAGTACGCCCTACACTACTCAAACACAACTTCACTACCCTAAACCTTAAAACACTACCCCCAGCATGACCCCATACACTACACAAACACCACTGCACTACCCTACTGCACTACCCTAAACCCTAAAACACTACCCCCAGCACGAACCCTGCACTACCCAAACAGCATTGCACTCCCCGAAACCATAAAACTCTATCCCCAGCATGACCCCTACACTACACAAACACCACTGCACTACCCTAAATCCCAAATCTTACCCCATCATGCCATCATGACACCCTACACTACACAAACACCACTGCACTACCATAAACCCTAAAACACTACCCCCAGCACAACCCCTTACACTACCCGAACACCACTGCGTTTCCCTAAACCCTAAGACACTTCCCCCAGCATGACACATTACACTACACAAACACAACTGCACTACCCTAAACCCCAAAACACTACCCCCAGCAGGACTCCCAACACTACTCAAACACCACTGCACTACCCTAAACCCTAAAACACTAACCCCAGCACTACCCCAAACACTACCCAAACACCACTTCACTACCCTAAACCCTAAAACACTACCCAAGCACGACACCCTTCACTACCCAAGCACAACGGCACTACACTAAACTCAAAAACACCACCCCCAGCATGACCCCCTGCACTACCCAAATAGCACTACACTCCCCGAAACTATAAAACACTATCCCCAGCATGACCCCCTAAACTACACAAACACCACTGCACTACCCTAAATCCCAAATCTTCGCCCATCATGACACCCTACACTACACAAATACCACTGCACTACCCTAAACCCTAAAACACTACCCCCAGCACGACCCCTTACACTACCCGAACACCACTGCATTTCCCCAAACCCTAAGACACTTTCCCAGCACTATCCTCAACACTAACCAAACACCCCTGCACTACCCTAAACCCTAAAACACTGACCCTAGCACGACCCACTACACAAGAACCACTGCACTACCCAAACCCTAAAAAACTACCCAAGCCCGACAACCTACACTACCCAAACATAACTGCACTACTCTAAACCCTAAATCACTGCCACCACCACAACTCCCTACACTACCCAAACACCACTGCACTACTCTAAACCCTAAATCTACCCCCAGCACAACCCCCTACAATACACAAACACCACGGCACTACCCTAAATCCTAAAACACTACCCCCAGCACGACCCCCTTCACTACACATACACCACTGCACTGCCTAAACACTACCCCCAGCATGACCCCCTACACTAAACAAACACCACTGTACTACCCGAAACACTAAATCTACCCTCAGCATGACCCCCTACACTACACAAACACCACTGTACTACCCTAAACCCTAAAACACTAACCCCAGCGGTACCCCAAACACTTCCCAAACACCACTGCACTACCCTAAACCCTAAAACACTGACCCCAGCACGACCCACTACACAAGCACCACTGCACTACCCTAAACCCTAAAACACTACCCAAGCACGACACCCTTCACTACCCAAGCACAACTGCACTACACTAAACCCAAAAACACTACCCCCAGCACGCCCCTACACTACCCAAACACAACTGCACTGCCCTAAACCACGACCCCCTACACTACACAAACACCACTGCACTACCCTAAACCCTAAAACACTACCCCTACACTACACAAACAACAACGCACTACCCTAAACCCTAAAACACTACCCACAGCACGACACCCTACACTACATGAACACCACTGCACTACCCTAAACCCTCAAACACTACCCCCAGCACGACCCCCTACACTACACAAACACCACTGCACTACCCTAAACCATAGAGTACTACCCCCTACACTACACAAACAACACTGCACTACCCTAAACCCTAAAACACTATCCCCAGCACTACACCTTACACTACACAAACACCACTGCACTACCCTAAACCCTAAAAACCTACCCCCAGCATGACCCCCTACACTACACAAACACCACTGCACTACCCTAAACCATAGAGTACTACCCCCTACACTACACAAACAACACTGCACTACCCTAAACCCTAAAACACTATCCCCAGCACTACACCTTACACTACACAAACACCACTGCACTACCCTAAACCCTAAAACACTACCCCCAGCAGTACCCCCTACACTACCCAAACACCACTGCACTACCCTAAACCCTAAAACACTACCCCCAGCATGACCCCCTACACTAAACAAACTCCACGGCACTACCCTAAACCCTAAAACACTACCCCCAGCGGTACCCCCTACACTACCCAAACACAACTGCACTACCCTAAACCCTAAAACACTACCCCCAGCATGACCCCATATACTACACAAACACCACTGCACTACCCTACTGCACTACCCTAAACCCTAAAACACTACCCCCAGCACGACTCCCTGCAATACCCAAACAGCACTGCACTCCCCGAAACCCTTAACCACTACCCCCAGCACAACCCCCTACACTGCACAAACACCACTGCACTACCCTAAACCCTAAAACACTACCCCCTACCCTACACAAAAACCACTGCACTATGCTAAACCCTAAAACACTACCCACAGCACAACCCCCTACACTACACAAACACCACTGCACTACCGTAAACTCTAAATCACTACCCCAACATTACCCCACTACCCAAAAAACACTGCACTACCCTAAACCCTAAAACACTACCCGCAGCACGACCCCCTACACTACACAAACACCACTGCACTACCCTAAACCCTCAAACACTACCCCCAGTACAACCCCCTACACTACCAAAACACCACTGCACTACCCTAAACCCTAAAACACTACCCCCAGCACGACCCCCTACACTACACAAACACCACTGGACTTCCCTAAACCCTAAAACACTACCCCAAACACTACCCAAACACCACTTCACTACCCTAAACCCTAAAACACTACCCAAGCACGACACCCTTCACTACCCAAGCACAACGGCACTACACTAAACCCAAAAACACCACCCCCAGCATGACCCCCTGCACTACCCAAATAGCACTACACTCCCCGAAACTATAAAACACTATCCCCAGCATGACCCCCTACACTACACAAACACCACTGCACTACCCTAAATCCCAAATCTTCGCCCATCATTACACCCTACACTACACAAATACCACTGCACTACCCTAAACCCTAAAACACTACCCCCAGCACGACCCCTTACACTACCCCGAACACCACTGCATTTCCCCAAACCCTAAGACACTTCCCCCAGCACTATCCTCAACACTAACCAAACACCCCTGCACTACCCTAAACCCTAAAACACTGACCCTAGCACGACCCACTACACAAGAACCACTGCACTACCCAAACCCTAAAAAACTACCCAAGCCCGACAACCTACACTACCCAAACATAACTGCACTACCCTAAACCCTAAATCACTGCCACCACCACAACTCCCTACACTACCCAAACACCACTGCACTACTCTAAACCCTAAATCTACCCCCAGCACAACCCCCTACAATACAGAAACACCACGGCACTACCCTAAATCCTAAAACACTACCCCCAGCACGACCCCCTTCACTACACAAACACCACTGCACTACCCTAAATCCCAAATCTTCGCCCATCATGACACCCTACACTACACAAATACCACTGCACTACCCTAAACCCTAAAACACTACCCCCAGCACGACCCCTTACACTACTGGAACACCACTGCATTTCCCCAAACCCTAAGACACTTCCCCCAGCACTATCCTCAACACGAACCAAACACCCCTGCACTACCCTAAACCCTAAAACACTGACCCTAGCACGACCCACTACACAAGAACCACTGCACTACCCAAACCCTAAAAAACTACCCAAGCCCGACAACCTACACTACCCAAACATAACTGCACTACCCTAAACCCTAAATCACTGCCACCAGCACAACTCCCTACACTACCCAAACACCACTGCACTACTCTAAACCCTAAATCTACCCCCAGCACAATCCCCTACAATACACAAACACCACGGCACTACCCTAAATCCTAAAACACTACCCCCAGCACGACCCCCTTCACTACACATACACCACTGCACTGCCTAAACACTACCCCCAGCATGACCCCCTGCACTAAACAAACACCACTGCACTACCCGAAACACTAAATCTACCCTCAGCATGACCCCCTACACTACACAAACACTACTGCACTACCCTAAACCCTAAAACACTAACCCCAGCACTACACCAAACACTTCCCAAACACCACTGCACTACCCTAAACCCTAAAACACTGACCCCAGCACGACCCACTACACAAGCACCACTGCACTACCCTAAACCCTAAAACACTACCCAAGCACGACACCCTTCACTACCCAAACACAACTGCACTACCCTAAACCACGACCCCCTACACTACACAAACAACACTGCACTACCCTAAACCCTAAAACACTACCCACAGCACGACACCCTACACTACATGAACACCACTGCACTACCCTAAACCCTCAAACACTACCCCCAGCACGACCCCCTACACTACCCAAACACCACTGCACTAACCTAAACCCTAAAAACCTACCCCCAGCGTGACCCCCTACACTACACAAACACCACTGCACTACCCTAAACCCTAGAGTACTACCCCCTACACTACACAAACAACACTGCACTACCCTAAACCCTAAAACACTATCCCCAGCACTACACCTTACACTACACAAACACCACTGCACTACCCTAAACCCTAAAACACTACCCCCAGCATGACCCCTACACTAAACAAACTCCACGGCACTACCCTAAACCCTAAAACACTACCCCCAGCAGTACCCCCTACACTACCCAAACACAACTGCACTACCCTAAACCCTAAAACACTACCCCCAGCATGACCCCATATACTACACAAACACCACTGCACTACCCTAAACCCTAAAACACTACCCCCAGCACGACCCCCTGCACTACCCAAACACCACTGCACTACCCAAAACCCTAAAACACTACCCCCTACCCTACACAAAAACCACTGCACTACCCTAAACCCTCAAACACTACCCCCAGTACGACCCCCTACACTACACAAACACCACAGCACTAACCTAAACTCTCAAACACTACCCGCTAAACTACACAAACACCACTGCACTACCCTAAACCCTAAAACACTACCCACAGCTCGACCCCCCACACTACATGAACACCACTGCACTACCCTAAACCCTCAAACACTACCCCCCGTACGACCCCCTACACTACCCAAACACCACTGCACTACCCTAAACCCTAAAACACTACCCCCAGCATGACCCCCTACACTACACAAACACCATTGCACTATCATAAACCCTAAAACACTACACCCTACACTACCCAAACACCACTGCACTACCCTAAACCCTAAAACACTATCCCCAGAAATACCCCCTACACTACACAAACACCACTGCACTAACCTAAACTCTCAAACACTACCCGCTAAACTACACAAACACCACTGCACTACCCTAAACCCTAAAACACTACCCACAGCACGACCCCCCACACTACATGAACACCACTGCACTACCCTTAACCCTCAAACACTACCCCCGTACGACCCCCTACACTACCCAAACACCACTGCACTACCCTAAACCCTAAAAAACAACCCCCAGCATGACTCCCTACACTACACAAACACCATTGCACTACCCTAAACCCTAAAACACTACACCCTACACTACCCAAACACAACTTCACTACCCTAAACCTTAAAACACTACCCCCGGCACGACCCCCTACACTACACAAACACCACTGCACTACCCTAAATCCCAAATCTTCCCCCATCATGCCATCATGACACCCTACACTACACAAACACCACTGCACTACCATAAACCCTAAAACACTACCCCCAGCACGACCCCTTACACTACCCGAACACCACTGCGTTTCTCTAAACCCTAAGACACTTCCCCCAGCATGACACATTACACTACACAAACACAACTGCACTACCCTAAACCCAAAAACACTACCCTAAACCACGACCCCCTACACTACACAAACACCACTGCACTACCCTAAACCCTAAAACACTACCCCCAGCACGACCTCCTACACTACACAAACACAACTGCACTACCCTAAACCCTAAAACACTACCCCCTACACTACACAAACAACACTGCACTACCCTAAACCCTCAAACACTACCCCCAGCATGATCCCCTACACTACCCAAACACCACTGCACTACCCTAAACCCTAAAACACTACCCTCAGCATGACCCGCTACACTACACAAACACCACTGCACTACCCTAAACCCTATAACACTACCCCTACACTACCCAAACACCACTGCACTACCCTAAACCCTAAAACACTATCCCCAGCACTACCCCCTACACTACACAAACACCACTGCACTACCCTAAACCCTAAAACACTACCCCCAGCAGTACCGCATTCACTAATCAAACACCACTGCACTACCCTAAACCCTAAAACACTACCCCCATCATGACCCCATACACTACACAAACACCACTGCACTACCCTAAATCCCAAATCTTCGCCCATCATGACACCCTACACTACACAAATACCACTGCACTACCCTAAACCCTAAAACACTACCCCCAGCACGACCCCGTACACTACCGGAACACCACTGCATTTCCCCAAACCCTAAGACACTTCCCCCAGCACTATCCTCAAAACTAACCAAACACCCCTGCACTACCCTAAACCCTAAAACACTGACTCTAGCATGACCCACTACACAAGAACCACTGCACTACCCTAAACCCTAAAAAACTACCCAAGCCCGACAACCTACACTACCCAAACATAACTGCACTACCCTAAACCCTAAATCACTGCTACCAGCACAACTCCCTACACTACCCAAACACCACTGCACTACTCTAAACCCTAAATCTACCCCCAGCACAACCCCCTACAATACACAAACACCACGGCACTACCCTAAATCCTAAAACACTACCACCAGCACGACCCCCTTCACTACACATACACCACTGCACTGCCTAAATACTACCCCCAGCATGACCCCCTGCACTAAACAAACACCACTGCACTACCCGAAACACTAAATCTACCCTCCGGATGAACCCCTACACTACACAAACACCACTGCACTACCCTAAACCCTAAAACACTAACCCCAGCACTACCCCAAACACTTCCCAAACACCACTGCACTACCCTAAACTCTAAAACACTGACCCCAGCACGACCCACTACACAAGCACCACTGCACTACCCTAAACCTTAAAACACTACTCAAGCACGACACCCTTCACTACCCAAGCACAACTGCACTACACTAAACCCAAAAACACTACCCCAGCACGCCCCTACACTACCCAAACACAACTGCACTACCCTAAACCACGACCCCCTACACTACACAAACACCACTGCACTACCCTAAACCCTAAAACACTACCCCCTACACTACACAAACAACAACGCACTACCCTAAACCCTAAAACACTACCCACAGCACGACACCCTACACTACATGAACACCACTGCACTACCCTAAACCCTCAAACACTACCCCCAGCACGACCCCCTACACTACCCAAACACCACTGCACTACCCTAAAAACCTACCCCCAGCATGACCCCCTACACTACACAAACACCACTGCACTACCCTAAACCCTAGAGTACTACCCCCTACACTACACAAACAACACTGCACTACCCTAAACCCTAAAACACTATCCCCAGCACTACACCTTACACTACACAAACACCACTGCACTACCCTAAACCCTAAAACACTACCCCCAGCAGTACCCCCTACACTACCCAAACACCACTGCACTACCCTAAACCCTAAAACACTACCCCCAGCATGACCCCCTACACTAAACAAACTCCACGGCACTACCCTAAACCCTAAAACACTACCCCCAGCGGTACCCCCTACACTACCCAAACACAACTGCACTACCCTAAACCCTAAAACACTACCCCCAGCATGACCCCATATACTACACAAACACCACTGCACTACCCTACTGCACTACTCTAAACCCTAAAACACTACCCCCAGCACGACCCCCTGCAATACCCAAACAGCACTGCACTCCCCGAAACCCTAAAACACTACCCCCAGCACAACCCCCTACACTACACAAACACCACTGCACTACCCTAAACCCTACAACACTACCCCCTACCCTACACAAAAACCACTGCACTATCCTAAACCCTAAAACACTACCCACAGCACAACCCCCTACACTACACAAACACCACTGCACTACCCTAAACCCTAAAACACTACCCCCAGCATGACCCCATATACTACACAAACACCACTGCACTACCCTACTGCACTACTCTAAACCCTAAAACACTACCCCCAGCACGACCCCCTGCAATACCCAAACAGCACTGCACTCCCCGAAACCCTAAAACACTACGCCCAGCACGACCCCCTACACTACACAAACACCACTGGACTTCCCTAAACCCTAAAACACTACCCCCTACACTACCCAAACAACACTGCACTACCCTAAACCCTAAAACACTATCCCCAGCATGACCCCCTACACTACACAAACACCACGGCACTAACCTAAACTCTCAACCACTACCCGCTAAACTAAACAAACACCACTGCACTACCCTAAACCCTAAAACACTACCAGCAGCAGTACCCCTATACTACCCAAACACCACTGCACTACCCTAAACCCTAAAACACTTCCCCCAGCATGACCCCCTACACTACACAAGCACCACGGCACTACCCTAAACTCTAAAACACTACCCCCAGCAGTACGCCCTACACTACTCAAACACAACTTCACTACCCTAAACCTTAAAACACTACCCCCAGCACGACCCCATACACTACACAAACACCACTGCACTACCCTACTGCACTACCCTAAACCCTAAAACACTACCCCCAGCACGAACCCTGCACTACCCAAACAGCATTGCACTCCCCGAAACCATAAAACTCTATCCCCAGCATGACCCCTACACTACACAAACACCACTGCACTACCCTAAATCCCAAATCTTACCCCATCATGCCATCATGACACCCTACACTACACAAACACCACTGCACTACCATAAACCCTAAAACACTACCCCCAGCACAACCCCTTACACTACCCGAACACCACTGCGTTTCCCTAAACCCTAAGACACTTCCCCCAGCATGACACATTACACTACACAAACACAACTGCACTACCCTAAACCCAAAAACACTACCCCCAGCAGGACTCCCAACACTACTCAAACACCACTGCACTACCCTAAACCCTAAAACACTAACCCCAGCACTACCCCAAACACTACCCAAACACCACTTCACTACCCTAAACCCTAAAACACTACCCAAGCACGACACCCTTCACTACCCAAGCACAACGGCACTACACTAAACTCAAAAACACCACCCCCAGCATGACCCCCTGCACTACCCAAATAGCACTACACTCCCCGAAACTATAAAACACTATCCCCAGCATGACCCCCTACACTACACAAACACCACTGCACTACCCTAAATCCCAAATCTTCGCCCATCATGACACCCTACACTACACAAATACCACTGCACTACCCTAAACCCTAAAACACTACCCCCAGCACGACCCCTTACACTACCCGAACACCACTGCATTTCCCCAAACCCTAAGACACTTCCCCAGCACTATCCTCAACACTAACCAAACACCCCTGCACTACCCTAAACCCTAAAACACTGACCCTAGCACGACCCACTACACAAGAACCACTGCACTACCCAAACCCTAAAAAACTACCCAAGCCCGACAACCTACACTACCCAAACATAACTGCACTACTCTAAACCCTAAATCACTGCCACCACCACAACTCCCTACACTACCCAAACAGCTCTGCACTACTCTAAACCCTAAATCTACCCCCAGCACAACCCCCTACAATACACAAACACCACGTCACTACCCTAAATCCTAAAACACTACCCCCAGCACGACCCCCTTCACTACACATACACCACTGCACTGCCTAAACACTACCCCCAGCATGACCCCCTACACTAAACAAACACCACTGTACTACCCGAAACACTAAATCTACCCTCAGCATGACCCCCTACACTACACAAACACCACTGTACTACCCTAAACCCTAAAACACTAACCCCAGCGGTACCCCAAACACTTCCCAAACACCACTGCACTACCCTAAACCCTAAAACACTGACCCCAGCACGACCCACTACACAAGCACCACTGCACTACCCTAAACCCTAAAACACTACCCAAGCACGACACCCTTCACTACCCAAACACAACTGCACTACCCTAAACCACGACCCCCTACACTACACAAA
This sequence comes from Triturus cristatus, assembly GCF_964204655.1. Taxonomy (NCBI): domain Eukaryota; kingdom Metazoa; phylum Chordata; class Amphibia; order Caudata; family Salamandridae; genus Triturus; species Triturus cristatus. The sequence continues at coordinate 671,664,920 of NC_140579.1, read as the reverse complement.
CAACACTGCACTACCCTAAACCCTAAAACACTACCCACAGCACGACACCCTACACTACATGAACACCACTGCACTACCCTAAACCCTCAAACACTACCCCCAGCACGACCCCCTACACTACCCAAACACCACTGCACTAACCTAAACCCTAAAAACCTACCCCCAGCGTGACCCCCTACACTACACAAACACCACTGCACTACCCTAAACCCTAGAGTACTACCCCCTACACTACACAAACAACACTGCACTACCCTAAACCCTAAAACACTATCCCCAGCACTACACCTTACACTACACAAACACCACTGCACTACCCTAAACCCTAAAACACTACCCCCAGCATGACCCCTACACTAAACAAACTCCACGGCACTACCCTAAACCCTAAAACACTACCCCCAGCAGTACCCCCTACACTACCCAAACACAACTGCACTACCCTAAACCCTAAAACACTACCCCCAGCATGACCCCATATACTACACAAACACCACTGCACTACCCTAAACCCTAAAACACTACCCCCAGCACGACCCCCTGCACTACCCAAACACCACTGCACTACCCAAAACCCTAAAACACTACCCCCTACCCTACACAAAAACCACTGCACTACCCTAAACCCTCAAACACTACCCCCAGTACGACCCCCTACACTACACAAACACCACAGCACTAACCTAAACTCTCAAACACTACCCGCTAAACTACACAAACACCACTGCACTACCCTAAACCCTAAAACACTACCCACAGCTCGACCCCCCACACTACATGAACACCACTGCACTACCCTAAACCCTCAAACACTACCCCCCGTACGACCCCCTACACTACCCAAACACCACTGCACTACCCTAAACCCTAAAACACTACCCCCAGCATGACCCCCTACACTACACAAACACCATTGCACTATCATAAACCCTAAAACACTACACCCTACACTACCCAAACACCACTGCACTACCCTAAACCCTAAAACACTATCCCCAGAAATACCCCCTACACTACACAAACACCACTGCACTAACCTAAACTCTCAAACACTACCCGCTAAACTACACAAACACCACTGCACTACCCTAAACCCTAAAACACTACCCACAGCACGACCCCCCACACTACATGAACACCACTGCACTACCCTTAACCCTCAAACACTACCCCCCGTACGACCCCCTACACTACCCAAACACCACTGCACTACCCTAAACCCTAAAAAACAACCCCCAGCATGACTCCCTACACTACACAAACACCATTGCACTACCCTAAACCCTAAAACACTACACCCTACACTACCCAAACACAACTTCACTACCCTAAACCTTAAAACACTACCCCCGGCACGACCCCCTACACTACACAAACACCACTGCACTACCCTAAATCCCAAATCTTCCCCCATCATGCCATCATGACACCCTACACTACACAAACACCACTGCACTACCATAAACCCTAAAACACTACCCCCAGCACGACCCCTTACACTACCCGAACACCACTGCGTTTCTCTAAACCTTAAGACACTTCCCCCAGCATGACACATTACACTACACAAACACAACTGCACTACCCTAAACCCAAAAACACTACCCTAAACCACGACCCCCTACACTACACAAACACCACTGCACTACCCTAAACCCTAAAACACTACCCCCAGCACGACCTCCTACACTACACAAACACAACTGCACTACCCTAAACCCTAAAACACTACCCCCTACACTACACAAACAACACTGCACTACCCTAAACCCTCAAACACTACCCCCAGCATGATCCCCTACACTACCCAAACACCACTGCACTACCCTAAACCCTAAAACACTACCCTCAGCATGACCCGCTACACTACACAAACACCACTGCACTACCCTAAACCCTATAACACTACCCCTACACTACCCAAACACCACTGCACTACCCTAAACCCTAAAACACTATCCCCAGCACTACCCCCTACACTACACAAACACCACTGCACTACCCTAAACCCTAAAACACTACCCCCAGCAGTACCGCATTCACTAATCAAACACCACTGCACTACCCTAAACCCTAAAACACTACCCCCATCATGACCCCATACACTACACAAACACCACTGCACTACCCTAAATCCCAAATCTTCGCCCATCATGACACCCTACACTACACAAATACCACTGCACTACCCTAAACCCTAAAACACTACCCCCAGCACGACCCCGTACACTACCGGAACACCACTGCATTTCCCCAAACCCTAAGACACTTCCCCCAGCACTATCCTCAAAACTAACCAAACACCCCTGCACTACCCTAAACCCTAAAACACTGACTCTAGCATGACCCACTACACAAGAACCACTGCACTACCCTAAACCCTAAAAAACTACCCAAGCCCGACAACCTACACTACCCAAACATAACTGCACTACCCTAAACCCTAAATCACTGCTACCAGCACAACTCCCTACACTACCCAAACACCACTGCACTACTCTAAACCCTAAATCTACCCCCAGCACAACCCCCTACAATACACAAACACCACGGCACTACCCTAAATCCTAAAACACTACCACCAGCACGACCCCCTTCACTACACATACACCACTGCACTGCCTAAATACTACCCCCAGCATGACCCCCTGCACTAAACAAACACCACTGCACTACCCGAAACACTAAATCTACCCTCCGGATGAACCCCTACACTACACAAACACCACTGCACTACCCTAAACCCTAAAACACTAACCCCAGCACTACCCCAAACACTTCCCAAACACCACTGCACTACCCTAAACTCTAAAACACTGACCCCAGCACGACCCACTACACAAGCACCACTGCACTACCCTAAACCTTAAAACACTACTCAAGCACGACACCCTTCACTACCCAAGCACAACTGCACTACACTAAACCCAAAAACACTACCCCAGCACGCCCCTACACTACCCAAACACAACTGCACTACCCTAAACCACGACCCCCTACACTACACAAACACCACTGCACTACCCTAAACCCTAAAACACTACCCCCTACACTACACAAACAACAACGCACTACCCTAAACCCTAAAACACTACCCACAGCACGACACCCTACACTACATGAACACCACTGCACTACCCTAAACCCTCAAACACTACCCCCAGCACGACCCCCTACACTACCCAAACACCACTGCACTACCCTAAAAACCTACCCCCAGCATGACCCCCTACACTACACAAACACCACTGCACTACCCTAAACCCTAGAGTACTACCCCCTACACTACACAAACAACACTGCACTACCCTAAACCCTAAAACACTATCCCCAGCACTACACCTTACACTACACAAACACCACTGCACTACCCTAAACCCTAAAACACTACCCCCAGCAGTACCCCCTACACTACCCAAACACCACTGCACTACCCTAAACCCTAAAACACTACCCCCAGCATGACCCCCTACACTAAACAAACTCCACGGCACTACCCTAAACCCTAAAACACTACCCCCAGCGGTACCCCCTACACTACCCAAACACAACTGCACTACCCTAAACCCTAAAACACTACCCCCAGCATGACCCCATATACTACACAAACACCACTGCACTACCCTACTGCACTACTCTAAACCCTAAAACACTACCCCCAGCACGACCCCCTGCAATACCCAAACAGCACTGCACTCCCCGAAACCCTAAAACACTACCCCCAGCACAACCCCCTACACTACACAAACACCACTGCACTACCCTAAACCCTACAACACTACCCCCTACCCTACACAAAAACCACTGCACTATCCTAAACCCTAAAACACTACCCACAGCACAACCCCCTACACTACACAAACACCACTGCACTACCCTAAACCCTAAAACACTACCCCCAGCATGACCCCATATACTACACAAACACCACTGCACTACCCTACTGCACTACTCTAAACCCTAAAACACTACCCCCAGCACGACCCCCTGCAATACCCAAACAGCACTGCACTCCCCGAAACCCTAAAACACTACGCCCAGCACGACCCCCTACACTACACAAACACCACTGGACTTCCCTAAACCCTAAAACACTACCCCCTACACTACCCAAACAACACTGCACTACCCTAAACCCTAAAACACTATCCCCAGCATGACCCCCTACACTACACAAACACCACGGCACTAACCTAAACTCTCAACCACTACCCGCTAAACTAAACAAACACCACTGCACTACCCTAAACCCTAAAACACTACCAGCAGCAGTACCCCTATACTACCCAAACACCACTGCACTACCCTAAACCCTAAAACACTTCCCCCAGCATGACCCCCTACACTACACAAGCACCACGGCACTACCCTAAACTCTAAAACACTACCCCCAGCAGTACGCCCTACACTACTCAAACACAACTTCACTACCCTAAACCTTAAAACACTACCCCCAGCACGACCCCATACACTACACAAACACCACTGCACTACCCTACTGCACTACCCTAAACCCTAAAACACTACCCCCAGCACGAACCCTGCACTACCCAAACAGCATTGCACTCCCCGAAACCATAAAACTCTATCCCCAGCATGACCCCTACACTACACAAACACCACTGCACTACCCTAAATCCCAAATCTTACCCCATCATGCCATCATGACACCCTACACTACACAAACACCACTGCACTACCATAAACCCTAAAACACTACCCCCAGCACAACCCCTTACACTACCCGAACACCACTGCGTTTCCCTAAACCCTAAGACACTTCCCCCAGCATGACACATTACACTACACAAACACAACTGCACTACCCTAAACCCAAAAACACTACCCCCAGCAGGACTCCCAACACTACTCAAACACCACTGCACTACCCTAAACCCTAAAACACTAACCCCAGCACTACCCCAAACACTACCCAAACACCACTTCACTACCCTAAACCCTAAAACACTACCCAAGCACGACACCCTTCACTACCCAAGCACAACGGCACTACACTAAACTCAAAAACACCACCCCCAGCATGACCCCCTGCACTACCCAAATAGCACTACACTCCCCGAAACTATAAAACACTATCCCCAGCATGACCCCCTACACTACACAAACACCACTGCACTACCCTAAATCCCAAATCTTCGCCCATCATGACACCCTACACTACACAAATACCACTGCACTACCCTAAACCCTAAAACACTACCCCCAGCACGACCCCTTACACTACCCGAACACCACTGCATTTCCCCAAACCCTAAGACACTTCCCCAGCACTATCCTCAACACTAACCAAACACCCCTGCACTACCCTAAACCCTAAAACACTGACCCTAGCACGACCCACTACACAAGAACCACTGCACTACCCAAACCCTAAAAAACTACCCAAGCCCGACAACCTACACTACCCAAACATAACTGCACTACTCTAAACCCTAAATCACTGCCACCACCACAACTCCCTACACTACCCAAACAGCTCTGCACTACTCTAAACCCTAAATCTACCCCCAGCACAACCCCCTACAATACACAAACACCACGTCACTACCCTAAATCCTAAAACACTACCCCCAGCACGACCCCCTTCACTACACATACACCACTGCACTGCCTAAACACTACCCCCAGCATGACCCCCTACACTAAACAAACACCACTGTACTACCCGAAACACTAAATCTACCCTCAGCATGACCCCCTACACTACACAAACACCACTGTACTACCCTAAACCCTAAAACACTAACCCCAGCGGTACCCCAAACACTTCCCAAACACCACTGCACTACCCTAAACCCTAAAACACTGACCCCAGCACGACCCACTACACAAGCACCACTGCACTACCCTAAACCCTAAAACACTACCCAAGCACGACACCCTTCACTACCCAAGCACAACTGCACTACACTAAACCCAAAAACACTACCCCCAGCACGCCCCTACACTACCCAAACACAACTGCACTGCCCTAAACCACGACCCCCTACACTACACAAACACCACTGCACTACCCTAAACCCTAAAACACTACCCCTACACTACACAAACAACACTGCACTACCCTAAACCCTAAAACACTACCCACAGCACGACACCCTACACTACATGAACACCACTGCACTACCCTAAACCCTCAAACACTACCCCCAGCACGACCCCCTACACTACCCAAACACCACTGCACTACCCTAAACCCTAAAAACCTACCCCCAGCATGACCCCCTACACTACACAAACACCACTGCACTACCCTAAACCCTAGAGTACTACCCTCTACACTACACAAACAACACTGCACTACCCTAAACCCTAAAACACTATCCCCAGCACTACACCTTACACTACACAAACACCACTGCACTACCCTAAACCCTAAAACACTACCCCCAGCAGTACCCCCTACACTACCCAAACACCACTGCACTACCCTAAACCCTAAAACACTACCCCCAGCATGACCCCCTACACTAAACAAACTCCACGGCACTACCCTAAACCCTAAAACACTACCCCCAGCGGTACCCCCTACACTACCCAAACACAACTGCACTACCCTAAACCCTAAAACACTACCCCCAGCATGACCCCATATACTACACAAATACCACTGCACTACCCTACTGCACTACCCTAAACCCTAAAACACTACCCCCAGCACGACTCCCTGCAATACCCAAACAGCACTGCACTCCCCGAAACCCTAAAACACTACCCCCAGCACAACCCCCTACACTGCACAAACACCACTGCACTACCCTAAACCCTAAAACACTACCCCCTACCCTACACAAAAACCACTGCACTATGCTAAACCCTAAAACACTAACCGCAGCACAACCCCCTACACTACACAAACACCACTGCACTACCCTAAACCCTCAAACACTACCCCCAGTACAACCCCCTACACTACCCAAACACCACTGCACTACCCTAAACCCTAAAACACTACCCCCAGCACGACCCCCTACACTACACAAACACCACTGGACTTCCCTAAACCCTAAAACACTACCCCAAACACTACCCAAACACCACTTCACTACCCTAAACCCTAAAACACTACCCAAGCACGACACCCTTCACTACCCAAGCACAACGGCACTACACTAAACCCAAAAACACCACCCCCAGCATGACCCCCTGCACTACCCAAATAGCACTACACTCCCCGAAACTATAAAACACTATCCCCAGCATGACCCCCTACACTACACAAACACCACTGCACTACCCTAAATCCCAAATCTTCGCCCATCATTACACCCTACACTACACAAATACCACTGCACTACCCTAAACCCTAAAACACTACCCCCAGCACGACCCCTTACACTACCCCGAACACCACTGCATTTCCCCAAACCCTAAGACACTTCCCCCAGCACTATCCTCAACACTAACCAAACACCCCTGCACTACCCTAAACCCTAAAACACTGACCCTAGCACGACCCACTACACAAGAACCACTGCACTACCCAAACCCTAAAAAACTACCCAAGCCCGACAACCTACACTACCCAAACATAACTGCACTATCCTAAACCCTAAATCACTGCCACCACCACAACTCCCTACACTACCCAAACACCACTGCACTACTCTAAACCCTAAATCTACCCCCAGCACAACCCCCTACAATACAGAAACACCACGGCACTACCCTAAATCCTAAAACACTACCCCCAGCACGACCCCCTTCACTACACATACACCACTGCACTGCCTAAACACTACCCCCAGCATGACCCCCTACACTAAACAAACACCACTGTACTACCCGAAACACTAAATCTACCCTCAGCATGACCCCCTACACTACACAAACACCACTGTACTACCCTAAACCCTAAAACACTAACCCCAGCGGTACCCCAAACACTTCCCAAACACCACTGCACTACCCTAAACCCTAAAACACTGACCCCAGCACGACCCACTACACAAGCACCACTGCACTACCCTAAACCCTAAAACACTACCCAAGCACGATACCCTTCACTACCCAAGCACAACTGCACTACACTAAACCCAAAAACACTACCCCCAGCACGCCCCTACACTACCCAAACACAACTGCACTGCCCTAAACCACGACCCCCTACACTACACAAACACCACTGCACTACCCTAAACCCTAAAACACTACCCCTACACTACACAAACAACACTGCACTACCCTAAACCCTAAAACACTACCCACAGCACGACACCCTACACTACATGAACACCACTGCACTACCCTAAACCCTCAAACACTACCCCCAGCACGACCCCCTACACTACCCAAACACCACTGCACTACCCTAAACCCTAAAAACCTACCCCCAGCATGACCCTCTACACTACACAAACACCACTGCACTACCCTAAACCCTAGAGTACTACCCCCTACACTACACAAACAACACTGCACTACCCTAAACCCTAAAACACTATCCCCAGCACTACACCTTACACTACACAAACACCACTGCACTACCCTAAACCCTAAAACACTACCCCCTACACTACCCAAACACCACTGCACTACCCTAAACCCTAAAACACTACCCCCAGCATGACCCCCTACACTAAACAAACTCCACGGCACTACCCTAAACCCGAAAACACTACCCCCAGCGGTACTCCCTACACTACCCAAACACAACTGCACTACCCTAAACCCTAAAACACTACCCCCAGCATGACCCCATATACTACACAAACACCACTGCACTACCCTACTGCACTACCCTAAACCCTAAAACACTACCCCCAGCACGACCCCCTACACTACACAAATACCACTGCACTACCCTAAACCCTAAAACACTACCCCCTACCCTACACAAAAACCACTGCACTATCCTAAACCCTAAAACACTACCCACAGCACAACCCCCTACGCTACACAAACACCACTGCACTACCGTAAACTCTAAATCACTACCCCAACATTACCCCTACACTACCCAAACACCACTGCACTACCCTAAACCCTAAAACACTACCCGCAGCACGACCCCCTACACTACACAAACACGACTGCACTACCCTAAACCCTCAAACACTACCCCAGTACAATCCCCTACACTACCCAAACACCACTGCACTACCCTAAACCCTAAAACACTACCCCCAGCACGACCCCCTACACTACACAAACACCACTGGACTTCCCTAAACCCTAAAACACTACCCCCTACACTACCCAAACAACACTGCACTACCCTAAACCCTAAAACACTACCCCCTGCATGACCCCCTACACTACACAAACACCACAGCACTAACCTAAACTCTCAACCACTACCCGCTAAAGTAAACAAACACCACTGCACTACCCTAAACCCTAAAACACCACCAGCAGCAGTACCCCCTATACTACCCAAACACCACTGCACTACCCTAAACCCTAAAACACTTCCCCCAGCATGACCCCCTACACTACACAAGCACCACGGCACTACCCTAAACTCTAAAACACTACCCCCAGCAGTACGCCCTACACTACTCAAACACAACTTCACTACCCTAAACCTTAAAACACTACCCCCGGCACGACCCCATACACTACACAAACACCACTGCACTACCCTACTGCACTACCCTAAACCCTAAAACACTACCCCCAGCACGAACCCTGCACTACCCAAACAGCATTGCACTCCCCGAAACCATAAAACTCTATCCCCAGCATGACCCCTACACTACACAAACACCACTGCACTACCCTAAATCCCAAATCTTACCCCATCATGCCATCATGACACCCTACACTACACAAACGCCACTGCACTACCATAAACCCTAAAACACTACCCCCAGCACAACCCCTTACACTACCTGAACACCACTGCGTTTCCCTAAATCCTAAGACACTTTCCCCAGCATGACACATTACACTACACAAACACAACTGCACTACCCTAAACCCAAAAACACTACCCCCAGCAGGACTCCCAACACTACTCAAACACCACTGCACTACCCTAAACCCTAAAACACTAACCCCAGCACTACCCCAAACACTACCCAAACACCACTTCACTACCCTAAACCCTAAAACACTACCCAAGCACGACACCCTTCACTACCCAAGCACAACGGCACTACACTAAACTCAAAAACACCAACCCCAGCATGACCCCCTGCACTACCCAAATAGCACTACACTCCCCGAAACTATAAAACACTATCCCCAGCATGACCCCCTACACTACACAAACACCACTGCACTACCCTAAATCCCAAATCTTCGCCCATCATGACACCCTACACTACACAAATACCACTGCACTACCCTAAACCCTAAAACACTACCCCCAGCACGACCCCTTACACTACCCGAACACCACTGCATTTCCCCAAACCCTAAGACACTTCCCCAGCACTATCCTCAACACTAACCAAACACCCCTGCACTACCCTAAACCCTAAAACACTGACCCTAGCACGACCCACTACACAAGAACCACTGCACTACCCAAACCCTAAAAAACTACCCAAGCCCGACAACCTACACTACCCAAACATAACTGCACTACTCTAAACCCTAAATCACTGCCACCACCACAACTCCCTACACTACCCAAACACCACTGCACTACTCTAAACCCTAAATCTACCCCCAGCACAACCCCCTACAATACACAAACACCACAGCACTACCCTAAATCCTAAAACACTACCCCCAGCACGACCCCCTTCACTACACATACACCACTGCACTGCCTAAACACTACCCCCAGCATGACCCCCTACACTAAACAAACACCACTGTACTACCCGAAACACTAAATCTACCCTCAGCATGACCCCCTACACTACACAAACACCACTGTACTACCCTAAACCCTAAAACACTAACCCCAGCAGTACCCCAAACACTTCCCAAACACCACTGCACTACCCTAAACCCTAAAACACTGACCCCAGCACGACCCACTACACAAGCACCACTGCACTACCCTAAACCCTAAAACACTACCCAAGCACGATACCCTTCACTACACAAGCACAACTGCACTACACTAAACCCAAAAACACTACCCCCAGCACGCCCCTACACTACCCAAACACAACTGCACTGCCCTAAACCACGACCCCCTACACTACACAAACACCACTGCACTACCCTAAACCCTAAAACACTACCCCTACACTACACAAACAACACTGCACTACCCTAAACCCTAAAACACTCCCCACAGCACGACACCCTACACTACATGAACACCACTGCACTACCCTAAACCCTAAAAACCTACCCCGAGCATGAGCCCCTACACTACACAAACACCACTGCACTACCCTAAACCCTAGAGTACTACCCCCTACACTACACAAACAACACTGCACTACCCTAAACCCTAAAACACTATCCCAGCACTACACCTTACACTACACAAACACCACTGCACTACCCTAAACCCTAAAACACTACCCCCAGCATGACCCCCTACACTAAATAAACTCCACGGCAACACCATAAACCCTAAAACACTACCCCCAGCGGTACCCCCTACACTACCCAAACACAACTGCACTACCCTAAACCCTAAAACACTACCCCCAGCATGACCCCATATACTACACAAACACCACTGCACTACCCTACTGCACTACCCTAAACCCTAAAACACTACCCCCAGCACGACCCCCTGCAATACCCAAACAGCGCTGCACTCCCCGAAACCCTAAAACACTACCCCCAACACAACCCCCTACACTACACAAACACCACTGCACTACCCTAAACCCTAAAACACTACCCCCTACCCTACACAAAAACCACTGCACTATCCTAAACCCTAAAACACTACCCACAGCACAACCCCCTACACTACACAAACACCACTGCACTACCGTAAACTCTAAATCACTACCCCAACATTACCCCTACACTACCCAAAAACCACTGCACTACCCTAAACCCTAAAACACTACCCGCAGCACGACCCCCTACACTACACAAACACCACTGCACTTCCCTAAACCCTCAAACACTACCCCCAGTACAACCCCCTACACTACCCAAACACCACTGCACTACCCTAAACCCTAAAACACTACCCCCAGCACGACCCCCTACACTACACAAACACCACTGGACTTCCCTAAACCCTAAAACACTACCCCAAACACTACCCAAACACCACTTCACTACACTAAACCCTAAAACACTACCCAAGCACAACACCCTTCACTACCCAAGCACAACGGCACTACACTAAACCCAAAAACACCACCCCCAGCATGACCCCCTGCACTACCCAAATAGCACTACACTCCCCGAAACTATAAAACACTATCCCCAGCATGACCCCCTACACTACACAAACACCACTGCACTACCCTAAATCCCAAATCTTCGCCCATCATTACACCCTACACTACACAAATACCACTGCACTACCCTAAACCCTAAAACACTACCCCCAGCACGACCCCTTACACTACCCCGAACACCACTGCATTTCCCCAAACCCTAAGACACTTCCCCCAGCACTATCCTCAACACTAACCAAACACCCCTGCACTACCCTAAACCCTAAAACACTGACCCTAGCACGACCCACTACACAAGAACCACTGCACTACCCAAACCCTAAAAAACTACCCAAGCCCGACAACCTACACTACCCAAACATAACTGCACTACTCTAAACCCTAAATCACTGCCACCACCACAACTCCCTACACTACCCAAACACCACTGCACTACTCTAAACCCTAAATCTACCCCCAGCACAACCCCCTACAATACAGAAACACCACGGCACTACTCTAAATCCTAAAACACTACCCCCAGCACGACCCCTTCACTACACATACACCACTGCACTGCCTAAACACTACCCCCAGCATGACCCCCTACACTAAACAAACACCACTGTACTACCCGAAACACTAAATCTACCCTCAGCATGACCCCCTACACTACACAAACACCACTGTACTACCCTAAACCCTAAAACACTAACCCCAGCGGTACCCCAAACACTTCCCAAACACCACTGCACTACCCTAAACCCTAAAACACTGACCCCAGCACGACCCACTACACAAGCACCACTGCACTACCCTAAACCCTAAAACACTACCCAAGCACGATACCCTTCACGACCCAAGCACAACTGCACTACACTAAACCCAAAAACACTACCCCCAGCACGCCCCTACACTACCCAAACACAACTGCACTGCCCTAAACCACGACCCCGTACACTACACAAACACCACTGCACTACCCTAAACCCTAAAACACTACCCCTACACTACACAAACAACACTGCACTACCCTAAACCCTAAAACACTACCCACAGCACGACACCCTACACTACATGAACACCACTGCACTACCCTAAACCCTCAAACACTACCCCCAGCACGACCCCTACACTACCCAAACACCACTGCACTATCCTAAACCCTAAAAACCTACCCCCAGCATGACCCTCTACACTACACAAACACCACTGCACTACCCTAAATCCTAGAGTACTACCCCCTACACTACACAAACAACACTGCACTACCCTAAAACACTATCCCCAGCACTACACCTTACACTACACAAACACCACTGCACTACCCTAAACCCTAAAACACTACCCCCAGCAGTACCCCCTACCCTACCCAAACACCACTGCACTACCCTAAACCCTAAAACACTACCCCCAGCATGACCCCCTACACTAAACAAACTCCACGGCACTACCCTAAACCCTAAAACACTACCCCCAACGGTACACCCTACACTACCCAAACACAACTGCACTACCCTAAACCCTAAAACACTACCCCCAGCATGACCCCATATACTACACAAAAACCACTGCATTACCCTACTGCACTACCCTAAACCCTAAAACACTACCCCCAGCATGACCCCCTGCAATACCCAAACAGCACTGCACTCCCCGAAACCCTAAAACACTACCCCCAGCACGACCCCCTACACTACACAAATACCACTGCACTATCCTAAACCCTAAAACACTACCCCCTACCCTACACAAAAACCACTGCACTATCCTAAACCCTAAAACACTACCCACAGCACAACCCCCTACGCTACACAAACACCACTGCACTACCGTAAACTCTAAATCACTACCCCAACATTACCCCTACACTACCCAAACACCACTGCACTACCCTAAACCCTAAAACACTACCCGCAGCACGACCCCCTACACTACACAAACACCACTGCACTACCCTAAACCCTCAAGCACTACCCCAATACAATCCCCTACACTACCCAAACACCACTGCACTACCCTAAACCCTAAAACACTACCCCCAGCACGACCCCCTACACTACACAAACACCACTGGACTTCCCTAAACCCTAAAACACTACCCCCTACACTACCCAAACAACACTGCACTACCCTAAACCCTAAAACACTATCCCCAGCATGACCCCCTACACTACACAAACACCACGGCACTAACCTAAACTCTCAACCACTACCCGCTAAACTACACAAACACCACTGCACTACCCTAAACCCTAACACACTACCCACAGCTCGACCCCCCACACTACATGAACACCACTGCACTACCCTAAACCCTCAAACACTACCCCCCGTATGACCCCCTACACTACCCAAACACCACTGCACTACCCTAAACCCTAAAACACTACCCCCAGCATGACCCCCTACACTACACAAACACCACTGCACTACCCTAAACCCTAAAACACTATCCCCAGAAATACCCCCTACACTACACAAACACCACTGCACTACCCTAAACCCTAAAACACTACCACCAGCAGTACCCCCTATACTACCCAAACACCACTGTACTACCCTAAACCCTAAAACACTTCCCCCAGGATAACCCCCTACACTACACAAGCACCACGGCACTACCCTAAACTCTAAAACACTACCCCGAGCAGTACGCCCTACACTACGCAAACACAACTTCACTACCCTAAACCTTAAAACACTACCCCCAGCACGACCCCATACACTACACAAACACAACTGCACTACCCTACTGCACTACCCTAAACCCTAAAACACTACCCCAGCACGAACCCTGCGCTACCCAAACAGCATTGCACTTCCCGAAACCATAAAACTCTATCCCCAGCATGACCCCTACACTACCCAAACACCACTGCACTACCCTAAACCCTAAAACACTGACCCCAGCATGACCCACTACACAAGAACCACTGCACTACCCTTAACCCTAAAACAATACCCAAACACGACACCCTACACTACATGAGCACCACTGCACTTCCCTTAACTCTCAAACACTACCCCCAGCACGACCCCCTACACTACCCAAACACCACTGCACTACCCTAAACCTTTAAAACCTACCCCCAGCATGACCCCCTACACTACACAAACACCACTGCACTACCCTAAACCCTAAAACACTACCCCCTACACTACCCAAACACCACTGCACTACCCTAAACCCTAAAACACTATCTCCACCACTACACCCTACACTACACAATCACCACTGCACTACCCTAAACGCTAAAACACTACCCCCAGCAGTACCCTCTACACTACCCAAACACCACTGCACTACCCTAAACCCTAAAACATTACCCCCAGCATGACCCCCTACACTACACAAACACCACGGCACTACCCTAAACCCTAAAACACTACCCCCAGCGGTACCCCCTACACTACCCAAACACAACTGCACTACCCTAAACCCTAAAGCACTACCCCAAGCATGACCCCATACACTACACAAACACCACTGCACTACCCTACTGCACTACCCTAAACCTTAAAACACTACCCATAGCACGACCCCCTGCACTACACAAACAGCACTGCACTCCCCGAAACCCTAAAACAATACCCCCAGCACGACCCCCTACACTACACAAACACCACTGCACTACCCTAAACCGTAAAACACTACCCCCTACACTACACAAAAAGTACTGCATTACCCTAAACCATAAAACACTACCCACAGCATGACCCCTACACTACACAAACACCACTGCACTACGGTAAACCCTAAATCACTACCCCCAACATTACCCCCTACACTACCCAAACACCACTGCACTACCCTAAACCCTAAAACACTACCCGCAGCACGACCCTCTATACTACATGAACATCACTGCACTACCCTAAACCCTCAAGCACCACCCCCAGCATGACCCCCTACACTACACAAACACTACTGCTCTACCCTAAACCCTAAAACATTACCCCCAGCATGACCCCCTACACTACACAAACACCATTGCACTACCCTAAACCCTAAAACACTACCCCCTACACAACCCAAACACCACTGCACTACCCTAAACCCTAAAACACTATCCCCAGCACTACCCCCTACACTACACAAACACCACTGCACTACCCTAAACCCTAAAACACTACCCCCAGCAGTACCCGCTACACTACCCAAACACCACTGCACTACCCTAAACCCTAAAACACTACCCCCAGCATGACCCACTACACAAACACCACGGCACTACCCTAAACCCTAAAACACTACCCCCAGCAGTATCCCCTACACTACCCAAACACAACTGCACTACCCTAAAACCTAAAACACTACCCCCAGCATGACCCCATACACTACACAAATACCACTGCACTACCGTACTGCACTACCCTAAAACACTACCCCCAGCACGACCCCTACACTACACAAACACCACTGCACTACCCTAAATCCCAAATCTTCCCCCATCATGACACCCTACACTACCCAAATACCACTGCACTACCCTAAACCCTAAAACACTGACCCCAGTATGACCCACTACACAAGAACCACTGCACTACCCTAAACCCTAAAACACTACCCAAGCATGACACCCTACACTACATGAACACCACTGCACTGTCCTTAACCCTCAAACACTACCCCCAGCAGGACCCCCTACACTACCCAAACACCACTGCAATACCCTAAACCCTAAAAACCAACCCCCAGCATGACCCCCTACACGACACAAACACCACTGCACTCCCCGCAACCCTAAAACACTACCCCCAGCACGACCCCCTACACTACACAAACACCACTGCACTACCCTAACCCCTAAAACACTACCCCCTACACTACACAAAAACCACTGCACTACCCTAAACCATAAAAAAATACCCACAGCACGACCCCTACACTACACAAACACCACTGCACTACGGTAAAATCTAAATCACTACCCCAACATTACCCCCTACACTACCCAAACACCACTGCACTACCCTAAACCCTAAAACACTATCCGCAGCACGACCCCCTATACTACATGAACATCACTGCACTACCCTAAACCCTCAAACACCACCCCCAGCATGACCCCCTACACTACACAAACACTACTGCACTACCCTAAACCCTAAAGACTACCCTCAGCATGACCCCCTACACTACACAAACACCATTGCACTACCCTAAACCCTAAAACACTACCCCCTACACAACCCAAACACCACTGTACTACCCTAAACCCTAAAACACTATCCCCAGCACTACCCCCTACACTACACAACCACCACTGCACTACCCTAAACCCTAAAACACTACCCCCAGCAGTACCCGCTACACTACCCAAACACCACTGCACTACCCAAAACCCTAAAACACTACCCCCAGCATGACCCACTACACAAACACCACGGCACTACCCTAACCCCTAAAACACTACCCCCAGCAGTACCCCCTACACTACCCAAACACAACTGCACTACCTTAAACCCTAAAACACTACCCTCAGCATGACCCCATACACTACACAAACACCACTGCACTACCCTAAACCCTAAAACACTAACCCCAGCACTACCCCAAACACTTCCCAAACACCACTGCACTACCCTAAACCCTTAAACACTGACCCCAGCACAACCCACTACACAAGCACCACTGCACTACCCTAAACCCTAAAACACTACCTAAGCACGACACCCTTCACTACCCAAGCACAACTGCACTACACTAAACCCAAAAACACCAACCCCAGCACGACCCCCTACACTACCAAAACACCACTGCACTACCCTAAACCAAGACACCCTACACTACATGAACACCACTGCACTACCCTAAACCCTCAAACACTACCCCCAACACGACCCCCTACACTACCCAAACACCACTGCACTACCCTAAACCCTAAAACACTACCCCCAGCATGACCCCTACACTACACAAACACGACTGCACTACCCTAAACCCTAAAACACTACCCCCTAAACTACCCAAACACCACTGCACTACCCTAAACCCTAAAACACTATCCCCAGCACTACCCTCTACACTACACAAACACCACTGCACTACCCTAAACCTTAAAACACTACCCCCAGCAGTACCCCCTTCACTACCCAAACACCACTGCACTACCCTAAAACACTAACCCCAGCATGACCCCCTACACTACACAAACACCACGGCACTACCCTAAACCCTAAAACACTACCCCCAGCAGTACCCCCTACACTACCCAAACACCACTGCACTACCCTAAACCCTAAAACACTACCCCCAGCATGACCCCCTACACTACACAAACACCACGGCACTACCCTAAACCCTAAAACACTACCCCCAGCAGTACCCCCTACACTACCCAAACACAACTGCACTACCCTAAACCCTAAAACACTACCCCCAGCATTACCCCATACACTACACAACCACCACTGCACTACCCTACTTCACTACCCTAAACCCTAAAACACTACCCCCAGCACGACCCCCTGTACTACCCAAACAGCACTGCACTCCTCGAAACCATAAAACACTATCCCCAGCATGACCCTCCTACACTACAAAAACACCACTGCCTACCCTAAATCCCAAATCTTCCCCATCATGACACCCTACACTACCCAAATACCACTGCACTACCATAAACCCTAAAACACTACCCCCAGCACGACCCTTACACTACCTGAACACCACTGCGTTTCCCTAAACCCTAAGACACTTCCCCCAGCATGACCCCCTACACTACACAAACACCACGGCACTACCCTAAACCCTAAAACACTACCCCCAGCAGTACCCCCTACACTACCCAAACACAACTGCGCTACCCTAAACCCAAAAACACTACCCCCAGAACGACCTCCTACACTACAAAAACACCACTGCACTACCCTAAACCCTAAAACACTATCCCCAGCACTAGCCTCTACACTACCCAAACACCACTGCACTACCCTAAACCCTAAAACACTGACCCCAGCATGACCCACTACACAAGAACCACTGCACTACCCTAAACCCTAAAACACTACCCAAGCACGACACACTACACTACATGAACACCACTGCACTTCCCTTAACCCTCAAACACTACCCCCAGCACGACCCCCTACACTACCCAAACACCACTGCACTACCCTAAACCCTAAAAACCTACCTTCAGCATGATCCCCTACACTACCCAAATAGCACTGCACTCCCCGAAACCCTAAAACACTACCCAAGCACGACACCCTTCACTACCCAAGCATAACTGCACTACACTAAACCCAAAAACACTACCCCCAGCACGCCCCTACACTACCCAAACACAACTGCACTGCCCTAAACCACGACCCCCTACACTACACAAACACCACTGCACTACCCTAAACCCTAAAACACTACCCACAGCACGACACCCTACACTACATGAACACCACTGCACTACCCTAAACCCTCAAACACTACCCCCAGCACGACCCCCTACACTACCCAAACACCACTGCACTACCCTAAACCCTAAAAACCTACCCCCAGCATGACACTCTACACTACACAAACACCACTGCACTACCCTAAACCCTAGAGTACTACCCCCTACACTACACAAACAACACTGCACTACCTTAAACCCTAAAACACTATCCCCAGCACTACACCTTACACAACACAAACACCACTGCACTACCCTAAACCCTAAAACACTACCCCCAGCAGTACCCCCTACACTACCCAAACACCACTGCACTACCCTAAACCCTAAAACACTACCCCCAGCATGACCCCCTACACTAAACAAACTCCACGGCACTACCCTAAACCCTAAAACACTACCCCCAGCGGTACCCCCTACACTACCCAAACACAACTGCACTACCCTAAACCCTAAAACACTACCCCCAGCATGACCCCATATACTACACAAACACCACTGCACTACCCTACTGCACTACCCTAAACCCTAAAACACTACCCCCAGCACGACCCCCTGCAATACCCAAACAGCACTGCACTCCCCGAAACCCTAAAACACTACCCCCAGCATGACCCCCTACACTACACAAACACCACTGTACTACCCTAAACCCTAAAACACTACCCCCTACCCTACACAAAAACCACTGCACTATCCTAAACCCTAAAACACTACCCACAGCACAACCCCCTACGCTACACAAACACCACTGCACTACCGTAAACTCTAAATCACTACCCCAACATTACCCCTACACTACCCAAACACCACTGCACTACCCTAAACTCTAAAACACTACCCGCAGCACGACCCCCTACACTACACAAACACCACTGCACTACCCTAAACCCTCAAACACAACCCCCAGTACAACCCCCTACACTACCGAAACACCACTGGACTTCCCTAAATCCTAAAACACTACCCCCTACACTACCCAAACAACACTGCACTACCCTAAACCCTAAAACTCTATCCCCAGCATGACCCCCTACACTACACAAACACCACGGCACTAACCTAAACTCTCAACCGCTACCCGCTAAACTACACAAACACCACTGCACTACCATAAACCCTAACACACTACCCACAGCTCGACCCCCCACACTACATGAACACCACTGCACTACCCTAAACCCTCAAACACTACCCCCCGTATGACCCCCTACACTACCCAAACACCACTGCACTACCCTAAACCCTAAAACACTACCCCCAGCATGACCCCCTACACTACACAAACACCACTGCACTACCCTAAACCCTAAAACACTATCCCCAGAAATACCCCATACACTACACAAACACCACTGCACTACCCTAAACCCTAAAACACTACCACCAGCAGTACCCCCTATACTACCCAAACACCACTGTACTACCCTAAACCCTAAAACACTTCCCCCAGGATGACCCCCTACACTACACAAGCACCACAGCACTACCCTAAACTCTAAAACACTACCCCGAGCAGTACGCCCTACACTACCCAAACACAACTTCACTACCCTAAACCTTAAAACACTACCCCCGGCACGACCACATACACTACACAAACACCACTGCACTACCCTACTGCACTACCCTAAACCCTAAAACACTACCCCAGCACGAACCCTGCGCTACCCAAACAGCATTGCACTTCCCGAAACCATAAAACTCTATCCCCAGCATGACCCCTACACTACCCAAACACCACTGCACTACCCTAAACCCTAAAACACTGACCCCAGCATGACCCACTACACAAGAACTACTGCACTACCCTTAACCCTAAAACACTACCCAAACACGACACCCTACACTACATGAGCACCACTGCACTTCCCTTAACTCTCAAACACTACCCCCAGCACGACCACCTACACTACCCAAACACCACTGCACTACCCTAAACCTTTAAAACCTACCCCCAGCATGACCCCCTACACTACACAAACACCACTGCACTACCCTAAACCCTAAAACACTACCCCCTACACTACCCAAACACCACTGCACTACCCTAAACCCTAAAACACTATCTCCACCACTACACCCTACACTACACAAACACCACTGCACTACCCTAAATGCTAAAACACTACCCCCAGCAGTACCCTCTACACTACCCAAACACCACTGCACTACCCTAAACCCTAAAACATTACCCCCAGCATGACCCCCTACACTACACAAACACCACGGCACTACCCTAAACCCTAAAACACTACCCCCAGTGGTACCCCCTACACTACCCAAACACAACTGCACTACCCTAAACCCTAAAACACTACCCCCAGCATGACCCCATACACTACACAAACACCACTGCACTACCCTACTGCACTACCCTAAACCTTAAAACACTACCCCTAGCACGACCCCCTGCACTACACAAACAGCACTGCACTCCCCGAAACCCTAAAAAACTACCCCCAGCACGACCCCCTATACTACACAAACACCACTGCACTACCCTAAACCCTAAAACACTACCCCCTACACTACACAAACAGTACTGCACTACCCTAAACCATGAAACACTACCCACAGCATGACCCCTACACTACACAAACACCACTGTACTACGGTAAACCCTAAATCACTACCCCAACATTACCCCCTACACTACCCAAACACCACTGCACTACCCTAAACCCTAAAACACTACCCGCAGCACGGCCCCCTACACTACACAAACACCACGGCACTACCCTAAACCCTAAAACACTACCCCCAGTGGTACCCCCTACACTACCCAAACACAACTGCACTACCCTAAACCCTAAAACACTACCCCCAGCATGACCCCATACACTACACAAACACCACTGCACTACCCTACTGCACTACCCTAAACCTTAAAACACTACCCCTAGCACGACCCCCTGCACTACACAAACAGCACTGCACTCCCCGAAACCCTAAAAAACTACCCCCAGCACGACCCCCTATACTACACAAACACCACTGCACTACCCTAAACCCTAAAACACTACCCCCTACACTACACAAACAGTACTGCACTACCCTAAACCATGAAACACTACCCACAGCATGACCCCTACACTACACAAACACCACTGTACTACGGTAAACCCTAAATCACTACCCCAACATTACCCCCTACACTACCCAAACACCACTGCACTACCCTAAACCCTAAAACACTACCCGCAGCACGGCCCCCTATACTACATGAACATCACTGCACTACCCTAAACCCTAAAGCACCTCCCCCAGCATGACCCCCTACACTACACAAACACTACTGCACTACCCTAAACCCTAAAACATTACCCCCAGCATGACCCCCTACACTACACAAACACCATTGCACTACCCTAAACCCTAAAACACTACCCCCTACACAACCCAAACACCACTGCACTACCCTAAACCCTAAAACACTATCCCCAGCACTACCCCCTACACTACACACACACCACTGCACTACCCTAAACCCTAAAACACTACCCCCAGCAGTACCCGCTACACTACCCAAACACCACTGCACTACCCTAAACCCTAAAACACTACCCCCAGCATGACCCACTACACAAACACCACGGCACTACCCTAAACCCTAAAACACTACCCCCAGCAGTATCCCCTACACTACCCAAACACAACTGCACTACCCTAAAACCTAAAACACTACCCCCAGCACGACCCCATACACTACACAAACACCACTGCACTACCCTACTGCACTATCCTAAACCCTAAAACACTACCCCAGCACGACCCCCTACACTACACAAACACCACTGCACTACCCTAAATCCCAAATCTTCCCCCATCATGACACCCTACACTACCCAAATACCACTGCACTACCCTAAACCCTAAAACACTGACCCCAGTATGACCCACTACACAAGAACCACTACACTACCCTAAACCATAAAACACTACCCAAGCATGACACCCTACACTACATGAACACCACTGCACTGTCCTTAACCCTCAAACACTACCCCCAGCAGGACCCCCTACACTACCCAAACACCACTGCAATACCCTAAACCCTAAAAACCTACCCCCAGCATGACCCCCTACACGACACAAACACCACTGCACTCCCCGCAACCGTAAAACCCTACCCCCAGCACGACCCCCTACACTACACAAACACCACTGCACTACCCTAAACCCTAAAACACTACCCCCTACACTACACAAAAACCACTGCACTACCCTAAACCATAAAACACTACCCACAGCACGACCCCTACACTACACAAACACCACTGCACTACGGTAAAATCTAAATCACTACCCCAACATTACCCCCTACACTACCCAAACACCACTGCACTACCCTAAACCCTAAAACACTATCTGCATGCACGACCCCCTATACTACATGAACATCACTGCACTACCCTAAACCCTCAAACACCACCCCCAGCATGACCCCCTACACTACACAAATACCATTGCACTAGCCTAAACCCTAAAACACTACCCCCTACACAACCCAAACACCACTGTACTACCCTAAACCCTAAAACACTATCCCCAGCACTACCCCCTACACTACACAAACACCACTGCACTACCCTAAACCCTAAAACACTACCCCCAGCAGTACCCGCTACACTACCCAAACACCACTGCACTACCCTAAACCCTAAAACACTACCCCCAGCATGACCCACTACACAAACACCACGGCACTACCCTAACCCCTAAAACACTACCCCCAGAAGTACCCCCTACACTACCCAAACACAACTGCACTACCTTAAACCCTAAAACACTATCCTCAGCATGACCCCATACACTACACAAACACCACTGCACTACCCTAAACCCTAAAACACTAACCCCAGCACTACCCCAAACACTTCCCAAACACCACTGCACTACCCTAAACCCTAAAACACTACCTAAGCACGACACCCTTCACTACCCAAGCACAACTGCACTACACTAAACCCAAAAACACCAACCCCAGCACGACCCCCTACACTACCAAAACACCACTGCACTACCCTAAACCAAGACACCCTACACTACACAAACACCACTGCACTACCCTAAACCCTAAAACACTACCCACAGCACGAACCCTTACACTACATGAACACCACTGCACTACCCTAAACCCTCAAACACTACCCCCAACACGACCCCCTACACTACCCAAACACCACTGAACTACCCTAAACCCTAAAACACTACCCCCAGCATGACCCTCTACACTACACAAACACCACTGCACTACCCTAAACCTTAAAACACTACCCCCAGCAGTACCCCCTTCACTACCCAAACACCACTGCACTACCCTAAAACACTAAGCCCAGCATGACCCCCTACACTAAACAAACACCACGGCACTACCCTAAACCCTAAAACACTACCCCCAGCATGACCCCCTACACTACACAAACACCACGGCACTACTCTAAACCCTAAAACACTACCCCCAGCAGTACCCCCTACACTACCCAAACACAACTGCACTACCCTAAACCCTAAAACACTACCCCCAGCATGACCCCATACACTACACAACCACCACTGCACTACCCTACTCCACTACCCTAAACCCTAAAACACTACCCCCAGCATGACCCCCTGTACTACCCAAACAGCACTGCACTCCTCGAAACCATAAAACCCTATCCCCAGCATGACCCTCCTACACTACAAAAACACCACTGCCTACCCTAAATCCCAAATCTTCCCCCATCATGACACCCTACACTACCCAAATACCACTGCACTACCATAAACCCTAAAACACTACCCCCAGCACGACCCCTTACACTACCTGAACACCACTGCGTTTCCCTAAAACCTAAGACACTTCCCCCAGCATGACCCCCTACACTACACAAACACCACGGCACTACCCTAAACCCTAAAACACTACCCCCAGCAGTACCCCCTACACTACCCAAACACAACTGCGCTACCCTAAACCCAAAAACACTACCCCCTGAACGACCTCCTACACTACACAAACACCACTCCACTACCCTAAACCCTAAAACACTATCCCCAGCACTACCCTCTACACTACCCAAACACCACTGCACTACCCTAAACCCTAAAACACTGACCCCAGCATGACCCACTACACAAGAACCACTGCACTACCCTAAACCCTAAAACACTACCCAAGCACGACACCCTACACTACATGAACATCACTGCACTTCCCTTAACCCTCAAACACTACCCCCAGCACGACCCCTACACTACCCAAACACCACTGCACTACCCTAAACCCTAAAACACTACCCCCAGCATGACCCCTACACTACACAAACACGACTGCACTACCCTAAACCCAAAAACACTACCCCCTAAACTACCCAAACACCATTGCACTACCCTAAACCCTAAAACACTATCCCCAGCACTACCCTCTACACTACACAAACACCACTGCACTACCCTAAACCTTAAAACACTACCCCCAGCAGTACCCCCTTCACTACCCAAACACCACTGCACTACCCTAAAACACTAACCCCAGCATGACCCCCTACACTACACAAACACCACGGCACTACCCTAAACCCTAAAACACTACCCCCAGCATGACCCCCTACACTACACAAACACCACGGCACTACTCTAAACCCTAAAACACTACCCCCAGCAGTACCCCCTACACTACCCAAACACAACTGCACTACCCTAAACCCTAAAACACTACCCCCAGCATGACCCCATACACTACACAACCACCACTGCACTACCCTACTCCACTACCCTAAACCCTAAAACACTACCCCCAGCACGACCCCCTGTACTACCCAAACAGCACTGCACTCCTCGAAACCATAAAACCCTATCCCCAGCATGACCCTCCTACACTACAAAAATACCACTGCCTACCCTAAATCCCAAATCTTCCCCCATCATGACACCCTACACTACCCAAATACCACTGCACTACCATAAACCCTAAAACACTACCCCCAGCACGACCCCTTACACTACCTGAACACCACTGCGTTTCCCTAAACCCTAAGACACTTCCCCCAGCATGACCCCCTACACTACACAAACACCACGGCACTACCCTAAACCCTAAAACACTACCCCCAGCAGTACCCCCTACACTACCCAAACACAACTGCGCTACCCTAAACCCAAAAACACTACCCCCAGAACGACCTCCTACACTACACAAACACCACTGCACTACCCTAAACCCTAAAACACTATCCCCAGCACTACCCTCTACACTACCCAAACACCACTGCACTACCCTAAACCCTAAAACACTGACCCCAGCATGACCCACTACACAAGAACCACTGCACTACCCTAAACCCTAAAACACTACCCAAGCACGACACCCTACACTACATGAACATCACTGCACTTCCCTTAACCCTCAAACACTACCCCCAGCACGACCCCTACACTACCCAAACACCACTGCACTACCCTAAACCCTAAAAACCTACCTTCAGCATGATCCCCTACACTACCCAAATAGCACTGCACTCCCCGAAACCATAAAACACTATCCCCAGCATGACCGCCTACACTACACAAACACCACTGCACTACCCTAAAGTCCAAATCTTTTCCCATCATGTCGCCCTACACTACACAAACAACACTGCACTACCCTAAACCCTAAAACACTACCCCCAGCACGACACCTTACACTACCCGAACACCCCTGCGTTTCCCTAAACCCTAAGACACTTCCACAGCATGACACATTACACTACACAAACACAACTGTACTACCCTAAACCTAAAAACACTACCACCAGTAGCTCCCCCAACACTACACAAACACCACTGCACTAAACCGTAAAACACTACCCCCAACACTACCCAAACACCACTGCACTACCCTAAACCCTAAAACAATGACCCCAGCACGACCCACTACACAAGCACCACTGCACTACCCTAAACCCTAAAACACTACGCAAGCACGACACCCTTCACTACCCAAGCACAACTGCACTACACTAAACCCAAAAACACAACCCCCAGCACGACCACCTACACTACCCAAACACCACTGCACTACCCTAAACCACGACCCCCTATACTACACAAACACCACTGCACTACCCTAAACCCTAAAACACTACTCCAGCACAACCCCCTACACTACACAAACACCACTGCACTACCCTAAACCCTAAAACACTACCCACAGTACGACCCCTTACACTACATGAACACCACTGCACTACCCTAAACCCTCAAACACTACCCCCAGCACGACCCCCTACACTACCCAAACACCAATGCACTACCCTAAACCCTAAAACACTACCCCCAGCATTACCCCCTACACTACACAAACACCACTGCACTACCCTAAACCCTAAAACACTACCCCCTACACTACCCAAACACCACTGCACTACCCTAAACCCTAAAACACTATCCCCAGCACTACCCCCTACACTACACAAACTCCACTGCACTACCCTAAACCCTAAAACACTACCCCCAGCAGTACACCCTTCCCTACCCAAACACCACTGCACTGCCCTAAAACACTACCCCCAGAATGACCCCCTACACTACACAAACACCACGGCACTACCCTAAACCCTAAAACACTACCCCCAGCAGTACCCCCTACACTACCCAAACACCACTGCACTACCCTAAACCCTAAAACACTACCCCCAGCATGACCCCCTACACTACACAAACACCACAGCGCTACCCTAAACCCTAAAACACTACCCCCAGCAGTACCCCCTACACTACCCAAACACAACTGCACTACCCTAAACCCTAAAACACTACCCCAGCATGACCTCATACACTACACAAACACCACTGCACTACCCTACTGCACTACCCTAAACCCTAAAACACTACCCCCAGCACAACCCCCTGTACTACCCAAACAGCACTGCACTCCTCGAAACGATAAGAACACTATCCCCAGCATGACCCCCTACACTACACAAACACCACTGCACTACCCTAAATCCCAAATCTTCCCCCATCATGACACCCTACACTACCCAAATACCACTGCACTACCATAAACCCTAAAACACTACCCCAGCACGACCCCTTACACTACACGAACACCACTACGTTTCCCTAAACCCTAAGACACTTCCCCCAGCATGACACATTACAATACACAAACACAACTGCACTACCCTAAACCCCAAAACACTACCCCCAGAACGACCCCCTACACTACACAAACACCACTGCACTACCCTAAACCCTAAAACACTACCCCCAGCACTATCCCCAACACTACCCAAACACCACTGCACTACCCTAAACCCTAAAACACTGACCCCAGCATGACCCACTACACAAGAATCACTGCACTACCCTAAACCCTAAAACACTACCCAAGCACGACACCCTACACTACATGAACACCACTGCACTTCCGTTAACCCTCAAACACTACCCCCAGCACGACCCCCTACACTACCCAAACACCACTGCACTACCCTAAACCTTTAACACCTACCCCCAGCATGACTCCCTACAATACACAAACACCACTGCACTACCCTAAACCCTAAAACACTACCCCTACACTACCCAAACACCACTGCACTACCCTAAACCCTAAAACACTATCCCCAGCACTACACCCTACACTACACAAACACAGCCTGCACTACCCTAAACCCTAAAACACTACCCCCAGCAGTACCCCCTACACTACCCAAACACAACTGCACTACCCTAAACCCTAAAACATTACCCCCAGCATGACCACCTATACTACACATACACCACAGCACTACCCTAAACCCTAAAACACTACCACCAGCGGTACCCTCTACACTACCCAAACACAACTGCACTACCCTAAACCCTAAAACACTACCCCCAGCATGACCCCATACACTACACAAACACCACTGCACTACCCTACTGCACTACCCTAAACCTTAAAACACTATCCCCAGCACGACCCCCTGCACTACACAAACAGCACTGCACTCCCCGAAACCCTAAAACACTACCCCCAGCACGACCTCCTACACTACCCAAACACCACTGCACTACCCTAAACCACGACCCCCTATACTACACAAACACCACTGCACTACCCTAAACCCTAAAACACTACCCCCAGCACAACCCCCTACACTACACAAACACCACTGCACTACCCTAAACCCTAAAACACTACCCACAGTACGACCCCTTACACTACATGAACACCACTGCACTACCCTAAACCCTCAAACACTACCCCCAGCACGACCCCCTACACTACCCAAACACCAATGCACTACCCTAAACCCTAAAACACTACCCCAAGCATTACCCCCTACACTACACAAACACCACTGCACTACCCTAAACCCTAAAACACTACCCCCTACACTACCCAAACACCACTGCACTACCCTAAACCCTAAAACACTATCCCCAGCACTACCCCCTACACTACACAAACTCCACTGCACTACCCTAAACCCTAAAACACTACCCCCAGCAGTACACCCTTCCCTACCCAAACACCACTGCACTGCCCTAAAACACTACCCCCAGAATGACCCCCTACACTACACAAACACCACGGCACTACCCTAAACCCTAAAACACTACCCCCAGCAGTACCCCCTACACTACCCAAACACCACTGCACTACCCTAAACCCTAAAACACTACCCCCAGCATGACCCCCTACACTACACAAACACCACAGCGCTACCCTAAACCCTAAAACACTACCCCCAGCAGTACCCCTACACTACCCAAACACAACTGCACTACCCTAAACCCTAAAACACTACCCCAGCATGACCTCATACACTACACAAACACCACTGCACTACCCTACTGCACTACCCTAAACCCTAAAACACTACCCCCAGCACAACCCCCTGTACTACCCAAACAGCACTGCACTCCTCGAAACGATAAGAACACTATCCCCAGCATGACCCCCTACACTACACAAACACCACTGCACTACCCTAAATCCCAAATCTTCCCCCATCATGACACCCTACACTACCCAAATACCACTGCACTACCATAAACCCTAAAACACTACCCCCAGCACGACCCCTTACACTACACGAACACCACTACGTTTCCCTAAACCCTAAGACACTTCCCCCAGCATGACACATTACAATACACAAACACAACTGCACTACCCTAAACCCCAAAACACTACCCCCAGAACGACCCCCTACACTACACAAACACCACTGCACTACCCTAAACCCTAAAACACTACCCCCAGCACTATCCCCAACACTACCCAAACACCACTGCACTACCCTAAACCCTAAAACACTGACCCCAGCATGACCCACTACACAAGAATCACTGCACTACCCTAAACCCTAAAACACTACCCAAGCACGACACCCTACACTACATGAACACCACTGCACTTCCGTTAACCCTCAAACACTACCCCCAGCACGACCCCCTACACTACCCAAACACCACTGCACTACCCTAAACCTTTAACACCTACCCCCAGCATGACTCCCTACAATACACAAACACCACTGCACTACCCTAAACCCTAAAACACTACCCCTACACTACCCAAACACCACTGCACTACCCTAAACCCTAAAACACTATCCCCAGCACTACATCCTACACTACACAAACACAGCCTGCACTACCCTAAACCCTAAAACACTACCCCCAGCAGTACCCCCTACACTACCCAAACACAACTGCACTACCCTAAACCCTAAAACATTACCCCCAGCATGACCACCTATACTACACAAACACCACAGCACTACCCTAAACCCTAAAACACTACCACCAGCCGTACCCTCTACACTACCCAAACACAACTGCACTACCCTAAACCCTAAAACACTACCCCCAGCATGACCCCATACACTACACAAACACCACTGCACTACCCTACTGCACTACCCTAAACCTTAAAACACTATCCCCAGCACGACCCCCTGCACTACACAAACAGCACTGCACTCCCCGAAACCCTAAAACACTACCCCCAGCACGACCCCCTACACTACACAAACACCACTGCACTACCCTAAACCCTAAAACACTACCCACAGCAATACCCGCTACACTATCCAAACACCACTGCACTACCCTAAACCCCAAAACACTACCCCCAGCATGACCCACTACACAAACACCACGGCACTACCCTAAACCCTAAAACACTACCCCCAGCAGTACCCCCTACACTACCCAAACACAACTGCAGTACCCTAAAACCCTAAAACACTACCCCCAGCATGACCCCATACACTACACAAACACCACAGCTCTACCCTAAACCCTAAAACACTACCCCCAGCACGACCCCCTGCACTACCCAAACAGCACTATACTCCCCGAAACCCTAAAACACTACCCCCAGCACGACCCCCTACACTACACAAACACCACTGCACTACCCTAAACCCTAAAACACTACCCCCTACACTACACAAAAACCACTGCACTACCCTAAACCATAAAACACTACCCACAACACTAACCCCTACACTACACAAAAAACACTGCACTACCCTAAACCCTAAAACACTACCCCCAGCCTGACCTCATACACTACACAAACACCACTGCACTACCCTACTGCACTACCCTAAACCGTAAAACACTACCCCCAGCACAACCCCCTGTACTACCCAAGCAGCACTGCACTCCTCGAATCGATAAGAACACTATCCCCAGCATGACCCGCTACACTACACAAACACCACTGCACTACCCTAAATCCCAAATCTTCCCCCATCATGACACCCTACACTACCCAAATACCACTGCACTACCATAAACCCTAAAACACTACCCCCAGCACGACCCCTTACACTACCCGAACACCACTACGTTTCCCTAAACCCTAAGACACTTCCCCCAGCATGACACATTACAATACACAAACACAACTGCACTACCCTAAACCCCAAAACACTACCCCCAGAACAACCACCTACACTACACAAACACCACTGCACTACCCTAAACCCTAAAACACTGACCCCAGCATGACCCACTACACAAGAACCACTGCACTACCCTAAATCCTAAAACACTACCCAAGCACGACACCCTACACTACATGAACACCACTGCACTTCCCTTAACCCTCAAACACTACCCCCAGCACGACCCCCTACACTATCCAAACACCACTGCACTACCCTAAACCTTTAAAACCTACCCCCAGCATGACCCCCTACACTACACAAACACCACTGCACTACCCTAAACCCTAAAACACTACCCCCAGCACTACCCCCAACACTACCCAAACACCACTGCACTACCCTAAACCCTAAAACACTGACCCCAGCATGACCCACTACACAAGAACCACTGCACTACCCTAAACCCTAAAACACTACCCAAGCACGATACCCTATACTACATGAACACCACTGCACTTCCCTTAACCCTCAAACACTACCCCCAGCATGACCCCTACACTACCCAAACACCACTGCACTACCCTAAACCCTAAAACACTATCCCCAGCACTACACCCTACACTACACAAAC
This sequence comes from Triturus cristatus, assembly GCF_964204655.1. Lineage (NCBI taxonomy): Eukaryota > Metazoa > Chordata > Amphibia > Caudata > Salamandridae > Triturus > Triturus cristatus. The sequence continues at coordinate 671,631,745 of NC_140579.1, read as the reverse complement.
ACCACTGCACTACCCTAAACCCTAAAACACTACCCCCAGCAGTACACCCTACACTACCCAAACACCACTGCACTACCCTAATCCCTAAAACTTTACCCCCAGCATGACCCCCTACACTACACAAACACCACGGCACTACCCTAAACCCTAAAACACTACCCACAGCGGTACCCCCTACACTACTCAAACACAACTGCACTACCCTAAACCCTAAAACACTACCCCCAGCATTTCCCCATACACTACACAAACACCACTGCACTACCCCACTGCACTACCCTAAACCTTATAACACTACCCCCAGCACGACCTCCTGCACTACACAAACAGCACTGCACTCCCCGAAACCCTAAAACACTACCCCCAGCACGACCCCCTACACTACACAAACACCACTGCACTACCCTAAACCCTAAAACACTACCCCCTACACTACACAAAAACCACTGCACTACCCTAAATCATAAAACACTACCCACAGCACGATCCCTACACTACACAAACACCACTGCACTACCCTAAACCCTAAAACACTACCCCCAGCAGTACCCGCTACACTACACAAACACCACTGCACTACCCTAAACCCTAAAACACTACCCCCAGCATGACCCACTACACAAACACCACGGCACTACCCTAAACCCTAAAACACTACCCCCAGCAGTACCCCTACACTACCCAAACACAACTGCACTACCCTAAACCCTAAAACACTACCCCCAGCATGACCCCCTGCACTGCCCAAACATCACTACACTCCCCGAAACCCTAAAACACTACCCCCAGCACGACCCCCTACACTACACAAACCCCACTGCACTACCCTAAACCCTAAAACACTACCCCCTACACTACACAAAAACCACTGCACTACCCTAAACCATAAAACACTACCCACAGCACGACCCCTACACTACACAAACACCACTGCACTACGGTAAACCCTAAATCACTATCCCAACATTACCCCCTACACTACCCAAACACCACTGCACTACCCTAAACCCTAAAACACTACCCGCAGCACGGCCCCTATACTAAATGAACATCACTCCACTATCCTAAACCCTCAAACACCACCTCCAGCATGACCCACTATACTACAGAAACACCACTGCACTACCCTAAACCCTAAAACACTACCCCACACATGACCCCTTACACTACACAAACACCATTGCACTACCCTAAACCCTAAAACACTACCCCCTACACAACCCAAACACCACTGCACTACCCTAAACCCTAAAACACTATCCCCAGCACTACCCCTACACTACACAAACACCACTGCACTACCCTAGACCCTAAAACACTACCCCCAGCAGTACGCCCTACACTACACAAACACCACTGCACTACCCTACTGCACTACCCTAAACCCTAAGACACTACCCCAGCACAACCCCCTGCACTACACAAACAGCACTGCACTCCCCGAAACACTAAAACACTACCCCCAGCACGACCCCCTACACTACACAAACACCACTGCACTACCCTAAACCCTAAAACACTACCCCCTACACTACACAAAAACCACTGCACTACCCTAAACCATAAAACACTACCCACAGCACGATCCCTACACTACACAAACACCACTGCACTACCCTAAACCCTAAAACACTACCCCCAGCAGTACCCGCTACACTACACAAACACCACTGCACTACCCTAAACCCTAAAACACTACCCCAGCATGACCCACTACACAAACACCACGGCACTACCCTAAACCCTAAAACACTACCCCCAGCAGTACCCCTACACTACCCAAACACAACTGCACTACCCTAAACCCTAAAACACTACCCCCAGCACGACCCCCTGCACAGCCCAAACAGCACTACACTCCCCGAAACCCTAAAACACTACCCCCAGCACGACCCCCTACACTACACAAACCCCACTGCACTACCCTAAACCCTAAAACACTACCCCCTACACTACACAAAAACCACTGCACTACCCTAAACCATAAAACACTACCCACAGCACGACCCCTACACTACACAAACACCACTGCACTACGGTAAACCCTAAATCACTACCCCAACATTACCCCCTACACTACCCAAACACCACTGCACTACCCTAAACCCTAAAACACTACCCGCAGCACGGCCCCCTATACTAAATGAACATCACTCCACTATCCTAAACCCTCAAACACTACCTCCAGCATGACCCCCCACACTACAGAAACACCACTGCACTACCCTAAACCCTAAAACACTACCCCACACATGACCCCCTACACTACACAAACACCATTGCACTACCCTAAACCCTAAAACACTACCCCCTACACAACCCAAACACCACTGCACTACCCTAAACCCTAAAACACTATCCCCAGCACTACCCCTACACTACACAAACACCACTGGACTACCCTAGACCCTAAAACACTACGCCCAGCAGTACGCCCTACACTACCCAAACACAACGGCACTACCCTAAACCCTAAAACACTACCCCCAGCACGACCCCATACACTACACAAACACCACTGCACTACCCTACTGCACTACCCTAAACCCTAAGACACTACCCCCAGCACAACCCCCTGCACTACCCAAACAGCACTGCACTCCCCGAAACCCTAAAACAGTACCCCCAGCACGACCCCCTATACTATACAAACACCACTGCACTACCCTAAACCCTAAAACAATACCCCCTACACTACACAAAAACCACTACACTACCTTAAACCCTAAAACACTACCCGCAGCACGACCCCCTATACTACACAAACACCACTGCACTACCCTAAACCCTAAAACACTACCCCCAACATGACCCCCTACACTACACAAACACCATTGCACTACCCTAAACCCTAAAACACTACCTTCTACACAACCCAAACACCAGTGCACTACCCTAAACCCCAAAACACTATCCCCAGCACTACCCCTACACTACACAAACACCACGGCACTACCCCATACCCTAAAACACTACCCCCAGCAGTACCCGCTACACTACCCAAACACCACTGCACTATCCTAAACCCTAAAACACTATACCCAGCATGACACCCTACACTACACAAACACCACGGCACTACCCTAAACCCTAAAACACTACCCCCAGCATGACCCCATACACTACACAAACACCACTGCACTACCCTACTGCACTACCCTAAACCCTAAAACACTACCCCCAGCATGACCCCCTCCACTACCCAAACAGCATTGCACTCCCCGAAACTATAAAACACTATCCCCAGCATGACCCCCTACACTACACAAACACCACTGCACTACCCTATACCCTAAAACACTACCCCCTACACTGCCCAAACACCACTGCACTACCCTAAACCCTAAAACACTATCCCCAGCACTACACCCTACACAAACACCACTGCACTACCCTAAACCCTCAAACACTACCCCCAGCAGGACCCCCTACACTACCCAAAAACCACTGCAATACCCTAAACCCTAAAAACCTACCCCCAGCATGACCCCCTACACTACACAAACACCACTGCACTACCCTAAACCCTAAAACACTACCCCCTACACTACCCAAACACCACTGCACTACCCTAAAACACTATCCCCAGCACTACACCCTACACTACACAAACACCACTGCACTACCCTAAACCCTAAAACACTACCCCCAGCAGTACCCCCTACACTACCCAAACACCACTGCACTACCCTAAACCCTAAAACACTACCCCCAGCATGACCCCCTACACTACACAATCACCACGGCACTACCCTAAACCCTAAAACACTACCCCCAGCGGTACCCCCTACACTACCCAAACACAACTGCACTACCCTAAACCCTAAAACACTACCCTCAACATGACACCATACACTACACAAACACCACTGCACTACCCTACTGCACTACCCTAAACCCTAAAACACAACCCCAGCATGACCCCCTACACTACACAAACACCACTGTACTACCCTAAACCCTAAAACACAAAACCCAGCACGACCCCCTTCAATACCCAAACACCACTGCACTACCCTAAACCCTAAAACACTACCCCCAACATGACCCCCTACACTACACAAACACCATTGCACTACCCTAAACCCTAAATCACTATCCCCAGCACTACACCCTACACTACACAAACACCACGGCACTACCCTAACCATAAAACACCATCCCCCGCAGTACCCGCTACACTACCCAAACACCACTGCACTACCCTAATCCCTAAAACACTACACCCAGCATGACCCCCTACACTACACAAACACCACGGCACTACCCTGAACTCTAAAACACTACCCCCAGCAGTACGCCCTACACTACCCAAACACAACGGCACTACCCTAAACCCTAAAACACTACCCCCAGCACGACCCCATACACTACACAAACACCACTGCACTACCCCAAACCCTAAAACACTACCCCCTTCACTGCCCAAACACCACTGCACTACCCTAAACCCTAAAACACTATCCCCAGCACTACACCCTATACTACACAAACAACACTGCACTACCCTAAACCCTAAAACACTACCCCCAGCAGTACCCCCTACACTAAACAAACACCACTGCACTACCCTAAACCCTAAAACACTACCCCCAGCATGACCCCCTACACTACACAAACACCACAGCCCTACCCTAAACCCTAAAACACTACCCCCAGCGGTACCCCCTACACTACCCAAACACAACTGCACTACCCTAAACCCTAAAACACTACACCCAGCATGACCCCATACACTACACAAATACCACAGCACTACCCTACTGCACTCCCCGAAACCCTAAAACACTACCCCAGCACAACCCCCTACACTACACAAACACCAATGCACTACCCTAAACACTAAAACACTACCCCCTACACTACACAAAAACCACTGCACTACCCTAAACCATAAAACACTACCCACAGCACGACCCCTACACTACACAAACACCACTGCACTATGGTAAACCCTAAATCACTACCCCAACATTACCCCCTACACTACCCAAACACCACTGCACTACCCTAAACCCTCAAACACCACCCCCAGCATGACCCCCTACACTACACAAACACCATTGCACTACCCTAAACCCTAAAACACTATCCCCAGCAATACCCCCTACACTACACAAACACCACTGCACTACCCTAACCCTAAAACACTACCACCAGCAGTACCCGCTACACTACCCAAACACCACTGCACTACCCTAAACCCTAAAACACTACCCCCAGCATGACCCACTACACAAACACCACGGCACTACCCTAAACCCTAAAACACTACCCCCAACAGTACCCCCTACACTACCCAAACACAACTGCACTACCGTAAACCCTAAAACACTACCCCCAGCATGACCCCATACACTACACAAACACCACTGCACTACCCTAAATCCCAAATCTTCCCCCATCATGACACCCTACACTACCCAAATACCACTGCACTACCATAAACCCTAAAACACAACCCCCAGCACGACCCCTTACACTACCCGAACACCACTGCGTTTCCCTAAACCCTAAGACACTTTCCCCAGCATGACACATTACAATACACAAGCACAACTGCACTACCCTAAACCCAAAAACACTACCCCCAGAAGGACCCCCTATACTACACAAACACCACTGCACTACCCTAAACCCTAAAACACTACCCCCAGCAGAACCCCCAACACTACCCAAACACCACTGCACTACCCTAAACCCTAAAACACTGACTCAAGCATGACCCACTACACAAGAACCACTGCACTACCCTAAACCCTAAAACACTACCCAAGCAGGACACCCTACACTACATGAACACCACTGCACTTCCCTTAACCCTCAAACACTACACCCAGCAGGACCCCCTACACTACCCAAACACCACTGCAATACCCTAAACCCCAAAACCCTACCCCCAGCATGACCCCCTACACTACACAAACACCACTGCACTACCCTAAACCCTAAAACACTACCCCCTACACTACCCAAACACCACTGCACTACCCTAAACCCAAAAACACTATCCCCAGCACTACACCCTACACTACACAAACACCACTGCACTACCCTAAACCCTAAAACACTACCCCCAGCAGTACCCCTACACTACCCAAACACAACTGTACTACCCTAAACCCGAAAACACTACCCCCAGCATGACCCCATACACTACACTAACACAACTGCACTACCCTACTGCACTACCCTAAACCCTAAAACACTACCCCCAGCATGACCCCTTACACTACCCGAACACCACAGCGTTTCACTACACCCTAAGACACTTCCCCCAGCATGACACATTACAATACACAAACACAACTGCACAACCCTAAACCCAAAAACACTACCCAAGCACGACACCCTACACTACCCAAACATAACTGCACTACCCTAAACCCTAAATCACTTCCACCAGTACAACTCCCTACACTACCCAAACACCACTGCACTACTCTAAACCCTAAATCTACTCCCAGCAAAACCCCCTACAATACACAAACACCACTGCACTACCCTAAATCCTAAAACACTACCCCCAGCACGACCCCCTTCACTACACAAACACCACTGCACTGCCTAAAAAACTACCACCAGCACGACCCCTATACTAAACAAACACCACTGCACTACCCTAAACCCTAAATCTACCCTCAGCATGACCCCCTACACTACACAAACACCACTGCACTACCCTAAACCCTAAAACCCCTAACCCCAGCACGACCCCCTACACTACCCAAACACAACTGCACTACCCCAAACCCTAAAACACTACCCCCAGCATGACCCCCTACACTACACAAAGACCAGTGAACTACCCTAAACCATAAAACACTATCCCCAGCATGACCCCTTACACTACACAAACACCACTGCACTACCCTAAATCCCAAATCTTCCCCCATCATGACACCCTACACTACCCAAATACCACTGCACTACCATAAACCCTAAAACACTACCCCCAGCACGACCCCTTACACTACCCGAACACCACTGCGTTTCCCTAAACCCTAAGACACTTTCCCCAGCATGACACATTACAATACACAAACACAACTGCACTACCCTAAACCCAAAAACACTACCCCCAGAACGACCCCCTACACTACACAAACACCACTGCACTACCCTAAACCCTAAAACACTACCCCCAGCACAACCCCCAACACTACCCAAACACCACTGCACTACCCTAAACCCTAAAACACTGACCCCAGCATGACCCACTACACAAGAACCACTGCACTACCCTAAACCCTAAAACACTACCCAAGCACGACACCCTACACTACATGAACACCACTGCACTTCCCTTAACCCTCAAACACTACCCCCAGCAGGACCCCCTACACTCCCCAAACACCACTGCAATACCCTAAACCCAAAAACCCTACCCCCAGCATGACCCCCTAGACTACACAAACACCACTGCACTACCCTAAACCCTAAAACACTACCCCCTACACTACCCAAACACCACTGCACTACCCTAAACCCTAAAACACTATCCCCAGCACTACACCCTACACTACACAAACACCACTGCACTACCCTAAACCCTAAAACACTACCCCCAGCAGTACCCCCTACACTACCCAAACACCACTGCACTACCCTAAACCCTAAAACACTACCCCAGCATGACCCCCTACACTACACAAACACCACGGCACTACCCTAAACCCTAAAACACTACCCCCAGCTGTACCCCCTACACTACCCAAACACAACTGCACTACCCTAAACCCTAAAACACTACCCCCAGCATGACCCCATACACTACACAAACACCACGGCACTACCCTACTGCACTACCCTAAACCCTAAAACACTACCCCCAGCACGACACCCTTCACTACCCAAACAGCACTGCACTCACCGAAACCCTAAAACACTACCCCCAGCACGACCCCCTACACTACACAAACACCACTGCACTACCCTAAACCCTAAAACACTACCCCCTACACTATACAAAAACAACTGCACTACCCTAAACCATAAAACACTACCCACAGCACGACCCCTACACTACACAAACACCACTGCACTACGGTAAACCCTAAATCACTACCCCAACATTACCCCCTACACTACCCAAACACCACTGCACTACCCTAAACCCTAAAACACTACCCGCAGCACGGCCCCCTATACTACATGAACATCACTGCACTATCCTAAACCCTCAAACACCACCTCCAGCATGACCCCCTACACTACAGAAACACCACTGCACTACCCTAAACCCTAAAACACTACCCCCAACATGACCCCCTACACTACACAAACACCATTGCACTACCCTAAACCCTAAAACACTACCCCCTACACAACCCAAACACCACTGCACTACCCTAAAACCTAAAATACTATCCCCAGCACTACCCCTACACTACACAAACACCACTGCACTACCCTAAACCCTAAAACACTGACCCTAGCACGACCCACTACACAAGAACCACTGCACTACCCAAACCCTAAAAAACTACCCAAGCCCGACAACCTACACTACCCAAACATAACTGCACTACCCTAAACCCTAAATCACTGCCACCGCCACAACTCCCTACACTACCCAAACACCACTGCACTACTCTAAACCCTAAATCTACCCCCAGCACAACCCCCTACAATACACAAACACCACGGCACTACCCTAAATCCTAGAACACTACCCCCAGCACGACCCCCTTCACTACACATACACCACTGCACTGCCTAAACACTACCCCCAGCATGACCCCCTACACTAAACAAACACCACTGTACTACCCGAAACACTAAATCTACCCTCAGCATGACCCCCTACACTACACAAACACCACTGTACTACCCTAAACCCTAAAACACTATACCCAGCACTACTCCAAACACTTCCCAAACACCACTGCACTAAACATTAAAACACTGACCCCAGCACGACCCACTACACAAGCACCACTGCACTACCCTAAACCCTAAAACACTACCCAAGCATGACACCCTTCACTACCCAAGCACAACTGCACTACACTAAACCCAAAAACACTACCCCCAGCACGCCCCTACACTACACAAACACAACTGCACTGCCCTAAACCCTAAAAACCAACCCCCAGCATGACCCCCTACACTACACAAACACCACTGCACTACCCTAAACCCTAGAGTACTACCCCCTACACTACCCAAACACCACTGCACTACCCTAAACCCTAAAACACTACCCCCAGCATGACCCCCTACTCTAAACAAACTCCACGGCACTACCCTAAACCCTAAAACACTACCCCCAGCGGTACCCCCTACACTACCCAAACACAACTGCACTACCCTAAACCCTAAAACACTACCCCCAGCATGACCCCATATACTACACAAACACCACTGCACTACCCTAAACCCTAAAACACTACCCCCATCACGACCCCCTGCAATACCCAAACAGCACTGCACTCCCCGAAACCCTAAAACACTACCCCCAGCACGACCCCCTACACTACACAAACACCACTGCACTACCCTAAACCCTAAAACACTACCCCCTACCCTACACAAAAACCACTGCACTATCCTAAACCCTAAAACACTACCCACAGCACAACCCCCTACACTACACAAACACCACTGCACTACCGTAAACTCTAAATCACTACCCCAACATTACCCCTACACTACCCAAACACCACTGCACTACCCTAAACCCTAAAACACTACCCGCAGCACGACCCCCTACACTACACAAACACCACTGCACTACCCTAAACCCTCAAACACTACCCCCAGTACAACCCCCTACACTACCCAAACACCACTGCACTACCCTAAACCCTAAAACACTACCCCCAGCACGACCCCCTACACTACACAAACACCACTGGACTTCCCTGAACCCTAAAACACTACCCCCTACACTACCCAAACAACACTGCACTGCCCTAAACCATAAAACACTATCCCCAGCATGACCCCCTACACTACACAAACACCACGGCACTAACCTAAACTCTCAACCACTACCCGCTAAACTACACAAACACCACTGCACTACCCTAAACCCTAACACACTACCCACAGCTCGACCCCCCACACTACATGAACACCACTGCACTACCCTAAACCCTCAAACACTACCCCCGTACGACCCCCTACACTACCCAAACACCACTGCACTACCCTAAACCCTAAAACACTACCCCCAGCATGACCCCCTACACTACACAAACACCACTGCACTACCCTAAACCCTAAAACACTATCCCCAGAAATACCCCCTACACTACACAAACACCACTGCACTACCCTAAACCCTAAAACACTACCACCAGCAGTACCCCCTATACTACCCAAACACCACTGTACTACCCTAAACCCTAAAACACTTCCCCCAGGATGACCCCCTACACTCCACAAGCACCACGGCACTACCCTAAACTCTAAAACACTACCCCCAGCAGTACACCCTACACTACCCAAACACAACTTCACTACCCTAAACCTTAAAACACTACCCCCGGCACGACCCCATACACTACACAAACACCACTGCACTACCCTACTGCACTACCCTAAACCCTAAAACACTACCCCAGCACGAACCCTGCGCTACCCAAACAGCATTGCACTTCCCGAAACCATAAAACTCTATCCCAGCATGACCCCTACACTACCCAAACACCACTGCACTACCCTAAACCCTAAAACACTGACCCCAGCATGACCCACTACACAAGAACCACTGCACTACCCTTAACCCTAAAACACTACCCAAACACGACACCCTACACTACATGAGCACCACTGCACTTCCCTTAACTCTCAAACACTACCCCCAGCACGACCCCCTACACTACCCAAACACCACTGCACTACCCTAAACCTTTAAAACCTACCTCCAGCATGACCCCCTACACTACACAAACACCACTGCACTACCCTAAACCCTAAAACACTACCCCCTACACTACCCAAACACCACTGCACTACCCTAAACCCTAAAACACTATCCCCACCACTACACCCTACACTACACAAACACTACTGCACTACCCTAAACGCTAAAACATTACCCCCAGCATGACCCCCTACACTACACAAACACCACAGCACTACCCTAAACCCTAAAACACTACCCCCAGCATGACCCCCTACACTATACAAACACCACGGCACTACCCTAAACCCTAAAACACTACCCCCAGCGGTACCCCCTACACTACCCAAACACAACTGTACTACCCTAAACCCTAAAACACTACCCCCAGCATGACCCCATACACTACACAAACACCACTGCACTACCCTACTGCACTACCCTAAACCTTAAAACACTACCCCTAGCACGACCCCCTGCACTACACAAACAGCACTGCACACCCCGAAACCCTAAAACACTACCCCCAGCACGACCCCCTACACTACACAAACACCACTGCACTACCCTAAACCCTAAAACACTACCCCCTACACTACACAAAAAGTACTGCACTACCCTAAACCATAAAACACTACCCACAGCATGACCCCTACACTACACAAACACCACTGCACTACGGTAAACCCTAAATCACTACCCCAACATTACCCCCTACACTACCCAAACACCACTGCACTACCCTAAACCCTAAAACACTACCCGCAGCACGACCCCCTATACTACATGAACATCACTGCACTACCCTAAACCCTCGAGCACCACCCCCAGCATGACCCCCTATACTACACAAACACTACTGCACTACCCTAAACCCTAAAACATTACCCCCAGCATGACCCCCTGCACTACACAAACACCATTGCACTACCCTAAACCCTAAAACACTACCCCCTACACAACCCAACACCACCTCACTACCCTAAACCCTAAAACACTAGCCCCAGCACTACCCCCTACACTACACAAACACCACTGCACTACCCTAAACCCTAAAACACTACCCCCAGCAGTACCCGCTACACTACCCAAACACCACTGCACTACCCTAAACCCTAAAACACTACCCCCAGCATGACCCACTACACAAACACCACGGCACTACCCTAAACCCTAAAACACTACCCCCAGCAGTATCCCCTACACTACCCAAACACAACTGCACTACCCTAAAACCTAAAACACTACACCCAGCATGACCCCATACACTACACAAACACCACTGCACCACCCTACTGCACTACCCTAAACCCTAAAACAGTACCCCCAGCACGACCCCCTACACTACACAAACACCACTGCACTACCCTAAATCCCAAATCTTCCCCCATCATGACACCCTACACTACCCAAATACCACTGCACTACCCTAAACCCTAAAACACTGACCCCAGTATGACCCACTACACAAGAACCACTGCACTACCCTAAACCCTAAAACACTACCCAAGCATGACACCCTACACTACATGAACACCACTGCACTGTCCTTTACCCTCAAACACTACCCCCAGCAGGACCCCCTACACTACCCAAACACCACTGCAATACCCTAAACCCTAAAAACCTACCCCCAGCATGACCCCCTACACGACACAAACACCACTGCACTCCCCGCAACCCTAAAACACTACCCCCAGCACGACCCCCTACACTACACAAACACAACTGCACTACCCTAAACCCTAAAACACTACCCCCTACACTACACAAAAACCACTGCACTACCCTAAACCATAAATCACTACCCACAGCACGACCCCTACACTACACAAACACCACTGCACTACGGTAAAATCTAAATCACTACCCCAACATTACCCCCTACACTACCCAAACACCACTGCACTACCCTAAACCCTAAAACACTATCCGCAGCACGACCCTCTATACTACATGAACATCACTGCACTACCCTAAACCCTCAAACACCACCCCCAGCATGACCCCCTACACTATACAAACACTACTGCACTACCCTAAACCCTAAAGACTACCCTCAGCATGACCCCCTACACTACACAAACACCATTGCACTACCATAAACCCTAAAAGACTACCCCCTACACAACCCATACACTACCCAAACACAACTGCACTATTTTAAACCCTAAAACACTACCCTCAGCATGACCCCATACACTACACAAAAACCACTGCACTACCCTAAACCCTAAAACACTAACCCCAGCACTACCCCAAACACTTCCCAAACACCACTGCACTACCCGAAACCCTAAAACACTGACCCCAGCACAACCCACTACACAAGCACCACTGCACTACCCTAAACCCTAAAACACTACCCACAAACGACCCCCTTCACTACCCAAAGACCACTGTACTACCCTAAACCCTAAAACACTAATGAGGCATGACGCCCTACACTACCCAAACACCACTGCACTACCCTAAACCCTAAAACACTACACGCAGCATGACCCCCTACACTACCCAAAGACCACTGCACTACCCTAAACCCTAAAACACTACCCCCAAACGACCCCCTACACTACCCAAAGACCACTGTACTACCCTAAACCATAAAACACGACCCCCTACACTACACAAACACCACTGCAGTATCCTAAACCCTAAAACACTACCCCCAGCACAACCCCCTACAATAACCAAAGACCACTGCACTACCCTAACCCCTAAAACACTACCAAGGCATGACCCCCTACACTACCCAAACCACCTGCACAAGCCTAAACCCTAAAACACTACCACCAGCACAACCCCCTACACTACTTAAAGACCACTGCACTACCCTAAACCCTAAAACACTCCCCCCAGCACGACCCCCTACACAACCCAAACACCACTGCACTACCCTAAACCCTAAAACACTCCCCCAGCACGACCCCCTACACTACCCAAACACCATTGCACTAACAAACCCTAAAACACTACGCCAAGCATGATCCCCTACTCTACCCAAAGACCACTGTACTACCCTAACCCCTAAAACACGACCCCTACACTACACAAACACCACTGCAGTATCCTAAACCCTAACACACTACCCCCAGCAGTACCCCTCACACTGCCCGAACACCACTGCACTGCCCTAAACACTAAAACACTACTCCCAGCAGTACCCCCTACATTGCCCGAACACCACTGCACTGCCATAAACCCTAAAACACCACTCCCTGCACGACCCCCTACACTGCCCAAACACCACTGAACTGCCCTAAGCCCTAAAACACCACCACCCTGCATGAACCCCTACACTGCCCGAACACCACTGTACTGCCCTAAATCCTAACACACCACCCCCCTGCACAACCCCCTACACTGCCCGAACACCACTGCACTTCCCTAAAACCTAAAACACTACCCCAGCATGATCCCCTACACTACACAAACACCACTGCATACCCTAAACCCTAAATCTACCTCAAGCACGACCCCCTACACAACACAAACACCACTGCACCACCCTAAACCCTAAACCACTACCCCAGCACGACCCCCTACACTACCCAAACACCACTGCACTGCCCAAAACTCTAAAACACTACCCCAGCACCACTCCCTATACTACACAAACACCACTGCACTACCCTAAACCCTAAAAAACTACCCCCAGCACGACCCGAACACGACTGCTCTAACCAAAACTCTAAAACACTACCCCAGCACGACCCCCTACACTAACCAAATACCACAGCACTACCATAAACCCTAAAACACTACCCCCAACACGACCCACTACACTACCCGAACACCACTGCACCACCCTAAACCCTAAAACACTACCCCCAGCACGACCCCCTACACTACCCAAACACCACTGCACTACCCTAAACCCTAAAACACTACCCTCATCACGACCCCCTACACTACCCAAACACCACTGCACTACCCTAAACCCTAACCCTACCCCCAGCACGACCCCATACACTACACGAACACCACTGCAGTACCCTAAACCCTACAACACTCTCAGCACGACTCCCTACACTACCCTAACACCACTGTACTACCCTAAACCCTGAAACACTACCCACAGCACAACTACCTACACTACACAAACACCACTGCACTGCCCTAAACCCTAAAACACTACCCCCAGCACGACCCCCTACACTAGATAAACACCACTGCACTGCCCTAAACCCTAAAACACTACCCCCAGCACTACCCCCTACACTACCCAAACATCACTGCACAACCCTAAACAGTAAAACACTACCCCAGCACGATCCGCTACACTACACAAACACCAATGCACTACCCTAAACCCTAAAACACTACCACCAGCACGACCCCCTACACTAGCCAAACACCACTGCACTACCCTAAACCCTAAAACACGACCCCCTACACTACACAAACACCACTGAACTACCCTAAACCCTAAAACACTACCCCCAGCATGACCCCCTACACTAAACAAGCACCACTGCACTACCCTAAGCCCTAAAACACTACCCCCTACAATACCCAAAAACCACTGCACTACCCTAAAACACTACCCCCAGAAGTACCCCTCAAACTACCCAAACACCACTGCACTACCCTAAACCGTGAAACACTACCCCCAGCAGTACCCCCTACACTACCCAAACACCACATAACTACCCTAAACCCTAAAACACTACCTCCAGCAGTACCCCCTACACTACCCAACCACGACTGCACTACCCTAAACCCTAAACTACTACCTGCAGCAGTACCCCCTACACTACCCAACCACCAATGCACTACCCTAAACCCTAAATCTACCTCCAGCACTCCCCCTACACTACAGAAACACCACTGCACTACCCTAAACCCTAAATCTACCCTCAGCACGACCCCCTACACTACCCAAACATAACTGCAGTACCCTAAACCCTAAAACACTTCCCCCAGCACGACCCGCTACACTACCCAAACACCACTGCACTACCCTAAACCCTAAAACACTGAGGCATGACCCCCTACACTACCCAAACACCACTGCACTACCCTAAACCCTAAAACACTACCCGCAGCACGACCCCCTACACTACTCAAAGACCACTGCACCTCCCTAAACCCTAAAACACTACCCCCAAACGACCCCTACACTACCGAAAGACCACTGTACTACCCCAAACCCTAAAACACGACCCCCTACACTACACAAACACCACTGCAGTATTCTAAACCCTAAAACACTACCCCCAGCACAACCCCCTACAATACCTAAACACCCTTGCACTACCCTAAACCCTAAAACACTACCAAGGCATGACCCCCTACTCTACCCAAACCACCTGTACAAGCCTAAACCCTAAAACAGCACAACCCCCTACACTACTCAAAGACCACTGCACTACCCTAAACCCTAAAACACTAACCCCAGCACAACCCCCTACACTACCCAAACACCACTACACTAACATAAACCCTAAAACACTACCCCAAGCATGATCCCCTACTCTACCCAAAGACCACTGTACTACCCTAAACCCTAAAACACGACAACTACACTACACAAACACCACTGCAGAATCCTAAACCCTAACACACTACCCCCAGCACGATCCCTACACTACACAAACGCCACTGCACTACCATAAACCCTAAAACACTATCCCGACACTACACAAACACGACTGCACTACCCCTAAACCCTAAAACACTACCCCCAGCAGTACCACTCACACTGCCCAAACACCACTGCACTGCACTAAACCCTAAAACCCTACTCCCAGCAGTACCTCCTACATTGCCCGAACACCACTGCACTGCCATAAACCTTAAAACACCACTCCCTGCACGACCCCCTATACTGCCCAAACACCACTGCACTGCCCTAAACCCTAAAACACCAGCCCCCTGCATGAACCCCTACACTACCGAAACACCACTCTACTACCCTAAACCTTAAATCAACCCTCAGCACGACCCCCTACACTACTCAAAAACCACTGCAGTACCCTAAACCCTAAATCTATCCCCAGCCCGACCCCCTACACTACTCAAACACCACTGCACTATCCTAAACCCTAAAACACTACCCCCAGCTTGACCCCCTACACTACCCGAACACCACTGCACTACCCTGAACCCTAAAACACTACCCCAGCACGATCCCCTACACTACACAAACACCACTGCACTACCCTAAACCCTAAATCTACCTAAAGCATGACCCCCTACACAACACAAACACCACTGCACTACCCTAAACCCTAAACCACTACCCCCAGCACGAACCCCTACACTACCCAAACACCACTGCATTGCACTAAACACTATCCCCAGCACTAGCCCCTACACTACCCAAACACCACTGCAATACCCTAAACCCTAAAACACTCCCCCAGCACGACTCCCTACACTCCCCAAACACCACTGCACTACCCTAAACCCTAAATCTACTGCCAGCACGACCCCCTACACTACCGAAACACCACTGCACTACCCTAAACCCTAAATCTACCCTTAGCACGACCCCCTACACTACTCAAAAACCACTGCAGTACCCTAAACCCTAAATCTACCCCCAGTCCGACCCCCTACACTAATCAAACACCACTGCACTATCCTAAACCCTAAACCACTATCCCCAGCATGACCCCCTACACTACCCAAACACCACTGCACTGCCCTAAACACTACCCCCAGCACGACACCCTACACTACCCAGACACAACTCCAATACCCTAAACCCAAAAACACTCCCCAGCACCACTCCCTACACTACCCAAACACCACTGCACTACCCTAAACCCTAAAACTCTACACCCAGCAAGACCCCCTACACCACCCAAACACCACTGCACTACCCTAAACCCTACTCTCAGCACGACCCCCTAAACTACCCTAACACCACTGCACTACCCTAAACCCTAAAACACTACCTACAGCACGACCACCTACACTACCAAAACACCACTGCACTACCCTAAGCCCTAAAACACTACCCCAGCACAACCCCCTAATCTACCTAAACACCACTGCACTGCCCTAAACCCTAAAACACTTCCCCCAGCACGACCCCCTACACTGGATGAACACCACTGCACTGCCCTAAACCTTAAAACACTACCCCAGCACGACCCCCTACACGACCCAAACACCAGTGCACTACCCTAAACCCTAAAACACTATCCCCAGCATGACCCGCTACACTACACAAACACCAATGCACTACCCTAAACCTTAAAACACTACCCCCAGCACGACCCCCTACACTACCCAAACAGCACTGCACTACCCTGAACCCTAAAACACTAATGAGGCATGACCCCCTACACTACCCAAACACCACTTACTACCCTAAACCCTAAAACACTACCCGCAGCACTACCCCCTACACTACCCAAAGACCACTGCACTACCCTAAACCCTAAAACACTACCCCCAAACGACCCCCTTCACTACCCAAAGACCACTGTACTACCCTAAACCCTAAAACACTAATGAGGCATGACGCCCTACACTACCCAAACACCACTGCACTACCCTAAACCCTAAAACACTACCCGCAGCATGACCCCCTACACTACCCAAAGACCACTGCACTACCCTAAACCCTAAAACACTACCCCCAAACGACCCCCTACACTACCCAAAGACCACTGTACTACCCTAAACCATAAAACACGACCCCCTACACTACACAAACACCACTGCAGTATCCTAAACCCTAAAACACTACCCCCAGCACAACCCCCTACAATAACCAAACACCACTGCACTACCCTAACCCCTAAAACACTACCAAGGCATGACCCCCTACACTACCCAAACCACCTGCGCAAGCCTAAACCCTAAAACACTACCACCAGCACAACCCCCTACACTACTCAAAGACCACTGCACTACCCTAAACCCTAAAACACTCCCCCCAGCACGACCCCCTACACAACCCAAACACCACTGCACTACCCTAAACCCTAAAACACTCCCCCAGCACGACCCCCTACACTACCCAAACACCATTGCACTAACAAACCCTAAAACACTACGCCAAGCATGATCCCCTACTCTACCCAAAGACCACTGTACTACCCTTACCCCTAAAACACGACCCCTACACTACACAAACACCACTGCAGTATCCTAAACCCTAACACACTACCCCCAGCAGTACCCCTCACACTGCCCGAACACCACTGCACTGCCCTAAACACTAAAACACTACTCCCAGCAGTACCCCCTACATTGCCCGAACACCACTGCACTGCCATAAACCCTAAAACACCACTCCCTGCACGACCCCCTACACTGCCCAAACACCACTGCACTGCCCTAAGCCCTAAAACACCACCCCCCTGCACAACCCCCTACACTGCCCGAACACCACTGCACTACCCTAAAACCTAAAACACTACCCCAGCACGATCCCCTACACTACACAAACACCACTGCATACCCTAAACCCTAAATCTACCTCAAGCACGACCCCTACACAACACAAACACCACTGCACCACCCTAAACCCTAAACCACTACCCCAGCACGACCCCCTACACTACCCAAACACCACTGCACTGCCGAAAACTCTAAAACACTACCCCAGCATGACCCCCTACACTACACAAACACCACTGCACTACCCTAAACCCTAAAACACTCCCCCAGCACCACTCCCTATACTACACAAACACCACTGCACTACCCTAAACCCTAAAAAACTACCCCCAGCACGACCCGAACACGACTGCTCTAACCAAAACTCTAAAACACTACCCCAGCACGACCCCCTACACTAACCAAATACCACAGCACTACCATAAACCCTAAAACACTACCCCCAACACGACCCCCTACACTACCCGAACACCACTGCACTACCCTAAACCCTAAAACACTACCCCCAGCACGACCCCCTACACTACCCAAACACCACTGCACTACCCTAAACCCTAAAACACTACCCTCAGCACGACACCCTACACTACCCAAACACCACTGCACTACCCTAAACCCTAACCCTACCCCCAGCACGACCCCATACACTACACGAACACCACTGCAGTACCCTAAACCCTACAACACTCTCAGCACGACTCCCTACACTACCCTAACACCACTGTACTAACCTAAACCCTGAAACACTACCCACAGCACAACTACCTACACTACACAAACACCACTGCACTGCCCTAAACCCTAAAACACTACCCCCAGCACGACCCCCTACACTAGATAAACACCACTGCACTGCCCTAAACCCTAAAACACTACCCCCAGCACTACCCCCTACACTACCCAAACATCACTGCACAACCCTAAACAGTAAAACACTACCCCAGCATGATCCGCTACACTACACAAACACCAATGCACTACCCTAAACCCTAAAACACTACCACCAGCACGACCCCCTACACTAGCCAAACACCACTGCACTACCCTAAACCCTAAAACATGACCCCCTACACTACACAAACACCACTGAACTACCCTAAACCCTAAAACACTACCCCCAGCATGACCCCCTACACTACACAAGCACCACTGCACTACCCTAAACCCTAAAACACTACCCCCTACAATACCCAAAAACCACTGCACTACCCTAAACCCTAAAACACTACCCCCAGAAGTACCCCTCAAACTACCCAAACACCACTGCACTACCCTAAACCGTGAAACACTACCCCCAGCAGTACCCCCTACACTACCCAAACACCACTGCACTACCCTAAACCCTAAAACACTACCTCCAGCAGTACCCCCTACACTACCCAACCACGACTGCACTACCCTAAACCCTAAACTACTACCTGCAGCAGTACCCCCTACACTACCCAACCACCAATGCACTACCCTAAACCCTAAATCTACCTCCAGCACTCCCCCTACACTACCGAAACACCACTGCACTACCCTAAACCCTAAATCTACCCTTAGCATGACCCCCTACACTACTCAAAAACCACTGCAGTACCCTAAACCCTAAACCACTATCCCCAGCACGACCCCCTACACTACCCAAACACCACTGCACTGCCCTAAACACTACTCCCAAACGACCCCCTACACTACCCAAAGACCACTGTACTACCCTAAACCCTAAAACACTACCCCCTACACTATACAAACACCACTGCAGTATCCTAAACCCTTAAACACTACCCCTAGCACATCCCCCTACAATACCCAAACACCACTGCACTACCCTAAACCCTAAAACACTACCAAGGCATGACCCCCTACACTACCCAAACCACCTGCACAAGCCTAAACCCTAAAACACTACCACCAGCACAACCCCCTACACTACTCAAAGACCACTGCACTACCCTAAACCCTAAAACACTCCCCCCAGCACGACCCCCTACACTACCCAAAGACCACTGTACTACCCTAAACCCTAAAACACGACCCCTACACTACACAAACACCACTGCAGTATCCTAAACCCTAACACACTACGCCCAGCAGTACCCCTCACACTGCACGAACACCACTGCACTGCCCTAAACCCTAAAACACTACTCCCAGCAGTACCCCCTACATTGCCCGAACACCACTGCACTGCCATAAACCCTAAAACACCACTCCCTGCATGACCCCCTACACTTCCCAAACACCACTGCACTGCCCTAAGCCCTAAAACACCACCCCCCAGCATGAACCCCTACACTGCCCGAACACCACTGCACTGCCCTAAATCCTAAAACACCACCCCCCTGCACGACCCCCTACACTGCCCGAACACCACTGCACTACCCTAAACCCTAAAACACTACCCCAGCACGATCCCCTACACTACACAAACACCACTGCACTACACTAAACCCTAAATCTACCTCAAGCACGACCCCCTACACAACACAAACACCACTGCACTACCCTAAACCCTAAACCACTACCCCCAGCACGACCCCCTACACTACCCAAACACCACTGCACTGCCCTAAACACTACCCCCAGCACGACACCCTACACTACCCTAACATCACTGCAATACCCTAAACCCTAAAACATTCCCACCAGCATGACTCCCTACACTTCCCAAACACCACTGAACTACCCTAAACCTCTAAATCTACCCCCAGCACGACCCACTACACTACCGAAACACCACTGCACTACCCTAAACCGTTAATCTACCCTCAGCATGACCCCCTACACTACATAAAAACCACTGCAGTAGCCTAAACCCTAAATCTATCCCCAGCCCGACCCCCTTACACTACTCAAACACCACTGCACTATCCTAAACCACTACCCCAGCACGACCCCCTACACTACCCAAACACCACTGCACTGCCCTAAACACTACCCCCAGCACGACACCCTACACTACCCAAACACAACTCCAATACCCTAAACCCTAAAACACTCCCCAGCACCACTCCCTACACTACCCAAACACCACTGCACTACCCTAAACCCTAAAACACTACCCCCAGAATGACCCCTACACTACACAAACACCACTGCACTACCCTAAACCCTAAGACACTTTCCCCTATACTACACAATGTAAATGTAAATGTAAATGTGCAGGAATTTATATAGCGCAAATCACCAAGCGGTCTCTAAGCGCTTGCTTAGGGAACCCGTCCTGGTATTCCCCTGTGAGATAACCCGGCAGGGCATCCGCAAGGTGAAAGCCAGGCATCCCGCCGCGAGGGGCCCATGTGGAGATTAAGCAAGCTATTGCCCAGAGTCGCAGAGTGTGAACCCATGAGTCGAGTATGCACTGGAGCGAGAATTATCGAGTCCATGGACATTTATGGACTCAAGACCCAGCCCAGCTGGGAATTGAACCCTGGTCCCGGGCTGACCTCTGCTTCCAGGTCTGCCTCCTCTAACCAGTGAGCCACACTTCTCCCCACTGCACCACCCTAAACCCTAAAACACAACCCCCAGCATGACCCCCTACACTACCCGAACACCACTGCTCTACCCAAAACTCTAAAACACTACCCCAGCACGACCCCCTACACTACACAAACACCACTGCACTACCCTAAACCCTAACACACTCCCCCAGCACCACTCCCTATACTACACAAACACCACTGCACTACCCTAAACCCTAAAAAACGACCCCAGCACGACCCTATACACTACCCAAACACCACTGCTCTAACCAAAACTCTAAAACACTACCCCAGCACGACCCCCTACACTAACCAAATACCACAGCACTACCATAAACCCTAAAACACTACCCCCAACACGACCCCCTACACTACCCGAACACCACTGCACTACCCTAAACCCTAAAACAGTACCCCCAGCACGACCCCCTACACTACCCAAACACCACTGCACTACCCTAAACCCTAACCCTACCCCCAGCATGACCCCATACACTACACAAACACCACTGCACCACCCTAAACCCTACAACACTCCCAGCACGACTCCCTACACTACCCTAACACCACTGTACTACCCTAAACCCTGAAACACTACCCACAGCACAACTCCCTACACTACACAAACACCACTGCACTGCCCTAAACCCTAAAACACTACCCCCAGCACGACCCCCTTCACTAGATAAACCCCACTGCACTGTACTAAACCCTAAAACACTACCCCCAGCACGACCCCCTACACTACCCAAACATCACTGCACAACCCTAAACCCTAAAACACTACCCCAGCACGATCCGCTACACTACACAAAAGCCAATGCACTACCCTAAACCCTAAAACACTACCCCCAGCACGACCCCCTACACTAGCCAAACACCACTGCACTACCCTAAACCCTAAAACACGACCCCCTACACTACACAAACACGACTGAACTACCCTAAACCCTAAAACACTACCCCCTACAATACCCAAAAACCACTGCACTACCCTAAACCCTAAAACCCTACCCCCAGAAGCACCCCTCAAACTACCCAAACACCACTACACTACCCTAAACCGTGAAACACTACCCCCAGCAGTACCCCCTACACTACCCAAACACCACTGCACTACCCTAAACCCTAAAACACTACCTCCAGCAGTACCCCCTACACTACCCAACCACCACTGCATTACCCTAAACCCTAAACTACTACCCCCAGCACGACCCTCTACACTACCCAAACACCACTGCACTGCCTTAAACCCTAAAACACTACCCCAGCACGACCCCCTATATTACCAAAACACCACTGCACTACACTAAACCCTAAAATACTCCCCCAGCATGACTCCCTAAACTACCCAAACACCACTGCACTACCCTAAACCCTAAATCTACCCCCAGCACGGCCCTCTATACTACCCAAACACCACTGCACTACCCTAAAGCCTAAATCAACCCTCAGCACAACCCCCTACACTACTCAAACACCACTGCAGTACCCTAAACCCTAAAACACTACCCCCAGCATGACCCCCTACACTACCCAAACACCACTGCACTACCCTAAACCCTAAAATACTACCCCAGCACGACCCCCTACACTACCCAAACACCGCTGCACTACCCTAAACCCTAAAACACTACCCCCAACAGTACCCCCTACAATACCCAAATACCACTGCATTACCCTAAACCCTAAACCACTACCCCCAGCATGACCCCCTACACTACCCAAACACCACTGCACTGCCCCACACCCTAAAGCACTACCCCCAGCATGACCCACTACACTACCCAAACACCACTGTACTACCCTAAACCCTAAAACACTCCCACCAGCATGACTCCCTATACTACCCAAACAACACTGCACTACCCTAAACCCTAAATCTACCCCCAGCATGACCCCCTACACTACCCAAACACCACTGCACTACTCTAAACCCTAAATCTACCCTCAGCACGACCCCCTACACTACTCAAAAACCACTGAACTACCCTAAACCCTAAGACACTACCCCAGCACGACCCCCTACACACAACAAAAGCCAATGCACTACCCTAAACCCTAAAACACTACACCCAGCACGACCCCCTACACTAGCCAAACACCACTGCACTACCCTAAACCCTAAAACACGACCCCCTACACTACACAAACACGACTGAACTACCCTAAACCCTAAAACACTACCCCCAGCCTGACCCCCTACACAACACAAACACCACTGCACTACCCTAAACCCTAAAACACTACCCCCTACAATACCCAAAAACCACTGCACTACCCTAAACCCTAAAACCCTACCCCCAGAAGCACCCCTCAAACTACCCAAACACCACTACACTACCCTAAACCGTGAAACACTACCCCCAGCAGTACCCCCTACACTACCCAAACACCACTGCACTACCCTAAACCCTAAAACACTACCTCCAGCAGTACCCCCTACACTACCCAACCACCACTGCATTACCCTAAACCCTAAACTACTACCCCCAGCACGACCCTCTACACTACCCAAACACCACTGCACTGCCTTAAACCCTAAAACACTACCCCAGCACGACCCCCTATATTACCAAAACACCACTGCACTACACTAAACCCTAAAATACTCCCCCAGCATGACTCCCTAAACTACCCAAACACCACTGCACTACCCTAAACCCTAAATCTACCCCCAGCACGGCCCTCTATACTACCCAAACACCACTGCACTACCCTAAAGCCTAAATCAACCCTCAGCACAACCCCCTACACTACCCAAACACCACTGCAGTACCCTAAACCCTAAAACACTACCCCCAGCATGACCCCCTACACTACCCAAACACCACTGCACTACCCTAAACCCTAAAATACTACCCCAGCACGACCCCCTACACTACCCAAACACCGCTGCACTACCCTAAACCCTAAAACACTACCCCCAACAGTACCCCCTACAATACCCAAATACCACTGCATTACCCTAAACCCTAAACCACTACCCCCAGCATGACCCCCTACACTACCCAAACACCACTGCACTGCCCCACACCCTAAAGCACTACCCCCAGCATGACCCACTACACTACCCAAACACCACTGTACTACCCTAAACCCTAAAACACTCCCACCAGCATGACTCCCTATACTACCCAAACAACACTGCACTACCCTAAACCCTAAATCTACCCCCAGCATGACCCCCTACACTACCCAAACACCACTGCACTACTCTAAACCCTAAATCTACCCTCAGCACGACCCCCTACACTACTCAAAAACCACTGAACTACCCTAAACCCTAAGACACTACCCCAGCACGACCCCCTACACTACACAAACACCACTGCACTGCCCTAAACCCTAAAACACTACCCCAGCACGATCCCAATCACTACACAAACACCACTGCACTACCCTACACCCTAAATCTACCTCAAGCACGACCCACTACACAACACAAACACCACTGCACCACCCTAAACCCTAAACGACTACCCCCAGCACGACCCCCTACACTACCCAAACACCACTGCACTGCCCTAAACACGACCCCCAGCACGACACCCTACACTACAGAAACACCACTGCACTACCCTAAACCCTAAAACACTCCCCCCAGCACGACTCCCTACACTCCCGAAACACGACTGCACTACCCTAAACCCTAAATCTACCCCCAGCACGACCCCCTACACTACCGAAACACCACTGTACTACCCTAAACCCTAAATCTACCCTCAGCACGACCCCCTACACTACTCAAAAACCACTGCAGTACCCTAAGCCCTAAATCTACACCCAGCCCGACCCCCTACACTACTCAAACACCACTGCACTACCCTAAACCCTAAACCACTACCCCAGCACGACCCCCTACACTACCCAAAGACCACTGCACTGCACTAAACACTACCCCCAGCACGACACCCTACACTACCCAAACACCACTGCAATACCCTAAACCCCAAAACACTCCCCCAGCACGAATCCCTACACTCCCCAAACACCACTGCACTACCCTAAACCCTAAATCTACCGCCAGCACGCCCCCTACACTACCGAAACTCCACTGCACTGCCCTAAACACTACCCCCAGCACGACACCCTACACTACCCAAACACAACTCCAATACCCTAAACCCTAAAACACTCCCCAGCACCACTCCCTACACTACCCAAACACCACTGCACTACCCCAAACCCTAAAATACTACCCCCAGCACGACCCCCTACTCTACCCGAACACCACTGCACTACCCTAAACCCTAAAACACTACCCCCAGCACGACCCCTACACCACCCAAACATCACTGCACTACCCTAAACCCTAAAACACTACCCTCAGCACGACCCCCTAAACTACCCTAACACCACTGCACTACCCTAAACCCTAAAACACTAGCTACAGCACGACCACCTACACTACCAAAACACCACTGCACTACCCTAAGCCCTAAAACACTACCCCAGCACAACCCCCTACACTACCCAAACACCACTGCACTGCCCTAAACCCTAAAACACTACCCCCAGCATGACCCCCTACACTGGATGAACACCACTGCACTGCCCTAACCTTTAAAACACTACCCCCAGCACGACCCCCTACACAATCCAAACACCAGTGCACTACCCTAAACCCTAAAACACTACCCCCAGCACGACCCGCTATACTACACAAACACCAATGCACTACCCTAAACCTTAAAACACTACCCCCAGCACGACCCCCTACACTACCCAAACAGCACTGCACTACCCTAAACCCTAAAACACTACCAAGGCATGACCCCCTACACTACCCAAACCACCTGCACAAGCCTAAACCCTAAAACACTACCACCAGCTAACCCCCTACACCACTCAAAGACCACTGCACTACCCTAAACCCTAAAACACTATCCCTCACACGACCCCCTACACTACCCAAACACCACTGCACTACCCTAAACCCTAAAACACTCCCCCAACACGAACCCCTACACTACCCAAACACCACTGCACTAACATAAACCCTACAACACTACGCCAAGCATGATCCCCTACTCTACCCAAAGACCACTGTACTAACCTAAACCCTAAAACACAACCCCTACACTACACAAACGCCACTGCAGTATCCTAAACCCTAACACACTACCCCCAGCAGTACCCCTCACACTGCCCGACCACCACTGCACTGCCCTAAACCGTAAAACACTACTCCCAGCAGTACCCCCTACATTGCCCGAACACCACTGCACTGCCATAAACCCTAAAACACCACTCCCTGCACGACCCCCTACACTGCCCAAACACCACTGCACTGCCGTAAGCCCTAAAACATCACCCCCCTGCATGAACCCCTACACTGCCCGAACACCACTGCACTGCCCTAAGTCCTAAAACACCACACCCCTGCACAACCACCTACACTGCCCGAACACCACTGCACTACCCTAAACCCTAAAACACTACCCCAGCACGATCCCCTACACTACACAAACACCACTGCACTAACCTAAACCCTAAATCTACCTCAAGCACGAACCCCTACACAACACACACACCACTGCACTACCCTAAACCCTAAACCACTACCCCCAGCACGACCCCCTACACAACCGAAACACCACTGCACTGCCCTAAACACTACCCCCAGCACGACACCCTACACTACACAAACACCACTGCACTACCCTAAACCGTAAAACACTCCCCCCAGCACGACTCCCTACACTCCCCAAACACCACTGCACTACCCTAAACCCTAAATCTACCCCCAGCACGACCCCCTACACTACCAAAACACCACTCTACTACCCTAAACCCTAAATCTACCCTCACCACGACCCCCTACACTACTCAAAAACCACTGCATACCCTAAACCCTAAAACACTACCCCAACACGATCCCCTACACAACACAAACACCACTGCACCGCCCTAAACCCTAAACCACTACCCCCAGCACGACCCCCTACACTACCCAAACACCACTGCACTGCCCAAAACTCTAAAACACTACCCCAGCACGACCCCCTACACTACACAAACACCACTGCACTACCCTAAACCCTAAAACACTCCCCCAGCACCACTCCCTATACTACACAAACACCACTGCACTACCCTAAACCCTAAAAAACTACCCCCAGCACGACCCCCTACACTACCCGAACACCACTGCTCTAACCAAAACTCTAAAACACTACCCCAGCACGACCCCCTTCACTAACCAAATACCACAGCACTACCATAAACCCTAAAACACTACCCCCAACACGACCCCCTACACTACCCGAACACCAATGCACTACCCTAAACCCTAAAACACTACCCCAGCACGACCCCCTACACTACCCAAACACCACTGCACTACCCTAAACCCTAAAACACTACCCTCAGCACGACCCCCTACACTACCCAAACACCACTGCACTACCCTAAACCCTAACCCTACCCCCAGCACGACCCCATACACTACACGAACACCACTGCACTACCCTAAACCCTACAACACTCCCAGCACGACTCCCTACACTACCCTAACACCACTGTACTACCCTAAACCCTGAAACACTACCCACAGCACAACTACCTACACTACACAAACACCACTGCACTGCCCTAAACCCTAAAACACTACCCCCAGCACGACCCCCTACACTAGATAAACACCACTGCACTGCCCTAAACCCTAAAACACTACCCCCAGCACGACCCCCTACACTACCCAAACATCACTACACAACCCTAAACCGTAAAACACTACCCCAGCACGATCCGCTACACTACACAAACACCAATGCACTACCCTAAACCCTAAAACACTACCCCCAGCACGACCCCCTACACTAGCCAAACACCACTGCACTACCCTAAACCCTAAAACACGACCCCCTACACTACACAAACTCCACTGAACTACCCTAAACCCTAAAACACTACCCCCAGCATGACCCCCTACACTACACAAACACCACTGCACTACCCTAAACCCTAAAACACTACCCCCTACAATACCCAAACACCACTGCACTATCCTAAACCCTAAAACACTACCCCCAGAAGTACCCCTCAAACTACCCAAACACCACTGCACTACCCTAAACCGTGAAACACTACCCCCAGCAGTACCCCCTACACTACCCAAACACCACTGCACTACCCTAAACCCTAAAACACTACCTCCAGCAGTACCCCCTACACTACCCAACCACGACTGCACTACCCTAAACCCTAAACTACTACCTCCAGCAGTACCCCCTACACTACCCAACTACCAATGCACTACCCTAAACCCTAAATCTACCGCCAGCACGCCCCCTACACTACCGAAACACTACTGCACTACCCTAAACCCTAAATCTACCCTTAGCATGACCCCCTACACTACTCAAAAACCACTGCAGTACCCTAAACCCTAAATCTACCCCCAGCCCGACCCCTTACCCTACTCAAACACAACTGCACTATCCTAAACCCTAAACCACTATCCCCAGCACGACCCCCTACACTACCCAAACACCACGGCACTCCCCTAAACACTACCCCCAAACGACCCCCTACACTACCCAAAGACCACTGTACTACCCTAAACCCTAAAACACGACCCCCTACACTATACAAACACCACTGCAGTATCCTAAACCCTAAAACACTACCCCCAGCACAACCCCCTACAATACCCAAACACCACTGCACTACCCTAAACCCTAAAACACTACCAAGGCAAGACCCCCTACACTACCCAAACCACCTGCACAAGCCTAAACCCTAAAACACTACCACCAGCACAACCCCCTACACTACTCAAAGACCACTGCACTACCCTAAACCATAAAACACTCCCCCCAGCACGACCCCCTACACTACCCAAAGACCACTGTACTACCCTAAACCCTAAAACACGACCCCTACACTACACAAACACCACTGCAGTATCCTAAACCCTAACACACTACGCCCAGCAGTACCCCTCACACTGCCCGAACACCACTGCACTGCCCTAAACCCTAAAACACTACTCCCAGCAGTACCCCCTACATTGCCCGAACACCACTGCACTGCCATAAACCCTAAAACACCACTCCCTGCATGACCCCCTACACTGCCCAAACACCACTGCACTGCCCTAAGCCCTAAAACACCACCCCCCAGCATGAACCCCTACACTGCCCGAACAGCACTGCACTGCCCTAAATCCTAAAACACCATCCCCCTGCATAACCCCCTACACTGCCTGAACACCACTGCACTACCCTAAACCCTAAAACACTACCCCAGCACGATCCCCTACACTACACATACACCACTGCACTACAATAAACCCTAAATCTACCTCAAGCACGACCCCCTACACAACACAAACACCACTGCACTACCCTGAACCCTAAACCACTACCTCCAGCACGACCCCCTACACTACCCAAACACCACTGCACTGCCCTAAACACTACCACCAGCACGACACCCTACACTGCCCAAACATCACTGCAATACCCTAAACCCTAAAACACTCCCCCAGCATGACTCCCTACACTTCCCAAACACCACTGCACTACCCTAAACCTCTAAATCTACCCCCAGCATGACCCACTACACTACCGAAACACCACTGCACTACCCTAAACCGTTAATCTACCCTCAGCACGACCACCTACACTACATAAAAACCACTGCAGTAGCCTAAACCCTAAATCTACCCCCAGCCCGACCCCCTTACACTACTCAAACACCACTGCACTATCCTAAACCACTACCCCCAGTACGACCCCCTATACTACCCAAACACCACTGCACTGCCCTAAACACTACCCCCAGCACGACACCCTACACTACCCAAACACAACTCCAATACCCTAAACCCTAAAACACTCCCCAGCACCACTCCCTACACTACCCAAACACCACTGCACTACCCTAAAACCTAAAACACTACCCCCAGAATGACCCCTACACTACACAAACGCCACTGCACTACCCTAAACCCTAAGAAACTTTCCCCTATACTACACAATCCCCACTGCACCACCCTAAACCCTAAAACACTACCCCCAGCATGACCCCCTACACTACCCGAACACCACTGCTCTACCCAAAACTCTAAAACACTACCCCAACATGACCCCCTACACTACACAAACACCACTGCACTACCCTAAACCCTAAAACACTCCCCCAGCACCACTCCCTATACTACACAAACACCACTGCACTACCCTAAACCCTAAAAAACTACCCCCAGCATGACCCCCTACACTACCCAAACACCACTGCTCTAACCAAAACTCTAAAACACTACCCCAGCACGACCCCCTACACTAACCAAATACCAGAGCACTACCATAAACCCTGAAACACTACCCCCAACACGACCCCCTACACTACCCGAACACCACTGCACTACCCTAAACCCTAAAACACTACCCCCAGCATGACCCCTTACACTACCCAAACACCACTGTACTACCCTAAACCCTAAAACACTACCCCCAGCACGACCCCCTACACTACCCAAACACCACTGCACTACCCTAAACCCTAACCCTACCCCCAGCACGACCCCATACACTACATGAACACCACTGCACTACCCTAAACCCTACAACACTCCCAGCACGACTCCCTACACTACCCTAACACCACTGTACTACCCTAAACCCTGAAACACTACCCACATCACAACTCCCTACACTACACAAACACCACTGCACTGCCCTAAACCCTAAAGCACTACCCCCAGCACGACCCCCTACACTAGATAAACCCCACTGCACTGTACTAAACCCTAAAACACTACCCCCAGCACGACCCCCTACACTACCCAAACATCACTTCACAACCCTAAACCCTAAAACACTACCCCAGCACAATCCGCTACACTACACAAACGCCAATGCACTACCCTAAACCCTAAAACACTACCCCCAGCACGACCCCCTACACTAGCCAAACACCACTGCACTACCCTAAACCCTAAAACACGACCCCCTACACTACACAAACACGACTGAACTACCCTAAACCCTAAAACACTACCCCCAGCATGACCCCCTACACTACACAAACACCACTGCACTACCCTAAACCCTAAAACACTACCCCCTACAATACCCAAAAACCACTGCACTACCCTAAACCCTAAAACCCTACCCCCAGAAGTACCCCTCAAACTACCCAAACACCACTACACTACCCTAAACCGTGAAACACTACCCCCAGCAGTACCCCCTACACTACCCAAACACCACTGCACTACCCTAAACCCTAAAACACTACCTCCAGCAGTACCCCCTACACTACCCAACCACCACTGCACTACCCTAAACCCTAAACTACTACCCCAGCACGACCCTCTACACTACCCAAACATAACTGCACTGCCTTAAACCCTAAAACACTACCCCAGCACGACCCCCTATATTACCAAAACACCACTGCACTACACTAAACCCTAAAATACTCCCCCAGCACGACTCCCTAAACTACCCAAACACCACTGCACTACCCTAAACCCTAAATCTACCCCCAGCACGGCCCTCTACACTACCCAAACACCACTGCACTACCCTAAAGCCTAAATCAACCCTCAGCACGACCCCCTACACTACCCAAACACCACTGCAGTACCCTAAACCCTAAAACACTACCCCCAGCATGACCCCCTACACTACCCAAACACCACTGCACTACCCTAAACCCTAAAATACTACCCCAGCACGACCCCCTACACTACCCAAACACCGCTGCACTACCCTAAACCCTAAAACACTACCCCCAATAGTACCCCCTACACTACCCAAATACCACTGCATTACCCTAAACCCTAAACCACTACCCCCAGCATGACCCCCTACACTACCCAAACACCACTGCACTGTCCCAAACCCTAAAACACTACACCCAGCATGACCCACTACACTACCCAAACACCACTGTACTACCCTAAACCCTAAAACACTCCCCCCAGCATGACTCCCTATACTACCCAAACAACACTGCACTACCCTAAACCCCAAATCTAACCCAGCATGACCCCCTACACTACCCAAACACCACTGCACTACTCTAAACCCTAAATCTACCCTCAGCACGACCCCCTACACTACTCAAAAACCACTGAACTACCCTAAACCCTAAGACACTACCCCAGCACGACCCCCTACACTACACAAACACCACTGCACTGCCCTAAACCCTAAACCACTACCCCAGCACGATCCCCTACACTACACAAACACCCCTGCACTACCCTACACCCTAAATCTACCTCAAGCACGACCCCCTACACAACACAAACACCACTGCACCACCCTAAACCCTAAACCACTACCCCCAGCACGACCCCCTACGCTACCCAAACACCACTGCACTGCCCTAAACACGACCCCCAGCACGACTCCCTACACTCCCGAAACACCACTGCACTACCCTAAACCCTAAATCTACCCCCAGCACGACCCCCTACACTACCGAAACACCACTGTACTACCCTAAACCCTAAACCACTACCCCA
Organism: Triturus cristatus; assembly: GCF_964204655.1. Lineage (NCBI taxonomy): Eukaryota > Metazoa > Chordata > Amphibia > Caudata > Salamandridae > Triturus > Triturus cristatus. The sequence goes on along the minus strand of NC_140579.1, from coordinate 671,597,574 downwards.
GCACGATCCCCTACACTACACAAACACCCCTGCACTACCCTACACCCTAAATCTACCTAAAGCATGACCCCCTACACAACACAAACACCACTGCAATACCCTAAACCCTAAAACACTCCCCAGCACCACTCCCTAGACTACCCAAACACCACTGCACTACCCTAAACCCTAAAACACTACCCCCAGCACGACCCCCTACTCTACCCGAACACCACTGCACTACCCTAAACCCTAAAACACTACCTCCAGCACGACCCCTACACCACCCAAACACCACTGCACTACCCTAAACCCTAAAACACTACCCTCAGCACGACCCCCTAAACTACCCTAACACCACTGCACTACCCTAAACCCTAAAACACTACCTACAGCACGACCACCTACACTACCAAAACACCACTGCACTACCCTAAGCCCTAAAACACTACCCCAGCACATCCCCCTACACTACCCAAACGCCACTGCACTGCCCTAAACCCTAAAACACTACCCCCAGCACGACCCCCTACGCAACCCAAACACCAGTGCACTACCCTAAACCCTAAAACACTAATGAGACATGACCCCCTACACTACCCAAACACCACTTACTACCCTAAACCCTAAAACACTACCCGCAGCAAGATCCCCTACACTACCCAAAGACCGCTGCACTACCCTAAACCCTAAAACACTACCCCCAAACGACCCCCTACACTACCCAAAGACCACTGTACTACAATAAACCCTAAAACACTAATGAGACATGACCCCCTACACTACCCAAACACCACTTTCTACCCTAAACCCTAAAACACTACCCGCAGCAAGACCCCCTACACTACCCAAAGACCACTGCACTACCCTAAACCCTAAAACACTACCCCCAAACGACCCCCTACACTACCCAAAGACCACTGTACTACAATAAACCCTAAAACACTAATGAGGCATGACGCCCTACACTACCCAAACACCACTGCACTGCCCTAAACCCTAAAACACTACCCCCAGCACGACCCCTACACTAGATAAACCCCACTGCACTGTACTAAACCCTAAAACACTACCCCCAGCACGACCCCCTACACTACCCAAACATCACTGCACAACCCTAAACCCTAAAACACTACCCCAGCACAATCCGCTACACTACACAAACGCCAATGCACTACCCTAAACCCTAAAACACTACCCCCAGCACGACCCCCTACACTAGCCAAACACCACTGCACTACCCTAAACCCTAAAACACGACCCCCTACACTACAAAAACACGACTGAACTACCCTAAACCCTAAAACACTACCCCCAGCATGACCCCCTACACTACACAAACACCACTGCACAACCCTAAACCCTAAAACACTACCCCCTACAATACCCAAAAACCACTGCACTACCCTAAACCCTAAAACCCTACCCCCAGCAGTACCCCTCAAACTACCCAAACACCACTACACTACCCTAAACCGTGAAACACTACCCACAGCAGTACCCCCTACACTACCCAAACACCACTGCACAACCCTAAACCCTAAAACACTACCTCCAGCAGTACCCCCTACACTACCCAACCACCACTGCACTACCCTAAACCCTAAACTACTACCCCCAGCACGACCCTCTACACTACCCAAACATAACTGCACTGCCTTAAACCCTGAAACACTACCCCAGCACGACCCCCTATATTACCAAAACACCACTGCACTACACTAAACCCTAAAATACTCCCCCAGCACGACTCCCTAAACTACCCAAACACCACTGCACTACCCTAAACCCTAAATCTACCCCCAGCAAACCCTCTACACTACCCAAACACCACTGCACTACCCAAAAGCCTAAATCAACACTCAGCACGACCCCCTACACTACCCAAACACCACTGCAGTACCCTAAACCCTAAAACACTACCCCCAGCATGACCCCCTACACTACCCAAACACCACTGCACTACCCTAAACCCTAAAATACTACCCCAGCACGACCCCCTACACTACCCAAACACCGCTGCACTACCCTAAACCCTAAAACACTACCCCCAACAGTACCCCCTACACTACCCAAATACCACTGCATTACCCTAAACCCTAAACCACTACCCCCAGCATGACCCCCTACACTACCCAAACACCACTGCACTGTCCCAAACCCTAAAACACTACACCCAGCATGACCCACTACACTACCCAAACACCACTGTACTACCCTAAACCCTAAAACACTCCCCCCAGCATGACTCCCTATACTACCCAAACAACACTGCACTACCCTAAACCCTAAATCTACCCCCAGCATGACCCCCTACACTACCAAAACACCACTGCACTACTCTAAACCCTAAATCTACCCTCAGCACGACCCCCTACATTACTCAAAAACCACTGAACTACCCTAAACCCTAAGACACTACCCCAGCACGACCCCCTACACTACACAAACACCCCTGCACTACCCTACACCCTAAAACTACCTCAAGCACGACCCCCTACACAACACAAACACCACTGCACCACCCTAAACCCTAAACCACTACCCCCAGCACGACCCCCTACACTACCCAAACACCACTGCACTGCCCTAAACACGACCCCCAGCACGACACCCTACACTACAGAAACACCACTGCACTACCCTAAACCCTAACACACTACGCCCAGCACGACTCCCTACACTCCCGAAACACCACTGCAATACCCTAAACCCTAAATCTACCCCCAGCACGACCCCCTACACTACCGAAACACCACTGTACTACCCTAAACCCTAAATCTACCCTCAGCACGACCCCCTACACTACTCAAATACCACTGCAGTACCCTAAACCCTAAATCTACCCCCAGCCCGACCCCCTACACTACTCAAACACCACTGCACTACCCTAAACCCTAAACCACTACCCCCAGCACGACCCCCTACACTACCCAAACAACACTGCACTGCACTAAACACTACCGCCAGCACAACACCCTACACTACCCAAATACCACTGCAATACCCTAAACCCTAAAACACTCCCCCAGCACGAATCCCTACACTCCCCAAACACCACTGCACTACCCTAAACCCTAAATCTGCCGCCAGCACGCCCCCTACACTACCGAAACTCCACAGCACTGCCCTAAACACTACCCCCAGCATGACACCCTACACTACCCAAACACAACTCCAATACCCTAAACCCTAAAACACTCCCCAGCACCACTCCCTAGACTACCCAAACACCACTGCACTACCCTAAACCCTAAAACACTACCCCCAGCACGACCCCCTACTCTACTCGAACACCACTGCACTACCCTAAACCCTAAAACACTACCTCCAGCACGACCCCTACACCACCCAAACACCACTGCACTACCCTAAACCCTAAAACACTACCCTCAGCACGACCCCCTAAACTACCCTAACACCACTGCACTACCCTAAACCCTAAAACACTACCTACAGCACGACCACCTACACTACCAAAACACCACTGCACTACCCTAAGCCCTAAAACACTACCCCAGCACATCCCCCTACACTACCCAGACACCACTGCACTGCCCTAAACCCTAAAACACTACCCCCAGCATGACCCCCTACACTGGATGAACACCACTGCACTGCCCTAAACTTTAAAACACTACCCCCAGCACGACCCCCTACACAACCCAAACACCAGTGCACTACCCTAAACCCTAAAACACTACCTCCAGCATGACCCGCTATACTACACAAACACCAATGCACTACCCTAAACCTTAAAACACTACCCCCAGCACGACCCCCTACACTACCCAAACAGCACTGCACTACCCTAAACCCTAAAACACTAATGAGACATGACCCCCTACACTACCCAAACACCACTTACTACCCTAAACCCTAAAACACTACCCGCAGCAAGACCCCCTACACTACCCAAAGACCACTGCACTACCCTAAACCCTAAAACACTACCCCCAAACGAACCCCTACACTACCCAAAGACCACTGCACTACCCTAAACCCTAAAACACTACCCTCAGCACGACCCCCTACACTACCCAAACACCACTGCACTACCCTAAACCCTAACCCTACCCCCAGCACGACCCCATACACTACACGAACACCACTGCACTACCCTAAACCCTACAACACTCCCAGCACGACTCCCTACACTACCCTAACACCACTGTACTACCCTAAACCCTGAAACACTACCCACAGCACAACTACCTACACTACACAAACACCACTGCACTGCCCTAAACCCTAAAACACTACCCCCAGCACGACCCCCTACACTAGATAAACACCACTGCACTGCCCTAAACCCTAAAACACTACCCCCAGCACGACCCCCTACACTACCCAAACATCACTACACAACCCTAAACCGTAAAACACTACCCCAGCACGATCCGCTACACTACACAAACACCAATGCACTACCCTAAACCCTAAAACACTACCCCCAGCACGACCCCCTACACTAGCCAAACACCACTGCACTACCCTAAACCCTAAAACACGACCCCCTACACTACACAAACACCACTGAACTACCCTAAACCCTAAAACACTACCCCCAGCATGACCCCCTACACTACACAAACACCACTGCACTACCCTAAACCCTAAAACACTACCCCCTACAATACCCAAACACCACTGCACTATCCTAAACCCTAAAACACTACCCCCAGAAGTACCCCTCAAACTACCCAAACACCACTGCACTACCCTAAACCGTGAAACACTACCCCCAGCAGTACCCCCTACACTACCCAAACACCACTGCACTACCCTAAACCCTAAAACACTACCTCCAGCAGTACCCCCTACACTACCCAACCACGACTGCACTACCCTAAACCCTAAACTACTACCTCCAGCAGTACCCCCTACACTACCCAACTACCAATGCACTACCCTAAAGCCTAAATCTACCGCCAGCACGCCCCCTACACTACCGAAACACTACTGCACTACCCTAAACCCTAAATCTACCCTTAGCATGACGCCCTACACTACTCAAAAACCACTGCAGTACCCTAAACCCTAAATCTACCCCCAGCCCGACCCCTTACCCTACTCAAACACAACTGCACTATCCTAAACCCTAAACCACTATCCCCAGCACGACCCCCTACACTACCCAAACACCACGGCACTCCCCTAAACACTACCCCCAAACGACCCCCTACACTACCCAAAGACCACTGTACTACCCTAAACCCTAAAACACGACCCCCTACACTATACAAACACCACTGCAGTATCCTAAACCCTAAAACACTACCCCCAGCACAACCCCCTACAATACCCAAACACCACTGCACTACCCTAAACCCTAAAACACTACCAAGGCAAGACCCCCTACACTACCCAAACCACCTGCACAAGCCTAAACCCTAAAACACTACCACCAGCACAACCCCCTACACTACTCAAAGACCACTGCACTACCCTAAACCATAAAACACTCCCCCCAGCACGACCCCCTACACTACCCAAAGACCACTGTACTACCCTAAACCCTAAAACACGACCCCTACACTACACAAACACCACTGCAGTATCCTAAACCCTAACACACTACGCCCAGCAGTACCCCTCACACTGCCCGAACACCACTGCACTGCCCTAAACCCTAAAACACTACTCCCAGCAGTACCCCCTACATTGCCCGAACACCACTGCACTGCCATAAACCCTAAAACACCACTCCCTGCATGACCCCCTACACTGCCCAAACACCACTGCACTGCCGTAAGCCCTAAAACACCACCCCCCAGCATGAACCCCTACACTGCCCGAACAGCACTGCACTGCCCTAAATCCTAAAACACCATCCCCCTGCATAACCCCCTACACTGCCTGAACACCACTGCACTACCCTAAACCCTAAAACACTACCCCAGCACGATCCCCTACACTACACATACACCACTGCACTACAATAAACCCTAAATCTAACTCAAGCACGACCCCCTACACAACACAAACACCACTGCACTACCCTAAACCCTAAACCACTACCTCCAGCACGACCCCCTACACTACCCAAACACCACTGCACTGCCCTAAACACTACCACCAGCACGACACCCTACACTGCCCAAACATCACTGCAATACCCTAAACCCTAAAACACTCCCCCAGCATGACTCCCTACACTTCCCAAACACCACTGCACTACCCTAAACCTCTAAATCTACCCCCAGCATGACCCACTACACTACCGAAACACCACTGCACTACCCTAAACCGTTAATCTACCCTCAGCACGACCCCCTACACTACATAAAAACCACTGCAGTAGCCTAAACCCTAAATCTACCCCCAGCCCGACCCCCTTACACTACTCAAACACCACTGCACTATCCTAAACCACTACCCCCAGTACGACCCCCTATACTACCAAAACACCACTGCACTGCCCTAAACACTACCCCCAGCACGACACCCTACACTACCCAAACACAACTCCAATACCCTAAACCCTAAAACACTCCCCAGCACCACTCCCTACACTACCCAAACACCACTGCACTACCCTAAAACCTAAAACACTACCCCCAGAATGACCCCTACACTACACAAACGCCACTGCACTACCCTAAACCCTAAGACACTTTCCCCTATACTACACAATCCCCACTGCACCACCCTAAACCCTAAAACACTACCCCCAGCATGACCCCCTACACTACCCGAACACCACTGCTCTACCCAAAACTCTAAAACACTACCCCAGCATGACCCCCTACACTACACAAACACCACTGCACTACCCTAAACCCTAAAACACTCCCCCAGCACCACTCCCTATACTACACAAACACCACTGCACTACCCTAAACCCTAAAAAACTACCCCCAGCATGACCCCCTACACTACCCAAACACCACTGCTCTAACCAAAACTCTAAAACACTACCCCAGCACGACCCCCTACACTAACCAAATACCAGAGCACTACCATAAACCCTGAAACACTACCCCCAGCATGACCCCTTACACTACCCAAACACCACTGTACTACCCTAAACCCTAAAACACTACCCCCAGCACGACCCCCTACACTACCCAAACACCACTGCACTACCCTAAACCCTAACCCTACCCCCAGCACGACCCCATACACTACATGAACACCACTGCACTACCCTAAACCCTACAACACTCCCAGCACGACTCCCTACACTACCCTAACACCACTGTACTACCCTAAACCCTGAAACACTACCCACATCACAACTCCCTACACTACACAAACACCACTGCACTGCCCTAAACCCTAAAGCACTACCCCCAGCACGACCCCCTTCACTAGATAAACCCCACTGCACTGTACTAAACCCTAAAACACTACCCCCAGCACGACCCCCTACACTACCCAAACATCACTTCACAACCCTAAACCCTAAAACACTACCCCAGCACAATCCGCTACACTACACAAACGCCAATGCACTACCCTAAACCCTAAAACACTACCCCCAGCACGACCCCCTACACTAGCCAAACACCACTGCACTACCCTAAACCCTAAAACACGACCCCCTACACTACACAAACACGACTGAACTACCCTAAACCCTAAAACACTACCCCCAGCATGACCCCCTACACTACACAAACACCACTGCACTACCCTAAACCCTAAAACACTACCCCCTACAATACCCAAAAACCACTGCACTACCCTAAACCCTAAAACCCTACCCCCAGAAGTACCCCTCAAACTACCCAAACACCACTACACTACCCTAAACCGTGAAACACTACCCCCAGCAGTACCCCCTACACTACCCAAACACCACTGCACTACCCTAAACCCTAAAACACTACCTCCAGCAGTACCCCCTACACTACCCAACCACCACTGCACTACCCTAAACCCTAAACTACTACCCCCAGCACGACCCTCTACACTACCCAAACATAACTGCACTGCCTTAAACCCTAAAACACTACCCCAGCACGACCCCCTATATTACCAAAACACCACTGCACTACACTAAACCCTAAAATACTCCCCCAGCACGACTCCCTAAACTACCCAAACACCACTGCACTACCCTAAACCCTAAATCTACCCCCAGCACGGCCCTCTACACTACCCAAACACCACTGCACTACCCTAAAGCCTAAATCAACCCTCAGCACGACCCCCTACACTACCCAAACACCACTGCAGTACCCTAAACCCTAAAACACTACCCCCAGCATGACCCCCTACACTACCCAAACACCACTGCACTACCCTAAACCCTAAAATACTACCCCAGCACGACCCCCTACACTACCCAAACACCGCTGCACTACCCTAAACCCTAAAACACTACCCCCAATAGTACCCCCTACACTACCCAAATACCACTGCATTACCCTAAACCCTAAACCACTACCCCCAGCATGACCCCCTACACTACCCAAACACCACTGCACTGTCCCAAACCCTAAAACACTACACCCAGCATGACCCACTACACTACCCAAACACCACTGTACTACCCTAAACCCTAAAACACTCCCCCCAGCATGACTCCCTATACTACCCAAACAACACTGCACTACCCTAAACCCCAAATCTAACCCAGCATGACCCCCTACACTACCCAAACACCACTGCACTACTCTAAACCCTAAATCTACCCTCAGCACGACCCCCTACACTACTCAAAAACCACTGAACTACCCTAAACCCTAAGACACTACCCCAGCACGACCCCCTACACTACACAAACACCACTGCACTGCCCTAAACCCTAAACCACTACCCCAGCACGATCCCCTACACTACACAAACACCCCTGCACTACCCTACACCCTAAATCTACCTCAAGCACGACCCCCTACACAACACAAACACCACTGCACCACCCTAAACCCTAAACCACTACCCCCAGCACGACCCCCTACACTACCCAAACACCACTGCACTGCCCTAAACACGACCCCCAGCACGACTCCCTACACTCCCGAAACACCACTGCACTACCCTAAACCCTAAATCTACCCCCAGCACGACCCCCTACACTACCGAAACACCACTGTACTACCCTAAACCCTAAACCACTACCCCAGCACGATCCCCTACACTACACAAACACCCCTGCACTACCCTACACCCTAAATCTACCTAAAGCATGACCCCCTACACAACACAAACACCACTGCAATACCCTAAACCCTAAAACACTCCCCAGCACCACTCCCTAGACTACCCAAACACCACTGCACTACCCTAAACCCTAAAACACTACCCCCAGCACGACCCCCTACTCTACCCGAACACCACTGCACTACCCTAAACCCTAAAACACTACCTCCAGCACGACCCCTACACCACCCAAACACCACTGCACTACCCTAAACCCTAAAACACTACCCTCAGCACGACCCCCTAAACTACCCTAACACCACTGCACTACCCTAAACCCTAAAACACTACCTACAGCACGACCACCTACACTACCAAAACACCACTGCACTACCCTAAGCCCTAAAACACTACCCCAGCACATCCCCCTACACTACCCAAACGCCACTGCACTGCCCTAAACCCTAAAACACTACCCCCAGCACGACCCCCTACGCAACCCAAATACCAGTGCACTACCCTAAACCCTAAAACACTAATGAGACATGACCCCCTACACTACCCAAACACCACTTACTACCCTAAACCCTAAAACACTACCCGCAGCAAGATCCCCTACACTACCCAAAGACCACTGCACTACCCTAAACCCTAAAACACTACCCCCAAACGACCCCCTACACTACCCAAAGACCACTGTACTACAATAAACCCTAAAACACTAATGAGACATGACCCCCTACACTACCCAAACACCACTTTCTACCCTAAACCCTAAAACACTACCCGCAGCAAGACCCCCTACACTACCCAAAGACCACTGCACTACCCTAAACCCTAAAACACTACCCCCAAACGACCCCCTACACTACCCAAAGACCACTGTACTACAATAAACCCTAAAACACTAATGAGGCATGACGCCCTACACTACCCAAACACCACTGCACTGCCCTAAACCCTAAAACACTACCCCCAGCACGACCCCTACACTAGATAAACCCCACTGCACTGTACTAAACCCTAAAACACTACCCCCAGCACGACCCCCTACACTACCCAAACATCACTGCACAACCCTAAACCCTAAAACACTACCCCAGCACAATCCGCTACACTACACAAACGCCAATGCACTACCCTAAACCCTAAAACACTACCCCCAGCACGACCCCCTACACTAGCCAAACACCACTGCACTACCCTAAACCCTAAAACACGACCCCCTACACTACAAAAACACGACTGAACTACCCTAAACCCTAAAACACTACCACCAGCATGACCCCCTACACTACACAAACACCACTGCACAACCCTAAACCCTAAAACACTACCCCCTACAATACCCAAAAACCACTGCACTACCCTAAACCCTAAAACCCTACCCCCAGCAGTACCCCTCAAACTACCCAAACACCACTACACTACCCTAAACCGTGAAACACTACCCACAGCAGTACCCCCTACACTACCCAAACACCACTGCACAACCCTAAACCCTAAAACACTACCTCCAGCAGTACCCCCTACACTACCCAACCACCACTGCACTACCCTAAACCCTAAACTACTACCCCCAGCACGACCCTCTACACTACCCAAACATAACTGCACTGCCTTAAACCCTGAAACACTACCCCAGCACGACCCCCTATATTACCAAAACACCACTGCACTACACTAAACCCTAAAATACTCCCCCAGCACGACTCCCTAAACTACCCAAACACCACTGCACTACCCTAAACCCTAAATCTACCCCCAGCACGGCCCTCTACACTACCCAAACACCACTGCACTACCCTAAAGCCTAAATCAACCCTCAACACGACCCGCTACACTACCCAAACACCACTGCAGTACCCTAAACCCTAAAACACTACCCCCAGCATGACCCCCTACACTACCCAAACACCACTGCACTACCCTAAACCCTAAAATACTACCCCAGCACGACCCCCTACACTACCCAAACACCGCTGCACTACCCTAAACCCTAAAACACTACCCCCAACAGTACCCCCTACACTACCCAAATACCACTGCATTACCCTAAACCCTAAACCACTATCCCCAGCATGACCCCCTACACTACCCAAACACCACTGCACTGTCCCAAACCCTAAAACACTACACCCAGCATGACCCACTACACTACCCAAACACCACTGTACTACCCTAAACCCTAAAACACTCCCCCCAGCATGACTCCCTATACTACCCAAACAACACTGCACTACCCTAAACCCTAAATCTACCCCCAGCATGACCCCCTACACTACCAAAACACCACTGCACTACTCTAAACCCTAAATCTACCCTCAGCACGATCCCCTACATTACTCAAAAACCACTGAACTACCCTAAACCCTAAGACACTACCCCAGCACGACCCCCTACACTACACAAACACCCCTGCACTACCCTACACCCTAAAACTACCTCAAGCACGACCCCCTACACAACACAAACACCACTGCACCACCCTAAACCCTAAACCACTACCCCCAGCACGACCCCCTACACTACCCAAACACCACTGCACTGCCCTAAACACGACCCCCAGCACGACACCCTACACTACAGAAACACCACTGCACTACCCTAAACCCTAACACACTACGCCCAGCACGACTCCCTACACTCCCGAAACACCACTGCAATACCCTAAACCCTAAATCTACCCCCAGCACGACCCCCTACACTACCGAAACACCACTGTACTACCCTAAACCCTAAATCTACCCTCAGCACGACCCCCTACACTACTCAAATACCACTGCAGTACCCTAAACCCTAAATCTACCCCCAGCCCGACCCCCTACACTACTCAAACACCACTGCACTACCCTAAACCCTAAACCACTACCCCCAGCACGACCCCCTACACTACCCAAACACCACTGCACTGCACTAAACACTACCCCCAGCACGACACCCTACACTACCCAAACACCACTGCAATACCCTAAACCCTAAAACACTCCCCCAGCACGAATCCCTACACTCCCCAAACACCACTGCACTACCCTAAACCCTAAATCTGCCGCCAGCACGCCCCCTACACTACCGAAACTCCACAGCACTGCCCTAAACACTACCCCCAGCATGACACCCTACACTACCCAAACACAACTCCAATACCCTAAACCCTAAAACACTCCCCAGCACCACTCCCTAGACTACCCAAACACCACTGCACTACCCTAAACCCTAAAACACTACCCCCAGCACGACCCCCTACTCTACTCGAACACCACTGCACTACCCTAAACCCTAAAACACTACCTCCAGCACGACCCCTACACCACCCAAACACCACTGCACTACCCTAAACCCTAAAACACTACCCTCAGCACGACCCCCTAAACTACCCTAACACCACTGCACTACCCTAAACCCTAAAACACTACCTACAGCACGACCACCTACACTACCAAAACACCACTGCACTACCCTAAGCCCTAAAACACTACCCCAGCACATCCCCCTACACTACCCAAACACCACTGCACTGCCCTAAACCCTAAAACACTACCCCCAGCATGACCCCCTACACTGGATGAACACCACTGCACTGCCCTAAACTTTAAAACACTACCCCCAGCACGACCCCCTACACAACCCAAACACCAGTGCACTACCCTAAACCCTAAAACACTACCTCCAGCATGACCCGCTATACTACACAAACACCAATGCACTACCCTAAACCTTAAAACACTACCCCCAGCACGACCCCCTACACTACCCAAACAGCACTGCACTACCCTAAACCCTAAAACACTAATGAGACATGACCCCCTACACTACCCAAACACCACTTACTACCCTAAACCCTAAAACACTACCCGCAGCAAGACCCCCTACACTACCCAAAGACCACTGCACTACCCTAAACCCTAAAACACTACCCCCAAACGAACCCCTACACTACCCAAAGACCACTGTACTACAATAAACCCTAAAACACTAATGAGGCATGACGCCCTACACTACCCAAACACCACTGCACAACCCTAAACCCTAAAACACTACCTGCAGCACAACCCCCTATACTACCCAAAGACCACTACACTACCCTAAACCCTAAAACACTACCCCCAAATGACCCCCTAAACTACCCAAAGACCACTGTACTACCCTAAACCCTAAAACACGACCCCCTACACTACACAAACACCACTGCAGTATGCTAAACCCTAAAACACTACCCCAAGCACAACCCCCTACAATACCCAAACACCACTGCACTACCCTAAACCCTAAAACACTACCAAGGCATGACCCCCTACACTACCCAAACCACCTGCACAAGCCTAAACCCTAAAACACTACCACCAGCACAACCCCCTACACTACTCAAAGACCACTGAACTACCCTAAACCCTAAAACACTATCCCTCACACGACCCCCTACACTACCCAAACACCACTGCACTACCCTAAACCCTAAAACACTCCCCCCAGCACGACCCCTTACACTTCCCAAACACCACTGCACTAACATAAACCCTACCAAACTACGCCAAGCATGATCCCCTACTCTACCCAAAGACCACAGTACTACCCTAAACCCTAAAACACAACCCCTACACTACACAAACGCCACTGCACTACCATAAACCCTAAAACACTACCCCAACACTACACAAACACAACTGCACTACCCTTAGACCCTAAAACACTACCCCAGCACGACCCCGTACACTACACAAACAGCACTGCACTACCCTAAACCCTAAAACACTACCCCAGCACGACCCCCTACACTACCCAAACACCACTGCTTACCCTAGTCCCTAAAACACTACCCCCAGCAGTACCCCTCACACTGCCCGAACACCACTGCACTGCCCTAAACACTAAAACACTGTTCCCAGCAGTACCCCCTACATTGCCCGAACACCACTGCACTGCCATAAACTCTAAAACACCACTCCCTGCACGACCAACTACACTGCCCAAACACTACTGCACTGCCCTAAACCTTAAAACACCAACATCCTGCATGAACCCCTACACTGCCCGAACACCACTGCACTGCCCTAAATCCTGAAACACCACCCCCCCTGCACAACCCCCACACTGCCCGAACACCACTGTACTACCCTAAACCCTAAAACACTACCCCAGCACGATCCCCTACACTACACTAACACCACTGCACTACCCTAAACCCTAAATCTACCTCAAGCACGACCCCCTACACAACACAAACACCACTGCACTACCCTAAACCCTAAACCACTACCCCCAGCACGACCCCCTACACTACCCAAACACCACTGCACTGCCCTAAACACTACCCCCAGCACGACACCCTACACTACCCAAACACCACTGCAATACCCTAAACCCTAAAACACTCCCCCAGGATGACTCCCTACATTCCCCAAACACCACTGCACTACCCTAAACCTCTAAATCTACCCCCAGCACGACCCACTAATCTACCGAAACACCACTGCACTACCCTAAACCGTAAATCTACCCTCAGCACGACTCCCTACACTACTCAAAAACCACTGCAGTAGCCTAAACCCTAAATCTACCCCCAGCCCGACCCACTTCACTATTCAAACACCACTGCACTATCCTAAACCACTACCCCCAGCACGACCCCCTACACTACCCAAACACCACTGCACTGCCCTAAACACTACCCCCAGCACGACACCCTACACTACCCAAACACCACTGCACTAACATAAACCCTAAAACACTACGCCAAGCATGATCCCCTACTCTACCCAAAGACCACTGTGCTACCCTAAACCCTAAAACACGACCCCTACACTACACAAACACCACTGCAGTATCCTAAACCCTAACACACTACCCCCAGCACGACCCCTACACTACACAAACTTCACTGCACTACCATAAACCCTAAAACACTACCCCGACACTACACAAACACGACTGCACTACCCCTAAACCCTACCCCCAGCAGTACCCCTCACACTACCCGAACACCACTGCACTGCCCTAAACCCTAAAACACTACTCCCAGCAGTACCCCCTACATTGCCCGAACACCACTGCACTGCCATAAACCCTAAAACACCACTCCCTGCACGACCCCCTACACTGCCCAAACACCACTGCACTGCCCTACACCCTACAACACCACCCCCCTACATGAACCCCTACACTGCCCGAACACCACTGCACTGCCCTTAATCCTAAAACACCACCCCCCTGCATGACCCCCTACACTTCCAGAACACCACTGCACTACCCTAAATCCTAAAACACTACCCCAGCACGATCCCCTACACTACACAAACACCACTGCACTACCCTAAACCCTAAATCTACCTCAAGCACGACCAACTACACAACACAAACACCACTGCACTACCCTAAACCCTAAACCACTACCCCCAGCACGACCCCTACACTACCCAAACACCACAGCACTGCCCTAAACACTACCCCCAGCACGACACCCTACACTACCCAAACACAACTGCAATACCCTAAACCCTAAAACACTCCCCCAGCATGACTCCCTACACTCCCCAAACACCACTGCACTACCCTAAACCTCTAAATCTACCCCCAGCACGACCCACTACACTACCGAAACACCACTGCACTACCCTAAACCGTAAATCTACCCTCAGCACGACCTCCTACACTACTCAAAAACCACTGCAGTAGCCTAAACCCTAAATCTACCCCCAGCCCGACCCCCTACACTACTCAAACACCACTGCACTATCCTAAACCACTACCCCCAGCACGACCCCCTACACTACCCAAACACCACTGCACTGCCCTAAACACTACCCCAAGCACGAAACCCTACACTACCCAAACACAACTTCAATACCATAAACCCTAAAACACTTCCCAGCACCACTCCCTACACTACGCAAACACCACTGCACTACCCTAAACCCTAAAACACTACCCCCAGAATGACCCCCTACACTACACAAACACAACTGCACTACCATAAACCCTAAGACACTTCCCCCTACACTACACAATCACCACTGCACCACCCTAAACCCTAAAACACTACCCCCAGCATGACCCCCTACACTACCCGAACACCACTGCTCTACCCAAAACTCTAAAACACTACCCCAGCACGACCCCCTACAATACCCAAACACCACTGCACTATACTAAACCCAACATACACTACCACTAGCACGACCCCCTACACTACACAAACACCACTGCACTACCCTAAACCCTAAAACACTCCCCCAGCACCACTCCCTACACTACACAAACACCCCTGCACTACCCTAAACCCTAAAAAACTACCCCAGCACGACCCCCTACACTACCCGAACACCACTGCTCTAACCAAAACTCTAAAACACTACCCCAGCACGACCCCCTACACTACCCAAATACCACAGCACTACCATAAACCCTAAAACACTACCCGCTACACGACCCCCTACAGCATGACTCCCTACACTGCCCAAACAACACTGCACTACCCTAAACTCTAAATCTACCCCCAGCATGACCCCCTACACTACCCAAACACTGCTGCACTACTCTAAACCCTAAATCTACCCTCAGCACGACCCCCTACACTACTCAAAAACCACTGAACTACCCTAAACCCTAAGAACTACCCCAGCACGACCCCCTACACAACACAAACACCACTGCACTGCCCTAAACCCTAAAACACTACCCCAGCACGATCCCCTACACTACACAAACTCCACTGCACTACCCTACACCCTAAATCTACCTCAAGCACGACCCCCTACACAACACAAACACCACTGCACTACCCTAAACCCTAAACCACTACCCCCAGCACGACCCCCTACACTACCCAAACACCACTGCACTGCCCTAAACACAACACCCAGCACGACACCCTACACTACAGAAACACCACTGCACTACCTTAAACCCTAAAACACTCCCTCCAGCACGACTCCCTACACTCCCCAAACACCAATGCACTACCCTAAACCCTAAATCTACCCCCAGCACGACCCCCTACACTATCGAAACACCACTGTACTACCCTAAACCCTAAATCTACCCTCAGCACGACCCCCTACACTACTCAAAAACCACTGCAGTACCCTAAACCCTAAATCTACCCCCAGCCCGACCCCCTACACTACTCAAACACCACTGCACTACCCTAAACCCTAAACCACTATCCCCAGCACGACCCCCTACACTACCCAAACACCACTGCACTGCACTAAACACTACCCCCAGCACGACACCCTACACTACCCAAACACAACTCCAATACCCTAAACCCTAAAACACTCCCCAGCACCACTCCCTACACTACCCAAACACCACTGCACTACCCTAAACCCTAAAACACTACCCCCAGAATGACCCCTACACTACCCAAACACCACTGCACTGTCCCAAACCCTAAAACACTACACCCAGCATGACCCACTACACTACCCAAACCCCACTGTACCACCCTAAACCCTAAAACACTCCCCCCAGCATGACTCCCTATACTACCCAAACAACACTGCACTACCCTAAACCCTAAATCTACACCCAGCATGACCCCCTACACTACCAAAACACCACTGCACTACTCTAAACCCTAAATCTACCCTCAGCACGACCCCCTACATTACTCAAAAACCACTGAACTACCCTAAACCCTAAGACACTACCCCAGCACGACCCCCTACACTACACAAACACCCCTGCACTACCCTACACCCTAAAACTACCTCAAGCACGACCCCCTACACAACACAAACACCACTGCACCACCCTAAACCCTAAACCGCTACCCCCAGCACGACCCCCTACACTACCCAAAAACCACTGCACTGCCCTAAACACGACCCCCAGCACGACACCCTACACTACAGAAACACCACTGCACTACCCTAAACCCTAACACACTACGCCCAGCACGACTCCCTACACTCCTGAAACACCACTGCAATACCCTAAACCCTAAATCTACCCCCAGCACGACCCCCTACACTACCGAAACACCACTGTACTACCCTAAACCCTAAATCTACCCTCAGCACGACCCCCTACACTACTCAAACACCACTGCACTATCCTAAACCACTACCCCCAGCACGACCCCCTACACTACCCAAACACCACTGCACTGCCCTAAACACTACCCCAAGCACGAAACCCTACACTACCCAAACACAACTTCAATACCATAAACCCTAAAACACTTCCCAGCACCACTCCCTACACTACGCAAACACCACTGCACTACCCTAAACCCTAAAACACTACCCCCAGAATGACCCCCTACACTACACAAACACAACTGCACTACCATAAACCCTAAGACACTTCCCCCTACACTACACAATCACCACTGCACCACCCTAAACCCTAAAACACTACCCCCAGCATGACCCCCTACACTACCCGAACACCACTGCTCTACCCAAAACTCTAAAACACTACCCCAGCACGACCCCCTACAATACCCAAACACCACTGCACTATACTAAACCCAACATACACTACCACTAGCACGACCCCCTACACTACACAAACACCACTGCACTACCCTAAACCCTAAAACACTCCCCCAGCACCACTCCCTACACTACACAAACACCCCTGCACTACCCTAAACCCTAAAAAACTACCCCAGCACGACCCCCTACACTACCCGAACACCACTGCTCTAACCAAAACTCTAAAACACTACCCCAGCACGACCCCCTACACTACCCAAATACCACAGCACTACCATAAACCCTAAAACACTACCCGCTACATGACCCCCTACAGCATGACTCCCTACACTGCCCAAACAACACTGCACTACCCTAAACTCTAAATCTACCCCCAGCATGACCCCCTACACTACCCAAACACTGCTGCACTACTCTAAACCCTAAATCTACCCTCAGCACGACCCCCTACACTACTCAAAAACCACTGAACTACCCTAAACCCTAAGAACTACCCCAGCACGACCCCCTACACAACACAAACACCACTGCACTGCCCTAAACCCTAAAACACTACCCCAGCACGATCCCCTACACTACACAAACTCCACTGCACTACCCTACACCCTAAATCTACCTCAAGCACGACCCCCTACACAACACAAACACCACTGCACTACCCTAAACCCTAAACCACTACCCCCAGCACGACCCCCTACACTACCCAAACACCACTGCACTGCCCTAAACACAACACCCAGCACGACACCCTACACTACAGAAACACCACTGCACTACCTTAAACCCTAAAACACTCCCTCCAGCACGACTCCCTACACTCCCCAAACACCAATGCACTACCCTAAACCCTAAATCTACCCCCAGCACGACCCCCTACACTATCGAAACACCACTGTACTACCCTAAACCCTAAATCTACCCTCAGCACGACCCCCTACACTACTCAAAAACCACTGCAGTACCCTAAACCCTAAATCTACCCCCAGCCCGACCCCCTACACTACTCAAACACCACTGCACTACCCTAAACCCTAAACCACTATCCCCAGCACGACCCCCTACACTACCCAAACACCACTGCACTGCACTAAACACTACCCCCAGCACGACACCCTACACTACCCAAACACAACTCCAATACCCTAAACCCTAAAACACTCCCCAGCACCACTCCCTACACTACCCAAACACCACTGCACTACCCTAAACCCTAAAACACTACCCCCAGAATGACCCCTACACTACCCAAACACCACTGCACTGTCCCAAACCCTAAAACACTACACCCAGCATGACCCACTACACTACCCAAACCCCACTGTACCACCCTAAACCCTAAAACACTCCCCCCAGCATGACTCCCTATACTACCCAAACAACACTGCACTACCCTAAACCCTAAATCTACCCCCAGCATGACCCCCTACACTACCAAAACACCACTGCACTACTCTAAACCCTAAATCTACCCTCAGCTTGACCCCCTACATTACTCAAAAACCACTGAACTACCCTAAACCCTAAGACACTACCCCAGCACGACCCCCTACACTACACAAACACCCCTGCACTACCCTACACCCTAAAACTACCTCAAGCACGACCCCCTACACAACACAAACACCACTGCACCACCCTAAACCCTAAACCGCTACCCCCAGCACGACCCCCTACACTACCCAAAAACCACTGCACTGCCCTAAACACGACCCCCAG
The DNA here is from genome assembly GCF_964204655.1 of Triturus cristatus. Taxonomy (NCBI): domain Eukaryota; kingdom Metazoa; phylum Chordata; class Amphibia; order Caudata; family Salamandridae; genus Triturus; species Triturus cristatus. The sequence continues at coordinate 671,577,346 of NC_140579.1, read as the reverse complement.
CACGACACCCTACACTACAGAAACACCACTGCACTACCCTAAACCCTAACACACTACGCCCAGCACGACTCCCTACACTCCTGAAACACCACTGCAATACCCTAAACCCTAAATCTACCCCCAGCACGACCCCCTACACTACCGAAACACCACTGTACTACCCTAAACCCTAAATCTACCCTCAGCACGACCCCCTACACTACTCAAATACCACTGCAGTACCCTAAACCCTAAATCTACCCCCAGCCCGACCCCCTACACTACTCAAACACCACTGCACTACCCTAAACCCTAAACCACTATCCCCAGCACGACCCCCTACACTACCCAAACACCACTGCACTGCACTAAACACTACCCCCAGCACGACACCCTACACTACCCAAACACAACTCCAATACCCTAAACCCTAAAACACTCCCCAGCACCACCCCCTACACTACACAAACACCACTGCACTACCCTAAACCCTAAAACACTCCCCCAGCACCACTCCCTACACTACACAAACACCACTGCACTACCCTAAACCCTAAAAAACTACCCCCAGCATGACCCCCTACACTACCCGAACACCACTGCACTACCCTCAACCCTAAAACACTACCCCCAGCACGACCCCCTACACTACCCAAACACCACTGCACTACCCTAAACCCCACAACACTCCCAGCACGACTCCCTACACTACCCTAACACCACTGAACTACCCTAAACCCTGAAACACTACCAACAGCACAACTCCCTACACTACACAAACACCACTGCGCTGCCCTAAACCCTAAAACACTACCCCCAGCACGACCCCCTACACTAGCCAAACACCACTGCACTACCCTAAACCCTAAAATACGACCCCCTACAATACCCAAAAACCACTGCACTACCCTAAACCCTAAACCACTACCCCCAGCACGACCCCCCACACTACCCAAACACCACTGCACTGCCCTAAACACTACCCCCAGCACGACACCCTACACTACCCAAACACCACTGCAATACCCTAAACCCTAAAACACTCCCCCAGCATGACTCCCTACACTCCCCAAACACCACTGCACTACCCTAAACCTCTAAATCTACCCCCAGCACGACCCACTACACTACCGAAACACCACTGCACTACCCTAAACTGTAACTCTACCCTCAACATGACCCCCTACACTACCCAAACACCACTGCACTGCCCTAAACACTACCCCCAGCACGACACCCTACACTACCCAAACACAACTGCACTAACATAAACCCTAAAACACTACGCCAAGCATGATCCCCTACTCTACCCAAAGACCACTGTACTACCCTAAACCCTAAAACACGACCCCTACACTAAACAAACACCACTGCAGTATCCTAAACCCTAACACACTACCCCCATCACGACCCCTACACTACACAAACGCCACTGCACTACCCCTAAACCCTAAAACACTACCCCCAGCAGTACCCCTCACACTGCCCGAACACCACTGCACTGCCCTAAACCCTAAAACACTACTCCCAGCAGTACCCCCTACATTGCCCGAACACCACTGCACTGCCATTAGCCCTAAAACACCACTCCCTGCACGAACCCCTGCACTGCCCTAACACCACTGCACTGCACTGCCCTAAACCCTAAAACACCACCCCCTGCATGAACCCCTACACTGCCCGAACACCACTGCACTGCCCTAAATCCTAAAAAACCACCCCCCTGCACGACCCCCTACACTGCCCGAACACCACTGCACTACTATAAACCCTAAAACACTACCCCAGCACGATCCCCTACACTACACAAACACCACTGCACTACCCTAAACCCTAAATCTACCTCAAGCACGACCCCCTACACAACACAAACACCACTGCACTACCCTAAACCCTAAACCACTACCCCCAGCACGACCCCCTACACTACCCAAACACCACTGCAATACCCTAAAACACTCCCCCAGCATGACTCCCTACACTCCCCAAACACCACTGCACTACCCTAAACCTCTAAATCTACCCCCAGCACGACCCACTACACTACCGAAACACCACTGCACTACGCTAAACCGTAAATCTACCCTCAGCACGAACCCCTACACTACTCAAAAACCACTGCAGTAGCCTAAACCCTAAATCTACCCCCAGCCCGACCCCCTACACTACTCAAACACCACTGCACTATCCTAAACCACTACCCCCAGCACGACCCCCTACACTACCCAAACACAACTGCACTGCCCTAAACACTACCCCCAGCACGACACCCTACACTACCCAAACACAACTCCAATACCCTAAACCCTAAAACACTCCCCAGCACCACTCCCTACACTACCCAAACACCACTGCACTACACTAAACCCTAAAACCCTACCCCCAGAATGACCCCCTACACTACACAAAAACCACTGCACTACCATAAACCCTAAGACACTTCCCCCTAAAAACACAATCACCACTGCACCATCCTAAACACTAAAACACTACCCCCAGCATGACCCCCTACACTACCCGAACACCACTGCTCTACCCAAAACTCTAAAACACTATCTCAGCACGACCCCCTACACTACCCAAACACCACTGCACTAAACTAAACCCAACATACACTACCGCCAGCCCGACCCCTACACTAAAAAAACACCACTACACTATCCTAAACCCTAAAACACTCCCCCAGCACCACTCCCTACACTACACAAACACCACTGCACTACCCTAAACCCTAAAAAACTACCCCCATCATGGCCCCCTACACTACCCGTACACCACTGCACTACCCTAAACCCTAAAACACTACCCCCAGCACGACCCCCTACACTACCCAAACACCACTGCACTACCCTAAACCCTAAAACACTCCCAGCACGACTCCCTACACTACCCTAACACCACTGAACTACCCTAAACCCTGAAACACTACCCAAAGCACAACTCCCTACACTACACAAACACCACTGCACTGCCCTAAACCCTAAAACACTACCCCCAGCACGACCCCCTACACAAGCCAAACACCACTGCACTACCCTAAACCCTAAAATACGACCCCCTACACTACACAAACACCACTGAACTACCCTAAACCCTAAAACACTACCCCCAGCACGACCCCCTACACTACACAAACACCACTGCACTACCCTAAACCCTAAAACACCACCCCCTACAATACCCAAAAACCACTGCACTACCCTAAACCCTAAAACACTACCCCCAGCAATACCCCTCAAACTACCCAAACACCACTGCACTACCCTAAACCGTGAAACACTACCCCCAGCAGTACCCCCTACACAACCCAAACACCACTGCACTACCCTGAACCCTAAAACACTACCTCCAGCAGTACCCCCTACACTACCCAACTACCACTGCACTACCCTAAACCCTAAACTACTACCCCCAGCACGACCCCCTACACGACCCAAACACCACTGCACTGCCCTAAACCCTAAAACACTACCCCAGCACGACCCCCTATATTACCAAAACACCACTGCACTACCCTAAACCCTAAATCTACCCCCAGCACGACACTCTACACTACCCAAACACCACTGCACTACCCTAAAGCCTATATCAACCCTCAGCACGACCCCCTACACTACCCAAACACCACTGCAGTACCCTAAACCCTAAAACACTACCCCCAGCATGACCCCCTACACTACCCAAACACCACTGCACTACCCTAAACCCTAAAATACTACCCCAGCACGACCCCCTACACTACCCAAACCCCACTGCACTACCCTACACCCTAAAACACTACCCCCAACAGTAGCCCCTACACTACCCAATTACCACTGCACTACCCTAAACCCTAAACCACTACCCCCAGCACGACCCCCTACACTACCCAAACACCACTGCACTGCCCTAAACCCTAAAACACTCCCCCAGCACCACTCCCTACACTACACAAACACCACTGCACTACCCTAAACCCTAAAAAACTACCCCCAGCATGACCCCCTACACTACCCGAACACCACTGTACTACCCTATACCCTATAACACATTCCCCCCAACACGACCCCCTACACTACCCAAACACCACTGCACTACCCTAAATCCTACAACACTCCCAGCACGACTCCCTACACTACCCTAACACCACTGAACTTCCCTAAACCCTGAAACACTACCCACAGCACAACTCCCTACACTACACAAACACCACTGCACTGCCCTAAACCCTAAAACACTACCCCCAGCACGACCCCCTACACTAGCCAAACACCACTGCACTACCCTAAACCCTAAAATACGACCCCCTACAATACCCAAAAACCACTGCACTGCCCTAAACCCTAAACCACTACCCCCAGCACGACCCCCCACACTACCCAAACACCACTGCACTGCCCTAAACACTACCCCCAGCACGACACCCTACACTACCCAAACACCACTGCAATACCCTAAACCCTAAAACACTCCCCCAGCATGACTCCCTACACTCCCCAAACACCACTGCACTACCCTAAACCTCTAAATCTACCCCAGCACGACCCACTACACTACCGAAACACCACTGCACTACCCTAAACTGTAACTCTACCCTCAACATGACCCCCTACACTACCCAAACACCACTGCACTGCCCTAAACACTACCCCCAGCACGACACCCTACACTACCCAAACACAACTGCACTAACATAAACCCTAAAACACTACGCCAAGCATGATCCCCTACTCTACCCAAAGACCACTGTACTACCCTAAACCCTAAAACACGACCCCTACACTAAACAAACACCACTGCAGTATCCTAAACCCTAACACACTACCCCCATCACGACCCCTACACTACACAAACGCCACTGCACTACCATAAACCCTAAAACACTACCCCGACACTACACAAACACGACTGCACTACCCCTAAACCCTAAAACACTACCCCCAGCAGTACCCCTCACACTGCCCGAACACCACTGCACTGCCCTAAACCCTAAAACACTACTCCCAGCAGTACCCCCTACATTGCCCGAACACCACTGCACTGCCATTAGCCCTAAAACACCACTCCCTGCACGAACCCCTACACTGCCCTAACACCACTGCACTGCCCTAAACCCTAAAACACCACCCCCTGCATGAACCCCTACACTGCCCGAACACCACTGCACTGCCCTAAATCCTAAAAAACCACCCCCCTGCACGACCCCCTACACTGCCCGAACACCACTGCACTACCCTAAACCCTAAAACACTACCCCAGCACGATCCCCTACACTACACAAACACCACTGCACTACCCTAAACACTAAATCTACCACAAGCACGACCCCCTACACAACACAAACACCACTGCACTACCCTAAACCCTAAACCACTACCCCCAGCACGACCCCCTACACTACCCAAACACCACTGCAATACCCTAAAACACTCCCCCAGCATGACTCCCTACACTCCCCAAACACCACTGCACTACCCTAAACCTCTAAATCTACCCCCAGCACGACCCACTACACTACCGAAACACCACTGCACTACGCTAAACCGTAAATCTACCCTCAGCACGAACCCCTACACTACTCAAAAACCACTGCAGTAGCCTAAACCCTAAATCTACCCCCAGCCCGACCCCCTACACTACTCAAACACCACTGCACTATCCTAAACCACTACCCCCAGCACGACCCCCTACACTACCCAAACACAACTGCACTGCCCTAAACACTACCCCCAGCACGACACCCTACACTACCCAAACACAACTCCAATACCCTAAACCCTAAAACACTCCCCAGCACCACTCCCTACACTACCCAAACACCACTGCACTACACTAAACCCTAAAACCCTACCCCCAGAATGACCCCCTACACTACACAAACACCACTGCACTACCATAAACCCTAAGACACTTCCCCCTAAAAACACAATCACCACTGCACCATCCTAAACACTAAAACACTACCCCCAGCATGACCCCCTACACTACCCGAACACCACTGCTCTACCCAAAACTCTAAAACACTATCTCAGCACGACCCCCTACACTACCCAAACACCACTGCACTAAACTAAACCCAACACACACTACCGCCAGCCCGACCCCTACACTAAAAAAACACCACTACACTATCCTAAACCCTAAAACACTCCCCCAGCACCACTCCCTACACTACACAAACACCACTGCACTACCCTAAACCCTAAAAAACTACCCCCATCATGGCCCCCTACACTACCCGTACACCACTGCACTACCCTAAACCCTAAAACACTACCCCCAGCACGACCCCCTACACTACCCAAACACCACTGCACTACCCTAAACCCTAAAACACTCCCAGCACGACTCCCTACACTACCCTAACACCACTGAACTACCCTAAACCCTGAAACACTACCCAAAGCACAACTCCCTACACTACACAAACACCACTGCACTGCCCTAAACCCTAAAACACTACCCCCAGCACGACCCCCTACACTAGCCAAACACCACTGCACTACCCTAAACCCTAAAATACGACCCCCTACACTACACAAACACCACTGAACTACCCTAAACCCTAAAACACTACCCCCAGCACGACCCCCTACACTACACAAACACCACTGCACTACCCTAAACCCTAAAACACCACCCCCTACAATACCCAAAAACCACTGCACTACCCTAAACCCTAAAACACTACCCCCAGCAATACCCCTCAAACTACCCAAACACCACTGCACTACCCTAAACCGTGAAACACTACCCCCAGCAGTACCCCCTACACAACCCAAACACCACTGCACTACCCTGAACCCTAAAACACTACCTCCAGCAGTACCCCCTACACTACCCAACTACCACTGCACTACCCTAAACCCTAAACTACTACCCCCAGCACGACCCCCTACACGACCCAAACACCACTGCACTGCCCTAAACCCTAAAACACTACCCCAGCACGACCCCCTATATTACCAAAACACCACTGCACTACCCTAAACCCTAAATCTACCCCCAGCACGACACTCTACACTACCCAAACACCACTGCACTACCCTAAAGCCTATATCAACCCTCAGCACGACCCCCTACACTACCCAAACACCACTGCAGTACCCTAAACCCTAAAACACTACCCCCAGCATGACCCCCTACACTACCCAAACACCACTGCACTACCCTAAACCCTAAAATACTACCCCAGCACGACCCCCTACACTACCCAAACCCCACTGCACTACCCTACACCCTAAAACACTACCCCCAACAGTAGCCCCTACACTACCCAATTACCACTGCACTACCCTAAACCCTAAACCACTACCCCCAGCACGACCCCCTACACTACCCAAACACCACTGCACTGCCCTAAACCCTAAAACACTCCCCCAGCACCACTCCCTACACTACACAAACACCACTGCACTACCCTAAACCCTAAAAAACTACCCCCAGCATGACCCCCTACACTACCCGAACACCACTGTACTACCCTATACCCTATAACACATTCCCCCCAACACGACCCCCTACACTACCCAAACACCACTGCACTACCCTAAATCCTACAACACTCCCAGCACGACTCCCTACACTACCCTAACACCACTGAACTTCCCTAAACCCTGAAACACTACCCACAGCACAACTCCCTACACTACACAAACACCACTGCACTGCCCTAAACCCTAAAACACTACCCCCAGCACGACCCCCTACACTAGCCAAACACCACTGCACTACCCTAAACCCTAAAATACGACCCCCTACAATACCCAAAAACCACTGCACTGCCCTAAACCCTAAACCACTACCCCCAGCACGACCCCCCACACTACCCAAACACCACTGCACTGCCCTAAACACTACCCCCAGCACGACACCCTACACTACCCAAACACCACTGCAATACCCTAAACCCTAAAACACTCCCCCAGCATGACTCCCTACACTCCCCAAACACCACTGCACTACCCTAAACCTCTAAATCTACCCCAGCACGACCCACTACACTACCGAAACACCACTGCACTACCCTAAACTGTAACTCTACCCTCAACATGACCCCCTACACTACCCAAACACCACTGCACTGCCCTAAACACTACCCCCAGCACGACACCCTACACTACCCAAACACAACTGCACTAACATAAACCCTAAAACACTACGCCAAGCATGATCCCCTACTCTACCCAAAGACCACTGTACTACCCTAAACCCTAAAACACGACCCCTACACTAAACAAACACCACTGCAGTATCCTAAACCCTAACACACTACCCCCATCACGACCCCTACACTACACAAACGCCACTGCACTACCATAAACCCTAAAACACTACCCCGACACTACACAAACACGACTGCACTACCCCTAAACCCTAAAACACTACCCCCAGCAGTACCCCTCACACTGCCCGAACACCACTGCACTGCCCTAAACCCTAAAACACTACTCCCAGCAGTACCCCCTACATTGCCCGAACACCACTGCACTGCCATTAGCCCTAAAACACCACTCCCTGCACGAACCCCTACACTGCCCTAACACCACTGCACTGCCCTAAACCCTAAAACACCACCCCCTGCATGAACCCCTACACTGCCCGAACACCACTGCACTGCCCTAAATCCTAAAAAACCACCCCCCTGCACGACCCCCTACACTGCCCGAACACCACTGCACTACCCTAAACCCTAAAACACTACCCCAGCACGATCCCCTACACTACACAAACACCACTGCACTACCCTAAACACTAAATCTACCACAAGCACGACCCCCTACACAACACAAACACCACTGCACTACCCTAAACCCTAAACCACTACCCCCAGCACGACCCCCTACACTACCCAAACACCACTGCAATACCCTAAAACACTCCCCCAGCATGACTCCCTACACTCCCCAAACACCACTGCACTACCCTAAACCTCTAAATCTACCCCCAGCACGACCCACTACACTACCGAAACACCACTGCACTACGCTAAACCGTAAATCTACCCTCAGCACGAACCCCTACACTACTCAAAAACCACTGCAGTAGCCTAAACCCTAAATCTACCCCCAGCCCGACCCCCTACACTACTCAAACACCACTGCACTATCCTAAACCACTACCCCCAGCACGACCCCCTACACTACCCAAACACAACTGCACTGCCCTAAACACTACCCCCAGCACGACACCCTACACTACCCAAACACAACTCCAATACCCTAAACCCTAAAACACTCCCCAGCACCACTCCCTACACTACCCAAACACCACTGCACTACACTAAACCCTAAAACCCTACCCCCAGAATGACCCCCTACACTACACAAACACCACTGCACTACCATAAACCCTAAGACACTTCCCCCTAAAAACACAATCACCACTGCACCATCCTAAACACTAAAACACTACCCCCAGCATGACCCCCTACACTACCCGAACACCACTGCTCTACCCAAAACTCTAAAACACTATCTCAGCACGACCCCCTACACTACCCAAACACCACTGCACTAAACTAAACCCAACACACACTACCGCCAGCCCGACCCCTACACTAAAAAAACACCACTACACTATCCTAAACCCTAAAACACTCCCCCAGCACCACTCCCTACACTACACAAACACCACTGCACTACCCTAAACCCTAAAAAACTACCCCCATCATGGCCCCCTACACTACCCGTACACCACTGCACTACCCTAAACCCTAAAACACTACCCCCAGCACGACCCCCTACACTACCCAAACACCACTGCACTACCCTAAACCCTAAAACACTCCCAGCACGACTCCCTACACTACCCTAACACCACTGAACTACCCTAAACCCTGAAACACTACCCAAAGCACAACTCCCTACACTACACAAACACCACTGCACTGCCCTAAACCCTAAAACACTACCCCCAGCACGACCCCCTACACTAGCCAAACACCACTGCACTACCCTAAACCCTAAAATACGACCCCCTACACTACACAAACACCACTGAACTACCCTAAACCCTAAAACACTACCCCCAGCACGACCCCCTACACTACACAAACACCACTGCACTACCCTAAACCCTAAAACACCACCCCCTACAATACCCAAAAACCACTGCACTACCCTAAACCCTAAAACACTACCCCCAGCAATACCCCTCAAACTACCCAAACACCACTGCACTACCCTAAACCGTGAAACACTACCCCCAGCAGTACCCCCTACACAACCCAAACACCACTGCACTACCCTGAACCCTAAAACACTACCTCCAGCAGTACCCCCTACACTACCCAACTACCACTGCACTACCCTAAACCCTAAACTACTACCCCCAGCACGACCCCCTACACGACCCAAACACCACTGCACTGCCCTAAACCCTAAAACACTACCCCAGCACGACCCCCTATATTACCAAAACACCACTGCACTACCCTAAACCCTAAATCTACCCCCAGCACGACACTCTACACTACCCAAACACCACTGCACTACCCTAAAGCCTATATCAACCCTCAGCACGACCCCCTACACTACCCAAACACCACTGCAGTACCCTAAACCCTAAAACACTACCCCCAGCATGACCCCCTACACTACCCAAACACCACTGCACTACCCTAAACCCTAAAATACTACCCCAGCACGACCCCCTACACTACCCAAACCCCACTGCACTACCCTACACCCTAAAACACTACCCCCAACAGTAGCCCCTACACTACCCAATTACCACTGCACTACCCTAAACCCTAAACCACTACCCCCAGCACGACCCCCTACACTACCCAAACACCACTGCACTGCCCTAAACCCTAAAACACTCCCCCAGCACCACTCCCTACACTACACAAACACCACTGCACTACCCTAAACCCTAAAAAACTACCCCCAGCATGACCCCCTACACTACCCGAACACCACTGTACTACCCTATACCCTATAACACATTCCCCCCAACACGACCCCCTACACTACCCAAACACCACTGCACTACCCTAAATCCTACAACACTCCCAGCACGACTCCCTACACTACCCTAACACCACTGAACTTCCCTAAACCCTGAAACACTACCCACAGCACAACTCCCTACACTACACAAACACCACTGCACTGCCCTAAACCCTAAAACACTACCCCCAGCACGACCCCCTACACTAGCCAAACACCACTGCACTACCCTAAACCCTAAAATACGACCCCCTACAATACCCAAAAACCACTGCACTGCCCTAAACCCTAAACCACTACCCCCAGCACGACCCCCCACACTACCCAAACACCACTGCACTGCCCTAAACACTACCCCCAGCACGACACCCTACACTACCCAAACACCACTGCAATACCCTAAACCCTAAAACACTCCCCCAGCATGACTCCCTACACTCCCCAAACACCACTGCACTACCCTAAACCTCTAAATCTACCCCAGCACGACCCACTACACTACCGAAACACCACTGCACTACCCTAAACTGTAACTCTACCCTCAACATGACCCCCTACACTACCCAAACACCACTGCACTGCCCTAAACACTACCCCCAGCACGACACCCTACACTACCCAAACACAACTGCACTAACATAAACCCTAAAACACTACGCCAAGCATGATCCCCTACTCTACCCAAAGACCACTGTACTACCCTAAACCCTAAAACACGACCCCTACACTAAACAAACACCACTGCAGTATCCTAAACCCTAACACACTACCCCCATCACGACCCCTACACTACACAAACGCCACTGCACTACCATAAACCCTAAAACACTACCCCGACACTACACAAACACGACTGCACTACCCCTAAACCCTAAAACACTACCCCCAGCAGTACCCCTCACACTGCCCGAACACCACTGCACTGCCCTAAACCCTAAAACACTACTCCCAGCAGTACCCCCTACATTGCCCGAACACCACTGCACTGCCATTAGCCCTAAAACACCACTCCCTGCACGAACCCCTACACTGCCCTAACACCACTGCACTGCCCTAAACCCTAAAACACCACCCCCTGCATGAACCCCTACACTGCCCGAACACCACTGCACTGCCCTAAATCCTAAAAAACCACCCCCCTGCACGACCCCCTACACTGCCCGAACACCACTGCACTACCCTAAACCCTAAAACACTACCCCAGCACGATCCCCTACACTACACAAACACCACTGCACTACCCTAAACACTAAATCTACCACAAGCACGACCCCCTACACAACACAAACACCACTGCACTACCCTAAACCCTAAACCACTACCCCCAGCACGACCCCCTACACTACCCAAACACCACTGCAATACCCTAAAACACTCCCCCAGCATGACTCCCTACACTCCCCAAACACCACTGCACTACCCTAAGCCTCTAAATCTACCCCCAGCACGACCCACTACACTACCGAAACACCACTGCACTACGCTAAACCGTAAATCTACCCTCAGCACGAACCCCTACACTACTCAAAAACCACTGCAGTAGCCTAAACCCTAAATCTACCCCAGCCCGACCCCCTACACTACTCAAACACCACTGCACTATCCTAAACCACTACCCCCAGCACGACCCCCTACACTACCCAAACACAACTGCACTGCCCTAAACACTACCCCCAGCACGACACCCTACACTACCCAAACACAACTCCAATACCCTAAACCCTAAAACACTCCCCAGCACCACTCCCTACACTACCCAAACACCACTGCACTACCCTAAACCCTAAAACACTACCCCCAGAATGACCCCCTACACTACACAAACACCACTGCACTACCATAAACCCTAAGACACTTCCCCCTAAAAACACAATCACCACTGCACCATCCTAAACCCTAAAACACTACCCCCAGCATGACCCCCTACACTACCCGAACACCACTGCTCTACCCAAAACTCTAAAACACTATCTCAGCACGACCCCCTACACTACCCAAACACCACTGCACTAAACTAAACCCAACATACACTACCGCCAGCCCGACCCCTACACTAAAAAAACACCACTACACTATCCTAAACCCCAAAACACTCCCCCAGCACCACTCCCTACACTACACAAACACCACTGCACTACCCTAAACCCTAAAAAACTACCCCAGCATGGCCCCCTACACTACCCGTACACCACTGCACTACCCTAAACCCTAAAACACTACCCCCAGCACGACCCCCTACACTACCCAAACACCACTGCACTACCCTAAACTCTAAAACACTCCCAGCACGACTCCCTACACTACCCTAACACCACTGAACTACCCTAAACCCTGAAACACTACCCAAAGCACAACTCCCTACACTACACAAACACCACTGCACTGCCCTAAACCCTAAAACACTACCCCCAGCACGACACCCTACACTAGCCAAACACTACTGCACTACCCTAAACCCTAAAATACGACCCCCTACACTACACAAACACCACTGAACTACCCTAAACCCTAAAACACTACCCCCAGCACGACCCCCTACACTACACAAACACCACTGCACTACCCTAAACCCTAAAACACTACCCCCTACAATACCCAAAAACCACTGCACTACCCTAGACCCTAAAACACTGCCCCCAGCAATACCCCTAAAACTACCCAAACACCACTGCACTACCCTAAACCGTGAAACACTACCCCCAGCAGTACCCCCTACACAACCCAAACACCACTGCACTACCCTGAACCCTAAAACACTACCTCCAGCAGTACCCCCTACACTACCCAACCACCACTGCACTGCCCTAAACCCTAAACTACTACCCCCAGCACGACCCCCTACACGACCCAAACACCACTGCACTGCCCTAAACCCTAAAACACTACCCCAGCACGACCCCCTATATTACCAAAACACCACTGCACTACCCTAAACCCTAAATCTACCCCCAGCACGACACTCTACACTACCCAAACACCACTGCACTACCCTAAAGCCTATATCAACCCTCAGCACGACCCCCTACACTACCCAAACACCACTGCAGTACCCTAAACCCTAAAACACTACCCCCAGCATGACCCCCTACACTACCCAAACACCACTGCACTACCCTAAACCCTAAAATACTACCCCAGCACGACCCCCTACACTACCCAAACCCCACTGCACTACCCTACACCCTAAAACACTACCCCCAACAGTACCCCCTACACTACCCAATTACCACTGCACTACCCTAAACCCTAAACCACTACCCCCAGCACGACCCCCTACACTACCCAAACACCACTGCACTGCCCTAAACCCTAAAACACTACCCCCAGAATGACCCCCTACACTACCCAAACACCACTGTACTACCCTAAACCCTAAAACACTCCCCCCAGCATGACTCCCTATACTACCCAAACAACACTGCACTACCATAAACCCTAAATCTACCCCCAGCACGACCCCCTACACTACCCAAACACCACTGCACTACCCTAAACCCTAAAACACTACCCCAGCACGACCCCCTACACTACCCAAACACCACTGCACTGCCATAAACCCTAAAACACTACCCCCAGCACGACCCCCTACAGCACCCAAACACCACTGCACTACCCTAAACCCTAAAACACTACCCTCAGCACGACCCCCTAAACTACCCTAACACCACTGCACTACCATAAACCCTAAAACACCACTCCCTGCACGACCCCCTACACTGCCCAAACACCACTGCACTGCCCTAAATCCTAAAACACCACCCCCCTGCACGACCCCCTACACTGCCCGAACACCACTGTACTACCCTAAACCCTAAAACACTACCCCAGCACGATCCCCTACACTACACAAACACCACTGCATTACCCTAAACCCTAAATCTACCTCAAGCACGACCCTCTACACAACACAAACACCACTGCACTACCCTAAACCCTAAACCACTACCCCCAGCACGACCCCCTACACTACCCAAACACCACTGCACTGCCCTAAACACTACCCCCAGCACGACACCATACACTACCCAAACACCACTGCAATACCTTAAACCCTAAAACACTCCCCCAGCATGACTCCCTATACTCCCCAAACACCACTGCACTACCCTAAAGCTCTAAATCTACCCCCAGCACGACCCACTACACTACCGAAACACCACTGCACTACCCTAAGCTGTAACTCTACCCTCAACATGACCCCCTACACTACCCAAACACCACTGCACTGCCCTAAACACTACCCCCAGCACGACACCCTACACTACCCAAACACAACTGCACTAACATAAACCCTAAAACACTACGCCAAGCATGATCCCCTACTCTACCCAAAGACCACTGTACTACCCTAAACCCTAAAACATGACCCCTACACTAAACAAACACCACTGCTTTATCCTAAACCCTAACACACTACCCCCATCACGACCCCTACACTACACAAACGCAACTGCACTACCATAAACCCTAAAACACTACCCCGACACTACACAAACACGACTGCACTACCCCTAAACCCTAAAACACTACCCCCAGCAGTACCCCTCACACTGCCCGAACACCACTGCACTGCCCTAAACCCTAAAACACTACTCCCAGCAGTACCCCCTACATTGCCCGAACACCACTGCACTGCCATAAACCCTAAAACACCACTCCCTGCACGAACCCCTACACTGCCCTAACACCACTGCACTGCCCTAAACCCTAAAACACCACCCCCTGCATGAACCCCTACACTGCCCGAACACCACTGCACTGCCCTAAATCCTAAAAAACCACCCCCCTGCACGACCCCCTACACTGCCCGAACACCACTGCACTACGCTAAACCCTAAAACACTACCCCAGCACGATCCCCTTCACTACACAAACACCACTGCACTACCCTAAACCCTAAATCTACCTCAAGCACGACCCCCTACACAACACAAACACCACTGCACTACCCTAAACCCTAAACAACTACCCCCAGCACGACCCCCTACACTACGCAAACACCACTGCAATACCCTAAACCCTAAAACACTCCCCCAGCATGACTCCCTACACTCCCCAAACACCACTGCACTACCCTAAACCTCTAAATCTACCCCCAGCACGACCCACTACACTACCGAAACACCACTGCACTACGCTAAACCGTAAATCTACCCTCAGCACGAACCCCTACACTACTCAAAAACCACTGCACTATCCTAAACCACCACCCCCAGCACGACCCCCTACGCTACCCAAACACAACTGCACTGCCCTAAACACTACCCCCAGCACGACACCCTACACTACCCAAACACAACTCCAATACCCTAAACCCTAAAACACTCCCCAGCACCACTCCCTACACTACCCAAACACCACTGCACTACCCTAAACCCTAAAACACTACCCCCAGAATGACCCCCTACACTACACAAACACCACTGCACTACCATAAACCCTAAGACACTTCCCCCTACACTACACAATCACCACTGCACCATCTTAAACCCTAAAACACTACCCCCAGCATGACCCCCTACACTACCCGAACACCACTGCTCTACCCAAAACTCTAAAACACTATCTCAGCACGACCCCCTACACTACCCAAACACCACTGCACTACACTAAACCCAACATACACTACCGCCAGCACGACCCCCTACACTAAAAAAACACCACTACACTATCCTAAACCCTAAAACACTCCCCCAGCACCACTCCCTACACTACCCTAACACCACTGAACTACCCTAAACCCTGAAACACTACCCACAGCACAACTCCCTACACTACACAAACACCACTGCACTGCCCTAAACCCTAAAACACTACCCCCAGCACGACCCCCTACACTAGATAAACACCACTGCACTGCCCTAAACCCTAAAATACTACCCCCAGCACGACCCCCTACACTACCCAAACATCACTGCACAACCCTAAACCCTAAAACACTACCCCAGCACCACTCCCTACACTACACAAACACCACTGCACTACCCTAAACCCTAAAAAACTACCCCCAGCATGACCCCCTACACTACCCGAACACCACTGCACTACCCTAAACCCTAAAACACTACCCCCAGCACGACCCCCTACACTACCCAAACACCACTGCACTACCCTAAACCCTAAAACACTCCCAGCACGACTCCCTACACTACCCTAACACCACTGAACTACCTTAAACCCTGAAACACTACCCACAGCACAACTCCCTACACTACACAAACACCACTGCACTGCCCTAAACCCTAAAACACTACCTCAGCACGACCCCCTACACTAGCCAAACACCACTGCACTACCCTAAACCCTAAAATACGACCCCCTACACTACACAAACACCACTGAACTACCCTAAACCCTAAAACACTACCCCCAGCACGACCCCCTACACTACACAAACACCACTGCACTACCCTAAACCCTAAAACACTACCCCCTACAATACCCAAAAACCACTGCACTACCCTAAACCCTAAAACACTACCCCCAGCAATACCCCTCAAACTACCCAACACCACTGCACTACCCTAAACCGTGAAACACTACCCCCAGCAGTACCCCCTACACAACCCAAACACCACTGCACTACCCTGAACCCTAAAACACTACCTCCAGCAGTACCCCCTACACTACCCAACCACCACTGCACTACCCTAAACCCTAAACTACTACCCCCAGCACGACCCCCTACACGACCCAAACACCACTGCACTGCCCTAAACCCTAAAACACTACCCCAGCACGACCCCCTATATTACCAAAACACCACTGCACTACCCTAAACCCTAAATCTACCCCCAGCACGACACTCTACACTACCCAAACACCACTGCACTACCCTAAAGCCTATATCAACCCGCAGCACGACCCCCTACACTACCCAAACACCACTGCAGTACCCTAAACCCTAAAACACTACCCCCAGCATGACCCCCTACACTACCCAAACACCACTGCACTACCCTAAACCCTAAAATACTACCCCAGCACGACCCCCTACACTACCCAAACCCCACTGCACTACCCTACACCCTAAAACACTACCCCCAACAGTACCCCCTCGTTGGACCTGTCAGCCCTAGGGTGGTCTCCCCTTCTATTTTTGTATCGTGCCTCATTTTTTCCACCCTCATTTTTATGTTGGACTAGGTCTCCGGGCGCCTTTTCATTGCCAATCAGTGTTAAGGTGCAGGTGCTCCCTTCCCCGAAGATGGCTGCCACAGGCCCCTGCTACTGCGGAGTGGCCTTTCTAGTAGCACCCTAGCTGCCAGGAGCTGGCTGGGACCCCACAACAATGTTGCGACACCAGCCCGCCTTTTTTGTCCTATACCTAGAGTGGGGAAGCTCCTGGAATGTGCTGGAACCTTCTATAAGAAGGGTGGGGTTTTACTTTTGCCGCCTTAGGAGGTGGTCACCTGACCTAGGGCTACTTAACAGAGGGAGGGAACTTTTTCTAGTTAGTTGGGGTAAAGCAGACCTGGGGAACCCACGCAGGAGTTTTAGGCGGTAGGGCCTAGACAGGGACTTATGCCTCTGAAGGTGACAGGGTTTAGGCACTGCCCTTTAAGTGAGTGAGGGATCCTGTACTACCCACTGATCTGGCCCAGCGATAGGGAGACCCCGGAATGACCTGCCAAGCCTGACTAGGAGGGAACTAGTCACCAACTCACCCCCCCCAAGGAACAGAACTTTTTAGGGCGCGAGAACCAACTGCGCCACCAAGACTGCAAAAACCTACTTCTGAAACTCTGCTGAAGCTGACCGCCGGAATTAAGGCTGAAGCTGAGGGCGGAAACTGACTACTGAAACTTATTACTAAAGACTCCCTGCTGGACTGCTGGGGGATCAACCAGGTACTAGCGCTGTGACCCCTGCGCTCCCCGACCTTGCCTGGGATCCCCCTAGTCAGTCCTGCACCAGGCGCTGGTCGCCAAAATCACCCCTTAATTTCAGCCCCCCCCGGTGTGGGGAGTCGAGGCGCACTCACCGCTGCGGCCCAGGGCCGGGAAACCGCCCCCTGTCATCAACGGGGCCCGCGGAGAAGCCCGGGGCCCCGCCGCTGCCGTCGCAGCCGAAGAATCGCAAACCCCAGCGCTGGGAAGGCCTTGGTGGGCCCAGGCGTCTCGCCGCGGCCGCATAGGCCTGAAGCCAGCACCCGCATCACCTGACGGGGGCAGACTGCCAAACGCCGCCCCCCCCGTAACCCCATTGGTGGACGGGGCCGCGCCCCCGCAGGCCGCACTGCCATTGGCGGCTGCGGGCGCGACCCCGGAAGCAAGGCAGGAATTCCCCCGTGACGCCAGCGGAGCTCCCCGGTAGCGTCTGACCCGACCGGGAGCCCCGCGCTTTGTCCCCCGCTCCCCGCACCACTCCACTTGGCGGGAGAAGCCCGCGAGCAAGGCCCTCGGCCCGGACATCGCCGGGCGGCCTGGGATTCCTGCGAGGTCCCCGCCGGGGAGAGCGCTGCAGCGCGAAGCACAGAGGAGGAGGGATCCCGCCGGAAAACCCGTCGCCAGGGCCGAGTGAAGGCCGAAGCACAAGGTAACCCCTGGGGGAGGCGGGCGGAAGGCCGTAAGGAGGCCCACAGTTCGCCCCTCCCCTGGGGAGATTCCTCAAGAGGCCCAGTGAGCCCCGGCCCTCCCCCGGACCCGGGATTTGGGTTGCCGGCACCTCTCACCCTCGGAAGGGCTCCCTGAACATACTGTGGGCCCCATTGTGGAACTGGCCTATCTAGCGCTATTCATGGGATCTGTGCAGTGCTGGGCCAAATGACATATTTGAAGCGCTGTGAACTTGCTGTGTTCCTAGAGCCTGAGCTAAAGGGCTAATAATTTGCTTTTAAGCGCTAGCAAAGTGCTAATTGCAGTGCCATGCGCAGACAGCCTGATTCCAAGCGCTGTTGACCTGCTGTGTGCGGCGCGATATTCTTAGAGCCTGGTTCACCGTGCTAGTGAACTCCCATGTGTAGCGCTATGTGCAATGTTTATGCAACCTGATTTTTAAGCGCTATTAATTGTTGTGCGCAGCCCTATATTCCCAGAACCTGACGTTTTACTGTTTTAAGGGTTGCCAATTTAAAGGGTAATGAGTTGCCTTTGAACTGAAATGCCTCTGCATGTATAATGATACTGCCAGTGAGAATCTAATGAATTGCATTTGAACTAGATAAACCTGATTGATTTTTAAGTGAACCTACTATGTGGTGTCAATTATTGTGTGCGCTTTCTGCTTCAGGGGATGTGTGTGCTGTATGGTTGCTTCAGAGCTGCGCCAACATCTGGTGGACCGCAAGATAACGGACCCCCGTGAGCTTGCGGAGGAGGCAGATATTTGGGTGAACACCCGGGTGTCTCACAAGGGCCCCGGGTGAGATGGCTCGAAAGGCGGACAGGGTTTCCCCCAGAAGAGAGAGGGGGGAGATAAAAAGGTGGAGTTCTCAAAAGGCCCCCAAAATAAGTTTGGGAAAGGAGTAGGAACCCCACCCCCGTCCAATTCCCCAAAACCCACTTACCCTGACAGGAGTCAGCAGCCAAGGATTGTGAGGTGCTACGAATGTGGGGAGATTGGACACTACAAGGGAGATCCCAAGTGTCGCAAGCGACCCCCAGCCCCAACGGGCGGGAAGAGCCCCGGGGTAAGTAGTGTAGCGCTTGGGGTGGAGCTGCCCTTAGCTAGGGAAGGGGAGTGGACAGGCCTGGCCCTGGTTTCACTCGGGGATGGAGAGATGGTTCCCGTAGTGTCCCTACCCCCGAATACTGCTAAATACCAGCAGAAGGTGAGAATTAACGGGGAGGGGGTGGAGGCTCTGAGGGACACAGGGGCCAGCATGACCACTGTCGTGAGGCGGCTGGTGTCCCCAGAGCAAGTAATCCCAGAGGAGTTCCATCCGGCCGTATTGGCTGACGGCAGTGTGAGTCACTATCCAGTGGCTCAAGTTCCCTTTGAGTGGGGAGGAGTCAAAGGCCTGCTGAGAGTTGCGGTGAGCCCTGCCTTGCCTGTGGGGTGTTTGCTAGGGAACGACCTGGAGCACACCGAGTGGAGAGAAGTAGAGTTTCGAGCTCACACAGAGATGCTGGGGTTACCAGGGTGGACTTGCGTAAGCACGCGGTCCATGGCTGCCCGGCATGGAACTCACCCTGGGTTGGAGCCTGGAATCATGGCCCCACCCAAAGCCAAACATGAAAGGAAGAAGGTGGTGGAGGACATGCCCCGTGAGATGGATGGGGAGGCCGCAGAGGTGCCCCCGGAGTCCGCGGAGGTAGATGTCGTTCCTGTGGAGGACTTGCCGACCCTTGCTGACTGGCATGTGGAAGGAGGACCTACCCGGGAGGAGTTTTGTCAGGCACAAAGGACGTGCCCCACTCTTGAAGGCATGCGGCGGCAGGACGAAGCCCAAGTGGCCAGTCAGGAACTGGGAGGTTATCATGTGTATTGGGAGGATGGTCTCCTATACAGTGAGCCCAGGGTGCCGGTACATGGATCTTCGAGGGCCATAGTGGTCCCCCAATGTTACCGGGCCTTCCTGCTGGAGTTAGCGCACGAGATACCCTTAGCCGGACATCTGGGCCAGGACAAAACCTTTGCACGGTTAGTCCCCCATTTTTATTGGCCCAGGATGAGGATTGCCTCGGACACCTTTTGTAAGACCTGCAAGTCTTGTCAGGCCAGTGGCAAGACTGGGACTAAGTTGAAGGTCCCGTTGGAACCGCTCCCCGTGGTCGGGACCCCTTTTGAGAGGGTCGGTATCGATATTGTCGGGCCATTGGACCCTCCGACCGCAGCGGGACACCGGTTCATCTTGGTTTTGGTGGACCACGCCACAAGGTACCCAGAGGCTATTCCTCTGAGGACCATCACTGCACCGGTGGTGGCGCGGGCACTGTTGGGGATTTTTACCCGAGTGGGATTCCCCAAGGTCGTGGTGTCGGACAGGGGCACGAATTTCATGTCGGCCTACATGCAGGCCATGTGGAAGGAGTGTGGAGTGACCTATCGGTTCTCCACCCCTTACCACCCCCAGACTAACGGACTTGTAGAGCGCTTCAACAAGACGTTGAAAGGAATGATCCGGAGCCTGCCAGAGGGCTTGAGGCGTAAGTGGGACGTCCTCCTCCCTTGCCTGCTGTTCTCCTAACGTGAGGTGCCGCAGAAGGGAGTCGGGTTCAGCCCTTTCGAGCTGCTCTATGGCCATCCCGTTAGGAGGCCCCTCAGCCTAGTGAAGGAGGGGTGGGAGAAGACTTCGCAGAAGCTTCCCCGTGATATTGTCAGCTACATGCTGGCATTCCGCAGCCAGATGGCCAAGCTGTGGAAGGCGGCCTCAGAGAATCTAGAGGCTAGCCAGGCCGTCATGAAGGAGTGGTATGACCGCAACGCTCGGACGGTAGAGTTGGACGCTGGACAGAAGGTGTGGGTCATGGAACCTGGGGAGCTTTGTGCCCTCCAGGACCGGTGGACTGGTCCATACGAAATTGTGGAGCGACGAGGCCAGACCACCTACGTAGTTGACCTGAAGACCCCCCGTCAGCCCCATCGGGTGCTCCACGTCAACCGCCTGAAGCCGCACCATGAGCGATCGGAGCTTGCTCTCCTCATGGTGACGGATGGGAGCGAGGAGGAAGAGAGTGAAGCTCTTCCTGACCTTCTTGCGGTCCAAGAGAAGGATGGTTCGGTAGAAGGTGTAGTCCTCTCCCCATCCTTGACCCCAGAGCAACAGAGGGACTGTCGCCATGTCCTGGGACAGTTTGCCTCGTTGTTCTCCCTCACGCCTGGAATCACTCATCTGTGTACCCATGATGTGGACACAGGGGACAGCCCCCCGGTGAAGAACAAGTCTTACCGGCTCTCTGACCGAGTGAAGGATAGCATCCAGCGTGAGGTGGCAAAGATGCTGGAGCTGGGGGTGATAGAACCTTCCAGCAGCCCGTGGGCTAGTCCAGTGGTGTTGGTGCCGAAAGCGGCCCCACCGGGTACGACGCCAGAACTTCGGTTCTGTGTGGACTACCGGGGGTTGAACTCTGTCACGAAGACAGATGCTCACCCCATCCCACGGGCAGACGAGCTGGTGGACCGGCTGGGAGCAGCCCGGTACCTCAGCACCATTGACCTGACATCCGGATATTGGCAGATTGCCATGGCCGATGGAGCACGGGAGAAGACAGCGTTCTCCACCCCTGAGGGCCACTACCAGTTCCGAGTGATGCCCTTTGGGCTCAAAAATGCTCCGGCCACATTCCAGCGGTTAGTGAATCAGGTACTATCTGGCCTGGAGTCCTTCTCAGCGGCATACCTGGATGACATAGCTGTCTTCAGTAGCACCTGGGAGGACCATCTGCAACACCTCCAGGAGGTATTGCAGGCGCTGCAACGCGCTGGCTTAACCATTAAAGCCAGCAAGTGCCAGATTGGACAGGGATCTGTCGTGTACCTGGGACACCTGGTGGGCGGAGGTAAGGTGCAACCCCTCCAGGCCAAAATAGAGACCATCATGGCCTGGGAGCCCCCCAAGACCCAAACTGCGGTCCGAGCTTTCCTCGGCCTCACTGGGTATTACCGCCGGTTTGTCAAGGGATATGGCACCATCGTAGCCCCCTTGACAGAATTGACGTCTAAGAAACAACCTCGCAAGGTCATATGGACAGCTGCATGCCAAGAAGCCTTTGATACGCTGAAAAATGCGATGTGTACAGCTCCAGTATTAGGAACACCCGATTTCAGCAAGGAATTTATTGTACAGACAGACGCCTCAGCACGGCATAGGTGCGGTGCTCTCGCAACTCAACACCGAGGGCCAAGACCAACCTGTGGCCTTCATATCTCGAAGACTCCTCCCTCGGGAACGGCGATGGAGCACCATTGAGAGAGAAGCCTTCGCGGTGGTATGGGCTCTGAAGAAGTTGAGGCCATACCTCTTTGGCACTCACTTCCTTATCCAGACCGACCACCGCCCCCTTCGCTGGCTCATGCAGATGAGAGGCGAAAACCCCAAGTTGTTGAGGTGGTCCATTTCCCTACAGGGGATGGACTTTCGGGTGGAACATCGGCCCGGAGTTGACCACGCCAATGCTGACGGTCTCTCCAGGTTTTTCCGCCTTAGT
Source organism: Triturus cristatus (assembly GCF_964204655.1). Lineage (NCBI taxonomy): Eukaryota > Metazoa > Chordata > Amphibia > Caudata > Salamandridae > Triturus > Triturus cristatus. The sequence continues at coordinate 671,553,342 of NC_140579.1, read as the reverse complement.
GAAGAGAACTCCCTAGAGGTTGGGTAGCTCTCCCCTCTTTCGGCTGGGGGGGACGCATGTTGGACCTGTCAGCCCTAGGGTGGTCTCCCCTTCTATTTTTGTATCGTGCCTCATTTTTTCCACCCTCATTTTTATGTAGGACTAGGTCTCCGGGCGCCTTTTCATTGCCAATCAGTGTTAAGGTGCAGGTGCTCCCTTCCCCTAAGATGGCTGCCACAGGCCCCTGCTACTGCGGAGTGGCCTTTCTAGTAGCACCCTAGCTGCCAGGAGCTGGCTGGGACCCCACAACAATGTTGCGACACCAGCCCGCCTTTTTTGTCCTATACCTAGAGTGGGGAAGCTCCTGGAATGTGCTGGAACCTTCTAGAAGAAGGGTGGGGTTTTACTTTTGCCGCCTTAGGAGGTGGTCACCTGACCTAGGGCTACTTAACAGAGGGAGGGAACTTTTTCTAGTTAGTTGGGGTAAAGCAGACCTGGGGAACCCACGCAGGAGTTTTAGGCGGTAGGGCCTAGACAGGGACTTATGCCTCTGAAGGTGACAGGGTTTAGGCACTGCCCTTTAAGTGAGTGAGGGATCCTGTACTACCCACTGATCTGGCCCAGCGATAGGGAGACCCCGGAATGACCTGCCAAGCCTGACTAGGAGGGAACTAGTCACCAACTCACCCCCCCCAAGGAACAGAACTTTTTAGGGCGCGAGAACCAACTGCGCCACCAAGACTGCAAAAACCTACTTCTGAAACTCTGCTGAAGCTGACCGCCGGAATTAAGGCTGAAGCTGAGGGCGGAAACTGACTACTGAAACTTATTACTAAAGACTCCCTGCTGGACTGCTGGGGGATCAACCAGGTACTAGCGCTGTGACCCCTGCGCTCCCCGACCTTGCCTGGGATCCCCCTAGTCAGTCCTGCACCAGGCGCTGGTCGCCGAAATCACCCCTTAATTTCAGCCCCCCCCCGGTGTGGGGAGTCGAGGCGCACTCACCGCTGCGGCCCAGGGCCGGGAAACCGCCCCCTGTCATCAACGGGGCCCGCGGAGAAGCCCGGGGCCCCGCCGCTGCCGTCGCAGCCAAAGAATCGCAAACCCTAGCGCCGGGAAGGCCTCGGTGGGCCCAGGCGTCTCGCCGCGGCCGCGTAGGCCTGAAGCCAGCACCCGCATCACCTGACGGGGGCGGACTGCCAAACGCGCCCCCGCAGGCCGCACTGCCATTGGCGGCTGTGGGCGCGACCCCGGAAGCAAGGCAGGAATTCCCCCGTGACGCCAGCGGAGCTCCCCGGTCGCGTCTGACCTGACCGGGAGCCCCGCGCTTTGTCCCCCGCTCCCCGCACCACTCCACTTGGCGGGAGAAGCCCGTGAGCAAGGCCCTCAGCCCGGACATCGCCGGGCGGCCTGGGATTCCTGCGAGGTCCCCGCCGGGGAGAGCGCTGCAGCGCGAAGCACAGAGGAGGAGGGATCCCGCCGGAGAACCCGTCGCCAGGGCCGAGTGAAGGCCGAAGCACAAGGTAACCCCTGGGGGAGGCGGGCGGAAGGCCGTAAGGAGGCCCACAGTTCGCCCCTCCCCTGGGGAGATTCCTCAAGAGGCCCAGTGAGCCCCGGCCCTCCCCCGGACCCGGGATCTGGGTTGCCGGCACCTCTCACCCTCAGAAGGGCTCCCTGAACATACTGTGGGCCCCATTGTGGAACTGGCCTATCTAGCGCTATTCATGGGATCTGTGCAGTGCTGGGCCAAATGACATATTTGAAGCGCTGTGAACTTGCTGTGTTCCTAGAGCCTGAGCTAAAGGGCTAATAATTTGCTTTTAAGCGCTAGCAAAGTGCTAATTGCAGTGCCATGTGCAGACAGCCTGATTCCAAGCGCTGTTGACCTGCTGTGGCGGCGCGATATTCTTAGAGCCTGGTTCACCGTGCTAGTGAACTTCCATGTGTAGCGCTATGTGCAATGTTTATGCAACCTGATTTTTAAGCGCTATTAATTGTTGTGCGCAGCCCTATATTCCCAGAACCTGACGTTTTACTGTTTTAAGGGTTGCCAATTTAAAGGGTAATGAGTTGCCTTTGAACTGAAATGCCTCTGCATGTATAATGATACTGCCAGTGAGAATCTAATGAATTGCATTTGAACTAGATAAACCTGATTGATTTTTAAGTGAACCTACTATGTGGTGTCAATTATTGTGTGCGCTTTCTGCTTCAGGGGATGTGTGTGCTGTATGGTTGCTTCACACGTAAGCCTTCGGGTGCCCAACCGCTCGAGTCACGCTACGCCTTTAGGGCCCGGTGACCCCAGGTCTTACATTGTTGGCGAGCGGTGGGATAAGGACCTGTGACCATACAGCACCCTCCAGTGAAGCGGAGGGCACCGCAATTAGACGCCTTTTGTGGTTAAGCTCTTCAACTGTTGATTACTGCATTGAGTGAATTCCACTGTCCAGACTGAGGGTGTAGAATCCCAGTAGCCGGAAACTGTCCCCCACATCCTAGGATTTTTTTTTCCTCTTCTTCCTTAGTATCTAGGTCCCCGCCTGTCACGATGGAGTTCCGGTTAGCTGACCTCGAGGGGTACACTGTGAGGCAGCTGAGGGAATTCGGGCAGGAGATGGGGGTGCCTGGGGTGCGGAAGGTCAAAGGACCGGAACTCCGCACCGCCTTAAGGGCATAGGTAGAAGCCCACCCAGAGGGAAGAGTGGATGAGGGACAGGAGGCGCAGGATGCCCCTCAGGAGGAGAGCGCGCAGGAGGTACTAGACCTGATCAATGGGGATGTGTCCGAAAAGGGGCCACCAGGGAGACGTTCTGGGGCCAGTAGTAGGGCAGGGTCCAGGAGAAGCGCGTCTCCAGAGGAATATGAGGACAGGAGGGAGGAGAGGCAGTTGAAGTGGGAGCTAGCCAAGTTAGAGCAGGAAAGAGAAAACAAGAGATGGGCAATGGAAGAAAAGAAGCTGGCGCACGAGCTTCAGCTTAAAGAGTTGGAGCTGCGCGCTCTCCAGTTGAATGCGTCCAATAGGGACAATGGTGGCAGCGTACCAAAGACTCCCCAGGAGTCAAAATTCTATTTGCCCAAAGACGTGATTGCCAGTTACACGAGGGGGGATGACATCGCCAAGTGGCTGGAGGCATACGAGGTGGCCTTGACAGCCCATGGGGTACCTGAGAGTAGCTGGGGGGGTGGCCTGTATCGCTACATACCTCCCGATGTCAGGGACACCCTTTTGTATTTAGCAAAGGCAGATCAGGTCAGGTATGCCCCCATGAAGGAAGCCCTGCTTAAGAAATTTGGCCTCAACCCCGAGAGGTATCGGCAGAAGTTCCGTGGCAGCCATAAGCTGTCCACGCAAACGTGGGTGGATTTTTTTGATTACGCCCGTAAGGCGCTAGATGGTTGGGTGCGTGGCAGCGAAGCACAGGATTACGAGGGCTTGTACAATCTTTTTTTACGGGAGCACCTCTTGGATAAGTGCTTTCCAGAGCTGCGCCAACATCTGGTGGACCGCAAGATAACGGACCCCCGTGAGCTTGCGGAGGAGGCAGATATTTGGGTGAACACCCGGGTGTCTCACAAGGGCCCCGGGTGAGATGGCTCGAAAGGCGGACAGGGTTTCCCCCAGAAGAGAGAGGGGGGAGATAAAAAGGTGGAGTTCTCAAAAGGCCCCCAAAATAAGTTTGGGAAAGGAGTAGGAACCCCACCCCCGTCCAATTCTCCAAAACCCACTTACCCTGACAGGAGTCAGCAGCCAAGGATTGTGAGGTGCTACGAATGTGGGGAGATTGGACACTACAAGGGAGATCCCAAGTGTCGCAAGCGACCCCCAGCCCCAACGGGCGGGAAGAGCCCCGGGGTAAGTAGTGTAGCGCTTGGGGTGGAGCTGCCCTTAGCTAGGGAAGGGGAGTGGACAGGCCTGGCCCTGGTTTCACTCAGGGATGGAGAGATGGTTCCCGCAGTGTCCCTACCCCCGAATACTGCTAAATACCAGCAGAAGGTGAGAATTAACGGGGAGGGGGTGGAGGCTCTGAGGGACACAGGGGCCAGCATGACCACTGTCGTGAGGCGGCTGGTGTCCCCAGAGCAAGTAATCCCAGAGGAGTTCCATCCGGCCGTATTGGCTGACGGCAGTGTGAGTCACTATCCAGTGGCTCAAGTTCCCTTTGAGTGGGGAGGAGTCAAAGGCCTGCTGAGAGTTGCGGTGAGCCCTGCCTTGCCTGTGGGGTGTTTGCTAGGGAACGACCTGGAGCACACCGAGTGGAGAGAAGTAGAGTTTCGAGCTCACACAGAGATGCTGAGGTTACCAGGGTGGACTTGCGTAAGCACGCGGTCCATGGCTGCCCGGCATGGAACTCACCCTGGGTTGGAGCCTGGAATCATGGCCCCACCCAAAGCCAAACATGAAAGGAAGAAGGTGGTGGAGGACATGCCCCGTGAGATGGATGGGGAGGCCGCAGAGGTGCCCCCGGAGTCCGCGGAGGTAGATGTCGTTCCTGTGGAGGACTTGCCGACCCTTGCTGACTGGCATGTGGAAGGAGGACCTACCCGGGAGGAGTTTTGTCAGGCACAAAGGACGTGCCCCACTCTTGAAGGCATGCGGCGGCAGGACGAAGCCCAAGTGGCCAGTCAGGAACTGGGAGGTTATCATGTGTATTGGGAGGATGGTCTCCTATACAGTGAGCCTAGGGTGCCGGTACATGGATCTTCGAGGGCCATAGTGGTCCCCCAATGTTACCGGGCCTTCCTGCTGGAGTTAGCGCACGAGATACCCTTAGCCGGACATCTGGGCCAGGACAAAACCTTTGCACGGTTAGTCCCCCATTTTTATTGGCCCAGGATGAGGATTGCCTCGGACACCTTTTGTAAGACCTGCAAGTCTTGTCAGGCCAGTGGCAAGACTGGGACTAAGTTGAAGGTCCCGTTGGAACCGCTCCCCGTGGTCGGGACCCCTTTTGAGAGGGTCGGTATCGATATTGTTGGGCCATTGGACCCTCCGACCGCAGCGGGACACCGGTTCATCTTGGTTTTGGTGGACCACGCCACAAGGTACCCAGAGGCTATTCCTCTGAGGACCATCACTGCACCGGTGGTGGCGCGGGCACTGTTGGGGATTTTTACCCGAGTGGGATTCCCCAAGGTCGTGGTGTCGGACAGGGGCACGAATTTCATGTCGGCCTACATGCAGGCCATGTGGAAGGAGTGTGGAGTGACCTATCGGTTCTCCACCCCTTACCACCCCCAGACTAACGGACTTGTAGAGCGCTTCAACAAGACGTTGAAAGGAATGATCCGGAGCCTGCCAGAGGGCTTGAGGCGTAAGTGGGACGTCCTCCTCCCTTGCCTGCTGTTCTCCTAACGTGAGGTGCCGCAGAAGGGAGTCGGGTTCAGCCCTTTCGAGCTGCTCTATGGCCATCCCGTTAGGAGGCCCCTCAGCCTAGTGAAGGAGGGGTGGGAGAAGACTTCGCAGAAGCTTCCCCGTGATATTGTCAGCTACATGCTGGCATTCCGCAGCCAGATGGCCAAGCTGTGGAAGGCGGCCTCAGAGAATCTAGAGGCTAGCCAGGCCGTCATGAAGGAGTGGTATGACCGCAACGCTCGGACGGTAGAGTTGGACGCTGGACAGAAGGTGTGGGTCATGGAACCTGGGGAGCTTTGTGCCCTCCAGGACCGGTGGACTGGTCCATACGAAATTGTGGAGCGACGAGGCCAGACCACCTACGTAGTTGACCTGAAGACCCCCCGTCAGCCCCATCGGGTGCTCCACGTCAACTGCCTGAAGCCGCACCATGAGCGATCGGAGCTTGCTCTCCTCATGGTGACGGATGGGAGCGAGGAGGAAGAGAGTGAAGCTCTTCCTGACCTTCTTGCGGTCCAAGAGAAGGATGGTTCGGTAGAAGGTGTAGTCCTCTCCCCATCCTTGACCCCAGAGCAACAGAGGGACTGTCGCCATGTCCTGGGACAGTTTGCCTCGTTGTTCTCCCTCACGCCTGGAATCACTCATCTGTGTACCCATGATGTGGACACAGGGGACAGCCCCCCGGTGAAGAACAAGTCTTACCGGCTCTCTGACCGAGTGAAGGATAGCATCCAGCGTGAGGTGGCAAAGATGCTGGAGCTGGGGGTGATAGAACCTTCCAGCAGCCCGTGAGCTAGTCCAGTGGTGTTGGTGCCGAAAGCGGCCCCACCGGGTACGACGCCAGAACTTCGGTTCTGTGTGGACTACCGGGGGTTGAACTCTGTCACGAAGACAGATGCTCACCCCATCCCACGGGCAGACGAGCTGGTGGACCGGCTGGGAGCAGCCCGGTACCTCAGCACCATTGACCTGACATCCGGATATTGGCAGATTGCCATGGCCGATGGAGCACGGGAGAAGACAGCGTTCTCCACCCCCGAGGGCCACTACCAGTTCCGAGTGATGCCCTTTGGGCTCAAAAATGCTCCGGCCACATTCCAGCGGTTAGTGAATCAGGTACTATCTGGCCTGGAGTCCTTCTCAGCGGCATACCTGGATGACATAGCTGTCTTCAGTAGCACCTGGGAGGACCATCTGCAACACCTCCAGGAGGTATTGCAGGCGCTGCAACGCGCTGGCTTAACCATTAAAGCCAGCAAGTGCCAGATTGGACAGGGATCTGTCGTGTACCTGGGACACCTGGTGGGCGGAGGTAAGGTGCAACCCCTCCAGGCCAAAATAGAGACCATCATGGCCTGGGAGCCCCCCAAGACCCAAACTGCGGTCCGAGCTTTCCTCGGCCTCACTGGGTATTACCGCCGGTTTGTCAAGGGATATGGCACCATCGTAGCCCCCTTGACAGAATTGACGTCCAAGAAACAACCTCGCAAGGTCATATGGACAGCTGCATGCCAAGAAGCCTTTGATACGCTGAAAAATGCGATGTGTACAGCTCCAGTATTAGGAACACCCGATTTCAGCAAGGAATTTATTGTACAGACAGACGCCTCAGCACGGCATAGGTGCGGTGCTCTCGCAACTCAACACCGAGGGCCAAGACCAACCTGTGGCCTTCATATCTCGAAGACTCCTCCCTCGGGAACGGCGATGGAGCACCATTGAGAGAGAAGCCTTCGCGGTGGTATGGGCTCTGAAGAAGTTGAGGCCATACCTCTTTGGCACTCACTTCCTTATCCAGACCGACCACCGCCCCCTTCGCTGGCTCATGCAGATGAGAGGCGAAAACCCCAAGTTGTTGAGGTGGTCCATTTCCCTACAGGGGATGGACTTTCGGGTGGAACATCGGCCCGGAGTTGACCACGCCAATGCTGACGGTCTCTCCAGGTTTTTCCGCCTTAGTGAAGAGAACTCCCTAGAGGTTGGGTAGCTCTCCCCTCTTTCGGCTGGGGGGGACGCATGTTGGACCTGTCAGCCCTAGGGTGGTCTCCCCTTCTATTTTTGTATCGTGCCTCATTTTTTCCACCCTCATTTTTATGTTGGACTAGGTCTCCGGGCGCCTTTTCATTGCCAATCAGTGTTAAGGTGCAGGTGCTCCCTTCCCCTAAGATGGCTGCCACAGGCCCCTGCTACTGCGGAGTGGCCTTTCTAGTAGCACCCTAGCTGCCAGGAGCTGGCTGGGACCCCACAACAATGTTGCGACACCAGCCCGCCTTTTTTGTCCTATACCTAGAGTGGGGAAGCTCCTGGAATGTGCTGGAACCTTCTAGAAGAAGGGTGGGGTTTTACTTTTGCCGCCTTAGGAGGTGGTCACCTGACCTAGGGCTACTTAACAGAGGGAGGGAACTTTTTCTAGTTAGTTGGGGTAAAGCAGACCTGGGGAACCCACGCAGGAGTTTTAGGCGGTAGGGCCTAGACAGGGACTTATGCCTCTGAAGGTGACAGGGTTTAGGCACTGCCCTTTAAGTGAGTGAGGGATCCTGTACTACCCACTGATCTGGCCCAGCGATAGGGAGACCCCGGAATGACCTGCCAAGCCTGACTAGGAGGGAACTAGTCACCAACTCACCCCCCCCAAGGAACAGAACTTTTTAGGGCGCGAGAACCAACTGCGCCACCAAGACTGCAAAAACCTACTTCTGAAACTCTGCTGAAGCTGACCGCCGGAATTAAGGCTGAAGCTGAGGGCGGAAACTGACTACTGAAACTTATTACTAAAGACTCCCTGCTGGACTGCTGGGGGATCAACCAGGTACTAGCGCTGTGACCCCTGCGCTCCCCGACCTTGCCTGGGATCCCCCTAGTCAGTCCTGCACCAGGCGCTGGTCGCCGAAATCACCCCTTAATTTCAGCCCCCCCCGGTGTGGGGAGTCGAGGCGCACTCACCGCTGCGGCCCAGGGCCGGGAAACCGCCCCCTGTCATCAACGGGGCCCGCGGAGAAGCCCGGGGCCCCGCCGCTGCCGTCGCAGCCGAAGAATCGCAAACCCCAGCGCCGGGAAGGCCTCGGTGGGCCCAGGCGTCTCGCCGCGGCCGCGTAGGCCTGAAGCCAGCACCCGCATCACCTGACGGGGGCGGACTGCCAAAGACGCCCCCGCAGGCCGCACTGCCATTGGCGGCTGTGGGCGCGACCCCGGAAGCAAGGCAGGAATTCCCCCGTGACGCCAGCGGAGCTCCCCGGTCACGTCTGACCTGACCGGGAGCCCCGCGCTTTGTCCCCTGCTCCCCGCACCACTCCACTTGGCGGGAGAAGCCCGTGAGCAAGGCCCTCGGCCCGGACATCGCCGGGCGGCCTGGGATTCCTGCGAGGTCCCCGCAGGGGAGAGCGCTGCAGCGCGAAGCACAGAGGAGGAGGGATCCCGCCGGAGAACCCGTAAAAGGGCCGAGTGAAGGCCGAAGCACAAGGTAACCCCTGGGGGAGGCGGGCGGAAGGCCGTAAGGAGGCCCACAGTTCGCCCCTCCCCTGGGGAGATTCCTCAAGAGGCCCAGTGAGCCCCGGCCCTCCCCCGGACCCGGGATCTGGGTTGCCGGCACCTCTCACCCTCGGAAGGGCTCCCTGAACATACTGTGGGCCCCATTGTGGAACTGGCCTATCTAGCGCTATTCATGGGATCTGTGCAGTGTTGGGCCAAATGACATATTTGAAGCGCTGTGAACTTGCTGTGTTCCTAGAGCCTGAGCTAAAGGGCTAATAATTTGCTTTTAAGCGCTAGCAAAGCGCTAATTGCAGTGCCATGTGCAGACAGCCTGATTCCAAGCGCTGTTGACCTGCTGTGTGCGGCGCGATATTCTTAGAGCCTGGTTCACCGTGCTAGTGAACTCCCATGTGTAGCGCTATGTGCAATGTTTATGCAACCTGATTTTTAAGCGCTATTAATTGTTGTGCGCAGCCCTATATTCCCAGAACCTGACGTTTTACTGTTTTAAGGGTTGCCAATTTAAAGGGTAATGAGTTGCCTTTGAACTGAAATGCCTCTGCATGTATAATGATACTGCCAGTGAGAATCTAATGAATTGCATTTGAACTAGATAAACCTGATTGATTTTTAAGTGAACCTACTGTGTGGTGTCAATTATTGTGTGCGCTTTCTGCTTCAGGGGATGTGTGTGCTGTATGGTTGCTTCACACGTAAGCCTTCGGGTGCCCAACCGCTCGAGTCACGCTACGCCTTTAGGGCCCGGTGACCCCAGGTCTTACACCCCTACACTACCCAATTACCACTGCACTACCCTAAACCCTAAACCACTACCCCCAGCACGACCCCCTACACTACCCAAACACCACTGCACTGCCCTAAACCCTAAAACACTACCCCCAGAATGACCCCCTACACTACCCAAACACCACTGTACTACCCTAAACCCTAAAACACTCCCCCCCGCATGACTCCCTATACTACCCAAACAACACTGCACTACCCTAAACCCTAAATCTACCCCCAGCACGACCCCTACACTACCCAAACACCACTGCACTACCCTAAACCCTAAAACACTACCCCAGCACGACCCCCTACACTACCCAAACACCACTGCACTGCCCTAAACCCTAAAACACTACCCCCAGCACAACCCCCTACACCACCCAAACACCACTGCACTACCCTAAACCCTAAAACACTACCCTCAGCACGACCCCCTAAACTACCCTAACACCACTGCACTACCATAAACCCTAAAACACCACTCCCTGCACGACCCCCTACACTGCCCAAACACCACTGCACTGCCCTAAATCCTAAAACACCACCCCCCTGCACGACCCCCTACTCTGCCCGAACACCACTGTACTACCCTAAACCCTAAAACACTACCCCAGCACGACACTCTACACTACCCAAACACCACTGCAATACCCTAAACCCTAAAACACTACCACCAGTACAACTCCCTACACTACCCAAACACCACTGCACTACTCTAAACCCTAAATCTACCCCCAGCACAACCCCCTACAATACCCAAACACCACTGCACTACCCTAAATCCTAGAACACTACCCCCAGCACGACCCCCTTCACTACACAAACACCACTGCACTGCCTAAAAAACTACCCCCAGCATGACCCCCTACACTAAACAAACACCACTGTACTACCCTAAACCCTAAATTTACCCTCTGCATGACCCCCTACACTACACAAACACCACTGTACTAACCTAAACCCTAAAACACTACCCCCAGCACTACCTCCAACACTACCCAAACACCACTGCACTATCCTAAACCCTAAAACACTGACCCCAGCACGACCCACTACACAAGCACCACTGCACTACCCTAAACCCTAAAACACTACCAAAGGACGACACCCCTAACTACCCAAGCACAACTACACTACACTAAACCCCAAAACACTACCCCCAGCACGACCCCTACACTACCCAAACACAACTGCACTACCCTAAACCACGACCCCCTACACTACACAAACACCACTACACTACCCTAAACCCTAAAACACTACCCCCAGCACGACCCCCTACACTACACAAACACCACTGCACTACCCTAAACCCTAAAACACTACCCCCTACACTACACAAACAACACTGCACTACCCTAAACCCTAAAACACTACCCACAGGACGACACTCTACACTACATGAACACCACTGCACAACCCTAAACCCTCAAACTCTACCCCCAGCACGACCCCCTACACTACCCAAACACCACTACACTACCCTAAACCCTAAAATCCTACCCCCAGAATGAACCCCTACACTACACAAACACCACTGCACTAACCTAAACCCTAGAACACTACCCCCTACACTACCCAAACACCACTGCACTACCCTAAACCCTAAAACAATATCCCCAGCACTACACCTTACACTACACAAACACCACTGCACTACCCTAAACCCTAAAACACTACCCTCAGCAGTAAACCCTACACTACCCAAACACCACTGCACTACCCTAAACCCTAAAACACTACCCCCAGCATGACCCCGTACACTACACAAACACCATTGCACTACCCTAAATCCCAAATCTTCCCCCATCATGACACCCTACATTACACAAACACCACTGCACTACCCTAAACCCTAAAACACTACACCCAGCACGACAACTTACACTACCCGAACACCACTGCGTTTCCCTAAACCCTAATACACTTCCCCCAGCATGACACATTACACTACACAAACACAACTGCACTACCCTAAGCCTAAAAACACTACCCCCAGCAGGACCCCCAACACTACACAAACACTACTTCACTACCCTAAACCCTAAAACACTACCCCCAGCACTACACCCAACACTACCCAAACACCACTGCACTACCCTAAACTCTAAAACACTGACCCCAGCATGACCCACTACATAAGCACAACTGCACTACCCTAAACCCTAAAACACTACGCCCTACACTACACAAACAACACTGCACTACCCTAAACCCTAAAACACTACCCACAGCACAACCCCTTACACTACATGAATACCACTGCTCTACCCTAAACCCTCAAACACTACCCCCAGCATGACCCCCTACACTACCCAAACACCACTGCACTACCCTAAACCCTAAAACACTATCCCCAGCACTACCCCCTACACTACACAAACACCACTGCACTACCCTAAACCCTAAAAAACTACCCCCAGCAGTACCCCCTTTACTACCCAAACACCACTGCACTACCCTAAAACACTATCCCCAGCATGACCCCCTACACGACACAAACACCACAGCACTACCCTAAACCCTAAAACACTACCCCCAGCAGTACCCCCTACACTACCCAAACACCAATGCAATACTCTAAACCCTGAAACACTACCCCCAGCATGACCCCCTACACTACACAAATACCACAGTACTACCCTAAACTCTAAAACACTACCCCCAGCAGTACGCCCTACACTACCCAAACACAACTGCATTACCCTAATCCCTAAAACACTACCCCCAGCACGACCCCATACACTACACAAACACCACTGCAATTCCCTACTGCACTACCCTAAACCCTAAAACACTACCCCCAGCACGACCCCCTGCACTACCCAAATAGCACTGCACTCCCCAAAACCATAAAAAACAATCCCCACCATGACCGCCTACACTACACAAACACCACTGCACTAACCTAAACCCTAGAACACTACCCCCTACACTACCCAAACACCACTGCACTACCCTAAACCCTAAAACAATATCCCCAGCACTACACCTTACACTACACAAACACCAGTGCACTACCCTAAACTCTAAAACACTGACCCCAGCACGACCCACTACACAAGCACCACTGCACTACCCTAAACCCTAAAACACTACCCAAACACGACACCCTTCTCTACCAAAGCACAACTGCACTACACTAAACCCCAAAACACCACCCCCAGCACGACCCCCTACACTACCCAAACACCACTGCACTACCCTAAACCCAAAAACACTACCCCCAGAACGACCCCCTACACTACACAAACACCACTACACTACCCTAAACCCTAAAACACTAACCAAAGCAATACCCCCACCACCACCCAAACAGCACTGCACTACCCTAAACCCTAAAACACTGACCCCAGCACGACCCACTACTCAAGAACCACTGCACTACCCTAAAGCCTAAAACACTACCCAAGCACGACACCCTACACTACATGAACACCACTGCACTTCCCTAAACCCTAAAACACTACCCCCAGCATGACCCCTACACTACCCAAAAACCACTGCAATACCCTAAACAATAAAAACCTACCCCCAGCATGACCCCCTACACTACACAAACACCACTGCACTACCCTAAACCCTAAAACACTATGCCCTACACTACCCAAACACCACTGCACTACCCCAAACCCTAAAACACTATCCCCAGCACTACACCCTACACTACACAAACACCACTGCACTCTGCTAAACCCTAAAACACTACCCCCAGCAGTACCCCCTACACTACCCAAACACCACTGCACTACCCTAAACCCTAAAACACTACCCCCAGCATGACCCCCTACACTACACAAACATCACGGCATTACCCTAAACCCTAAAACACTACCCCCAGAGGTACCCCCTACACTACCCAAACACAACTGCACTTCCCTAAACCCTAAAACACTACCCCCAGCATGACCCCATACACTACACAAACACCACTGCACTACCCTACTGCACTACCCTAAACCCTAAAACACTACCCCCAGCACGACCCCCTGCACTACCCAAACAGCACTGCACTCCCCGAAACCCTAAAACACTACCCCCAGCACAACCCCCTACACTACACAAACACCACTGCACTACCCTAAACCCTAAAACACTACCCCCTACACTACACAAAAACCACTGCACTACCCTAAACCCTGAAACACTACCCACAGCACGACCCCTACACTACACAAACACCACTGCACTACCGTAAACCCTAAATCACTACCCCAACATTACCCCCTACACTACCCAAACACCACTGCACTACCCTAAACCCTAAAACACTACCCGCAGCACGACCCCCTATACTACATGAACATCACTGCACTACCCTAAACCCTCAAACACTACCCCCAGCATGACAACCTACACTACACAAACACCACTGCACTACCCTAAACCCTAAAACACTACCCCCAGCATGACCCCCTACACTATACAAACACCATTGCACTACCCTAAACCCTAAAACACAACCCCCTACACAACCCAAACACCACTGCACTACCCTAAACCCTAAAACACTATCCCCAGCAGTACCCCCTACACTACACAAACACCACTGCACTACCCTAAACCCTAAAACACTAGCCCCAGCAGTACCCCCTACACTACCCAACCACCACTGCACTACCCTAAACCCTAAAACACTACCCCCAGTATGACCCCCTACACTACACAAACACCACGGCACAACCCTAAACTCTAAAACGCTACCCCCAGCAGTACGCCCTACACTGCCCACACAACTGCATTACCCTAAACCCTAAAACACTACCCCCAGCACGACCCCATGCACTACACAAACACCACTGCACTACCCTACTGCACTACCCTAAACCCTACAACTCTACCCCCAGCACGACCCCCTGTACTACCCAAATAGCACTGCACTCCCCGAAACCATAAAACACAATCCCAACCATGACCGCCTACACTACACAAACACCACTGCACTACCTTAAATCCCAAATCTTCCCCCATCATGACACCGTACACTACACATACGCCACTGCACTTCCCTAAACCCTACAACACTACCCCCAGCACGACACCTTACACTACCTGAACACCACTGCGTTTCCCTAAACCCTAATACACTTCCCCCAGCATGACACATTACACTACACAACCCAAACACCACTGCAATACTCTAAACCCTGAAACACTACCCCCAGCATGACCCCCTACACTACACAAACACCACAGTACTAACCTAAACTCTAAAACACTACCCCCAGCAGTACACCCTACACTACCCAAACACAACTGCATTACCCTAATCCCTAAAACACTACCCCCAGCACGACCCCATACACTACACAAACACCACTGCAATTCCCTACTGCACAACCCTAAACCCTAAAACACTACCCCCAGCACGACCCCCTGCACTACCCAAATAGCACTGCACTCCCCAAAACCATAAAACACAATCCCAACCATGACCGCCTACACTACACAAACACCACTGCACTACCTTAAATCCCAAATCTTCCCCCATCATGACACCCTACACTACACATACGCCACTGCACTACCCTAAACCCTACAACACTACCCCCAGCACAACACCTTACACTACCCGAACACCACTGCGTTTCCCTAAACCCTAATACAATTCCCCCAGCATGACACATTACACTACACAACCCAAACACCACTGCAATACTCTAAACCCTGAAACACTACCCCCAGCATGACCCCCTACACTACACAAACACCACAGTACTACCCTAAACTCTAAAACCCTACCCCCAGCAGTACGCCCTACACTACCCAAACACAACTGCATTACCCTAATCCCTAAAACACTACCCTCAGCATGACCCCCTACACTACACAAACACCACTGCACTACCCTAAATCCCAAATCTTCCCCCATCATGACACCCTACACTACACAAACACCACTGCACTACCCTAAACCCTAAAACACTACCCCCAGCACGACACCTTACACTACCCGAACACCACTGCGTTTCCCTAAACCCTAATACACTTCCCCCAGCATGACACATTACACTACACAAACACAACTGCACTACCCTAAACCTAAAAACACTACCCCCAGCAGGACCCCCAACACTACACAAACACCACTTCACTACCATAAACCCTAAAACACTGACCGCAGCACGACCCACTACACAAGCACCACTGCACTACCCTAAACCCTAAAACACTATCCAAGCACGACACCCTTCTCTACCCAGGTACAACTGCACTTCACTAAACCCCAAAACACCACCCCCAGCACGACCCCCTACACTACCCAAACACCACTGCACTACCCTAAACCCAAAAACACTACCCCCAGAACGACCCCCTACACTACACAAACACCACTACACTACCCTAAACCCTAAAACACTAACCAAAGCACTACCCCCACCACCACCCAAACAGCACTGCACTACCCTAAACCCTAAAACACTGACCCCAGCACGACCCACTACTCAAGAACCACTGCACTACCCTAAAGCCTAAAACACTACCCAAGCACGACACCCTACACTACATGAACACCACTGCACTTCCCTAAACCCTCAAACACTACCCCCAGCATGACCCCTACACTACCCAAAAACCACTGCACTACCCTAAACACTAAAAACCTACCCCCAGCATGACCCCCTACACTACACAAACACCACTGCACTACCCTAAACCCTAAAACACTATGCCCTACACTACCCAAACACCACTGCACTACCCCAAACCCTAAAACACTATCCCCAGCACTACACCCTACACTACACAAACACCACTGCACTCTGCTAAACCCTAAAACACTACCCCCAGCAGTACCCCCTACACTACCCAAACACCACTGCACTACCCTAAACCCTAAAACACTACCCCCAGCATGACCCCTACACTACACAAACATCACGGCACTACCCTAAACCCTAAAACACTACCCCCAGAGGTACCCCCTACACTACCCAAACACAACTGCACTTTCCTAAACCCTAAAACACTACCCCCAGCATGACCCCATACACTACACAAACACCACTGCACTACCCTACTGCACTACCCTAAACCCTAAAACACTACCCCCAGCACGACCCCCTGCACTACCCAAACAGCACTGCACTCCCCGAAACCCTAAAACACTACCCCCAGCACAACCCCCTACACTAAACAAACACCTCTGCACTACCCTAAACCCTAAAACACTACCCCCTACACTACACAAAAACCACTGCACTACCCTAAACCCTGAAACACTACCCACAGCACGACCCCTACACTACACAAACACCACTGCACTACCGTAAACCCTAAAACACTACCCCAACATTACCCCCTACACTACCAAAACACCACTGCACTACCCTAAACCCTAAAACACTACCCGCAGCACGACCCCATATACTACATGAACATCACTGCACTACCCTAAACCCTCAAACACTAACCCCAGCATGACAACCTACACTACACAAACACCACTGCACTACCCTAAACCCTAAAACACTACCCCCAGCATGACCCCCTACACTATACAAACACCATTGCACTACCCTAAACCCTAAAACAAAACCCCCTACACAACCCAAACACCACTGCACTACCCTAAACCCTAAACCACTATCCCCAGCACTACCCCCTACACTACACAAACACCACTGCACTACCCTAAACCCTAAAACACTAGCCCCAGCAGTACCCCCTACACTACCCAAACACCACTGCACTACCCTAAACCCTAAAACACTACCCCCAGTATGACCCCCTACACTACACAAACACCACAGCACTACCCTAAACTCTAAAACGCTACCCCCAGCAGTACGCCCTACACTACCCACACAACTGCATTACCCTAAACCCTAAAACACTACCCCCAGCTCGACCCCATACACTACACAAACACCACTGCACTACCCTACTGCACTACCCTAAACCCTAAAACTCTACCCCCAGCACGACCCCCTGTACTACCCAAATAGCACTGCACTCCCCGAAACCATAAAACACAATCCCAACCATGACCGCCTACACTACACAAACACCACTGCACTACCTTAAATCCCAAATCTTCCCCCATCATGACACCCTACACTACACATACGCCACTGCACTACCCTAAACCTACAACACTACCCCCAGCACGACACCTTACACTACCCGAACACCACTGCGTTTCCCTAAACCCTAATACACTTCCCCCAGCATGACACATTACACTACACAAACACAACTGCACTACCCTAAGCCTAAAAACACTACCCCCAGCAGGACCCCCAACACTACACAAACACCACTGCACTACCCTAAACCCTAAAACACTACCCCCTACACTACACAAACAACACTGCACTACCCTAAACCCTAAAACACTACCCACAGGACGACACTCTACACTACATGAACACCACTGCACAACCCTAAACCCTCAAACTCTACCCCCAGCACGACCCCCTACACTACCCAAACACCACTACACTACCCTAAACCCTAAAATCCTACCCCCAGAATGAACCCCTACACTACACAAACACCACTGCACTAACCTAAACCCTAGAACACTACCCCCTACACTACCCAAACACCACTGCACTACCCTAAACCCTAAAACAATATCCCCAGCACTACACCTTACACTACACAAACACCACTGCACTACCCTAAACCCTAAAACACTACCCTCAGCAGTAAACCCTACACTACCCAAACACCACTGCACTACCCTAAACCCTAAAACACTACCCCCAGCATGACCCCGTACACTACACAAACACCATTGCACTACCCTAAATCCCAAATCTTCCCCCATCATGACACCCTACATTACACAAACACCACTGCACTACCCTAAACCCTAAAACACTACACCCAGCACGACAACTTACACTACCCGAACACCACTGCGTTTCCCTAAACCCTAATACACTTCCCCCAGCATGACACATTACACTACACAAACACAACTGCACTACCCTAAGCCTAAAAACACTACCCCCAGCAGGACCCCCAACACTACACAAACACTACTTCACTACCCTAAACCCTAAAACACTACCCCCAGCACTACACCCAACACTACCCAAACACCACTGCACTACCCTAAACTCTAAAACACTGACCCCAGCACGACCCACTACATAAGCACAACTGCACTACCCTAAACCCTAAAACACTACGCCCTACACTACACAAACAACACTGCACTACCCTAAACCCTAAAACACTACCCACAGCACAACCCCTTACACTACATGAATACCACTGCTCTACCCTAAACCCTCAAACACTACCCCCAGCATGACCCCCTACACTACCCAAACACCACTGCACTACCCTAAACCCTAAAACACTATCCCCAGCACTACCCCCTACACTACACAAACACCACTGCACTACCCTAAACCCTAAAAAACTACCCCCAGCAGTACCCCCTTTACTACCCAAACACCACTGCACTACCCTAAAACACTATCCCCAGCATGACCCCCTACACGACACAAACACCACAGCACTACCCTAAACCCTAAAACACTACCCCCAGCAGTACCCCCTACACTACCCAAACACCAATGCAATACTCTAAACCCTCAAACACTACCCCCAGCATGACCCCCTACACTACACAAATACCACAGTACTACCCTAAACTCTAAAACACTACCCCCAGCAGTACGCCCTACACTACCCAAACACAACTGCATTACCCTAATCCCTAAAACACTACCCCCAGCACGACCCCATACACTACACAAACACCACTGCAATTCCCTACTGCACTACCCTAAACCCTAAAACACTACCCCCAGCACGACCCCCTGCACTACCCAAATAGCACTGCACTCCCCAAAACCATAAAAAACAATCCCCACCATGACCGCCTACACTACACAAACACCACTGCACTAACCTAAACCCTAGAACACTACCCCCTACACTACCCAAACACCACTGCACTACCCTAAACCCTAAAACAATATCCCCAGCACTACACCTTACACTACACAAACACCAGTGCACTACCCTAAACTCTAAAACACTGACCCCAGCACGACCCACTACACAAGCACCACTGCACTACCCTAAACCCTAAAACACTACCCAAACACGACACCCTTCTCTACCAAAGCACAACTGCACTACACTAAACCCCAAAACACCACCCCCAGCACGACCCCCTACACTACCCAAACACCACTGCACTACCCTAAACCCAAAAACACTACCCCCAGAACGACCCCCTACACTACACAAACACCACTACACTACCCTAAACCCTAAAACACTAACCAAAGCAATACCCCCACCACCACCCAAACAGCACTGCACTACCCTAAACCCTAAAACACTGACCCCAGCACGACCCACTACTCAAGAACCACTGCACTACCCTAAAGCCTAAAACACTACCCAAGCACGACACCCTACACTACATGAACACCACTGCACTTCCCTAAACCCTAAAACACTACCCCCAGCATGACCCCTACACTACCCAAAAACCACTGCAATACCCTAAACAATAAAAACCTACCCCCAGCATGACCCCCTACACTACACAAACACCACTGCACTACCCTAAACCCTAAAACACTATGCCCTACACTACCCAAACACCACTGCACTACCCCAAACCCTAAAACACTATCCCCAGCACTACACCCTACACTACACAAACACCACTGCACTCTGCTAAACCCTAAAACACTACCCCCAGCAGTACCCCCTACACTACCCAAACACCACTGCACTACCCTAAACCCTAAAACACTACCCCCAGCATGACCCCCTACACTACACAAACATCACGGCATTACCCTAAACCCTAAAACACTACCCCCAGAGGTACCCCCTACACTACCCAAACACAACTGCACTTCCCTAAACCCTAAAACACTACCCCCAGCATGACCCCATACACTACACAAACACCACTGCACTACCCTACTGCACTACCCTAAACCCTAAAACACTACCCCCAGCACGACCCCCTGCACTACCCAAACAGCACTGCACTCCCCGAAACCCTAAAACACTACCCCCAGCACAACCCCCTACACTACACAAACACCACTGCACTACCCTAAACCCTAAAACACTACCCCCTACACTACACAAAAACCACTGCACTACCCTAAACCCTGAAACACTACCCACAGCACGACCCCTACACTACACAAACACCACTGCACTACCGTAAACCCTAAATCACTACCCCAACATTACCCCCTACACTACCCAAACACCACTGCACTACCCTAAACCCTAAAACACTACCCGCAGCACGACCCCCTATACTACATGAACATCACTGCACTACCCTAAACCCTCAAACACTACCCCCAGCATGACAACCTACACTACACAAACACCACTGCACTACCCTAAACCCTAAAACACTACCCCCAGCATGACCCCCTACACTATACAAACACCATTGCACTACCCTAAACCCTAAAACACAACCCCCTACACAACCCAAACACCACTGCACTACCCTAAACCCTAAAACACTATCCCCAGCAGTACCCCCTACACTACACAAACACCACTGCACTACCCTAAACCCTAAAACACTAGCCCCAGCAGTACCCCCTACACTACCCAACCACCACTGCACTACCCTAAACCCTAAAACACTACCCCCAGTATGACCCCCTACACTACACAAACACCACGGCACTACCCTAAACTCTAAAACGCTACCCCCAGCAGTACGCCCTACACTGCCCACACAACTGCATTACCCTAAACCCTAAAACACTACCCCCAGCACGACCCCATGCACTACACAAACACCACTGCACTACCCTACTGCACTACCCTAAACCCTACAACTCTACCCCCAGCACGACCCCCTGTACTACCCAAATAGCACTGCACTCCCCGAAACCATAAAACACAATCCCAACCATGACCGCCTACACTACACAAACACCACTGCACTACCTTAAATCCCAAATCTTCCCCCATCATGACACCGTACACTACACATACGCCACTGCACTTCCCTAAACCCTACAACACTACCCCCAGCACGACACCTTACACTACCTGAACACCACTGCGTTTCCCTAAACCCTAATACACTTCCCCCAGCATGACACATTACACTACACAACCCAAACACCACTGCAATACTCTAAACCCTGAAACACTACCCCCAGCATGACCCCCTACACTACACAAACACCACAGTACTAACCTAAACTCTAAAACACTACCCCCAGCAGTACACCCTACACTACCCAAACACAACTGCATTACCCTAATCCCTAAAACACTACCCCCAGCACGACCCCATACACTACACAAACACCACTGCAATTCCCTACTGCACAACCCTAAACCCTAAAACACTACCCCCAGCACGACCCCCTGCACTACCCAAATAGCACTGCACTCCCCAAAACCATAAAACACAATCCCAACCATGACCGCCTACACTACACAAACACCACTGCACTACCTTAAATCCCAAATCTTCCCCCATCATGACACCCTACACTACACATACGCCACTGCACTACCCTAAACCCTACAACACTACCCCCAGCACAACACCTTACACTACCCGAACACCACTGCGTTTCCCTAAACCCTAATACAATTCCCCCAGCATGACACATTACACTACACAACCCAAACACCACTGCAATACTCTAAACCCTGAAACACTACCCCCAGCATGACCCCCTACACTACACAAACACCACAGTACTACCCTAAACTCTAAAACCCTACCCCCAGCAGTACGCCCTACACTACCCAAACACAACTGCATTACCCTAATCCCTAAAACACTACCCTCAGCATGACCCCCTACACTACACAAACACCACTGCACTACCCTAAATCCCAAATCTTCCCCCATCATGACACCCTACACTACACAAACACCACTGCACTACCCTAAACCCTAAAACACTACCCCCAGCACGACACCTTACACTACCCGAACACCACTGCGTTTCCCTAAACCCTAATACACTTCCCCCAGCATGACACATTACACTACACAAACACAACTGCACTACCCTAAACCTAAAAACACTACCCCCAGCAGGACCCCCAACACTACACAAACACCACTTCACTACCCTAAACCCTAAAACACTGACCCCAGCACGACCCACTACTCAAGAACCACTGCACTACCCTAAAGCCTAAAACACTACCCAAGCACGACACCCTACACTACATGAACACCACTGCACTTCCCTAAACCCTCAAACACTACCCCCAGCATGACCCCTACACTACCCAAAAACCACTGCACTACCCTAAACACTAAAAACCTACCCCCAGCATGACCCCCTACACTACACAAACACCACTGCACTACCCTAAACCCTAAAACACTATGCCCTACACTACCCAAACACCACTGCACTACCCCACACCCTAAAACACTATCCCCAGCACTACACCCTACACTACACAAACACCACTGCACTCTGCTAAACCCTAAAACACTACCCCCAGCAGTACCCCCTACACTACCCAAACACCACTGCACTACCCTAAACCCTAAAACACTACCCCCAGCATGACCCCTACACTACACAAACATCACGGCACTACCCTAAACCCTAAAACACTACCCCCAGAGGTACCCCCTACACTACCCAAACACAACTGCACTTTCCTAAACCCTAAAACACTACCCCCAGCATGACCCCATACACTACACAAACACCACTGCACTACCCTACTGCACTACCCTAAACCCTAAAACACTACCCCCAGCACAACCCCCTGCACTACCCAAACAGCACTGCACTCCCCGAAACCCTAAAACACTACCCCCAGCACAACCCCCTACACTAAACAAACACCTCTGCACTACCCTAAACCCTAAAACACTACCCCCTACACTACACAAAAACCACTGCACTACCCTAAACCCTGAAACACTACCCACAGCACGACCCCTACACTACACAAACACCACTGCACTACCGTAAACCCTAAAACACTACCCCAACATTACCCCCTACACTACCAAAACACCACTGCACTACCCTAAACCCTAAAACACTACCCGCAGCACGACCCCATATACTACATGAACATCACTGCACTACCCTAAACCCTCAAACACTAACCCCAGCATGACAACCTACACTACACAAACACCACTGCACTACCCTAAACCCTAAAACACTACCCCCAGCATGACCCCCTACACTATACAAACACCATTGCACTACCCTAAACCCTAAAACAAAACCCCCTACACAACCCAAACACCACTGCACTACCCTAAACCCTAAACCACTATCCCCAGCACTACCCCCTACACTACACAAACACCACTGCACTACCCTAAACCCTAAAACACTAGCCCCAGCAGTACCCCCTACACTACCCAAACACCACTGCACTACCCTAAACCCTAAAACACTACCCCCAGTATGACCCCCTACACTACACAAACACCACAGCACTACCCTAAACTCTAAAACGCTACCCCCAGCAGTACGCCCTACACTACCCACACAACTGCATTACCCTAAACCCTAAAACACTACCCCCAGCACGACCCCATACACTACACAAACACCACTGCACTACCCTACTGCACTACCCTAAACCCTAAAACTCTACCCCCAGCACGACCCCCTGTACTACCCAAATAGCACTGCACTCCCCGAAACCATAAAACACAATCCCAACCATGACCGCCTACACTACACAAACACCACTGCACTACCTTAAATCCCAAATCTTCCCCCATCATGACACCCTACACTACACATACGCCACTGCACTACCCTAAACCTACAACACTACCCCCAGCACGACACCTTACACTACCCGAACACCACTGCGTTTCCCTAAACCCTAATACACTTCCCCCAGCATGACACATTACACTACACAAACACAACTGCACTACCCTAAGCCTAAAAACACTACCCCCAGCAGGACCCCCAACACTACACAAACACCACTTCACTACCCTAAACCCTAAAACACTACCCCCAGCACTACACCCAACACTACCCAAACACCACTGCACTACCCTAAACTCTAAAACACTGACCCCAGCATGACCCACTACATAAGCACAACTGCACTACCCTAAACCCTAAAATACTACCCCCTACACTACACAAACAACACTGCACTACCCTAAACCCTAAAACATTACCCACAGCACAACCCCTTACACTACATGAATACCACTGCTCTACCCTAAACCCTCAAACACTACCCCCAGCACGACCCCCTACACTACCCAAATACCACTGCACTACCCTAAACCCTAAAACACTATCCCCAGCACTACCCCCTACAGTACACAAACACCACTGCACTACCCTAATCCCTAAAAAACTACCCCCAGCAGTACCCCCTTTACTACCCAAACACCACTGCACTACCCTAAAACACTATCCCCAGCATGACCCCCTACATGACAAAAACACCACAGCACTACCCTAAACCCTAAAACACTACCCCCAGCAGTACCCCCTACACTACCCAAACACAACTGCACTACCCTAAACCCAAAAACACTACCCCCAGCATGACCCCCTACACTACACAAACACCACTGCACTACCCTAAACCCTAAAACCCTACCCGCTACATTACCCAAACACCACTGCACTACCCTAAACCCTAAAACACTATCCCCAGCACTACCCCCTACACTACACAAACACCACTGCACTACCCTAAAACACTATCCCCAGCATGACCCCATACACTACACAAACACCACTGCACTACCCTACTGCACTACCCTAAACCCTAAAACACTACCCCCAGCATGACCCCCTCCACTACCCAAACAGCACTGCACTACCCTACTGCACTACCCTAAACCCTAAAACACTACCCCCAGCATGACCCCCTCCACTACCCAAACAGCACTGCACTCCCCGAAACCATAAAGCACTATCCCCAGCATGACCCCCTACACTACACAAACACCACTGCACTACCCTAAATCCCAAATCTTCCCCCATCATGACACCCTACACTACACAAATACCACTGCACTACCCTAAACCCTAAAACACTACCCCCAGCACGACCCCTTACACGACCCGAACACCACTGCGTTTCCCTAAACCCTAAGACACTTCCCCCAGCATGACACATTACAATACACAAACACAACTGCACTACCCTAAACCCAAAAACACTACCCCCAGAACGATCCCCTACATTACACAAACACCACTGCACTACCCTAAACCCTAAAACACTACCCCCAGCACTACCCACAACAATAACCAAACACCACTGCACTACCCTAAACCCTAAAAAACTGACCCCAGAACGACCCACTACACAAGAACCACTGCACTACCCTAAACCCTAAAACACTACTCAAGCACGACACCCTACACTACCCAAACATAACTGCACTACCCTAAAGCCTAAATCACTACCACCAGTACAACTCCCTACACTACCCAAACACCACTGCACTACTCTAAACCCTAAATCTACCCCCAGCACAACCCCCTGCAATACCCAAACACCACTGCACAACCCTAAATCCTAGAACACTACCCCCAGCACGACCCCCTTCACTACACAAACACCACTGCACTGCCTAAAAAACTACCCCCAGCATGACCCCCTACACTAAACAAACACCACTGTACTACCCTAAACCCCAAATCTACCCTCTGCATGACCCCTACACTACACAAACACCACTGCACTACCATAAACCCTAAAACCCTACCCCAAGCACGACCCCCTACACTACACAAACACCACTGTACTACCCTAAACCCTAAAACACTACCCCCAGCACTACCTCCAACACTACCCAAACACCACTGCACTATCCTAAACCCTAAAACACTGACCCCAGCACGACCCACTACACAAGCACCACTGCACTACCCTAAACCCTAAAACACTACCAAAGCACGACACCCCTAACTACCCAAGCACAACTACACTACACTAAACCCAAAAACACTACCCCCAGCACGACCCCTACACTACCCAAACACAACTGCACTACCCTAAACCACGACCCCCTACACTAAACAAACACCACTACACTACCTTAAACCCTAAAACACTACCCCCAGCACAACCCCCTACACTACACAAACACCACTGCACTACCCTAAACCCTAAAACACTACCCCCTACACTACACAAACAACACTGCACTACCCTAAACCCTAAAACACTACCCAAGCACGACACCCTACACTACATGAACACCACTGCACAACCCTAAACCCTCAAACACTACCCCCAGCACGACCCCCTACACTACCCAAACACCACTGCACTACCCTAAACCCTAAAACACTACCCCAGCATGACCCCCTACACTACACAAACACCATTGCACTACCCTAAACCCTAAAACACTGCCCCCTACACAACCCACACCACTGCACTACCCTAAACCCTGAAACACTACCCCCAGCATGACCCCCTACACTACACAAACACCATGGTACTACCCTAAACTCTAAAACACTACCCCCAGCAGTACGCCCTACACTACCCAAACACAACTGCATTACCCTAATCCCTAAAACACTACCCCCAGCACGATCCCATACACTACACAAACACCACTGCAATTCCCTACTGCACTACCCTAAACCCTAAAACACTACCCCCAGCACGACCCCCTGCACTACCCAAATAGCACTGCACTCCCCGAAACCATAAAACACAATCCCCACCATGACCGCCTACATGACACAAACACCACTGCACTACCCTAAATCCCAAATCTTCCCCCATCATGACACCCTACACTACACAAACACCACTGCACTACCCTAAACCCTAAAACACTACCCTCAGCACGACACCTTACACTACCCGAACACCACTGCGTTTCTCGAAACCGAAATACACTTCCCCCAGCATGACACATTGCACTACACAAACACAACTGCACTACCCTAAACCTAAAAACACTACCCCCAGCAGGACCCACAACACTACACAAACACCACTGCACTACCCTAAACCCTAAAACACTACCCCCAGCACTACACCCAACACTACCCAAACACCACTGCACTACCCTAAACTCTAAAACACTGACCCCAGCACGACCCACTACACAAGCACCACTGCACTACCCTAAACCCTAAAACACTATCCAAGCATGACACCCTTCTCTACCCAAGCACAACTGCACTACACTAAACCCCAAAACACCGCCCCCAGCACGACCCCCTACACTACCCAAACACCACTGCACTACCCTAAACCCAAAAACACTACCCCAGAACGACCCCCTACACTACACAAACACCACTACACTACCCTAAGCCCTAAAACACTAACCAAAGCACTACCCCACCACCACCCAAACAGCACTGCACTACCCTAAACCATAAAACACTGACCCCAGCACGACCCACTACTCAAGAACCACTGCACTACCCTAAAGCCTAAAACACTACCCAAGCACGACACCCTACACTACATGAACACCACTGCACTTCCCTAAACCCTCAAACACTACCCCCAGCATGACCCCTACACTACCCAAAAACCACTGCACTACCCTAAACACTAAAAACCTACCCCCAGCATGACCCCTACACTACACAAACACCACTGCACTACCCTAAACCCTAAAACACTACGCCCTGCACTACCCAAACACCACTGCACTACCCCAAACCCTAAAACACTATCCCCAGCACTACACCCTACACTACACAAACACCACTGCACTCTGCTAAACCCTAAAACACTACCCCCAGCAGTACCCCCTACACTACCCAAACACCACTGCACTACCCTAAACCCTAAAACACTACCCCCAGCATGACCCCCTACACTACACAAACACCACGGCACTACCCTAAACCCTAAAACACTACCCCCAGAGGTACCCCCTACACTACCCAAACACAACTGCACTTCCCTAAACCCTAAAACACTACCCCCAGCATGACCCCATACACTACACAAACACCACTGCACTACCCTACTGCACTACCCTAAACCCTAAAACACTACCCCCAGCACGACCCCCAGAGGTACCCCCTACACTACCCAAACAGCACTGCACTCCCCGAAACCCTAAAACACTACCCCCAGCACAACCCCCTACACTACACAAACACCACTGAACTACCCTAAACCCTAAAACACTACCCCCTACACTACACAAAAACCACTGCACTACCCTAAACCCTAAAACACTACCCGCAGCACGACCCCCTATACTACATGAACATCACTGCACTACCCTAAACCCTCAAACACTACCCCCAGCATGACAACCTACACTACACAAACACCACTGCACTACCCTAAACCCTAAAACACTACCCCCAGCATGACCCCCTACACTACACAAACACCATTGCACTACCCTAAACCCTAAAACACAACCCCCTACACAACCCAAACACCACTGCACTACCCTAAACCCTAAAACACTATCCCCAGCACTACCCCCTACACTACACAAACATCTCTGCACTACCCTAAACCCTAAAACACTAGCCCCAGCAGTACCCCCTACACTACCCAAACACCACTGCACTACCCTAAACCCTAAAACACTACCCCCAGTATGACCCCCTACACAACCCAAACACCACTGCACTACCCTAAACCCTAAAACACTACCCCCAGTATGACCCCCTACACTACACAAACACCACGGCACTACCCTAAACTCTAAAACACCACCCCCTACACTACACAAAAACCACTGCACTACCCTAAACCCTGAAACACTACCCACAGCACGACCCCTACACTACACAAACACCACTGCACTACCGTAAACCCTACATCACTACCCCAACATTACCCCCTACACTACCCAAACACCACTGCACTACCCTAAACCCTAAAACACTACCCGCAGCACGACCCCCTATACTACATGAACATCACTGCACTACCCTAAATCCTCAAACACTACCCCCAGCATGACAACCTACACTACACAAACACCACTGCACTACCCTAAACCCTAAAACACTACCCCCAGCATGACCCCCTACACTACACAAACACCATTGCACTACCCTAAACCCTAAAACACAACCCCCTACACAACCCAAACACCACTGCACTACCCTAAACCCTAAAACACTATCCCCAGCACTACCCCCTACACTACACAAACACCACTGCACTACCCTAAACCCTAAAACACTAGCCCCAGCAGTACGCCCTACACTACCCAAACACAACTGCATTACCCTAAACCCTAAAACACTACCCAAAGCACGACCCCAAACACTACACAAACACCACTGCACTACCCTACTGCACTACCCTAAACCCTAAAACTCTACCCCAGCACAACCCCCTGTACTACCCAAATAGCACTGCACTCCCCGAAACCATAAAACACAATCCCCACCATGACCGCCTACACTACACAAACACCACTGCACTACCTTAAATCCCAAATCTTCCCCCATCATGACACCCTACACTACACATACGCCACTGCACTACCCTAAACCCTACAACACTACCCCAGCACGACACCTTACACTACCCGAACACCACTGCGTTTCCCTAAACCCTAATACACTTCCCCCAGCATGACACATTACACTACACAAACACAACTGCACTACCCTAAACCTAAAAACACTACCCCCAGAAGGACCCCCAACACTACACAAACTCCACTGCACTACCCTAAACCCCAAAACACTACCCCAAGCACTACCCCCAACACAACCCAAACACCACTGCACTACCCTAAACTCTAAAACACTTACCCCAGCACGACCCACTACACAAGCACCACTGCACTACCCTAAACCCTAAAACACTACCCAAGCACGACACCCTTCACTACCCAAGCACAACTGCACTACACTAAACCCAAAAACACCACCCCCAGCATGACCCTCTACACTACCCAAACACCACTGCACTACCCTAAACCACGACCCCCTACACTACACAAACACCAATGCACTACCCTAAACCCTAAAACACTACCCCCAGCACGACCCCCTACACTACACAAACACCACTGCACTACCCTAAACCCTAAAACACTACCCCCTACACTACACAAATAACACTGCACTACCCTAAACCCTAAAACACTACCCAAAGCACAACCCCTTACACTACATGAATACCACTGCACTACCCTAAACCCTCAAACACTACCCCCAGCACAACCCCCTACACTACCCAAACACCACTGCACTATCCTAAACCCTAAAACACTGACCCCAGCACGACCCACTACACAAGCACCACTGCACTACCCTAAACCCTAAAACACTACGAAAGCACGACACCCTTAACTACCCAAGCACAACTACACTACACTAAACCCAAAAACACAACCCCCATCACGACCCCTACACTACCCAAACACAACTGCACTACCCTAAACCACGACCCCCTACACTACACAAACACCACTACACTACCCTAAACCCTAAAACACTACCCCCAGCACGACCCCCTACACTACACAAACACCACTGCACTACCCTAAACCCTAAAACACTACCCCCTACACTACACAATCAACACTGCACTACCCTAAACCCTAAAACACTACCCACAGCATGACACGCTACACTACATGAACACCACTGCACTACCCTAAACCCTCAAACACTACCCCCAGCACGACCCCCTACACTACCCAAACACCACTACACTACCCTAAACCCTAAAAACCTACTCCCAGCATGAACCCCTACACTACACAAACACCACTGCGCTAACCTAAACCCTAGAACACTACCCCTACACTACCCAAACACCACTGCACTACCCTAAACCCTAAAACACTATCCCCAGCACTACACCTTACACTACACAAACACCACTGCACTACCCTAAACCCTAAAACACTACCCTCAGCAGTACCCCCTACACTACCCAAACACCACTGCACTACCCTAAACCCTAAAACACTATCCCAGCATGACCCCCTACACTACACAAACACCATTGCACTACCCTAAACCCTAAAACACTGCCCCCTACACAACCCACACCACTGCACTACCCTAAACCCTAAAACACTATCCCCAGCACTACCCCTACACTACACAAACACCACTGCACTACCCTATCCTCAGCACGTCCACCTACACTACCCAAACACCACTGCACTACCCTAAACCCTAAAACACTACCCCCAGCAGTACCCCCTACACTACCAAACACCACTGCAATACTCTAAACCCTGAAACACTACCCCCAGCATGACCCCCTACACTACACAAACACCACGGTACTACCCTAAACTCTAAAACACTACCCCCAGCAGTACGCCCTACACTACCCAAACACAACTGCATTACCCTAATTCCTAAAACACTACCCCCAGCACAACCCCATACACTACACAAACACCACTGCAATTCCCTATTGCACGACCCTAAACCCTAAAACACTACCCCCAGCACGACCCCCTGCACTACCCAAATACCAATGCACTCCCCGAAACCATAAAACACAATCCCCACCATGACCGCCTACACTACACAAACATCACTGCACTACCCTAAATCCCAAATCTTCCCCCATCATGACACCCTACACTACTCAAACACCACTGCACCACCCTAAACCCTAAAACACTACCCCAACACTACACCTTACACAACCCGAACACCGCTGCGTTTCCCTAAACCCTAATACACTTCCCCCAGCATGACACATTACCCTACACAAACACAACTGCACTACCCTAAACCTAAAAACACTACCCCCAGCAGGACCCCCAACACTACACAAACACCACTGCACTACCCTAAACCCTAAAACACTACCCCCAGCACTACACCCATCACTACCCAAACACCACTGCACTACCCTAAACTCTAAAACACTGACCCCAGCACGACCCACTACACAAGCACCACTGCACTACCCTAAACCCTAAAACACTACCCAAGCACGACACCCTTCTCTACCCAAGCACAACTGCACTACACTAAACCCCAAAACACCACCCCCAGCACGACCCCCTACAATACCCAAACACCACTGCACTACCCTAAACCCCAAAACACTACCCCAGAACGACCCCCTACACTACACAAACACCACTACACTACCCTAAACCCTAAAAAACTAACCCCAGCACTACCCCAACCTCTACCCAACCAGCACTGCACAACCCTAAACCCTAAAACACTGACCCCAGCACGACCCAGTACTCAAGAACCACTGCACTACCCTAAAGCCTAAAACACTACCCAAGCACGACACCCTACACTACATGAACACCACTGCACTTCCCTAAACCCTCAAACACTACCCAAAAACCACTGCACTACCCTAAACCCTAAAAACCTACCCCCAGCATGACCCCCTACACTACACAATCACCACTGCACTACCCTAAACCCTAAAACACTACGCCCTACACTACCCAAACACCACTGCACTACCCTGAACCCTAAAACACTATCCCCAGCACTACACCCTACACTACACAAACACCACTGCACTCTGCTAAACCCTAAAACACTACCCCCAGCATGAACCCCTACACTACACAAACACCACGGCACTACCCTAAACCCTACAACATTACCCCCAGAGGTACCCCCTACACTACCCAAACACAACTGCACTTCCCTAAACCCTAAAACACTACCCCCAGCATGACCCCATACACTACACAAACACCACTGCACTACCCTAAAACCTAAACCACTACACCCAGCACGACCCCCTGCACTACCCAAACAGCACTGCACTCCCCGAAACCCTAAAACACTACCCCCAGCACAACCCCCTACACTAAACAAACACCACTGCACTACCCTAAACCCTAAAACACTACCCCCTACACTACACAAAAACCACTGCACTAGCCTAAACCCTAAAACACTACCCACAGCACGAGCCCTACACTACACAAACACCACTGCACTACAGTAAACCCTAAATCACTACCCCAACATTACCCCCTACACTACCCAAACACCACTGCACTACCCTAAACCCTAAAACACTACCCGCAGCACGACCCCTATACCACATGAATATCACTGCACTACCCTAAACCCTCAAACACTACCCCCAGCATGACACCCTACACTACACAAACACCACTGCACTACCCTATCCTCAGCACGTCCACCTACACTACCCAAACACCACTGCACTACCCTAAACCCTAAAACACTACCCCCAGCAGTACCCCCTACACTACCCAAACACCACTGCAATACTCTAAACCCAGAAACACTACCCCCAGCATGACCCCTACACTACACAAACACCACGGTACTACCCTAAACTCTAAAACACTATCCCCAGCAGTACGCCCTACACTACCCAAACACAACTGCATTACCCTAATTCCTAAAACACTACCCCCAGCACGACCCCATACACTACACAAACACCACTGCAATTCCCTATTGCACGACCCTAAACCCTAAAACACTACCCCCAGCACGACCCCCTGCACTACCCAAATACCAATGCACTCCCCGAAACCATAAAACACAATCCCCACCATGACCGCCTACACTACACAAACACCACTGCACTACCCTAAATCCCAAATCTTCCCCCATCATGACACCCTACACTACACAAACACCACTGCACTACCCTAAACCCTAAAACACTACCCCAACACTACACCTTACACTACCCGAACACCGCTGCGTTTCCCTAAACCCTAATACACTTCCCCCAGCATGACACATTACACTACACAAACACAACTGCACTACCCTAAACCTAAAAACACTACCCCCAGCAGGACCCCCAACACTACACAAACACCACTGCACTACCCTAAACCCTAAAAAACTACCCCCAGCACTACACCAAACACTACCCAAACACCACTGCACTACCCTAAACTCTAAAACACTGACCCCAGCACGACCCACTACACAAGCACCACTGCACTACCCTAAACCCTAAAACACTACCCAAGCACGACACCCTTCTCTACCCAAGCACAACTGCACTACACTAAACCCCAAAACACCACCCCCAGCACGACCCCCTACAATACCCAAACACCACTGCACTACCCTAAACCCAAAAACACTACCACAGAACGACCCCCTACACTACACAAACACCACTACACTACCCTAAACCCTAAAAAACGAACCCCAGCACTACCCCAACCTCTACCCAAACAGCACTGCACAACCCTAAACCCTAAAACACTGACCCCAGCACGACCTACTACTCAAGAACCACTGCACTACCCTAAAGCCTAAAACACTACCCAAGCACGACACCCTACACTACATGAACACCACTGCACTTCCCTAAACCCTCAAACACTACCCCCAGCATGACCCCTACACTACCCAAAAACCACTGCACTACCCTAAACCCTAAAAACCTACCCCCAGCATGACCCCCTACACTACACAAACACCACTGCACTACCCTAAACCCTAAAACACTACGCCCTAGACTACCCAAACACCACTGCACTACCCTAAACCCTAAAACACTATCCCCAGCACTACACCCTACACTACACAAACACCACTGCACTCTGCAAAACCCTAAAACACTACCCCCAGCAGTACCCCCTACACTACCCAAACACCACTGCACTACCCTAAACCCTAAAACACTACCTCCAGCATGAACCCCTACACTACACAAACACCACGGCACTACCCTAAACGCTAAAACATTACCCCCAGAGGTACCCCCTACACTACCCAAACACAACTGCACTTCCCTAAACCCTAAAACAATACCCCCAGCATGACCCCATACACTACACAAACACCACTGCACTACCCTAAAACCTAAACCACTACACCCAGCACGACCCCCTGCACTACCCAAACAGCACTGCACTCCCCAAAACCCTAAAACACTACCCCCAGCACAACCCCCTACACTAAACAAACACCACTGCACTACCCTAAACCCTAAAACACTACCCCCTACACTACACAAAAACCACTGCACTAGCCTAAACCCTAAAACACTACCCACAGCACGAGCCCTACACTACACAAACACCACTGCACTACCGTAAACCCTAAATCACTACCCCAACATTACCCCCTACACTACCCAAACACCACTGCACTACCCTAAACCCTAAAACACTACCCGCAGCACGACCCCCTATACCACATGAACATCACTGCACTACCCTAAACCCTAAAACACTATCCCCAGCACTACCCCCTACACTACACAAACACCACTGCACTACCCTAAATCCTAAAACACTACCCCCAGCATGACCCCCTACACTACACAAACACCATTGCACTACCCTAAACCCTAAAACACAACCCCCTACACAACCCAAACACAACTGCACTACCCTAAACCCTAAAACACTATCCCCAGCACTACCCCCTACACTACACAAACACCACTGCACTACCCTAAACCCTAAAACACTAGCCCCAGCAGTACCCCCTACACTACCCAAACACCACTGCACTACCCTAAACCCTAAAACACTACCCCCAGTATGACCCCCTACACTACACAAACACCACGGCACTACCCTAAACTCTAAAATGCTACCCCCAGCAGTACGCCCTACACTACCCAAACACAACTGCATTACCCTTAACCCTAAAACACTACCCCCAGCACGACCCCATACACTACACAAACACCACTGCACTACCCTACTGCACTACCCTAAACCCTAAAACTCTACCCCCAGCACGACCCCCTGTACTACCCAAATAGCACTGCACTCCCCCAAAAAATAAAACACAATCCCCACCATGACCGCCTACACTACACAAACACCACTGCACTACCTTAAATCCCAAATCTTCCCCCATCATGACACCCTACACTACACATATGCCACTGCACTACCCTAAACCCTAAAACACTACCCCCAGCACGACACCTTACACTACCCGAACACCACTGCGTTTCCCTAAACCCTAATACACTTCCCCCAGCATGACACATTACACTACACAAACACAACTGCACTACCCTAAACCCCAAAACACTACCCCAAGCACTACCCCCAACACAACCCAAACACCACTGCATTACCCTAAACTCTAAAACACTTACCCCAGCACGACCCACTACACAAGCACCACTGCACTACCCTAAACCCTAAAACACTACCCAAGCATGACACCCTTCACTACCCAAGCACAACTGCACTACACTAAACCCAAAAACACCACCCCCAGCATGACCCCTACACTACCCAAACACCACTGCACTACCCTAAACCACGACCCCCTACACTACACAGACACCACTGCACTACCCTAAACCCTAAAACACTACCCCCAACACGACCCCCTACACTACACAAACACCACTGCACTACCCTAAACCCTAAAACACTACCACTTACACTACACAAATAACACTGCACTACCCTAAACCCTAAAACACTACCCACAGCACAACCCCTTACACTACATGAATACCACTGCACTACCCTAAACCCTCAAACACTACCCCCAGCACAACCCCCTACACTACCCAAACACCACTGCACTATCCTAAACCCTAAAACACTGACCCCAGCACGACCCACTACACAAGCACCACTGCACTACCCTAAACCCTAAAACACTACCAAAGCACGACACCCTTAACTACCCAAGCACAACTACACTACACTAAACCCAAAAACACAACCCCCAGCACGGCCCCTACACTACCCAAACACAACTGCACTACCCTAAACCACGACCCCCTACACTACACAAACACCACTACACTACCCTAAACCCTAAAACACTACCCCCCGCACGACCCCCTACACTACACAAACACCACTGCACTACCCTAAACCCTAAAACACTACCCCCTACACTACACAAACAACACTGCACTACCCTAAACCCTAAAACACTACCCACAGCACGACACTCTACACTACATGAACACCACTGCACTACCCTAAACCCTCAAACACTACCCCCAGCACGACCCCCTACACTACCCTAACACCACTACACTACCCTAAACCCTAAAAACCTACCCCCAGCATGAACCCCTACACTACACAAACACCACTGCACTAACCTAAACCCTAGAACACTACCCCTACACTACCAAACACCACTGCACTACCCTAAACCCTAAAACACTATCCCCAGCACTACACCTTACACTACACAAACACCACTGCACTACCCTAAACCCTAAAACACTACCCTCAGCAGTACCCCCTACACTACCCAAACACCACTGCACTACCCTAAACCCTAAAACACTACCCCCAGCATAACCCCCTACACTACACAAACACCATTGCACTACCCTAAACCCTAAAACACTGCCCCCTACACAACCCACACCACTGCACTATCCTAAACCCTAAAACACTATCCCCAGCACTACCCCCTACACTACACAAACACCACTGCACTACCCTATCCTCAGCACGTCCACCTACACTACCCAAACACCACTGCACTACCCTAAACCCTAAAACACTACCCCCAGCAGTACCCCTTACACTACCCAAACACCACTGCAATACTCTAAACCCTGAAACACTACCCCCAGCATGACCCCCTACACTACACAAACACCACGGTACTACCCTAAACTCTAAAACACTACCCCCAGCAGTACGCCCTACACTACCCAAACACAACTGCATTACCCTAATTCCTAAAACACTACCCCCAGCACGACCCCATACACTACACAAACACCACTGCAATTCCCTACTGCACGACCCTAAAACACTACCCCCAGCACGACCCCCTGCACTACCCAAATACCAATGCACTCCCCGAAACCATAAAACACAATCCCCACCATGACCGCCTACACTACACAAACACCACTGCACTACCCTAAATCCCAAATCTTCCCCCATCATGACACCCTACACTACACAAACACCACTGCACTACCCTAAACCCTAAAACACTACCCCAACACGACACCTTACACTACCCGAACACCGCTGCGTTTCCCTAAACCCTAATACACTTCCCCCAGCATGACACATTACACTACACAAACACAACTGCACTACCCTAAACCTAAAAACACTACCCCCAGCAGGACCCCCAACACTACACAAACACCACTGCACTACCCTAAACCCTAAAACACTACCCCCAGCACTACACCCATCACTACCCAAACACCACTGCACTACCCTAAACTCTAAAACACTGACCCCAGCACGACCCACTACACAAGCACCACTGCACTACCCTAAACCCTAAAACACTACCCAAGCACGACACCCTTCTCTACCCAAGCACAACTGCACTACACTAAACCCCAAAACACCACCCCCAGCACGACCCCCTACAATACCCAAACACCACTGCACTACCCTAAACCCCAAAACACTACCCCAGAACGACCCCCTACACTACACAAACACCACTACAATACCCTAAACCCTAAAAAACTAACCCCAGCACTACCCCAACCTCTACCCAACCAGCACTGCACAACCCTAAACCCTAAAACACTGACCCCAGCACGACCCAGTACTCAAGAACCACTGCACTACCCTAAAGCCTAAAACACTACCCAAGCACGACACCCTACACTACATGAACACCACTGCACTTCCCTAAACCCTCAAACACTACCCAAAAACCACTGCACTACCCTAAACCCTAAAAACCTACCCCCAGCATGACCCCCTACACTACACAATCACCACTGCACTACCCTAAACCCTAAAACACTACGCCCTACACTACCCAAACACCACTGCACTACCCTGAACCCTAAAACACTATCCCCAGCACTACACCCTACACTACACAAACACCACTGCACTCTGCTAAACCCTAAAACACTACCCCCAGCATGAAACCCTACACTACACAAACACCACGGCACTACCCTAAACCCTACAACATTACCCCCAGAGGTACCCCCTACACTACCCAAACACAACTGCACTTCCCTAAACCCTAAAACACTACCCCCAGCATGACCCCATACACTACACAAACACCACTGCACTACCCTAAAACCTAAACCACTACACCCAGCACGACCCCCTGCACTACCCAAACAGCACTGCACTCCCCGAAACCCTAAAACACTACCCCCAGCACAACCCCCTACACTAAACAAACACCACTGCACTACCCTAAACCCTAAAACACTACCCCCTACACTACACAAAAACCACTGCACTAGCCTAAACCCTAAAACACTACCCACAGCACGAGCCCTACACTACACAAACACCACTGCACTACAGTAAACCCTAAATCACTACCCCAACATTACCCCCTACACTACCCAAACACCACTGCACTACCCTAAACCCTAAAACACTACCCGCAGCACGACCCCTATACCACATGAATATCACTGCACTACCCTAAACCCTCAAACACTACCCCCAGCATGACACCCTACACTACACAAACACCACTGCACTACCCTATCCTCAGCACGTCCACCTACACTACCCAAACACCACTGCACTACCCTAAACCCTAAAACACTTCCCCCAGCAGTACCCCCTACACTACCCAAACACCACTGCAATACTCTAAACCCAGAAACACTACCCCCAGCATGACCCCTACACTACACAAACACCACGGTACTACCCTAAACTCTAAAACACTATCCCCAGCAGTACGCCCTACACTACCCAAACACAACTGCATTACCCTAATTCCTAAAACACTACCCCCAGCACGACCCCATACACTACACAAACACCACTGCAATTCCCTATTGCACGACCCTAAACCCTAAAACACTACCCCCAGCACGACCCCCTGCACTACCCAAATACCAATGCACTCCCCGAAACCATAAAACACAATCCCCACCATGACCGCCTACACTACACAAACACCACTGCACTACCCTAAATCCCAAATCTTCCCCCATCATGACACCCTACACTACACAAACACCACTGCACTACCCTAAACCCTAAAACACTACCCCAACACTACACCTTACACTACCCGAACACCGCTGCGTTTCCCTAAACCCTAATACACTTCCCCCAGCATGACACATTACACTACACAAACACAACTGCACTACCCTAAACCTAAAAACACTACCCCCAGCAGGACCCCCAACACTACACAAACACCACTGCACTACCCTAAACCCTAAAAAACTACCCCCAGCACTACACCAAACACTACCCAAACACCACTGCACTACCCTAAACTCTAAAACACTGACCCCAGCACGACCCACTACACAAGCACCACTGCACTACCCTAAACCCTAAAACACTACCCAAGCACGACACCCTTCTCTACCCAAGCACAACTGCACTACACTAAACCCCAAAACACCACGCCCAGCACGACCCCCTACAATACCCAAACACCACTGCACTACCCTAAACCCAAAAACACTACCACAGAACGACCCCCTACACTACACAAACACCACTACACTACCCTAAACCCTAAAAAACGAACCCCAGCACTACCCCAACCTCTACCCAAACAGCACTGCACAACCCTAAACCCTAAAACACTGACCCCAGCACGACCTACTACTCAAGAACCACTGCACTACCCTAAAGCCTAAAACACTACCCAAGCACGACACCCTACACTACATGAACACCACTGCACTTCCCTAAACCCTCAAACACTACCCCCAGCATGACCCCTACACTACCCAAAAACCACTGCACTACCCTAAACCCTAAAAACCTACCCCCAGCATGACCCCCTACACTACACAAACACCACTGCACTACCCTAAACCCTAAAACACTACGCCCTAGACTACCCAAACACCACTGCACTACCCTAAACCCTAAAACACTATCCCCAGCACTACACCCTACACTACACAAACACCACTGCACTCTGCAAAACCCTAAAACACTACCCCCAGCAGTACCCCCTACACTACCCAAACACCACTGCACTACCCTAAACCCTAAAACACTACCTCCAGCATGAACCCCTACACTACACAAACACCACGGCACTACCCTAAACGCTAAAACATTACCCCCAGAGGTACCCCCTACACTACCCAAACACAACTGCACTTCCCTAAACCCTAAAACAATACCCCCAGCATGACCCCATACACTACACAAACACCACTGCACTACCCTAAAACCTAAACCACTACACCCAGCACGACCCCCTGCACTACCCAAACAGCACTGCACTCCCCAAAACCCTAAAACACTACCCCCAGCACAACCCCCTACACTAAACAAACACCACTGCACTACCCTAAACCCTAAAACACTACCCCCTACACTACACAAAAACCACTGCACTAGCCTAAACCCTAAAACACTACCCACAACACGAGCCCTACACTACACAAACACCACTGCACTACCGTAAACCCTAAATCACTACCCCAACATTACCCCCTACACTACCCAAACACCACTGCACTACCCTAAACCCTAAAACACTACCCGCAGCACGACCCCCTATACCACATGAACATCACTGCACTACCCTAAACCCTAAAACACTATCCCCAGCACTACCCCCTACACTACACAAACACCACTGCACTACCCTAAATCCTAAAACACTACCCCCAGCATGACCCCCTACACTACACAAACTCCATTGCACTACCCTAAACCCTAAAACACAACCCCCTACACAACCCAAACACAACTGCACTACCCTAAACCCTAAAACACTATCCCCAGCACTACCCCCTACACTACACAAACACCACTGCACTACCCTAAACCCTAAAACACTAGCCCCAGCAGTACCCCCTACACTACCCAAACACCACTGCACTACCCTAAACCCTAAAACACTACCCCCAGTATGACCCCCTACACTACACAAACACCACGGCACTACCCTAAACTCTAAAATGCTACCCCCAGCAGTACGCCCTACACTACCCAAACACAACTGCATTACCCTTAACCCTAAAACACTACCCCCAGCACGACCCCATACACTACACAAACACCACTGCACTACCCTACTGCACTACCCTAAACCCTAAAACTCTACCCCCAGCACGACCCCCTGTACTACCCAAATAGCACTGCACTCCCCCAAAAAATAAAACACAATCCCCACCATGACCGCCTACACTACACAAACACCACTGCACTACCTTAAATCCCAAATCTTCCCCCATCATGACACCCTACACTACACATATGCCACTGCACTACCCTAAACCCTAAAACACTACCCCCAGCACGACACCTTACACTACCCGAACACCACTGCGTTTCCCTAAACCCTAATACACTTCCCCCAGCATGACACATTACACTACACAAACACAACTGCACTACCCTAAACCCCAAAACACTACCCCAAGCACTACCCCCAACACAACCCAAACACCACTGCATTACCCTAAACTCTAAAACACTTACCCCAGCACGACCCACTACACAAGCACCACTGCACTACCCTAAACCCTAAAACACTACCCAAGCATGACACCCTTCACTACCCAAGCACAACTGCACTACACTAAACCCAAAAACACCACCCCCAGCATGACCCCTACACTACCCAAACACCACTGCACTACCCTAAACCACGACCCCCTACACTACACAGACACCACTGCACTACCCTAAACCCTAAAACACTACCCCCAACACGACCCCCTACACTACACAAACACCACTGCACTACCCTAAACCCTAAAACACTACCACTTACACTACACAAATAACACTGCACTACCCTAAACCCTAAAACACTACCCACAGCACAACCCCTTACACTACATGAATACCACTGCACTACCCTAAACCCTCAAACACTACCCCCAGCACAACCCCCTACACTACCCAAACACCACTGCACTATCCTAAACCCTAAAACACTGACCCCAGCACGACCCACTACACAAGCACCACTGCACTACCCTAAACCCTAAAACACTACCAAAGCACGACACCCTTAACTACCCAAGCACAACTACACTACACTAAACCCAAAAACACAACCCCCAGCACGGCCCCTACACTACCCAAACACAACTGCACTACCCTAAACCACGACCCCCTACACTACACAAACACCACTACACTACCCTAAACCCTAAAACACTACCCCCCGCACGACCCCCTACACTACACAAACACCACTGCACTACCCTAAACCCTAAAACACTACCCCCTACACTACACAAACAACACTGCACTACCCTAAACCCTAAAACACTACCCACAGCACGACACTCTACACTACATGAACACCACTGCACTACCCTAAACCCTCAAACACTACCCCCAGCACGACCCCCTACACTACCCTAACACCACTACACTACCCTAAACCCTAAAAACCTACCCCCAGCATGAACCCCTACACTACACAAACACCACTGCACTAACCTAAACCCTAGAACACTACCCCTACACTACCAAACACCACTGCACTACCCTAAACCCTAAAACACTATCCCCAGCACTACACCTTACACTACACAAACACCACTGCACTACCCTAAACCCTAAAACACTACCCTCAGCAGTACCCCCTACACTACCCAAACACCACTGCACTACCCTAAACCCTAAAACACTACCCCCAGCATAACCCCCTACACTACACAAACACCATTGCACTACCCTAAACCCTAAAACACTGCCCCCTACACAACCCACACCACTGCACTATCCTAAACCCTAAAACACTATCCCCAGCACTACCCCCTACACTACACAAACACCACTGCACTACCCTATCCTCAGCACGTCCACCTACACTACCCAAACACCACTGCACTACCCTAAACCCTAAAACACTACCCCCAGCAGTACCCCTTACACTACCCAAACACCACTGCAATACTCTAAACCCTGAAACACTACCCCCAGCATGACCCCCTACACTACACAAACACAACTGCATTACCCTAATTCCTAAAACACTACCCCCAGCACGACCCCATACACTACACAAACACCACTGCAATTCCCTACTGCACGACCCTAAAACACTACCCCCAGCACGACCCCCTGCACTACCCAAATACCAATGCACTCCCCGAAACCATAAAACACAATCCCCACCATGACCGCCTACACTACACAAACACCACTGCACTACCCTAAATCCCAAATCTTCCCCCATCATGACACCCTACACTACACAAACACCACTGCACTACCCTAAACCCTAAAACACTACCCCAACACGACACCTTACACTACCCGAACACCGCTGCGTTTCCCTAAACCCTAATACACTTCCCCCAGCATGACACATTACACTACACAAACACAACTGCACTACCCTAAACCTAAAAACACTACCCCCAGCAGGACCCCCAACACTACACAAACACCACTGCACTACCCTAAACCCTAAAACACTACCCCCAGCACTACACCCAACACTACCCAAACACCACTGCACTACCCTAAACTCTAAAACACTGACCCCAGCACGACCCACTACACAAGCACCACTGCACTACCCTAAACCCTAAAACACTACCCAAGCACGACACCCTTTTCTACCCAAGCACAACTGCACTACACTAAACCCCAAAACACCACCCCCAGCACG
The DNA here is from genome assembly GCF_964204655.1 of Triturus cristatus. NCBI lineage: Eukaryota > Metazoa > Chordata > Amphibia > Caudata > Salamandridae > Triturus > Triturus cristatus. The sequence goes on along the minus strand of NC_140579.1, from coordinate 671,508,378 downwards.
ACCCCCTACAATACCCAAACGCCGCTGCACTACCCTAAACCCAAAAACACTACCCCCAGAACGACCCCCTACACTACACAGACACCACTACACTACCCTAAACCCTAAAAACCTAACCCCAGCACTACCCCAACCTCTACCCAAACAGCACTGCACAACCCTAAACCCTAAAACACTGACCCCAGCACGACCCACTACTCAAGAACCACTGCACTACCCTAAAGCCTAAAACACTACCCAAGCACGACACCCTACACTACATGAACACCACTGCACTTCCCTAAACCCTCAAACACTACCCCCAGCATGACCCCTACACTACCCAAAAACCACTGCACTACCCTAAACCCTAAAAACCTACCCCCAGCATGACCGCCTACACTACACAAACACCACTGCACAACCCTAAACCCTAAAACACTACGCCCTACACTACCCAAACACCACTGCACTACCCTAAACCCTAAAACACTATCCCCAGCACTACACCCTACACTACGCAAACACCACTGCACTCTGCTAAACCCTAAAACACTACCCCCAGCAGTACCCCCTACACTACCCAAACACCACTGCACTACCCTAAACCCTAAAACACTACCCCCAGCATGAACCCCTACACTACACAAACACCACGGCACTACCCTAAACCCTAAAACATTACCCCCAGAGGTACCCCCTACACTACCCAAACACAACTGCACTTCCCTAAACCCTAAAACACTACCCCCAGCATGACCCCATAGACTACACAAACACCACTGCACTACCCTAAAACCTAAACCACTACACCCAGCACGACCCCCTGCACTACCCAAACTGCACTGCACTCCCCGAAACCCTAAAACACTACCCCCAGCACAACCCCCTACACTAAACAAACACCACTGCACTACCATAAACCCTAAAACACTACCCCCTACACTACACAAAAACCACTGCACTAGCCTAAACCCTAAATCACTACCCCAACATTACCCCCTACACTACCCAAACACCACTGCACTACCCTAAACCCTAAAACACTACCCGCAGCACGACACCCTACACTACACAAACACCACTGCACTACCCTAAACCCTAAAACCCTACCCCAACATTACCCCCTACACTACCCAAACACCACTGCACTACCCTAAACCCTAAAACACTACCCGCAGCACGACACCCTACACTACACAAACACCACTGCACTACCCTAAACCCTAAAACCCTACCCCCAGCATGACCCCCTACACTACACAAACACCATTGCACTACCCTAAACCCTAAAACACAACCCCCTACACAACCCAAACACCACTGCACTACCCTAAACCCTAAAACACTATCCCCAGCACTACCCCCTACACTACACAAACACCACTGCACTACCCTAAACCCTAAAACACTAGCCCCAGCAGTACCCCCTACACTACCCAAACACCACTGCACTACCCTAAACCCTAAAACACTACCCCCAGTATGACCCCCTACACTACACAAACACCACGGCACTACCCTAAACTCTAAAACGCTAACCCCAGCAGTACGCCCTACACTACCCAAACACAACTGCATTACCCTTAACCCTAAAACACTACCCCCAGCACGACCCCATACACTACACAAACACCACTGCACTACCCTACTGCACTACCCTAAACCCTAAAACTCTACCCCCAGTACGACCCCCTGTACTACCCAAATAGCACTGCACTCCCCAAAAAAAAAAACACAATCCCCACCATGACCGCCTACACTACACAAACACCACTGCACTACCTTAAATCCCAAATCTTCCCCCATCATGACACCCTACACTACACATACGCCACTGCACTACCCTAAAACACTACCCCCAGCACGACACCTTACACTACCCGAACACCACTGCGTTTCCCTAAACCCTAATACACTTCCCCCAGCATGACACATTACACTACACAAACACAACTGCACTACCCTAAACCCCAAAACACTACCCCCAGCACTACCCCCAACACAACCCAAACACCACTGCACTACCCTAAACTCTAAAACACTTACCCCAGCACGACCCACTACACAAGCACCACTGCACTACCCTAAACCCTAAAACACTACCCAAGCACGACACCCTTCACTACCCAAGCACAAATGCACTACACTAAACCCAAAAACACCACCCCCAGCATGACCCCCTACACTACCCAAACACCACTGCACTTCCCTAAACCACGACCCCCTACACTACACAAACACCACTGCACTACCCTAAACCCTAAAACACTACCCCCAGCACGAACCCCTACACTACACAAACACCACTGCACTACCCTAAACCCTAAAACACTACCCCCTACACTGCACAAACAACACTGCACTACCCAAAACCCTAAAACACTACCCACAGCACAGCCCCTTACACTACATGAATACCACTGCACTACCCTAAACCCTCAAACACTACCCCCAGCACGACCCCCTACACTACCCAAACACCACTGCACTACCCTAAACCCTAAACCCTAAAACACTACCCCCAGCATGACCCCCTACACTACACAAACACCACTGCACTACCCTAAACCCTAAAACACTACCCCCTACATTACCCAAACACCACTGCACTACCTTAAACCCTAAAACACTATCCCCAGCACTACACCCTACACTACACAAACACCACTGCACTACCCTAAACCCTAAAACACTACCCCCAGCAGTGCCCCCTTCACTACCCAAACACCACTGCACTACCCTAAAACACAACCCCCAGCATGAAACCCTACACTACACAAACACCACGGCACTACCCTAAACCCAAAAACACTACCCCCAGCAGTACCCCCTACACTACCCAAACACAACTGCACTACCCTAAACTCAAAAACACTACCCCCAGCATGACCCACTACACTACACAAACACCACTGCACTAACCTAAACCCTAAAACACTACCCCCTACATTACCCAAACACCACTGCACTACCCTAAACCCTAAAACACTAACCCCAGCACTACCCCCTAAACTACACAAACACCACTGCACTACCCTAAACCCTAAAACACTACCCCCAGCAGTACCCCCTTCACTACCCAAACACCACTGCACTACCCTAAAACACTACCCCCAGCATGACCCCATACACTACACAAACAACACTACACTACCCTACTGCACTACCCTAAACCCTAAAACACTACCCCCAGCACGACCCCCTCCACTACCCAAACAGCACTGCACTACCCGAAACCATAAAATACTATCCCCAGCATGACCCCCTGTGGTAAATTAATTCAATATTACCTTATCTCAGAATTTATATACTTAATAATCATAATTTCAATCAAAGCAAAGAGAGGAGTCCGTGGTGTTCGAGTAAAAAAGGGTCCAGTAACTCGAGTTAAGGGGAGAGCTCCAGCACCAAGCGGGTACAGGAGTGGTCTGCAGTTTTATTCACACATCAGAATATTTATACAGTTTTCAGTCAATAGGAAAAAGAAGAAAGGAGAAGTGACAAGAAAAAGGGAAGTGACAAGCAGTAATTTCCAACAGATGTGTCAAGGTAGGGGCGTGTCTTGTGTCTCGTGAGAGGGCATGTGATGTGTGGAAATGTGTTCTCTTTCAGTTGAAGGCCCTTACTCATTCGGGGGTTTATCTCTGGCTTAGAGTCAAGAACAGGAACCATCTTGTGTAAAACAGGAACTATCTTGCTGGTTCTGGGAATTGGCAGAACCACAGAAATGTGTGTTCACAGTGTACAGCCTTGTGCTTCCTCTATTAGTTGGTGTGGTTTCAGGGCCTAACCTCGTGCTTCCTCTTTCAGTTGGGGGTGGTCACAGGGCAGCTGGTGTGACAGGCTGAGTCACCAACAATGGACAGGATGTGGCTGAGTCTCTGGCACAACTGGGGGAAGGCACACAGGCAGGCTTCTTGGAATTGGCTCGACCACAAGGAGCAGGGGGTTGTGCAAGATTCAATGGGGATATGAAGGACAGTTTTCAGACAAGTTGCTGAGAGCATGTCACACACAAAATGGGTGTTTGTCTGAGGCAAATGGCTACCAGGCAGAAACAGGGAAATGATGGGGCACAATTGTAAATTTTATTTCCACACCCCTACACTACACAAACATCACTGCACTACCCTAAATCCCAAATCTTCCCCCAGCATGACACCCTACACTACACAAATATCACTGCACTACCCTAAACCCTAAAACACTACCCCCAGCACGACCCCTTACACTACCCGAACACCACTGCTTTTCCCTAAACCCTAAGACACTTCCCCCAGCATGACACATTACAATACACAAACACAACTGCACTACCCTAAACCCAAAAACACTACCCCCAGAACGACCCCCTACATTACACAAACACCAATGCACTACCCTAAACCCTAAAACACTATCCCCAGCACTACCCACAACACTAACCAAACACCACTGCACTACCCTAAACCCTACAAAACTGACCCCAGCACGACCCACTACACAAGAACCACTGCATTACCCTAAACACTAAAACACTACCCAAGCACGACACCCTACACTACCCAAACATAACTGCACTACCCTAAACCCTAGAACACTACCCCCTGAGAAAATGCGATTTTCGATCGTGATCAAATCGACCCTCTATTTTGTGCTCCGCCGCCATTTTGTGTTGCCCTCACTCAGGCAGCACGGCGAACAAAGTCTATTCTGCTTTTCCTGCAGCATCATGTCGAAATAAGCCTTCTGCCTCTATTTACAAAGCTGGTGTTAGGACTGGCCGAGTACACTAATCCCTGTCTGGTTTTCCTAATCCCCGTCTGAACTATCTGTTGGTTCACACTATTCTCTTCTGACTTTATCTTATCGTCTGGCCTTCGCTGTCCTCTGCTAGCATTCTCTCGTTTCACAACTGTCCTCCAAAACACACAAACGTATCTCGCCACCTGCGAGTTGGTTACAGACCTGTTAATGAATTAGTTCGTGAGAGGGGTGACAAACACAGTCGGAGGAGAGGCTTCTTCGAGTTACCTGATACTTTATTTTCAAACCTTTTCTATTGGTCCTGTTCTGTTTTCCAACCTTTCTTATTGGCTCTTTCTTATATGTTTCGGGTGTGTTTTTGGTTAATATATATTTCACATATGTACTATATAAGATTGTGGCCACGGAGTGAAGTGGCAGTCTCCTGAGAACCTACCTCGTGTACTTCTGGGATAACTGTACTAGCTGCAGCTAATAAATCTGATCTTTTAACGCCTAACAGAGTGTCCCGTGTCTCTGTGTAGCTGAGCAGGTGAACCCTGGAGATTAAGGCGTACCCTGCGCCGCCAGGCCCATAAGGTTCTGGTTCTTCAACTGGCGCCCAACGTGGGGCGGCTTCAGTGGTACCGGTTCTGCCTGAAGGTCGTGAGGAACCCCGCAAGAAAATTATGGAGGATTTGCGAGCCTCGTCAAGCGACCCCTGTATGTCAAAAGTGGTCCGAAGGGCTTTTTCAGCGTGGTTACTCCTTCCTGATGGCTACAGACGACTGCAAGTATTTGGTGGGTCAGTCCCACAATTTTGGTCCTTTGTTTCTTTGTTCCTTTGTTTCTTTGGTCCTTAGTTTCGACTATTGCAATAGCCGAAGCCGAGGGGTAAGTGCATTTATGCTGCGTAAACTGAGTTTTACCCCCTTGAAGTTTGTGAACAGTCCGGTGAAATCACGAGATGCCTGGTCTAACTAAGTTTGGAAAATGTTGTTGCTTTGGATGTAATAGGGATTCCCGGCTTGAGGACTCTTGTCCGATTCCTTCGGTTGGAACTCCCACATATGAGCTCTATTCAAAACATGGTATTGGCCCCATTGCCTTTAACCCCTTCTGTGCCACGCCCTTTCCCCCTCCTGTGCCGAGCGTTACATTAGTGGGTGGGGTTCATGACGAGATAGTCTCGTCATGGGCACAGCGCGACCGTGCTCCATGACGAGACTATCTCGTCATGGGCGCAGAAGAGGTTAACGAGGCATGGACCCGATACACGAAGAAAGATGGTGTTTTAAAATGGCCAGAAAATGGTAGTTTTGAGTCTGATGTGCTAGATAATTTAGAAGCAGTTTTATTCAAAAGAAAATCCCAGCCGGCAATGTTTGACTCTTTCCGCCTTTGGCGTAAGGAAGCCAAACAGAGAGAAATTAAGCAAACAAAACGAGATAGGAAAGCACAGGGTATGACAATTATACAGGCTGCCCAACGATTTAAAGACGATGAAATTGATAATGCGACGGAAATTTCAGAGAGACAATATATAAATATATAAATGCTACCCGGTGTTGCCTGTTTCCCCTTCTGATAACAAGAAGAAGATCCCCAAATGTCTCATTTATTGAGATTGCCTCCGCCCTATGCACAAGGTGCCAATGCACCCCAGTTGTTACAGCCTATTCAGCCGCCAGCAGTACCTCCGCCTGTTCCCGCTCTTCCGCATTTGCCTCTCCCAGTGTTACCGCCTCTACCAGTTTTGCCTTTAACCTCGACTTCTTTGCCCTCATCTCCTGATCTTCGATCTCCTTTGCCTTCTGCACCTCTTGCAATTACCAGTTCTCCTTCTGTTAGTTCGCCTAATACCTTGTCCCCTATCCTCATGTCCAATTCTCCGTCTATGCGTAGGCGACTCACGGACACTGTCTCTGGTATTCTTTCTCCTTTCTTTGAAGCTTTAAATGTATCTCCGGCTTTTGCTCGAAGACAATCTCGTACTCAATTCCCAGCTACCGAAGAACGAGAAAATTTGGAATCTCTTGCACGTAAATGGATCAAAAAGGGTCCCCATTACAGTGTGCCCGATATTATGCCTACCTTCTCACAATGGAATGCGCCTACGCAAAGATATGTTTTCGATGTAATGTGTGATACTCTCATTAGAGAATGGGAGAATGTGAATTTGAATTCGGTTCCACAAGGTCTGTTAGACGTTCAGGCTGACTTTGATAAAGGACTTATTGTGGGTTCCAAAGTTGAAAACGCTGTAAGGACACTTATTTCCTTTAGAAACTTATTGTCCTCTCAGACTTTCCTTGATTCCGATCCGTCGGTTAGACATGAATCTAGCTGATATCGATATGTTGATGGGAAATGTAGTCCCACAAACATTATGGGCCAGGATTCGTAAGGAGAATCACGCACAGGAATTAGGTGCTGATTGGAATACTATAATTGCCGCAGATAGAGACCAAGTGGGTGGTGCGAAACCTGATGCTTTGATTTCAGAGCTCCCTGGTAGGATTATTACATTAATGAAAACGATGATGCCTGCATTGAGAGTTAATTGGGATAAATTAGCGGCACGCAAACAAAAGAAAGATGAAAGTGTCCCTGATTTCTTTACTCGTTTCGAGGAGACGTTTATTGATCACAGTGGTCAAGATATGGCTACAGAGAGTGGACAGCGATTATTTGTGGACAAATTTGTATTTAATTTGCTTCCCGAGCTGTCACACAAATTGAAAGATTCTGAAAGTTCATGGGCTGTTTCTTCTTCTGCCCAGATATTGGCTACTGCACAATATTATGAGAACAGAGATAAAGAAGAAAAAGAAAAGCAAGAGAAAAAGACGAAAGAATTAAAAACGAAGGTTCTCTTGCAACAAGCTTATCCTCCTCGCTATGCTCAGCCTCAGTTTCAACAGCCTCCGCAGTTTCAGAGGTTGTATCAAAAACCTGAGCCATACAGTCCGCGACCTTTGTTAGGACCTAATCAATGTGCCTATTGTAGAGAGGAAGGTCATTTTAAGAATAGTTGTCTGGTTTTATTGCAGCGTAGTGGAGCATTATCTGCTCCACGAGGTCGTGGTGGTCACCAGTCAGCAAATAGAGGTAGAGGTCGAGGTGTGTTGACTCAAGAACAGCGTGCGCTTCCTCCTCCTAATTCCATGAATTACTTTGATCAACAAAATGTTAGGTCTACACAGTACTACAATGAAGACCATTATATTGAAGGCGAGAATGAAAGTCTTCATGCTAACTAGGACAGCCTTGGACAAAGTAAGGGAGTTGTGTCGGTTCCAGTAGATCAGAATGGACCTTGTTAATATCACTACAATGGGTGTTTTAGAGCCATTTCTTCTAGATACTGGGGCGATGAGAAGTTCTATCATTCATTCTAAACTCCCTGGGGCACCTTTGTCTGGCTTAACGAATGTATCTGTAGGATTTTCTGGCGCCCCTGTTCGTAATCCGGTTTCTTGCCCTTTGCCTATTTCAATTGGCCCTTATGATTTGGAAGCTCCGCTTCTTTTGACGAATGGTTGCGGTGAGAATCTGTTGGGTTTGGACTTATTGAAAAGAATGCATGCTACGATATATTGTTCTCCTTCTGGTGTACATCTTACTTTAGGACAGAAACTGACTTCTCCAATGTATTTGTCCAAAGATCAGTTTCCACCTGAATTGCTCTCTCTTCCGGCAACGCTTTGGGCCACGGGTCCGAACGACGTGGGCTGTCTTGAGATTCCGCCTTATGTTGTCACTCTCAAGCCTAATGTTGAATTGCCACGTATTCCGCAGTATAGAATTTCCACTGAAGGTGAAAAAGCGCTTTTGGAAATCATTCATGATTTGATTCAGAAGGGTGTGGTTGAAGAAATGAGAGGAAACATATGCAATAGTCCTATTCTTCCTGTTCTTAAACGCACTGATCCTTCTCAGCCACCCGTATATCGTTTCGTAATTGATCTTCGGGAGGTAAACAAAATTGTTGTACCACAATTTCCTGTTGTCCCAGATATCACTGCTCTGTTGACAATGATACCTTCCACAGCGACTTGGTTTTCTGTTATTGATCTAAAGAATGCCTTCTTTAGTATTCCCATTGCAAAAGAGAGTAGGGATATTTTTGGCTTCTCTCTTGGAGGCCGAAGCTTCCGGTTCAAACGCGCACCTCAGGGCTATTGTCAAAGTCCTTCCATTTACAGCCAAGCTTTAAAATGTCATCTTGATACTTTTTATTTGCCATCTGGTGCTGCTCTTATACAATACATGGATGACTTGTTGATCGCTGCTGATTCAGACGATATTTGCAAAAATGTGACTGTTGCATTGTTACGCCATTTGTTTAATCTGAATCATAAGATTTCACCTTCCAAACTACAATATGTTCGTCGAGAGGTTACCTATTTGGGTCATCTCCTATCAAAGGAGGGACGACGATTAACTTCAGAACGAATTCAGGCGATTGCGCAAATGTCTGTGCCATCCACACAAAGGGAGGTACGTGTCTTTCTGGGTATTACTTCTTATTGTAGGCAGTGGATTCCGAACTTTTCTTTGTTAGCTAAACCTCTGTTGGCACTCACTTTGAAAGATACACCTCAGCCCCTTCCTTGGACTGACGAGTGTCAGAGGAGTTTTACTGATTTACGTGCTGCTCTGTGTTCCGCTCCTGTACTAGGTACTCCTGATTACAATAAGCCTTTTACGCTCTATGTCCATGAGAAAGAGGGTTGTGTGTTGTCAGTTTTAACACAGCAATTTGGAGACAAACAGCGGCCTTGTGCCTATTTTTCGGCTACGTTAGATCCAGTAGCTAAAGCATTGCCTAGTTGTCTCAAAGCGACAGCAGCAGCAGCAATTTCTATTCAACAGTATGCTGGAGTGGTGCTAGATAATACTCTCATTGTTATGGTGCCACATGCAGTGGATACTTTGCTAAACAGAACAAAAACGCAGCATCTTACGAGTGCTTGTTTGACTGGATACGAGCTGACGCTTTTGGCTAGTCACGTACATATCAAACGATGTAATACCTTAAATCCAGCTACTCTGTTGCCCCTTCCAGAGGAGAAAGGTGTTGAGGAGCAACATGATTGTTTCCTCCGTACTGAGGCAAAAGGAAGAATTGACTTGAAAGATACGCCGCTAGAGAATCCAGATGGAATTCTATGGGTAGATGGTTCTTGTTTTAAGCTCCCTAATGGAGATACAGTTACAGCCTATGCTATTACTACTTTACATACAGTTGTGGAAACAGCACGTATCAGACACAATTCAGCTCAAGCAGCAGAATTGATAGCTTTAACGAGAGCATGTGTGTTATCAAAAGGAAAAAGAGTGAACGTGTACACCGACAGTCAATACGCTTTTGGTGTAGCGTTCAATTTTGGGCGTCTTTGGAAAGAGAGGGGATTCCTTACTTCACATGGCACTAAAATACAACATGGTCAGTTGGTAACTGATCTTCTTGAGTCACTTGCTTTGCCCACCCAAATAGCAATTGTGAAGTGTAGTTCACACAAAAAGATTACAGATGATGTTGGTCGAGGAAATGCACTTGCAGATGAAGTAGCGAAAAAGACAGCGAGAGATGCTACAAGTCGAATGTATGTGGCGGGTCCTGCAAATTGGGTCAGAGAAAGAGGAATGTATGAGGATACAGTAGAAAGTGTAAGATCGATTCAGAAAGAGGCTACAGAGAAAGAAAGTACTGGAATGTTAGATGAGATGGGATGTTGGGTGGAATTATCTGAACACCAAAGTTGGCTGTTACCAGATGCCTATGTACTCCCAGTAGTTACTATGGCGCATGGTCCAGCCACTTAAGTGCGAAAGGTATATGCAAGCTTCTGGCTCCAGTATGGCAAAATGAAGGAATCCCAAAGTGTGCAGACAATGTAGTGAAACACTGTATTGTTTGTTTGATGTACAATCCAGGAAAGGGAACCCCAACTCCAGCGGGTCACTTTGCTCCTCCGACATATCCATTTGAGGTGTTGCAGATCGATTACATTCACATGGAACGATGCAACAATCTCAAATATGTTCTGGTGGTAGCATGTGCCTTTTCTAGGTGGATAGAAGCATACCCTCTAAAAGATAATACAGCCTTATCCACAGCCAAAGTTCTACTAAAAGAATTTTTCGCCAGTTTTGGTTTGCCGCGCATTGTCTGGAGTGACAATGGGAGCGAATTTGTGGGCCAAGTCATGCAAAAAGTTTGTGCGGGTCTTGGTATCAAGCAAAAGTTCCACGCGGCAAACCATCCACAGTCAGCGGGTTTAGTGGAATGCTACAACGGAACTTTAAAACTCAAACTAGCGAAAGTGCAGGCTAGTACAGGACTTAATTGGCCCGATGCTTTACCACTAGCTCTTCTGTCCACCAGAACTGCTGTACACTCTCGTTTGGGACTTAGCCCTTACGAGGTGGTTTTTGGGCGCCCAGCTAATATATGGGGAGTCCCTCGCCCTAAGAAATACTCAGACTTGCCATATCCAATGTTGATTGATTACTTGCATGAACTTACAACTAAATTGCGTTTTCTCCATCAACAGGTTCAGAGTGCTTTGCCGGAGGCTTCCACAGACCCAGGTCATTCTATCCGACCAGGTGACTGGGTTTGCATAAAGAATTTCCAAAGGACGAAAAATTTGGAGCCCCGGTGGAGGGAGCCTCGGTTGGTTCTCTTGGTCACGAGAACAGCAGTAAAAGTCGAAGGAAAGAAAAATTGGATTCACGGCGTGCATTGTAAGAAAGTGCCTTTGCATCTACCTTTCGATCAATGGGTGCGTAGGGGCATTGGTGACTCTGAGAGTGAGAAGGTTCCACGATTCGTACCTTTTAGCGATGCACGCCTGAATGGAACATTGTCTGAGAAAGAGGACGACGACATTCTTCAGGAAGCGATAACACCACATCGTCGCTTGAATACGACAAATCCGCGAACATTGTTCCAAGACCAAACTGCACCTGATAAAGTACACTATAACCTAAGACCTAGACTAAAGAACACTTAAGATTTTTTCTCTCCTATGTAGTATTCTATCCCGGTTGCAGGGTCACGGTAGGAGTCTTGGTTTTGACCTGAGTAGTGGCAATAGGCCTGCAGGACTTGCAGTGTCATAGGACGGCAGATAATCATAATTAAGTGATTGAGGAAGATTGCCGTGAGCATCCATTTAGAAAGATGGAAACTACATTAGGCAAAAGAGAGAGAAAGGATAAAATGAAAAAGGAATCCTGTAGATTAATGTACAGTCGTTTTAGTATAACCTTATGTATTATTATATTATTGTGTATCCTTTTGGCGTTTATAGGTTGGATTATTTATTCCAAGCAGCAAAAAGTTGTCTCTCCTTCTACCTCTTCATCTTCTTCTACTGTCTCTCCACATCTATTTCATACCCTTCCTCAACATGAACTCATTAGAAGAACCGAATATTACAACAATTCCTTTGTCCAGTTATTACATCAACACCAATTAGTGATCAATACAACTGACTGTTGGGTGTGTGGACTTATGCCACATACCACAGAAAAAGGAATGCCGTATTTAGTTCTTCCGTTCTCTTATGAGGTTTCTGCTTGGGCTTATTTTGTTATCTTTTCCAATGCCTATCAAAGCAAATTCAGACGATCCGTTAGTTCATATATTGGTGGTCCGGATTTTAGTCATAGTTCATTGATAAAGGGAATGGTAGCTATGGCTAAAATCATGGAAAATAGTAAGATTTCCGTTGACGAAAGAAAAGCGTACACAAACTGGAACGTCGCCCATTATGTCACTAGCCTTAGTGATAAGGTTAAACAAGGAAAATCTCCACCAATTTGGACTATTCCTCATCAGGGAAATTTCTGTCTGCAAATAAATGGTCAGCCTTCTGACACCATACAAAGAAACAACTGTACCCACGCATACATCTACTCCTCTCAGAACTCGCCGCCTCTAGTACCATCTCAAGGCACGTATTTTATCTGCCACGATAGGGCTTACACGTGGTTGCCAACTGGTTTTTCTGGTACCTGTTATATAGCTTTCCTTCTTCCCCCTACATACACCGCTTCTGCAAATCATCATCGAAACAGATATGGCAGAGGGATTATTGATTCTAAAGACACAGCAGGACAAGAGGGAGGAGATTTCCTCAAAGGATTTCTTCCTTTTTGGGGTCCAGTAGCCAACAGCAGGAATAAAAGGCAACTGGTTTGTGTCGTAGAAACCACTATAGACACCACTGTAGGAGCCTTAAGTAATATCACGGCAGAATTACAGGCGGATCTTCTTATGACCTTACAAAACCGAGTTGCCTTAGATTTTGTTCTTGCGGATCGTGGTGGAGTATGCAAATTGATTGGGGCAAGTTGCTGTATTTTCATACCTGATGACGCTCCGACAGTATACCAAGCTATCTCTAAATTACATATAATCTCTGAGTCAATTCATCAGGACGAAGGAGATTGGTCATTATTGGAGTGGTTTTGGGGACTACTGTCCAAATGGGGTTGGAAAGCATTGACATTCCTTGGAGTAGTTTTGACCATCATTTTCTCTTGTTGCCTTTGTATGCAGTGGGGTCCCGCCATCTGCGACCTTTGTGCTACTATGTGCATCCCTAAACCCAAATCACAAAGAACAGAGAATATTAGAATGATGCTACAGCAACAGCTCGATGACCTCAGGGCCATCGACATTGACTCAGATTAACGTGAGTCTATGTATCTTGCCTGAGTTCTGGCAAAAGGAGGGTCTGAGAAAATTCGATTTTCGATCGTGATCAAATCAACCCGCCATTTTGTGCTCCGCCGCCATTTTGTGTTGCCCTCACTCAGGCAGCACGTCGAACAAAGTCTATTCTGCTTTTCCTGCAGCATCGTGTTGAAATAAGCCTTCTGCCTCTATTTACAAAGCTGGTGTTAGGACTGGCCGAGTACACTAATCCCTGTCTGGTTTTCCTAATCCCCGTCTCAACTATCTGTTGGTTCATACTATTCTCTTCTGACTTTATCTTATCGTCTGGCCTTCGCTGTCCTCTGCTAGCATTCTCTCGTTTCACAACTGTCCTCCAAAACACACAAACGTATCTCGCCACCTGCGAGTTGGTTACAGACCTGTTAATGAATTAGTTCGTGAGAGGGGTGACAAACACAATCGGAGGAGAGGCTTCTTCGAGTTACCTGATACTTTATTTTCAAACCTTTTCTATTGGTCCTGTTCCGTTTTCCAACCTTTCTTATTGGCTCTTTCTTATATGTTTCAGGTGTGTTTTTGGTTAATATATATTTCACATATGTACTATATAAGATTGTGCGCCACGGAGTGAAGTGGCAGTCTCCTGAGAACCTACCTCGTGTACTTCTGGGATAACAGTACTAGCTGCAGCTAATAAATCCGATCTTTTAACGCCTAACAGAGTGTCCCGTGTCTCTGTGTAGCTGAGCAGGTGAACCCCGGAGATTAAGGCGTACCCTGCGCCGCCAGGCCCATAAGGTTTTGGTTCTTCACCACTACACTACACAAACAACACTGCACTACTCTAAACCCTAAATCACTATCCCCAGCACTACACCTTACACTACACAAACACCACTGCACTACCCTAAAACACTACCCCCAGCATGACCCCCTACACTACACAAACTCCACGGCACTACCCTAAACCCTAAAACACTACCCCCAGCAGTACCCCCTACACTACCGAAACACAACTGCACTACCCTAAACCCTAAAACACTACCCCCAGCATGACCCCATACACTACACAAACACCACTGCACTACCCTACTGCACTACCCTAAACCCTAAAACACTACCCCAGCACGACCCCCTGCACCACCCAAACACCACTGCACTCCCCGAAACACTAAAACACTACCCCCAGCACGACCCCCTACACTACACAAACACCACTGCACTACCCTAAACCCTAAAACACTACCCCCTACACTACACAAAAACCACTGCACTATCCTAAACCCTAAACCACTACCCACAGCACAACCCCCTACACTACACAAACACCACTGCACTACCGTAAACTCTAAATCACTACCCCAACATTACCCCTACACTACCCAAACACCACTGCACTACCCTAAACCCTAAAACACTACCGCAGCACGAACCCCTACACTACACAAACACCCCTGCACTACCCTAATCCCTCAAACACTATCCCCAGTATGACCCCCTACACTACCCAAGCACCACTGCACTACCCTAAACCCTAAAACACTACCCCCAGCACGACCTCCTACACTACACAAACACCACTGGACTTCCCTAAACCCTAAAACACTACCCCCTACACTACCCAAACAACACTGCACTACCCTAAACCCTAAAACACTATCCCCAGCATGACCCCCTACACTACACAAACACCACGGCACTAACCTAAACTCTCAAACACTACCCGCTAAACTACCCAAACACCACTGCACTACCCTAAACCCTCAAACACTACCCCCAGCACAACCCCCTACACTACCCAAACACCACTGCACTACCCTAAACCCTAAAACACTACCCCCAGCATGACCCCCTACACTACACAAATACCATTGCACTACCCTAAACCCTAAAACACTACACCCTACACTACCGAAACACCACTGCACTACCCTAAACTCTAAAACACTACCCCCAGCAGTACGCCCTACACTACCCAAAGACAACTTCACTACCCTAAATCTTAAAACACTATCCCCGGCACGACCACATACACTACACAAACACTACTGCACTACCCTACTGCACTACCCTAAACCCTAAAACACTACCCCCAGCACGAACCCTGCACTACCCAAACAGCATTGCACTCCCCAAAACCATAAAACACTATCCCCAGCATGACCCCCTACACTACACAAACACCACTGCACTACCCTAAATCCCAAATCTTCCCCCATCATGCCATCATGATACCCTACACTACACAAACACCACTACACTACCATAAACCCTAAAACACTACCCCCAGCATGACCCCTTACACTACCCGAACACCACTGCATTTCCCTAAACCCTAAGACACTTCCCCCAGCATGACACATTACACTACACAAACACAACTGCACTACCCTAAACCCAAAAACACTACCCCCAGCAGGACCCCCAATACTACTCAAACACCACTGCACTACCCTAAACCCTAAAACACTAACCCCAGCACTACCCCAAACACTACCCAAACACCACTTCACTACCCTAAACCCTAAAGCACTACCCAAGCACGACACCCTTCACTACCCAAGCACAACGGCACTACACTTAACCCAAAAACACCACCCCCAGCATGACCCCCTATACTACCCAAACACCACTGCACTACCCTAAACCACGACCCCCTACACTACACAAACACCACTGCACTACCCTAAACCCTAAAACACTACCCCCAGCACGACCTCCTCCACTACACAAACACCACTGCACTACCCTACACCCTAAAACACTACACCTACACTACACAAACAACACTGCACTACCCTAAACCCTAAAACACTACCCACAGCACGAACCCTTACACTACATGAACACCACTGCACTACCCTAAACCCTCAAACACTACCCCCAGCATGACCCCCTACACTACCCAAACACCACTGCACTAGCCTAAACCCTAAAACACTACCCTCAGCATGACCCCCTACACTACACAAACACCACTGCACTACCCTAAACCCTAAAACACTACCCCTACACTACCAAAACACCACTGCACTACCCTAAACCCTAAACACTATCCCCAGCACTACCCCCTACACTACACAAACACCACTGTACTACCCTAAATCCCAAATCTTCGCCCATCATGACACCCTACACTACACAAATACCACTGCACTACCCTAAACCCTAAAACACTACCCCCAGCACGACCCCTTACACTACCCGAACACCACTGTACTACCCTAAACCCTAAAACACTACCCCAGCACTACCCCCAACACTACCCAAACACCCCTGCACTACCCTAAACCCTAAAACACTGACCCTAGCACGGCCCACTACACAAGAACAACTGCACTACCCTCAACTCTAAAAAACTACCCAAGCACGACAACCTACACTACCCAAACATAACTGCACTACCCTAAACCCTAAATCACTACCACCAGTACAACTCCCTACACTACCCAAACACCACTGCACGATTCTAAACCTTAAATCTACCCCCAGCACAACCCCCTACAATACACAAACACCACTGCACTACCCTAAATCCTAGCACACTACCCCCAGCACGACCCCCTTCACTACACAAACACCACTGCACTGCCTAAAAAACTACCCCCAGCACGACGCCTACACTAAACAAACACCACTGCACTACCCTAAACCCTAAATCTACCCTCAGCATGACCCCCTAAACTACACAAACACCACTGCACTACCCTAAACCCTAAAACCCTACCCCAAGCACGACCCCCTACACTACACAAACACCACTGTACTACCCTAAACCCTAAAACACTACCCCAACACTACCCAAACACCACTGCACTATCCTAAACCCTAAAACACTGACCCCAGCACGACCCACTAAACAAGCACCACTGCACTACCCTAAACCCTAAAACACGACCCAAGCACGACACCCTTCACTACCCAAGCACAACTACACTACACTAAACCCGAAAACACTACCCCCAGCACGACCCCTACACTACCCAAACACAACTGCACTACCCTAAACCCTAAAACACTTCCCCCAGCATGACCCCCTACACTACACAAACACCACTGCACTAATCTAAACCCTAAAACACTACCACCAGCAGTACCCCCTATACTACCCAAACACCACTGCACTACCCTAAACCCTAAAACACTTCCCCCAGCACGACACCTTACACTACATGAACACCACTGCACTACCCTAAACCCTCAAACACTTCCCCCAGCATGACCCCCTACACTACCCAAACACCACTGCACTACCCTGAAACACTACCCTCAGCATGACCCCCTACACTACACAAACACCACTGCACTACCCTAAAACACTACCCCTACACTACCCAAACACCACTGCACTACCCTAAACCCTAAAACACTATCCCCAGCACTACCCCCTACACTACACAAACACCACTGCGCTACCCTAAACCCTAAAACACTACCCCCAGCAGTACCGCCTTCACTAATCAAACACCACTGCACTACCCTAAACCCTAAAACACTACCCCCAGCATGACCCCCTACACTACACAAACACCACGGCACTACCCTAAACCTTAAAACACTACCCCCAGCAGTACCCCTACACTACCCAAACACAACTGCACTACCCTAAACCCTAAAACACTACCCCTGCATGACCCCATACACTACACAAACACCACTGCACTACTGCACTACTCTAAACCCTAAAACACTACACCCAGCATGACCGCCTGCACTTTCCCAAATAGCACTGCACTCCCCGAAACCATAAAACACTATCCCCAGCATGACCCCCTACACTACACAAACACCACTGCACTACCCTAAATGCCAAATCTTCGCCAATCATGACACCCTACACTACACAAATACCCTAAACCCTAAAACACTACCCCCAGAACGACCCCTTACACGACCCGAACACCACTGCATTTCCCTAAACCCTAAGACAATTCCCCCAGCATGACACATTACAATACACAAACAGAACTGCACTACCCTAAACCCAAAAACACTACCCCCAGAACGACCCCCTACACTACACAAACACCACTGCACTACCCTAAACACTAAAACATACCCCCAGCACTACCCACAACACTAACCAAACACCCCTGCACTACCCTAAACCCTAAAACACTGACCCTAGCACGACCCACTACACAAGAACCACTGCACTACCCTAAACACTAAAAAACTACCCAAGCACGACAACCTACACTACCCAAACATAACTGCACTACCCTAAACCCTAAATCACTGCCACCAGCACAACTCCCTACACTACCCAAACACCACTGCACTACTCTAAACCCTAAATCTACCCCCAGCACAACCCCCTACAATACACAAACACCACTGCACTACCCTAAATCCTAAAACACTACCCCAGCACGACCCCTTCACTATACATACACCACTGCACTGCCTAAAACACTACCCCCTGCACGACCCCTACACTAAACAAACACCACTGCACTACTCTAAACACTAAATCTACCCTCAGCATGACCCCCTACACTACACAAACACCACTGCACTACCCTAAACCCTAAAACACTAACTGCAGCACTACCCCAAACACTTCCCAAACACCACTGTACTACCCTAAACCCTAAAACACTGACCCAAGCACCACCCACTACACAAGCACCACTGCACTACCCTAAACTCTAAAACACTACCCAAGCATGACACCCTTCACTACCCAAGCACAACTGCACTACACTAAACCCAAAAACACCACCCCCAGCACTACCCCCAACACTACCCAAACACCCCTGCACTACCCTAAACCCTAAAACACTGACCCTAGCACGGCCCACTACACAAGAACAACTGCACTACCCTCAACTCTAAAAAACTACCCAAGCACGACAACCTACACTACCCAAACATAACTGCACTACCCTAAACCCTAAATCACTACCACCAGTACAACTCCCTACACTACCCAAACACCACTGCACGATTCTAAACCTTAAATCTACCCCCAGCACAACCCCCTACAATACACAAACACCACTGCACTACCCTAAATCCTAGCACACTACCCCCAGCACGACCCCCTTCACTACACAAACACCACTGCACTGCCTAAAAAACTACCCCCAGCACGACCCCTACACTAAACAAACACCACTGCACTACCCTAAACCCTAAATCTACCCTCAGCATGACCCCCTAAACTACACAAACACCACTGCACTACCCTAAACCCTAAAACCCTACCCCAAGCACGACCCCCTACACTACACAAACACCACTGTACTACCCTAAACCCTAAAACACTACCCCAACACTACCCAAACACCACTGCACTATCCTAAACCCTAAAACACTGACCCCAGCACGACCCACTAAACAAGCACCACTGCACTACCCTAAACCCTAAAACACGACCCAAGCACGACACCCTTCACTACCCAAGCACAACTACACTACACTAAACCCGAAAACACTACCCCCAGCACGACCCCTACACTACCCAAACACAACTGCACTACCCTAAACCCTAAAACACTTCCCCCAGCATGACCCCCTACACTACACAAACACCACTGCACTAATCTAAACCCTAAAACACTACCACCAGCAGTACCCGCTATACTACCCAAACACCACTGCACTACCCTAAACCCTAAAACACTTCCCCCAGCACGACACCTTACACTACATGAACACCACTGCACTACCCTAAACCCTCAAACACTTCCCCCAGCATGACCCCCTACACTACCCAAACACCACTGCACTACCCTAAAACACTACCCTCAGCATGACCCCCTACACTACACAAACACCACTGCACTACCCTAAAACACTACCCCTACACTACCCAAACACCACTGCACTACCCTAAACCCTAAAACACTATCCCCAGCACTACCCCCTACACTACACAAACACCACTGCGCTACCCTAAACCCTAAAACACTACCCCCAGCAGTACCGCCTTCACTAATCAAACACCACTGCACTACCCTAAACCCTAAAACACTACCCCCAGCATGACCCCCTACACTACACAAACACCACGGCACTACCCTAAACCTTAAAACACTACCCCCAGCAGTACCCCTACACTACCCAAACACAACTGCACTACCCTAAACCCTAAAACACTACCCCTGCATGACCCCATACACTACACAAACACCACTGCACTACTGCACTACTCTAAACCCTAAAACACTACACCCAGCATGACCGCCTGCACTTTCCCAAATAGCACTGCACTCCCCGAAACCATAAAACACTATCCCCAGCATGACCCCCTACACTACACAAACACCACTGCACTACCCTAAATGCCAAATCTTCGCCAATCATGACACCCTACACTACACAAATACCCTAAACCCTAAAACACTACCCCCAGAACGACCCCTTACACGACCCGAACACCACTGCATTTCCCTAAACCCTAAGACAATTCCCCCAGCATGACACATTACAATACACAAACAGAACTGCACTACCCTAAACCCAAAAACACTACCCCCAGAACGACCCCCTACACTACACAAACACCACTGCACTACCCTAAACACTAAAACATACCCCCAGCACTACCCACAACACTAACCAAACACCCCTGCACTACCCTAAACCCTAAAACACTGACCCTAGCACGACCCACTACACAAGAACCACTGCACTACCCTAAACACTAAAAAACTACCCAAGCACGACAACCTACACTACCCAAACATAACTGCACTACCCTAAACCCTAAATCACTGCCACCAGCACAACTCCCTACACTACCCAAACACCACTGCACTACTCTAAACCCTAAATCTACCCCCAGCACAACCCCCTACAATACACAAACACCACTGCACTACCCTAAATCCTAAAACACTACCCCAGCACGACCCCTTCACTATACATACACCACTGCACTGCCTAAAACACTACCCCCTGCACGACCCCTACACTAAACAAACACCACTGCACTACCCTAAACACTAAATCTACCCTCAGCATGACCCCCTACACTACACAAACACCACTGCACTACCCTAAACCCTAAAACACTAACTGCAGCACTACCCCAAACACTTCCCAAACACCACTGTACTACCCTAAACCCTAAAACACTGACCCAAGCACCACCCACTACACAAGCACCACTGCACTACCCTAAACTCTAAAACACTACCCAAGCATGACACCCTTCACTACCCAAGCACAACTGCACTACACTAAACCCAAAAACACCACCCCCAGCATGACCTCCTACACTATCCAAACACCACTGCACTACCCTAAACCACGACCCCCTACACTACACAAACACCACTGCACTACCCTAAACCCTAAAACACTACCCCTACACTACCCAAACACCACTGCACTACCCTAAACCCTAAAACTCTACCCCCAGCAGTACCGCCTTCACTAATCAAACACCACTGCACTACCCTAAACCCTAAAACACTACCCCCAGCATGACCCCCTACACTATACAAACACCACGGCACTACCCTAAACCTTAAAACACTACCCCCAGCAGTACCCCCTACACTACCAAAACACAACTGCACTACCCTAAACCCTAAAACACTACCCCCTGCATGACCCCATACACTACACAAACACCACTGCACTACTGCACTACTCTAAACTCTAAAACACTACACCCAGCATGACCCCCTGCACTTTCCCAAATAGCACTGCACTCCCCAAAACCATAAAACACTATCCCCAGCATGACCCCCTACACTACACAAACACCACTGCACTACCCTAAATGCCAAATCTTCGCCCATCATGACACCCTACACTACACAAATACCACAGCACTATCCTAAACCCTAAAACACTACCCCCAGCACGACCCCTTACACGACCCGAACACCACTGCATTTCCCTAAACCCTAAGACACTTCCCCCAGCATGACACATTACAATACACAAACAGAACTGCACTACCCTAAACCCAAAAACACTACCCCCAGAACGACCCCCTACACTACACAAACACCACTGCACTACCCTAAACCCTAAAACACTACCCCCAGCACTACCCACAACACTAACCAAACACCCTTGCACTACCCTAAACCCTAAAACACTGACCCTAGCACGACCCACTACACAAGAACCACTGCACTACCCTAAACCCTAAAAAACTAACCAAGCACGACAACCTACTCTACCCAAACATAACTGCACTACCCTAAACCCTAAATCACTGCCACCAGCACAACTCCCTACACTACCCAAACACCACTGCACTACTCTAAACCCTAAATCTACCCCAGCACAACCACCTACAATACACAAACACCACTGCACTACCCTAAATCCTAAAACACTACCCCAGCACGACCCCCTTCACTATACATACACCACTGCACTGCCTAAAACACTACCCCCTGCACGACCCCCTACACTAAACAAACACCACTGCACTACCCTAAACACTAAATCTACCCTCAACATGACCCCCCTACACTACACAAACACCACTGCACTACCCTAAACCCTAAAACACTAACCCCAGCACAACTCCCTACACTACCCAAACACCACTGTACTACCCTAAACCCTAAAACACTGACCCAAGCACCACCCACTACACAAGCACCACTGCACTACCCTAAACCCTAAAACACCAACCAAGCACGACACCCTTCACTACCCAAGCACAACTGCACTACACTAAACCCAAAAACACCACCCCCAGCATGACCCCCTACACTATCCAAACACCACTGCACTACCCTAAACAACGACCCCCTACACTAAACAAACACCACTGCACTACCCTAAACCCTAAAACACTACCCCAGCATGATCCCCTACACTACACAAACACCACTGCACTACCCTAAACCCTAAAACACTACCCCCTACACTACACAAACAACACAGCACTACCCTAAACCCTAAAACACTACCCACAGCACGACCCCTTACACTACATGAACACCACTGCACTACCCTAAACCCTCAAACACTACCCCCAGCATGACCCCCTACACTACCCAAACACCACTGCACTACCCTAAACCCTAAAACACTACCCCCAGCATGACCCCCTAAATAACACAAACACCACTGCACTACCCTAAACCCTAAAACACTACCCCCTACACTACCCAAACACCACTGCACTACCCTAAAACACTATCCCCAGCAGTACCCCCTTCACTACCCAAACACCACTGCACTACCCTAAAACACTACCCCCAGCATGACACCCTACACTACACAAACACCACGGCACTACCCTAAACCCTAAAACACTACCCCCAGCAGTACCCCCCTACACTACCCAAACACAACTGCACTACCCTAAACCCTAAAACACTACCCCCAGCATGACCCCCTACACTACACAAACACCACAACACTACCCTAAACCCTAAAACACTACCCCAGCAGTACCCCCTATACTACCCAAACACTCCTGCACTACACTAAACCCTAAAACACTACCCCCAGCATGACCCCATACACTACACAAACACCACTGCACTACCCTACTGCACTACCTAAACCCTAAAACACTACCCCCAGCACGACACCCTGCACTACCCAAACAGCATTGCAATCCTCGAAACCATAAAACACTATCCCCAGCATGACCCCCTACACTACACAAACACCACTGCACTACCCTAAAGCCCAAATCTTCCCCCATCATGACACCCTACACTACACAAATACCACTGCACTACCATAAACCCTAAAACACTACCCCCAGCACGACCCCTTACACTCCCCGAACACCACTGCGTTTCCCTAAACCCTAAGACAGTTCCCCCAGCATGACACATTACAATACACAAACACAACTGCACTACCCTAAACCCCAAAACACTACCCCCAGAACGACCTTCTACACTACACAAACACCACTGCACAACCCTAAACCCTAAAACACTACTCCCAGCACTACCACCAACACTACCCAAACGCCACTGCACTACCCTAAACCCTAAAACACTGACCCCAGCACGACCCACTACACAAGAACCACTGCACTACCCTAAACCCTAAAACACTACCCAAGCACGACGCCCTACACTACCCAAACACAACTGCACTACCCTAAACCCTAAAACACTTCCCCCAGCATGACCCCATACACTACACACACACCACTGCACTACCCTACTGCACTACCCTAAACCCAAAAACACTACCCCCAGCATGAACCCTGCACTACCCAAACAGCGTTGCACTCCCCAAAACCATAAAACACTATCCCCAGCATGACCCCCTACACTACACAAACACCACTGCACTACCCTAAATCCCAAATCTTCCCCCATCATGCCATCATGACACCCTACACTACACAAACACCACTGCACTACCATAAACCCTAAAACACTACCCCCAGCACGACCCCTTACACTACCCGAACACCACTGCGTTTCCCTAAACCCTAAGACACTTCCCCCAGCATGACACATTACAATACACAAACACAACTGCACTAC
This sequence comes from Triturus cristatus, assembly GCF_964204655.1. Lineage (NCBI taxonomy): Eukaryota > Metazoa > Chordata > Amphibia > Caudata > Salamandridae > Triturus > Triturus cristatus. Next base: position 671,483,532 of record NC_140579.1, on the reverse strand, counting down.
CCTAAACCCCAAAACACTACCCCCAGAATGACCCCCTACACTACACAAACACCACTGCACTATCCTAATCCCTAAAACACTACCCCCAGCACAACCCCCTACACTACACAAACACCACTGCACTACCCTACTGCACTACAATAAACCGTAAAACACTACCCCCAGTATGACCCCCTACACTACACAAACACCACTGCACTACCCTAAACCCTAAAACACTCCTCCCAACACTGCACAAAAACCACTGCACTACCCTAATCCCTAAAACACTACCCACAGCACGACCCCTACACTACACAAACACCACTGCACTACCGTAAACCCTAAATCACTACCCCAACATTATCCCCTACACTACCCAAACACCACTGCACTACCCTAAACCCTAAAACACTACCCGCAGCACGACCCCTATACTACATGAACATCACTGCACTACCCTAATCCCTCAAACACTACCACCAGCATGACCCCCGCCCCTACACTACAAAAACACCACTGCACTACCCTAAACCCTAAAACACTACCCCCAGCATGACCCCCTACACTACACAAACACCATTGGACTACCCTAAACCCTAAAACACTACCCCCTACACAACCCAAACACCACTGCACTACCCTAAACCCTAAAACACTATCCCCAGCACTACCCCCTACACTACACATATACCACTGCACTACCCTAAACCCTAAAACACTACCTCCAGCAGTACCCCCTACACTACCCAAACACCACTGCACTACCCTAAACCCTAAAACACTACCCCCAGCATGACCCCCTATACTACGCAAACACCACGGCACTACCCTAAACTCTAAAACACTACGCTCAGCAGTACCCCCTACACTACCCAAACACAACTGCACTACCCTAAACCCTAAAACACTACCCCCTACACTACCCAAACAACACTGCACTACCCTAAACCCTAAAACACTATCCCCAGCATGACCCCCTACACTACACAAACACCACGGCACTAACCTAAACTCTCAAACACTACCCCCGAAACTACACAAACACCACTGCACTACCCTAAACCCTAAAACACTACCCACAGCATGACCCCCCCACTACATGAACACCACTGCACTACCCTAAACCCTCAAACACTACCCCCAGCACGACACCCTACACTACACAAACACCACTGCATTACCCGAAACCCAAAAACACTACCCCCAGCACGACCCCTTACACTACCCGAACGCCACTGCGTTTCCCTAAACCCTAAGACACTTCCCCCAGCATGACACATTATACTACACAAACACCACTGCACTACCCTAAACCCTAAAACACTACCCCCAGCATGACCCCCTACATTACACAAACACCACTGCACTACCCTACTGCACTACAATAAACCCTAACACACTACCCCCAGTATGACCCCCTACACTACATAAACACCACTGCACTACCCTAAACCCTAAAACACTCCTCCCAACACTGCACAAAAACCACTGCACTACCCTAAACCCTAAAACACTACCCACAGCACGACCCCTACACTACACAAACACCACTGCACTACCGTAAACCCTAAATCACTACCCCAACATTACCCCCTACACTACCCAAACACCACTGCACTACCCTAAACCCTAAAACACTACCCGCAGCACGACCCCCTATACTACATGAACATCACTGTACTACCCTAAACCCTCAAACACTACCCCCAGCATGACCCCCTACACTACACAAACACCACTGCACTACCCTAAACACTAAAACACTACCCCCAGCATGACCCCCTACACTACACAAACACCATTGGACTACCCTAAACCCTAAAACACTACCCCCTACACGACCAAAACACCACTGCACTACCTTAAACCCTAAAACACTATCCCCAGCACTACCCCCTACACTACACATATACCACTGCACTACCCTAAATCCTAAAACACTACCTCCAGCAGTACCCCCTACACTACCCAAAAACCACTGCACTACCCTAAATCCCTAAAACACTACCCCCAGCATGACCCCCTACACTACGCAGTCACCACTGCACTACCCTAAACCCTAAAACACTTCCCCCAGCATGACCCCCTAAACTACACAAACACCAATGCACTACCCTAAACCCTAAAACACTACCCCCAGCATGACCCCATACACTACACAAACACCACTGCACTGCCCTAAACCCTAAAACACTATCCCCAGCATGACCCACTACACTACCCAAACACCACTGCACTAACATAAACCCTAAAACACTCCCCCCAGCATGACTCCCTACACTACCCAAACACCACTGCACTATTCTAAACCCTAAATCTACCCTCAGCATGATCCCATACACTACACAAACACTCCTGCACTACCCTAAACCCTAAAATACTACCTCCAGCAGTGCCCCCTACACTACCCAAACACCACTGCACTACCCTGATTCCTAAAACACTACCCCCTACACTACCCAAACACCACTGCACTACCCTAAACCGTAAAAATCTATCCCCAGCACTACCCCTACACTACACAAACACTCTTGCACTACCCTAAACCCTAAAATGCTACCCCCAGCAGTGCCCCCTACACTACCCAAACACCACTGCACTACCCTAAACCCTAAACCACTACTCCCAGCATGACCCCCTACACTACACAAACACCACAGCACTACCCTAAACTCTAAAACACTACCCCCAGCAGTACCCGCTACACTACCCAAACACAACTGCACTACCCTAAACCCTAAAACACTACCCCCAGCATGACCCCATACACTACACAAACACCACTGCACTACCCTATTGTACTACCCTAAACCCTAAAACACTACCCCCAGCACAACTCCCTGCACTCCCCGAAACCATAAAACACTCTTCCCAGCATGACCCCCTACACTACACAAACACCACTGCACTACCCTAAATCCCAAATCTTCCCCCATGACACCCTACACTACACAAACACATCTGCACTACCCTAAACCCAAAAACACTACCCCCAGCAGGACCCCCTACACTACACAAACACCACTGCACTACCCTAAACCCTAAAACACTACCCCCAGCAACACCCCCAACACTACCCAAACACCACTGCACTACCCTAAACCCTAAAACACTGACCCCAGCAAGACCCACTACACAAGCACCACTGCACTACCCTAAACCCTAAAACACTACCCAAGCACGACACCCTTCACTACCCAAGCACAACTGCACTACACTAAACCCCAAAACACTACCCCCAGCACGACCCCCTACACTACCCAAACACCACTGCACTACCCTAAACCACGACCCCCTACAATACAAAAACACCACTACACTACCATAAACCCTAAAACACTACCCCCAGCACGACCCCCTACAAGTCACATACACTACTGCACTACCCTAAACCCTAAAACACCACCCCCTACACTACACAATTAACACTACTCTACCCTAAAACACTACCCACCGCCTGACCCCCTACACTACATGAACACCACTGCATTACCCTAAACCCTCAAACACTATCCCCAGCACAACCCCCTACACTACCCAAACACTACCCTAAACCCTAAAACACTACCCCCAGTATGACCCCCTACACTACACAAATACCACTGCACTACCCTAAACCCTAAAACACTACCCCCTACACTACCCAAACACCACTGCACTACCTTAAACCCTAAAACACGATCCCCAGCACTACACCCTACACTAAACAAACACCACTGCACTACCCTAAACCCTTAAACACTACCCCCAGCATGACCCCCTACACTACCCAAACACCACTGCACTACCCTAAACCATAAAACACTACCCCCAGCATGACCCCCTTCACGACACAAACACCAATGCACTACCCTAAACCCTAAAACACTACCCCCAGCATGACCCCATACACTACACAAACACCACTGCACTACTCTACTGCACTACCCTAAACCCTAAAACACTACCCCCAGCATGACGCACTACACTACCCAAACACCATTGCACTACCCTAAACCCTAAAACACTACCCCCAGTCCAACCCCCTGTACTACCCAAAGAGCACTACACTACCCTAAACACTAAAACACTATCCCCAGCACATCTCCCTATACCACCCAAACACCACTGCACTACACTAAATCCCAAATCTTCCCAGCATGACCCCCTACACTACACAAACACCACTGCACAACCCTAAACCCTAAATCTACCGCCTACACTACACAAACACCACTGCACTGCCCTAAACCCTAAAACACTACCCACAGCACGACCCCCTACAATACTGAAAACCCAATGCACTGCCCTAAACCCTAAAACACTACCCAAAGCAAGCCCCCTACATTACACAAATTCCACTGCTCTACCCTAAACCCTAAATCACTACCACCAGCACGACCCCAAACACCACCCAAACACCACTGCACTACCCTAAACCCTAAAACACTACCCCCAGCACTACCCCCTACACTACCCAACCACCACTGCACTACCCTAAAACCTGAAACACTAACCCTAGCACGACCCCCTACACTACACAAGCACCACTGCACTACCCTAATCCCTAAACACTACCCAAGCTTGACACCCTACACACCCCAAACATAACTGCACTACCCTAAAACCTAAAGGACTTCCACCAGCACGTCCCCCTACACTACCCAAACACCACTGCACTACAATAAATCCCAAATCTTCCCCAGCATGACCCACTACACAAACACCACTGCACAACCCTAAACCCTCAAACACTACCCCCAGCACGACCCCCCCATCTACCCAAACACCACTGCACTACCCTAAACCCTAAAACACTACCCCCAGCCTGACCCCCTACACTACACAAACACCACTGCACAACCCTAAACCCTAAATCTACCGCCTACACTACACAAACACCACTGCACTGCCCTAAACCCTAAAACACTACCCACAGCACGACCCCCTACAATACTGAAAACCCAATGCACTGCCCTAAACCCTAAAACACTACCCAAAGCAAGCCCCCTACATTACACAAATACCACTGCTCTACCCTAAACCCTAAATCACTACCACCAGCACGACCCCAAACACCACCCAAACACCACTGCACTACCCTAAACCCTAAAACACTACCCCCAGCACTACCCCCTACACTACCCAAACACCACTGCACTATCCTAAACCCTAAAACACTACCTCCAGCATGATCCCCTACACTACACAATCACCACAGCACTACCATAAACACTAAAACACTACCCCCAGCAGTACCCGCTGCACTACCCAAACACAACTGAACTACCCTAAACCCTAAAACACTACTCCCAGCATGACCCCATACACTACACAAACACCACTGCACTACCCTAAATCCCATATCTTCCCCCATGACACCCTACACTACACAAACACCACTGCACTACTCTATTGTACTACCCTAAACCATAAAACACTACCCCCAGCATGACCCATTGCACTACCCAAACAGCACTGCACTCCCCGAAACCATAAAACACGCTTCCCAGCATGACCCCCTACACTACACAAACACCACTGCACTACCCTCAATCCCAAATCTTCCCCATGACACTCTACACTACACAAACACCACTGCACTACCCTAAACCCTAAAACACCACCCCGAGCACGACACCTTACACTACCCGAACACCACTGCGTTTCCCTAAGCCCTAAGACACTTTCCCCAGCATGACACATTACTCTACACAAACACAACTGCACTACCCTAAACCCAAAAACACTACCCCCAGCAGGACCCCCTACACTACACAAACCCCACTGCACTACCCTAAACCATAAAACACTGACCCCAGCACGACCCACTACACAAGCACCACTGCACTACCCTAAACCCTAAAACACTACCCAAGCACGACACCCTTCACTACCCAAGCACAACTGCACTACACTAAACCTAAAAACACTACCCCCAGCACAACCCCCTACACTACCTAAAAACCACTGCACTACCCTAAACCACGACCCCCTACACTACACAAACACCACTACACTACCCTAAACCCAAAAACACTACCCCCAGCACGACCCCCTACATGACACATACACTACTGCACTACCCTAAACCCTAAAACACCACCCCCTACACTACACAAACAACACTGCTCTACCCTAAAACACTACCCACAGCCCGACCCTCTACACTACATGAACACCACTGCATTACCCTAAACCCTCAAACACAACCCCCAGCACAACCCCCTACACTACCCAAACACCACTGCACTACCTTAAACCCTAAAACATGATCCCCAGCACTACACCCTACACTACACAAACATTACTGCACCCTAAACCCTAAAACACTACCCCCAGCAGTACCTCCTACACTACCCAAACACAACTGCACTACCCTAAACCCTAAAACACTACCCCCAGCATGACCCCATACACTACACAAACACTACTGCATTACCCTCAATCCCAAATCTTCCCCCATGACACCCTACACTACACAAAAACCACTGCACTACTCTATTGTACTACCCTAAACCCTAAAACACTACCCTCAGCACGACCCCCTGCACTACCCAAACAGCACTTCACTCCCCGAAAACATAAAACACTCTCCCCAGCATGACCCCCTACACTACACAAACACCACTGCACTACCCTAAATCCCAAATCTTCGCCCATGACACCCTACACTACAAAAACACCATTGTACTACCCTAAACCCTAAAACACTACCCCGAGCACGACACCTTACACTACCCGAACACCACTGCTTTTCCCTAAGCCCTAAGACACTTCCCCCAGCATGACACATTACACTACACAAACACAACTGCACTACCCTAAACCCAAAAACACTACCCCCAGCAGGACCCCCTACACTACACAAACACCACTGCACTACCCTAAACCCTAAGACACTACCCCCAGCAACACCCCCAACACTACTCAAACACCACTGCACTACCCTAAACCCTAAAACACTGACCCAAGCACGACCCACTACACAAGCACCACTGCACTACCCTAAACCCTAAAACACTACCCAAGCACCACACCCTTCACTACCCAAGCACAACTGCACTACACTAAACCCAAAAACACTACCCCCAGCACGACCCCTACACTACCCAAACACCACTGCACTACCCTAAACCACGACCCCCTACACTACACAAACACCACTACACTACCCTAAACCCTAAAACACTACCCCCAGCACGACCCCCTACATGACACATACACTACTGCACTGCCCTAAACCCTAAAACACCACCCCCTACACCACACAAACAACACTGCTCTACCCTAAAACACTACCCACAGCTCGACCCCCAACACTACATGAACACCACTGCATTACCCTAAACCCTCAAACACTACCCCCAGCACGACCCCCTACACTACCCAAACACCACTACACTACCCTAAACCCTAAAACACTACCCTCAGCATGACCCCCTATACTACACAAACACCACTGCACTACCCTAAACCCTAAAACACTACCCCCTACACTACCCAAACACCACTGCTTTACCCTAAACCCTAAAACACTATCCCCAGCACTACCCCCTTCACTACACAAACACCACTGCACTACCCTAAACCCTAAAACACTACCCCCAGAAGTACCGCCTTCACTACTCAAACACCACTGCACTACCCTAAACCCTAAAACACTACCCACAGCATGAACCCCTACACTACACAAACACCACGGCACTACCCTAAACCTTAAAACACTACCCCCAGCAGTACCCCCTACACTACCCAACCACAACTGCACTACCCTAGACCCTAAAACACTACCCCCTGCATGACCCCATACACTACACAAACACCACTGCACTACTGCACTACTCTAAACCCTAAAACACTACCCCCAGCATAACCCCCTGCACTACCCAAATAGCACTGCACTCCCCGAAACCATAAAACACTATCCCCAGCATGACCCCCTAAATTACACAAACACCACTGCACTACCCTAAATCCCAAATCTTCCCCCATCATGACACCCTACACTACACAAATACCACTGCACTACCCTAAACCCTAAAACACTACCCCAAGCACGACCCCTTATACTACCCGAACACCACTGCACTACCCTAAATCCTAAAACACTGATCCCAGCATGACCCACTACACAAGAACCACTGCACTGCCCTAAACCCTAAAAAACTACCCAAGCACGACACCCTACACTACCCAAACATAACTGCACTACCCTAAACCCTAAATCACTGCCACCAGCACAACTCCCTACACTACCCAAACACCACTGCACTACTCTAAACCCTAAATCTACCCCCAACACAACCCCCTACAATACACAAACACCACTGCACTACCCTAAATCCTAAAACACTACCCCCAGCATGTCCCCTTCACTACACATACACCACTGCACTGCCTAAAACACTACCCCCAGCAAGACCCACTACACTAAACAAGCACCACTGCACTACCCTAAACACTAAATCTACCCTCAGAGTGACCCTCTACACTACACAAACACCACTGCACTACCCTAAACCCTAAAACACAAACCCCGGCACTACCCCAAACACTTCCCAAACACCACTGCACTACCCTAAACCCTAAAACACTGACCCCAGCACGACCCACTACACAAGCACCACTGCACTACCCTAAACCACTACCCAAGCACGACACCCTTCACTGTCCAAGCACAACGGCACTACACTAAACCACGACCCCCTACACTACACAAACATCACTGCACTACCCTATACCCTCAAACACTACCCCCAGCATGACCCCCTACACTACCCAAACACCACTGCACTACCCTAAACACTAAAACACTACCCTCAGCATGACACCCTACACTACACAAACACCACTGCACTACCCTAAACCCTAAAACACTACACCCTACACTACCCAGACACCACTGCACTACCCTAAACCCTAAAACACTATCCCCAGCACTACCCCCTACACTACACAAACACCACTGCACTACCTTGACCCTAAAACACTGCCCCCAGCAGTACCGCCTTCACTAATCAAACACCACTGCACTACCCTAAACCCTAAAACACTACCCCCAGCATGACCCCCTACACTACACAAACACCATGGCACTACCCTAAACCTTAAAACACTACCCCAGCAGTACCCCCTACACTACCCAAACACAACTACACTACCCAAAACCCTAAAACACTACCCCCTGCATGACCCCATACACTGCACAAACACCACTGCACTACTGCACTACCCTAAACCCTAAAACACTACCCCCAGCACGACCCCCTGCACTACCCAAACAGCACTGCACTCCCCAAAACCATAAAACACTATCCCCAGCATGACCCCCTACACTACACAAACACCACTGCACTACCCTAAATCCCAAATCTTCCCCCATCATGACACCCTACACTACACAAATACCACTGCACTACCCTAAACCCTAAAACACTACCCCCAGCACGACCCCTTACACTACCCGAACACCACTGCATTTCCCGTAAACCCTAAGACACTTCCCCCAGCATGACACATTACAATACACAAACACAACTGCACTACCCTAAATCCAAAAAACCCTACCCCCAGAACGACCCCCTACACTACACAAACACCACTGCACTACCCTAAACCCTAAAACACTACCCCCAGCACTACCCACAACACTAACCAAACACCACTGCACTACCTTAAACCCTAAAACACTGACCCCAGCACGACCCACTACACAAGAACCCCTGCACTACCCTAAACCCTAAAACACTACCCAAGCACGACACCCTACACTACCCAAACATAACTGTACTACCCTAAACCCTAAATCACTGCCACCAGCACAACTCCCTACACTACCCAAACACCACTGCACTACTCTAAACACTAAATATACCCCCAGCACAACCCCCTACAATACACAAACACCACTGCACTACCCAAAATCCTAAAACACTACCCCCAGCACGACCCCCTTCACTTCACATACACCACTGCACTGCCTAAAACACTACCCGCAGCACGACCCCCTACACTAAACAAACACCACTGCACTACCCTAAACACTAAATCTACCCTCAGCATGACCCCCTACACTACACAAACACCACTGCACTACCCTAAACCCTAAAACCCTACCCCAACCACGACCCCCTACACTACACACACACCACTGTACTACCCTAAACCCTAAAACACTACCCCCAGCACGACCCCTTCAATACCCAAACACCACTGCACTGCCCTAAACCCTAAAACACTACCCCCAGCATGACCCCCTACACTACACAAACACCACTGCACTACCCGAAACCCTAAAACACTACCCCCAGCACTACCCACAACAATAACCAAACACCACTGCACTACCCTAAACCCTAAAACACTACCCAAGCACGACACCCTACACTACCCAAACATAACTGCACTACCCTAAACCCTGAATCACTGCCACCAGCACAACTCCCTACACTACCCAAACACCAATGCACTACTCTAAACCCTAAATCTACCCCCAGCACAACCCCCTACAATACACAAACACCACTGCACTACCCTAAATCCTAAAACACTACCCCCAGCACGACCTCCTTCTCTACACATACACCACTGCACTGCCTAAAACACTACCCCCAGCACGACTCCCTACACTAAACAAACACCACTGCACTACCCTAAACACTAAATCTACCCTCAGCATGACCCCCTACACTACACAAACACCACTCCACTACCCTAAACCCTAAAACACAAACCCCAGCACTAACCCAAACACTTCCCAAACACCACTGCATGACCCTAAACCCCAAAACACTGACCCAAGCACGACCCACTACACAAGCACCACTGCACTACCCTAAACCCTAAATCACTACCCAAGCACGACACCCTTCATTACCCAAGCACCACTGCACTACCCTATACCCTAAATCACTACCCAAGCATGACACCCTACACTACCCACCACCACTGCACTACCCTAAACCCTAAAACACTACCCCCTATACTACACAAACACCACTGCACTACCCTAAACCCTCAAACACTACCCCCACCATGGCCCCCTACACTACCCAAACACCACTGCACTACCCTAAACCCTAAAACACTACCCTCAGCATGACCCCCTACACTACACAAACACCACTGCACTACCCTAAACCCTAAAACACCAGCCCCTACACTACCCAAACACCACTGCACTACCCTAAACCCTAAAACACTACGCCCAGCACTACCCTCTACACTTCACAAACACCACTGCACTACCCTAAACCCTAAAACACTATCCCCAGCAGTACCGCCTTCACTAACCAAACACCACTGCACTACCCTAAACCCTAAAACACTACCCCCTGCATGACCCCATACACTACACAAACACCACTGCACTACCCCAGCATGACCCCCTACACTACACAAACACCACGGCACTACCCTAAACCCTAAAACACTACTCCCAGAAGCACCCCCTACACTACCCAAACACAACTGCACTACCCTAAACCCTAAAACACTACCCCCTGCATGACCCCATACACTACACAAACACCACTGCACTACCCCAGCATGACACATTACAATACACAAACACAACTGCACTACCCTAAATCCAAAAAACCCTACCCACAGCACGACCCCCTGCACAACCCAAACAGCACTGCACTCCCCGAAACCATAAAACACTATCCGCAGCATGACCACCTACACTACACAAACACCACTGCACTACCCTAAATCCCAAATCTTCCCCCATCATGACACCCTACACTACACAAATACCACTGCACTACCCAAAACCCTAAAACACTACCCCCAGCACGACCCCTTACACTACCCGAACACCACTGTGTTTCCCTAAACCCTAAGACACTTCCCCCAGCTTGACACATTACAGTACACAAACACTACTGCATTACCCTCAATCCCAAATCTTCCCCCATGACACCCTACACTACACAAAAACCACTGCACTACTCTATTGTACTACCCTAAACCCTAAAACACTACCCTCAGCACGACCCCCTGCACTACCCAAACAGCACTTCACTCCCCGAAAACATAAAACACTCTCCCCAGCATGACCCCCTACACTACACAAACACCACTGCACTACCCTAAATCCCAAATCTTCGCCCATGACACCCTACACTACAAAAACACCATTGTACTACCCTAAACCCTAAAACACTACCCCGAGCACGACACCTTACACTACCCAAACACCACTGCTTTTCCCTAAGCCCTAAGACACTTCCCCCAGCATGACACATTACACTACACAAACACAACTGCACTACCCTAAACCCAAAAACACTACCCCCAGCAGGACCCCCTACACTACACAAACACCACTGCACTACCCTAAACCCTAAGACACTACCCCCAGCAACACCCCCAACACTACTCAAACACCACTGCACTACCCTAAACCCTAAAACACTGACCCAAGCACGACCCACTACACAAGCACCACTGCACTACCCTAAACCCTAAAACACTACCCAAGCACCACACCCTTCACTACCCAAGCACAACTGCACTACACTAAACCCAAAAACACTACCCCCAGCACGACCCCTACACTACCCAAACACCACTGCACTACCCTAAACCACGACCCCCTACACTACACAAACACCACTACACTACCCTAAACCCTAAAACACTACCCCCAGCACGACCCCCTACATGACACATACACTACTGCACTGCCCTAAACCCTAAAACACCACCCCCTACACCACACAAACAACACTGCTCTACCCTAAAACACTACCCACAGCTCGACCCCCAACACTACCCACAGCTCGACCCCCAACACTACATGAACACCACTGCATTACCCTAAACCCTCAAACACTACCCCCAGCACGACCCCCTACACTACCCAAACACCACTGCACTACCCTAAACCCTAAAACACTACCCTCAGCATGACCCCCTATACTACACAAACACCACTGCACTACCCTAAACCCTAAAACACTACCCCCTACACTACCCAAACACCACTGCTTTACCCTAAACCCTAAAACACTATCCCCAGCACTACCCCCTTCACTACACAAACACCACTGCACTACCCTAAACCCTAAAACACTACCCCCAGAAGTACCGCCTTCACTACTCAAACACCACTGCACTACCCTAAACCCTAAAACACTACCCACAGCATGAACCCCTACACTACACAAACACCACGGCACTACCCTAAACCTTAAAACACTACCCCCAGCAGTACCCCCTACACTACCCAACCACAACTGCACTACCCTAGACCCTAAAACACTACCCCCTGCATGACCCCATACACTACACAAACACCACTGCACTACTGCACTACTCTAAACCCTAAAACACTACCCCCAGCATAACCCCCTGCACTACCCAAATAGCACTGCACTCCCCGAAACCATAAAACACTATCCCCAGCATGACCCCCTAAATTACACAAACACCACTGCACTACCCTAAATCCCAAATCTTCCCCCATCATGACACCCTACACTACACAAATACCACTGCACTACCCTAAACCCTAAAACACTACCCCAAGCACGACCCCTTATACTACCCGAACACCACTGCACTACCCTAAATCCTAAAACACTGATCCCAGCATGACCCACTACACAAGAACCACTGCACTGCCCTAAACCCTAAAAAACTACCCAAGCACGACACCCTACACTACCCAAACATAACTGCACTACCCTAAACCCTAAATCACTGCCGCCAGCACAACTCCCTACACTACCCAAACACCACTGCACTACTCTAAACCCTAAATCTACCCCCAACACAACCCCCTACAATACACAAACACCACTGCACTACCCTAAATCCTAAAACACTACCCCCAGCATGTCCCCTTCACTACACATACACCACTGCACTGCCTAAAACACTACCCCCAGCAAGACCCACTACACTAAACAAGCACCACTGCACTACCCTAAACACTAAATCTACCCTCAGAGTGACCCTCTACACTACACAAACACCACTGCACTACCCTAAACCCTAAAACACAAACCCCGGCACTACCCCAAACACTTCCCAAACACCACTGCACTACCCTAAACCCTAAAACACTGACCCCAGCACGACCCACTACACAAGCACCACTGCACTACCCTAAACCACTACCCAAGCACGACACCCTTCACTGTCCAAGCACAACGGCACTACACTAAACCACGACCCCCTACACTACACAAACATCACTGCACTACCCTATACCCTAAAACACTACCCCCTACACTACACAAACAACACTGCATTACCCTAAACCCTAAAACACTACCCACAGCACGACCCCTTACACTACATGAACACCACTGCACTACCCTAAACCCTCAAACACTACCCCCAGCATGACCCCCTACACTACCCAAACACCACTGCACTACCCTAAACACTAAAACACTACCCTCAGCATGACACCCTACACTACACAAACACCACTGCACTACCCTAAACCCTAAAACACTACACCCTACACTACCCAGACACCACTGCACTACCCTAAACCCTAAAACACTATCCCCAGCACTACCCCCTACACTACACAAACACCACTGCACTACCTTGACCCTAAAACACTGCCCCCAGCAGTACCGCCTTCACTAATCAAACACCACTGCACTACCCTAAACCCTAAAACACTACCCCCAGCATGACCCCCTACACTACACAAACACCATGGCACTACCCTAAACCTTAAAACACTACCCCAGCAGTACCCCCTACACTACCCAAACACAACTACACTACCCAAAACCCTAAAACACTACCCCCTGCATGACCCCATACACTGCACAAACACCACTGCACTACTGCACTACCCTAAACCCTAAAACACTACCCCCAGCACGACCCCCTGCACTACCCAAACAGCACTGCACTCCCCAAAACCATAAAACACTATCCCCAGCATGACCCCCTACACTACACAAACACCACTGCACTACCCTAAATCCCAAATCTTCCCCCATCATGACACCCTACACTACACAAATACCACTGCACTACCCTAAACCCTAAAACACTACCCCCAGCACGACCCCTTACACTACCCGAACACCACTGCATTTCCCGTAAACCCTAAGACACTTCCCCCAGCATGACACATTACAATACACAAACACAACTGCACTACCCTAAATCCAAAAAACCCTACCCCCAGAACGACCCCCTACACTACACAAACACCACTGCACTACCCTAAACCCTAAAACACTACCCCCAGCACTACCCACAACACTAACCAAACACCACTGCACTACCTTAAACCCTAAAACACTGACCCCAGCACGACCCACTACACAAGAACCCCTGCACTACCCTAAACCCTAAAACACTACCCAAGCACGACACCCTACACTACCCAAACATAACTGTACTACCCTAAACCCTAAATCACTGCCACCAGCACAACTCCCTACACTACCCAAACACCACTGCACTACTCTAAACACTAAATATACCCCCAGCACAACCCCCTACAATACACAAACACCACTGCACTACCCAAAATCCTAAAACACTACCCCCAGCACGACCCCCTTCCCTTCACATACACCACTGCACTGCCTAAAACACTACCCGCAGCACGACCCCCTACACTAAACAAACACCACTGCACTACCCTAAACACTAAATCTACCCTCAGCATGACCCCCTACACTACACAAACACCACTGCACTACCCTAAACCCTAAAACCCTACCCCAACCACGACCCCCTACACTACACACACACCACTGTACTACCCTAAACCCTAAAACACTACCCCCAGCACGACCCCTTCAATACCCAAACACCACTGCACTGCCCTAAACCCTAAAACACTACCCCCAGCATGACCCCCTACACTACACAAACACCACTGCACTACCCGAAACCCTAAAACACTACCCCCAGCACTACCCACAACAATAACCAAACACCACTGCACTACCCTAAACCCTAAAACACTACCCAAGCACGACACCCTACACTACCCAAACATAACTGCACTACCCTAAACCCTGAATCACTGCCACCAGCACAACTCCCTACACTACCCAAACACCAATGCACTACTCTAAACCCTAAATCTACCCCCAGCACAACCCCCTACAATACACAAACACCACTGCACTACCCTAAATCCTAAAACACTACCCCCAGCACGACCTCCTTCTCTACACATACACCACTGCACTGCCTAAAACACTACCCCCAGCACGACTCCCTACACTAAACAAACACCACTGCACTACCCTAAACACTAAATCTACCCTCAGCATGACCCCCTACACTACACAAACACCACTCCACTACCCTAAACCCTAAAACACAAACCCCAGCACTAACCCAAACACTTCCCAAACACCACTGCATGACCCTAAACCCCAAAACACTGACCCAAGCACGACCCACTACACAAGCACCACTGCACTACCCTAAACCCTAAATCACTACCCAAGCACGACACCCTTCATTACCCAAGCACCACTGCACTACCCTATACCCTAAATCACTACCCAAGCATGACACCCTACACTACCCACCACCACTGCACTACCCTAAACCCTAAAACACTACCCCCTATACTACACAAACACCACTGCACTACCCTAAACCCTCAAACACTACCCCCA
This sequence comes from Triturus cristatus, assembly GCF_964204655.1. Classification (NCBI taxonomy): domain Eukaryota; kingdom Metazoa; phylum Chordata; class Amphibia; order Caudata; family Salamandridae; genus Triturus; species Triturus cristatus. The sequence goes on along the minus strand of NC_140579.1, from coordinate 671,466,940 downwards.
CCATGGCCCCCTACACTACCCAAACACCACTGCACTACCCTAAACCCTAAAACACTACCCTCAGCATGACCCCCTACACTACACAAACACCACTGCACTACCCTAAACCCTAAAACACCAGCCCCTACACTACCCAAACACCACTGCACTACCCTAAACCCTAAAACACTACGCCCATCACTACCCTCTACACTTCACAAACACCACTGCACTACCCTAAACCCTAAAACACTATCCCCAGCAGTACCGCCTTCACTAACCAAACACCACTGCACTACCCTAAACTCTAAAACACTTCCTCCAGCATGACCCCCTACACTACACAAACACCACGGCACTACCCTAAACCTTAAAACACTACTCCCAGCAGCACCCCCTACACTACCCAAACACAACTGCACTACCCTAAACCCTAAAACACTACCCCCTGCATGACCCCATACACTACACAAACACCACTGCACTACCCCAGCATGACACATTACAATACACAAACACAACTGCACTACCCTAAATCCAAAAAACCCTACCCACAGCACGACCCCCTGCACAACCCAAACAGCACTGCACTCCCCGAAACCATAAAACACTATCCGCAGCATGACCACCTACACTACACAAACACCACTGCACTACCCTAAATCCCAAATCTTCCCCCATCATGACACCCTACACTACACAAATACCACTGCACTACCCAAAACCCTAAAACACTACCCCCAGCACGACCCCTTACACTACCCGAACACCACTGTGTTTCCCTAAACCCTAAGACACTTCCCCCAGCTTGACACATTACAGTACACAAACACAACTGCACTACCCTAAACCCAAAAACACTAACCCCAGAACGACCCCCTACACTACACAAACACCACTGCACTACACTAAACCCTAAAACACTACCCCCAGCACTACCCACAACACTAACCAAACACCACTGCACTATCCTAAACCCTAAAACACTGACCCCAGCACGACCCACTACACAAGCACCACTGCACTACCCTAAACCCTAAATCACTACCCAAGCACGACACCCTTCACTACCCAAGCACCACTGCACTACCCTATACCCTAAATCACTACCGAAGCATGACACCCTACACTACCCAAACACCACTGCACTACCCTAAACCCTAAAACACTACCCCCTACACTACACAAACACCACTGCACTACCCTAAACCCTCAAACACTACCCCCACCATGACCCCCTACACTACCCAAACACCACTGCACTACCCTAAACCCTAAAACACTACCCTCAGCATGACCCCCTACACTACACAAACACCACTGCACTACCCTAAACCCTAAAACACCAGCCCCTACACTACCCAAACACTACTGCACTACCCTAAACCCTAAAACACTATGCCCAGCACTACCCTCTACACTTCACAAACACCACTGCACTACCCTAAACCCTAAAACACTATCCCCAGCAGTACCGCCTTCACTAACCAAACACCACTGCACTACCCTAAACTCTAAAACACTTCCCCCAGCATGACCCCCTACACTACACAAACACCACGGCACTACCCTAAACCCTAAAACACTACTCCCAGCAGCACCCCCTACACTACCCAAACACAACTGCACTACCCTAAACCCTAAAACACTACCCCCTGCATGACCCCATACACTAAACAAACACCACTGCACTACCCCAGCATGACACATTACAATACACAAACACAACTGCACTACCCTAAATCCAAAAAACCCTACCCACAGCACGACCCCCTGCACAACCCAAACAGCACTGCACTCCCCGAAACCATAAAACACTATCCGCAGCATGACCACCTACACTACACAAACACCACTGCACTACCCTAAATCCCAAATCTTCCCCCATCATGACACCCTACACTACACAAATACCACTGCACTACCCAAAACCCTAAAACACTACCCCCAGCACGACCCCTTACACTACCCGAACACCACTGTGTTTCCCTAAACCCTAAGACACTTCCCCCAGCTTGACACATTACAGTACACAAACACAACTGCACTACCCTAAACCCAAAAACACTAACCCCAGAACGACCCCCTACACTACACAAACACCACTGCACTACACTAAACCCTAAAACACTACCCCCAGCACTACCCACAACACTAACCAAACACCACTGCACTATCCTAAACCCTAAAACACTGACCCCAGCACGACCCACTACACAAGAACGACTGCACTACCCTAAACCCTAAAACACTACCCAAGCATGACACCCTACACTACCCAAACATTACTGCACTACCCTAAATCCTAAAACACTACCCCCAGCATGACCCCCTTCACTACACAAACACCACTGCACTGCCTAAAACACTACCCCCAGCACGACCCCCTACACTAAACAAACCCCACTGCACTATCCTAAACACTAAATCTACCCTCAGCATGACCCCCTACACTACACAAACACCACTGCACTACCCTAAACCCTAAAACCCTACCCCAAGCACGACCCCCTACACTACACAAACACCACTGTACTACCCTAAACCCTAAAACACTATCCCCAGCACGACCCCCTTCAATACCCAAACACCACTGCACTACCCTAAACCCTAAAACACGCCCCCCTACACTACACAAACACCATTGCACTGCCCTAAACCCTAAAACACTACCCCCAGCATGACCCCCTACACTACACAAACACCACTGCACTACCCTAAACCCTAAAACACTACCCCCTACACTACACAAACACCACTGCACTACCCTAAACCCTAAAACACTACTCCCAGCAGTACCCCCTACACTACCCAAACACCACAGCACTACCCTAAACCCTAAAACACTACCCCCAGCATGCCCCCTACACTACACAAACAAAACTGCACTACCCTACTGCACTACAATAAACCCTAAAACACTACCCCCAGCATGACCCCCTTCACAACCCAAACATCACTGCACTACCCTAAACCCTAAAACAATACCCCCAGCACGACCCCCTGCACTACCCAAACAGCACTGCGCTACCCTAAACCCTAAAACTATCCCCAGCACGACCCCCTACACTACCCAAACACCACTGCACTATACTAAATCCCATATCTTCCACAGCTTGACCCCCTACACTACACAAACACCACTGCACTACCTTAAATCCTAAAATTCTACCCCCAGCACGACTCCCTACACTACCCAAACACCACTGCACTACACTAAACCCTGAAACACTACCCACAGCAGGACCCCCTACACTTCACAAACACGACTGCACTGTCCTAAACCCTAAAACACTACCTCCAGCACGACCCCCTACCCAACACAAACACCACAGCGCTACCCTAAACCCAAAAACACTAACCCCAGCACGACCGCCTACACTACCCAAACACCACTGCACTACCCTAAACCCTAAAACACTACCCCCAGCATGACTCCCTACACTGCACAAACACCACTGCACTACCCTAAACCCTAAAACCCTACCCCCAGCATGACTTCCTACACTACCCAAACACAACTACACTACACTAAACCCTAAATCTTCCCCCAGCATGATCTCCCACACTACACAAACACCACTGCACCACCCTAATCCCTAAAACACTACCCCAGCATGAACCCCTATTATTCCAAATCACCACTGCACTACCCTCAACCCTAAAACACCACCCCCAGCATGACCCCCCTGCACTCCCCGAAACCATAAAACACTATCCGCAGCATGACCACCTACACTACACAAACACCACTGCACTACCATAAACCCTAAAAAACTAACCCCAACATGACCCCCTACACTATACAAATATCACTGCACTACCCTAAACCCTAAAACACTATCCCCAACATGAGCCCCTCATAACACAAACACCACTGCACTACCCTAAACCCTAAATCTACCCCCAGCATGACCCCCTAAACTACCCAAACACCACTGCACTACCCTAAACCCTAAAACACTACCCAAACGCCACTGCACTACCCTAAACCCTAAAGCACTATGCCCAGCACGACCCCCTACACTACACAAATACCATTGCACTGCCCTAAACCCTAAATCTACCCCCAGCATGACACCTACACTACACAAACACCACTGCATTACCCTAAACCCTAAAACACTACCCCCAGCATGACCCCCTACACTACACAAACACCAATGTACTACCCTACACCCTAAAACACTACCCCCAGCATGACCCCATACACTACACAAACACCAATGTACTACCCTAAACCCTAAAACACTACCCCTACACTACACAAACACCACTGCACTACCCTAAACCCTCAAACACTACCCCCACCATGACCCCTTACACTACCCAAACACCACTGAACTACCCTAAACCCTAAAACACTACCCCCAGCACTACCCACAACAATAACCAAACACCACTGCACTACCTTAAACCCTAAAACACTAACCCCAGCACGATCTACTACACAAGAACCACTGCACTACCCTAAACCCTAAAACACTACCCAAGCACGACACCCTACACTACCCAAACATAACTGCACTACCCTAAACCCTGAATCACTGCCACCAGCACAACTCCCTACACTACCCAAACACCACTGCACTACTCTAAACCCTAAATCTACCCCAGCACAACCCCCTACAATACACAAACACCACTGCACTACCCTAAATCCTAAAACACTACCCCCAGCACGACCTCCTTCACTACACAAACACCACTGCACTGCCTAAAACACTACCCCCAGCACGACCCCCTACACTAAACAAACACCACTGCACTACCCTAAACACTAAATCTACCCTCAGAATGACCCCCTACACTACACAAACACCACTGCACTACCCTAAACCCTAAAACCCTACCCCAAGCATGACCCCCTACACTACACAAACACCATTGCACTACCCTAAATCCCAAATCTTCCCCCATCATGACACCCTACACTACACAAATACCACTGCACTACCCTAAACCCTAAAACACTACCCCCAGCACGACCCCTTACACTACCCGAACACCACTGCGTTTCCCTAAACCCTAAGACACTTCCCCCAGCATGACACATTACAGTACACAAACACAACTGCACTACCCTAAACCCAAAAACACTACCCCCAGAACGACCCACAACACTAACCAAACACCACTGCCCTACCCTAAACCCTAAAACACTGACCCCAGTACGACCCACTACACAAGAACCACTGCACTACCCTAAACCCTAAAACACTACCCAAGCATGACACCCTACACTACCCAAACATAACTGCACTACCCTAAACCCTAAATCACTGCCACCAGCACAACTCCCTACACTACCCAAACACCACTGCACTACTCTAAACCCTAAATCTACCCCAAGCACAACCCCCTACAATACACAAACACCACTGCACTACCCTAAATCCTAAAACATTACCCCCAGCATGACCTTCTTCACTACACAAACACCACCGCACTGCCTAAAACACTACCCCCAGCACGATCCCCTACACTAAACAAACACCACTGCACTATCCTAAACACTAAATCTACCCTCAGCATGACCCCCTACACTACACAAACACCAATGCACTACCCTAAACACCTACCCCATGCACGACCCCCTACACTACACAAACACCACTGTACTACCCTAAACCCTAAAACACTACCCCCAGCACGACCCCCTCCAATACCCAAACACCACTGCACTACCCTAAACCCTAAAACACGCCCCCCTATACTACACAAACACCACTGCCCTGCCCTAAACCCTAAAACACTACCCCCAGCATGACCCCCTACACTACACAAACACCACTGCACTACCCTAAACCCTAAAACACTACCCTCAGCATGACCCCTACACTACACAAACACCACTGCACTACCCTAAACCCTAAAACACCAGCTCCTACACTATCCAAACACCACTGCACTACCCTAAACCCTAAAACACTATGCCCAGCACTACCCCCTACACAACACAACCACCACTGCACTACCCTAAACCCTAAAACACTAAAACACTATCCCCAGCAGTACCGCCTTCACTACCCAAACACCACTGCACTACCCTAAACTCTAAAACACTACCCCCAGCAAGACCCCCTACCCTACACAAACACCACTGCACTACCCTAAACTCTAAAACACTACCCCCAGCAAGACCCCCTACCCTACACAAACACCACAGCGCTACCCTAAACCCAAAAACACTACCCCCAGCATGACTCCCTACACTGCACAAACACCACTGCACTACCCTAAACCCTAAAACACGACCCCAGCACGACTTCCTACACTACTCAAACACAACTACAATACACTAAACCCTAAATCTTCCCCCAGCATGATCTCCCACACTATACAAACACCACTGCACCACCCTAAACACTAAAACAGTAACCCAGCATGAACCCCTACACTACCCAAACACCACTGCACTACCCTCAAACCTAAAGCACTACCTCAGGACAACCCCCAACACTACCCAAAAACCACTGCACCACCTAAACCCTAATACACTACCTCCATCACGACCCCCTACACTATCCAAACACCACTTCACTACACTAAACCCAAAAACACATCCCCCAGCACAACTCCCTACACTGCACAAACACCACTGCACTACCCTAAAACACTACCCCAGCACGACTCCCTACACTACCAAACACCACTGCACTACCCTAAAGTCTAAAACACTAACGCCAGCATGACCCCCTACACAACCCAAACACCACTAAACTAACCCATACCCTAAAACATGACCCACTACACAAACACCACTGCACTACCCTAAACCCTAAAACACTACCCACAGCATGACCCCCTACACTACACAAACAGCACTGCACTACCCTAAACCCTACAACACCACCCCCAGCATGACCCCCTACACCACACAAACACCACTGCACTACCCTAAACCCGAAATCCACCCCCAGCGTGACCCCCTAAACGACCCAAACACCACTGCACTACCCTAAACCCTAAAACACTACCCAAACACCACTGCACTACCCTAAACCCTAAAGCACTACGCCCAGCACGACCCCCTACACTACACAAATACCATTGCACTACCCTAAACCCTAACTCTACCCCCAGCATGACCCCTACACTACACAAACACCACTGCATTACCCTAAACCCTAAAACACTACCCCCAGCATGACCCCCTACACTACACAAACACCAATGTACTTCCCTAAACCCTAAAACACTACCCCCAGCATGACCCCATACACTACACAAACACCACTGCACTACCCTACTGCACTACCCTAAACCCTAAAACACTACACTCAGCATGACGCCCTACACTACCCAAACACCATTGCACTACCCTAAATCCTAAAACACTACCCCCAGTACAACCCCCTGCACTACCCAAACAGCACTACACTACCCTAAACCCTAAAACACTATCCCCAGCACATCAACCTACACTACCCAAACACCACTGCACTACACTAAATGCCAAATCTTCCTAGCATGACCCCCTACACTACACAAACACCACTGCACAACCCTAAACCCTAAATCTACCACCTACACTACACAAACACCACTGCACTGCAATAAACCCTAAAACACTACCCACAGTACGACCCCCTACAATACTGAAACACCAATGCACAACCCTAAACCCTAAAACACTACCCCCAGCAAGAACCCCTACACTACACAAACACCACTGCGCTAACCTAAACCCTAAATCACTACCCCCAGCACGACCCCCAACACAACCCAAACACCACTGCACTACCCTAAGACCTAAAACACTACCCCCAGCACTACCCCCTACACTACCCAAACACCACTGCACTACCCTAGAACCTGAAACACTAACCCCAGCACGACCCCCTACACTACACAAGCACCACTGCACTACCCTAATCCCTAAACACTACCACCAGCACGTCCCCCTACACTACCCAAACACCACTGCACTACAATAAATCCCAAATCTTCCCCAGCATCACCCACTACACAAACACCACTGCACAACCCTAAACCCTCAAACACTACCCCAGCACGACCCACTACACTACCCAAACACCACTGCACTACCCTAAACCCTAAAACACTACCCCCAGCATGACCCCTACACTACATCAACACCATTGCACTACCCTGAACCCTAAAGCACTACCCCCTACACTACCCAAACACCACTGCACTACCCTAAACCCTATAACACGATCACCAGCACTACCCCCTACACTACACAAACACTACTGCACTACCCTAAACCCTAAAATACTACCCCCAGCAGTACCCCCTACACTACCCAAACACCACTGCACTACCCTAAACCCTAAAACACTACTCCCAGCATGACCCCCTACACTACACAAACACCACAGCACTACCCTAAACTCTAAAACACTACCCCCAGCAGTACCCGCTACACTACCCAAACACAACTGCACTACCCTAAACCCTAAAACACTACCCCCAGCATGACCCAATACACTACACAAACACCACTGCACTACCCTACTGCACTACCCTAAACCCTTAAACACTACCCACAGCACGACCCCCTGCACTACCCAAACAGCACTGCACTCCCCAAAACCATAAAACACTCTCCCCAGCATGACCCCCTACACTACACAAACACCACTGCACTACCCTAAATCCCACATCTTCCCCATGACACCCTACACTACACAAACACCACTGCACTACCCTAAACCCTAAAACACTACCCCCAGCACGACACCTTACACTACCCGAACACCACTGCGTTTCCCTAAGCCCTAAGACACTTCCCCCAGCATGACACATTACACTACACAAACACAACTGCACTACCCTCAACCCAAAAACACTACCCCCAGCAGGACCCCCTACACTACACAAACACCACTGCACTACCCTAAACCCTAAAACACTACCCCCAGCAACACCCCAAACACTACCCAAACACCACTGCACTACCCTAAACCCTAAAACACTGACCCCAGCACGACCCACTACACAAGCACCACTGCACTACACTAAACCCTAAAACACTACCCAAGCACGACACCCTTCACTACCCAAGCACAACTGCACTAAAACTAAACCCAAAAACACTACCCCCAGCACGACCCCCTACACTACCCAAACACCACTACACTACCCTAAACCACGACCCCCTACACTACACAAACACCACTGCACTACCCTAAACCCTAAAACACTACCCCCAGCACAACCCCCTACACGACACATACACTACTGCACTACCCTAAACCCTAAAACACCACCCCCTACACTACACAAACAACACTGCTCTACCCTAAAACACTACCCACAGCCAGACCCCGTACACTACCCAAACACCACTGCACTACCCTAAACCCTAAAACACTACCTCCAGCATGACCCCCTACACTACACGAACACCACTGCACTACCCTAAACCCTAAAACACTACCCCCTACACTACCCAAACACCACTGCACTACCTTAAACCCTAAAACTCTATCCCCAGCACTACACCCTACACTACACAAACACCACTGCACTACCCTCAACCCTAAAACACTACCCCCAGCAGTACCTCCTTCACTACCCAAACACCACTGCACTACCCTAAACCCTAATACACTATCCCCAGCATGACCCCATACACTACACAAACTCCACTGCACTACCCTACTGCACTACCCTAAACCCTAAAAAACTACCACCAGCACAACGCCCTGCACTACCCAAACTGCACTGCACTCCCCGAAACCATAAAACACTATCCCCAGATTGACCCCTATACTACACAAACACCATTGCACTACCCTAAATCCCAAATCTTCCCCCATCATGACACCCTACACTACACAAATACCACTGCACTACACTAAACCAAAAAACACTACCCCCAGCACGACACCCTACACTACACAAACACCACTGCACTACCCTAAACCCTAAAACAATACACAAGCACGACACCCTACACTACCCAAACATAATTGCACTACCCTAAACCCTAAAACACTACCACCAGCACAACTCCCTACACTACCCAAACACCACTGCACTACTCTGAACCCTAAATCTACCCCAGCAAAATCACCTACAATACACAAAACACCACTGCACTACCCTAAATCCTAAAACACTACCCCCAGCAAGACCCCCTTCACTACACAAACACCACTGCACTGCCTAAAACTCTACCCCAGCACGACCCCCTACACTAAACAAACACCACTGCACTACCCTAAACCCTAAATCTACCCTCAGCATGACCCCCTACACTACACAAACACCACTGCACCACCCTAAACCCTAAAACCCTACCCCAAGCACGACACCCTACACTACACAAACACCACTGTACTACCCTAAACCCTAAAACATTACCCCCAGCACGACCCCCTTCAATACCCAAACACCACTGCACTAACCCAAACCCTAAAACCCGACCCCCTACACTACACAAACACCACTGCTCTGCCCTAAACCCTAAAACACTACCCCCAGCATGACCCCCTACACTACACAAACAACACTGAACTACCCTAAACCCTAAAATACTACCCCCTACATAACACAAACACCACTGCACTACCGTAAACCCTAAAAGACTACCCCCTACACTACACAAACACCACTGCACTACCATAAACCCTAAAACACTACCCACAGCACGACCTCCCATACTACATGAACACCACTGCATTACCCTAAACACTCAAGCACTACCCCCAGCATGACACCCTACACTTCCCAAACACCACTGCACTACCCTAAACCCAAAAACACTACCCCAGAACGACCCCCTACACTACACAAACACCACTGCACTACCCTAAACCCTAAAACACTACCCCCAGCACTTCCAACAACACTAACTAAACACCACTGCACTACCCTAAACCCTAAAACAGTGACCCCAGCACAACCCTGTACACAACAAACACTGCACTACCCTAAACCCTAAAACACTACCCAAGCACAACACCCTACACTACCCAAACATAACTGCACTACCCTAAACCCTAAATCACTGCCACCAGCACAACTCCCTACACTACCCAAACACCACTGCACTACTATAAACCCTAAATCTACCCTCAGCACAACCCCCTACAATACTCAAACACCACTGCAGTACCCTAAATCTTAAAACACTACCCCTAGCACGGCCCCCTTCACTACACAAACATCACTGCTCTGCCTAAAACACTACCCCCAGCACGACCCCCTACACTAAACAAACACCACTGCACTACCCTAAACACTAAATCTACCCTCAGCATGACCCCCTACACTACACAAACACCACTGCACTACCTTAAACCCTAAAACACTACCCCAAGCACGACCCCCTACACTGCACAAACACCACTGTACCACCCTAAACTCTAAAACACTACCCCCAGCAGTACCCGCTACACTACCCAAACACAACTGCACTACCCTAAACCCTAAAACACTACCCCCAGCATGACCCAATACACTACACAAACACCACTGCACTACCCTACTGCACTACCCTAAACCCTTAAACACTACCCACAGCACGACCCCCTGCACTACCCAAACAGCACTGCACTCCCCAAAACCATAAAACACTCTCCCCAGCATGACCCCCTACACTACACAAACACCACTGCACTACCCTAAATCCCACATCTTCCCCATGACACCCTACACTACACAAACACCACTGCACTACCCTAAACCCTAAAACACTACCCCCAGCACGACACCTTACACTACCCGAACACCACTGCGTTTCCCTAAGCCCTAAGACACTTCCCCCAGCATGACACATTACACTACACAAACACAACTGCACTACCCTCAACCCAAAAACACTACCCCCAGCAGGACCCCCTACACTACACAAACACCACTGCACTACCCTAAACCCTAAAACACTACCCCCAGCAACACCCCAAACACTACCCAAACACCACTGCACTACCCTAAACCCTAAAACACTGACCCCAGCACGACCCACTACACAAGCACCACTGCACTACACTAAACCCTAAAACACTACCCAAGCACGACACCCTTCACTACCCAAGCACAACTGCACTAAAACTAAACCCAAAAACACTACCCCCAGCACGACCCCCTACACTACCCAAACACCACTACACTACCCTAAACCACGACCCCCTACACTACACAAACACCACTGCACTACCCTAAACCCTAAAACACTACCCCCAGCACAACCCCCTACACGACACATACACTACTGCACTACCCTAAACCCTAAAACACCACCCCCTACACTACACAAACAACACTGCTCTACCCTAAAACACTACCCACAGCCAGACCCCGTACACTACCCAAACACCACTGCACTACCCTAAACCCTAAAACACTACCTCCAGCATGACCCCCTACACTACACGAACACCACTGCACTACCCTAAACCCTAAAACACTACCCCCTACACTACCCAAACACCACTGCACTACCTTAAACCCTAAAACTCTATCCCCAGCACTACACCCTACACTACACAAACACCACTGCACTACCCTCAACCCTAAAACACTACCCCCAGCAGTACCTCCTTCACTACCCAAACACCACTGCACTACCCTAAACCCTAATACACTATCCCCAGCATGACCCCATACACTACACAAACTCCACTGCACTACCCTACTGCACTACCCTAAACCCTAAAAAACTACCACCAGCACAACGCCCTGCACTACCCAAACTGCACTGCACTCCCCGAAACCATAAAACACTATCCCCAGATTGACCCCTATACTACACAAACACCATTGCACTACCCTAAATCCCAAATCTTCCCCCATCATGACACCCTACACTACACAAATACCACTGCACTACACTAAACCAAAAAACACTACCCCCAGCACGACACCCTACACTACACAAACACCACTGCACTACCCTAAACCCTAAAACAATACACAAGCACGACACCCTACACTACCCAAACATAATTGCACTACCCTAAACCCTAAAACACTACCACCAGCACAACTCCCTACACTACCCAAACACCACTGCACTACTCTGAACCCTAAATCTACCCCAGCAAAATCACCTACAATACACAAAACACCACTGCACTACCCTAAATCCTAAAACACTACCCCCAGCAAGACCCCCTTCACTACACAAACACCACTGCACTGCCTAAAACTCTACCCCAGCACGACCCCCTACACTAAACAAACACCACTGCACTACCCTAAACCCTAAATCTACCCTCAGCATGACCCCCTACACTACACAAACACCACTGCACCACCCTAAACCCTAAAACCCTACCCCAAGCACGACACCCTACACTACACAAACACCACTGTACTACCCTAAACCCTAAAACATTACCCCCAGCACGACCCCCTTCAATACCCAAACACCACTGCACTAACCCAAACCCTAAAACCCGACCCCCTACACTACACAAACACCACTGCTCTGCCCTAAACCCTAAAACACTACCCCCAGCATGACCCCCTACACTACACAAACAACACTGAACTACCCTAAACCCTAAAATACTACCCCCTACATAACACAAACACCACTGCACTACCGTAAACCCTAAAAGACTACCCCTACACTACACAAACACCACTGCACTACCATAAACCCTAAAACACTACCCACAGCACGACCTCCCATACTACATGAACACCACTGCATTACCCTAAACACTCAAGCACTACCCCCAGCATGACACCCTACACTTCCCAAACACCACTGCACTACCCTAAACCCAAAAACACTACCCCAGAACGACCCCCTACACTACACAAACACCACTGCACTACCCTAAACCCTAAAACACTACCCCCAGCACTTCCAACAACACTAACTAAACACCACTGCACTACCCTAAACCCTAAAACAGTGACCCCAGCACAACCCTGTACACAACAAACACTGCACTACCCTAAACCCTAAAACACTACCCAAGCACAACACCCTACACTACCCAAACATAACTGCACTACCCTAAACCCTAAATCACTGCCACCAGCACAACTCCCTACACTACCCAAACACCACTGCACTACTATAAACCCTAAATCTACCCTCAGCACAACCCCCTACAATACTCAAACACCACTGCAGTACCCTAAATCCTAAAACACTACCCCTAGCACGGCCCCCTTCACTACACAAACATCACTGCTCTGCCTAAAACACTACCCCCAGCACGACCCCCTACACTAAACAAACACCACTGCACTACCCTAAACACTAAATCTACCCTCAGCATGACCCCCTACACTACACAAACACCACTGCACTACCTTAAACCCTAAAACACTACCCCAAGCACGACCCCCTACACTGCACAAACACCACTGTACCACCCTAAACACTAAAACACTACCCCCAGCACGACCCCCTTCAATACCCAAACACCACTGCACTACCCTAAACCCTAAAACACGACCCCCTACACTACACAAACACCACTGCACTGCCCTAAACCCTAAAACACTACCCCCAGCATGACCCCCTACACTACACAAACACCTCTGCACTACCCTAAACCCTAAAACACTACCCCCTACACTACACAAACACCACTGCACTACACTAGACCCTAAAACACTACTCCCAGCAGTACCCCCTACACTACCCAAACACCACTGCACTACCCTAAACCCTAAAACACTACCCCCAGCATGACCCTCTACACTACTCAAACACCACTGCACTACCCTACTGCACTACAATAAACCCTAAAACACTACCCCCAGCATGACCCCCTACACAACCCAAACACCACTGCATTACCCTAAACCCTAAAACACTACCCCAGCACGACCCCCCGCACTACCCAAACAGCACTGCACTACCTGTAACACTAAAACAATATCCCCCAGCACGACCCCCCACACTACACAAATACCACTGCGCTACACTAAACCCTAAAACTATCCCCAGCACGACCCCCTACACTACACAAACACCACTGCACTGCCCTAAACCCTAAAACACTACCTCCAGCACGACCCCATACAATACTCAAACACCACTGCACTACCCAAACCCTAAAACACTACCCCCAGCAAGACCCCCTACCCTACACAAAAACCACAGCGCTACCCTAAACCCAGAAACACTACCCCCAGCACGACCGCCTACACTACCCAAACACCTCTGCACTACCGTAAACCTTAAAACACTACCCCAGCACGACTCCTTACACTGCACAAACACCACTGCACTACCTTAAACCCTAAAACACTACCCCAGCACGACTTCCTACACTACCCAAACACAACTACACTACACTAAACCCTAAATCTTCCCCCAGCATGACCTCCCACACAACACAAACACCACTGATTCACCCTAAACCCTAAAACACTACCCCAGCACGAACCCCTACACTACCCAAACACCACTGCACTACCATCAACCCAAAAACACTACCCCAGCAAAACCCCCAACACTACCCAAAAACCACTGCACCACCTAAACTCTAATACG
Organism: Triturus cristatus; assembly: GCF_964204655.1. Classification (NCBI taxonomy): domain Eukaryota; kingdom Metazoa; phylum Chordata; class Amphibia; order Caudata; family Salamandridae; genus Triturus; species Triturus cristatus. The sequence continues at coordinate 671,451,519 of NC_140579.1, read as the reverse complement.
CTACCTCCATCACAACCCCCTACACTACCCAAACACCACTTCACTACCCTAAACCCTAAAACACTACCCCCAGCACAACTGCCTACACTGCACAAACACCACTGCACTACCCTAAACCCTAAAACACTCCCCCAGCACGACTCCCTACACTACCAAACACCACTGCACTACCCTAAACCCTAAAACACTAACCCCAGCATGACCCCCTACACTACCCAAACACCACTGCACTAACCTATACCCTAAAACATGACCCACAACACAAACACCACTGCACTACCCTAAACCCTAAAACACTACCCCCTACACTACACAAACACCACTGCACTACCTTAAACCCTAAAACAATAGTCCCCAGCACTACACCCTACACTACACAAACACCACTGCACTACCCTAAACCCTAAAACACTACCCCCAGCATGACCCCATACAATACACAAACACCACTGCACTACCCTACTGCACTACCCTAAACGCTAAAACACTACTACCAGCACAACCCCCTGCCCTACCCAAACAGCACTGCACTCCCCGAAACCATAAAACACTATTCCCAGCATGACCCCCTACACTAAACAAACACCACTGCACTACCCTAAACACTAAATCTACCCTCAGCATGACCCCCTACACTACACAAACACCACTGCACTACCCTAAACCCTAAAACCCTACCCCAACCACGACCCCCTACACTACACACACACCACTGTACTACCCTAAACCCTAAAACACTACCCCCAGCACGACCCCTTCAATACCCAAACACCACTGCACTGCCCTAAACCCTAAAACACTACCCCCAGCATGACCCCCTACACTACACAAACACCACTGCACTACCCTAAACCCTAAAACACTACCCCCAGCACTACCCACAACAATAACCAAACACCACTGCACTACCTTAAACCCTAAAACACTGACCCCAGCACGATCTACTACACAAGAACCACTGCACTACCCTAAACGCTAAAACACTACCCAAGCACGACACCCTACACTACCCAAACATAACTGCACTACCCTAAACCCTGAATCACTGCCACCAGCACAACTCCCTACACTACCCAAACACCAATGCACTACTCTAAACCCTAAATCTACCCCCAGCACAACCCCCTACAATACACAAACACCACTGCACTACCCTAAATCCTAAAACACTACCCCCAGCACGACCTCCTTCTCTACACATACACCACTGCACTGCCTAAAACACTACCCCCAGCACGACTCCCTACACTAAACAAACACCACTGCACTACCCTAAACACTAAATCTACCCTCAGCATGACCCCCTACACTACACAAACACCACTCCACTACCCCAAACCCTAAAACACAAACCCCAGCACTAACCCAAACACTTCCCAAACACCACTGCATGACCCTAAACCCCAAAACACTGACCCAAGCAAGACCCACTACACAAGCACCACTGCACTACCCTAAACCCTAAATCACTACCCAAGCACGACACCCTTCATTACCCAAGCACCACTGCACTACCCTATACCCTAAATCACTACCCAAGCATGACACCCTACACTACCCACCACCACTGCACTACCCTAAACCCTAAAACACTACCCCCTACACTACACAAACACCACTGCACTACCCTAAACCCTCAAACACTACCCCCACCATGGCCCCCTACACTACCCAAACACCACTGCACTACCCTAAACCCTAAAACACTACCCTCAGCATGACCCCCTACACTACACAAACACCACTGCACTACCCTAAACCCTAAAACACCAGCCCCTACACTACCCAAACACCACTGCACTACCCTAAACCCTAAAACACTATGCCCAGCACTACCCTCTACACTTCACAAACACCACTGCACTACCCTAAACCCTAAAACACTATCCCCAGCAGTACCGCCTTCACTAACCAAACACCACTGCACTACCCTAAACTCTAAAACACTTCCTCCAGCATGACCCCCTACACTACACAAACACCACGGCACTACCCTAAACCCTAAAACACTACTCCCAGCAGCACCCCCTACACTACCCAAACACAACTGCACTACCCTAAACCCTAAAACACTACCCCCTGCATGACCCCATACACTACACAAACACCACTGCACTACCCCAGCATGACACATTACAATACACAAACACAACTGCACTACCCTAAATCCAAAAAACCCTACCCACAGCACGACCCCCTGCACAACCCAAACAGCACTGCACTCCCCGAAATCATAAAACACTATCCGCAGCATGACCACCTACACTACACAAACACCACTGCACTACCCTAAATCCCAAATCTTCCCCCATCATGACACCCTACACTACACAAATACCACTGCACTACCCAAAACCCTAAAACACTACCCCCAGCACGACCCCTTACACTACCCGAACACCACTGTGTTTCCCTAAACCCTAAGACACTTCCCCCAGCTTGACACATTACAGTACACAAACACAACTGCACTACACTAAACCCAAAAACACTAACCCCAGAACGACCCCCTACACTACACAAACACCACTGCACTACACTAAACCCTAAAACACTACCCCCAGCACTACCCACAACACTAACCAAACACCACTGCACTATCCTAAACCCTAAAACACTGACCCCAGCACGACCCACTACACAAGCACCACTGCACTACCCTAAACCCTAAATCACTACCCAAGCACGACACCCTTCACTACCCAAGCACCACTGCACTACCCTATACCCTAAATCACTACCGAAGCATGACACCCTACACTACCCAAACACCACTGCACTACCCTAAACCCTAAAACACTACCCCCTACACTACACAAACACCACTGCACTACCCTAAACCCTCAAACACTACCCCCACCATGACCCCCTACACTACCCAAACACCACTGCACTACCCTAAACCCTAAAACACTACCCTCAGCATGACCCCCTACACTACACAAACACCACTGCACTACCCTAAACTCTAAAACACCAGCCCCTACACTACCCAAACACTACTGCACTACCCTAAACCCTAAAACACTATGCCCAGCACTACCCTCTACACTTCACAAACACCACTGCACTACCCTAAACCCTAAAACACTATCCCCAGCAGTACCGCCTTCACTAACCAATCACCACTGCACTACCCTAAACTCTAAAACACTTCCCCCAGCATGACCCCCTACACTACACAAACACCACGGCACTACCCTAAACCCTAAAACACTACTCCCAGCAGCACCCCCTACACTACCCAAACACAACTGCACTACCCTAAACCCTAAAACACTACCCCCTGCATGACCCCATACACTACACAAACACCACTGCACTACCCCAGCATGACACATTACAATACACAAACACAACTGCACTACCCTAAATCCAAAAAACCCTACCCACAGCACGACCCCCTGCACAACCCAAACAGCACTGCACTCCCCGAAACCATAAAACACTATCCGCAGCATGACCACCTACACTACACAAACACCACTGCACTACCCTAAATCCCAAATCTTCCCCCATCATGACACCCTACACTACACAAATACCACTGCACTACCCAAAACCCTAAAACACTACCCCCAGCACGACCCCTTACACTACCCGAACACCACTGTGTTTCCCGAAACCCTAAGACACTTCCCCCAGCTTGACACATTACAGTACACAAACACAACTGCACTACCCTAAACCCAAAAACACTAACCCCAGAACGACCCCCTACACTACACAAACACCACTGCACTACACTAAACCCTAAAACACTACCCCCAGCACTACCCACAACACTAACCAAACACCACTGCACTATCCTAAACCCTAAAACACTGACCCCAGCACGACCCACTACACAAGAACCACTGCACTACCCTAAACCCTAAAACACTACCCAAGCATGACACCCTACACTACCCAAACATTACTGCACTACCCTAAATCCTAAAACACTACCCCCAGCATGACCCCCTTCACTACCCAAACACCACTGCACTGCCTAAAACACTACCCCCAGCACGACCCCCTACACTAAACAAACCCCACTGCACTATCCTAAACATTAAATCTACCCTCAGCATGACCCCCTACACTACACAAACACCACTGCACTACCCTAAACCCTAAAACCCTACCCCAAGCACGACCCCCTACACTACACAAACACCACTGTACTACCCTAAACCCTAAAACACTATCCCCAGCACGACCCCCTTCAATACCCAAACACCACTGCACTACCCTAAACCCTAAAACACGCCCCCCTACACTACACAAACACCATTGCACTGCCCTAAACCCTAAAACACTACCCCCAGCATGACCCCCTACACTACACAAACACCACTGCACTACCCTAAACCCTAAAACACTACCCCCTACACTACACAAACACCACTGCACTACCCTAAACCCTAAAACACTACTCCCAGCAGTACCCCCTACACTACCCAAACACCACAGCACTATCCTAAACCCTAAAACACTACCCCCAGCATGCCCCCTACACTACACAAACAAAACTGCACTACCCTACTGCACTACAATAAACCCTAAAACACTACCCCCAGCATGACCCCCTTCACAACCCAAACATCACTGCACTACCCTAAACCCTAAAACAATACCCCCAGCACGACCCCCTGCACTACCCAAACAGCACTGCGCTACCCTAAACCCTAAAACTATCCCCAGCACGACCCCCTACACTACCCAAACACCACTGCACTATACTAAATCCCATATCTTCCACAGCGTGACCCCCTGCACTACACAAACACCACTGCACTACCTTAAATCCTAAAATTCTACCCCCAGCACGACTCCCTACACTACCCAAACACCACTGCACTACACTAAACCCTGAAACACTACCCACAGCAGGACCCCCTACACTTCACAAACACGACTGCACTGTCCTAAACTCTAAAACACTACCTCCAGCACGACCCCCTACCCAACACAAACACCACAGCGCTACCCTAAACCCAAAAACACTAACCCCAGCACGACCGCCTACACTACCCAAACACCACTGCACTACCCTAAACCCTAAAACACTACCCCCAGCATGACTCCCTACACTGCACAAACACCACTGCACTACCCTAAACCCTAAAACCCTACCCCCAGCATGACTTCCTACACTACCCAAACACAACTACACTACACTAAACCCTAAATCTTCCCCCAGCATGACTCCCTACACTGCACAAACACCACTGCACTACCCTAAACCCTAAAACACTACCCCCAGCATGACTCCCTACACTGCACAAACACCACTGCACTACCCTAAACCCTAAAACCCTACCCCCAGCATGACTTCCTACACTACCCAAACACAACTACACTACACTAAACCCTAAATCTTCCCCCAGCATGATCTCCCACACTACACAAACACCACTGCACCACCCTAATCCCTAAAACACTACCCCAGCATGAACCCCTATTATTCCAAATCACCACTGCACTACCCTCAACCCTAAAACACCACCCCCAGCATGACCCCCCTGCACTCCCCGAAACCATAAAACACTATCCGCAGCATGACCACCTACACTACACAAACACCACTGCACTACCATAAACCCTAAAAAACTAACCCCAACATGACCCCCTACACTATACAAATATCACTGCACTACCCTAAACCCTAAAACACTATCCCCAACATGAGCCCCTCATAACACAAACACCACTGCACTACCCTAAACCCCAAATCTACCCCCAGCATGACCCCCTAAACTACCCAAACACCACTGCACTACCCTAAACCCTAAAAACCTACCCAAACGCCACTGCACTACCCTAAACCCTAAAGCACTATGCCCAGCACGACCCCCTACACTACACAAATACCATTGCACTGCCCTAAACCCTAAATCTACCCCCAGCATGACACCTACACTACACAAACACCACTGCATTACCCTAAACCCTAAAACACTACCCCCAGCATGACCCCCTACACTACACAAACACCAATGTACTACCCTACACCCTAAAACACTACCCCCAGCATGACCCCATACACTACACAAACACCAATGTACTACCCTAAACCCTAAAACACTACCCCTACACTACACAAACACCACTGCACTACCCTAAACCCTCAAACACTACCCCCACCATGACCCCTTACACTACCCAAACACCACTGCACTACCCTAAACCCTAAAACACTACCCCCAGCACTACCCACAACAATAACCAAACACCACTGCACTACCTTAAACCCTAAAACACTAACCCCAGCACGATCTACTACACAAGAACCACTGCACTACCCTAAACCCTAAAACACTACCCAAGCACGACACCCTACACTACCCAAACATAACTGCACTACCCTAAACCCTGAATCACTGCCACCAGCACAACTCCCTACACTACCCAAACACCACTGCACTACTCTAAACCCTAAATCTACCCCAGCACAACCCCCTACAATACACAAACACCACTGCACTACCCTAAATCCTAAAACACTACCCCCAGCACGACCTCCTTCACTACACATACACCACTGCACTGCCTAAAACACTACCCCCAGCACGACCCCCTACACTAAACAAACACCACTGCACTACCCTAAACCCTAAAACACAAACCCCAGCACTAACCCAAACACTTCCCAAACACCACTGCACTACCCTAAAACACTGACCCAAGCACGACCCACTACACAAGCACCACTGCACTACCCTAAACCCTAAATCACTACCCAAGCACGACACCCTTCACTACCCAAGCACCACTGCACTACCCTATACCCTAAATCACTACCCAAGCACGACACCCTACACTACCCAAACACCACTGCACTACCCTAAACCCTAAAACACTACCCCCTACACTACACAAACACGACTGCAATACCCTAAACCCTCAAACACTACCCCCACCATGACCCCCTACACTACCCAAACACCACTGCACTTCCCTAAACCTTAAAACACCAGCCCCTACACTACCCAAACACCACTGCACTACCCTAAACCATAAAACACTATGCCCAGCACTACCCTCTACACTACACAAACACCACTGCACTACCCTAAACCCTAAAACACTATCCCCAGCAGTACCGCCTTCACTACCCAAACACCACTGCACTACACTAAACTCTAAAACACTTCCCCCAGCATGACCCCCTACACTAAACAAACACCACGGCACTACCCTAAACCCTAAAACACTACTCCCAGCAGTACCCCCTACACTACCCAATCACAACTGCACTACCCTAAACCCTAAAACACTACCCCCTGCATGACCCCATACACTACACAAACACCACTGCACTACTGCACTACGCTAAACCCTAAAACACTACCCACAGCACGACCCCCTGCACAACCCAAACAGCACTGCACTCCCCGAAACCATAAAACACTATCCGCAGCATGACCACCTACACTACACAAACACCACTGCACTACCCTAAATCCCAAATCTTCCCCCATCATGACACCCTACACTACACAAATACCACTGCACTACCCTAAACCCTAAAACACTACCCCCAGCACGACCCCTTACACTACCCGAACACCACTGTGTTTCCCTAAACCCTAAGACACTTCCCCCAGCTTGACACATTACAGTACACAAACACAACTGCACTACCCTAAACCCAAAAACACTAACCCCAGAACGACCCCCTACACTACACAAACACCACTGCACTAAACTAAACCCTAAAACACTACCCCCAGCACTACCCACAACACTAACCAAACACCACTGCACTATCCTAAACCCTAAAACACTGACCCCAGCACGACCTACTACACAAGAACCACTGCACTACCCTAAACCCTAAAACACTACCCAAGCATGACACCCTACACTACCCAAACATTACTGCCCTACCCTAAACCCTAAATCACTGCCACCAGCACAACTCCCTACACTACCCAAACACCACTGCACTACTCTAAACCCTAAATCTACCCCCAGCACAACCCCCTACAATACACAAACACCACTGCACTACCCTAAATCCTAAAACACTACCCCCAGCACGACCCCCTTCACTACACAAACACCACTGCACTGCCTAAAACACTACCACCAGCACGACCCCCTACACTAAACAAACCCCACTGCACTATCCTAAACACTAAATCTACCCTCAGCATGACCCCCTACACTACACAAACAACACTGCACTACCCTAAACCCTAAAACCCTACCCCAAGCACGACCCCCTACACTACACAAACACCACTGTACTACCCTAAACCCTAAAACACTATCCCCAGCACGACCCCCTTCAATACCCAAACACCACTGCACTACCCTAAACCCTAAAACACGCCCCCTATACTACACAAACACCATTGCACTGCCCTAAACCCTAAAACACTACCCCCAGCATGACCCCCTACACTACACAAACACCACTGCACTACCCTAAACCCTAAAACACTACCCCCTACACTACACAAACACCACTGCACTACCCTAAACCCTAAAACACTACTCCCAGCAGTACCCCCTACACTACCCAAACACCACAGCACTACCCTAAATCCTAAAACACTACCCCCAGCATGACCCCCTACACTACACAAACACAACTGCACTACCCTACTGCACTACAATAAACCCTAAAACACTACCCCCAGCATGACCCCCTTCACAACCCAAACATCACTGCACTACCCTAAACCCTAAAACAATACCCCCAGCACGACCCCCTGCACTACCCAAACAGCACTGCGCTACCCTAAACCCTAAAACTATCCCCAGCACGACCCCCTACACTACCCAAACACCACTGCACTACACTAAATCCCATATCTTCCACAGAGTGACCCCGTACACTACACAAACACCACTGCACTACCTTAAATCCTAAAATTCTACCCCCAGCACGACTCCCTACACTACCCAAACACCACTGCACTACACTAAACCCTGAAACACTACCCACAGCAGGACCCCCTACACTTCACAAACACGACTGCACTGTCCTAAACCCTAAATCACTACCTCCAGCACGACCCCCTACCCAACACAAACACCACAGCGCTACCCTAAACCCAAAAACACTACCCCCAGCACGACCGCCTACACTACCCAAACACCACTGCACTACCCTAAACCCTAAAACACTACCCCCAGCATGACTCCCTACACTGCACAAACACCACTGCACTACCCTAAACCCTAAAACCCTACCCCCAGCACGACTTCCTACACTACCCAAACACAACTATGATATGATATGAGTATGTATTTATAGAGCGCAGCTGTCACTCCGCAAGGAGTATCTTGGCGCTATTGTCGAACGTGGATAAGGGAAACCAGAGTGGTGAACTGTTGAGAAAGGTTTTAAATCAGAGCAAAACAGCAAACCTCCGAGATGCCATAGATCCAGGTTTTAAGTTCTTTCCTGAAAGTGAGTTCCGAGTTGCTAAGTTTGATCTGAGCTGGGAGTTTATTCCAGGCTCTGGCACCCAAGAAGGCCAGGGTTCTTGCACCTTGCACCTTTTGACTTGTATTTAAAGTGTGGTACTTTAAGAAGGTTAGCTGAAGATGACCTAAGCACTCTGGAAGTGGTATAAGGAGTAAAACGTGCAGACAGGAATTTAGGGCCAGTATTCATCTTTGCCCTACATGTGACCAGAAGAATTTTAAAAAGGATTCTTTTCGGAATCGGGAGCCAGTGGAGAGCGTTCAAAGCAGCCGAGGCTGAGGACTTTCTAGGGAGCTTGAGCACCAGGCGGGCTGCAGCATGCTGCACCACCTGGAGTTTCTTTAGAGCTGATCTATTAACACCAGCCAAGAGGCCGTTGCAGTAGTCGATACGAGAGAGTATCAGAGCCACTGCCACGGACTTTCTTGCGGGCAGGGGAAGAAACTTAAACATTTTTTTTAAAGATTTAAATAAAGTAAAACAGGTGCCTGCAACTGTTTTGACATGGGGAAGGAAACAAAGGGAATTGTCGAATTGAACTCCTAGGTTCCTGACCAGCTTCACCATCTCAGGAGGGGGGGCTGCTCCCTCAGGCCACCATCTAGACGGCTGGAAGGAGACCTCCGACCCTATCGGGAGAATCTCAGTCTTATCCGTGTTGCACCTCAGATGATTGTTTCGCATCCATTGGAGGACAGCAGTCAAACATAGTTTGAAATGTGTTTCCGCCTGCATAGAGTCATTCTCCAAGGAGACAATCATTTGGGTGTCATCTGCATATGACATAACCTCAATCCCAAATGAATTGATCAAGGTGATAAGGGGAGCCATATACACATTGAAGAGCAACGGGCTAAGAGAGGATCCCTGAGGGACTCCTGCGGTGATGGCGCGCTCTGCGGAAAGGAACGAGCCCAAAGTAACCACCTGTCTCCGAGACCAGGAAGGAAGTAATCCACTTCAGTACTGTACCAGTAATGCCGCTGCATTCGAGACGCTTTAAAAGAATGCCATGAGAGATCGTGTCGAATGCAGCCGACAAATCCAACAGGATCAGAACCGCTCTCCTACCTCTATCTGTAATCATTTTCAAAGAGTCAGAGACTTCAATGAGAGCTGACTCTGTCGAGTGTTTGGGCCGAAATCCGGATTGACACGGATGAAGAGTATGATGCTCTTCAAGAAATTTGGTTAATTCCCTTAGGACAAAAGTTTCTGTGATTTTACCCAAAAAAGGGAGAAGAGAGATAGGGCGAAGATTAGAGAGTACTGTCGCATCTATATATATATTTTTTTTTTGTGGTTTAACTAGTGCCAGCTTCCACTCTACTGGCACCACCCCCGTCTTGAGAGAAGAGTTGACGATCTGATTAATCATAGGGTTAGCTACCATTAACAACTTCTTTAGAACTGACGAGGGACAGGCATCCAGAGGTGAACCAGATTTACAGTTTTGAATGGCTAAATAAGTCATGTCCAATGAAACAGGTTCAAATGTGGAGATGGAAGCCGAACCGTCATTCCAAGGAGGATCGGGAATGAAATTTCCTGCTGGAAAATCTACCTGAATCTTGAGGATCTTTTCCTGAAAGAACAGGGAGATCTGGTCACACAGTGACTGGGAGGCAGGAAGCCCCGCTTGTTCTGCCATGGGTTTAAGAAAGGACCTCACAATTTGAGAGATGGTTTTCTGATTATCCTGTGCCATGTTGATTTTATTGGTAAAGAATTCCTTTTTTGCCAACTGCACCTGACAAAAATATACTTTCCTGCCCTCCCTATACAACTGTTTTTTGTCCTCTCTATATCCCTTTCTCCACTGCCGCTCCAGTTGCCTGCAGTGAAGACGAGCTTGGGCCAGTTTGGATGTGAACCAGGGAGTATTATTGTTTTTTGATTTAAGCGGTTTAGTCTACACTACACTAAACCCTAAATCTTCCCCCAGCATGATCTCCCACACTACACAAACACCACTGCACCACCCTAAACCCTAAAACACTACCCCAGCATGAACCCCTATTATACCAAATCACCACTGCGCTACCCTCAACCCTAAAACACCACCCCCAGCATGACCCCCTACACCACGAAAACACCACTGCCCTACCATAAACCCTAAAAAACTAACCCCAACATGACCCCCTACACTATACAAATATCACTGCACTAACCTAAACCCTAAAACACTACCCCCAGCATGACCCCCTCATAACACAAACACCACTGCACTACCCTAAACCCTAAATCTACCCCAGCATGACCCCCTAAACTACCCAAACACCACTGCACTACCCTAAACCCTAAAACACTACCCAAACACCACTGCACTACCTTAAACCCTAAAGCACTATGCCCAGCACGACCCCCTACACAACACAAATACAATTGCACTGCCCTAAACCCTAAATCTACCCCCAGCATGACACCTACACTACACAAACACCACTGCATTACCCTAAACCCTAAAACACTACCCCCAGCATGACCCCCTACACTACACAAACACCAATGTACTACCCTACACCCTAAAACACTACCCCCAGCATGACCCCATACACTATACAAACACCACTGCACTACCCTAAACCCTAAAACACCAGCCCCTACACTACCCAAACACCACTGCACTACCCTAAACCCTAAAACACTATGCCCAGCACTACCCCCTACACTACACAAACACCACTGCACTACCCTAAACCCTAAAACACTATCCCCAGCAGTACCGCCTTCACTACCCAAACACCACTGCACTACCCTAAACTCTAAAACACTTCCCCCAGCATGACCCCCTACACTACACAAACACCACGGCACTACCCTAAACCCTAAAACACTACTCCCAGCAGTACCCCCTACACTACCCAAACACAACTGCACTACCCTAAACCCTAAAACACTACCCCCGCATGACCCCATACACTACACAAACACCACTGCACTACCGCACTACGCTAAACCCTAAAACACTACCCCCTGCACAACCCAAACAGCACTGCACTCCCCGAAACCATAAAACACTATCCGCAGCATGACCACCTACACTACACAAACACCACTGCACTACCCTAAATCCCAAATCTTCCCCCATCATGACACCCTACACTACACAAATACCACTGCACTACCCAAAACCCTAAAACACTACCCCCAGCACGACCCCTTACACTACCTGAACACCACTGTGTTTCCCTAAACCCTAAGACACTTCCCCCAGCTTGACACATTACAGTACACAAACACAACTGCACTACCCTAAACCCAAAAACACTAACCCCAGAACGACCCCCTACACTACACAAACTCCACTGCACTATACTAAACCCTAAAACACTACCCCCTGCACTACCCACAACACTAACCAAACACCACTGCACTATCCTAAACCCTAAAACACTGACCCCAGCACGACCCACTACAAAAGAACCACTGCACTACCCTAAACCCTAAAACACTACCCAAGCATGACACCCTACACTGCCCAAATATTACTGCACTACCCTGAACTCTAAATCACTGCCACCAGCACAACTCCCTACACTACCCAAACACCACTGCACTACTCTAAACCCTAAATCTACCCCCAGCACATCCCCCTACAATACACAAACACCACTGCACTACCCTAAATCCTAAAACACTACCCCCAGCACGACCCCTTCACTACACAAACACCACTGCACTGCCTAAAACACTACCCCCAGCACGACCCCCTACACTAAACAAACACCACTGCACTACCCTAAACACTAAATCTACCCTCAGAATGACCCCCTACACTACACAAACACCACTGCACTACCCTAAACCCTAAAACCCTACCCCAAGCATGACCCCCTACACTACACAAACACCATTGCACTACCCTAAATCCCAAATCTTCCCCCATCATGACACCCTACACTACACAAATACCACTGCACTACCCTAAACCCTAAAACACTACCCCCAGCACGACCCCTTACACTACCCGAACACCACTGCGTTTCCCTAAACCCTAAGACACTTCCCCCAGCATGACACATTACAGTACACAAACACAACTGCACTACCCTAAACCCAAAAACACTACCCCCAGAACGACCCACAACACTAACCAAACACCACTGCCCTACCCTAAACCCTAAAACACTGACCCCAGTACGACCCACTACACAAGAACCACTGCACTACCCTAAACCCTAAAACACTACCCAAGCATGACACCCTACACTACCCAAACATAACTGCACTACCCTAAACCCTAAATCACTGCCACCAGCACAACTCCCTACACTACCCAAACACCACTGCACTACTCTAAACCCTAAATCTACCCCAAGCACAACCCCCTACAATACACAAACACCACTGCACTACCCTAAATCCTAAAACATTACCCCCAGCATGACCTTCTTCACTACACAAACACCACCGCACTGCCTAAAACACTACCCCCAGCACGATCCCCTACACTAAACAAACACCACTGCACTATCCTAAACACTAAATCTACCCTCAGCATGACCCCCTACACTACACAAACACCAATGCACTACCCTAAACACCTACCCCATGCACGACCCCCTACACTACACAAACACCACTGTACTACCCTAAACCCTAAAACACTACCCCCAGCACGACCCCCTTCAATACCCAAACACCACTGCACTACCCTAAACCATAAAACACGCCCCACTATACTACACAAACACCATTGCCCTGCCCTAAACCCTAAAACACTACCCCCAGCATGACCCCCTACACTACACAAACACCACTGCACTACCCTAAACCCTAAAACACTACCCTCAGCATGACCCCTACACTACACAAACACCACTGCACTACCCTAAACCCTAAAACACCAGCTCCTACACTATCCAAACACCACTGCACTACCCTAAACCCTAAAACACTATGCCCAGCACTACCCCCTACACAACACAAACACCACTGCACTACCCTAAACACTAAAACACTATCCCCAGCAGTACCGCCTTCACTACCCAAACACCACTGCACTACCCTAAACTCTAAAACACTACCCCCAGCAAGACCCCCTACCCTACACAAACACCACAGCGCTACCCTAAACCCAAAAACACTGGCCCCAGCATGACTCCCTACACTGCACAAACACCACTGCACTACCCCAAACCCTAAAACACGACCCCAGCACGACTTCCTACACTACTCAAACACAACTACAATACACTAAACCCTAAATCTTCCCCCAGCATGATCTCCCACACTATACAAACACCACTGCACCACTCTAAACACTAAAACAGTAACCCAGCATGAACCCCTACACTACCCAAACACCACTGCACTACCCTCAAACCTAAAGCACTACCTCAGGACAACCCCCAACACTACCCAAAAACCACTGCACCACCTAAACCCTAATACACTACCTCCATCACGACCCCCTACACTACCCAAACACCACTTCACTACACTAAACCCCAAAACACATCCCCCAGCACAACTCCCTACACTGCACAAACACCACTGCACTACCCTAAAACACTACCCCAGCACGACTCCCTACACTACCAAACACCACTGCACTACCCTAAAGTCTAAAACACTAACGCCAGCATGACCCCCTACACAACCCAAACACCACTAAACTAACCCATACCCTAAAACATGACCCACTACACAAACACCACTGCACTTCCCTAAACCCTAAAACACTACCCACAGCATGACCCCCTACACTACACAAACAGCACTGCACTACCCTAAACCCTACAACACCACCCCCAGCATGACCCCCTACACCACACAAACACCACTGCACTACCCTAAACCCAAAATCCACCCCCAGCGTGACCCCCTAAACGACCCAAACACCACTGCACTACCCTAAACCCTAAAACACTACCCAAACACCACTGCACTACCCTAAACCCTAAAGCACTACGCCCAGCACGACCCCCTACACTACACAAATACCATTGCACTACCCTAAACCCTAACTCTACCCCCAGCATGACCCCTACACTACACAAACACCACTGCATTACCCTAAACCCTAAAACACTACCCCCAGCATGACCCCCTACACTACACAAACACCAATGTACTTCCCTAAACCCTAAAACACTACCCCCAGCATGACCCCATACACTACACAAACACCACTGCACTACCCTACTGCACTACCCTAAACCCTAAAACACTACACTCAGCATGACGCCCTACACTACCCAAACACCATTGCACTACCCTAAATCCTAAAACACTACCCCCAGTACAACCCCCTGCACTACCCAAACAGCACTACACTACCCTAAACCCTAAAACACTATCCCCAGCACATCAACCTACACTACCCAAACACCACTGCACTACACTAAATGCCAAATCTTCCTAGCATGACCCCCTACACTACACAAACACCACTGCACAACCCTAAACCCTAAATCTACCACCTACACTACACAAACACCACTGCACTGCAATAAACCCTAAAACACTACCCACAGTACGACCCCCTACAATACTGAAACACCAATGCACAACCCTAAACCCTAAAACACTACCCCCAGCAAGAACCCCTACACTACACAAACACCACTGCGCTAACCTAAACCCTAAATCACTACCCCCAGCACGACCCCCAACACAACCCAAACACCACTGCACTACCCTAAGACCTAAAACACTACCCCCAGCACTACCCCTACACTACCCAAACACCACTGCACTACCCTAGAACCTGAAACACTAACCCCAGCACGACCCCCTACACTACACAAGCACCACTGCACTACCCTAATCCCTAAACACTACCACCAGCACGTCCCCCTACACTACCCAAACACCACTGCACTACAATAAATCCCAAATCTTCCCCAGCATCACCCACTACACAAACACCACTGCACAACCCTAAACCCTCAAACACTACCCCAGCACGACCCACTACACTACCCAAACACCACTGCACTACCCTAAACCCTAAAACACTACCCCCAGCATGACCCCCTACACTACATCAACACCATTGCACTACCCTGAACCCTAAAGCACTACCCCCTACACTACCCAAACACCACTGCACTACCCTAAACCCTATAACACGATCACCAGCACTACCCCCTACACTTCACAAACACTACTGCACTACCCTAAACCCTAAAATACTACCCCCAGCAGTACCCCCTACACTACCCAAACACCACTGCACTACCCTAAACCCTTATACACTACTCCCAGCATGACCCCCTACACTACACAAACACCACAGCACTACCCTAAACTCTAAAACACTACCCCCAGCAGTACCCGCTACACTACCCAAACACAACTGCACTACCCTAAACCCTAAAACACTACCCCCAGCATGACCCAATACACTACACAAACACCACTGCACTACCCTACTGCACTACCCTAAACCCTTAAACACTACCCACAGCACGACCCCCTGCACTACCCAAACAGCACTGCACTCCCCAAAACCATAAAACACTCTCCCCAGCATGACCCCCTACACTACACAAACACCACTGCACTACCCTAAATCCCACATCTTCCCCATGACACCCTACACTACACAAACACCACTGCACTACCCTAAACCCTAAAACACTACCCCCAGCACGACACCTTACACTACCCGAACACCACTGCGTTTCCCTAAGCCCTAAGACACTTCCCCCAGCATGACACATTACACTACACAAACAACTGCACTACCCTCAACCCAAAAACACTACCCCCAGCAGGACCCCCTACACTACACAAACACACCTGCACTACCCTAAACCCTAAAACACTACCCCCAGCAACACCCCAAACACTACCCAAACACCACTGCACTACCCTAAACCCTAAAACACTGACCCCAGCACGACCCACTACACAAGCACCACTGCACTACACTAAACCCTAAAACACTACCCAAGCACGACACCCTTCACTACCCAAGCACAACTGCACTAAAACTAAACCCAAAAACACTACCCCCAGCACGACCCCCTACACTACCCAAACACCACTACACTACCCTAAACCACGACCCCCTACACTACACAAACACCACTGCACTACCCTAAACCCTAAAACACTACCCCCAGCACGACCCCCTACACGACACATACACTACTGCACTACCCTAAACCCTAAAACACCACCCCCTACACTACACAAACAACACTGCTCTACCCTAAAACACTACCCACAGCCAGACCCCGTACACTACCCAAACACCACTGCACTACCCTAAACCCTAAAACACTACCTCCAGCATGACCCCCTACACTACACGAACACCACTGCACTACCCTAAACCCTAAAACACTACCCCCTACACTACCCAAACACCACTGCACTACCTTAAACCCTAAAACTCTATCCCCAGCACTACACCCTACACTACACAAACACCACTGCACTACCCTCAACCCTAAAACACTACCCCCAGCAGTACCTCCTTCACTACCCAAACACCACTGCACTACCCTAAACCCTAATACACTATCCCCAGCATGACCCCATACACTACACAAACTCCACTGCACTACCCTACTGCACTACCCTAAACCCTAAAAAACTACCACCAGCACAACGCCCTGCACTACCCAAACTGCACTGCACTCCCCGAAACCATAAAACACTATCCCCAGATTGACCCCTATACTACACAAACACCATTGCACTACCCTAAATCCCAAATCTTCCCCCATCATGACACCCTACACTACACAAATACCACTGCACTACACTAAACCAAAAAACACTACCCCCAGCACGACACCCTACACTACACAAACACCACTGCACTACCCTAAACCCTAAAACAATACACAAGCACGACACCCTACACTACCCAAACATAATTGCACTACCCTAAACCCTAAAACACTACCACCAGCACAACTCCCTACACTACCCAAACACCACTGCACTACTCTGAACCCTAAATCTACCCCAGCAAAATCACCTACAATACACAAAACACCACTGCACTACCCTAAATCCTAAAACACTACCCCCAGCAAGACCCCCTTCACTACACAAACACCACTGCACTGCCTAAAACACTACCCCAGCACGACCCCCTACACTAAACAAACACCACTGCACTACCCTAAACCCTAAATCTACCCTCAGCATGACCCCCTACACTACACAAACACCACTGCACCACCCTAAACCCTAAAACCCTACCCCAAGCACGACACCCTACACTACACAAACACCACTGTACTACCCTAAACCCTAAAACATTACCCCCAGCACGACCCCCTTCAATACCCAAACACCACTGCACTAACCCAAACCCTAAAACCCGACCCCCTACACTACACAAACACCACTGCTCTGCCCTAAACCCTAAAACACTACCCCCAGCATGACACCCTACACTTCCCAAACACCACTGCACTACCCTAAACCCAAAAACACTACCCCAGAACGACCCCCTACACTACACAAACACCACTGCACTACCCTAAACCCTAAAACACTACCCCCAGCACTTCCAACAACACTAACTAAACACCACTGCACTACCCTAAACCCTAAAACAGTGACCCCAGCACAACCCTGTACACAACAAACACTGCACTACCCTAAACCCTAAAACACTACCCAAGCACAACACCCTACACTACCCAAACATAACTGCACTACCCTAAACCCTAAATCACTGCCACCAGCACAACTCCCTACACTACCCAAACACCACTGCACTACTATAAACCCTAAATCTACCCTCAGCACAACCCCCTACAATACTCAAACACCACTGCAGTACCCTAAATCCTAAAACACTACCCCTAGCACGACCCCCTTCACTACACAAACATCACTGCTCTGCCTAAAACACTACCCCCAGCACGACCCCCTACACTAAACAAACACCACTGCACTACCCTAAACACTAAATCTACCCTCAGCATGACCCCCTACACTACACAAACACCACTGCACTACCTTAAACCCTAAAACACTACCCCAAGCACGACCCCCTACACTGCACAAACACCACTGTACCACCCTAAACACTAAAACACTACCCCCAGCACGACCCCCTTCAATACCCAAACACCACTGCACTACCCTAAACCCTAAAACACGACCCCCTACACTACACAAACACCACTGCACTGCCCTAAACCCTAAAACACTACCCCCAGCATGACCCCCTACACTACACAAACACCTCTGCACTACCCTAAACCCTAAAACACTACCCCCTACACTACACAAACACCACTGCACTACACTAGACCCTAAAACACTACTCCCAGCAGTACCCCCTACACTACCCAAACACCACTGCACTACCCTAAACCCTAAAACACTACCCCCAGCATGACCCTCTACACTACTCAAACACCACTGCACTACCCTACTGCACTACAATAAACCCTAAAACACTACCCCCAGCATGACCCCCTACACAACCCAAACACCACTGCATTACCCTAAACCCTAAAACACTACCCCAGCACGACCCCCCGCACTACCCAAACAGCACTGCACTACCTGAAACACTAAAACAATATCCCCCAGCACGACCCCCCACACTACACAAATACCACTGCGCTACACTAAACCCTAAAACTATCCCCAGCACGACCCCCTACACTACACAAACACCACTGCACTGCCCTAAACCCTAAAACACTACCTCCAGCACGACCCCATACAATACTCAAACACCACTGCACTACCCAAACCCTAAAACACTACCCCCAGCAAGACCCCCTACCCTACACAAAAACCACAGCGCTACCCTAAACCCAGAAACACTACCCCCAGCACGACCGCCTACACTACCCAAACACCTCTGCACTACCGTAAACCTTAAAACACTACCCCCAGCACGACTCCTTACACTGCACAAACACCACTGCACTACCTTAAACCCTAAAACACTACCCCAGCACGACTTCCTACACTACCCAAACACAACTACACTACACTAAACCCTAAATCTTCCCCCAGCATGACCTCCCACACAACACAAACACCACTGATTCACCCTAAACCCTAAAACACTACCCCAGCACGAACCCCTACACTACCCAAACACCACTGCACTACCATCAACCCAAAAACACTACCCCAGCAAAACCCCCAACACTACCCAAAAACCACTGCACCACCTAAACTCTAATACGCTACCTCCATCACAACCCCCTACACTACCCAAACACCACTTCACTACCCTAAACCCTAAAACACTACCCCCAGCACAACTGCCTACACTGCACAAACACCACTGCACTACCCTAAACCCTAAAACACTCCCCCAGCACGACTCCCTACACTACCAAACACCACTGCACTACCCTAAACCCTAAAACACTAACCCCAGCATGACCCCCTACACTACCCAAACACCACTGCACTAACCTATACCCTAAAACATGACCCACAACACAAACACCACTGCACTACCCTAAACCCTAAAACACTACCCCCTACACTACACAAACACCACTGCACTACCTTAAACCCTAAAACAATAGTCCCCAGCACTACACCCTACACTACACAAACACCACTGCACTACCCTAAACCCTAAAACACTACCCCCAGCATGACCCCATACAATACACAAACACCACTGCACTACCCTACTGCACTACCCTAAACGCTAAAACACTACTACCAGCACAACCCCCTGCCCTACCCAAACAGCACTGCACTCCCCGAAACCATAAAACACTATCCCCAGCATGACCCCCTATACTACACAAACACCATTGCACTACCCTAAATCCCAAATCTTC
Organism: Triturus cristatus; assembly: GCF_964204655.1. NCBI lineage: Eukaryota > Metazoa > Chordata > Amphibia > Caudata > Salamandridae > Triturus > Triturus cristatus. The sequence goes on along the minus strand of NC_140579.1, from coordinate 671,430,345 downwards.
CCCCATCATGACACCCTACACTACACAAATACCACTGCACTACCCTAAACCCTAAAACACTACCCCCAGCACGACCCCTTACACTACCCGAACACCACTGCGTTTCCCTAAACCCTAAGACACTTCCCCAAGCATGACACATTACACTATACAAACAAAACTGCACTACCCTAAACCCTAAAACACTAAACCCAGCACTACCCCTACACTACCCAAACACCACTGCACTACCCTAAACCCTAAAACACTGACCACAGAACGACCCACTACACAAGAACCACTGCACTACCCTAAACCCTAAAACACTACACAAGCACGACACCCTACACTACCCAAACATAATTGCACTACCCTAAACCCTAAAACACTACCACCAGCACAACTCCCTACACTACCCAAACACCACTGCACTACTCTAAACCCTAAAACTACAAAAGCACAATCCCCTACAATACACAAACACCACTGCACTACCCTAAATCCTAAAACACTACCCCCAGCAAGACCCCCTTCACTACACAAACACCACTGCACTGCCTAAAACACTACCCCAGCACGACCCCCTACACTAAACAAACACCACTGCACTACCCGAAACCCTAAATCTACCCTCAGCATGACCCCCTACACTACACAAAGACCACTGCACCACCCTAAACCCTAAAACCCTATCCCAAGCATGACCCCCTACACTACACAAACACCACTGTACTACCATGAACCCTAAAACACTACCCCCAGCATGACCTCCTTCAATACCCAAACACCACTGCAGTACCCTAAACCCTAAAACACGCCCCCTATACTACACAAACACCACTGCACTGCCCTAAACCCTAAAACAGTACCCCCAGCATGACCCCCTACACTACACAAATACCACTGCACTACCCTAAACCCTAAAACACTACCCCCTACACTACACAAACACCACTGCACTACCCTAAACCCTAAAACACTACTCCCAGCAATACCCCCTACACTACCCAAATACCACTGCACTACCCTAAACCCTAAAACACTACCCCCAGCATGACCCCTACACTACACAAACACCACTGCACTAACCGACTGCACTACAATAAACCCTAAAACACTACCCCCAGCATGACCCCATACAATACACAAACACCACTGCACTACCCTACTGCACTACCCTAAACGCTAAAACACTACTACCAGCACAACCCCCTGCCCTACCCAAACAGCACTGCACTCCCCGAAACCATAAAACACTATCCCCAGCATGACCCCCTATACTACACAAACACCATTGCACTACCCTAAATCCCAAATCTTCCCCCATCATGACACCCTACACTACACAAATACCACTGCACTACCCTAAACCCTAAAACACTACCCCCAGCACGACCCCTTACACTACCCGAACACCACTGCGTTTCCCTAAACCCTAAGACACTTCCCCAAGCATGACACATTACACTATACAAACAAAACTGCACTACCCTAAACCCTAAAACACTAAACCCAGCACTACCCCAACACTACCCAAACACCACTGCACTACCCTAAACCCTAAAACACTGACCACAGAATGACCCACTACACAAGAACCACTGCACTACCCTAAACCCTAAAACACTACACAAGCACGACACCCTACACTACCCAAACATAATTGCACTACCCTAAACCCTAAAACACTACCACCAGCACAACTCCCTACACTACCCAAACACCACTGCACTACTCTAAACCCTAAAACTACAACAGCACAATCCCCTACAATACACAAACACCACTGCACTACCCTAAATCCTAAAACACTACCCCCAGCAAGACCCCCTTCACTACACAAACACCACTGCACTGCCTAAAACACTACCCCAGCACGACCCCCTACACTAAACAAACACCACTGCACTACCCGAAACCCTAAATCTACCCTCAGCATGACCCCCTACACTACACAAAGACCACTGCACCACCCTAAACCCTAAAACCCTATCCCAAGCATGACCCCCTACACTACACAAACACCACTGTACTACCATGAACCCTAAAACACTACCCCCAGCATGACCTCCTTCAATACCCAAACACCACTGCAGTACCCTAAACCCTAAAACACGCCCCCTATACTACACAAACACCACTGCACTGCCCTAAACCCTAAAACAGTACCCCCAGCATGACCCCCTACACTACACAAATACCACTGCACTACCCTAAACCCTAAAACACTACCCCCTACACTACACAAACACCACTGCACTACCCTAAACCCTAAAACACTACTCCCAGCAATACCCCCTACACTACCCAAATACCACTGCACTACCCTAAACCCTAAAACACTACCCCCAGCATGACCCCTACACTACACAAACACCACTGCACTAACCGACTGCACTACAATAAACCCTAAAACACTACCCCCAGCATGACCCCCTACACTACACAAACACCACTGCACTACACTAAATCCCAAATCTTCCACAGCTTGACCCCCTACACTACACAAACACCACTGCACTACCTTAAATCCTAAAATACTACCCCCAGCACGACTCCCTACAATACCCACACACCACTGCACTACACTAAACCCTGAAACACTACCCACAGCATGACCCCCTACACTACACAAACACAACTGCACTGCCCTAAACCCTAAAACATTACCTCCAGCACGACCCCCTACAATACTCAAACACCACTGCACTACCCAAAACCCTAAAACACGACCCCCTTCCCTACACAAACACCACAACGCTACCCTAAACCCAAAAACACTACCCCAGCACAACGGCCTACACTACCCAAACACCACTGCACTACCCTAAACCACTACCCCCAGCACGACTCCCTACACTGCACAAACACAACTGCACAACCCTAAACCCTAAAACACTACCCCCAGCACGACTTCCTACACTACTCAAACACAACTACACTACACTAAACCCTAAATCTTCCACCAGCATGATCTCCCACACTACACAAACACCACTGCACCACCCTAAACCCTATAACACTACCCCAGCATGAACCCCTACACTACCCAAACACCACTGCACTACCCTCAACCCTAAAACACTACCCCAGCACAACCCCCAACACTACCCAAAAACCACTGCACCACCTAAACCCTAATACACTACCTCCATCACGACCCCCTACACTACCCAAACACCACTTCACTACCCTAAACCCTAAAACACTACCCCCAGCACAACTCCCTACACTGCACAAACACCACTGCACTACACTAAACCCTAAAACACTACCCCCAGCACGACTCCCTACATTACCAAACACCACTGCACTACCCTAAACCCTAAAACCCTAACCCCAGCATGACCCCCTACACAACCCAAACACCGCTGCACTAACCTATACCCTAAAACATGACTCACTACACAAACACCACTGCACTACCCTAAACCCTAAAACACTACCCACACCATGACCCCCTACACTACACAAACAGCACTGCACTACCATAAACCCTACAACACCACCCCCAGCATGACCCCCTACAACACACAAACACCACTGCGCTACCATAAACCCGAAAAAAACGACCCCCAACATGACCCCCTACACTATACAAACACCACGGCACTACCCTAAACCCTAAAACACTACCCCCAGCATGACCCCCTCATAACACAAACACCACTGCACTACCCTAAAGCTGAAATCCACCCACAGCATGACCCCCTAAACTACCCAAACACCACTGCACTACCCTAAACCCTGAAACAATACCCAAACTCCACTGCACTACCCTAAACCCTAAAGCACTACGCCCAGCACGACCCCCTACACTACACAAATACCATTGCACTACCCTAAACCCTAACTTTACCCCCAGCATGACCCCTACACTACACAAACACAACTGCATTACCCTAAACCCTAAAACACTACCCCCAGCATGACGCCCTACACTACCCAAACATCATTGCACTACCCTAAACCCTAAAACACTACCCCCAGTACAACCCCCTGCACTACCCAAACAGCACTACACTACCCTAAACCCTAAAACACTATCCCCAGCACATCAACCTACACTACCCAAACACCACTGCACTACACTAAATCCCAAATCTTCCCAGCATGACCCCCTACACTACACAAACACCACTGCACAACCCTAAATCCTAAATCTACCACCTACACTACACAAACACCACTGCACTGCCCTAAACCCTAAAACACTACCCCAGCACGACCCCCTACAATACTGAAACACCAATGCACAACCCTAAACCCTAACACACTACCCCCAGCAAGACCCCCTACACTACACAAACACCACTGCGCTAACCTAAACCCTAAATCACTACCCCCAGCATGACCCCAAACACAACCCAAACACCACTGCACTACCCTAAACCATAAAACACTACTCCCAGCACTACCCCTACACTAACCAAACACCACTGCACTACCCTAAAACCTGAAACACTAACCCCAGCACGACCCCCTACACTACACAAGCACCACTGCACTATCCTAATCCCTAAACACTTCCCAAGCACGACACCCTACACAACCCAAACATAACTGTACTACCCTAAACCCTAAAGCACTACCCCCAGCACGACCCCCTACACTAAACGAACACCACTGCACTACCCTAAACACTAAATCTACCCTCAGCATGACCCCCTACACTACACAAACACCACTGCACTACCCTAAACCCTAAAACACTACCCCTAGCACGACCCCCTACACTGCACAAACACCACTGTACTACCCTGAGCTCTAAAACACTACCCCCAGCACGACCCCCTTCAATACCCAAACACCACTGCACTACCCTAAACCCTAAAACACGACCCCCTATACTACACAAACACCACTGCACTGCCCTAAACCCTAAAACACTACCCCCAGCATGACCCCCTACACTACACAAACACCTCTGCACTACCCTAAACCCTAAAATACTACCCCCTACACTACACAAACACCACTGCACTACCCTAAACCCTAAAACACTACTCCCAGCATGACCCCCTACACTACTCAAACACCACTGCACTACCCTACTGCACTACAATAAACCCTAAAACACTTCCCCCAGCATGACCCCCTACACAACCCAAACACCACTGCACTACCCTAAACCCTAAAACACTACCCCCAGCACGACTTCCTGCACTACACAAATACCACTGTGCTACCCTAAACCCTACAACTATCCCCAGCACGACCCGCTACACTACCCAAACACCACTGCACTACACTAAATCCCAAATCTTCCACAGCATGACCCCCTACACTACACAAACGCCACTGCCTTAAATCCTAAAACACTACCCCCAGCACGACTCCCTACACTACCCAAACACCACTGCACTACACTAAACCCTGAAACACTACCTCCAGCACGACCCCCTACAATACTCAAACACCACTGCACTACCCAAAACCCTAAAACACTACCCCCAGCAAGACCCCCTACCCTACACAAACACCACAGCGCTACCCTAAACCCAAAAACACTACCCCCAGCACGACCGTCTACACTACCCAAACACCACTGCACTACCCTAAACCCTAAAACACTACCCCCAGCACGACTCCCTACACTGCAAAAAAACATCACTGCACTACCCTAAACCCTTAAACACTACCCCCAGCACGACTTCCTACACTACCCATACACAACTACACTACACTAAACCCTAAATCTTCCCCCAGCATGACCTCCCACACTACACAAACACCACTGCACCACCCTCAACCCTAAAACACTACCCCAGCACGAACCCCTAGACTACCCAAACACCACTGCACTACCCTCAACCCTAAAACACTACCCCAGCACAATCCCCAACACTACCCAAAAACCACTGCACCACCTAAACCCTAATACACTACCTCCATCACGACCCCCTACACTACCCAAACACCACTTCACTACCCTAAACCCTAAAACACTACCCCCAGCCAACTCCCTACACTGCACAAACATCACTGCACTAACCTAAACCCTAAAACACTACCCCCAGCATGACCCCCTACACTACCAAACACCACTGCACTACCCTAAACCCTAAAACACTAACCCCAGCATGACCCACTACACTACCCAAACACCACTGCACTAACCTATACCCTAAAACAAGACCCGCTACACAAACACCACTGCACTACCCTAAACCACTACCCACAGCATGACCCCCTATACTACACAAACAGCACTGTACTACCCTAAACCCTACAACACCACCCCCAGTATGACCTCCACACCACACAAACACCACTGCACTACCATAAACCCTAAAAAACTACCCCCAACATGACCCCCTACACTATAGAAACACCACTGCACTACCCTAAACCCTAAAACACTACCCCCAGCATGGCCCCCCATAACAAAAACACCACTGTACTACCCTAAACCCTAAATCTACCCCCAGCATGACCCCTAAACTACCCAAACACCACTGCACTACCCTAAACCCTCAAACACTACCCGAACACCACTGCACTACCCTAAACCCTAAAACACTACCCCCAGCATGACCCCTACACTACACAAACACCACTGCATTACCCTAAACCCTAAAACACTACCCCCAGCATGACCCCTACACTACACAAACACCAATGCACTACCCTACTGCTCTACACTAAACCCAAAAACACTACCCCCAGCATGACCCCCTACACTACTCAAACACCATTGCACTACCCTAAACCCTAAAACACTACCCCCAGTACAACCCCCTGCACTACCCAAGCAGCACTACACTACCCTAAACCCTAAAACACTATCCCCAGCACATCTCCCTACACTACCCAAACACCACTGCACTACACTAAATCCCAAATCTTCCCCAGCATGACCCCCTACACTACACAAAAACCACTGCACAACCCTAAACCCTAAATCTACCGCCTACACTGCACAAACACCACTGCACTGCCCTAAACCCTAAAACACTACCCCCAGCACGACCCCCAACAATACTGAAACACCAATGCACTACCCTAAACCCTAAAACACAACCCCCAGCAAGACCCCCTACACTACACAAACACCACTGCGCTACCCTAAACCATAAATCACTACCCCCAGCACGACCCCCAACATTACCCAAACACCACTGCGCTACCCTAAACCCTAAAACACTACCCCCAGCACTACCCCTATACAACCCAAACACGACTGCACTACCCTAAAACCTGAAACACTAACCACAGCACAACCCCTTACACTACACAGGCACCACTGCACTACCCTAATCCCTAAACACTACCCAAGCACGACACCCTACACAACCCAAACATAACTGCACTACCCTAAACCCTAAAGCACTACCACCAGCACGTCCCCCTACACTACCCAAACACCACTGCACTACACTAAATCCCAAATCTTCCCCAGCATGACCCACTACACAAACACCACTGCACAACCCTAAACCCTCAAACACTACTCCCAGCACGACCCCTACACTACCCAAACACCACTGCACTACCCTAAAACCTAAAACACTGCCCCCAGCATGACCCCCTACACTACACAAACACGATTTCACTATCCTGAACCCTAAAACACTGCCCCCTAAACTACACAAGCACTACTGCACTACCCAAAACCCTAAAATACTACCCCCAGCAGCACTCCCTACACTACCCAAACACCACAGCACTACCCTAAACTCTAAAACACTACCCCCAGCAGTACCCGCTACACAACCCAAACACAGCTGCACTACCCTAAAGCCTAAACCACTACCTCCAGCATGACCCCATACACTACACAAACACCACTGCACTACCCTAAACCCTAAAACACTACCCCAGCATGACCCCCTGCACTACCCAAACAGCACTGCACATAACGAAACCAGAAAACACTCTCCCCACCATGAAACCCTAGACTACACAAACACCACTGCACTACCCTAAATCCCAAATCTTCCCCCATGACACCCTACACTACACAAACACCACTGCACTACCCTAAACCCTAAAACACTACCCCCAGCACGACACCTTACACTACCCGAACACCGCTGCATTTCCCTAAGCCCTAAGACACTTCCCCCAGCATGACCCCCTACACTACACAACCACCAATGCACTTCTCTAAACCCTAAAACACTACCCCCAGCATGACCCCATACACTACACAAACATCACTGCACTACCCTAAACTCTAAAACACTACCCCCAGCATGACGCCCTACACTACCCAAACATCATTGCACTTCCCTAAACCCTAAAACACTACCCCCATTACAACCCCCTGCACTACCCAAACAGCACTACACTACCCTAAACCCTAAAACACTATCCCCAGCACATCAACCTACACTGCCCAAACACCACTGCACTACACTAAATCCCAAATCTTCCCAGCATGACCCCCTACACTTCACAAACACCACTGCACAGCCCTAAACCCTAAATCTACCACCTACACTACACAAACACCACTGCACTGCCCTAAACCCTAAAACACTACCCCCAGCACGACCCCCTACAATACTGAAACACCAATGCACAACCCTAAACCCTAAAACACTACCCCCAGCAAGACCCCCTACACTACACAAACACCACTGCTCTAACCTAAACCCTAAATCATTACCCCCAGCATGACCCCAAACACAACCCAAACACCACTGCACTACCCTAAACCCTAAAACACTAGCCCAGCACTATCCCTACACTAACCAAACACCACTGCACTACCCTAAAACCTGAATCACTAACCCCAGCACGACCCTCTACACTACACAAGCACCACTGCACTATCCTAATCCCTAAACACTTCCCAAGCACGACACCCTACACAACCCAAACATAACTGTACTACCCTAAAGCACTACCCCCAGCACGACCCCTACACTAAACAAACACCACTGCACTACCCTAATCACTAAATCTACCCTCAGCATGACCCCCTACACTACACAAACACCACTGTACTACCCTAAGCTCTAAAACACTACCCCCAGCACGACCCCCTTCAATACCCAAACACCACTGCACTACCCTAAACCCTAAAACACGACCCCCTATACTACACAAACACCACTGCACTACCCTAAAACACTACCCCCAGCATGACCCCCTACACTACACAAACACCTCTGCACTACCCTAAACCCTAAAATACTACCCCCTACACTACACAAACACCACTGCACTACCCTAAACCCTAAAAAACGACTCCCAGCATGACCCCCTACACTACTCAAACACCACTGCACTACCCTACTGCACTACAATAAACCCTAAAACACTACCCCCAGCATGACCCCCTACACAACCCAAACACCACTGCACTACCCTAAACCCTAAAACACTACCCCCAGCACGACCCCCTGCACTACAAAAATACCACTGCGCTACCCTAAACCCTACAACTATCCCCAGCACGACCACTACACTACCCAAACACCACTGCACTACACTAAATCCCAAATCTTCCACAGCATGACCCCCTACACTACACAAACGCCACTGCCTTAAATCCTAAAATACTACCCCCAGCACGACTCCCTACACTACCCAAACACCACTGCACTACACTAAACCCTGAAATACTACCCACAGCATGACCCCCTACACTACACAAACACCACTGCACTGCCCTAAACCCTAAAACACTACCTCCAGCACGACCCCCTACAATACTCAAACACCACTGAACTACCCAAAACCCTAAAACACTACCCCCAGCAAGACCCCCTACCCTACACAAACACCACAGCGCTACCCAAAACCCAAAAACACTACCCCCAGCATGACCGTCTACACTACCCAAACACCACTGCACTACCCTAAACCCTAAAACACTACCCCTAGCACGACTCCCTACGCTGCACAAACTTCACTGCACTACCCTAAACCCTAAAACACTACCCCCAGCACGACTTCCTACACTACCCAAACACAACTACACTACACTAAACCCTAAATCTTCCCCCAGCATGACCTCCCACACTACACAAACACAACTGCACCATCCTAAACCCTAAAACACTACCCCAGCACGAACCCCTAGACTGCCCAAACACCACTGCACTACCCTCAACCCTAATACACTACCTCCATCACGACCCCCTACACTACCCAAACACCACTTCACTACCCTAAACCCTAAAACACTACCTCCAGCACAACTCCCTACACTGCACAAACACCACTGCACTAACCTAAACCCTAAAACACTACCCCCAGCATGACTTGCTACACTACCAAACACCACTGGACTACCCTAAACCCTAAAAGACTAACCCCAGCATGACCCCCTTAACTACCCAAACACCACTGCACTAACCTATACCCTAAAACATGACCCACTACACAAACACCACTGCACTACCCTAAACCACTACCCACAGCATGACCCCATATACTACACAAACAGCACTGCACTACCCTAAACCCTACAACAACACCCCCAGCATGACCCCCTACACCACACAAACACCACTGCCCTACCATAAACCCTAAATAACTACCCCCAACATGACCCCCTACACTATACAAACACCACTGCACTACCCTAAGCCCTAAAACACTACCCCCAGCATGACCCCCTCATAACACAGACACCACTGCACTACCCTAAACCCTAAATCTACCCCCAGCATGACCCCCTAAACTACCCAAACACCACTGCACTACCCTAAACCCTGAAACACTACCCGAACACCACTACACTACCCTAAACCCTAAAACACTACCCCCAGCATGACCCCTACACTACACAAACACCACTGCATTACCCTAAACCCTAAAACACTACCCCCAGCATGACCCCCTACACTACAAAAACACCAATGCACTACCCTACTGCTCTACACTAAACCCAAAAACACTACCCCCAGCATGACCCCCTACACTTCTCAAACACCATTGCACTACCCTAAACCCTAAAACACTACCCCCAGTACACCCCCCTGCACTACCCAAACAGCACTACACTACCCTAAACCCTAAAACACGACCCCCTATACTACACAAACACCACTGCACTACCCTAAAACACTACCCCCAGCATGACCCCCTACACTACACAAACACCTCTGCACTACCCTAAACCCTAAAATACTACCCCCTACACTACACAAACACCACTGCACTACCCTAAACCCTAAAAAACTACTCCCAGCATGACCCCCTACACTACTCAAACACCACTGCACTACCCTACTGCACTACATTAACCCTAAAACACTACCCCCAGCATGACCCCCTACACAACCCAAACAGCACTACACTACCCTAAACCCTAAAACACGACCCCCTATACTACACAAACACCACTGCACTACCCAAAAACACTACCCCCAGCATGACCCCCTACACTACACAAACACCTCTGCACTACCCTAAACCCTAAAATACTACCCCCTACACTACACAAACACCACTGCACTACCCTAAACCCTAAAACACTACCCCCAGCACGACCCCCTGCACTACAAAAATACCAATGCGCTACCCTAAACCCTACAACTATCCCCAGCACGACCACTACACTACCCAAACACCACTGCACTACACTAAATCCCAAATCTTCCACAGCATGACCCCCTACACTACACAAACGCCACTGCCTTAAATCCTAAAATACTACCCCCAGCACGACTCCCTACACTACCCAAACACCACTGCACTACACTAAACCCTGAAATACTACCCACAGCATGACCCCCTACACTACACAAACACCACTGCACTGCCCTAAACCCTAAAACACTACCTCCAGCACGACCCCCTACAATACTCAAACACCACTGCACTACCCAAAACCCTAAAACACTACCCCCAGCAAGACCCCCTACCCTACACAAACACCACAGCGCTACCCAAAACCCAAAAACACTACCCCCAGCATGACCGTCTACACTACCCAAACAACACTGCACTACCCTAAACCCTAAAACAATACCCCTAGCACGACTCCCTACGCTGCACAAACTTCACTGCACTACCCTAAACCCTAAAACACTACCCCCAGCACGACTTCCTACACTACCCAAACACAACTACACTACACTAAACCCTAAATCTTCCCCCAGCATGACCTCCCACACTACACAAACACAACTGCACCATCCTAAACCCTAAAACACTACCCCAGCACAAACCCCTAGACTGCCCAAACACCACTGCACTACCCTCAACCCTAATACACTACCTCCATCACGACCCCCTACACTACCCAAACACCACTTCACTACCCTAAACCCTAAAACACTACCTCCAGCACAACTCCCTACACTGCACAAACACCACTGCACTAACCTAAACCCTAAAACACTACCCCCAGCATGACTCGCTACACTACCAAACACCACTGGAATACTCTAAACCCTAAAAGACTAACCCCAGCATGACCCCCTTAACTACCCAAACACCACTGCACTACCCTAAACCACTACCCACAGCATGACCCCATATACTACACAAACAGCACTGCACTACCCTAAACCCTACAACAACACCCCCAGCATGACCCCCTACACCACACAAACACCACTGCCCTACCATAAACCCTAAAAAACTACCCCCAACATGACCCCCTACACTATACAAACACCACTGCACTACCCTAAGCCCTAAAACACTACCCCCAGCATGACCCCCTCATAACACAGACACCACTGCACTACCCTAAACCCTAAATCTACCCCCAGCATGACCCCCTAAACTACCCAAACACCACTGCACTACCCTAAACCCTGAAACACTACCCAAACACCACTGCACTACCCTAAACCCTAAAACACTACCCCAGCATGACCCCCTACACTACAAAAACACCAATGCACTACCCTACTGCTCTACACTAAACCCAAAAACACTACCCCCAGCATGACCCCCTACACTACTCAAACACCATTGCACTACCCTAAACCCTAAAACACTACCCCAGTACACCCCCCTGCACTACCCAAACAGCACTACACTACCCTAAACCCTAAAACACTACCCCCAGCACGACCCCCAACAATACTGAAACACCAATGCACTACCCAAACACGACTGCACTAGCCTAAAACCTGAAACACTAACCCCAGCACGACCCCTTACACTACACAGGCACCACTGCACTACCCTAATCCCTGAACACTACCCAAGCACGACACCCTACACAACCCAAACATAACTGCACTACCCTAAACCCTAAAGCACTACCACCAGCACGTCCCCCTACACTACCCAAACACCACTGCACTACACTAAATCCCAAATCTTCCCCAGCATGACCCACTACACAAACACCACTGCATTACCCTAAACCCTAAAACACTACCCCCAGTATCCCCCTACACTACACAAACACCACTTCACTGCCCTAAACCCTAAAACACTACCCCCGGCACGACCCCCAACAATACTGAAACACCAATGCACTACCCTAAACTCTAAAATACAACCCCCCGCAAGACCCACTACACTACACAAACACCACTGCGCTACCCTAAACCATAAATCCATACCCCCAGCATGACCCCCAACACTACGCAAACACCACTGCACTACCCTAAACCCTAAAACACTACCCCCAGCACTACCCCCTACACTACCCAAACACGACTGCACTACCCTAAAACCTGAAACACTAACCCCAGCACGACCCCTTACACTACACAGGCACCACTGCACTACCCTAATCCCTAAACACTACCCAAGCACGACACCCTACACAACCCAAACATAACTGCACTACCCTAAACCCTAAAGCACAACCACAGCACGTCCCCCTACACTACCCAAACACCACTGCACTACACTAAATCCCAAATCTTCCCCAGCATGACCCACTACACAAACACCACTGCACAACCCTAAACCCTCAAACATCACTCCCAGCCCGACCCCCTACACTACCCAAAAACCACTGCACTACCCTAAACCCTAAAACACTACCCCCAGCATGACCCCCTACACTACACAAACACAATTTCACTATCCTGAACCCTTAAACACTACCCCCTACACTACACAAGCACTACTGCACTACACTAAACCCTAAAATACTACCCCAGCAGCACCCCATCCACTACCCAAACACCACAGCACCACCCTAAACTCTAAAACACTACCCCCAGCAGTACCCGCTACACAACCCAAACACAGCTGCACTACCCTAAAGCCTAAAACACTACCCTCAGCATGACCCCATACACTACACAAACACCACTGCACTACCCTACTGCACTACCCTAAACCCTAAAACACTACCCCAGCACGACCCCCTGCACTACCCAAACAGCACTGCACGTCACGAAACCAGAAAACACTCTCCCCAGCATGAAACCCTACACTACACAAACACCACTGCACTACCCTAAACCCTAAAACACTACCCCAGCAACACCCCCAACACTACCCAAACACCACTGCACTACCCTAAACCTTAAAACACTGACCCCAGCATGACCCACTACACAAGCACCATTGCACTACCCTAAACCCTAAAACACTACCCAAGCACGACACCCTTAGCTACCCAAGCACAACTGCACTACACTAAACCCAAAAACACTACCCCCAGCACGACCCCCTACACTACCCAAACACCACTGCACTACCCTAAACCACGACCCCCTACACTACACAAATACCACTACACTACCCTAAACCCTAAAACACTACCCCCAGCATGACCCCCTACATGACACAAACACTACTGCACTAGCCTAAACCCTAAGACACTACCCCCTACACTACACAAACAACACTGCTCTACCCTAAGACACTACCCACAGCCTGACCCCCTACACTACATGAACACCACTGCACTACCCTAAATGCTCAAACACTACCCCCAGCACGACCCCCTACACTACCCAAACACCACTGCACTACCCTAAACCCTAAAACACTACCCCCAGCACGACCACTTACACTACCCGAACACCACTGCGTTTCCCTAAACCCTAAGACACTTCCCCCAGCATGACACATTACACTACAAAAACAAAACTGCACTACCTAAACCCAAAAACACTACCCCCAGCACGACCCCCTACACTACACAAACACCACTGTACTACCCGAAACCCTAAAACACTATCCCAAGCACGACCCCTTCAATACCCAAACACCACTGCACTACCCTAAACCCTAAAACACGACCCCCTACACTACACAAACACCACTGTACTGCCCTAAACCCTAAAACACTACCCCCAGCATGACCCCCTACACTACACAAACACCACTGAACTACCCTAAACCCTAAAATACTACCCCTACACAACACAAACACTACTGCACTACCCTAAACCCTAAAAGACTACCCCCATCACGACCCCCTACACTACCAAAACACCACTGCACTACCCTAAAAACTAAAACACTACCCCCAGCATGACCCACTACACTACACAAACACCATTGCACTACCCTGAACCCTAAAACACTATCCCCAGCACTACCCCCTACACTACACAAACACCGCTGCACTACCCTAAACCCTAAAACACTACCACCAGCAGTACCCCCTACACTACCCAAACACCACTGCACTACCCTAAACCCTAAAACACTTCCCCCAGCATGACCCCCTACACTACACAAACACCACGGCACTACCCTAAACTCTAAAACACTACCCCCAGCAGTACGCCCTACACTACGCAAACACAACTGCACTACCCTAAACCCTAAAACACTACCCCCAGCACGACCCCATACACTACACAAACACCACTGCACTACCCTACTGTACTACCCTAAACCCTAAAACACTACCCCCAGCACGGCCCCCTGCACCACCCAAACAGCACTGCACTCCCCGAAACCATAAAACACTATCCCCAGCATGACCCCCTACACTACACAAACACCACTGCACTACCCTAAATCCCAAATCTTCCCCCAGCAGGACCCCCAAATCTACACAAACACCACTGCACTACCCTCAACCCTAAAACACAACCCCCAGCAAGACCCCCTACACTTCACAAACACCACTGCGCTACCCTAAACCATAAATCACTACCCCCAGCACGACCCCCAACACTACCCAAACACCACTGCACTACCCTAAACCCTAAAACACTACCCCCAGCACTACCCCCTACACTACCCAAACACGACTGCACTACCCTAAAACCTGAAACACTAACCCCAGCACGACCCCTTACACTACACAGGCACCACTGCACTACCCTAATCCCTAAACACTACCCAAGCACGACACCCTACACAACCCAAACATAACTACACTACCCTAAACCCTAAAGCACTACCACCAGCACGTCCCCCTACACTACAAAAACACCACTGCACTACACTAAATCCCAAATATTCCCCAGCATGACCCACTACACAAACACCACTGCACAACCCTAAACCCTCAAACACCACTCCCAGCACGACCCCCTACACTACCCAAACACCACTGCACTACCCTAAACCCTAAAACACTACCCCCAGCATGACCCCCTACACTACACAAACACGATTTCACTATCCTGAACCCTAAAACACTACCCTCTACACTAAACAAGCACTACTGCACTACCCTAAACCCTAAAATACTACAACCAGCAGCACCCCCTACACTACCCAAACACCACAGCACTACCCTAAACTCTAAAACACTACCCCCAGCAGTACCCGCTACACAACCCAAACACAGCTGCACTACCCTAAAGCCGAAAACACTACCCCCAGCATGACCCCATACACTACACAAACACCACTGCACTACCCTAATGCACTACCCTAAACCCTAAAACACTACCCCAGCACAACCCCCTGCACTACCCAAACAGCACTGCACGTCACGAAACAAGAAAACACTCTCCCCAGCATGAAACCCTACACTACACAAACACCACTGCACTACCCTAAATCCCAAATCTTCCCCCATGACACCCTACACTACACAAACACCACTGCACTACCCTAAAAGCTAAAACACTACCCCCAGCACGACACCGTACACTACCGGAACACCGCTGCGTTTCCCTAAGCCCTAAGACACTTCCCCCAGCATGACACATTACACTACTCAATTACAACTGCACTACCCTAAACCCAAAAACGCTACCCCCAGCAGTTCCCCCTACACTACACAAACACCACTGCACTACCCTAAACCCTAAAACACTACCCCCAGCAACACCCCCAACACTACCCAAACACCACTGCACTACCCTAAACCTTAAAACACTGACCCCAGCATGACCCACTACACAAGCACCACTGCACTACCCTAAACCCTAAAACACTACCCAAGCACGACACCCTCAGCTACCCAAGCACAACTTCACTACACTAAACCCAAAAACACTACCCCAGCACGACACCCTACACTACCTAAACACCACTGCACTACCCTAAGCCACGACCCCCTACACTACACAAACACCACTACACTACCCTAAACCCTAAAAAACTACCCCCAGCACGACCCCCTACATG
Source organism: Triturus cristatus (assembly GCF_964204655.1). Classification (NCBI taxonomy): domain Eukaryota; kingdom Metazoa; phylum Chordata; class Amphibia; order Caudata; family Salamandridae; genus Triturus; species Triturus cristatus. The sequence goes on along the minus strand of NC_140579.1, from coordinate 671,412,939 downwards.
ACACAAACACTACTGCACTACCCTAAAACACTACCCACAGCCCGACCCCCTACACTACATGAACACCACTGCACTACCCTAAATGCTCAAACACTACCCCCAGCACGACCCCCTACACTACCCAAACACCACTGCACTACCCTAAACCCTAAAACACTACCCCCTACACTACGCAAACACCACTGCACTACCTTAAACCCTAAAACACTATCCCCAGCACTACACCCTACACTACACAAACACCACTGCACTACCCTAAACCCTAAAACACTACCCTCAGCAGTACCCCCCACACTACCCAAACACCACTGCACTATCCTAAACCCTAAAACACTACCCCCAGCATGACCCCATACACTACACAAACACCACTGCACTACCCTACTGCACTACCCTAAACCCCAAAACACTACCCCCAGCACGACCCCCTGCATTACCCAAACAGCACTGCACTCCCCGAAACCATAAAACACAATCCCCAGGATGACCCCCTATACTACACAAACACCACTGCACTACCCAAAATCCCAAATCTTCTCCCATCATGACACCCTAAACTACACAAACACCACTGCACTACCCTAAACCCTAAAACACTACCCCCAGCACGACCACTTACACTACCCGAACACCACTGCGTTTCCCTAAACCCTAAGACACTTCCCCCAGCATGACACATTACACTACACAAACAAAACTGCACTACCTAAACCCAAAAACACTACCCCCAGCACAACCCCTACACTACACAAACACCACTGTACTACCCGAAACCCTAAAACACTATCCCCAGCACGACCCCTTCAATACCCAAACACCACTGCACTACCCTAAACCCTAAAACACGACCCCCTACACTACACAAACACCACTGCACTGCCTTAAACCCTAAAACACTACCCCCAGCATGACCCCCTACACTACACAAACACCACTGAACTACCCTAAACCCTAAAATACTACCCCCTACACAACACAAACACCACTGCACTACCCTAAACCCTAAAAGACTACCCCTAGCACGACCCCCTACACTACCCAAACACCACTGCACTACCCTAAAAACTAAAACACTACCCCCAGCATGACCCCCTACACTACAAAAACACCATTGCACTACCCTAAACCCTAAAACACTACACCCTACACTACCCAAACACCACTGCACTACCCTAAACCCTAAAACACTATCCCCAGCACTACCCCCTACACTACACAAACACCGCTGCACTACCCTAAACCCTAAAACACTACCACCAGCAGTACCCCCTACACTACCCAAACACCACTGCACCACCCTAAACCCTAAAACACTTCCCCCAGCATGACCCCCTACACTACACAAACAGCACGGCACTACCCTAAACTCTAAAACACTACCCCCAGCAGTACCCGCTACACAACCCAAACACAGCTGCACTACCCTAAAGCCTAAAACACTACCCCCCAGCATGACCCCATACACTACACAAACACCACTGCACTACCCTACTGCACTACCCTAAACCCTAAAACACTACCCCAGCATGACCCCCTGCACTACCCAAACAGCACTGCATGTCACGAAACCAGAAAACACTCTCCCCAGCATGAAACCCTACACTACACAAACACCACTGCACTACCCTAAATCCCAAATTTTCCCCCATGACACCCTACACTACACAAACACCACTGCACTACCCTAAACCCTAAAACACTACCCCCAGCACGACACTTTACACTACCCGAACACCACTGCGTTTCCCTAAGCCCTAAGACACTTCCCCCAGCATGACACATTACACTACACAAACACAACCGCACTACCCTAAACCAAAAAACGCTACCCCCAGCAGGACCCCCTACACTACACAAACACCACTGCACTACCCTAAACCCTAAAACACTACCCCCTACACTACACAAACAACACTGCTCTACCCTAAAACACTACCCACAGCCCGACCCCCTACACTACATGAACACCACTGCACTACCCTAAATGCTCAAACACTACCCCAAGCACGACCCCCTACACTACCCAAACACGACTACACTACCTTAAACCCTAAAACACTATCCCCAGCACTACACCCTACACTACACAAACACCACTGCACTACCCTAAACACTAAAACTCTACCCCCAGCACGACCCCCTGCATTACCCAAACAGCACTGCACTCCCCGAAACCATAAAACACTATCCCCAGCATGACCCCCTACACTACACAAACACCACTGCACTACCCTAAAACCTGAAACACTAACCCCAGCACGACCCCTTACACTACACAGGCACCACTGCACTACCCTAATCCCTAAACACTACCCAAGCACGACACCCTACACAACCCAAACATAACTGCACTACCCTAAACCCTAAAGCACTACCACCAGCACGTCCCCCTACACTACAAAAACACCACTGCACTACACTAAATCCCAAATCTTCCCCAGCATGACCCACTACACAAACACCACTGCACAACCCTAAACCCTCAAACACCACTCCCAGCACGACCCCCTACACTACCCAAACACCACTGCACTACCCTAAACCCTAAAACACTACCCCCAGCATGACCCCCTACACTACACAAACACGATTTCACTATCCTGAACCCTAAAACACTACCCTCTACACTAAACAAGCACTACTGCACTACCCTAAACCCTAAAATACTACAACCAGCAGCACCCCCTACACAACCCAAACACCACAGCACTACCCTAAACTCTAAAACACTACCCCCAGCATGACCCCATACACTACACAAACACCACTGCACTACCCTAATGCACTACCCTAAACCCTAAAACACTACCCCAGCACAACCCCCTGCACTACCCAAACAGCACTGCACGTCACGAAACAAGAAAACACTCTCCCCAGCATGAAACCCTACACTACACAAACACCACTGCACTACCCTAAATCCCAAATCTTCCCCCATGACACCCTACACTACACAAACACCACTGCACTACCCTAAAAGCTAAAACACTACCCCCAGCACGACACCTTACACTACCCGAACACCGCTGCGTTTCCCTAAGCCCTAAGACACTTCCCCCAGCATGACACATTACACTACTCAATTACAACTGCACTACCCTAAACCCAAAAACGCTACCCCCAGCAGTTCCCCCTACACTACACAAACACCACTGCACTACCCTAAACCCTAAAACACTACCCCCAGCAACACCCCCAACACTACCCAAACACCACTGCACTACCCTAAACCTTAAAACACTGACCCCAGCATGACCCACTACACAAGCACCACTGCACTACCCTAAACCCTAAAACACTACCCAAGCACGACACCCTTAGCTACCCAAGCACAACTGCACTACACTAAACCCAAAAACACTACCCCAGCACGACACCCTACACTACCCAAACACCACTGCACTACCCTAAGCCACGACCCCCTACACTACACAAACACCACTACACTACCCTAAACCCTAAAACACTACCCCCAGCACGACCCCCTACATGACACAAACACTACTGCACTACCCTAAAACACTACCCACAGCCCGACCCCCTACACTACATGAACACCACTGCACTACCCTAAATGCTCAAACACTACCCCCAGCACGACCCCCTACACTACCCAAACACCACTGCACTACCCTAAACCCTAAAACACTACCCCCTACACTACGCAAACACCACTGCACTACCTTAAACCCTAAAACACTATCCCCAGCACTACACCCTACACTACACAAACACCACTGCACTACCCTAAACCCTAAAACACTACCCTCAGCAGTACCCCCCACACTACCCAAACACCACTGCACTACCCTAAACCCTAAAGCACTACCCCCAGCATGACCCCATACACTACACAAACACCACTGCACTACCCTACTGCACTACCCTAAACCCCAAAACACTACCCCCAGCACGACCCCCTGCATTACCCAAACAGCACTGCACTCCCCGAAACCATAAAACACTATCCCCAGGATGACCCCCTATACTACACAAACACCACTGCACTACCCTAAATCCCAAATCTTCTCCCATCATGACACCCTAAACTACACAAACACCACTGCACTACCCTAAACCCTAAAACACTACCCCCAGCACGACCACTTACACTACCCGAACACCATTGCGTTTCCCTAAACCCTAAGACACTTCCCCCAGCATGACACATTACACTACACAAACAAAACTGCACTACCTAAACCCAAAAACACTACCCCCAGCACAACCCCCTACACTACACAAACACCACTGTACTACCCGAAACCCTAAAACACTATCCCCAGCACGACCCCTTCAATACCCAAACACCACTGCACTACCCTAAACCCTAAAACACGACCCCCTACACTACACAAACACCACTGCACTGCCTTAAACCCTAAAACACTACCCCCAGCATGACCCCCTACAATACACAAACACCACTGAACTACCCTAAACCCTAAAATACTACCCCCTACACAACACAAACACCACTGCACTACCCTAAACCCTAAAAGACTACCCCTAGCACGACCCCCTACACTACCCAAACACCACTGCACTACCCTAAAAACAAAAACACTACCCCCAGCATGACCCCCTACACTACACAAACACCATTGCACTACCCTAAACCCTAAAACACTACACCCTACACTACCCAAACACCACTGCACTACCCTACACCCTAAAACACTATCCCCAGCACTACCCCCTACACTACACAAACACCGCTGCACTACCCTAAACCCTAAAACACTACCACCAGCAGTACCCCCTACACTACCCAAACACCATTGCACTACCCTAAACCCTAAAACACTTCCCCCAGCATGACCCCCTACACTACACAAACAGCACGGCACTACCCTAAACTCTAAAACACTACCCCCAGCAGTACCCGCTACACAACCCAAACACAGCTGCACTACCCTAAAGCCTAAAATACTACCCCCCAGCCTGACCCCATACACTACACAAACACCACTGCACTACCCTACTGCACTACCCTAAACCCTAAAACACTACCCCAGCACGACCCCCTGCACTACCCAAACAGCACTGCACGTCACGAAACCAGAAAACACTCTCCCCAGCATGAAACCCTACACTACACAAACACCACTGCACTACCCTAAATCCCAAATCTTCCCCCATGACACCCTACACTACACAAACACCACTGCACTACCCTAAACCCTAAAACACTACCCCCAGCACGACACTTTACACTACCCGAACACCACTGCGTTTCCCTAAGCCCTAAGACACTTCCCCCAGCATGACACATTACACTACACAAACACAACCGCACTACCCTAAACCAAAAAACGCTACCCCCAGCAGGACCCCCTACACTACACAAACACCACTGCACTACCCTAAACCCTACAACACTACCCCCTACACTACACAAACAACACTGCTCTACCCTAAAACACTACCCACAGCCCGACCCCCTACACTACATGAACACCACTGCACTACCCTAAATGCTCAAACACTACCCCAGGCACGACCCCCTACACTACCCAAACACGACTACACTACCTTAAACCCTAAAACACTATCCCCAGCACTACACCCTACACTACACAAACACCACTGCACTACCCTAAACACTAAAACTCTACCCTCAGCAGTACCCCCCAAACTACCCAAACACCACTGCACTACCCTAAACCCTAAAACACTACCCCCAGCATGACCCCATATACTACACAAACACCACTGCACTACCCTACTGCACTACCCTAAACCCTAAAACACTACCCCCAGCACGACCCCCTGCATTACCCAAACAGCACTGCACTCCCCGAAACCATAAAACACTATCCCCAGGATGACCCGCTATACTACACAAACACCACTGCACTACCCTAAATCCCAAATCTTCTCCCATCATGACACCCTACACTACACAAACACCACTGCACTACCCTAAACCCTAAAACACTACCCCCAGCACGACCACTTACACTACCCGAACACCACTGCGTTTCCCTAAACCTTAAGACACTTCCCCCAGCATGACACATTACACTACACAAACAAAACTGCACTACCTAAACCCAAAAACACTACCCCCAGCACAACCCCCTACACTACACAAACACCACTGTAGTACCCGAAACCCTAAAACACTATCCCAAGCACGACCCCTTCAATACCCAAACACCACTGCACTACCCTAAACCCTAAAACACGACCCCCTACACTACCCAAACACCACTGCACTGCCCTAAACCCTAAAACACTACCCCCAGCATGACCCCCTACACTACCCAAACACCACTGCACTACCCTAAAAACTAAAACACTACCCCCAGCATGACCCCCTACACTACACAAACACCATTGCACTACCCTAAACCCTAAAACACTACACCCTACACTACCCAAACACCACTGCACTACCCTAAACCCTAAAACACTATCCCCAGCACTACCCCCTACACTACAAAAACACCGCTGCACTACCCTAAACCCTAAAACACTACCACCAGCAGTACCCCCTACACTCCCAAATACCACTGCACTACCCTAAACCCTAAAACACTTCCCCCAGCATGACCCCCTACACTACACAAACACCACGGCACTACCCTAAACTCTAAAACACTACCCCCAGCAGTACGCCCTACACTACCCAAACACAACTGCACTACCCTAAACCCTAAAACACTACCCCCAGCACGACCCCATACACTACACAAACACCTCTGCACTACCCTACTGTACAACCCTAAACCCTAAAACACTACCCCCAGCACGGCCCCCCTGCACTACCCAAACAGCACTGCACTCCCCAAAACCATAAAACACTATCCCCAGCATGACCCCCTACACTACGCAAACACCACTGCACTACCCTAAATCCCAAATCTTCCCCAGCAGGACCCCCAAAACTACACAAACACCACTGCACTACCCTAAACCCTAAAACACTAACCCCAGCACTACCCTGAATACTACCCAAACACCACTGCACTACCCTAAACCCTAAAACACTGACCCCAGCACTACCCACTACACAAGCACCACTGCACTACCCTAAACCCTAAAACACTACCCAAGCACGACACCCTTCACTACCCAAGCACAACTGCACTACACTAAACCCCAAAAAACCACCCCCAGCACGACACCCTACACTACCCAAACACCACTTCACTACCCTAAACCACAACCCCTTACACTACACAAACACCACTGCACTACCCTAAACCCTAAAACACTACCCCAGCACGACCCCCTACACTACACAAACACCACTGCACTACCCTAAACCCTAAAACACTACCCCCTACACTACACAAACAACACTGCACTACCCTAAACCCTAAAACACTACCCACAGCATGATCCCGTACAATACATGAACACCACTGCACTACCCTAAACCCTCAAACACTACCCCCAGCATAACCCCCTGCACTACCCAATCACCACTGCACTACCCTAAACGCCAAAACGCTACCCTCAGCATGACCCCCTACACTACACAAACACCACTGCACTACCCTAAACCCTAAAACACTAACCCTACACTACACAAACAGCACTGCACTACCTTAAACCCTAAAACACTACCCACAGCACGACCCCTTACACTACATGAACACCACTGCACTACCCTAAACCCTCAAACACGACCCCCAGCATGACCCCCTACACTACACAAACACCACTGCACTACACAAAACCATAAAACACTATCCCCAGCATGACCCCCTACACTTCACAAACACCACTGCACTACCCTAAATCCTAAATCTTCCCCCATCATGACACCCTACACTACACAAATACCACTGCACTACCCTAAACCCTAAAACACTTCCCCCAGCACGACCCCTTACACTACCCGAACACCACTGCGTTTCCCTAAACCCTAAGACACTTCCCCCAGCATGACACATTACAATACACAAACACAACTGCACTACCCTAAACCCAGAAACACTACCCCCAGAACGGCCCCCTACACTACACAAACACCACTGCACTACCCTAAACCCTAAAACACTACCCCCAGCACAACCCACAACACTAACCAAACACCACTGCACTACCCTAAACCCTAAAACACTGACCCCAGCACGACCCACTACACAAGAACCACTGCACTACCCTAAACCCTAAAACACTACCCAAGCACAACACCCTACACTACCCAAACATAACTGCACTGCCCTAAACCCTAAATCACTGCCACCAGCACAACTCCCTACACTACCCAAACACCACTGAACTACTCTAAACCCTAAATCTAACCCCAGCACAACCCCCTACAATACACAAACACCACTGCACTACCCTAAATCCTAAAACACTACACCAGCACGACCCCCGTCACTACACAAACACCACTGCACTGCCTAAAACACTACCCCCAGCACGACCCCTACACTAAACAAACACCACTGTACTACCCTAAACACTAAATCTACCCTCAGCATGACCCCCTACACTACACAAACACCACTGCACTACCCTAAACCCTAAAACACTACCCCAAGCATGACCCCCTACACTACACAAACACTACTGAACTACCCTAAACCTTAAAATACTACCCTCTACACAACACAAACACCACTGCACAACCCTAAACCCTAAAAGACTACCCCCAGCACGACCCCCTACACTACCCAAACACCACTGCACTACCCTAAAAACTAAAACACTACCCCCAGCATGACCCCCTACACTACACAAACACCATTGCACTACCCTAAACCCTAAATCACTACACCCTACACTACCCAAACACCACTGCACTACCCTAAACCCTAAAACACTACCCAAGCACGACACCCTACACTACCCAAACACCACTGCACTACCCTAAACCACAACCCCCTACACTACACACACACCACTGCACTACCCTAAACCCTAAAACACTACCCCCAGCACAACCCCCTACACTACACAAACACCACTGCACTACCCTAAACCCTAAAACACTACCCCCTACACTACACAAACAACACTGCACTACCATAAACCCTAAAACACTACCCACAGCACGATCCCGTACACTACATGAACACCACTGCACTACCCTAAACCCTCAAACACTACCCCCAGCATGGCCCCATACACTACCCAAACACCACTGCACTACCCTAAACCCTAAAACACTACCCCCAGCATAACCCCCTGCACTACCCAAACACCAATGCACTACCCTAAACCCTAAAACACTACCCTCAGCATGACCCCCTACACTACACGAACACCACTGCACTACCCTAAACCCTAAAACACTACACCCTACACTACACAAACAGCACTGCACTACCTTAAACCCTAAAACACTACCCACAGCACGACGCCTTAATCTAAATGAACACCACTGCACTACCCTAAACCCTCAAACACGACCCCCAGCATGACCCCCTGCACTACCCAAACACCACTGCACTACCCAAAACCATAAAACACTATCCCCAGCATGACCCCCTACACTTCACAAACACCACTGCACTACCCTAAATCCCAAATCTTCCCCCATCATGACACCCTACACTACACAAATACCACTCCACTACCCTAAACCCTAAAACACTTCCCCCAGTACGACCCCTTACACTACCCGAACACCACTGCATTTCCCTAAACCCTAAGACGCTTCCCCCAGCATGACACATTACAATACACAAACACAACTGCACTACCCTAAACCCAGAAACACTACCCCCAGAACGACCCCCTACACTAGCCAAACACCACTGCACTACCCTAAACCATAAAACACTACCCCCAGCACAACCCACAACACTAACCAAACACCACTGCACTACCCTAAACCCTAAAACACTGACCCCTGCACGACCCACTACACAAGAACCACTGCACTACCCTAAACCCTAAAACACTACCCAAGCACGACACCCTACACTACCCAAACATAACTGCACTACCATATACCCTAAATCACTGCCACCAGCACAACTCCCTACACTACCCAAACACCACTGCACTACTCTAAACCCTAAATCTAACCCCAGCACAACCCCCTACAATACACAAACACCAATGCACTACCCTAAATCCTAAAACACTACCCCAGCACGACCCCCTTCACTACACAAACACTACTGCACTGCCTAAAACACTACCCCCAGCATAACCCCCTACACTAAACAAACACCACTGTACTACCCTAAACACTAAATCTACCCTCAGCATGACCCCCTACACTACACAAACACCACTGCACTACCCTAAACCCTAAAACCCTACCCCAAGCACGACCCCCTACACTACACAAACACCACTGTACTACCCTAAACCATAAAACACTACACCCAGCACGACCCCCTTCAATACCCAAACACCACTGCACTACCCTAAACCCTAAAACACGACCCCCTATACTACACAAACACAACTGTACTACCCTAAACCCTAAAACACTACCCCCAGCACGACCCCCTTCAATATCCAAACACCACTGCACTACCCTAAACCCTAAAACACGACCCCCTATACTACACAAACACCATTGCACTGCCCTAAACCCTAAAACACTACCCCCAGCATGACCCCCTACACAACCCAAACACCACTGCACTACCCTAAACCCTAAAACACTACCCCCAGCACGACCACCTGCACTACCCAAACAGCACTGCACTACCCGAAACCCTAAAACAATATCCCCAGCACGACCCCCACACGACACAAATACCACTGCGCTACTCTAAACCCTAAAACTATCCCCAGCACGACCCTCTACACTACCCAAACACCACTGCACTACACTAAATCCCAAATCTTCCGCAGCATGACCCCCTACACTACACAAACACCACTGCACTACCTTAAATCCTAAAATACTACCCCCAGCAGGACTCCCTACACTACCAAAACACCACTGCACTACACTAAACCCTAAAACACTAGCCCAAGCATGACCCCCTACACTACACAAACACCACTGCACTACCCTAAACCCTAAAACACTACCCCCTACACTACACAAACACCACTGCACTACCCTTAAACCCTAAAACACTACTCCCAGCAGTACCCCCTACACTATCCAAACACCACTGCACTACCCTAAACCCTAAAACACTACCCCCAGCATGACCCCCTACACTACACAAACACCACTGCACCACCCTAAACACTAAAACACTACCCCAGCACGAACCCCTACACTACCCAAACACCACTGCACTACCCTAATCACTAAAACACTGACCCCAGCACCACCCACTACACAAGCACCACTGCACTACCCTAAACCCTAAAACACTACCCAAGCACGACACCCTTCACTACCCAAGCCCAACTGCACTACACTAAACCCTCAAACACGACCCCCAGCATGACCCCCTACACTACCCAAACACCACTGCTCTACCCGAAACCATAAAACACTATCCCCAGCATGACCCCCTACACTACACAAACACCATTGCACTACCCTAAATCCCAAATCTTACCCCATCATGACACCCTACACTGAACAAATACCACTGCACTACCCTAAACCCTAAAACACTTCCCACAGCACGACCCCTTACACTACCCGAACACCACTGCGTTTCCCTAAACCCTAAGACACTTCCCCCAGCATGACACATTACAATACACAAACACAACTGCAGTACCCTAAACCCAAAAACACTACCCCCAACACTACACAAACACCACTGCAATACCCTAAACGCTAAAACACTACCCCCAGCACAACCCACAACACTAACCAAACACCACTGCACTACCCTAAACCCTAAAACACTGACCCCAGCACGACCCACTACACAAGAACCACTGCACTACCCTAAACCCTAAAGCACTACCCAAGCACGGCACCCTACCCTACCCAAACATAACTGCACTACCCTAAACCCTAAATCACTGCCACCAGCACAACTCCCTACACTACCCAAACACCACTGCACTACTCTAAACCCAAAATCTAACCCCAGCACAACCCCCTACAATACACAAACACCACTGCACTACCCTAACTCCTAAAACACTACCCCCAGCACGACCCCCTTCACTACATAAACACCACTGCACTGCCTAAAACACTACCCCCAGCACGACCCCCTACACTAAACAAACACCACTGCACTACCCTAAACACTAAATCGAGCCTCAGCATGACCCCCTACACTACACAAACACCACTGCACTACCCTAAACCCTAAAACCCTACCAAAAGCACGACCCCCTACACTACACAAACACAACTGTACTACCCTAACCCTAAAACACTACCCCAGCAAGACCCCCTGCACTACCCAAACAGCACTGCACTACCCGAAACCCTAAAACAATATCCCCAGCACGACCCCCCACACAACACAAATACCACTGCGCTACCCTAAACCCTAAAACTATCCCCAGCACGACCCCCTACACTACCCAAACACCACTGCTCTACACTAAATCCCAAATCTTCCACAGCATGACCCCCTACACTACACAAACACCACTGCACTACCTTAAATCCTAAAATACTACCCCCAGCACGACTCCCTACACTACCCAAACACCACTGCACTACACTAAACCCTAAAACACTACCCCCAGCATGACCCCCTACACTACACAAACACCACTGCACTACCCTAAACCCTAAACCACTACTCTCAGCAGTACCCCCTACACTACCCAAACACCACTGCACTACCCTAAACCCTAAAACCCTACCCCAAGCACGACCCCCTACACTACACAAACACCACTGTACTACCCTAAACCATAAAACACTACACCCAGCACGACCCCCTTCAATACCCAAACACCACTGCACTACCCTAAACCCTAAAACACGACCCCCTATACTACACAAACACAACTGTACTACCCTAAACCCTAAAACACTACCCCCAGCACGACCCCCTTCAATATCCAAACACCACTGCACTACCCTAAACCCTAAAACACGACCCCCTATACTACACAAACACCATTGCACTGCCCTAAACCCTAAAACACTACCCCCAGCATGACCCCCTACACAACCCAAACACCACTGCACTACCCTAAACCCTAAAACACTACCCCCAGCACGACCCCCTGCACTACCCAAACAGCACTGCACTACCCGAAACCCTAAAACAATATCCCCAGCACGACCCCCACACGACACAAATACCACTGCACTACTCTAAACCCTAAAACTATCCCCAGCACGACCCTCTACACTACCCAAACACCACTGCACTACACTAAATCCCAAATCTTCCACAGCATGACCCCCTACACTACACAAACACCACTACACTACCTTAAATCCTAAAATACTACCCCCAGCAGGACTCCCTACACTACCAAAACACCACTGCACTACACTAAACCCTAAAACACTAGCCCAAGCATGACCCCCTACACTACACAAACACCACTGCACTACCCTAAACCCTAAAACACTACCCCCTACACTACACAAACACCACTGCACTACCCTTAAACCCTAAAACACTACTCCCAGCAGTACCCCCTACACTATCCAAACACCACTGCACTACCCTAAACCCTAAAACACTACCCCCAGCATGACCCCCTACACTACACAAACACCACTGCACCACCCTAAACACTAAAACACTACCCCAGCACGAACCCCTACACTACCCAAACACCACTGCACTACCCTAATCACTAAAACACTGACCCCAGCACCACCCACTACACAAGCACCACTGCACTACCCTAAACCCTAAAACACTACCCAAGCACGACACCCTTCACTACCCAAGCCCAACTGCACTACACTAAACCCTCAAACACGACCCCCAGCATGACCCCCTACACTACCCAAACACCACTGCTCTACCCGAAACCATAAAACACTGTCCCCAGCATGACCCCCTACACTACACAAACACCATTGCACTACCCTAAATCCCAAATCTTACCCCATCATGACACCCTACACTGAACAAATACCACTGCACTACCCTAAACCCTAAAACACTTCCCACAGCACGACCCCTTACACTACCCGAACACCACTGCGTTTCCCTAAACCCTAAGACACTTCCCCCAGCATGACACATTACAATACACAAACACAACTGCAGTACCCTAAACCCAAAAACACTACCCCCAACACTACACAAACACCACTGCAATACCCTAAACGCTAAAACACTACCCCCAGCACAACCCACAACACTAACCAAACACCACTGCACTACCCTAAACCCTAAAACACTGACCCCAGCACGACCCACTACACAAGAACCACTGCACTACCCTAAACCCTAAAGCACTACCCAAGCACGGCACCCTACCCTACCCAAACATAACTGCACTACCCTAAACCCTAAATCACTGCCACCAGCACAACTCCCTACACTACCCAAACACCACTGCACTACTCTAAACCCAAAATCTAACCCCAGCACAACCCCCTACAATACACAAACACCACTGCACTACCCTAAATCCTAAAACACTACCCCCAGCACGACCCCCTTCACTACATAAACACCACTGCACTGCCTAAAACACTACCCCCAGCACGACCCCCTACACTAAACAAACACCACTGCACTACCCTAAACACTAAATCGAGCCTCAGCATGACCCCCTACACTACACAAACACCACTGCACTACCCTAAACCCTAAAACCCTACCAAAAGCACGACCCCCTACACTACACAAACACAACTGTACTACCCTAACCCTAAAACACTACCCCAGCAAGACCCCCTGCACTACCCAAACAGCACTGCACTACCCGAAACCCTAAAACAATATCCCCAGCACGACCCCCCACACAACACAAATACCACTGCGCTACCCTAAACCCTAAAACTATCCCCAGCACGACCCCCTACACTACCCAAACACCACTGCTCTACACTAAATCCCAAATCTTCCACAGCATGACCCCCTACACTACACAAACACCACTGCACTACCTTAAATCCTAAAATACTACCCCCAGCACGACTCCCTACACTACCCAAACACCACTGCACTACACTAAACCCTAAAACACTACCCCCAGCATGACCCCCTACACTACACAAACACCACTGCACTACCCTAAACCCTAAACCACTACTCTCAGCAGTACCCCCTACACTACCCAAACACCACTGCACTACCCTAAACCCTAAAACACTACCCCCAGCATGACCCCCTACACAAGCACCACTGCACTACCCTAAACCCTAAAACACTACCCAAGCACGACACCCTTCACTACCCAAGCACAACTGCACTACACTAAACCCAAAAACACTACCCCCAGCACGACCCCCTACACTACACAAACACCACTGCACTACCCTAAACACTAAAACACTACCCCCTACACTACACAAACAACACTGCACTACCCTAAACCCTAAAACACTTCCCACAGCCCGACCCCGTACACTACATGAACACCACTGCACTACCCTAAACCCTCAAACACTACCCCCAGCATGACCCCCTACACTACCCAAACACCACTGCACTACCCTAAACCCTAAAACACGCCCCTCAGCATGACCCCCTACACTACACAAACACCACTGCACTACCCTAAACCCTAAAACACTACCCCCTACACTACACAAACAACACTGCACTACCTTAAACCCTAAAACACTACCCACAGCACGACCCCTTATACTACATGAACACCACTGCACTACCCTAAACCCTCAAACACTACCCCCAGCACAACCCACACCACTAACCAAACACCACTGCACTACCCTAAACCATAAAACACTGACCCCAGCACGACCCACTAAACAAGAACCACTGCACTACCCTAAACCCTCAAACACTACCCCCAGCATGACCCCCTACACTACCCAAACACCACTGCACTACCCTAAACCCTAAAACACTACCCTCAGCATGACCCCCTACACTACACAAACACCACTGCACTACCCTAAACCCTAAAACACTACCCCCTACACTACACAAATAACACTGCACTACCTTAAACCCTAAAACACAACCCACAGCACGACCCCATACACTACATGAACACCACTGCACTACCCTAAACCCTCAAACACTACCCCCAGCACAACCCACAACACTAACCAAACACCACTGCACTACCCTAAACCCTAAAACACTGACCCCAGCAAGACCCACTAAACAAGAACCACTGCACTACCCTAAACCCTAAAACACTACCCAAGCACGACACCCTACACTACCCAAACCTAACTGCACTACCCTAAACCCTAAATCACTGCCACCAGCACAACTCCCTACACTACCCAAACACCACTGCACTACTCTAATCCCTAAATCTAACCCCAGCACAACTCCCTACAATACACAAACAACACTGCACTACCCTAAATCCTAAAACACTACCCCCAGCACGACCCCCTTCACTACACAAACACCACTGCACTGCCTAAAACACTACCCCCAGCACGACCCCTACACTAAACAAACACCACTGCACTACCCTAAACACTAAATCTTCCCTCAGCATGACTCCCTACACTACACAAACACCACTGCACTACCCTAAACCCTAAAACCCTACCCCAAGAACGACCCCCTACACTACACAAACACCACTGTACTACCCTAAACCCTAAAACACTACCCCCAGCACGACCCCCTTCAATACCCAAACACCACTGCACTACCCTAAACCCTAAAACACGACCCCCTATACTACACAAACACAACTGTACTACCCTAAACCCTAAAACACTACCCCCAGCACGACCCCCTTCAATATCCAAACACCACTGCACTACCCTAAACCCTAAAACACGACCCCCTATACTACACAAACACCATTGCACTGCCCTAAACCCTAAAACACTACCCCCAGCATGACCCCCTACACAACCCAAACACCACTGCACTACCCTAAACCCTAAAACACTACCCCAGCACGACCCCCTGCACTACCCAAACAGCACTGCACTACCCGAAACCCTAAAACAATATCCCCAGCACGACCCCGACACGACACAAATACCACTGCGCTACCCTAAACCCTAAAACTATCCCCAGCACGACCCTCTACACTACCCAAACACCACTGCACTACACTAAATCCCAAATCTTCCACAGCATGACCCCCTACACTACACAAACACCACTGCACTACCTTAAATCCTAAAATACTACCCCCAGCACGACTCCCTACACTACCAAAACACCACTGCACTACACTAAACCCTAAAACACTAGCCCAAGCATGACCCCCTACACTACACAAACACCACTGCACTACCCTAAACCCTAAAACACTACCCCCTACACTACACAAACACCACTGCACTACCCTTAAACCCTAAAACACTACTCCCAGCAGTACCCCCTACACTATCCAAACACCACTGCACTACCCTAAACCCGAAAACACTACCCCCAGCATGACCCCCTACACTACACAAACACCACTGCACCACCCTAAACACTAAAACACTACCCCAGCACGAACCCCTACACTACCCAAACACCACTGCACTACCCTAATCACTAAAACACTGACCCCAGCACAACCCACTACACAAGCACCACTGCACTACCCTAAAACCTAAAACACTACCCAAGCACGACACCCTTCACTACCCAAGCCCAACTGCACTACACTAAACCCTCAAACACGACCCCCAGCATGACCACCTACACTACCCAAACACCACTGCTCTACCCGAAACCATAAAACACTATCCCCAGCATGACCCCCTACACTACACAAACACCATTGCACTACCCTAAATCCCAAATCTTACCCCATCATGACACCCTACACTGAACAAATACCACTGCACTACCCTAAACCCTAAAACACTTCCCACAGCATGACCCCTTACACTACCCGAACACCACTGCGTTTCCCTAAACCCTAAGACACTTCCCCCAGCATGACACATTACAATACACAAACACAACTGCAGTACCCCAAACCCAAAAACACTACCCCCAACACTACACAAACACCACTGCAATACCCTAAACGCTAAAACACTACCCCCAGCACAACCCACAACACTAACCAAACACCACTGCACTACCCTAAACCCTAAAACACTGACCCCAGCATGACCCACTACACAAGAACCACTGCACTACCCTAAACCCTAAAGCACTACCCAAGCACGGCACCCTACCCTACCCAAACATAACTGCACTACCCTAAACCCTAAATCACTGCCACCAGCACAACTCCCTACACTACCCAAACACCACTGCACTACTCTAAACCCAAAATCTAACCCCAGCACAACCCCCTACAATACACAAACACCACTGCACTACCCTAAATCCTAAAACACTACCCCCAGCAAGACCCCCTTCACTACATAAACACCACTGCACTGCCTAAAACACTACCCCCAGCACGACCCCCTACACTAAACAAACACCACTGCACTACCCTAAACACTAAATCGAGCCTCAGCATGACCCCCTACACTACACAAACACCACTGCACTACCCTAAACCCTAAAACCCTACCAAAAGCACGACCCCCTACACTACACAAACACAACTGTACTACCCTAAACCCTAAAACACTACCCCCAGCATGACCCCCTGCACTACCCAAACAGCACTGCACTACCCGAAACCCTAAAACAATATCCCCAGCACGACCCCCCACATGACAGAAATACCACTGCGCTACCCTAAACCCTAAAACTATCCCCAGCACGACCCCCTACACTACCCAAACACCACTGCTCTACACTAAATCCCAAATCTTCCACAGCATGACCCCCTACACTACACAAACACCACTGCACTACCTTAAATCCTAAAAAACTACCCCCAGCACGACTCCCTACTCTACCCAAACACCACTGCACTACACTAAACCCTAAAACACTACCCCCAGCATGACCCCCTACACAAGCACCACTGCACTACCCTAAACCCTAAAACACTACTCAAGCACGACACCCTTCACTACCCAAGCACAACTGCACTACACTAAACCCAAAAACACTACCCCCAGCACGACCCCCTACACTACACAAACACCACTGCACTAAACACTAAAACACTACCCCCTACACTACACAAACAACACTGCACTACCCTAAACCCTAAAACACTACCCCCAGCAGAACCCCCTACACAAGCACCACTGCACTACCCTAAACCCTAAAACACTACCCAAGCACGACACCCTTCACTACCCAAGCACAACTGCACTACACTAAACCCAAAAACACTACCCCCAGCACGACCCCCTACACTACACAAACACCACTGCACTACCCTAAACACTAAAACACTACCCCCTACACTACACAAACAACACTGCACTACCCTAACCCCTAAAACACTACCCACAGCACGACCCCGTACACTACATGAACACCACTGCACTACCCTAAACCCTCAAACACTACCCACAGCATGACCCCCTACACTACCCAAACACCACTGCACTACCCTAAACCCTAAAACACTACCCTCAGCATGACCCCCTACACTGCACAAACACCACTGCACTACCCTAAACCCTAAAACACTACCCCCTACACTACACAAACAACAATGCACTACCTTAAACCCTAAAACACTACCCACAGCACGACCCCTTACACTACATAAACACCACTGCACTACCCTAAACCCTCAAACACTACCCCCAGCACAACCCACAACACTAACCGAACACCACTGCACTACCCTAAACCCTAAAACACTGACCCCAGCACGACCCACTACACAAGAACCACTGCACTACCCTAAACCCTAAAACACTACCCAAGCATGACACCCTGCACTACCCAAACATAACTGCACTACCCTAAACCCTAAATCACTGCTACCAGCACAACTCCCTACACTACCCAAACACCACTGCACTACTCTAAACCCTAAATCTAACCCCAGCACAACTCCCTACAATACACAAACAACACTGCACTACCCTAAATCCTAAAATACTACCCCCAGCACGACCCCCTTCACTACACAAACACCACTGCACTGCCTAAAACACTACCCCCAGCACGACCCCCTACACTAAACAAACACCACTGCACTACCCTAAACACTAAATCTTCCCTCAGCATGACTCCCTACACTACAAAAACACCACTGCACTACCCTAAACCCTAAAACCCTACCCCAAGAACGACCCCCTAAACTACACAAACACCACTGTACTACCCTAAACCCTAAAACACTACCCCCAGCACGACCCCCTTCAATACCCAAACACCACTGCACTACCCTAAACCCTAAAACACGACCCCCTATACTATACAAACACCACTGTACTACCCTAAACCCAAAAACACTACCCCCAGCACGACCCCCTACACTACACAAACACCACTGCACTAAACACTAAAACACTACCCCCTACACTACACAAACAACACTGCACTACCCTAAACCCTAAAACACTACCCCCAGCAGAACCCCCTACACAAGCACCACTGCACTACCCTAAACCCTAAAACACTACCCAAGCACGACACCCTTCACTACCCAAGCACAACTGCACTACACTAAACCCAAAAACACTACCCCCAGCACGACCCCCTACACTACACAAACACCACTGCACTACCCTAAACACTAAAACACTACCCCCTACACTACACAAACAACACTGCACTACCCTAACCCCTAAAACACTACCCACAGCACGACCCCGTACACTACATGAACACCACTGCACTACCCTAAACCCTCAAACACTACCCCCAGAATGACCCCCTACACTACCCAAACACCACTGCACTACCCTAAACCCTAAAACACTACCCTCAGCATGACCCCCTACACTACACAAACACCACTGCACTACCCTAAACCCTAAAACACTACCCCCTACACTACACAAACAACAATGCACTACCTTAAACCCTAAAACACTACCCACAGCACGACCCCTTACACTACATAAACACCACTGCACTACCCTAAACCCTCAAACACTACCCCCAGCACAACCCACAACACTAACCAAACACCACTGCACTACCCTAAACCCTAAAACACTGACCCCAGCACGACCCACTACACAAGAACCACTGCACTACCCTAAACCCTAAAACACTACCCAAGCATGACACCCTGCACTACCCAAACATAACTGCACTACCCTAAACCCTAAATCACTGCTACCAGCACAACTCCCTACACTACCCAAACACCACTGCACTACTCTAAACCCTAAATCTAACCCCAGCACAACTCCCTACAATACACAAACAACACTGCACTACCCTAAATCCTAAAATACTACCCCCAGCACGACCCCCTTCACTACACAAACACCACTGCACTACCTAAAACACTACCCCCAGCACGACCCCCTACACTAAACAAACACCACTGCACTACCCTAAACACTAAATCTTCCCTCAGCATGACTCCCTACACTACAAAAACACCACTGCACTACCCTAAACCCTAAAACCCTACCCCAAGAACGACCCCCTACACTACACAAACACCACTGTACTACTCTAAACCCTAAAACACTACCCCCTATACTATACAAACACCACTGTACTACCCTAAACCCTAAAACACTACCCCCAGCACGACCCCCTTAAATATCCAAACACCACTGCACTACCCTAAACCCTAAAACACGACCCCGTATACTACACAAACACCACTGCACTGCCCTAAACCCTAAAACACTACCCCCAGCATGACCCCCTACACAACCCAAACACCACTGCACTACCCGAAACCCTAAAACAATATCCCCAGCACGACCCCCCACACGACACAAATACAACTGCACTACCCTAAACCCTAAAACTATCCCCAGCACGACCCCCTACACTACCCAAACACCACTGCACTACACTAAATCCCAAATCTTCCACAGCATGACCCCCTACACTACCCAAACACCACTGCACTACCTTAAATCCTAAAATACTACTCCCAGCACGACTCCCTACACTACCCAAACACCACTGCACTACACTAAACCCTAAAACACTAGCCCAAGCATGACCCCCTACACTACACAAACACCACTGCACTACCCTAAACCCTAAAACACTACCCCCTACACTACACAAACACCACTGCACTACCCTTAAACCCTAAAACACTACTCCCAGCAGTACCCCCTACACTATTCAAACACCACTGCACTACCCTAAACCCTAAAACACTACCCCCAGCATGACCCCCTACACTACACAAACACCACTGCACCACCCTAAACACTAAAACACTACCCCAGCACGAACCCCTACACTACCCAAACACCACTGCACTACCCTAATCACTAAAACACTGACCCCAGCACGACCCACTACACAAGCACCACTGCACTACCCTAAACCCTAAAACATAACCCAAGCACAACACCCTTCACTACCCAAGCACAACTGCACTACACTAAACCCTCAAACACGACCCCCAGCATGACCCCCTACACTACCCAAACACCACTGCTCTACCCGAAACCATAAAACACTATCCCCAGCATGACCCCCTACACTACACAAACACCATTGCACTACCCTAAATCCCAAATCTTCCCCATCATGACACCCTACACTACACAAATACCACTGCACTACCCTAAACCCTAAAACACTTCTCACAGCACGACCCCTTACACTACCCGAACACCACTGCGTTTCCCTAAACCCTAAGACACTTCCCCCAGCATGACACATTACAATACACAACACAACTGCAGTACCCTAAACCCAAAAACACTACCCCCAGAACGACCCCCTACACTACACAAACACCACTGCAATATCCTAAACCCTAAAACACTGACCCCAGCACGACCCACTACACAAGAACCACTGCACTACCCTAAACCCTAAAGCACTACCCAAGCACGGCACCCTACCCTACCCAAACATAACTGCACTACCCTAAACCCTAAATCACTGCCACCAGCACAACTCCCTACACTACCCAAACACCACTGCACTACTCTAAACCCTAAATCTAACTCCAGCACAACCCCCTACAATACACAAACACCACTGCACTACCCTAAATCCTAAAACACTACCCCCAGCACGACCCCCTTCACTTCATAAACACCACTGGCCTGCCTAAAGCACTACCCCCAGCACGACCCCTACACTAAACAAACACCACTGCACTACCCTAAACACTAAATCGAGCCTCAGCATGACCCCCAACACTACACAAACACCACTGCACTACCCTAAACCCTAAAACCCTACCAAAAGCACGACCCCCTACACTACACAAACACCACTGTACTACCCTAAACCCTAAAACACTACCCCCAGCACGACCCCCTTCAATACCCAAACACAACTGCACTGCCCTAAACCCTAAAACACTACCCCCAGCATGACCCCCTACACTACACAAACACCACTGCACTACCCTAAACCCTAACACACTACCCCCTACACTACACAAACACCACTGCACTACCCTAAACCCTAAAACACTATTCCCAGCAGTACCCCTACACTACCCAAACACCACTGCACTACCCTAAACCCAAACACACTACCCCAAGCATGACCCCCTACACTACACAAACAACACTGCACTAACCTATACCCTAAAACAGTACCCCAGCATGACCCCCTACACTACCCAAACACCACTGCACTAACCTAAACCCTAAAACACTACCCCATCATGAACCCCTACACTACCCAAACACCACTGCACTACCGTAAACCCTAAAACACTACCCCCTACACTACACAAACACCACTGCACTACCCTAAACCCTAAAACACTATCCCCAGCACTACCCCCTACACTACAAAAACACCGCTGCACTACCCTAAACCCTAAAACACTACCACCAGCAGTACCCCCTACACTACCCAAATACCACTGCACTACCCTAAACCCTAAAACACTTCCCCCAGCATGACCCCCTACACTACACAAACACCACGGCACTACCCTAAACTCTAAAACACTACCCCCAGCAGTACGCCCTACACTACCCAAACACAACTGCACTACCCTAAACCCTAAAACACTACCCCCAGCACGACCCCATACACTACACAAACACCTCTGCACTACCCTACTGTACAACCCTAAACCCTAAAACACTACCCCCAGCACGGCCCCCCTGCACTACCCAAACAGCACTGCACTCCCCGAAACCATAAAACACTATCCCCAGCATGACCCCCTACACTACGCAAACACCACTGCACTACCCTAAATCCCAAATCTTCCCCAGCAGGACCCCCAAAACTACACAAACACCACTGCACTACCCTAAACCATAAAACACTAACCCCAGCACTACCCTGAATACTACCCAAACACCACTGCACTACCCTAAACCCTAAAACACTGACCCCAGCACTACCCACTACACAAGCACCACTGCACTACCCTAAACCCTAAAACACTACCCAAGCACGACACCCTTCACTACCCAAGCACAACTGCACTACACTAAACCCCAAAAAACCACCCCCAGCACGACACCCTACACTACCCAAACACCACTGCACTACCCTAAACCACAACCCCTTACACTACACAAACACCACTGCACTACCCTAAACCCTAAAACACTACCCCAGCACGACCCCCTACACTACACAAACACCACTGCACTACCCTAAACCCTAAAACACTACCCCCTACACTACACAAACAACACTGCACTACCCTAAACCCTAAAACACTACCCACAGCATGATCCCGTACAATACATGAACACCACTGCACTACCCTAAACCCTCAAACACTACCCCCAGCATAACCCCCTGCACTACCCAATCACCACTGCACTACCCTAAACGCCAAAACGCTACCCTCAGCATGACCCCCTACACTACACAAACACCACTGCACTACCCTAAACCCTAAAACACTAACCCTACACTACACAAACAGCACTGCACTACCTTAAACCCTAAAACACTACCCACAGCACGACCCCTTACACTACATGAACACCACTGCACTACCCTAAACCCTCAAACACGACCCCCAGCATGACCCCCTACACTACACAAACACCACTGCACTACACAAAACCATAAAACACTATCCCCAGCATGACCCCCTACACTTCACAAACACCACTGCACTACCCTAAATCCTAAATCTTCCCCCATCATGACACCCTACACTACACAAATACCACTGCACTACCCTAAACCCTAAAACACTTCCCCCAGCACGACCACTTACACTACCCGAACACCACTGCGTTTCCCTAAACCCTAAGACACTTCCCCCAGCATGACACATTACAATACACAAACACAACTGCACTACCCTAAACCCAGAAACACTACCCCCAGAACGGCCCCCTACACTACACAAACACCACTGCACTACCCTAAACCCTAAAACACTACCCCCAGCACAACCCACAACACTAACCAAACACCACTGCACTACCCTAAACCCTAAAACACTGACCCCAGCACGACCCACTACACAAGAACCACTGCACTACCCTAAACCCTAAAACACTACCCAAGCACAACACCCTACACTACCCAAACATAACTGCACTGCCCTAAACCCTAAATCACTGCCACCAGCACAACTCCCTACACTACCCAAACACCACTGAACTACTCTAAACCCTAAATCTAACCCCAGCACAACCCCCTACAATACACAAACACCACTGCACTACCCTAAATCCTAAAACACTACACCAGCACGACCCCCGTCACTACACAAACACCACTGCACTGCCTAAAACACTACCCCCAGCACGACCCCCTACACTAAACAAACACCACTGTACTACCCTAAACACTAAATCTACCGTCAGCATGACCCCCTACACTACACAAACACCACTGCACTACCCTAAACCCTAAAACACTACCCCAAGCATGACCCCCTACACTACACAAACACTACTGAACTACCCTAAACCTTAAAATACTACCCTCTACACAACACAAACACCACTGCACAACCCTAAACCCTAAAAGACTACCCCCAGCACGACCCCCTACACTACCCAAACACCACTGCACTACCCTAAAAACTAAAACACTACCCCCAGCATGACCCCCTACACTACACAAACACCATTGCACTACCCTAAACCCTAAATCACTACACCCTACACTACCCAAACACCACTGCACTACCCTAAACCCTAAAACACTATCCCCAGCACTACCCCCTATACTACACAAACACCGCTGCACTACCCTAAACCCTAAAACACTACCACCAGCAGTACCCCCTACACTACCCAAGCACAACTGCACTACACTAAACCCAAAAACACTACCCCCAGCACAACCCCCTACACTACCCAAACACCACTGCACTACCCTAAACCACAACCCCCTACACTACACACACACCACTGCACTACCCTAAACCCTAAAACACTACCCCCAGCACAACCCCCTACACTACACAAACACCACTGCACTACCCTAAACCCTAAAACACTACCCCCTACACTACACAAACAACACTGCACTACCATAAACCCTAAAACACTACCCACAGCACGATCCCGTACACTACATGAACACCACTGCACTACCCTAAACCCTCAAACACTACCCCCAGCATGGCCCCCTACACTACCCAAACACCACTGCACTACCCTAAACCCTAAAACACTACCCCCAGCATAACCCCCTGCACTACCCAAACACCAATGCACTACCCTAAACCCTAAAACACTACCCTCAGCATGACCCCCTACACTACACGAACACCACTGCACTACCCTAAACCCTAAAACACTACACCCTACACTACACAAACAGCACTGCACTACCTTAAACCCTAAAACAATACCCACAGCACGACGCCTTAATCTAAATGAACACCACTGCACTACCCTAAACCCTCAAACACGACCCCCAGCATGACACCCTGCACTACCCAAACACCACTGCACTACCCAAAACCATAAAACACTATCCCCAGCATGACCCCCTACACTTCACAAACACCACTGCACTACCCTAAATCCCAAATCTTCCCCCATCATGACACCCTACACTACACAAATACCACTCCACTACCCTAAACCCTAAAACACTTCCCCCCGCACGACCCCTTACACTACCCGAACACCACTGCATTTCCCTAAACCCTAAGACGCTTCCCCCAGCATGACACATTACAATACACAAACACAACTGCACTACCCTAAACCCAGAAACACTACCCCCAGAACGACCCCCTACACTAGCCAAACACCACTGCACTACCCTAAACCATAAAACACTACCCCCAGCACAACCCACAACACTAACCAAACACCACTGCACTACCCTAAACCCTAAAACACTGACCCCTGCACGACCCACTACACAAGAACCACTGCACTACCCTAAACCCTAAAACACTACCCAAGCACGACACCCTACACTACCCAAACATAACTGCACTACCCTATACCCTAAATCACTGCCACCAGCACAACTCCCTACACTACCCAAACACCACTGCACTACTCTAAACCCTAAATCTAACCCCAGCACAACCCCCTACAATACACAAACACCAATGCACTACCCTAAATCCTAAAACACTACCCCAGCACGACCCCCTTCACTACACAAACACTACTGCACTGCCTAAAACACTACCCCCAGCATAACCCCCTACACTAAACAAACACCACTGTACTACCCTTAACACTAAATCTACCCTCAGCATGACCCCCTACACTACACAAACACCACTGCACTACCCTAAACCCTAAAACCCTACCCCAAGCACGACCCCCTACACTACACAAACACCACTGTACTACCCTAAACCATAAAACACTACACCCAGCACGACCCCCTTCAATACCCAAACACCACTGCACTACCCTAAACCCTAAAACACGACCCCCTATACTACACAAACACAACTGTACTACCCTAAACCCTAAAACACTACCCCCAGCACGACCCCCTTCAATATCCAAACACCACTGCACTACCCTAAACCCTAAAACACGACCCCCTATACTACACAAACACCATTGCACTGCCCTAAACCCTAAAACACTACCCCCAGCATGACCCCCTACACAACCCAAACACCACTGCACTACCCTAAACCCTAAAACACTACCCCCAGCACGACCCCCTGCACTACCCAAACAGCACTGCACTACCCGAAACCCTAAAACAATATCCCCAGCACGACCCCCACACGACACAAATACCACTGCGCTACTCTAAACCCTAAAACTATCCCCAGCACGACCCTCTACACTACCCAAACACCACTGCACTACACTAAATCCCAAATCTTCCACAGCATGACCCCCTACACTACACAAACACCACTGCACTACCTTAAATCCTAAAATACTACCCCCAGCAGGACTCCCTACACTACCAAAACACCACTGCACTACACTAAACCCTAAAACACTAGCCCAAGCATGACCCCCTACACTACACAAACACCACTGCACTACCCTAAACCCTAAAACACTACCCCCTACACTACACAAACACCACTGCACTACCCTTAAACCCTAAAACACTACTCCCAGCAGTACCCCCTACACTATCCAAACACCACTGCACTACCCTAAACCCTAAAACACTACCCCCAGCATGACCCCCTACACTACACAAACACCACTGCACCACCCTAAACACTAAAACACTACCCCAGCACGAACCCCTACACTACCCAAACACCACTGCACTACCCTAATCACTAAAACACTGACCCCAGCACCACCCACTACACAAGCACCACTGCACTACCCTAAACCCTAAAACACTACCCAAGCACGACACCCTTCACTACCCAAGCCCAACTGCACTACACTAAACCCTCAAACACGACCCCCAGCATGACCCCCTACACTACCCAAACACCACTGCTCTACCCGAAACCATAAAACACTATCCCCAGCATGACCCCCTACACTACACAAACACCATTGCACTACCCTAAATCCCAAATCTTACCCCATCATGACACCCTACACTGAACAAATACCACTGCACTACCCTAAACCCTAAAACACTTCCCACAGCACGACCCCTTACACTACCCGAACACCACTGCGTTTCCCTAAACCCTAAGACACTTCCCCCAGCATGACACATTACAATACACAAACACAACTGCAGTACCCTAAACCCAAAAACACTACCCCCAACACTACACAAACACCACTGCAATACCCTAAACGCTAAAACACTACCCCCAGCACAACCCACAACACTAACCAAACACCACTGCACTACCCTAAACCCTAAAACACTGACCCCAGCACGACCCACTACACAAGAACCACTGCACTACCCTAAACCCTAAAGCACTACACAAGCACGGCACCCTACCCTACCCAAACATAACTGCACTACCCTAAACCCTAAATCACTGCCACCAGCACAACTCCCTACACTACCCAAACACCACTGCACTACTCTAAACCCAAAATCTAACCCCAGCACAACCCCCTACAATACACAAACACCACTGCACTACCCTAAATCCTAAAACACTACCCCCAGCACGACCCCCTTCACTACATAAACACCACTGCACTGCCTAAAACACTACCCCCAGCACGACCCCCTACACTAAACAAACACCACTGCACTACCCTAAACACTAAATCGAGCCTCAGCATGACCCCCTACACTACACAAACACCACTGCACTACCCTAAACCCTAAAACCCTACCAAAAGCACGACCCCCTACACTACACAAACACAACTGTACTACCCTAACCCTAAAACACTACCCCAGCACGACCCCCTACACTACACAAACACAACTGTACTACCCTAACCCTAAAACACTACCCCAGCACGACCCCCCACACGACACAAATACCACTGCGCTACCCTAAACCCTAAAACTATCCCCAGCACGACCCCCTACACTACCCAAACACCACTGCTCTACACTAAATCCCAAATCTTCCACAGCATGACCCCGTACACTACACAAACACCACTGCACTACCTTAAATCCTAAAATACTACCCCCAGCACGACTCCCTACACTACCCAAACACCACTGCACTACACTAAACCCTAAAACACTACCCCCAGCATGACCCCCTACACTACACAAACACCACTGCACTACCCTAAACCCTAAACCACTACTCTCAGCAGTACCCCCTACACTACCCAAACACCACTGCACTACCCTAAACCCTAAAACCCTACCCCAAGCACGACCCCCTACACTACACAAACACCACTGTACTACCCTAAACCATAAAACACTACACCCAGCACGACCCCCTTCAATACCCAAACACCACTGCACTACCCTAAACCCTAAAACACGACCCCCTATACTACACAAACACAACTGTACTACCCTAAACCCTAAAACACTACCCCCAGCACGACCCCCTTCAATATCCAAACACCACTGCACTACCCTAAACCCTAAAACACGACCCCCTATACTACACAAACACCATTGCACTGCCCTAAACCCTAAAACACTACCCCCAGCATGACCCCCTACACAACCCAAACACCACTGCACTACCCTAAACCCTAAAACACTACCCCCAGCACGACCCCCTGCACTACCCAAACAGCACTGCACTACCCGAAACCCTAAAACAATATCCCCAGCACGACCCCCACACGACACAAATACCACTGCGCTACTCTAAACCCTAAAACTATCCCCAGCACGACCCTCTACACTACCCAAACACCACTGCACTACACTAAATCCCAAATCTTCCACAGCATGACCCCCTACACTACACAAACACCACTGCACTACCTTAAATCCTAAAATACTACCCCCAGCAGGACTCCCTACACTACCAAAACACCACTGCACTACACTAAACCCTAAAACACTAGCCCAAGCATGACCCCCTACACTACACAAACACCACTGCACTACCCTAAACCCTAAAACACTACCCCCTACACTACACAAACACCACTGCACTACCCTTAAACCCTAAAACACTACTCCCAGCAGTACCCCCTACACTATCCAAACACCACTGCACTACCCTAAACCCTAAAACACTACCCCCAGCATGACCCCCTACACTACACAAACACCACTGCACCACCCTAAACACTAAAACACTACCCCAGCACGAACCCCTACACTACCCAAACACCACTGCACTACCCTAATCACTAAAACACTGACCCCAGCACCACCCACTACACAAGCACCACTGCACTACCCTAAACCCAAAAACACTACCCAAGCACGACACCCTTCACTACCCAAGCCCAACTGCACTACACTAAACCCTCAAACAGACCCCCAGCATGACCCCCTACACTACCCAAACACCACTGCTCTACCCGAAACCATAAAACACTATCCCCAGCATGACCCCCTACACTACACAAACACCATTGCACTACCCTAAATCCCAAATCTTACCCCATCATGACACCCTACACTGAACAAATACCACTGCACTACCCTAAACCCTAAAACACTTCCCACAGCACGACCCCTTACACTACCCGAACACCACTGCGTTTCCCTAAACCCTAAGACACTTCCCCCAGCATGACACATTACAATACACAAACACAACTGCAGTACCCTAAACCCAAAAACACTACCCCCAACACTACACAAACACCACTGCAATACCCTAAACGCTAAAACACTACCCCCAGCACAACCCACAACACTAACCAAACACCACTGCACTACCCTAAACCCTAAAACACTGTCCCCAGCACGACCCACTACACAAGAACCACTGCACTACCCTAAACCCTAAAGCACTACCCAAGCACGGCACCCTACCCTACCCAAACATAACTGCACTACCCTAAACCCTAAATCACTGCCACCAGCACAACTCCCTACACTACCCAAACACCACTGCACTACTCTAAACCCAAAATCTAACCCCAGCACACCCCCCTACAATACACAAACACCACTGCACTACCCTAAATCCTAAAACACTACCCCCAGCACGACCCCCTTCACTACATAAACACCACTGCACTGCCTAAAACACTACCCCCAGCACGACCCCCTACACTAAACAAACACCACTGCACTACCCTAAACACTAAATCGAGCCTCAGCATGACCCCCTACACTACACAAGCACCACTGCACTACCCTAAACCCTAAAACCCTACCAAAAGCACGACCCCCTACACTACACAAACACAACTGTACTACCCTAACCCTAAAACACTACCCCAGCAAGACCCCCTGCACTACCCAAACAGCACTGCACTACCCGAAACCCTAAAACAATATCCCCAGCACGACCCCCCACACGACACAAATACCACTGCGCTACCCTAAACCCTAAAACTATCCCCAGCACGACCCCCTACACTACCCAAACACCACTGCTCTACACTAAATCGCAAATCTTCCACAGCATGACCCCCTACACTACACAAACACCACTGCACTACCTTAAATCCTAAAATACTACCCCCAGCACGACTCCCTACACTACCCAAACACCACTGCACTACACTAAACCCTAAAACACTACCCCCAGCATGACCCCCTACACTACACAAACACCACTGCACTACCCTAAACCCTAAACCACTACTCTCAGCAGTACCCCCTACACTACCCAAACACCACTGCACTACCCTAAACCCTAAAACACTACCCCCAGCATGACCCCCTACACAAGCACAACTGCACTACCCTAAACCCTAAAACACTACCCAAGCACGACACCCTTCACTACCCAAGCACAACTGCACTACACTAAACCCAAAAACACTACCCCCAGCACGACCCCCTACACTACACAAACACCACTGCACTACCCTAAACACTAAAACACTACCCCCTACACTACACAAACAACACTGCACTACCCTAAACCCTAAAACACTTCCCACAGCCCGACCCCGTACACTACATGAACACCACTGCACTACCCTAAACCCTCAAACACTACCCCCAGCATGACCCCCTACACTACCCAAACACCACTGCACTACCCTAAACCCTAAAACACGCCCCTCAGCATGACCCCCTACACTACACAAACACCACTGCACTACCCTAAACCCTAAAACACTACCCCCTACACTACACAAACAACACTGCACTACCTTAAACCCTAAAACACTACCCACAGCACGACCCCTTACACTACATGAACACCACTGCACTACCCTAAACCCTCAAACACTACCCCCAGCACAACCCACACCACTAACCAAACACCACTGCACTACCCTAAACCCTAAAACACTGACCCCAGCACGACCCACTAAACAAGAACCACTGCACTACCCTAAACCCTCAAACACTACCCCCAGCATGACCCCCTACACTACCCAAACACCACTGCACTACCCTAAACCCTAAAACACTACCCTCAGCATGACCCCCTACACTACACAAACACCACTGCACTACCCTAAACCCTAAAACACTACCCCCTACACTACACAAATAACACTGCACTACCTTAAACCCTAAAACACAACCCACAGCACGACCCCTTACACTACATGAACACCACTGCACTACCCTAAACCCTCAAACACTACCCCCAGCACAACCCACAACACTAACCAAACACCACTGCACTACCCTAAACCCTAAAACACTGACCCCAGCAAGACCCACTAAACAAGAACCACTGCACTACCCTAAACCCTAAAACACTACCCAAGCACGACACCCTACACTACCCAAACCTAACTGCACTACCCTAAACCCTAAATCACTGCCACCAGCACAACTCCCTACACTACCCAAACACCACTGCACTACTCTAATCCCAACATCTAACCCCAGCACAACTCCCTACAATACAGAAACAACACTGCACTACCCTAAATCCTAAAACACTACCCCAGCACGACCCCCTTCACTACACAAACACCACTGCACTGCCTAAAACACTACCCCCACCACGACCCCTACACTAAACAAACACCACTGCACTACCCTAAACACTAAATCTTCCCTCAGCATGACTCCCTACACTACACAAACACCACTGCACTACCCTAAACCCTAAAACCCTACCCCAAGAACGACCCCCTACACTACACAAACACCACTGTACTACCCTAAACCCTAAAACACTACCCCCAGCACGACCCCCTTCAATACCCAAACACCACTGCACTACCCTAAACCCTAAAACACGACCCCCTATACTACACAAACACAACTGTACTACCCTAAACCCTAAAACACTACCCCCAGCACGACCCCCTTCAATATCCAAACACCACTGCACTACCCTAAACCCTAAAACACGACCCCCTATACTACACAAACACCATTGCACTGCCCTAAACCCTAAAACACTACCCCCAGCATGACCCCCTACACAACCCAAACACCACTGCACTACCCTAAACCCTAAAACACTACCCCCAGCACGACCCCCTGCACTACCCAAACAGCACTGCACTACCCGAAACCCTAAAACAATATCCCCAGCACGACCCCCACACGACACAAATACCACTGCGCTACCCTAAACCCTAAAACTATCCCCAGCACGACCCTCTACACTACCCAAACACCACTGCACTACACTAAATCCCAAATCTTCCACAGCATGACCCCCTACACTACACAAACACCATTGCACTGCCCTAAACCCTAAAACACTACCCCCAGCATGACCCCCTACACAACCCAAACACCACTGCACTACCCTAAACCCTAAAACACTACCCCAGCACGACCCCCTGCACTACCCAAACAGCACTGCACTACCCGAAACCCTAAAACAATATCCCCAGCACGACCCCCACATGACACAA
Source organism: Triturus cristatus (assembly GCF_964204655.1). Classification (NCBI taxonomy): domain Eukaryota; kingdom Metazoa; phylum Chordata; class Amphibia; order Caudata; family Salamandridae; genus Triturus; species Triturus cristatus. Next base: position 671,378,342 of record NC_140579.1, on the reverse strand, counting down.
ATACCACTGCGCTACCCTAAACCCTAAAACTATCCCCAGCACGACCCTCTACACTACCCAAACACCACTGCACTACACTAAATCCCAAATCTTCCACAGCATGACCCCCTACACTACACAAACACCACTGCACTACCTTAAATCCTAAAATACTACCCCCAGCACGACTCCCTACACTACCAAAACACCACTGCACTACACTAAACCCTAAAACACTAGCCCAAGCATGACCCCCTACACTACACAAACACCACTGCACTACCCTAAACCCTAAAACACTACCCCCTACACTACACAAACACCACTGCACTACCCTTAAACCCTAAAACACTACTCCCAGCAGTACCCCCTACACTATCCAAACACCACTGCACTACCCTAAACCCGAAAACACTACCCCCAGCATGACCCCCTACACTACACAAACACCACTGCACCACCCTAAACACTAAAACACTACCCCAGCACGAACCCCTACACTACCCAAACACCACTGCACTACCCTAATCACTAAAACACTGACCCCAGCACAACCCACTACACAAGCACCACTGCACTACCCTAAAACCTAAAACACTACCCAAGCACGACACCCTTCACTACCCAAGCCCAACTGCACTACACTAAACCCTCAAACACGACCCCCAGCATGACCACCTACACTACCCAAACACCACTGCTCTACCCGAAACCATAAAACACTATCCCCAGCATGACCCCCTACACTACACAAACACCATTGCACTACCCTAAATCCCAAATCTTACCCCATCATGACACCCTACACTGAACAAATACCACTGCACTACCCTAAACCCTAAAACACTTCCCACAGCATGACCCCTTACACTACCCGAACACCACTGCGTTTCCCTAAACCCTAAGACACTTCCCCCAGCATGACACATTACAATACACAAACACAACTGCAGTACCCTAAACCCAAAAACACTACCCCCAACACTACACAAACACCACTGCAATACCCTAAACGCTAAAACACTACCCCCAGCACAACCCACAACACTAACCAAACACCACTGCACTACCCTAAACCCTAAAACACTGACCCCAGCATGACCCACTACACAAGAACCACTGCACTACCCTAAACCCTAAAGCACTACCCAAGCACGGCACCCTACCCTACCCAAACATAACTGCACTACCCTAAACCCTAAATCACTGCCACCAGCACAACTCCCTACACTACCCAAACACCACTGCACTACTCTAAACCCAAAAACTAACCCCAGCACAACCCCCTACAATACACAAACACCACTGCACTACCCTAAATCCTAAAACACTACCCCCAGCAAGACCCCCTTCACTACATAAACACCACTGCACTGCCTAAAACACTACCCCCAGCACGACCCCCTACACTAAACAAACACCACTGCACTACCCTAAACACTAAATCGAGCCTCAGCATGACCCCCTACACTACACAAACACCACTGCACTACCCTAAACCCTAAAACCCTACCAAAAGCACGACCCCCTACACTACACAAACACAACTGTACTACCCTAAACCCTAAAACACTACCCCCAGCACGACCCCCTTCAATACCCAAACACAACTGCACTGCCCTAAACCCTAAAACACTACCCCCAGCATGACCCCCTACACTACACAAACACCACTGCACTACCCTAAACCACGACCCCCTACACTACACAAACACCACTGCACACCACTGCACTACAATAAACCCTAAACAACTACCCCCAGCATGACCCCCTACACAACCCAAACACCACTGCACTACCCTAAACGCTAAAACACTACCCCAGCACGACCCCCTGCACTACCCAAACAGCACTGCACTACCCGAAACCCTAAAACAATATCCCCAGCACGACCCCCCACACGACACAAATACCACTGCGCTACCCTAAACCCTAAAACTATCCCCAGCACGACCCCCTACACTACCCAAACACCACTGCTCTACACTAAATCCCAAATCTTCCACAGCATGACCCCCTACACTACACAAACACCACTGCACTACCTTAAATCCTAAAATACTACCCCCAGCATGACCCCCTACACTACACAAACACAACTGCACTACCCTAAACCCTAAACCACTACTCTCAGCAGTACCCCCTACACTACCCAAACACCACTGCACTACCCTAAACCCTAAAACACTTCCCCCAGCATGACCCCCTACACAAGCACCACTGCACTACCCTAAACCCTAAAACACTACCCAAGCACGACACCCTTCACTACCCAAGCACAACTGCACTACACTAAACCCAAATACACTACCCCCAGCACGACCCCCTACACTACACAAACACCACTGCACTACCCTAAACACTAAAACACTACCCCCTACACTACACAAACAACACTGCACTACCCTAAACCCTAAAACACTTCCCACAGCCCGACCCCGTACACTACATGAACACCACTGCACTACCCTAAACCCTCAAACACTACCCCCAGCATGACCCCCTACACTACCCAAACACCACTGCACTACCCTAAACCCTAAAACACGCCCCTCAGCATGACCCCCTACACTACACAAACACCACTGCACTACCCTAAACCCTAAAACACTACCCCCTACACTACACAAACAACACTGCACTACCTTAAACCCTAAAACACTACCCACAGCACGACCCCTTACACTACATGAACACCACTGCACTACCCTAAACCCTCAAACACTACCCCCAGCACAACCCACAACACTAACCAAACACCACTGCACTACCCTAAACCCTAAAACACTGACCCCAGCACGACCCACTAAACAAGAACCACTGCACTACCCTAAACCCTAAAACACTACCCAAGCACGACACCCTACACTACCCAAACATAACTGCACTACCCTAAACCCTAAATCACTGCCACCAGCACAACTCCCTACACTACCCAAACACCACTGCACTACTCTAAACCCTAAATCTAACCCCAGCACAACTCCCTACAATACACAAACAACACTGCACTACCCTAAATCCTAAAACACTACCCCCAGCACGACCCCCTTCACTACACAAACACCACTGCACTGCCTAAAACACTACCCCCAGCACGACCCCTACACTAAACAAACACCACTGCACTACCCTAAACACTAAATCTTCCCTCAGCATGACTCCCTACACTACACAAACACCACTGCACTACCCTAAACCCTAAAATCCTACCCCAAGAACGACCCCCTACACTACACAAACACCACTGTACTACCCTAAACCCTAAAACACTACCCCCAGCGCGACCCCCTTCAATACCCAAACACCACTGCACTACCCTAAACCCTAAAACACGACCCCCTATACTACACATACACCACTGTACTACCCTAAACCCTAAAACACTACCCCCAGCACGACCCCCTTCAATATCCAAACACCACTGCACTACCCTAAACCCTAAAACACTACCCCCAGCACGACCCCCTGCACTACCCAAACAGCACTGCACTACCCGAAACCCTAAAACAATATCCCCAGCACGACCCCCACACGACACAAATACCACTGCGCTACCCTAAACCCTAAAACTATCCCCAGCACGACCCTCTACACTACCCAAACACCACTGCACTACACTAAATCCCAAATCTTCCACAGCATGACCCCCTACACTACACACACACCACTGCACTACCTTAAATCCTAAAATACTACCCCCAGCACGACTCCCTACACTACCAAAACACCACTGCACTACACTAAACCCTAAAACACTAGCCCAAGCATGACCCCCTACACTACACAAACACCACTGCACTACCCTAAACCCGAAAACACTACCCCCTACACTACACAAACACAACTGCACTACCCTTAAACCCTAAAACACTACTCCCAGCAGTACCCCCTACACTATCCAAACACCACTACACTACCCTAAACCCTAAAACACTACCCCCAGCATGACCCCCTACACTACACAAACACCACTGCACCACCCTAAACACTAAAACACTACCCCAGCACGAGTCCCTACACTACCCAAACACCACTGCACTACCCTAATCACTAAAACACTGACCCCAGCACGACCCACTACACAAGCACCACTGCACTACCCTAAACCCTAAAACACTACCCAAGCACGACACCCTTCACTACCCAAGCCCAACTGCACTACACTAAACCCTCAAACACGACCCCCAGCATGACCCCCTACACTACCCAAACACCACTGCTCTACCCGAAACCATAAAACACTATCCCCAGCATGACCCCCTAAACTACACAAACACCATTGCACTACCCTAATTCCCAAATCTTCCCCCATCATGACACCCTACACTACACAAATACCACTGCACTGCCCTAAACCCTAAAACACTTCCCACAGCATGACCCCTTACACTACCCGAACACCACTGCGTTTCCCTAAACCCTAAGACACTTCCCCCAGCATGACACATTACAATACACAAACACAACTGCAGTACCCTAAACCCAAAAACACTACCCCCAGAACGACCCCCTACACTACACAAACACCACTGTAATACCCTAAACGCTAAAACACTACCCCCAGCACAAACCACAACACTAACCAAACACCACTGCACTACCCTAAACCCTAAAACACTGACCCCAGCACGGCACCCTACCCTACCCAAACATAACTGCACTACCCTAAACCCTAAATCACTGCCACCAGCACAACTCCCTACACTACCCAAACACCACTGCACTACTCTAAACCCTAAATCTCACCCCAGCACAACCCCCTACAATACACAAACACCAATGCACTACCCTAAATCCTAAAACACTACCCTCAGCACGACCCCCATCACTACATAAACACCACTGCACTGCCTAAAACACTACCCCCAGCACGCCCCCCTACACTAAACAAACACCACTGCACTACCCTAAACACTAAATCGAGCCTCAGCATGACCACCTACACTACACAAACACCACTGCACTACCCTAAACCCTAAAACCCTACCAAAAGCACGACCCCCTACACTACACAAACACAACTGTACTACCCTAAACCCTAAAACACTACCCCCAGCACGACCCCCTTCAATTCCCAAACACAACTGCACTGCCCTAAACCCTAAAACACTACCCCCAGCATGACACCCTACACTATACAAACACCACTGCACTACCCTAAACCCTAACACACTGCCCCCTACACTACACAAACACCACTGCACTACCCTAAACCCTAAAACACTATTCCCAGCAGTACCCCTACACTACCCAAACACCACTGCACTACCCTAAACCCAAAAACACTACCCCCAGCATGACCCCCTACACTACACAAACAACACTGCACTAACCTATACCCTAAAACAGTACCCCAGCATGACCCCCTACACTACCCAAACACCACTGCACTAACCTAAACCCTAAAACACTACCCCAGCATGAACCCCTACACTACCCAATCACCACTGCACTACCGTAAACCCTAAAACACTACCCCCTACACTACACAAACACCACTGCACTGTCTTAAACCCTAAAACACTACCCCCCGCACAACCCTCTACACTACACAAACACCACTGCACTATCCTAAACCCTAAAACACTACCCAAGCACGACACCCTACACTACCCAAACATAACTGCACTACCCTAAACCCTAAATCACTGCCACCAGGACAACTCCCTACACTACCCAAACACCACTGCACTACTCTAAACCCTAAACTAACCCCAGCACAACCCCCTACAATACACAAACACCACTGCACTACCCTAAATCCTAAAACACTACCCCCAGCACGACTCCCTTCACTACACAAACACCACTGCACTGCCTAAAACACTACCCCCAGCACGACCCCCTACACTAAACAAACACCACTGCACTACCCTAAACACTAAATCTACCCTCAGCATGACCCCCTACACTACACAACCACCACTGCACTACAATAAACCCTAAAACACTACCCCCAGCATGACCCCCTACACAACCCAAACACCACTGCACTACCCTAAACCCTAAAACACTACCCCCAGCATGACCCCCTGCACTACCCAAACAGCACTGCACTACCCGAAACCCTAAAACAATATCCCCAGCACGACCCCCCACATGACAGAAATACCACTGCGCTACCCTAAACCCTAAAACTATCCCCAGCACGACCCCCTACACTACCCAAACACCACTGCTCTACACTAAATCCCAAATCTTCCACAGCATGACCCCCTACACTACACAAACACCACTGCACTACCTTAAATCCTAAAAAACTACCCCCAGCACGACTCCCTACACTACCCAAACACCACTGCACTACACTAAACCCTAAAACACTACCCCCAGCATGACCCCCTACACAAGCACCACTGCACTACCCTAAACCCTAAAACACTACTCAAGCACGACACCCTTCACTACCCAAGCACAACTGCACTACACTAAACCCAAAAACACTACCCCCAGCACGACCCCCTACACTACACAAACACCACTGCACTAAACACTAAAACACTACCCCCTACACTACACAAACAACACTGCACTACCCTAAACCCTAAAACACTACCCCCAGCAGAACCCCCTACACAAGCACCACTGCACTACCCTAAACCCTAAAACACTACCCAAGCACGACACCCTTCACTACCCAAGCACAACTGCACTACACTAAACCCAAAAACACTACCCCCAGCACGACCCCCTACACTACACAAACACCACTGCACTACCCTAAACACTAAAACACTACCCCCTACACTACACAAACAACACTGCACTACCCTAACCCCTAAAACACTACCCACAGCACGACCCCGTACACTACATGAACACCACTGCACTACCCTAAACCCTCAAACACTACCCCCAGCATGACCCCCTACACTACCCAAACACCACTGCACTACCCTAAACCCTAAAAAACTACCCTCAGCATGACCCCCTACACTACACAAACACCACTGCACTACCCTAAACCCTAAAACACTACCCCCTACACTACACAAACAACAATGCACTACCTTAAACCCTAAAACACTACCCACAGCACGACCCCTTACACTACATAAACACCACTGCACTACCCTAAACCCTCAAACACTACCCCCAGCACAACCCACAACACTAACCAAACACCACTGCACTACCCTAAACCCTAAAACACTGACCCCAGCACGACCCACTACACAAGAACCACTGCACTACCCTAAACCCTAAAACACTACCCAAGCATGACACCCTGCACTACCCAAACATAACTGCACTACCCTTAACCCTAAATCACTGCTACCAGCACAACTCCCTACACTACCCAAACACCACTGCACTACTCTAAACCCTAAATCTAACCCCAGCACAACTCCCTACAATACACAAACAACACTGCACTACCCTAAACCCTAACACACTGCCCCCTACACTACACAAACACCACTGCACTACCCTAAACCCTAAAACACTATTCCCAGCAGTACCCCTACACTACCCAAACACCACTGCACTACCCTAAACCCAAAAACACTACCCCCAGCATGACCCCCTACACTACACAAACAACACTGCACTAACCTATACCCTAAAACAGTACCCCAGCATGACCCCCTACACTACCCAAACACCACTGCACTAACCTAAACCCTAAAACACTACCCCAGCATGAACCCCTACACTACCCAATCACCACTGCACTACCGTAAACCCTAAAACACTACCCCCTACACTACACAAACACCACTGCACTGTCTTAAACCCTAAAACACTACCCCCCGCACAACCCTCTACACTACACAAACACCACTGCACTATCCTAAACCCTAAAACACTACCCAAGCACGACACCCTACACTACCCAAACATAACTGCACTACCCTAAACCCTAAATCACTGCCACCAGGACAACTCCCTACACTACCCAAACACCACTGCACTACTCTAAACCCTAAACTAACCCCAGCACAACCCCCTACAATACACAAACACCACTGCACTACCCTAAATCCTAAAACACTACCCCCAGCACGACTCCCTTCACTACACGAACACCACTGCACTGCCTAAAACACTACCCCCAGCACGACCCCCTACTCTAAACAAACACCACTGCACTACCCTAAACACTAAATCTACCCTCAGCATGACCCCCTACACTACACAACCACCACTGCACTACAATAAACCCTAAAACACTACCCCCAGCATGACCCCCTACACAACCCAAACACCACTGCACTACCCTAAACCCTAAAACACTACCCCCAGCATGACCCCCTGCACTACCCAAACAGCACTGCACTACCCGAAACCCTAAAACAATATCCCCAGCACGACCCCCCACATGACAGAAATACCACTGCGCTACCCTAAACCCTAAAACTATCCCCAGCACGACCCCCTACACTACCCAAACACCACTGCTCTACACTAAATCCCAAATCTTCCACAGCATGACCCCCTACACTACACAAACACCACTGCACTACACTAAACCCTAAAACACTACCCCCAGCATGACCCCCTACACAAGCACCACTGCACTACCCTAAACCCTAAAACACTACTCAAGCACGACACCCTTCACTACCCAAGCACAACTGCACTACACTAAACCCAAAAACACTACCCCCAGCACGACCCCCTACACTACACAAACACCACTGCACTAAACACTAAAACACTACCCCCTACACTACACAAACAACACTGCACTACCCTAAACCCTAAAACACTACCCCCAGCAGAACCCCCTACACAAGCACCACTGCACTACCCTAAACCCTAAAACACTACCCAAGCACGACACCCTTCACTACCCAAGCACAACTGCACTACACTAAACCCAAAAACACTACCCCCAGCACGACCCCATACACTACACAAACACCACTGCACTACCCTAAACACTAAAACACTACCCCCTACACTACACAAACAACACTGCACTACCCTAACCCCTAAAACACTACCCACAGCACGACCCCGTACACTACATGAACACCACTGCACTACCCTAAACCCTCAAACACTACCCCCAGCATGACCCCCTACACTACCCAAACACCACTGCACTACCCTAAACCCTAAAACACTACCCTCAGCATGACCCCCTACACTACACAAACACCACTGCACTACCCTAAACCCTAAAACACTACCCCCTACACTACACAAACAACAATGCACTACCTTAAACCCTAAAACACTACCCACAGCACGACCCCTTACACTACATAAACACCACTGCACTACCCTAAACCCTCAAACACTACCCCCAGCACAACCCACAACACTAACCAAACACCACTGCACTACCCTAAACCCTAAAACACTGACCCCAGCACGACCCACTACACAAGAACCACTGCACTACCCTAAACCCTAAAACACTACCCAAGCATGACACCCTGCACTACCCAAACATAACTGCACTACCCTAAACCCTAAATCACTGCTACCAGCACAACTCCCTACACTACCCAAACACCACTGCACTACTCTAAACCCTAAATCTAACCCCAGCACAACTCCCTACAATACACAAACAACACTGCACTACCCTAAATCCTAAAATACTACCCCCAGCACGACCCCCTTCACTACACAAACACCACTGCACTGCCTAAAACACTACCCCCAGCACGACCCCCTACACTAAACAAACACCACTGCACTACCCTAAACACTAAATCTTCCCTCAGCATGACTCCCTACACTACAAAAACACCACTGCACTACCCTAAACCCTAAAACCCTACCCCAAGAACGACCCCCTAAACTACACAAACACCACTTTACTACCCTAAACCCTAAAACACTACCCCCAGCACGACCCCCTTCAATACCCAAACACCACTGCACTACCCTAAACCCTAAAACACGACCCCCTATACTATACAAACACCACTGTACTACCCTAAACCCAAAAACACTACCCCCAGCACGACCCCCTACACTACACAAACACCACTGCACTAAACACTAAAACACTACCCCCTACACTACACAAACAACACTGCACTACCCTAAACCCTAAAACACTACCCCCAGCAGAACCCCCTACACAAGCACCACTGCACTACCCTAAACCCTAAAACACTACCCAAGCACGACACCCTTCACTACCCAAGCACAACTGCACTACACTAAACCCAAAAACACTACCCCCAGCACGACCCCCTACACTACACAAACACCACTGCACTACCCTAAACACTAAAACACTACCCCCTACACTACACAAACAACACTGCACTACCCAAACCCCTAAAACACTACCCACAGCACGACCCCGTACACTACATGAACACCACTGCACTACCCTAAACCCTCAAACACTACCCCCAGCATGACCCCCTACACTACCCAAACACCACTGCACTACCCTAAACCCTAAAACACTACCCTCAGCATGACCCCCTACACTACACAAACACCACTGCACTGCCTAAAACACTACCCCCTACACTACACAAACAACAATGCACTACCTTAAACCCTAAAACACTACCCACAGCACGACCCCTTACACTACATAAACACCACTGCACTACCCTAAACCCTCAAACACTACCCCTAGCACAACCCACAACACTAACCAAACACCACTGCACTACCCTAAACCCTAAAACACTGACCCCAGCACGACCCACTACACAAGAACCACTGCACTACCCTAAACCCTAAAACACTACCCAAGCATGACACCCTGCACTACCCAAACATAACTGCACTACCCTAAACCCTAAATCACTGCTACCAGCACAACTCCCTACACTACCCAAACACCACTGCACTACTCTAAACCCTAAATCTAACCCCAGCACAACTCCCTACAATACACAAACAACACTGCACTACCCTAAATCCTAAAATACTACCCCCAGCACGACCCCCTTCACCACACAAACACCACTGCACTGCCTAAAACACTACCCCCAGCACGACCCCCTACACTAAACAAACACCACTGCACTACCCTAAACACTAAATCTTCCCTCAGCATGACTCCCTACACTACAAAAACACCACTGCACTACCCTAAACCCTAAAACCCTACCCCAAGAACGACCCCCTACACTACACAAACACCACTGTACTACCCTAAACCCTAAAACACTACCCCCAGCACGACCCCCTTCAATACCCAAACACCACTGCACTACCCTAAACCCTAAAACACGACCCCCTATACTATACAAACACCACTGTACTACCCTAAACCCTAAAACACTACCCCCAGCACGACCCCCTTCAATATCCAAACACCACTGCACTACCCTAAACCCTAAAACACGACCCCGTATACTACACAAACACCACTGCACTGCCCTAAACCCTAAAACACTACCCCCAGCATGACCCCCTACACAACCCAAACACCACTGCACTACCCGAAACCCTAAAACAATATCCACAGCACGACCCCCCACACGACACAAATACAACTGCGCTACCCTAAACCCTAAAACTATCCCCAGCACGACCCCCTACACTACCCAAACACCACTGCACTACACTAAATCCCAAATCTTCCACAGCATGACCCCCTACACTACCCAAACACCACTGCACTACCTTAAATCCTAAAATACTACTCCCAGCACGACTCCCTACACTACCCAAACACCACTGCACTACACTAAACCCTAAAACACTAGCCCAAGCATGACCCCCTACACTACACAAACACCACTGCACTACCCTAAACCCTAAAACACTACCCCCTACACTACACAAACACCACTGCACTACCCTTAAACCCTAAAACACTACTCCCAGCAGTACCCCCTACACTATCCAAACACCACTGCACTACCCTAAACCCTAAAACACTACCCCCAGCATGACCCCCTACACTACACAAACACCACTGCACCACCCTAAACACTAAAACACTACCCCAGCACGAACCCCTACACTACCCAAACACCACTGCACTACCCTAATCACTAAAACACTGACCCCAGCACGACCCACTACACAAGCACCACTGCACTACCCTAAACCCTAAAACATAACCCAAGCACAACACCCTTCACTACCCAAGCACAACTGCACTACACTAAACCCTCAAACACGACCCCCAGCATGACCCCCTACACTACCCAAACACCACTGCTCTACCCGAAACCATAAAACACTATCCCCAGCATGACCCCCTACACTACACAAACACCATTGCACTACCCTAAATCCCAAATCTTCCCCATCATGACACCCTACACTACACAAATACCACTGCACTACCCTAAACCCTAAAACACTTCTCACAGCACGACCCCTTACACTACCCAAACACCACTGCGTTTCCCTAAACCCTAAGACACTTCCCCCAGCATGACACATTACAATACACAACACAACTGCAGTACCCTAAACCCAAAAACACTACCCCCAGAACGACCCCCTACACTACACAAACACCACTGCAATATCCTAAACCCTAAAACACTGACCCCAGCACGACCCACTACACAAGAACCACTGCACTACCCTAAACCCTAAAGCACTACCCAAGCACGGCACCCTACCCTACCCAAACATAACTGCACTACCCTAAACCCTAAATCACTGCCACCAGCACAACTCCCTACACTACCCAAACACCACTGCACTACTCTAAACCCTAAATCTAACTCCAGCACAACCCCCTACAATACACAAACACCACTGCACTACCCTAAATCCTAAAACACTACCCCCAGCACGACCCCCTTCACTTCATAAACACCACTGGCCTGCCTAAAGCACTACCCCCAGCACGACCCCTACACTAAACAAACACCACTGCACTACCCTAAACACTAAATCGAGCCTCAGCATGACCCCCAACACTACACAAACACCACTGCACTACCCTAAACCCTAAAACCCTACCAAAAGCACGACCCCCTACACTACACAAACACCACTGTACTACCCTAAACCCTAAAACACTACCCCCAGCACGACCCCCTTCAATACCCAAACACAACTGCACTGCCCTAAACCCTAAAACACTACCCCCAGCATGACCCCCTACACTACACAAACACCACTGCACTACCCTAAACCCTAACACACTACCCCCTACACTACACAAACACCACTGCACTACCCTAAACCCTAAAACACTATTCCCAGCAGTACCCCTACACTACCCAAACACCACTGCACTACCCTAAACCCATACACACTACCCCCAGCATGACCCCCTACACTACACAAACAACACTGCACTAACCTATACCCTAAAACAGTACCCCAGCATGACCCCCTACACTACCCAAACACCACTGCACTAACCTAAACCCTAAAACACTACCCCATCATGAACCCCTACACTACCCAAACACCACTGCACTACCGTAAACCCTAAAACACTACCCCCTACACTACACAAACACCACTGCACTGTCTTAAACCCTAAAACACTACCCCCCGCACAACCCCCTACACTACACAAACACCACTGCACTATCCTAAAGCCTAAAACACTACCCAAGCACGACACCCTACACTACCCAAACATAACTGCACTACCCTAAACCCTAAATCACTGCCACCAGGACAACTCCCTACACTATCCAAACACCACTGCACTACTCTAAACCCTAAACTAACCCCAGCACAACCCCCTACAATACACAAACACCTCTGCACCACCCTAAATCCTAAAACACTACCCCCAGCACGACCCCTTCACTACACAAACACCACTGCACTGCCTAAAACACTACCCCCAGCATGACCCCCTACACTACACAAACACCACTGCACTACCCTAAACCGTAAAACACTACCCCCAGCACGACCCCCTTCAATACCCAAACACCACTGCACTACCCTAAACCCTAAAACACGACCCCTATACTACACAAACACCACTGTACTACCCGAAACCCTAAAACACTACCCCCAGCACGACCCCCTTCAATATCCAAACACCACTGCACTACCATAAACCCTAAAACACGAACCCCTATACTACACAAACACCGCTGCACTGCCCTAAACCCTAAAACACTACCCCCAGCATGACACCCTACACTACACAAACACCACTGGAACTACCCTAAACCCTAAAACACTATTCCCAGCAGTACCCCCTACACTACCCAAACACCACTGCACTACCCTAAACCGTAAAACACTACCCCCACCATGACCCCCTACACTACACAAACACCACTGCACTACAATATACCCTAAAACACTACCCCCAGCATGACCCCCTACACAACCCAAACACCACTGCACTACCCTAAACCCTAAAACACTACCCCCAGCACGACCCCCAGCACTACCCAAACAGCACTGCACTACCCGAAACCCTAAAACAATATCCCCAGCACGACCCCCCACACGACACAAATACCAATGCGCTACCCTAAACCCTAAAACTATCCCCAGCACGACCCCCTACACTACCCAAACACCACTGCACTACACTAAATCCCAAATCTTTCACAGCATGACCCCCTACACTACACAAACACCACTGCACTACCTTAAATCCTAAAATACTACCCCCAGCATGACTCCATACACTACCCAAAATCCACTGCACTACACTAAACCCTAAAACACTAGCCCAAGCATGTCCCCCTACACTACACAAACACCACTGCACTACCCTAAACCCTAAAACACTACCCCTACACTACACAAACACCACTGCACTACCCTTAAACCCTAAAACACTACTCCCAGCAGTACCCCTTACACTATCCAAACACCACTGCACTACCCTAAAACACTACCCCCAGCATGACCCCCTACACTACACAAACACCGCTGCACCACCCTAAACACTAAAACACTACCCCAGCACGAACCCCTACACTACCCAAACACCACGGCACTACCCTCTACCCTAAAACACTACCCCAGCACACCCCCAACACTACCCAAAAACCACTGCACCACCTAAACCCTAATACACTACCTCCATCACGACCCCCTACACTACCCAAACACCACTTCACTACCCTAAACCCTAAAACACTACCCCCAGCACAACTCCCTACACTGCACAAACACCACTGCACTACCCTAAACCCTAAAACACTACCTCTATCATGACCCCCTACACTACCCAAACACCACTGCACTACCCTAAACCCTAAAACACTACCCCAGCACACTCCCAACATTACCCAAAAACCACTGCACCACCTAAACCCTAATACACTACCTCCATCACGACCCCCTACACTACACAAACACCACTGCACTACCCTAAACCCTAAAATAGTCTTCCACAGCACGACCCCCAACACTACACAAACACCACTGCACTACCTTAAATCCTAAAATACTACCCCCAGCACGACTCCCTAAACTACACAAACACCACTGTACTACAATAAACCCTAAAACACTACCCCCAGCATGTCCCCCTACAGAACCCAAACAAAACTGCACTACCCTAAACCCTAAAACACTACCCCCAGCACGACCCCCTGCACTACCCAAACAACACTGCACTACCCGAAACCCTAAAACAATATCCCCAGCACGACCCCCCACACGACACAAATACCACTGCGCTACCCTAAACCTTAAAACTATCCCCAGCACGACCCCATACACTACCCAAACACCACTGCACTAAACTAAACCCTAAAACACTACCCCCAGCATGACCCCCTACACTACACAAACACCACGGCACTACCCTAAACCCTAAAACACTACCCCCTACTCTACACAAACACCACTGCACTACCCTAAACCCTAAAACACTACTCCCAGCAGTACCCCCTACACTACCCAAACACCACTGCACTACCCTAAACCCTAAAACACTACCCCAGCACGAACCCCTACACTACCCAAACACCACTGCACTACCCTCTACCCTAAAACACTACCCCAGCACAACCCCCAACACTACCCAAAAACCACTGCACCACCTAAACCCTAATACACTACCTCCATCACGACCCCCTACACTACCCAAACACTACTTCACTACCCTAAACCCTAAAACACTACCCCCAGCACAACTCCCTACACTGCACAAACACCACTGCACTACCCTAAACCCTAAAACACTACCTCCATCACAACCCCCTACACTACCCAAACACCACTTCACTACCCTAAACACTAAAACACTACCCCCAGCACAACTCCCTACACTGCACAAACACCACTGCACTACCCTAAACCCTAAAACACTACCCCCAGCACGACTCCCTACACTACCCAATCACCACTGCACTAACCTATACCCGAAAACATGACCCACTACACAAACACCACTGCACTACCCTAAACCCTAAAACACTACCCACAGCATGACCCCCTATACTACACAAACAGCACCGCACTACCCTAAACCTTACAACACCACCCCCAGCATGCCCCCCTACACCATACAAACACCACTGCCCTACCATAAACCCTAAAAAACTACCCCCAACATGACCCCTACACTATACAAACACCACTGCACTACCCTAAACCCTAAGACACTACCCCCAGCATGACCCCCCATAACACAAACACCACTGCACTACCCTAAACCCTAAATCTACCCCCAGCATGACCCCCTAAACTACCCAAACACCACTGCACTACCCTAAACCCTCAAACACTGCGCCCAGCATGACCCCCTATACTACACAAATACCATTGCACTACCCTAACCCCTAAATCTACCCCCAGCATGACCCCTACACTACACAAACACCACTGCATTACCATAAACCCTAAAACACTACCCCCAGCAAAACCCCCTACACTACAAAAACACCAATGCACTACCCTACTGCTCTACACTAAACCCTAAAACACTACCCCCAGCATGACCCCCTACACTACCCAAACACCATTGCACTACACTAAACCCTAAAACACTACCCCCAGTACAACCCCCTGCACTTCCCAAACAGCACTACACTACCCTAAACCCTAAAGAACTATCCCCAGCACATCTCCCTACACTACCCAAACACCACTGCACTACACTAAATCCCAAATCTTCCCCAGCATGACACCCTACACTACACAAACACCACTGCACAACCTAAACCCTAAATCTACCGCCTACACTACACAAACACCACTGCACTGCCCTAAACCGTAAAACACTACCCCCAGCACGACCCCCTACAATACTGAAACACCACTGCACTACCCTAAACCCTAACACACTACCCCCTACACTACACAAACACCACTGCACTACCCTAAACCCTAAAATACTGTTCCCAGCAGAACCCCCTACACTACCCAAACACCACTGCACTACCCTAAACCCTATAACACTACCCCCAGCACGATCCCCTACACTAAACAAACACCACTGCACTACCCTAAACCCTAGAACCCTACCCCAAGCATGACCCCCTACACTACACAAACACCACTGCACTACCCTAAACCCTAAAACACGACCCCCTATACTACACAAACACCATTGTACTACCCTAAACCCTAAAAAACTACCCCCAGCACGACCCCCTTCAATACCCAAACACCACTGCACTACCCTAAACCCTAAAACATGACCCCCTATACTACACAAACACCACTGCACTGCCCTAAACACTAAAACACTACCCCCAGCATGACCCCCTACACAACACAAACACCACTGCACTACCCTAAACCCTAACACACTAACCCCTACACTACACAAACACCACTGCACTACCCTAAACCCTAAAACACTATTCCCAGCAGTACCCCTACACTACCCAAACACCACTGCACTACCCAAAACCCTAAAACACTACCCCCAGCATGACCCCCTACACTACACAAACACCACTGCACTACCCTAAACCCTAACACACTACCCCCTACACTACACAAACACCACTGCACTACCCTAAACCCTGAAACACTATTCCCAGCATGACCCCCTACACTACACAAACACCACTGCACTACAATAAACCCTAAAACACTACCCCCAGCATGACCCCCTACACAACCCAAACACCACTGCACTACCCTAAACCCTAAAACACTACCCCCAGCACGACCCCCTGCACTACCCAAACAGCACTGCACTACCCGAAACCCTAAAACAATTTCCCCAGCACGACCCCCCACACGACACAAATACCACTGCGCTACCCTAAACCCAAAAACTATCCCCAGCACGACCCCCTACACTACCCAAACACCACTGCTCTACACTAAATCCCAAATCTTCCACAGCATGACCCCCTACACTACACAAACACCACTGCACTACCTTAAATCCTAAAATACTACCCCCAGCACGACTCCCTACACTACCCAAACACCACTGCACTACACTAAACCCTAAAACACTACCCCCAGCATGACCCCCTACACTACACAAACACCACTGCACTACCCTAAACCCTAAACCACTACGCCCTACACTACACAAACACCACTGCACTACCCTTAAACCCTAAAACACTACTCTCAGCAGTACCCCCTACACTACCCAAACACCACTGCACTACCCTAAACCCTAAAACACTACCCCCAGCATGACCCCCTACACAAGCACCACTGCACTACCCTAAACCCTAAAACACTACCCAAGCACGACACCCTTCACTACCCAAGCACAACTGCACTACACTAAACCCAAAAACACTACCCCCAGCACGACCCCCTACACTACACAAACACCACTGCACTACCCTAAACACTAAAACACTACCCCCTACACTACACAAACAACACTGCACTACCCTAAACCCTAAAACACTACCCACAGCACGACCCCGTACACTACATGAACACCACTGCACTACCCTAAACCCTCAAACACTACCCCCAGCATGACCCCCTACACTACCCAAACACCACTGCACTACCCTAAACCCTAAAACACTTCCCTCAGCATGACCCCCTACACTACACAAACACCACTGCACTACCCTAAACCCTAAAACACTACCCCCTACACTACACAAACAACACTGCACTACCTTAAACCCTAAAACACTACCCACAGCACGACCCCTCACACTACATGAACACCACTGCACTACCCTAAACCCTAAAACACTACCCAAGCACGACACCCTACACTACCCAAACATAACTTCACTACCCTAAACCCTAAATCACTGCCACCAGCACAACTCCATACACTACCCAAACACCACTGCACTACTCTAAACCCTAAATCTAACCCCAGCACAACTCCCTACAATACACAAACAACACTGCACTACCCTAAATCCTAAAACACTACCCCCAGCACGACCCCTTCACTACACAAACACCACTGCACTGCCTAAAACACTACCCCCAGCACGACCCCCTACACTAAACAAACACCAATGCACTACCCAAAACACTAAATCTTCCCTCAGCATTACTCCCTACACTACACAAACACCACTGCACTACCCTAAACCCTAAAACCCTACCCCAAGAACGACCCCCTACACTACACAAACACCACTGTACTACCCTAAACCCTAAGACACTACCCCCAGCACGACCCCCTTCAATACCCAAACACCACTGCACTACCCTAAACCCTAAAACACGACCCCCTATACTACACAAACACCACTGTACTACCCAAAACCTTAAAACACTACCCCCAGCACGACCCCCTTCAATATCCAAACACCACTGCACTACCCTAAACCCTAAAACACGACCCCCTATACTACACAAACACCATTGCACTGCCCTAAACCCTAAAACACTACCCCCAGCATGACCCCCTCTACAACCCAAACACCACTGCACTACCCTAAACCCTAAAACACTACCCCCAGCACAACCCCCTACACTACCCAAACAGCACTGCACTACCCGAAACCCTAAAACAATATCCCCAGCACGACCCCCACACACCACAAATACCACTGCGCTACCCTAAACCCTAAAACTATCCCCAGCACGACCCTCTACACTACCCAAACACCACTGCACTACACTAAATCCCAAATCTTCCACAGCATGACCCCCTACACTACACAAACACCACTGCACTACATTAAATCCTAAAATACTACCCCCAGCACGACTCCCTACACTACCAAAACACCACTGCACTACACTAAACCCTAAAACACTAGCCCAAGCATGACCCCCTACACTACACAAACACCACTGCACTACCCTAAACCCTAAAACACTACCCCCTACACTACACAAACACCACTGCACTATCCTTAAACCCTAAAACACTACTCCCAGCAGTACCCCCTACACTATCCAAACACCACTGCACTACCCTAAACCCTAAAACACTACCCCCAGCATGACCCCCTACACTACACAAACACCACTGCACCACCCTAAACACTAAAACACTACCCCAGCACGAACCCCTACACTACCCAAACACCACTGCACTACCCTAATCACTAAAACACTGACCCCAGCACGACCCACTACACAAGCACCACTACACTACCCTAAACCCTAAAACACTACCCAAGCACGACACCCTTCACTACCCAAGCCCAACTGTACTACACTAAACCCTCAAACACGACCCCCAGCATGACCCCCTACACTACCCAAACACCACTGCTCTTCCCGAAACCATAAAACACTATCGCCAGCATGACCCCCTACACTACACAAACACCATTGCACTACCCTAAATCCCAAATCTTCCCCCATCATGACACCCTACACTACACAAATACCACTGCACTACCCTAAACCCTAAAACACTTCCCACAGCACGACCCCTTACACTACCCGAACACCACTGCGTTTCCATAAACCCTAAGACACTTCCCCCAGCATGACACATTACAATACACAAACACAACTGCAGTACTCTAAACCCAAAAACACTACCCCCAAAACGACCCCAAACACTACACAAACACCACTGCAATACCCTAAACGCTAAAACACTACCCCCAGCACAACCCACAACACTAACCAAACACCACTGCACTACCCTAAACCCTAAAACACTGACCCCAGCATGACCCAATACACAAGAACCACTGCACTACCCTAAACCCTAAAGCACTACCCAAGCACGGCACCCTACCCTACCCAAATATAACTGCACTACCCTAAACCCTAAATCACTGCCACCAGCACAACTCCCTACACTACCCAAACACCACTGCACTACTCTAAACCCTAAATCTAACCCCAGCACAACCCCCTACAATACACAAACACCGCTGCACAACCCTAAATCCTAAAACACTACCCCCAGCACGACCCCCTTCAATACATAAACACCAATGCACTGCCTAAAACACTACCCCCAGCATGACCCCCTACACTAAACCATCACCACTGCACTACCCTAAACACTAAATCGAGCCTCAGCATGACCCCCTACACTACACAAACACCACTGGACTACCCTAAACCCTAAAACCCTACCAAAAGCACGACCCCCTACACTACACAAACACCACTGTACTACCCTAAACCCTAAAACACTACCCCCAGCACGACCCCCTTCAATACCCAAACACAACTGCACTGCCCTAAACCCTAAAACACTACCCCCAGCATGACCCCCTACACTACACAAACACCACTGCACTACCCTAAACCCTAACACACTACCCCCTACACTACACAAACACCACTGCACTACCCTAAACCCTAAAACACTATTCCCAGCAGTACCCCTACACTACCCAAACACCACTGCACTACCCTAAACCCAAAAACACTACCCCCAGCATGACCCCCTACACTACACAAACAACACTACACTAACCTATACCCTAAAACAGTACCCCAGCATGACCCCCTACACTACCCAAACACCACTGCACTAACCTAAACCCTAAAACACTACCCCAGCATGAACCCCTACACTACCCAAACACCACTGCACTACCGTAAACCCTAAAACACTACCCCCTACACTACACAAACACCACTGCATTGTCTTAAACCCTAAAACACTATCCCCCGCACAACCCCCTACACTACACATACACCACTGCACTATCCTAAACCCTAAAACACTACCCAAGCACGACACCCTACACTACCCAAACATACCTGCACTACCCTAAACCCTAAATCACTGCCACCAGGACAACTCCCTACACTACCCAAACACCACTGCACTACTCTAAACCCTAAACTAACCCCAGCACAACACCCTACAATACACAAACACCACTGCACTACCCTAAATCCTAAAACACTACCCCCAGCACGACCCCCTTCACTACACAAACACCACTGCACTGCCTAAAACACTACCCCCAGCACGACCCCCTACACTAAACAAACACCACTGCACTACCCTAAACACTAAATCTACCCTCAGCATGACCCCCTACACTACACAAACACCACTGCACTACAATAAACCCTAAAACACTACCCCCAGCATGACCCCCTACACAACCCAAACACCACTGCACTACCCTAAACCCTAAAACACTACCCCCAGCACGACCCCCTGCACTACCCAAACAGCACTGCACTACCCGAAACCCTAAAACAATATCCCCAGAACGACCCCCCACATGACACAAATACCACTGCGCTACCCTAAACCCTAAAACTATCCCCAGCACGACCCCCTACACTACCCAAACACCACTGCTCTACACTAAATCCCAAATCTTCCACAGCATGACCCCCTACACTACACAAACACCACTGCACTACCTTAAATCCTAAAATACTACCCCAGCACGACTCCCTACACTACCCAAACACCACTGCACTACACTAAACCCTAAAACACTACCCCCAGCATGACCCCCTACACTACACAAACACCACTGCACTACCCTAAACCCTAAACCACTACCCCCTACACTACACAAACACCACTGCACTACCCTTAAACCCTAAAACACTACTCTCAGCAGTACCCCCTACACTACCCAAACACCACTGCACTACCCTAAACCCTAAAACACTACCCCCAGCATGACCCCCTACACAAGCACCACTGCACTACCCTAAACCCTAAAACACTACCCAAGCACAACACCCTTCACTACCCAAGCACAACTGCACTACACTAAACCCAAAAACACTACCCCCAGCACAACCCACTACACTACATAAACACCACTGCACTACCCTAAACCCTCAAACACTACCCCCAGCACAACCCACAACACTAACCATACACCACTGCACTACCCTAAACCCTAAAACACTGACCCCAGCACGACCCACTACACAAGAACCACTGCACTACCCTAAACCCTAAAACACTACCCAAGCATGACACCCTGCACTACCCAAACATAACTGCACTACCCTAAACCCTAAATCACTGCCACCAGCACAACTCCCTACACTATCCAAACACCACTGCACTACTCTAAACCCTAAATCTAACCCCAGCACAACTCCCTACAATACACAAACAACACTGCACTACCCTAAATCCTAAAATACTACCCCCAGCACGACCCCATTCACTACACAAACACCACTGCACTGCCTAAAACGCTACCCCCAGCACGACCCCTACACTAAACAAACACCACTGCACTACCCTAAACACTAAATCTTCCCTCAGCATGACTCCCTACACTACACAAACACCACTGTACTACCCTAAACCCTAAAACACTACCCCCAGCACGACCCCCTTCAATACCCAAACACCACTGCACTACCCTAAACCCTAAAACACGACCCCCTATACTACACAAACACCACTGTACTGCCCTAAACCCTAAAACACTACCCCCAGCACGACCCCCTTCAATATCCAAACACCACTGCACTACCCTAAACCCTAAAACACGACCCCCTATACTACACAAACACCACTGCACTGCCCTAAACCCTAAAACACTACCCCCAGCATGACCCCCTACACAACCCAAACACCACTGCACTACCCTAAACCCTAAAACACTACCCCCAGCACGACCTCCTGCACTACCCAAACAGCACTGCACTACCCGAAACCCTAAAACAATATCCCCAGCACGACCCCCCACACGACACAAATACCACTGCACTACCCTAAACACTAAATCGAGCCTCAGCATGACCCCCTACACTACACAAACACCACTGCACTACCCTAAACCCTAAAACCCTACCAAAAGCACGACCCCCTACACTACACAAACACCACTGTACTACCCTAAACCCTAAAACACTACCCCCAGCACGACCCCCTTCAATACCCAAACACAACTGCACTGCCCTAAACCCTAAAACACTACTCCCAGCATGACCCCCTACACTACACAAACACCACTGCACTACCCTAAACCCAAAAACACTACCCCCAGCATGACCCCCTACACTACACAAACAACACTACACTAACCTATACCCTAAAACAGTACCCCAGCATGACCCCCTACACTACCCAAACACCACTGCACTAACCTAAACCCTAAAACACTACCCCAGCATGAACCCCTACACTACCCAAACACCACTGCACTACCGTAAACCCTAAAACACTACCCCCTACACTACACAAACACCACTGCATTGTCTTAAACCCTAAAACACTACCCCCCGCACAACCCCCTACACTACACATAAACCACTGCACTATCCTAAACCCTAAAACACTACCCAAGCACGACACCCTACACTACCCAAACATACCTGCACTACCCTAAACCCTAAATCACTGCCACCAGGACAACTCCCTACACTACCCAAACACCACTGCACTACTCTAAACCCTAAACTAACCCCAGCACAACCCCCTACAATACACAAACACCACTGCACTACCCTAAATCCTAAAACACTACCCCCAGCACGACCCCCTTCACTACACAAACACCACTGCACTGCCTAAAACACTACCCCCAGCACGACCCCTACACTAAACAAACACCACTGCACTACCCTAAACACTAAATCTACCCTCAGCATGACCCCCTACACTACACAAACACCACTGCACTGCCTAAAACGCTACCCCCAGCACGACCCCCTACACTAAACAAACACCACTGCACTACCCTAAACACTAAATCTTCCCTCAGCATGACTCCCTACACTACACAAACACCACTGTACTACCCTAAACCCTAAAACACTACCCCCAGCACGACCCCCTTCAATACCCAAACACCACTGCACTGCCCTAAACCCTAAAACACGACCCCCTATACTACACAAACACCACTGTACTGCCCTAAACCCTAAAACACTACCCCCAGCACGACCCCCTTCAATATCCAAATACCACTGCACTACCCTAAACCCTAAAACACGACCCCCTATACTACACAAACACCACTGCACTGCCCTAAACCCTAAAACACTACCCCCAGCATGACCCCCTACACAACCCAAACACCACTGCACTACCCTAAACCCTAAAACACTACCCCCAGCACGACCTCCTGCACTACCCAAACAGCACTGCACTACCCGAAACCCTAAAACAATATCCCCAGCACGACCCCCCACACGACACAAATACCACTGCGCTACCCTAAACCCTAAAACTATCCCCAGCACGACCCCCTACACTACCCAAACACCACTGCACTACACTAAATCCCAAATCTTCCACAGCATGACCCCCTACACTACACAAACACCACTGCACTACCTTAAATCCTAAAATACTACCCCCAGCACGACTCCCTACACTACCCAAACACCACTGCACTACACTAAACCCTAAAACACTAGCCCAAGCATGACCCCCTACACTACACAAACACCACTGCACTACCCTAAACCCTAAAACACTACCCCCTACACTACACAAACACCACTGCACTACCCTTAAACCCTAAAACACTACTCCCAGCAGTACCCCCTACACTATCCAAACACCACTGCACTACCCTAAACCCTAAAACACTATCCCCAGCACTACACCCTACACTACACAAACACCACTGCACTACCCTAAACACTAAAACTCTACCCTCAGCAGTACCCCCCAAACTACCCAAACACCACTGCACTACCCTAAACCCTAAAACACTACCCCCAGCATGACCCCATACACTACACAAACACCACTGCACTACCCTACTGCACTACCCTAAACCCTAAAACACTACCCCCAGCACGACCCCCTGCATTACCCAAACAGCACTGCACTCCCCGAAACCATAAAACACTATCCCCAGCATGACCCCCTACACTACACAAACACCACTGCACTACCCTAAAACCTGAAACACTAACCCCAGCACGACCCCTTACACTACACAGGCACCACTGCACTACCCTAATCCCTAAACACTACCCAAGCACCTACACAACCCAAACATAACTGCACTACCCTAAACCCTAAAGCACTACCACCAGCACGTCCCCCTACACTACAAAAACACCACTGCACTACACTAAATCCCAAATCTTCCCCAGCATGACCCACTACACAAACACCACTGCACAACCCTAAACCCTCAAACACCACTCCCAGCACGACCCCCTACACTACCCAAACACCACTGCACTACCCTAAACCCTAAAACACTACCCCCAGCATGACCCCCTACACTACACAAACACGATTTCACTATCCTGAACCCTAAAACACTACCCTCTACACTAAACAAGCACTACTGCACTACCCTAAACCCTAAAATACTACAACCAGCAGCACCCCCTACACAACCCAAACACCACAGCACTACCCTAAACCCTAAAACACTACCCAAGCACGACACCCTTCACAACCCAAGCACAACTGTACTACACTAAACCCTCAAACACGACCCCCAGCATGACCCCCTACACTACCCAAACACCATTGCACTACCCTAAATCCCAAATCTTCCCCATCATGACACCCTACACTACACAAATACCACTGCACTACCCTAAACCCTAAAACACTTCCCACATCACGACCCCTTACACTACCCGAACACCACTGCGTTTCCATAAACCCTAAGACACTTCCCCCAGCATGACACATTACAATACACAAACACAACTGCAGTACCCTAAACCCAAAAACACTACCCCCAGAACGACCCCCTACACTACACAAACACCACTGCACTACCCTAAACGCTAAACCACTACCCCCAGCACAACCCACAACACTAACCAAACACCACTGCACTACCCTAAACCCTAAAACACTGACCCCAGCACGACCCACTACACAAGAACCACTCCACTACCCTAAACCCTAAAGCACTACCCAAGCACGGCACCCTACCCTACTCAAACATAACTGCACTACCCTAAACCCTAAATCACTGCCACCAGCACAACTCCCTACACTACCCAAACACCACTGCACTACTCTAAACCCTAAATCTAACCCCAGCACAACCCCCTACAATACACAAACACCAATGCACTACCCTAAATCCTAAAACACTACCCCCAGCACGACCCCCTTCACTTCATAAACACCACTGGCCTGCCTAAAGCACTACACCCAGCACGACCCCCTACACTAAACAAACACTACTGCACTACCCTAAACACTAAATCGAGCCTCAGCATGACCCCCTACACTACACAAACACCACTGCACTACCCTAAATCCTAGCACGACCCCCTACACTACACAAACACCACTGTACTACCCTAAACCCTAAAACACTACCCCAGCACGACCCCCTTCAATACCCAAACACAACTGCACTGCCCTAAACCCTAAAACACTACCCCCAGCATGACCCCCTACACTACACAAACACCACTGCACTACCCTAAACCCTAATACACTACCCCCTACACTACACAAACACCACTGCACTACCCTAAACCCTAAAACACTATTCCCAGCAGTACCCCTACACTACCCAAACACCACTGCACTACCCTAAACCCAAAAACACTACCCCCAGCATGACCCCCTACACTACACAAACAACACTGCACTAACCTATACCCTAAAACAGTACCCCAGCATGACCCCCTACACTACCCAAACACCACTGCACTAACCTAAACCCTAAAACACTACCCCAGCATGAACCCCTACACTACCCAAACACCACTGCACTACCGTAAACCCTAACACACTACCCCCTACACTACACAAACACCACTGCACTGTCTTAAACCCTAAAACACTACCCCCGCACAACCCCCTACACTACACAAACACCACTGCACTATCCTAAAGCCTAAAACACTACCCAAGCACGACACCCTACACTACCCAAACATAACTGCACTACCCTAAACCCTAAATCACTGCCACCAGGACAACTCCCTACACTACCCAAACACCACTGCACTACTCTAAACCCTAAACTAACCCCAGCACAACCCCTACAATACACAAACACCACTGTACTACCCTAAACCCAAAAACACTACCCCCAGAATGACCCCCTACACTACACAAACACCACTGCACTACCCTAAACGCTAAAAAACTACCCCCAGCACAACCCACAACACTAACCAAACACCACTGCACTACCCTAAACCCTAAAACACTGACCCCAGCACGACCCACTACACAAGAACCACTGCACTACCCTAAACCCTAAAGCACTACCCAAGCACGGCACCCTACCCTACCCAAACATAACTGCACTACCCTAAACCCTAAATCACTGCCACCAGCAGAACTCCCTACACTACCCAAACACCACTGCACTACTCTAAACCCTAAATCTAACCCCAGCACAACCCCCTACAATACACAAACACCACTGCACTACCCTAAATCCTAAAACACTACCCCCAGTACGACCCCCTTCACTTCATAAACACCACTGGCCTGCCTAAAGCACTACCCCCAGCACGACCCCCTACACTAAACAAACACTACTGCACTACCCTAAACACTAAATCGAGCCTCAGCGTGACCCCCTACACTACACAAACACCACTGCACTACCCTAAACCCTAAAACCGTACCAAAAGCACGACCCCCTACACTACACAAACACCACTGTACTACCCTAAACCCTAAAACACTACCCCCAGCACGACCCCCTTCAATACCCAAACACAACTGCACTGCCCTATACCCTAAAACACTACCCCCAGCATGACCCCCTACACTACACAAACACCACTGCACTACCCTAAACCCTAACACACTACCCCCTACACTACACAAACACCACTGCACTACCCTAAACCCTAAAACACTATTCCCAGCAGTACCCCTACCCTACCCAAACACCACTGCACTACCCTAAACCCAAAAACACTACCCCAGCATGACCCCCTACACTACACAAACAACACTGCACTAACCTATACCCTAAAACAGTACCCCAGTATGACCCCCTACACTACCCAAACACCACTGCACTAACCTAAACCCTAAAACACTACCCCAGCATGAACCCCTACACTACCCAAACACCACTGCACTACCGTAAACCCTAAAACACTACCCCCTACACTACACAAACACCACTGCACTGTCTTAAACCCTAAAACACTACCCCCCGCACAACCCCCTACACTACACAAACACCACTGCACTATCCTAAAGCCTAAAACACTACCCAAGCACGACACCCTACACTACCCAAACATAACTGCACTACCCTAAACCCTAAATCACTGCCACCAGGACAACTCCCTACACTACCCAAACACCACTGCACTACTCTAAACCCTAAACTAACCCCAGCACAACCCCCTACAGTACACAAACACCACTGCACTACCCTAAATCCTAAAACACTACCCCCAGCACGACCCCTTCACTACACAAACACCACTGCACTGCCTAAAACACTACCCCTAGCACTACCCCCTACACTAAACAAACACCACTGCACTACCCTAAACACTAAATCTACCCCCAGCACGACCCCCTTCTATACCCAAACACCACTGCACTACCCTAAACCCTAAAACACGACCCCTATACTACACAAACACCACTGTACTACCCTAAACCCTAAAACACTACCCCCAGCACGACCCCCTTCAATATCCAAACACCACTGCACTACTCTAAACCCTAAAACACTACCCCCAGCATGACCCCATACACTACACAAACACCACTGCGCTACCCTACTGCACTACCCTAAACCCTAAAACACTACCCCAACACGACCCCCTGCACTACCCAAACAGCACTGCACTACCCGAAACCCTAAAACAATATCCCCAGAACGACCCCCCGCACGACACAAATACCACTGCGCTACCCTAAACCCTAAAACTATCCCCAGCACGACCCCCTACACTACCCAAACACCACTGCACTACACTAAATCCCAAATCTTTCACAGCATGACCCCCTACACTACACAAACACCACTGCACTACCTTAAATCCTAAAATACT
The DNA here is from genome assembly GCF_964204655.1 of Triturus cristatus. Classification (NCBI taxonomy): domain Eukaryota; kingdom Metazoa; phylum Chordata; class Amphibia; order Caudata; family Salamandridae; genus Triturus; species Triturus cristatus. The sequence continues at coordinate 671,348,279 of NC_140579.1, read as the reverse complement.
ACCCCCAGCACGACTCCCTACACTACCCAAACACCACTGCACTACACTAAACCCTAAAACACTAGCCCAAGCATGACCCCCTACACTACACAAACACCACTGCACTACCCTAAACCCTAAAACACTACCCCCTACACTACGCAAGCCCCACTGCACTACCCTAAACCCTAAAACACTACCCAAGCACGACACCCTTCACTACCCAAGCACAACTGCACTACACTAAACCCTCAAACACGACCCCCAGCATGACCCCCTACACTACCCAAACACCACTGCTCTACCCGAAACCATAAAACACTATCCCCAGCATGAACCCCTACACTACACAAACACCATTGCACTACCCTAAATCCCAAATCTTCCCCATCATGACACCCTACACTACACAAATACCACTGCACTACCCTAAACCCTAAAACACTTCCCACAGCACGACCCCTTACACTACCAGAACACCACTGCGTTTCCATAAACCCTAAGACACTTCCCCCAGCATGACACATTACAATACACAAACACAACTGCAGTACCCTAAACCCAAAAACACTACCCCCAGAACGACCCCCTACACTACACAAACACCACTGCACTACCCTAAACGCTAAACCACTACCCCCAGCACAACCCACAACACTAACCAAACACCACTGCACTACCCTAAACCCTAAAACACTGACCCCAGCACGACCCACTACACAAGAACCACTGCACTACCCTAAACCCTAAAGCACTACCCAAGCACGGCACCCTACCCTACTCAAACATAACTGCACTACCCTAAACCCTAAATCACTGCCACCAGCACAACTCCCTACACTACCCAAACACCACTGTACTACTCTAAACCCTAAATCTAACCCCAGCACAACCCCCTACAATACACAAACACCACTGCACTACCCTAAATCCTAAAACACTACCCCCAGCACGACCCCCTTCACTTCATAAACACCACTGGCCTGCCTAAAGCACTACACCCAGCACGACCCCCTACACTAAACAAACACTACTGCACTACCCTAAACACTAAATCGAGCCTCAGCATGACCCCCTACACTACACAAACACCACTGCACTACCCTTAATCCTCAAACCCTACCAAAAGCACGACCCCCTACACTACACAAACACCACTGTACTACCCTAAACCCTAAAACACTACCCCCAGCACGACCCCCTTCAATACCCAAACACAACTGCACTGCCCTAAACCCTAAAACACTACCCCCAGCATGACCCCCTACACTACACAAACACCACTGCACTAACCTAAACCCTAATACACTACCCCCTACACTACACAAACACCACTGCACTACCCTAAACCCTAAAACACTATTCCCAGCAGTATCCCTACACTACCCAAACACCACTGCACTACCCTAAACCCAAAAACACTACCCCCAGCATGACCCCCTACACTACACAAACAACACTGCACTAACCTATACCCTAAAACAGTACCCCAGCATGACCCCCTACACTACCCAAACAACACTGCACTAACCTAAACCCTAAAACACTACCCCAGCATGAACCCCTACACTACCCAAACACCACTGCACTACCGTAAACCCTAAAACACTACCCCCTACACTACACAAACACCACTGCACTGTCTTAAACCCTAAAACACTACCCCCGCACAACCCCCTACACTACACAAACACCACTGCACTATCCTAAAGCCTAAAACACTACCCAAGCACGACACCCTACACTACCCAAACATAACTGCACTACCCTAAACCCTAAATCACTGCCACCAGGACAACTCCCTACACTACCCAAACACCACTGCACTACTCTAAACCCTAAACTAACCCCAGCACAACCCCTACAATACACAAACACCACTGTACTACCCTAAACCCAAAAACACTACCCCCAGAATGACCCCCTACACTACACAAACACCACTGCACTACCATAAACGCTAAAACACTACCCCCAGCACAACCCACAACACTAACCAAACACCACTGCACTACCCTAAACCCTAAAACACTGACCCCAGCACGACCCACTACACAAGAACCACTGCACTACCCTAAACCCTAAAGCACTACCCAAGCACGGCACCCTACCCTACCCAAACATAACTGCACTACCCTAAACCCTAAATCACTGCCACCAGCACAACTCCCTACACTACCCAAACACCACTGCACTACTCTAAACCCTAAATCTAACCCCAGCACAACCCCCTACAATACACAAACACCACTGCACTACCCTAAATCCTAAAACACTACCCCCAGTACGACCCCCTTCACTTCATAAACACCACTGGCCTGCCTAAAGCACTACCCCCAGCACGACCCCCTACACTAAACAAACACCACTGCACTACCCTAAACACTAAATCGAGCCTCAGCATGACCCCCTACACTACACAAACACCACTGCACTACCCTAAACCCTAAAACCGTACCAAAAGCACGACCCCCTACACTACACAAACACCACTGTACTACCCTAAACCCTAAAACACTACCCCCAGCACGACCCCCTTCAATACCCAAACACAACTGCACTGCCCTAAACCCTAAAACACTACCCCCAGCATGATCCCCTACACTACACAAACACCACTGCACTACCCTAAACACTAACACACTACCCCCTACACTACACAAACACCACTGCACTACCCTAAACCCTAAAACACTATTCCCAGCAGTACCCCTACACTACCCAAACACCACTGCACTACCCTAAACCCAAAAACAATACCCCAGCATGACCCCCTACACTACACAAACAAAACTGCACTAACCTATACCCTAAAACAGTACCCCAGCATGACCCCCTACACTACCCAAACACCACTGCACTAACCTAAACCCTAAAACACTACCCCAGCATGAACCCCTACACTACCCAAACACCACTGCACTACCGTAAACCCTAAAACACTACCCCCTCCACTACACAAACACCACTGCACTGTCTTAAACCCTAAAACACTACCCCCCGCACAACCCCCTACACTACACAAACACCACTGCACTATCCTAAAGCCTAAAACACTACCCAAGCACGACACCCTACACTACCCAAACATAACTGCACTACCCTAAACCCTAAATCACTGCCACCAGGACAACTCCCTACACTACCCAAACACCGCTGCACTACTCTAAACCCTAAACTAACCCCAGCACAACCCCTTCACTACACAAACACCACTGCACTGCCTAAAACACTACCCCTAGCACTACCCCCTACACTAAACAAACACCACTGCACTACCCTAAACACTAAATCTACCCCCAGCACGACCCCCTTCTATTCCCAAACACCACTGCACTACCCTAAACACTAAATCTACCCCCAGCACGACCCCCTTCTATTCCCAAACACCACTGCACTACCCTAAACCCTAAAACACGACCCCTATACTACACAAACACCACTGTACTACCCTAAACCCTAAAACACTACCCCCAGCACGACCCCCTTCAATATCCAAACACCACTGCACTACTCTAAACCCTAAAACACTACCCCCAGCATGACCCCATACACTACACAAACACCACTGCACTACCCTACTGCACTACCCTAAACCCTAAAACACTACCCCAACACGATCCCCTGCACTACCGAAACAGCACTGCACTACCCTAAACCCTAAAACACTACCCCCAGCACGACCCCCAGCACTACCCAAACAGCACTGCACTACCTGAAACCCTAAAACAATATCCCCAGCACGACCCCACGCACGACACAAATACCACTGCGCTACCCTAAACCCTAAAACTATCCCCAGCACGACCCCCTACACTACCCAAACACCACTGCACTACACTAAATCCCAAATCTTTCACAGCATGACCCCCTACACTACACAAACACCACTGCACTACCTTAAATCCTAAAATACTACCCCCAGCACGTCTCCCTACACTACCCAAAATCCACTGCACTACACTAAACCCTAAAACACTAGCCCAAGCATGACCCCCTACACTACACAAACACCACTGCACTACCCTAAACCCTAAAACACTACCCCCTACACTACACAAACACCACTGCACTACCCTAAAACCCTAAAACACTACTCCCAGCAGTACCCCTTACACTATCCAAACACCACTGCACTACCCTAAACCCTAAAACACTACCCCCAGCATGACCCCCTACACTACACAAACACCGCTGCACCACCCTAAACACTAAAACACTACCCCAGCACGAACCCCTACACTACCCAAACACCACTGCACTACCCTCTACCCTAAAACACTACCCCAGCACACCCCAACACTACCCAAAAACCACTGCACCACCTGAACTCTAATACACTACCTCCATCACGACCCCCTACACTACCCAAACACCACTTCACTACCCTAAACCCTAAACACTACCCCCAGCACAACTCCCTACACTGCACAAACACCACTGCACTACCCTAAACCCTAAAACACTACCTCCATCACGACCCCCTACACTACCCAAACACCACTGCACTACCCTAAACCCTAAAACACTACCCGAGCACACCCCCAACACTACCCAAAAACCACTGCACCACCTAAACCCTAATACACTACCTCCATCACGACCCCCTACACTACACAAACACCACTGCACTACCCTAAACCCTAAAATAATCTTCCACAGCATGAACCCCTACACTACACAAACACCACTGCACTACCTTAAATCCTAAAAGACTACCCCCAGCACGACTCCCTAAACTACACAAACACCACTGTACTACAATAAACCCTAAAACACTACCCCCAGCATGACCCCCTACAGAACCCAAACAACACTGCACTACCCTAAACCCTAAAACACTACCCCAGCACGACCCCCTGCACTACCCAAACAACACTGCACTACCCGAAACCCTAAAACAATATCCCCAGCACGACCCCCCACACGACACAAATACCACTGCGCTACCCTAAACCTTTAAACTATCCCCACCACGACCCCCTACACTACCCAAACACCACTGCACTACACTAAATCCCAAATCTTCCACAGCATGACCCCCTACACTACACAAACACCACTGCACTACCCTAAACCCTAAAACACTACTCCCAGCAGTACCCCCTACACTACCCAAACACCACTGCACTACCCTAAACCCTAAAACACTATCCCCAGCATGACCCCCTACACTACACAAACACCACTGCACTACCCTAAACCCTATAACACTACTCCCAGCAGTACGCCCTACACTACCCAAACACCACTGCACTACCCTAAACCCTAAAACACTACCCCAGCACGAACCCCTTCACTACCCAAACACCACTGCACTACCCTCTACCCTAAAACACTACCCCAGCACAACTCCCAACACTACCCAAAAACCACTGCACCACCTAAACCCTAATACACTACCTCCATCACGACCCCCTACACTACCCAAACACCACTTCACTACCCTAAACCCTAAAACACTACCCCCAACACAACTCCCTACACTGCACTAACACCACTGCACTACCCTAAACCCTAAAACACTACCTCCATCACAACCCCCTACACTACCCAAACACCACTTCACTACCCTAAACCCTAAAACACTACCCCCAGCACAACTCCCTACACTGCACAAACACCACTGCACTACCCTAAACCCTAAAACACTACCCCCAGCACGACTCCCTACACTACCCAATCACCACTGCACTAACCTATACCCGAAAACATGACCCACTACACAAACACCACTGCACTACCCTAAACCCTAAAACACTACCCACATCATGACCCCCTATACTACACAAACAGCACTGCACTACCCTAAACCTTACAACACCACCCCCAGCATGACCCCCTACACCACACAAACACCACTGCCCTACCATAAACCCTAAAAAACGACCCCCAACATGACCCCCTACACTATACAAACACCACTGCACTACCCTAAACCCTAAGACACTACCCCCAGCATGACCCCCCATAACACAAACTCCACTGCACTACCCTAAACCCTAAATCTACCCCCAGCATGACCCCCTAAACTACCCAAACACCACTGCACTACCCTAAAACCTCAAACACTATGCCCAGCACGACCCCCTATACTACACAAATACCATTGCACTACCCTAAACCCTAAATCTACCCCCAGCACGACCCCTACACTACACAAACACCACTGCATTACCCTAAACCCTAAAACACTACCCCCAGCATGACCCCCTACACTACACAAACACCAATGCACTACCCTACTGCTCTACACTAAACCCTAAAACACTACCCCCAGCATGACCCCCTACACTACCCAAACACCATTGCACTACACTAAACCCTAAAACACTACCCCCAGTACAACCCCCTGCACTTCCCAAACAGCACTACACTACCCTAAACCCTAAAACACTATCCCCAGCACATCTCCCTACACTACCCAAACACCACTGCACTACACTAAATCCCAAATCTTCCCCAGCATGACCCCCTACACTACACAAACACCACTGCACAACCTAAACCCTAAATCTACCGCCTACACTACACAAACACCACTGCACTGCCCTAAACCGTAAAACACTACCCCAGCACGACCCCCTACAATACTGCAACACCAATGCACTACCCTAAACCCTAAAAAACTACCCCCAGCAAGACCCCCTACACTACACAAACACCACTGCGCTACCCTAAACCCTAAATCACTACCCCCAGCACGACCCCCAACACTACCCAAACACCACTGCACTACCCTGAACCCTAAAACACTACCCCCAGCACTACCCCCTACACTACCCATACACCACTGCACTACCCTAAATCCTGAAACACTAACCCCAGCACAACCCCCTACACTACACAAGCACCACTGCACTACCCTAATCCCTAAACACTACCCAAGCACGACACCATACACAACCCAAACATAACTGCACTACCCTAAACCCTAAAGCACTACCACCAGCACGTCCCCCTAAACTACCCAAACACCACTGCACTACACTAAATCCCAAATCTTCCCCAGCATGACCCACTACACAAACACCACTGCACAACCCTAAACCCTCAAACACTACCCCCAACATGACCCCCTACACTACCCAAACTCCACTGCACTGCCCTAACCCCTAAAACATTACTCCCAGCATGACCCCCTACACTACACAAACAACATTGCACTACCCTGAACCCTGAAACACTACCCCCTACACTACCCAAACACCACTGTACTACCCTAAACCCTAAAACACTATCCCCAGCACTACCCCCTACACTACACAAACACTACTGCACTACCCTAAACCCTAAAATACTACCCCCAGCAGTATCCCCTACACTACCCAAACACCACTGCACTACCCTAAACCCTAAAACACTACTCCAAGCATGACCCCCTACACTACACAAACACCACAGCACTACCCTAAACTCTAAAACACTACCCCCAGCAGTACCCGCTACACTACCCAACCACAACTGCACTACCCTAAACCCTAAAACACTACCCCCAGCATGACCCCATACACTACACAAACACCACTGCACTACCCTACTGCACTACCCTAAAACACTACCCCCAGCACAACCCCCTGCACTACCCAAACAGCACTGCACTCCCCGAAACCATAAAACACTCTCCCCAGCATGACCCCCTACACTACACAAACACCACTACACTACCCTAAATCCCAAATCTTCCCCATGACACCCTACACTACACAAACACCACTGCACTACCCTAAACCCTAAAACACTAGCCCCATCACAACCCCGAACACTACCCAAACACCACTGCACTACCCTAAACCCTAAAACACTGACCCCAGCACGAACCCCTACACTACCCAAACACCACTGCACTACCCTCTACCCTAAAACACTAACCCAGCACACCCCCAACACTACACAAAAACCACTGCACCACCTAAACCCTAATACACTACCTCCATCACGGCCCCCTACACTACCCAAACACCACTTCACTACCCTAAACCCTAAAACACTACCCCCAGCACAACTCCCTACACTGCACAAACACCACTGCACTACCCTAAACCCTAAAACACTACCTCCATCACGACCCCCTACACTACCCAAACACCACTGCACTACCCTAAACCCTAAAACACTACCCCAGCACACCCCCAACACTACCCAAAAACCACTGCACCACCTAAACCCTAATACACTACCTCCATCACCACCCCCTACACTACACAAACACCACTGCACTACCCTAAACCCTAAAATAATCTTCCACAGCATGACCCCCTACACTACACAAACACCACTGCACTACCTTAAATCCTAAAATACTACCCCCAGCACGACTCCCTACACTACACAAACACCACTGTACTACAATAAACCCTAAAACACTACCCCCAGCATGACCCCCTACACAACCCAAACACCACTGCACTACCCTAAACCCTAAAACACTACCCCCAGCACGACCCCCTGCACTACCCAAACAACACTGCACTACCCGAAACCCTAAAACAATATCCCCAGCACGACCCCCCACACGACACAAATACCACTGCGCTACCCTAAACCTTGAAACTGTCCCCAGCACGACCCCTACACTACCCAAACACCACTGCACTACACTAAATACCAAATCTTCCACAGCATGACCCCCAAAACTACACAAACACCACTGCACTACCTTAAATCCTAAAATACTACCCTCAGCACGACTCCCTACACTACCCAAACACCACTGCACTACACTAAACCCTAAAACACTACCCCCAGCATGATCCCCTACACTACACAAACACCACAGCACTACCCTAAACCCTAAAACACTACCCCCTACACTACACAAACACCACTGCACTACCCTAAAACCTAAAACACTACTTCCAGCAGTACCCCCTACACTACCCAAACACCACTGCACTACCCTAAACCCTAGAACACTACCCCCAGCATGACCCCCTACACTACACAAACACCACTGCATTACCCTAAACCCTAAAACACTAATCCCAGCAGTACGCCCTACACTACCCAAACACCACTGCACTACCCTAAACCCTAAAACACTACTCCAGCACGAACCCCTACACTACCCAAACACCACTGCACTACCCTCTACCCTAAAACACTACCCCAGCACAACCCCCAACACTACCCAAAAACCACAGCACCACCTAAACCCTAATACACTACCTCCATCACGACCCCCTACACTACCCAAACACCACTTCACTACCCTAAACCCCAAAACACTACCCCCAGCACAACTCCCTACACTGCACAAACACCACTGCACTACCCTAAACCCTAAAACACTACCTCCATCACAACCCCTACACTACCCAAACACCCCTTCACTACCCTAAACCCTAAAACACTACCCCCAGCACAACTCCCTACACTGCACAAACACCACTGCACTACCCTAAACCCTAAAACACTACCCCCAGCACGACTCCCTACACTACCCAAACTCCACTGCACTAACCTATACCCTAAAACATGACCCACTACACAAACACCACTGCACTACCCTAAACCCTAAAACACTACCCACAACATGACCCCCTATACTACACAAACAGCACTGCACTACCCTAAACCTTACAACACCACCCCCAGCATGACCCCCTACACCACACAAACACCACTGCCCTACCATAAACCCTAAAAAACTACCCCCAACATGACCCCCTACACTATACAAACATCACTGCACTACCCTAAACCCTAAAACACTACCCCCAGCATGACCCCATAACACAAACACCACTGCACTACCCTAAACCCTAAATCTACCCCCAGCATGACCCCCTAAACTACCCAAACACCACTGCACTTCCCTAAACCCTCAAACACTATGCCCAGCACGACCCCCATACTACACAAATACCATTGCACTACCCTAAACCCCTAAATCTACCCCCAGCATGACCCCTACACTACACAAACACCACTGCATTACCCTAAACCCTAAAACACTACCCCCAGCATGACCCCCTACACTACACAAACACCAATGCACTACCCTACTGCTCTACACTAAACCCTAAAACACTACCCCCAGCATGACCCCCTACACTACCCAAACACCATTGCACTACACTAAACCCTAAAACACTACCCCCAGTACAACCCCCTGCACTTCCCAAACAGCACTACACTACCCTAAACCCTAAAACACTATCCCCAGCACATCTCCCTACACTACCCAAACACCACTGCACTACACTAAATCCCATATCTTCCCCAGCATGACCCCCTACACTACACAAACACCACTGCACACCCTAAACCCTAAATCTACCGCCTACACTACACAAACACCACTGCACTGCCCTAAACCGTAAAACACTACCCCCAGCACGACCCCCTACAATACTGCAACACCAATGCACTACCCTAAACCCTAAAAAACTACCCCCAGCAAGACCCCCTACACTACACAAACACCACTGCGCTACCCTAAATCACTACCCCCAGCACGACCCCCAACACTACCCAAACACCACTGCACTACCCTGAACCCTAAAACACTACCCCCAGCACTACCCCCTACACTACCCATACACCACTGCACTACCCTAAATCCTGAAACACTAACCCCAGCACGACCCCCTACACTACACAAGCACCACTGCACTACCCTAATCCCTAAACACTACCCAAGCACGACACCATACACAACCCAAACATAACTGCACTACCCTAAACCCTAAAGCACTACCACCAGCACGTCCCCCTCCACTACCCAAACACCACTGCCCTACACTAAATCCCAAATCTTCCCCAGTATGACCCACTACACAAACACCACTGCACAACCCTAAACCCTCAAACACTACCCCCAGCATGACCCCCTACACCACCCAAACACCACTGCACTGCCCTAACCCCTAAAACATTACTCCCAGCATGACCCCCTACACTACACAAACAACATTGCACTACCCTGAACTCTGAAACACTACCCCCTACACTACCCAAACACCACAGCACTACCCTAAACTCTAAAACACTACCCCCAGCAGTACCCGCTACACTACCCAACCACAACTGCACTACCCTAAACCCTAAAACACTACCCCCAGCATGACCCCATACACTACACAAACACCACTGCACTACCCTACTGCACTACCCTAAAACACTACCCCCAGCACGACCCCCTGCACTACCCAAACAGCACTGCACTCCCCGAAACCATAAAACACTCTCCCCAGCATGACCCCCTACACTACACAAACACCACTACACTACCCTAAATCCCAAATCTTCCCCCATGACACCCTACACTACACAAACACCACTGCACTACCCTAAACCCTAAAACACTACCCGCTACATTACCCAAACACCACTGCACTACCCTAAACCCTAAAACACTATCCCCAGCACTACCCCCTACACTACACAAACACCACTGCACTACCCTAAAACACTACCCCCAGCATGACCCCATACACTACACAAACACCACTGCACTACCCTACTGCACTACCCTAAACCCTAAAACACTACCCCCAGCATGACCCCCTCCACTACCCAAACAGCACTGCACTACCCTACTGCACTACCCTAAACCCTAAAACACTACCCCCAGCAGTACCCACTACACTACCCAACCACAACTGCACTACCCCAGCATGACCCCCTACACTACACAAACACCACTGCACTACCCTACTGCACTACCCTAAAACACTACCCCCAGCACGACCCCCTGCACTACCCAAACAGCACTGCACTCCCCGAAACCATAAAACACTCTCCCCAGCATGACCCCCTACACTACACAAACACCACTACACTACCCTAAATCCCAAATCTTCCCCCATGACACCCTACACTACACAAACACCACTGCACTACCCTAAACCCTAAAACACTAGCCCCATCACAACCCCGAACACTACCCAAACACCACTGCACTACCCTAAACCCTAAAACACTGACCCCAGCACGACCCACTACACAAGCACCACTGCACTACCCTAAACCCTAAAACACTACCCAAGCACGACATCCTTCACTACCCAAGCACAACTGCACTACACTAAACCCTCAAACACGACCCCCAGCATGACCCCCTACACTACCCAAACACCACCACTACCCGAAACCATAAAACACTATCCCCAGCATGACCCCCTACACTACACAAACACCATTGCACTACCCTAAATCCCAAATCTTCCCCCCATCATGACACCCTACACTACACAAATACCACTGCACTACCCTAAACCCTAAAACACTTCCCGCAGCACGACCCCTTACACTACCCGAACACAACTGCGTTTCCCTAAACCCTAAGACACTTCCCCCAGCATGACACATTACAATACACACACACAAGTGCAGTACCCTAAACCCAAAAACACAACCACCAGTACGACCCCCTACACAACCCCCTACACGACCCCCTACACTACTGTTTTTTGTCCCTTCGTCTCATCCGGAAGATCTCTCGGTTCTTTTCCACCGATGCCCTCAAAACCATAGTCTTGGCTCTTGTCATCTCCCGCATCGATTACGGAAATGGCCTGTACGTCGGCATCCCTGCTTTTCAATCTCGCCGACTTCAGGCCATTCAAAATCAAGCTGCCCGCCTTATTCTCTCCCTCCCTAAATCTTCTCACATCACTCCTGCACTCAAATCCCTTCACTGGCTTCCCGTCCACTCTCGATCAATTTTTAAGTTGGCCTGTTTAGCCTTCTTGGCTCATTCTCGGTCCGCTCCTCCCTTCATCACTTCCCTTATCTCTTCTTATGCCCCTTGTCGCACTCTTCGTTCTTCCTCCCTGTCTCTCCTGTACATCCCCCGTTTCCGCAAATCCAGAACTGGGGGCACTCGCTTCTCGGTTTTGGCCCCTCAGCTCTGGAACAGTCTTCCCCTATCCATCCGCTCTATCCCTATCTATTCCCATTTCCGCAAAGCTTTAAAAACCTTCCTTTTTTCTCAGGCTTTCTCTCCCTAAACTCTTCGGTTTGATTTATGTGAGTCTTGATCAGGTTTTAGCGCCAGGAAGCCGCTTGGTCGCAGTGCGCTTTATTAAATACCTTTTTCATTTCATTTCATTCATTTCATTTCATTTCATTTCATTTCACCACTGCACTACCCTAAACCCTAAAACACTACCCCCAGCACAAGTCACAACACTAACCAAACACCACTGCACTACCCTAAACCCTAAAACACTGACCCCAGCACGACCCACTACACAAGAACCACTGCACAACCCTAAACCCTAAAACACTACCCAAGCACGGCACCCTACACTACCCAAACATCACTGCACTACCCTAAACCCTAAATCACTGCCACCAGGACAACTCCCTGCACTACCCAAACACCACTGCACTACTCTAAACCCTAAATCTACCCCCAGCACAAACCTCTACAATACACAAACACCACTGCACTACCCTAAATCCTAAAACACTACCCCCAGCATGACCCCCTACACTACACAACCACCACTGCACTACAATATACCCTAAAACACTACCCCCAGCATGACCCCCTACACAACCCAAACACCACTGCACTACCCTAAACCCTAAAACACTACCCCAGCACGACCCCCTGCACTACCCAAACAGCACTGCACTACCCAAAACCCGAAAACAATATCCCCAGCACGACCCCCCACACGACACAAATACCACTGCGCTACCCTAAACCCTAAAACTATCCCCAGCACATCCCCCTACACTACCCAAACACCACTGGACTACACTAAATCCCAAATCTTCCACAGCATGACCCCCTACACTACACAAACACCACTGCACTACCTTAAATCCTAAAATACTACCCCCAGCACGACTCCCTACACCACCCAAACACCACTGCACTACACTAAACCCTAAAACACTAGCCCAAGCATGACCCCCTACACTACACAAACACCACTGCACTACCCCAAACCCTACAACACTACCCCCTACACTACACAAACACCACTGCACTACCCTTAAACCCTAAAACACTACTCCCAGCAGTACCCCCTACACTATCCAAACACCACTGCACTACCCTAAACCCTAAAACACTACCCCCAGCATGACCCCCTACACTACACAAACACCACTGCACCGCCCTAAACACTAAAACACTACCCCAGCACGAACCCCTACACTACCCAAACACCACTGCACTACCCTCTACCCTAAAACACTAACCCAGCACACCCCCAACACTACACAAAAACCACTGCACCACCTAAACCCTAATACACTACCTCCATCACGGCCCCCTACACTACCCAAACACCACTTCACTACCCTAAACCCTAAAACACTACCCCCAGCACAACTCCCTACACTGCACAAACACCACTGCACTACCCTAAACCCTAAAACACTACCTCCATCACGACCCCCTACACTACCCAAACACCACTGCACTACCCTAAACCCTAAAACACTACCCCAGCACACCCCCAACACTACCCAAAAACCACTGCACCACCTAAACCCTAATACACTACCTCCATCACGACCCCCTACACTACACAAACACCACTGCACTACCCTAAACTCTAAAATAATCTTCCACAGCATGCCCCCCTACACTACACAAACACCACTGCACTACCTTAAATCCTAAAATACTACCCCCAGCACGACTCCCTACACTACACAAACACCACTGTACTACAATAAACCCTAAAACACTACCCCCAGCATAACCCCCTACACAACCCAAACACCACTGCACTACCCTAAATCCTAAAACACTACCCCAGCACGACCCCCTGCACTACCCAAACAACACTGCACTACCCGAAACCCTAAAACAATATCCCCAGCACTACCCCCACACGACACAAATACCACTGCGCTACCCTAAACCTTAAAACTGTCCCCAGCACGACCCCTACACTACCCAAACACCACTGCACTACACTAAATACCAAATCTTCCACAGCATGACCCCCTACACTACACAAACACCACTGGACTACCTTAAATTCTAAAGTACTACCCCCAGCATGACTCCCTACACTACCCAAACACAACTGCACTACACTAAACCCTAAAACACAACCCCCAGCATGACCCCCTACACTACACAAACACCACGGCACTACCCTAAACCCTAAAACACTACCCCCTACACTACACAAACACCACTGCACTACCCTAAACCCTAAAACACTACTCCCAGCAGTACCCCCTACACTACCCAAACACCACTGCACTACCCTAAACCCTAAAACACTACCCCCAGCATGACCCCCTACACTACACAAACACCACTGCATTACCCTAAACCCTAAAACACTACTCCCAGCAGTACGCCCTACACTACCCAAACACCACTGCACTACCCTAAACCCTAAAACACTACCCCAGCACGAACCCCTACACTACCCAAACACCACTGCTCTACCCTCTACCCTAAAACACTACCCCAGCACAACCCCCAACACTACCCAAAAACCACTGCACCACCTAAACCCTAATACACTACCTCCATCACGACCCCCTATACTACCCAAACACCACTTCACTACCCTAAACCCTAAAACACTACCCCCAGCACAACTCCCTACACTGCACAAACACCACTGCACTACCCTAAACCCTAAAACACTACCTCCATCACAACCCCCTACACTACCCAAACACCACTTCACTACCCTAAACCCTAAAACACTACCCCCAGCACAACTCCCTACACTGCACAAACACCACTACACTACCCTAAACCCTAAAACACTAACCCCAGCACGACTCCCTACACTACCCAAACACCACTGCACTAACCTATACCCTAAAACATGACCCACTACACAAACACCACTGCACTACCCTAAACCCTAAAACACTACCCACAGCATGACCCCCTATACTACACAAACAGCACTGCACTACCCTAAACCTTACAACACCACCCCCAGCATGACCCCCTACACCACACAAACACCACTGCCCTACCATAAACCCTAAAAAACTACCCCCAACATGACCCCCTACACTATACAAACATCACTGCACTACCCTAAACCCTAAAACACTACCCCCAGCATGACCCCCATAACACAAACACCACTGCACTACCCTAAACCCTAAATCTACCCCCAGCATGACCCCCCTAAACTACCCAAACACCACTGCACTACCCTAAACCCTCAAACACTATGCCCAGCACGACCCCCATACTACACAAATACCATTGCACTACCCTAAACCCCTAAATCTACCCCCAGCATGACCCCTACACTACACAAACACCACTGCATTACCCTAAACCCTAAAACACTACCCCCAGCATGACCCCCTACACTACACAAACACCAATGCACTACCCTACTGCTCTACACTAAACCCTAAAACACTACCCCCAGCATGACCCCCTACACTACCCAAACACCATTGCACTACACTAAACCCTAAAACACTACCTCCAGTACAACCCCCTGCACTTCCCAAACAGCACTACACTACCCTAAACCCTAAACACTATCCCCAGCACATCTCCCTACACTACCCAAACACCACTGCACTACACTAAATCCCAAATCTTCCCCAGCATGACCCCCTACACTACCCAAACACCACTGCACTACCCTAAACCCTAAAACACTACTCCAAGCATGACCCCCTACACTACACAAACACCACAGCACTACCCTAAACTCTAAAACACTACCCCCAGCAGTACCCGCTACACTACCCAACCACAACTGCACTACCCTAAACCCTAAAACACTACCCCCAGCATGACCCCATACACTACACAAACACCACTGCACTACCCTACTGCACTACCCTAAAACACTACCCCAGCACGACCCCCTGCACTACCCAAACAGCACTGCACTCCCCGAAACCATAAAACACTCTCCCCAGCATGACCCCCTACACTACACAAACACCACTACACTACCCTAAATCCCAAATCTTCCCCCATGACACCCTACACTACACAAACACCACTGCACTACCCTAAACCCTAAAACACTAGCCCCATCACAACCCCGAACACTACCCAAACACAACTGCACTACCCTAAACCCTAAAACACTGACCCCAGCACGACCCACTACACAAGCACCACTGCACTACCCTAAACCCTAAAATACTACCCAAGCACGACACCCTTCACTACCCAAGCACAACTGCACTACACTAAACCCTCAAACATGACCCCCAGCATGACCCCCTACACTACCCAAACACCACCACTACCCGAAACCACAAAACACTATCCCCAGCATGACCCCCTACACTACACAAACACCATTGCACTACCCTAAATCCCAAATCTTCCCCCCATCATGACACCCTACACTACACAAATACCACTGCACTACCCTAAACCCTAAAACACTTCCCGCAGCACGACCCCTTACACTACCCGAACACAACTGCGTTTCCCTAAACCCTAAGACACTTCCCCCAGCATGACACATTACAATACACACACACAACTGCAGTACCCTAAACCCAAAAACACAACCACCAGTACGACCCCCTACACTACACAAACACCACTGCACTACCCTAAACCCTAAAACACTACCCCCAGCACAAGCCACAACACTAACCAAACACCACTGCACTAACCTAAACCCTAAAACACTGACCCCAGCACGACCCACTACACAAGAACCACTGCACAACCCTAAACCCTAAAACACTACCCAAGCACGGCACCCTACACTACCCAAACATCACTGCACTACCCTAAACCCTAAATCACTGCCACCAGCACAACTCCCTGCACTACCCAAACACCACTGCACTACTCTAAACCCTAAATCTACCCCCAGCACAAACCTCTACACAACCCAAACACCACTGCACTACCCTAAACCCTAAAACACTACCCCAGCATGACTCCCTACACCACACAAACACCACTGCCCTACCATAAACCCTAAAAAACTACCCCCAACATGACCCCCTACACTATACAAACATCACTGCACTACCCTAAACCCTAAAACACTACCCCCAGCATGACCCCCATAACACAAACACCACTGCACTACCCTAAACCCTAAATCTACCCCCAGCATGACCCCCCTAAACTACCCAAACACCACTGCACTACCCTAAAACCTCAAACACTACGCCCAGCACGACCCCCATACTACACAAATACCATTGCACTACCCTAAACCCCTAAATCTACCCCCAGCATGACCCCTACACTACACAAACACCACTGCATTACCCTAAACCCTAAAACACTACCCCCAGCATGACCCCCTACACTACACAAACACCAATGCACTACCCTACTGCTCTACACTAAACCCTAAAACACTACCCCCAGCATGACCCCCTACACTACCCAAACACCATTGCACTACACTAAACCCTAAAACACTACCCCCAGTACAACCCCCTGCACTTCCCAAACAGCACTACACTACCCTAAACCCTAAAACACTATCCCCAGCACATCTCCCTACACTATCCAAACACCACTGCACTACACTAAATCCCAAATCTTCCCCAGCATGACCCCCTACACTACCCAAACACCACTGCACTACCCTAAACCCTAAAACACTACTCCAAGCATGACCCCCTACACTACACAAACACCACAGCACTACCCTAAACTCTAAAACACTACCCCCAGCAGTACCCGCTACACTACCCAACCACAACTGCACTACCCTAAACCCTAAAACACTACCCCCAGCATGACCCCATACACTACACAAACACCACTGCACTACCCTACTGCACTACCCTAAAACACTACCCCCAGCACAACCCCCTGCACTACCCAAACAGCACTGCACTCCCCGAAACCATAAAACACTCTCCCCAGCATGACCCCCTACACTACACAAACACCACTACACTACCCTAAATCCCAAATCTTCCCCCATGACACCCTACACTACACAAACACCACTGCACTACCCTAAACCCTAAAACACTAGCCCCATCACAACCCCGAACACTACCCAAACACCAATGCACTACCCTAAACCCTAAAACACTGACCCCAGCACGACCCACTACACAAGCACCACTGCACTACCCTAAACCCTAAAACACTACCCAAGCACGACACCCTTCACTACCCAAGCACAACTGCACTACACTAAACCCTCAAACACGACCCCCAGCATGACCCCCTACACTACCCAAACACCACCACTACCCGAAACCACAAAACACTATCCCCAGCATGACCCCCTACACTACACAAACACCATTGCACTACCCTAAATCCCAAATCTTCCCCCCATCATGACACCCTACACTACACAAATACCACTGCACTACCCTAAACCCTAAAACACTTCCCGCAGCACGACCCCTTACACTACCCGAACACAACTGCGTTTCCCTAAACCCTAAGACACTTCCCCCAGCATGACACATTACAATACACACACACAAGTGCAGTACCCTAAACCCAAAAACACAACCACCAGTACGACCCCCTACACAACCCCCTACACGACCCCCTACACTACTGTTTTTTGTCCCTTCGTCTCATCCGGAAGATCTCTCGGTTCTTTTCCACCGATGCCCTCAAAACCATAGTCTTGGCTCTTGTCATCTCCCGCATCGATTACGGAAATGGCCTGTACGTCGGCATCCCTGCTTTTCAATCTCGCCGACTTCAGGCCATTCAAAATCAAGCTGCCCGCCTTATTCTCTCCCTCCCTAAATCTTCTCACATCACTCCTGCACTCAAATCCCTTCACTGGCTTCCCGTCCACTCTCGATCAATTTTTAAGTTGGCCTGTTTAGCCTTCTTGGCTCATTCTCGGTCCGCTCCTCCCTTCATCACTTCCCTTATCTCTTCTTATGCCCCTTGTCGCACTCTTCGTTCTTCCTCCCTGTCTCTCCTGTACATCCCCCGTTTCCGCAAATCCAGAACTGGGGGCACTCGCTTCTCGGTTTTGGCCCCTCAGCTCTGGAACAGTCTTCCCCTATCCATCCGCTCTATCCCTATCTATTCCCATTTCCGCAAAGCTTTAAAAACCTTCCTTTTTTCTCAGGCTTTCTCTCCCTAAACTCTTCGGTTTGATTTATGTGAGTCTTGATCAGGTTTTAGCGCCAGGAAGCCGCTTGGTCGCAGTGCGCTTTATTAAATACCTTTTTCATTTCATTTCATTCATTTCATTTCATTTCATTTCATTTCACCACTGCACTACCCTAAACCCTAAAACACTACCCCCAGCACAAGTCACAACACTAACCAAACACCACTGCACTACCCTAAACCCTAAAACACTGACCCCAGCACGACCCACTACACAAGAACCACTGCACAACCCTAAACCCTAAAACACTACCCAAGCACGGCACCCTACACTACCCAAACATCACTGCACTACCCTAAACCCTAAATCACTGCCACCAGGACAACTCCCTGCACTACCCAAACACCACTGCACTACTCTAAACCCTAAATCTACCCCCAGCACAAACCTCTACAATACACAAACACCACTGCACTACCCTAAATCCTAAAACACTACCCCCAGCATGACCCCCTACACTACACAACCACCACTGCACTACAATATACCCTAAAACACTACCCCCAGCATGACCCCCTACACAACCCAAACACCACTGCACTACCCTAAACCCTAAAACACTACCCCAGCACGACCCCCTGCACTACCCAAACAGCACTGCACTACCCAAAACCCGAAAACAATATCCCCAGCACGACCCCCCACACGACACAAATACCACTGCGCTACCCTAAACCCTAAAACTATCCCCAGCACATCCCCCTACACTACCCAAACACCACTGGACTACACTAAATCCCAAATCTTCCACAGCATGACCCCCTACACTACACAAACACCACTGCACTACCTTAAATCCTAAAATACTACCCCCAGCACGACTCCCTACACCACCCAAACACCACTGCACTACACTAAACCCTAAAACACTAGCCCAAGCATGACCCCCTACACTACACAAACACCACTGCACTACCCCAAACCCTACAACACTACCCCCTACACTACACAAACACCACTGCACTACCCTTAAACCCTAAAACACTACTCCCAGCAGTACCCCCTACACTATCCAAACACCACTGCACTACCCTAAACCCTAAAACACTACCCCCAGCATGACCCCCTACACTACACAAACACCACTGCACCGCCCTAAACACTAAAACACTACCCCAGCACGAACCCCTACACTACCCAAACACCACTGCACTACCCTCTACCCTAAAACACTAACCCAGCACACCCCCAACACTACACAAAAACCACTGCACCACCTAAACCCTAATACACTACCTCCATCACGGCCCCCTACACTACCCAAACACCACTTCACTACCCTAAACCCTAAAACACTACCCCCAGCACAACTCCCTACACTGCACAAACACCACTGCACTACCCTAAACCCTAAAACACTACCTCCATCACGACCCCCTACACTACCCAAACACCACTGCACTACCCTAAACCCTAAAACACTACCCCAGCACACCCCCAACACTACCCAAAAACCACTGCACCACCTAAACCCTAATACACTACCTCCATCACGACCCCCTACACTACACAAACACCACTGCACTACCCTAAACTCTAAAATAATCTTCCACAGCATGCCCCCCTACACTACACAAACACCACTGCACTACCTTAAATCCTAAAATACTACCCCCAGCACGACTCCCTACACTACACAAACACCACTGTACTACAATAAACCCTAAAACACTACCCCCAGCATAACCCCCTACACAACCCAAACACCACTGCACTACCCTAAATCCTAAAACACTACCCCAGCACGACCCCCTGCACTACCCAAACAACACTGCACTACCCGAAACCCTAAAACAATATCCCCAGCACTACCCCCACACGACACAAATACCACTGCGCTACCCTAAACCTTAAAACTGTCCCCAGCACGACCCCTACACTACCCAAACACCACTGCACTACACTAAATACCAAATCTTCCACAGCATGACCCCCTACACTACACAAACACCACTGGACTACCTTAAATTCTAAAGTACTACCCCCAGCATGACTCCCTACACTACCCCAACACAACTGCACTACACTAAACCCTAAAACACTACCCCCAGCATGACCCCCTACACTGCACAAACACCACGGCACTACCCTAAACCCTAAAACACTACCCCCTACACTACACAAACACCACTGCACTACCCTAAACCCTAAAACACTACTCCCAGCAGTACCCCCTACACTACCCAAACACCACTGCACTACCCTAAACCCTAAAACACTACCCCCAGCATGACCCCCTACACTACACAAACACCACTGCATTACCCTAAACCCTAAAACACTACTCCCAGCAGTACGCCCTACACTACCCAAACACCACTGCACTACCCTAAACCCTAAAACACTACCCCAGCACGAACCCCTACACTACCCAAACACCACTGCTCTACCCTCTACCCTAAAACACTACCCCAGCACAACCCCCAACACTACCCAAAAACCACTGCACCACCTAAACCCTAATACACTACCTCCATCACGACCCCCTATACTACCCAAACACCACTTCACTACCCTAAACCCTAAAACACTACCCCCAGCACAACTCCATACACTGCACAAACACCACTGCACTACCCTAAACCCTAAAACACTACCTCCATCACAACCCCCTACACTACCCAAACACCACTTCACTACCCTAAACCCTAAAACACTACCCCCAGCACAACTCCCTACACTGCACAAACACCACTGCACTACCCTAAACCCTAAAACACTACCCCCAGCACGACTCCCTACACTACCCAAACACCACTGCACTAACCTATACCCTAAAACATGACCCACTACACAAACACCACTGCACTACCCTAAACCCTAAAACACTACCGACAGCATGACCCCCTATACTACACAAACAGCACTGCACTACCCTAAACCTTACAACACCACCCCCAGCATGACCCCCTACACCACACAAACACCACTGCCCTACCATAAACCCTAAAAAACTACCCCCAACATGACCCCCTACACTATACAAACATCACTGCACTACCCTAAACCCTAAAACACTACCCCCAGCATGACCCCCATAACACAAACACCACTGCACTACCCTAAACCCTAAATCTACCCCCAGCATGACCCCCCTAAACTACCCAAACACCACTGCACTACCCTAAACCCTCAAACACTATGCCCAGCACGACCCCCATACTACACAAATACCATTGCACTACCCTAAACCCCTAAATCTACCCCCAGCATGACCCCTACACTACACAAACACCACTGCATTACCCTAAACCCTAAAACACTACCCCCAGCATGACCCCCTACACTACACAAACACCAATGCACTACCCTACTGCTCTACACTAAACCCTAAAACACTACCCCCAGCATGACCCCCTACACTACCCAAACACCATTGCACTACACTAAACCCTAAAACACTACCTCCAGTACAACCCCCTGCACTTCCCAAACAGCACTACACTACCCTAAACCCTAAACACTATCCCCAGCACATCTCCCTACACTACCCAAACACCACTGCACTACACTAAATCCCAAATCTTCCCCAGCATGACCCCCTACACTACCCAAACACCACTGCACTACCCTAAACCCTAAAACACTACTCCAAGCATGACCCCCTACACTACACAAACACCACAGCACTACCCTAAACTCTAAAACACTACCCCCAGCAGTACCCGCTACACTACCCAACCACAACTGCACTACCCTAAACCCTAAAACACTACCCCCAGCATGACCCCATACACTACACAAACACCACTGCACTACCCTACTGCACTACCCTAAAACACTACCCCAGCACGACCCCCTGCACTACCCAAACAGCACTGCACTCCCCGAAACCATAAAACACTCTCCCCAGCATGACCCCCTACACTACACAAACACCACTACACTACCCTAAATCCCAAATCTTCCCCCATGACACCCTACACTACACAAACACCACTGCACTACCCTAAACCCTAAAACACTAGCCCCATCACAACCCCGAACACTACCCAAACACAACTGCACTACCCTAAACCCTAAAACACTGAACCCAGCACGACCCACTACACAAGCACCACTGCACTACCCTAAACCCTAAAATACTACCCAAGCACGACACCCTTCACTACCCAAGCACAACTGCACTACACTAAACCCTCAAACATGACCCCCAGCATGACCCCCTACACTACCCAAACACCACCACTACCCGAAACCACAAAACACTATCCCCAGCATGACCCCCTACACTACACAAACACCATTGCACTACCCTAAATCCCAAATCTTCCCCCCATCATGACACCCTACACTACACAAATACCACTGCACTACCCTAAACCCTAAAACACTTCCCGCAGCACGACCCCTTACACTACCCGAACACAACTGCGTTTCCCTAAACCCTAAGACACTTCCCCCAGCATGACACATTACAATACACACACACAACTGCAGTACCCTAAACCCAAAAACACAACCACCAGTACGACCCCCTACACTACACAAACACCACTGCACTACCCTAAACCCTAAAACACTACCCCCAGCACAAGCCACAACACTAACCAAACACCACTGCACTAACCTAAACCCTAAAACACTGACCCCAGCACGACCCACTACACAAGAACCACTGCACAACCCTAAACCCTAAAACACTACCCAAGCACGGCACCCTACACTACCCAAAAATCACTGCACTACCCTAAACCCTAAATCACTGCCACCAGCACAACTCCCTGCACTACCCAAACACCACTGCACTACTCTAAACCCTAAATCTACCCCCAGCACAAACCTCTACACAACCCAAACACCACTGCACTACCCTAAACCCTAAAACACTACCCCAGCATGACCCCCTACACCACACAAACACCACTGCCCTACCATAAACCCTAAAAAACTACCCCCAACATGACCCCCTACACTATACAAACATCACTGCACTACCCTAAACCCTAAAACACTACCCCCAGCATGACCCCCATAACACAAACACCACTGCACTACCCTAAACCCTAAATCTACCCCCAGCATGACCCCCCTAAACTACCCAAACACCACTGCAGTACCCTAAAACCTCAAACACTACGCCCAGCACGACCCCCATACTACACAAATACCATTGCACTACCCTAAACCCCTAAATCTACCCCCAGCATGACCCCTACACTACACAAACACCACTGCATTACCCTAAACCCTAAAACACTACCCCCAGCATGACCCCCTACACTACACAAACACCAATGCACTACCCTACTGCTCTACACTAAACCCTAAAACACTACCCCCAGCATGACCCCCTACACTACCCAAACACCATTGCACTACACTAAACCCTAAAACACTACCCCCAGTACAAGCCCCTGCACTTCCCAAACAGCACTACACTACCCTAAACCCTAAAACACTATCCCCAGCACATCTCCCTACACTATCCAAACACCACTGCACTACACTAAATCCCAAATCTTCCCCAGCATGACCCCCTACACTACCCAAACACCACTGCACTACCCTAAACCCTAAAACACTACTCCAAGCATGACCCCCTACACTACACAAACACCACAGCACTACCCTAAACTCTAAAACACTACCCCCAGCAGTACCCGCTACACTACCCAACCACAACTGCACTACCCTAAACCCTAAAACACTACCCCCAGCATGACCCCATACACTACACAAACACCACTGCACTACCCTACTGCACTACCCTAAAACACTACCCCCAGCACAACCCCCTGCACTACCCAAACAGCACTGCACTCCCCGAAACCATAAAACACTCTCCCCAGCATGACCCCCTACACTACACAAACACCACTACACTACCCTAAATCCCAAATCTTCCCCCATGACACCCTACACTACACAAACACCACTGCACTACCCTAAACCCTAAAACACTAGCCCCATCACAACCCCGAACACTACCCAAACACCAATGCACTACCCTAAACCCTAAAACACTGACCCCAGCACGACCCACTACACAAGCACCACTGCACTACCCTAAACCCTAAAACACTACCCAAGCACGACACCCTTCACAACCCAAGCACAACTGCACTACAGTAAACCCTCAAACACGACCCCCAGCATGACCCCCTACACTACCCAAACACCACCACTACCCGAAACCACAAAACACTATCCCCAGCATGACCCCCTACACTACACAAACACCATTGCACTACCCTAAATCCCAAATCTTCCCCCCATCATGACACCCTACACTACACAAATACCACTGCACTACCCTAAACCCTAAAACACTTCCCGCAGCACGACCCCTTACACTACCCGAACACAACTGCGTTTCCCTAAACCCTAAGACACTTCCCCCAGCATGACACATTACAATACACACACACAACTGCAGTACCCTAAACCCAAAAACACAACCACCAGTACGACCCCCTACACTACACAAACACCACTGCACTACCCTAAACCCTAAAACACTACCCCCAGCACAAGCCACAACACTAACCAAACACCACTGCACTACCCTAAACCCTAAAACACTGACCCCAGCATGACCCACTACACAAGAACCACTGCACAACCCTAAACCCTAAAACACTACCCAAGCACGGCACCCTACACTACCCAAACATCACTGCACTACCCTAAACCCTAAATCACTGCCACCAGCACAACTCCCTGCACTACCCAAACACCACTGCACTACTCTAAACCCTAAATCTACCCCCAGCACAAACCTCTACACAACCCAAACACCACTGCACTACCCTAAACCCTAAAACACTACCCCAGCACGACCCCCTGCACTACCCAAACAGCACTGCACTACCCGAAACCCTAAAACAACATCCCCAGCACGACCCCCCACATGACACAAATACCACTGCGCTACCCTAAACCCTAAAACTATCCCCAGCACGACCCCCTACACTACCCAAACACCACTGCACTACACTAAATCCCAAATCTTCCACAGCATGACCCCCTACACTACACAAACACCACTGCACTACCTTAAATCCTAAAATACTACCCCCAGCACGACTCCCTACACTACCCAAACACCACTGCACTACACTAAACCCTAAAACACTAGCCCAAGCATGACCCCCTACACTACACAAACACCATTGCACTACCCCAAACCCTACAACACTACCCCCTACACTACACAAACACCACTGCACTACCCTTAAACCCTAAAACACTACTCCCAGCAGTACCCCCTACACTATCCAAACACCACTGCACTACCCTAAACCCTAAAACACTACCCCCAGCATGACCCCCTACACTACACAAACACCACTGCACCGCCCTAAACACTAAAACACTACCCCAGCACGAACCCCTACACTACCCAAACACCACTGCACTACCCTCTACCCTAAAACACTAACCCAGCACACCCCCAACACTGCACAAACACCACTGCACTACCCTAAACCCTAAAACACTACCTCCATCACGACCCTCTACCCTACCCAAACACCACTGCACTACCCTAAACCCTAAAACACTACCCCAGCACACCCCCAACACTACCCAAAAACCACTGCACCACCAAAACCCTAATACACTACCTCCATCACGACCCCCTACACTACACAAACACCAATGCACTACCCTAAACCCTAAAATAATCTTCCACAGCATGACCCCCTACACTACACAAACACCACTGCACTACCTTAAATCCTAAAATACTACCCCCAGCACGACTCCCTACACTACACAAACACCACTGTACTACAATAAACCCTAAAACACTACCCCCAGCATGACCCCCTACACAACCCAAACACCACTGCACTACCCTAAACCCAAAAACACTACCCCCAGCACGACCCCCTGCACTACCCAAACACTGCACTACCGAAACCCTAAAACAATATCCCCAGCACGACCCCCCACACGACACAAATACCACTGCGCTACCCTAAACCTTAAAACTGTCCCCAGCACGACCCCTACACTACCCAAACACCACTGCACTACACTAAATACCAAATCTTCCACAGCATGACCCCCTACACTACACAAACACCACTGCACTACCTTAAATCCTAAAATACTACCCCCAGCACGACTCCCTACACTACCCAAACACCACTGCACTACACTAAACCCTAAAACACTACCCCCAGCATGACCCCCTACACTACACAAACACCACTGCACTACCCTAAACCCTAAAACACTACTCCCAGCAGTACCCCCTACACTACCCAAACACCACTGCACTACCCTAAACCCTAAAACACTACCCCCAGCATGACCCCCTACACTACACAAACACCACTGCATTACCCTAAACCCTAAAACACTACTCCCAGCAGTACGCCCTACACTACCCAAACACCACTGCACTACCCTAAACCCTAAAACACTACCCCAGCACGAACCCCTACACTACCCAAACACCACTGCACTACGCTCTACCCTAAAACACTACCCCAGCACAACCCCCAACACTACCCAAAAACCACTGCACCACCTAAACCCTAATACACTACCTCCATCACGACCCCCTACACTACCCAAACACCACTTCACTACCCTAAACCCTAAAACACTACCCCCAGCACAACTCCCTACACTGCACAAACACCACTGCACTACCCTAAACCCTAAAACACTACCCCCAGCACGACTCCCTACACTACCCAAACACCACTGCACTAACCTATACCCTAAAACATGACCCACTACACAAACACCACTGCACTACCCTAAACCCTAAAACACTACCCACAGCATGACCCTCTATACTACACAAACAGCACTGCACTACCCTAAACCTTACAACACCACCCCCAGCATGACCCCCTACACCACACAAACCCCACTGCCCTACCATAAACCCTAAAAAACTACCCCCAACATGACCCCCTACACTATACAAACATCACTGCACTACCCTAAACCCTAAAACACTACCCCCAGCATGACCCCCATAACACAAACACCACTGCACTACCCTAAACCCTAAATCTACCCCCAGCATGACCCCCTAAACTACCCAAACACCACTGCACTACCCTAAACCCTCAAACACTATGCCCAGCACGACCCCCATACTACACAAATACCATTGCACTACCATAAACCCTTAAATCTACCCCCAGCATGACCCCTACACTACACAAACACCACTGCATTACCCTAAACCCTAAAACACTACCCCCAGCATGACCCCCTACACTACACAAACACCAATGCACTACCCTACTGCTCTACACTAAACCCTAAAACACTACCCCAGCATGACCCCCTACACTACCCAAACACCACTGCGCTACCCTAAACCCTAAATCACTACCCCCAGCACGACCCCCAACACTACCTAAACACCACTGCACTACCCTGAACCCTAAAACACTACCCCCAGCCCTACCCCCTACACTACCCATACACCACTGCACTACCCTAAACCCTAAAACACAACCCCCAGCATGACCCCCTACACTACACAAACACCACTGCACCACCCTAAATACTAAAACACTACCCCAGCACGAGCCCCTACACTACCCAAACACCACTGCGCTACCCTAAACCCTAAATCACTACCCCCAGCACGACCCCCAACACTACCCAAACACCACTGCACTACCCTGAACCCTAAAACACTACCCCCAGCACTACCCCCTACACTACCCAAACACCACTGTACTACCCTAAACCCTAAAACACTATCCCCAGCACTACCCCCTACACTACAGAAACACTACTGCACTACCCTAAACCCTAAAATACTACCCCCAGCAGTACCCCCTACACTACCCACACACCACTGCACTACCCTAAACCCTAAACCACTACTCCAAGCATGACCCCCTACACTACACAAACACCACAGCACTACCCTAAACTCTAAAACACTACCCCCAGCAGTACCCGCTACACTACCCAACCACAACTGCACTACCCTAAACCCTAAAACACTACCCCCAGCATGACCCCATACACTACACAAACACCACTGCACTACCCTACTGCACTACCCTAAAACACTACCCCCAGCACGACCCCCTGCACTACCCAAACAGCACTGCACTCCCCGAAACCATAAAACACTCTCCCCAGCATGACCCCCTACACTACACAAACACCACTACACTACCCTAAATCCCAAATCTTCCCCCATGACACCCTACACTACACAAACACCACTGCACTACCCTCAACCCTAAAACACTTCCCCCAGCATGACACATTACACTACACAAACACAACTGCACTACCCTAAACCCTAAAACACTAGCCGCATCACAACCCCGAACACTACCCAAACACCACTGCACTACCCTAAACCCTAAAACACTGACCCCAGCACGACCCACTACACAAGCACCACTGCACCACCGCACTACCCTAAACCCTAAAACACTACCCAAGCACAACACCCTTCACTACCCAAGCACAACTGCACTACACTAAACCCTCAAACACGACCCCCAGCATGACCCCCTACACTACCCAAACACCACCACTACCTGAAACCATAAAACACTATCCCCAGCATGACCCCATACACTACACAAACACCATTGCACTACCCTAAATCCCAAATCTTCCCCCCATCATGACACCCTACACTACACAAACACCACTGCACTACCCTAAACCCTAAAACACTTCCCGCAGCACGACCCCTTACACTATCCGAACACCACTGCGTTTCCCTAAACCCTAAGACACTTCCCCCAGGATGACACATTACAATGCACACACACAACTGCAGTACCCTAAACCCAAAAACACTACCACCAGTACGACCCCCTACACTACACAAACACCACTGCACTACCCTAAACTCTAAAACACTACCCCCAGCACAAGCCACAACACTAACCAAACACTACTGCACTACCCTAAACCCTAAAACACTGACCCCAGCACGACCCACTACACAAGAACCACTGCACAACCCTAAACCCTAAAACACTACCCAAGCACGGCACCCTACACTACCCAAACATAACTGCACTACCCTAAAACCTAAATCACTGCCACCAGCACAACTCCCTACACTACCCAAACACCACTGCACTACTCTAAACCCTAAATCTAACCCCAGCACAAACCCCTACAATACACAAACACCACTGCACTACCCTAAATCCTAAAACACTACCCCCAGCACGAGCCACCTTCACTACACAAACACCACTGCACTGCCTAAAACACTACCCCCAGCACAACCCCCTACACTAAACAAACACCACTGCACTACACTAAACACTAAATCTACCCTCAGCATGACCCCCTACACTACACAAACACCACTGCACTACCCTAAAACCTCAAACACGACCCCCTATACTACACAAACACCACTGTACTACCCTAGCACTAAAACACTACCCCCAGCACGACCCCCTTCAATACCCAAACACCAATGCACTACCCTAAACCCTAAAACACGACCCCCTATACTACACAAACACCACTGCACTGCCCTAAACCCTAAAACACTACCCCCAGCATGACCCCCTACACTACAAAAACACCACTGCACTACCCTAAACCCTAACACACTACCCCCTACACTACACAAACACCACTACACTACCCTAATCCCTAAAATACTATTCCCAGCAGAACCCCCTAAACTACCCAAACACCACTGCACTACCCTAAACCCTATAACAGTACCCCAGCATGACCCCCTACACTACACAAACACCACTGTACTACAATAAACCCTAAAACACTACCCTCAGCATGACCCCCCACACAACCCAAACACCACTGCACTACCCTAAACCCTAAAACACTACCCCCAGCACGACCCCCTGCACTACCCAAACAACACTGAACTGCCAGAAACCCTAAAACAATATCCCCAGCACGACCCCCCACACGACACAAATACCACTGCGCTACCCTAAACCCTAAAACTATCCCCAGCACGACACCCTACACTACCCAAACACCACTGCACTACACTAAATCCCAAATCTTCCACAGCAAGACCCCCTATACTACACAAACACCACTGCACTACCTTAAATCCTAAAATACTACCCCCAGCACGACTCCCTACACTACCCAAACACCACTGCACTATACTAAACCCTAAAACACTTCCCCCAGCATGACCCCCTACACTACACAAACACGACTGCACTACCCTAAACCCTAAAACACTACCCCCTACACTACACAAACACCACTGCACTACCCTAAACCCTAAAACACTACTCCCAGCAGTACCCCCTACACTACCCAAACACCACTGCACTACCCTAAACCCTAAAACACTACCCCCAGCATGACCCCCTACACTACACAAACACCACTGCACTACCCTAAACTACTACCCCCAGCATGACCCCCTACACTACACAAACACCACTGCATTACCCTAAACCCTAAAACACTACTCCCAGCAGTACCCCCGACACTACCCAAACACCACTGCACTACCCTAAACCCTAAAACACTACCCCCAGCATGACCCCCTACACTACACAAACACCACTGCATTACCCTAAACCCTAAAACACTACTCCCAGCAGTACGCCCTACACTACCCAAACACCACTGCACTATCCTAAACCCTAAAACACTACCCCAGCACGAACCCCTACACTACCCAAACACCACTGCACTAACCTCTACCCTAAAACACTACCCCAGCACAACCCCCAACACTACCCAAAAACCACTGCACCACCTAAACCCTAATACACTACCTCAATCACGACCCCCTACACTACCCAAACACCACTTCACTAACCTATACCCTAAAACATGACCCACTACACAAACACCACTGCACTACACTAAACCTTAAAACACTACCCACAGCATGACCCCCTACACTACACAAACAGCACTGCACTACCCTTTAACCCTAAAAAACTACCCCCAACATGACCCCCTACAATATACAAACACCACTGCACTACCCTAAATCCTAAAACACTACCCCCAGCATGACCCCCTCATAACACAAACACCACTGCACTACCCTAAACCCTAAATCTACCCCCAGCATGACCCCCTACACTACCCAAACACCACTGCACTGCCCTAAACCGTAAAACATTACTCCCAGCATGACCATCTACACTACACAAACAACATTGCACTGCCCTGAACCCTGAAACCTCCCCCCTACACTACCCAAACACCACTGCACTACCCTAAACCCTAAAACACTACCCCAGCACACCCCCAACACTACCCAAAAACCACTGCACCACCTAAACCCTAATACACTACCTCCATCACGACCTCCTACACTACACAAACACCACTGCACTACCCTAAACCCTAAAATAATCTTCCACAGCATGACCCCCTACACTACACAAACACCACTGCACTACCTTAAATCCGAAAATACTACCCCCAGCACGACTCCCTCCACTACACAAACACGACTGTACTACAATAAACCCTAAAACACTACCCCCAGCATGACCCCCTACACAACCCAAACACCACTGCACTACACTAAATACCAAATCTTCCACAGCATGACCCCCTACACTACACAAACACCACTGCACTACCTTAAATCCTAAAATACTACCCCAAGCACGACTCCCTACACTACCCAAACACCACTGCACTACACTAAACCCTAAAACACTACCCCCAGCATGACCCCCTACACTACACAAACACCATGGCACTACCCTAAACCCTAAAACACTACCCCCTACACTACACAAACACCACTGCACTACCCTAAACCCTAAAACACTACTCCCAGCAGTACCCCCTACACTACCCAAACACCACTGCACTACCCTAAACCCTAAAACACTACCCCCAGCATGACCCCCTACACTACACAAACACCACTGCATTACCCTAAACCCTAAAACACTACTCCCAGCAGTACCCCCTACACTACCCAAACACCACTGCACTACCCTAAACCCTAAAACACTACCCCCAGCATGACCCCCTACACTACACAAACAAAACTGCACCGCCCTAAACACTAAAACACTACCCCAGCACGAACCCCTACACTACCCAAACACCACTGCACTACCCTCTACCCTAAAACACTAACCCAGCACACCCCCAACACTACACAACAACCACTGCACCACCTAAACCCTAATACACTACCTCCATCACGGCCCCCTACACTACCCAAACACCACTTCACTACCCTAAACCCTAAAACACTACCCCCAGCACAACTCCCTACACTGCACAAACACCACTACACTACCCTAAACCCTAAAACACTACCTCCATCACGACCCCCTACACTACCCAAACACCACTGCACTACCCTAAACCCTAAAACACTACCCCAGCACACCCCTAACACTACCCAAAAACCACTGCACCACCTAAACCCTAATACACTACCTCCATCACGACCTCCTACACTACACAAACACCACTGCACTACCCTAAACCCTAAAATAATCTTCCACAGCATGACCCCCTACACTACACAAACACCACTGCACTACCTTAAATCCTAAAATACTACCCCCAGCACGACTCCCTACACTACACAAACACGACTGTACTACAATAAACCCTAAAACACTACCCCCAGCATGACCCCCTACACAACCCAAACACCACTGCACTACACTAAATACCAAATCTTCCACAGCATGACCCCCTACACTACACAAACACCACTGCACTACCTTAAATCCTACAATACTACCCCAAGCACGACTCCCTACACTACCCAAACACCACTGCACTACACTAAACCCTAAAACACTACCCCCAGCATGACCCCCTATACTACACAAACACCACGGCACTACCCTAAACCCTAAAACACTACCCCCTACACTACACAAACACCACTGCACTACCCTAAACCCTAAAACACTACTCCAAGCAGTACCCCCTACACTACCCAAACACCACTGCACTACCCTAAACCCTAAAACACTACCCCCAGCATGACCCCCTACACTACACAAACACCACTGCATTACCCTAAACCCTAAAACACTACTCCCAGCAGTACCCCCTACACTACCCAAACACCACTGCACTACCCTAAACCCTAAAACACTACCCCCAGCATGACCCCCTACACTACACAAACACCACTGCATTACCCTAAACCCTAAAACACTACTCCCAGCAGTACGCCCTACACTACCCAAACACCACTGCACTACCCTAAACCCTAAAACACTACCCCAGCACGAACCCCTACACTACCCAAACACCACTGCACTACCCTCTACCCTAAAACACTACCCCAGCACAACCCCCAACACTACCCAAAAACCACTGCACCACCTAAACCCTAATACACTACCTCAATCACGACCCCCTACACTACCCAAACACCACTTCACTAACCTATACCCTAAAACATGACCCACTACACAAACACCACTGCACTACACTAAACCTTAAAACACTACCCACAGCATGACCCCCTACACTACACAAACAGCACTGCACTACCCTTTAACCCTAAAAAACTACCCCCAACATGACCCCCTACAATATACAAACACCACTGCACTACCCTAAATCCTAAAACACTACCCCCAGCATGACCCCCTCATAACACAAACACCACTGCACTACCCTAAACCCTAAATCTACCCCCAGCATGACCCCCTACACTACCCAAACACCACTGCACTGCCCTAAACCGTAAAACATTACTCCCAGCATGACCATCTACACTACACAAACAACATTGCACTGCCCTGAACCCTGAAACCTCCCCTCTACACTACCCAAACACCACTGTACTACCCTAAACCCTAAAACACTATCCCCAGCACTACCCCCTACACTACACAAACACTACTGCACTACCCTAAACCCTAAAATACTACCCCCGCAGTACCCCCTACACTACCCAAACACCACTGCACTACCCTAAACCCTAAAACACTACTCCAAGCATGACCCCCTACACTACACAAACACCACAGCACTACCCTAAACTCTAAAACACTACCCCCAGCAGTACCCGCTACACTACCCAACCACAACTGCACTACCCTAAACCCTAAAACACTACCCCCAGCATGACCCCACACACAACACAAACACCACTGCACTACCCTACTGCACTACCCTAAAACACTACCCCCAGCATGACCCCCTACACTACACAAACACCACTACACTACCCTAAATCCCAAATCATCCCCCATGACACCCTACACTACACAAACACCACTGCACTACCTAAACCCTAAAACACTAGCCCCATCACAACCCCGAACACTACCCAAACACCACTGCACTACCCTAAACCCTAAAACACTGACCCCAGCACGACCCACTACACAAGCACCACTGCACTACCCTAAACCCTAAAACACTACCCAAGCACGACACCCTTCACTACCCAAGCACAACTGCACTACACTAAACCCTCAAACATGACCCCCAGCATGACCCCCTACACTACCCAAACACCAACACTACCCGAAACCATAAAACACTATCCCCAGCATGACCCCCTACACTACACAAACACCATTGCACTACCCTAAATCCCAAATCTTCCCCCCATCATGACACCCTACACTACACAAATACCACTGCACTACCCTAAACCCTAAAACACTTCCCGCAGCACGACCCCTTACACTACCCGAACACCACTGCGTTTCCCTAAACCCTAAGACACTTCCCCCAGCATGACACATTACAATACACACACACAACTGCAGTACCCTAAACCCAAAAACACAACCACCAGTACGACCCCCTACACTACACAAACACCACTGCACTACCCTAAACCCTAAAACACTACCCCCAGCACAAGCCACAACACTAACCAAACACCACTGCACTACCCTAAACCCTAAAACACTGACCCCAGCACGACCCACTACACAAGAACCACTGCACAACCCTAAACCCTAAAACACTACCTAAGCACGGCACCCTACACTACCCAAACTTCACTGCACTAACCTAAACCCTAAATCACTGCCACCAGCACAACTCCCTGCACTACCCAAACACCACTGCACTACTCTAAACCCTAAAACACTACCCCCAGCATGACCCCCTACACTACACAACCACCACTGCACTACAATATACCCTAAAACACTACCCCCAGCATGACCCCCTACACAACCCAAACACCACTGCACTACCCTAAACCCTAAAACACTACCCCAGCACGACCCCCTGCACTACCCAAACAGCACTGCACTACCCGAAACCCGAAAACAATATCCCCAGCACGACCCCCCACACGACACAAATACCACTGCGCTACCCTAAACCCTAAAACTATCCCCAGCACGACCCCCTACACTACCCAAACACCACTGCACTACACTAAATCCCAAATCTTCCACAGCATGACCCCCTACACTACACAAACACCACTGCACTACTTTAAATCCTAAAATACTACCCCCAGCACGACTCCCTACACTACCCAAACACCACTGCACTACACTAAACCCTAAAACACTAGCCCAAGCATGACCCCCTACACTACACAAACACCACTGCACTACCCTAGACCCTACAACACTACCCCCTACACTACACAAACACCACTGCACTACCCTTAAACCCTAAAACACTACCCCCAGCATGACCCCCTACACTACACAAACAAAACTGCACCGCCCTAAACACTAAAACACTACCCCAGCACGAACCCCTACATTACCCAAACACCACTGCACTACCCTCTACCCTAAAACACTAACCCAGCACACCCCCAACACTACACAACAACCACTGCACCACCTAAACCCTAATACACTACCTCCATCACGGCCCCCTACACTACCCAAACACCACTTCACTACCCTAAACCCTAAAACACTACCCCCAGCACAACTCCCTACACTGCACAAACACCACTACACTACCCTAAACCCTAAAACACTACCTCCATCACGACCCCCTACACTACCCAAACACCACTGCACTACCCTAAACCCTAAAACACTACCCCAGCACACCCCCAACACTACCCAAAAACCACTGCACCACCTAAACCCTAATACACTACCTCCATCACGACCTCCTACACTACACAAACACCACTGCACTACCCTAAACCCTAAAATAATCTTCCACAGCATGACCCCCTACACTACACAAACACCACTGCACTACCTTAAATCCGAAAATACTACCCCCAGCACGACTCCCTCCACTACACAAACACGACTGTACTACAATAAACCCTAAAACACTACCCCCAGCATGACCCCCTACACTACACAAACACCACTGCATTACCCTAAACCCTAAAACACTACTCCCAGCAGTACCCCCTACACTACCCAAACACCACTGCACTACCCTAAACCCTAAAACACTACCCCCAGCATGACCCCCTACACTACACAAACAAAACTGCACCGCCCTAAACACTAAAACACTACCCCAGCACGAACCCCTACACTACCCAAACACCACTGCACTACCCTCTACCCTAAAACACTAACCCAGCACACCCCCAACACTACACAACAACCACTGCACCACCTAAACCCTAATACACTACCTCCATCACGGCCCCCTACACTACCCAAACACCACTTCACTACCCTAAACCCTAAAACACTACCCCCAGCACAACTCCCTACACTGCACAAACACCACTACACTACCCTAAACCCTAAAACACTACCTCCATCACGACCCCCTACACTACCCAAACACCACTGCACTACCCTAAACCCTAAAACACTACCCCAGCACACCCCCAACACTACCCAAAAACCACTGCACCACCTAAACCCTAATACACTACCTCCATCACGACCTCCTACACTACACAAACACCACTGCACTACCCTAAACCCTAAAATAATCTTCCACAGCATGACCCCCTACACTACACAAACACCACTGCACTACCTTAAATCCGAAAATACTACCCCCAGCACGACTCCCTCCACTACACAAACACGACTGTACTACAATAAACCCTAAAACACTACCCCCAGCATGACCCCCTACACAACCCAAACACCACTGCACTACACTAAATACCAAATCTTCCACAGCATGACCCCCTACACTACACAAACACCACTGCACTACCTTAAATCCTAAAATACTACCCCAAGCACGACTCCCTACACTACCCAAACACCACTGCACTACACTAAACCCTAAAACACTACCCCCAGCATGACCCCCTACACTACACAAACACCATGGCACTACCCTAAACCCTAAAACACTACCCCCTACACTACACAAACACCACTGCACTACCCTAAACCCTAAAACACTACTCCCAGCAGTACCCCCTACACTACCCAAACACCACTGCACTACCCTAAACCCTAAAACACTACCCCCAGCATGACCCCCTACACTACACAAACACCACTGCATTACCCTAAACCCTAAAACACTACTCCCAGCAGTACCCCCTACACTACCCAAACACCACTGCACTACCCTAAACCCTAAAACACTACCCCCAGCATGACCCCCTACACTACACAAACAAAACTGCACCGCCCTAAACACTAAAACACTACCCCAGCACGAACCCCTACACTACCCAAACACCACTGCACTACCCTCTACCCTAAAACACTAACCCAGCACACCCCCAACACTACACAACAACCACTGCACCACCTAAACCCTAATACACTACCTCCATCACGGCCCCCTACACTACCCAAACACCACTTCACTACCCTAAACCCTAAAACACTACCCCCAGCACAACTCCCTACACTGCACAAACACCACTACACTACCCTAAACCCTAAAACACTACCTCCATCACGACCCCCTACACTACCCAAACACCACTGCACTACCCTAAACCCTAAAACACTACCCCAGCACACCCCTAACACTACCCAAAAACCACTGCACCACCTAAACCCTAATACACTACCTCCATCACGACCTCCTACACTACACAAACACCACTGCACTACCCTAAACCCTAAAATAATCTTCCACAGCATGACCCCCTACACTACACAAACACCACTGCACTACCTTAAATCCTAAAATACTACCCCCAGCACGACTCCCTACACTACACAAACACGACTGTACTACAATAAACCCTAAAACACTACCCCCAGCATGACCCCCTACACAACCCAAACACCACTGCACTACACTAAATACCAAATCTTCCACAGCATGACCCCCTACACTACACAAACACCACTGCACTACCTTAAATCCTAAAATACTACCCCAAGCACGACTCCCTACACTACCCAAACACCACTGCACTACACTAAACCCTAAAACACTACCCCCAGCATGACCCCCTATACTACACAAACACCACGGCACTACCCTAAACCCTAAAACACTACCCCCTACACTACACAAACACCACTGCACTACCCTAAACCCTAAAACACTACTCCAAGCAGTACCCCCTACACTACCCAAACACCACTGCACTACCCTAAACCCTAAAACACTACCCCCAGCATGACCCCCTACACTACACAAACACCACTGCATTACCCTAAACCCTAAAACACTACTCCCAGCAGTACCCCCTACACTACCCAAACACCACTGCACTACCCTAAACCCTAAAACACTACCCCCAGCATGACCCCCTACACTACACAAACACCACTGCATTACCCTAAACCCTAAAACACTACTCCCGGCAGTACGCCCTACACTACCCAAACACCACTGCACTACCCTAAACCCTAAAACACTACCCCAGCACGAACCCCTACACTACCCAAACACCACTGCACTACCCTCTACCCTAAAACACTACCCCAGCACAACCCCCAACACTACCCAAAAACCACTGCACCACCTAAACCCTAATACACTACCTCAATCACGACCCCCTACACTACCCAAACACCACTTCACTACCCTAAACCCTAAAACACTACCCCAGCACAACTCCCTACACTGCACAAACACCACTGCACTACCCTAAACCCTAAAACACTACCTCCATCACAACCCCCTACACTACCCAAACACCACTTCACTACCCTAAACCCTAAAACACTACAACCAGCACAACTCCCTACACTGCACAAACACCACTGCACTACCCTAAACTAGGCCTGGGCGAAGCACTACGCTACGCTCGCGTAGTTTGCGAAGTTCGCGCTACTTCGCAAACTGCACGTAGCACAGTGCGAACACGCGTAGCGTAGTGTTGCATAGTGCTGCGGTCATTTTTTGCTTGCTCGCGGTCCTCAACGTCAAGTTGGCGACCGCGAGCAAGCTAAATGACATCCCGGCGAGACTTTTTCCTTGTTCGCGATCGCGAGCATGGAAAATAAACCTCCCGGCGAGATTCCCTATGCGAGGAGGTCAGGTTTCTCATTGCGAGGGGTCGCGTATGCTCGCGACCGCTCACGATGAGAAACTACCAGTTCGCGTTGAGAAAGCTGCCGCTCGAGTAAAAATCTACTCGAGCACCAGAAAACTACAGCTCGCACTGTGCAAGATGCCATTTTCAATGATTGCACAGTTGCAATCATTGAAAACAACATCTTGCACAGTGCGAACATGTTACTACGCAGTTCGCGAAGTGCTACGCGTAGCTCGCGTAGTGCGAACTTCACTTTGCGTAGCTTCGCGAAGTGCTACTTCGCGAACTACGCCCACCCTTACCCTTACCCTAAACCCTAAAACACTACCCCAGCACGACTCCCTACACTACCCAAACACCACTGCACTAACCTATACCCTAAAACATGACCCACTACACAAACACCACTGCACTACCCTAAACCCTA
This sequence comes from Triturus cristatus, assembly GCF_964204655.1. NCBI lineage: Eukaryota > Metazoa > Chordata > Amphibia > Caudata > Salamandridae > Triturus > Triturus cristatus. The sequence goes on along the minus strand of NC_140579.1, from coordinate 671,306,611 downwards.
AAACACTACCCACAGCATGACCCCCTATACTACACAAACAGCACTGCACTACCCTAAACCTTACAACACCACCCCCAGCATGACCCCCTACACCACACAAACACCACTGCCCTACCATAAACCCTAAAGAACTACCCCCAACATGACCCCCTACACTATACAAACACCACTGCACTGCCCTAAACCCTAAAACATTACTCCCAGCATGACCCCCTACACTACACAAACACCATTGCACTACCCTGAACCCTTAAACACTACCCCCTACACTACCCAAACACCACTGTACTACCCTAAACCCTAAAACACTATCCCCAGCACTACCCCCTACACTACACAAACACTACTGCACTACCCTAAACCCTAAAATACTACCCCCAGCAGTACCCCCTACACTACCCAAACACCACTGCACTACCCTAAACCCTAAAACACTACTCCAAGCATGACCCCCTACACTACACAAACACCACAGCACTACCCTAAACTCTAAAACACTACCCCCAGCAGTACCCGCTACACTACCCAACCACAACTGCACTACCCTAAACCCTAAAACACTACCCCCAGCATGACCCCATACACTACACAAACACCACTGCACTACCCTACTGCACTACCCTAAAACACTACCCCCAGCACGACCCCCTGCACTACCCAAACAGCACTGCACTCCCCGAAACCATAAAACACTCTCCCCAGCATGACCCCCTACACTACACAAACACCACTACACTACCCTCAATCCCAAATCTTCCCCCATGACACCCTACACTACACAAACACCACTGCACTACCCTCAACCCTAAAACACTTCCCCCAGCATCACACATTACACTACACAAACACAACTGCACTACCCTAAACCCTAAAACACTAGCCGCATCACAACCCCGAACACTACCCAAACACCACTGCACTACCCTAAACCCTAAAACACTGACCCCAGCACGACCCACTACACAAGCACCACTGCACCACCGCACTACCCCAAACCCTAAAACACTACCCAAGCACAACACCCTTCACTACCCAAGCACAACTGCACTACACTAAACCCTCAAACACGACCCCCAGCATGTCCCCTACACTACCCAAACACCACCACTACCCGAAACCATAAAACACTACCCCCAGCACAAGCCACAACACTAACCAAACACCACTGCACTACCCTAAACCCTAAAACACTGACCCCAGCACGACCCACTACACAAGAACCACTGCACAACCCTAAACCCTAAAACACTACCCAAGCACGGCACCCTACACTACCCAAACATAACTGCACTACCCTAAACCCTAAATCACTGCCACCAGCACAACTCCCTACACTACCCAAACACCACTGCAGTACTCTAAACTCTAAATCTAACCCCAGCACAAACCCCTACAATACACAAACACCACTGCACTACCCTAAATCCTAACACACTACCCCCAGCACAACCCCCTACACTAAACAAACACCACTGCACTACCCTAAACACTAAATCTACCCTCAGCATGACCCCCTACACTACACAAACACCACTGCACTACCCTAAAACCTAAAACACGACCCCCTATACTACACAAACACCACTGTACTACCCTAAACACTAAAACACTACCCCCAGCACGACCCCCTTCAATACCCAAACACCAATGCACTACCCTAAACCCTAAAACACGACCCCCTATACTACACAAACACCACTGCACTGCCCTAAACCCTAAAACACTACCCCCAGCATGACCCCCTACACTACAAAAACACTACTGCACTACCCTAAACCCTAACAAACTACCCCCTACACTACACAAACACCACTGCACTACCCTAAACCCTAAAATACTATTCCCAGCAGAACCCCCTACACTACCCAAACACCACTGCACTACCCTAAACCCTATAACACTACCCCCAGCATGACCCCCTACACTACACAAACACCACTGTACTACAATAAACCCTAAAACACTACCCCCAGCATGACCCCCTACACAACCCAAACACCACTGCACTACCCTAAACTCTAAAACACTACCCCCAGCACGACCCCCTGCACTACCCAAACAACACTGAACTACCAGAAACCCTAAAACAATATCCCCAGCACGACCCTCCACACGACACAAATACCACTGCGCTACCCTAAACCCTAAAACTATCCCCAGCACGACACCCTACACTACCCAAACACCACTGCACTACACTAAATCCCAAATCTTCCACAGCATGACCCCCTACACTACACAAACACCACTGCACTACCTTAAATCCTAAAATACTACCCCCAGCACGACTCCCTACACTACCCAAACACCACTGCACTACACTAAACCCTAAAACACTTCCCCCAGCATGACCCCCTACACTACACAAACACCACTGCACTACCCTAAACCCTAAAACACTACCCCCAGCAGTACCCCCTACACTACCCAAACACCACTGCACTACCCTAAACCCTAAAACACTACCCCCAGCATGACCCCCTACACTACACAAACACCACTGCACTACCCTAAACCACTACTCCCAGCAGTACCCCCTACACTAACCAAACACCACTGCACTACCCTAAACCCTAAAACACTACCCCAGCACGAACCCCTACACTACCCAAACACCACTGCACTACCCTCTACCCTAAAACACTACCCAAGCACAACCCACAACACTACCCAAAAACCACTGCACCATCTAAACCCTAATACACTACCTCCATCACGACCCCCTACCCTACCCAAACACCACTTCACTACCCTAAACCCTAAAACACTACCCCCAGCACAACTCCCTACAGTGCACAAACACCACTGTACTACCCTAAACCACTACCCAGCACGACTCCCTACACTACGAAACACAACTGCACTACCCTATACCCTAAAACACTAACCCCAGCATGACCCCCTACACTACCCAAACACCACTGCACTAACCTATACCCTAAAACATGACCCACTACACAAACACCACTGCACTACACTAAACCTTAAAACACTACCCACAGCATGACCCCCTACACTACACAAACAGCACTGCACTACCCTTTAACCCTAAAAAACTATCCCCAACATGACCCCCTACAATATACAAACACCACTGCACTACCCTAAACCCTAAAACACTACCCCCAGCATGACCCCCTCATAACACAAAAACCACTGCACTACCCTAAACCCTAAATCTACCCCCAGCATGACCCCCTACACTACCCAAACACCACTGCACTGCCCTAAACCGTAAAACATTACCCCCAGCATGACCCCCTACACTACACAAACACGATTGCACTACCCTGAACCCTTAAACACTACCCCCTACACTACCCAAACACAACTGTACTACCCTAAACCCTAAAACACTATCCCCAGCACTACACCTTACACTAGACAAACACTACTGCACTACCCTAAACCCTAAAATACTACCCCCAGCAGTACCCCTACACTACCCAAACACCACTGAACTACCCTAAACCCTAAAACACTACTCCCAGCATGACCCCCTACACTACACAAACACCACAGCACTACCCTAAACTCTAAAACACTACCCCCAGCAGTACCCGCTGCACTACCCAACCACAACTGCACTACTCTACACCCTAAAACACTACCCCCAGCATGACCCCATACACTACACAAACACCACTGCACTACCCTACTGCACTACCCTAAACCCTAAAACACTACCCCAGCACGACCCCCTGCACTACCCAAACAGCACTGCACTACCCTAAACCCTAAAACACTACCCCAGCACAACCCCCAACACTACCCAAAAACCACTGCACCACCTAAACCCTAATACACTACCTCCATCACGACCCCCTACACTACCAAAACACCACTTCACTACCCTAAACCCTAAAACACTACTCCCAGCATGACCCCCTACACTACACAAACACCACAGCACTACCCTAAACTCTAAAACACTACCCCCAACAGTACCCGCTACACTACCCAACCACAACTGCACTACCCTACACCCTAAAACACTACCCCCAGCATGACCCCATACACTACACAAACACCACTGCACTACCCTACTGCACTACCCTAAAACACTACCCCCAGCACGACCCCCTACACTACCCAAACAGCACTGCACTTCCCGAAACCATAAAACACTCTCCCCAGCATGACCCCCTACACTACACAAACACCACTGCACTACCCTAAATCCCATATCTTCCCCCATGACACCCTACACTACACAAACACCACTGTACTACCCTAAACCCTAAAACATTACCCCCAGCATGACACCTTACACTACCCGAACACCACTGCGTTTCCCTAAGCCCTAAGACACTTCCCCCAGCATGACACATTACACTACACAAACACAACTGCACTACCCTAAACCCTAAAACACTAACCCCATCACTACCCCGAACACTACCCAAACACCACTGCACTACCATAAACCCTAAAACACTGACCCCAGCACGACCCACTACACAAGCACCACTGCACTACCCTAAACCCTAAAACACTACCCAAGCACGACACCCTTCACTACCCAAGCACAACTGCACTACACTAAACCCTCAAACACGACCCCCAGCATGACCCCCTACACTACCCAAACACCACTGCACTACCCGAAACCATAAAACACTATCCCCAGCATGACCCCCTACACTACACAAACACCACTGCACTACCCTAAACCCTAAAACACTTCCCGCAGCACGACCCCTTACACTACCCGAACACCACTGCGTTTCCCTAAACCCTAAGACACTTTCTCCAGCATGACACATTACAATACACAAACACAACTGCAGTACCCTAAACCCAAAAACACTTCCCGCAGCACGACCCCTTACACTACCCGAACACAACTGCGTTTCCCTAAACCCTAAGACACTTCCTCCAGCATGACACATTACAATACACAAACACAACTGCAGTACCCTAAACCCAAAAACACTACCCCCAGAACGACCCCTACACTACACAAACACCACTGCACTACCCTAAACCCTAAAACACTACCCCCAGCACAACCCACAACACTAACCAAACACCACTGCACTACCCTAAACCCTAAAACACTGACCCCAGCATGACCCACTACACAAGAACCACTGCACTACCCTAAACCCTAAAACACTACCCAAGCACGGCACCCTACACTACCCAAACATAACTGCACTACCCTAGACCCTAAATCACTGCCACCAGCACAACTCCCTACACTACCCAAACACCACTGCACTACTCTAAACCCTAAATCTAACCCCAGCACAACCCCCTACAATACGCAAACACCACTGCACTACCCTAAATCCTAAAACACTACCCCCAGCACGACCCCCTTCACTACACAAACACCACTGCACTGCCTAAAACACTAACCCCAGCACGACCCCCTACACTAAACAAACACCACTGCACTACCCTAAACACTTAATCTACCCTCAGCATGACCCCCCTACACTACCGAAACACAACTGCACTGCCCTAAACCCTAAAACAGTACCCCCAGCATGACCCCCTACACTACACAAACACCACTGCACTACCTTAAACCCTAACACACTACCCCCTACACTACACAAACACCATTGCACTACCCTAAACCCTAAAATACTATTCCCAGCAGTACCCCCTACACTACCCAAACACCACTGCACTACCCTAAACCCTATAACACTACCCCCAGCATGACCCCCTATACTACACAAACACCACTGTACTACAATAAACCCTAAAACACTACCCCCAGCATGACCCCCTACACAACCCAAATACCACTGCACTACCCTAAACCCTAAAACACTACCCCCAGCACGACCCCCTGCACTACCCAAACAACACTGCACTACCCGAAACCCTAAAACAATATCCCCAGCACGACTCCCCACACGACACAAATACCACTGCGCTACCCTAAACCCTAAAACTATCCCCAGCACGACCCCCTACACTACCCAAACACCACTGCACTACACTAAATCCCAAATCTTCCACAGCATGACCCCCTACACTACACAAACACCACTGCACTACCTTAAATCCTAAAATACTACCCCCAGCACGACTCCCTACACTACCCAAACACCACTGCACTACACTAAACCCTAAATCACTACCCCCTATACTACACAAACACCACTGTACTACCCTAAACACTAAAACACTACCCCCAGCACGACCCCTTCAATACCCAAACACCAATGCACTACCCTAAACCCTAAAACACGACCCCCTATACTACACAAACACCACTGCACTGCCCTAAACCCTAAAACACTACCCCCAGCATGACCCACTACACTACACAAACACCACTGCACTACCCTAAACCCTAACACACTACCCCCTACACTACACAAACACCACTGCACTACCCTAAACCCTAAAATACTATTCCCAGCAGAACCCCCTACACTACCCAAACACCACTGCACTACCTTAAACCCTATAACACTACCCCCAGCATGACCCCCTACACTACACAAACACCACTGTACTACAATAAACCCTAAAACACTACCCCCAGCATGACCCCCTACACAACCCAAACACCACTGCACTACCCTAACCCCTAAAACACTACCCCCAGCACGACCCCCTGCACTACCCAAACAACACTGAACTACCAGAAACCCTAAAACAATATCCCCAGCACGACCCCCCACACGACACAAATACCACTGCACTACCCTAAACCCTAAAACTGTCCCCAGCACGACCCCCTACACTACCCAAACACAACTGCACTACACTAAATCCCAAATCTTCCACAGCATGACCACCTACACTACACAAACACCACTGCACTACCTTAAATCCTAAAATACTACCCCCAGCACGACTCCCTACACTACCCAAACACCACTGCACTACACTAAACCCTAAAACACTACCCCCAGCATGACCCCCTACACTACACAAACACCACTGCACTACCCTAAACCCTAAAACACTACCCCCTACACTACAAAAACACCACTGCACTACCCTAAACCCTAAAACACTACTCCCAGCAGTACCCCCTACACTACCCAAACACCACTGCACTACCTTAAACCCTAAAACACTACCCCCAGCATGACCCCCTACACTACACAAACACCACTGCACTACCCTAAACCACTACTCCCAGCAGTACCCCTACACTAACCAAACACCACTGCACTACCCTAAACCCTAAAACACTTCCCCAGCACGAACCCCTACACTACCCAAATACCACTGCACTACCCTCTACCCTAAAACACTACCCCAGCACAACCCCCAACACTACCCAAAAACCACTGCACCACCTAAACCCTAATACACTACCTCCATCACAACCCCCTACACTACCCAAACACCACTTCACTACCCTAAACCCTAAAACACTACCCCCAGCACAACTCCCTACAGTGCACAAACACCCCTGCACTACCCTAAACCCTAAAACACTACCCCCAGCACGACTCCCTACACTACCAAACACAACTGCACTACCCTATACCCTAAAACACTAACCCCAGCATGACCCCTACACTACCCAAACACCACTGCACTAACCTATACCCTAAAACATGACCCACTACACAAACACCACTGCACTACACTAAACCTTAAAACACTACCCACAGCATGACCCCCTACACTACACAAACAGCACTGCACTACCCTTTAACCCTAAAAAACTACCCCCAACATGACCCCCTACAATATACAAACACCACTGCACTACCCTAAACCCTAAAACACTACCCCCAGCATGACCCCCTCATAACACAAACACCACTGCACTACCCTAAACCCTAAATCTACCCCCAGCATGACCCCCTACACTACCCAAACACCACTGCACTGCCCTAAACCGTAAAACATTACCCCCAGCATGACCCCCTACACTACACAAACACCATAGCACTACCCTGAACCCTTAAACACTACCCCCTACACTACCCAAACACCACTGTACTACCCTAAACCCTAAAACACTATCCCCAGCACTACACCCTACACTAGACAAACACTACTGCACTACCCTAAACCCTAAAAAAATACCCCCAGCAGTACCCCCTACACTACCCAAACACCACTGAACTACCCTAAACCCTAAAACACTACTCCCAGCATGACCCCCTACACTACACAAACACCACAGCACTACCCTAAACTCTAAAACACTACCCCCAGCAGTACCCGCTACACTACCCAACCACAACTGCACTACTCTAAACCCTAAAACACTACCCCCAGCATGACCCCATACACTACACAAACACCACTGCACTACCCTACTGCACTACCCTAAACCCTAAAACACTACCCCAGCACGACCCCCTGCACTACCCAAACAGCACTGCACTACCCTAAACCCTAAAACACTACCCCAGCACAACCCCCAACACTACCCAAAAACCACTGCACCACCTAAACCCTAATACACTACCTCCATCACGACCCCCTACACTACCAAAACACCACTTCACTACCCTAAACCCTAAAACACTACTCCCAGCATGACCCCCTACACTACACAAATACCACAGCACTACCCTAAACTCTAAAACACTACCCCCAGCAGTACCCGCTACACTACCCAACCACAACTGCACTACCCTAAACCCTAAAACACTACCCCCAGCATGACCCCATACACTACACAAACACCACTGCACTACCCTACTGCACTACCCTAAAACACTATCCCCAGCACGACCCCCTGCACTACCCAAACAGCACTGCACTCCCCGAAACCATAAAACACTCTCCCCAGCATGACCCCCTACACTACACAAACACCACTGCACTACCCTAAATCCCAAATCTTCCCCCATGACACCCTACACTACACAAACACCACTGTACTACCTTAAACCCTAAAACATTACCCCCAGCATGACACCTTACACTACCCGAACACCACTGCGTTTCCCTAAGCCCTAAGACACTTCCCCCAGCATGACACATTACACTACACAAACACAACTGCACTACCCTAAACCCTAAAACACTAACCCCATCACTACCCCGAACACTACCCAAACACCACTGCATTACCCTAAACCCTAAAACACTGACCCCAGCACGACCCACTACACAAGCACCACTGCACTACCCTAAACCCTAAAACACTACCCAAGCACGACACCCTTCACTACCCAAGCACAACTGCACTACACTAAACCCTCAAACACGACCCCCAGCATGACCCCCTACACTACCCAAACACCACTGCACTACCCGAAACCATAAAACACTATCCCCAGCATGACCCCCTACACTACACAAACACCATTGCACTACCCTAAATCCCAAATCTTCCCCCATCATGACACCCTGCACTGCACAAATACCACTGCACTACCCTAAACCCTAACACACTTCCCGCAGCACGACCCCTTACACTACCCGAACACCACTGCGTTTCCCTAAACCCTAAGACACTTCCTCCAGCATGACACATTACAATACACAAACACAACTGCAGTACCCTAAACCCCAAAACACTACCCCCAGAACGACCCCTACACTACACAAACACCACTGCACTACCCTAAACCCTAAAACACTACCCCCAGCACAACCCACAACACTAACCAAACACCACTGCACTACCCTAAACCCTAAAACACTGACCCCAGCACGACCCACTACACAAGAACCACTGCACTACCCTAAACCCTAAAACACTACCCAAGCACGGCACCCTACACTACCCAAACATAACTGCACTACCCTAAACCCTAAATCACTGCCACCAGCACAACTCCCTACACTACCCAAACACCACTGCACTACTCTAAACCCTAAATCTAACCCCAGCACAACCCCCTACAATACGCAAACACCACTGCACTACCCTAAATCCTAAAACACAACCCCCAGCACGACCCCCTTCACTACACAAACACCACTGCACTGCCTAAAACACTAACCCCAGCACGACCCCCTACACTAAACAAACACCACTGCACTACCCTAAATACTAAATCTACCCTCAGCATGACCCCCTACACTACCGAAACACAACTGCACTGCCCTAAACCCTAAAACACTACCCCCAGCATGACCCCCTACACTACACAAACAACACTGCACTACCTTAAACCCTAACACACTACCCCCTACACTACACAAACACCACTGCACTACCCTAAACCCTAAAATACTATTCCCAGCAGTACCCCCTACACTACCCAAACACCACTGCACTACCCTAAACCCTAAAACACTACCCCCAGCACAACCCACAACACTAACCAAACACCACTGCACTACCCTAAACCCTAAAACACTGACCCCAGCATGACCCACTACACAAGAACCACTGCACTACCCTAAACCCTAAAACACTACCCAAGCACGGCACCCTACACTACCCAAACATAACTGCACTACCCTAGACCCTAAATCACTGCCACCAGCACAACTCCCTATACTACCCAAACACCACTGCACTACTCTAAACCCTAAATCTAACCCCAGCACAACCCCCTACAATACGCAAACACCACTGCACTACCCTAAATCCTAAAACACTACCCCCAGCACGACCCCCTTCACTACACAAACACCACTGCACTGCCTAAAACACTAACCCCAGCACGACCCCCTACACTAAACAAACACCACTGCACTACCCTAAACACTTAATCTACCCTCAGCATGACCCCCCTACACTACCGAAACACAACTGCACTGCCCTAAACCCTAAAACAGTACCCCCAGCATGACCCCCTACACTACACAAACACCACTGCACTACCTTAAACCCTAACACACTACCCCCTACACTACACAAACACCATTGCACTACCCTAAACCCTAAAATACTATTCCCAGCAGTACCCCCTACACTACCCAAACACCACTGCACTACCCTAAACCCTATAACACTACCCCCAGCATGACCCCCTATACTACACAAACACCACTGTACTACAATAAACCCTAAAACACTACCCCCAGCATGACCCCCTACACAACCCAAATACCACTGCACTACCCTAAACCCTAAAACACTACCCCCAGCACGACCCCCTGCACTACCCAAACAACACTGCACTACCCGAAACCCTAAAACAATATCCCCAGCACGACTCCCCACACGACACAAATACCACTGCGCTACCCTAAACCCTAAAACTATCCCCAGCACGACCCCCTACACTACCCAAACACCACTGCACTACACTAAATCCCAAATCTTCCACAGCATGACCCCCTACACTACACAAACACCACTGCACTACCTTAAATCCTAAAATACTACCCCCAGCACGACTCCCTACACTACCCAAACACCACTGCACTACACTAAACCCTAAATCACTACCCCCTATACTACACAAACACCACTGTACTACCCTAAACACTAAAACACTACCCCCAGCACGACCCCTTCAATACCCAAACACCAATGCACTACCCTAAACCCTAAAACACGACCCCCTATACTACACAAACACCACTGCACTGCCCTAAACCCTAAAACACTACCCCCAGCATGACCCACTACACTACACAAACACCACTGCACTACCCTAAACCCTAACACACTACCCCCTACACTACACAAACACCACTGCACTACCCTAAACCCTAAAATACTATTCCCAGCAGAACCCCCTACACTACCCAAACACCACTGCACTACCTTAAACCCTATAACACTACCCCCAGCATGACCCCCTACACTACACAAACACCACTGTACTACAATAAACCCTAAAACACTACCCCCAGCATGACCCCCTACACAACCCAAACACCACTGCACTACCCTAACCCCTAAAACACTACCCCCAGCACGACCCTCTGCACTACCCAAACAACACTGAACTACCAGAAACCCTAAAACAATATCCCCAGCACGACCCCCCACACGACACAAATACCACTGCGCTACCCTAAACCCTAAAACTGTCCCCAGCACGACCCCCTACACTACCCAAACACCACTGCACTACACTAAATCCCAAATCTTCCACAGCATGACCACCTACACTACACAAACACCACTGCACTACCTTAAATCCTAAAATACTACCCCCAGCACGACTCCCTACACTACCCAAACACCTCTGCACTACACTAAACCCTAAAACACTACCCCCAGCATGACCCCCTACACTACACAAACACCACTGCACTACCCTAAACCCTAAAACACTACCCCCTACACTACAAAAACACCACTGCACTACCCTAAACCCTAAAACACTACTCCCAGCAGTACCCCCTACACTACCCAAACACCACTGCACTACCTTAAACCCTAAAACACTACCCCCAGCATGACCCCCTACACTACACAAACACCACTGCACTACCCTAAACCACTACTCCCAGCAGTACCCCTACACTAACCAAACACCACTGCACTACCCTAAACCCTAAAACACTTCCCCAGCACGAACCCCTACACTACCCAAATACCACTGCACTACCCTCTACCCTAAAACACTACCCCAGCACAACCCCCAACACTACCCAAAAACCACTGCACCACCTAAACCCTAATACACTACCTCCATCACAACCCCCTACACTACCCAAACACCACTTCACTACCCTAAACCCTAAAACACTACCCCCAGCACAACTCCCTACAGTGCACAAACACCCCTGCACTACCCTAAACCCTAAAACACTACCCCCAGCACGACTCCCTACACTACCAAACACAACTGCACTACCCTATACCCTAAAACACTAGCCCCAGCATGACCCCTACACTACCCAAACACCACTGCACTAACCTATACCCTAAAACATGACCCACTACACAAACACCACTGCACTACACTAAACCTTAAAACACTACCCACAGCATGACCCCCTACACTACACAAACAGCACTGCACTACCCTTTAACCCTAAAAAACTACCCCCAACATGACCCCCTACAATATACAAACACCACTGCACTACCCTAAACCCTAAAACACTACCCCCAGCATGACCCCCTCATAACACAAACACCACTGCACTACCCTAAACCCTAAATCTACCCCCAGCATGACCCCCTACACTACCCAAACACCACTGCACTGCCCTAAACCGTAAAACATTACCCCCAGCATGACCCCCTACACTACACAAACACCATTGCACTACCCTGAACCCTTAAACACTACCCCCTACACTACCCAAACACCACTGTACTACCCTAAACCCTAAAACACTATCCCCAGCACTACACCCTACACTAGACAAACACTACTGCACTACCCTAAACCCTAAAAAAATACCCCCAGCAGTACCCCCTACACTACCCAAACACCACTGAACTACCCTAAACCCTAAAACACTACTCCCAGCATGACCCCCTACACTACACAAACACCACAGCACTACCCTAAACTCTAAAACACTACCCCCAGCAGTACCCGCTACACTACCCAACCACAACTGCACTACTCTAAACCCTAAAACACTACCCCCAGCATGACCCCATACACTACACAAACACCACTGCACTACCCTACTGCACTACCCTAAACCCTAAAACACTACCCCAGCACGACCCCCTGCACTACCCAAACAGCACTGCACTACCCTAAACCCTAAAACACTACCCCAGCACAACCCCCAACACTACCCAAAAACCACTGCACCACCTAAACCCTAATACACTACCTCCATCACGACCCCCTACACTACCAAAACACCACTTCACTACCCTAAACCCTAAAACACTACTCCCAGCATGACCCCCTACACTACACAAATACCACAGCACTACCCTAAACTCTAAAACACTACCCCCAGCAGTACCCGCTACACTACCCAACCACAACTGCACTACCCTAAACCCTAAAACACTACCCCCAGCATGACACCATACACTACACAAACACCACTGCACTACCCTACTGCACTACCCTAAAACACTACCCCCAGCACGACCCCCTGCACTACCCAAACAGCACTGCACTCCCCGAAACCATAAAACACTCTCCCCAGCATGACCCCCTACACTACACAAACACCACTGCACTACCCTAAATCCCAAATCTTCCCCCATGACACCCTACACTACACAAACACCACTGTACTACCTTAAACCCTAAAACATTACCCCCAGCATGACACCTTACACTACCCGAACACCACTGCGTTTCCCTAAGCCCTAAGACACTTCCCCCAGCATGACACATTACACTACACAAACACAACTGCACTACCCTAAACCCTAAAACACTAACCCCATCACTACCCCGAACACTACCCAAACACCACTGCATTACCCTAAACCCTAAAACACTGACCCCAGCACGACCCACTACACAAGCACCACTGCACTACCCTAAACCCTAAAACACTACCCAAGCACGACACCCTTCACTACCCAAGCACAACTGCACTACACTAAACCCTCAAACACGACCCCCAGCATGACCCCCTACACTACCCAAACACCACTGCACTACCCGAAACCATAAAACACTATCCCCAGCATGACCCCCTACACTACACAAACACCATTGCACTACCCTAAATCCCAAATCTTCCCCCATCATGACACCCTGCACTGCACAAATACCACTGCACTACCCTAAACCCTAACACACTTCCCGCAGCACGACCCCTTACACTACCCGAACACCACTGCGTTTCCCTAAACCCTAAGACACTTCCTCCAGCATGACACATTACAATACACAAACACAACTGCAGTACCCTAAACCCCAAAACACTACCCCCAGAACGACCCCTACACTACACAAACACCACTGCACTACCCTAAACCCTAAAACACTACCCCCAGCACAACCCACAACACTAACCAAACACCACTGCACAACCCTAAACCCTAAAACACTGACCCCAGCACGACCCACTACACAAGAACCACTGCACTACCCTAAACCCTAAAACACTACCCAAGCACGGCACCCTACACTACCCAAACATAACTGCACTACCCTAAACCCTAAATCACTGCCACCAGCACAACTCCCTACACTACCCAAACACCACTGCACTACTCTAAACCCTAAATCTAACCCCAGCACAACCCCCTACAATACGCAAACACCACTGCACTACCCTAAATCCTAAAACACAACCCCCAGCACGACCCCCTTCACTACACAAACACCACTGCACTGCCTAAAACACTAACCCCAGCACGACCCCCTACACTAAACAAACACCACTGCACTACCCTAAATACTAAATCTACCCTCAGCATGACCCCCTACACTACCGAAACACAACTGCACTGCCCTAAACCCTAAAACACTACCCCCAGCATGACCCCCTACACTACACAAACAACACTGCACTACCCTAAACCCTAAAATACTATTCCCAGCAGTACCCCCTACACTACCCAAACACCACTGCACTACCCTAAACCCTATAACACTACCCCCAGCATGACCCCCTACACTACACAAACACCACTGTACTACAATAAACCCTAAAACACTACCCCCAGCATGACCCCCTACACAACCCAAACACCACTGCACTACCCTAAACCCTAAAACACTACCCCCAGCACGACCCCTTGCACTACCCAAACAACACTGCACTACCCGAAACCCTAAAACAATATCCCCAGCACGACCCCCCACACGACACAAATACCACTGCGCTACCCTAAACCCTAAAACTATCCCCAGCACGACCCCCTACACTACCCAAACACCACTGCACTACAGTAAATCCCAAATCTTTCACAGCATGACCCCCTACACTACACAAACACCACTGCACTACACTAAAACCTAAATCACTACCCCCTACACTACACAAACACCATTGCACTACCCTAAACCCTAAAACACTACTCCCAGCAGTACCCCCTACACTACCCAAACACCACTGCACTACCCTAAACCCTAAAACACTACCCCCAGCATGACCCCCTACACTACACAAACACCACTGCACCACCCTAAACCAAAAAACACTACCCCAGCACGAACCCCTACACTACCCAAACACCACTGCACTACCCTCTACCGTAAAACACTACCTCAGCACAACCCCCAACACTACCCAAAAACCACTGCACCACCTAAACCCTAATACACTACCTCCATCACGACCCCCTACACTACCCAAACACCACTTCACTACCCTAAACCCTAAAACACTACACCCAGCACAACTCCCTACAGTGCACAAATACCACTGCACTACCCTAAACCCTAAACACTACCCCCAGCACGACTCCCTACACTACCAAACTCCACTGCACTACCCTATACCCTAAAACACTAACCCCAGCATGACCCCATACACTACCCAAACACCACTGCACTAACCTATACCCTAAAACATGACCCACTACACAAACACCACTGCACTACACTAAACCCTAAAACACTACCCACAGCATAACCCCCTACAGTACACAAACAGCACTGCACTACCCTAAACCTTACAACACCACCCCCAGCATGACCCCCTACACCACACAAACACCACTGCCCTACATAAACCCTAAAAAACTACCCCCAACATGACCCCCTACAATATACAAACACCACTGCACTACCCTAAACCATAAAACACTACCCCATACACTACACAAACACCACTGCACTACCCTAAACCCTAAAACACTACTCCCAGCAGTACCCCTACACTACCCAAACACCACTGCACTACCCTAAACCCTAAAATACTACCCGCAGCATGACCCCCTACACTACACAAACACCACTGCACTACCCTACTGCACTACAATAAACTCTAAAACACTACCCCCAGCATTACCCCCTACACAACCCAAACACCACTGCACTACCTTAAACCCTAAAACACTACCCCCAGCACGACCCCCTGCACTACCGAAACAGCACTGCACTACCCGAAACCCTAAAACAATATCCCCAGCATGACCCCCCACACTACACAAATACCACTGCGCTACCCTAAACCCTAAAACTTTCCCCAGCACGACACCCTACACTACCCAAACACCACTGCACTATACTAAATCCCACATCTTCCACAGCATGACCCCTACACTACACAAACACCACTGCACTACCTTAAATCCTAAAATACTACCCCCAGCAGGACTCCCTACACTACCCAAACACCACTGCACTACCCAAAACCCTAAAACACTACCCCCAGCAAGACACCCTACCCTACACAGACACCAAAGCGCTACCCTAAACCCTAAAACACTACCCCCAGCCCGACCGCCTACACTACCCAAACACCACTGCACTACCCTAAACCCTAAAACACTACCCCAGCACGACTCCCTACACTGCACAAACACAACTGCACTACCCTAAACCCTAAAACACTACCCCCAGCACGACTTCCTACACTACCCAAACACAACTACACTACACTAAACCCTAAATCTTCCCCAAGCATGACCTCCCACACTACACAAACACCACAGCACCACACTAAACCCTAACACACTACCCCAGCACTAACCCCTACACTACCCAAACTCCACTGCACTACCCTCAACCCTAAAACACTACCCCAGCACAACCCCCAACACTGCCCAAAAACCACTGGACCACCCAAATCCTAATACACTATCTCCATCACGACCCCCTACACTACCCAAACACCACTTCACTATCCTAAACCCTAAAACACTACCCCCAGCACAACTCCCTACACTGCACAAACACCACTGCACTACCCTAAACCCTAAAACACTACCCCAGCACGACTCCCTACACTACCAAACACCACTGCACTACCCTAAACCCTAAAACACTAACCCCAGCATGACCCCCTACACTACCCAAACACCACTGCACTAACCTATACCCTAAAACATGACCCACTACACAAACAGCACTGCACTACCCTGAACCCTACAACACCACCCCCAGCATGACCCCCTACACCACACAAACACCACTGCCCTACCATAAACCCTAAAAAACTACCCCCAACATGACCCCCTACACTATACAAACACCACTGCACTACCCTAAACCCTAAATCTACCCCCAGCATGACCCCTACACTACACAAACACCACTGCATTACCCTAAACCCTAAAACACTACCCCCAGCATGACCCCCTACACTACACAAACACCAATGCACTACCCTTCTGCTCTACACTAAACCCTAAAACACTACTCCCAGCATGACCCCATACACTACCCAAACACCATTGCACTACCCTAAAACACTACCCCCAGTAGAACCCCCTGCACTACCCAAACAGTACTACACTACCCTAAACCCTAAACACTATCCCCAGCAAGACCCCCTACACTACACAAACACCACTGCGCTACCCTAAACCCTAAATCACTACCCCCAGCATGACCCCCAACACTACCGAAACACCACTGCACTACACTAAACCCTAAAACACTACCCCCAGCAATACCCCCTACACTACCCAAACACCACTGTGCTACCCTAAAACCTGAAACACTAACCCCAGCATGACCCCCTACACTACACCAGCACCACTGCACTACCCTAATCCCTAAACACTACCCAAGCATGACACCCTACACAACCCAAACATAACTGCACTACCCTAAACCCTAAAGAACTACCACAAGCACGTCCCCCTACACTACATAAACACCACTGCACTACACTAAATCCCAAATCTTCCCCAGCATGACCCACTACACAAATACCACTGCACAACCCTAAACCCTCAAACACTACCCCCAGCACGACCCCCTGCACTACCCAAACACCACTGCAGTACCCTAAACCCTGAAACACTACCCCCAGCATGACCCCCTACACTAGACACACACCATTGCACTACCCTGAACCCTTAAAACACTACCCCCTACACTACCCAAAGACCACTGCACTACCCTAAACCCTAAAACACTAAACCCAGCACTACCCCTACACTACACAAACACTACTGCACTACCCTAAACCCTAAAACACTACTCCCAGCATGACCCCCTACACTACACAAACACCACAGCACTACCCTAAACTCTAAAACACTACCCCCAGCAGTACCGCTACACTACCCAAACAAAACTGCACTACCCTACACCCTAAAACACTACCCCCAGCATGACCCCATACACTACACAAACACCACTGCACTACACTACTGCACTACCCTAAACCCTAAAACACTACCCCCAGCACGACCCCTGCACTACCCAAACAGCACTGCATTCCCCGAAACCATAAAACACTCTCCCTAGCATGACCCCCTACACTACACAAACACCACTGCACTACCCTAAATCCCGAATCTTCCCCCATGACACTCTACACTACACAAACACCACTGCACTACCCTAAACCCTAAAACACTACCCCCAACACGAAACCTTATACTACCCGAACACGACTGCGTTTCCCTAAGCCCTAAGACACCACCCCAGCATGACACATTACACTACACAAACACAACTGCGCTACCCTAAACCCAAAAACACTACCCCCAGCAGGACCCCCACACTACCCAAACACCTCTGCACTACCCTAAACCCTAAAACGCTATCCCCAGCAACACCCCCAACACTACCCAAACACCACTGCACTACCCTAAACCCTAAAACACTGACCCCAGCACGACCCACTACACAAGCACCACTGCACTACCCTAAACCCAAAAACACTACCCCCAGCACGACCACCTACACTACCCAAACACCACTGCACTACCCTAAACCACGACCCCCTACACTACACAAACACCACTACACTACCCTAAACCCTAAAACACTACCCTCAGCACAACCCCCTACACGACACAGACACTACTGCACTACCCTAAACCCTAAAACACTACCCCCCACACTACACAAACAACACTGCTCTACCCTAAACCACGACCCCCTACACTACATGAACACCACTGCACTACCCTAAACCCTCAAACACTATCCCCAGCACGACCCCCTACACTACCCAAACACCACTGCACTACCCTAAACACTAAAACACTACCCCCAGCATGACCCCCTACACTACACAAACACCACTGCACTACCCTAAACCCTAAAACACTACCCCCTACACTACCCAAACACCACTGCACTACCTTAAACCCTAAAACAATATCCCCAGCACTACACCCTACACTACACAAACACCACTGCACTACCCTAAACCCTAAAACACTACCCCAAGCAGTACTCCCGACACTACCCAAACATCACTGCACTACCCTAAACCCTAAAACACTACCCCCAGCATGACCCCATACACTACACAAACACCACTGCAGTACCCTACTCCACTACCCTAAACCCGAAAATACTACCCACAGCACGACCCCCTGCACTACCCAAACAGCACTGTACTCCCCGAAACCATAAAACACTATCCCCAGCATGACCCCCTATACTACACAAACACCACTGCACAACCCTAAATCCCAAATCTTCTCCCATCATGACACCCTACACTACACAAATACCACTGCACTTCCCTAAACCCTAAAACACTACCCCCAGCACGACCCCTTACACTACCCGAACACCACTGCGTTTCCCTAAACCGTAAGACACATCCCCCAGCATGACACATTACACTACACAAACAAAACTGCACTACCTAAACCCAAAAACATTACCCCCAGCATGACCCCTACACTACACAAACACCACTGCACTACCCTAAACCCTAAAACACTAAACCCAGCACTACCCCCAACACTACCCAAACACCACTGCACTACCCTAAACCCTAAAACACTGACCCCAGCACGACCCACTACACAAGAACCATTGCACTACCCTAAACCCTAAAACACTACACAAGCACGACACCCTACACTACACAAACACCACTGTACTACCCTAAATCCTAAAACACTACCCCCAGCAAGACCCCCTTCACTACACAAACACCAATGCACTGCCTAAAACACTACCCCAGCACGACCCCCTATGCTAAATAAACACCACTGCACTACCCTACACCCTAAATCTACCCTCAGCATGACCCCCTACACTACACAAACACCACTGCACCACCCTAAACCCTAAAAACCTATCCCAAGCACGACCCCCTACACTACACAAACACCACTGCACTGCCCTAAACCCTAAAACACTACCCCCAGCATGACCCCTACACTACACAAACACCACTGAACTACCCTAAACCCTAAAATACTACCCTCTACACAACACAAAAACCACTGCACTACCCTAAACCCTAAAACACTACCGCCAGCAGTACCCTCCACTCTACCCAAACACCACTGCACTACCCTAAACCCTAAAACACTAACCCCACCATGACCCCCTACACTACACAAACACCACTGCACTACCCTACTGCACTACAATAAACCCTAAAATACTACCCCCATCATGACCCCCTACAATACTCAAACGCCACTGCACTACCTAAAACCCTAAAACACTACCCCCAGCAAGACCCCCTACACTACACAAACACCACAACGCTACCCTAAACCCTAAAACACTACCCCCAGCACGACTGCCTACACTACCCAAACACAACAGCACTACCCTAAACTCAAAAACACTACCCCCAGCACGACCCCCTACACTACCCAAACATCACTGCACTACCCTAAACCCTAAAACACGACCCCCTATACTACACAAAGACCACTGCACTACACTAAACCCTAAAACACTACCCCCAGCACGACCCCCTACACTACACAAACACCACTGCACTTCCCTAAACCCTAAAACACTGACCCCTACACTACACAAACACCACTGCACTACCCTAAACCCTAAAACACTACCCCCAGCACGACCCCCTACACTACCCAAACACCACTTCCCTACCCTAAAACCTTACCCCCAGCACGACTCCCTGCACTTTACAAACACCACTGCACTACCCTAAACCTTAAAACACTACCCCAGCACGACTTCCTACACTACCCAAACACAACCGCACTTCACTAAACGCTAAATCTACCCCCAGCATGACCTCCCACACTACACAAACACCACTGCACCACCCTAAACCCTAAAACACTACCCCAGCACGAACACCTACACTACCCGAACACCACTGTACTACCCTCAACCCTAAAACACTACCCCAGCACAACCCCCAACACTACCTAACAACCACTGCACCACCAAAACCCTAATACACTACCTCAATCACGATCCCCTATGCTACCCAAACACCACTTCACTACCCTAAAACCTAAAACACTACCCCTAGGATGACTCCCTACCCTGCACAAACACCACGGCACTACCCTAAACCCTAAAACACTACCCCAGCACGACTCCCTACACTACCCAAACACCACTGCACTACCCTAAACCCTAAAACACTAACCTCAGCATGACCACCTACACTACCCAAACACCACTGCACTAACCTATACCCTAAAACATGACCCACTACACAAACACCACTGCACTGCCCTAAACCCTAAAACACTACCTCCATCACGACCCCCTACAATACTCAAACACCACTGCACTACCCAAAACCCTAAAACACTACCCCCAGCAGGACCCCCTACACTACACAAATACCACAGCGCTACCCTAATCCCTAAAACACTACCCCCAGCACAACCACCTACACTACCCAAACAACACTGCACTACCCTAAACCCTAAAACACTACCCCCAGCATGACCCCCTACACTACACAAACAATACTGCACTACCCTAAACCCTAAAACACTACCCCCAGCATGACCCCCTTCATTACCCAAACACAACAGCACTACCCTAAACTCAAAAACACTACCCCCAGCATAACCCCCTACACTACCCAAACATCACTGCACTACCCTAAACCCTAAAACACGACCCCCTGTACTACACAAACACCACTGCACTACACTAAACCCTAAAACACTACCCCCAGCATGACCCCCTACACTACACAAACACCACTGCACTTCCCTAAACCCTAAAACACTACCCCTTACACTACACAAACACCACTGCACTACCCTAAAACACTACCCCCAGCACAACCCCCTACACTACCCAAACACCACTTCCCTACACTAAACCCTAAAACACTCCCCCAGCACCACTCCCTACAATGTACAAACACCATTGCACTACCCTAAACCCAAAAACACTACCCCCAGCACGACTTCCTACACTACCCAAACACAACTGCACTACACTAAACCCTAAATCTACCCCCAGCATGACCTCCCACACCACACAAACACCACTGCACCACCCTAAAACCTAAAACACTACCCCAGCACGAACCCCTACACTACCCAAACACCACTGTAATACCATCAACCCTAAAACACTACCCCAGCACAACCCCCAACACTACCCAAAAACCACTGCACCACCTAAACCCTAATACACTACCTCCATCACGACCTCCTACGCTACCCAAACACCACTTCACTACCCTAAAACCTAAAACACTACCCCTAGCATGACTCCCTACACTGCACAAACACCACTGCACTACCCTAAACCCTAAAACACTACCCCCAGCACGACTCCCTACACTACCCAAACACCACTGCACTACCCTAAACCCTAAAACACTATCCCCAGCATGACCCCCTACACTACCCAAACACCTCTGCACTAACCTATACCCTAAAACATGACCCACTACACAAACACCACTGCACTACCCTAAACCCTAAAACACTACCCACAGAATGCCCCCCTACACTACACAAACAGCACTGCACTGCCCTAAACCCTAAAACACCTCCCCCACTATGACCCCCTATACCACACAAACACCACTGCCCTACCATAAACCCTAAACACTACCCCCAACATGACCCCCTACACTATACAAACACCACTGCATTACCCTAAACCCTAAAACACTACCCCTGCATGACCCCCTCACAACACTAACACCACTGTACTACCCTAAACCCTAAATCTACAGCCAGCATGACCCCCTAAACTACCCAAACACCACTGCACTACCCTCAACCCTAAAACACTATGCCCAGCACAACCCCCTACACTATACAAATACCATTGCACTACCCTAAACCCTAAATCTACCCCCAGCATGACCCCTACACTACACAAACACCACTGCATTACCCTAAACCCTAAAATACGACCCCAAGCATGACACCCTACACTACACAAACAGCACTGCACTACCCTAAACTCTAAAACACTACCCCCAGCAGCACCCCTTCTCTACACAAACACCACTGCACTGCCCTAAACTCTAAAACACTACCCCCAGCAGCACCACTTCTCTACACAAACACCACTGCACTGCCCTAAACCCTAAAACACTACCCACAGCATTACACCCTACACTACACAAACACCACTGCACTACCCTAAACCCTAAAGCACTACCCCCTACACTACACAAACAAAACTGCACTACCCTAAACTCTAAAACACTACCCCCAGCAGCACCCCTTCTCTACACAAACACCACTGCACTACCCTAAACCCTAAAACACTACCCCCATCATGACCCCCTACACTACCCAAACACCACTGCACTATCCTAAACCCTAAAACTCTACCCCCAGCATGACCCTCTACACTATACAAACACCACTGCACTACCATAAACCCTAAATCACTATCCCCAGCATGGCCCCCTCACAACACAAACACCACTGCACTACCCTAAACCTCCCCCAGCATGACCCCCTACACTACCCACACACCACTGCACTACCCTAAACCCTAAAACACTACACCAGCACGAACCCCTACACTACCCAAACACCACTGCACTACACTAAACCCTAAAACACTACCCCAGCAATACCCTCTACACTATATAAAAGCCACTGCACTACCCTAAACCCTACAACACTACCCCAGCACTACCCCCTCACAACACAAACACCACTGCACTACCCTAAACCTCCCCCAGCATGACTCCCTACACTACCCAAACACCACTGCAGTACCATTAACCCTAAAATACTACCCCAGCACAACCCCCTACACTACACAAACACCACTGCACTACCCTAAACCACTATCCCAACACGATTCCCTACACTACCCAAACACCACTGCACTACCCTAAAACACTACATATAGCAATTCCCCCTACACTACACATACACCACTGCACAACCCTAAACCCTAAAACACTACCCCAGCATGACCCCCTACACTACCCATACATCACTGCACTACCCTAAAACCTAAAACTATACCCCCAGCACGACCCCCTGCACTACACAAACACCAATGCACTACCCTAAACCTCTACCCCAGCACGATTCCCTACAATACCCAAACACCACTGCACTACCCTAAACATTAAAACACAACCCCTAGAATGACCCCCTACACTACACAAACACCACTGCACTACCCTAAACCCTAAAACACGACCCCAGCACGACCCCCTACACTACCCATACATCACTGCACTACCCTAAAACACTACCCCACAGCACGACCGCCTACACTACTGCACTACCTTAAACCCTAAAACACTACCCCAGCACGACCCCCTACACTACCCAAACACCACTGCACTACCCTAAACCCTAAAACACTCCCCCCAGCACGACCCCCTACACTACCCAAACACCACTGCCCTACCCTAAACCCTAGAAAAGAAACCCCCACCCCATGCCCTATCCCCCTTACCTCTCACTCCTCAGAACAGCCTCTGTTTCCTTACAACGATGTGGATCATCTTCATGTTTTTTAGAACGCATGGTCATTTACCATACATACCTTTACAATGAAATTCATAGTAAAGGCATGCGTGGTAAATGACCATGCGTTCTAAAACAATGCGTAGTAATGATTTTGCGATGTACAACGCATGCGTTGTAATGCTTGCGTTGTAATGGTATCGCGAAGTAAAAAATGCGTTGGAACTGTTGTTTACCGATACTGTTCTTCAGTGAGGCGTCTATTTGATAAATTAGGAGGAAGGAATGTGGTTTTTTTTATCAAAAAGTGCATTCCTGTCTATTGTATTGTGAAAGTGTCTGCGTGGCACTTGTTTCACTTCCGGTGAGAGAGTGGAAGAGACTGTTTGGATCTAAAGGAGTTCTGTTGTTGGACGGGGCCGGCGCGACACGTCATCAGAAAACACAGCTAATGGAAAGCGTCCTCCCTGAAGTGTGGAGCAGTGCCATGAGAGGTCAACACATGGGTCACCGCTGTATGACCGTACCGCGTGACCCATGTGCCGCCTTCAGGGTACGGGAGGCAGAAGCGACATCGCAGGTCCTCTTGAAGACCGTTGTAGCACTAATTCCACATTTTGGAACTAGGGCATTTTAACCTCGTTGTTCCTGCCAGATACAAAGAGAAGATCCTGTGTTATTCAGTGCCCTCGTTACCTTTTTTGAGGGTTGTGGTGCTTGTCACTTAGCTGCCCCACCGGTGCACATGACTGGGCACCCCACCTCGTGTGCCATCTGCAGGGCATCTGCCCTCGGATCACTGGTTTCAGTTTCTGGAGTGGCAACATAAACTGTTGCTCCTAAAGGACTAGCCTGAACACTTTGGTGGATATCCCCAGCACCAGCATTCCACGGAAATTCTTTCCTAGCTCTCCCACGACGACGAGGATGTCATAATAGCACGGGTCCGCTCGCAATACCGTATGACGTCATCGGAGCCATAAGAAGCCCTCGTTGGCATGCTGACATCAGTTCCACCCATTTTTTCCATGCCACCGAGGCAAACAGGCGGACCGAGACATTTTCACATGTACACATAGTATACTAAATATATATATATATATATATTATCTACTGGCGGTCGCCAGTAGATAGTTATAGTTAGGACCGTGTTTCCAAAGGAAATCGGCAACATTCTATTTGGAATAACTTTGGCGCCGGTTGACAAATCCTCGCAAAATGTTCAAAATAGGTGGGGCGCTCCGCTCCGCTCCTACCCTGAAAGTCTCGGGGGGATTCGTCAAGCGGGGGCTGAGAAAAAAGGGGGGTCCCAAAACGCGTTTTCCCCATGCAATTTTCCATATGGACCTTTAGTCCAAGGTACAGCCCGAATGGCTGAACAGAATTACTTGAAATTTGGCAGAGAGGTAGTCCTCAGCTCAGGGATGTGCCTTTTGCATATATGGTGTCAATCTGTTAAGTAGTTCCTGAGAAAATCAAAAGTAAAATCACATATATATCTGGGCAGAGCCTAACCACACATCTCATCCTGAGATCTGATTGGCTGTCAGCACTTCATCCAAGAAGTGTTGGCAGCCATCTTGGGACCAATATACATAATAGCACCTCATTAAAAAGCATTGCAGTTAATAGAAGGTTTTAAGACTTTAGTTACATTATAAGTCATTTGTTGATGGTACCATACTCATTTTAGGAATTGTGGTATGTTCTAAGGTGATTTCACCGTGTGAAAAAGCCTTCTGCTGGGATATCATGATTGAGAGAAAAATATTTTCTCATGCTTTTCCCACAGAGGTTTGGAAGGTGATCTATAAGCTAAACTGAGAGCTTATTTTCTGTAAATTCACATTATCTTTCTCAGTCATGTGAGAATGAAGTCTGACTTTCTCAGTAAAACATGTACATCCAACAAGGGCAGGGACTGTCAGTTGATTCCTTTGTGCTCTACTGCAGCTTCCCAGAGTGTTCCAAAGAACAACTAGAGCGCTAACAGTCCTACTTATGATAAACGTATGGCACACCTGAAGCCATCTTGATTGGATTAAAGTAGTAACTCTTAAAACATTTAATTTAAAAAGTAACAAAATGAGGGGGTTCATTTTTCCATAGAAAGTATGATTAGTGCTGCAGAAAGAAAACTTAGGGCACATTTTGAGTGACCTCTCAAATCCTCTTCTATTTCATTAAAAAATTCTGACATGCAGACTGAAACATGCACTTTCAATACCAGCCGCAGACTTCCCTGGTGAGCAGTAGCTTTACTACAGTGATCTAATGAGCAAAAAGAGTGCTAACATTCTGAATTTATGGCAAATGTGTGACACATCTGAATGCCTTTTTGATGGAATCAAAGTAAAAAACTGAAAGTATTTCCTACTGAGGAGACTGCAGTAAATGAGGAAATTAGGAAACTTCATAACAAATAAGTCTCCCAAGATGGCCACCAGAGACAAAAGAGCCCAAATGTAGCCCAAATATCACCCAGATGTAGTCCAAGAATAGCCCATGACAGAATGTCCCAGAGTGTTCTTAAAAACAACTAGAGCGCTTACTGTCTTCATTATGACAAAAGTATGGCACACCTGAAGCCATCTTGATTGGAATAAACTGGTAATACAAAACATTTAATTTAAAAAGGAACACAATGAGGGGGTTCATTTTTCCATAGAAATTGTGATTAATGCTGAAGAAAGAAAAATGAGGGCACATTTTGAGTGACTTCTCAAATCCTCTTCTATTTCATTAAAAAATTCTGACATGCAGACTGAAACATGCACTTTAATGCCAGGAGCAGACTTCCATGGTGAACAGTAGTTTTACTACAGTGATCTAATGAGCAACTAGAGTGCTAACATTCAGAATTTATGGCAAATGTGTGACATATCTGAATACCTTCATGATGGAATCAAAGTAAAAAAACTGAAAGCATTTCCTACTGAGGAGACTGCAGTACATGAGGAAATTAGGAAACTTCATAACAAATAAATCTCCCAAATGTATCCCAAAATCACCCAGATGTAGCCCAAATATAGCCCAATGACAGATGTGTGCAAAACACTTATTATTTTGTGTTTTTGCAGTTTTATATAGTGCAGACTTGTCAGGTATTGGAGTGCTTTACATGAGCATTGGTTACATCACACAAGAGCAAATTCATTTTGGTTGTAGACATGGGGAGATTAAGTGATTTGACCAAAAAAACAGAATGTCGAGCTGAAGCAGAAACTCCAACCTAGTTCCCCAGTTGCAAAGTCTGCAGTTCTGGAAGTAACACCACATCCTCTCCCCTAAGTGCAAAATTTGATCAAGTGGTCAACTGGATAAAAAAACATAAAGATAACAAATAATTTAAAAGTGCTTTGTCGCTATTTGAAAACTCAGAAAATATGTCCTTTTTTTAGTCTTTTAGAGCACTAACCATAATTTTGATGCAAATAAGACCCTCTCATATATGTAATTTCTAAAGTAAATGCTCTAGGTATTACAATTTTGATTACATCAAGATGACGTTAGGCGTTCCACACTTTTGTAATAAATATAGAATGTTAGCAATCTAGTTGTGCATTAGGATACGGTTAAGAGGCAGAGGCCAGGGGCACGGACCCTGAAAATTGAAGGCAGGTAGGAGGGTGCAAAGGCAACAATTTAACCACACTGAGCAGGCAGGAAGGGCCGTGGCAGCACAACAGACTATGGAGGGCAGTGGAAAGGGGGGCAGGGGCAACAAACCAACAATACAGGACTTGCAAGAGAGGCTGTGGCAATGTAATAGACCATTGTGGGCAGAAGGAAGAGGCAATGGTAGTACAACCATACATGCCAACAGACCCGATTCAGCCAGGAAACGTCCAATGTTTTTAAGCTAAAATGGGCTTTATTTGATCTGTCTCCTGTCTACAATCTCCTCTTTTTCAATGTAACTCAAAGGGGAAAATCAATACACCAGTTTTTTTTCAAAATCTCCCTCTTACCAAGTTCAAAATGTTCGCAAGTATGGTACATTGGATCATGGAAGGAAATGGGGTAGGGACATGGACTTGTATAACAGAGGACAGGAGGGACATGGAGAGGTGCACCAAACTGACCCTGCAGGGCAGGCATCACGGTTTGCAGCAGCACAATACACCACACAGGGCATGTGGGACGGGAGTGCAGCACAACAATCCATAGAAAGCAAGAGGGAGGGGACAGGACTATGCACATGGACAACAGAGAACAGAGGGGCAAGAGGCAATGGTAGCTAGCTGTCCTTATTATACAGTACCTCGGAAGTTGTATTTAAAGCCTTGCATAAAAGATCTACAATTCACACAGATCAAACCAGCACTTTATTACCTCCAACTCCTGAATTGTGACTGCACTCTATTCGTATGCAGTTTCTTGAAACTAGCCATTACTTTCAGGAAAAGTATGGAGGGTTAATTATGCTGCTACTATCATTGCACTTTTTAACTTTGTATAATTATTTATATTCTTAACCTGTTTTTATTCTGTCTGTTGTTCTGGTTCTACAATATCTATGTAAATCATTTTTTTGTCTCATAAATGAAATGGATGGTTTCTTTTTATTATATATCTATGTAATGTGTTTATGTTTGTATGTCTATGAAATGTACTTTTATGATTGTAAAGATTACATTCGAATAAAGTTATTTGAACTTGAACTTGAGCTAGCTGACCATAATGGACAGACAGGAGAGAAATCTGCAGCATAACAGACCATAAAGGGCAGGAGGGACGGATCAGGGGCAATACAATGGAACAGACAAGCCAGGAGGGAGGGAGTAGGGGTCTGCACATGTAAACAGCGGGCTGGGGGTAAGGGGGCAGGGCAGGAGCAGCAAGATAACCATGGAGGTCAGGCAGGATGGGCACTAGAAGCAAGACACACCATGAAGAGCAAGAGTGAGACTGTGATGGCATACACACAGACCATGGAAGGAAGGTGGGAGGGGGTTAGGGGCAGCTAACTGACCACACAGGGAAGGTGGGAGGGGCCATGGCAGCAGAGAAGACCATGCATAGCAAGTGGGAGGGTTAGTGGCAGCACAATGGCTATGATGGGCAAGAAGGAGGGTGCAGGGGCATGCACAAAGCACGATGGAGGATAGAAGGGAGGGTCAGGACCTGTGCAAAGACAAGAAAGTTCAGGGGAAGGGACCTCACAACAGACCACACGGGGCAGTCAGGTGGAGCAGTTGCAGCACAACAGACCAGGGAGGGCAGAAGGGTGTGGCAGTACAATGGACCATGTAGGACAGGAGGAAGAGGATAGGGGCATGGCATGTGGACAGGCAGGGTGGAGGTGGCAGGGACAGGTTACAGTCATCTGACAATGCTAGGCAGGTGGGAGGGGAGTGGCAGCTCAACAGAACACTCAGAGTAGCTAGGAGTGGCAGGTCCATGGAACATGGTGGGCAAAAAGGATGGAGCAGGGGCATGCACAAAGACATCGGAGGGCAGGGGGAAGGAGAATAGGGGCAGCAAGCTAAGCACAGAGTTTAAGCAGGAGGTCAATGATGGGGCATAGAATTGGGCAATGGAGGGCAGGAGGAGTGGACTGGTACATCATACTAAATTGAGGGCAGTGGCACCACATCAGACCATGCATGGCAGGAGGGAGGAGGCTAGTCCATGGATTCACAAAACAGAGGATAGGGAGGAGGGGGATGGGGCAGCAAGCTAACATGTTAAGAGATGGCGGGTATTAGGAACTTTATTATTTTTAAAACGTGTGTCTGTGCGAACTACTTAAAATATGAACAAGTATGCAGCATAATCTCACTTTTATTCAGAAAGAAGAGGACGTTTGTGACTGTGACTCCGGGCTCACTTGGCAGAAACACCCCCTGACCCTCCACCCCCTATCGCAAAATGTAATGCCCGTGAAAAGGGTAGGTGCACACAGTGTTATATAGAACATAGTCCTGAGAGCACGATTGAAAATGAAAACTAGATATAGTGTATGGTATAAACTATGCACCAAAAAGTGTGATATAAGATGAACCGGACGTGATATAATATGCAATACATTGTGCGCAGTGACAGATTCATTGGAGAGCGCGAGATAGCACAGGCACTAGCGCGTGCTATGCGATATGCGCCTTGGAGTGTAATATGCACAGGGCAGTGTTGTGTAACCTAACTAGTCTCTAAAGTTGTAATATAAAATATGTGCTGGGGAGTGTAACGTTGCATATGCACTGTGACAAAGATATGGATCCCAGATTGTAATATGTATGGCATAGCGCTGTGCGTTATAACATAGGCATCGAGGAAGGCACGTTAGATGGGGCAATATAACCCGTGCGAAGACAAGTGTGGCATGACATATTCACGGGGTGGTGTTACAGTACACATGGGTTAGAGAGTGTCATAGCATATGCACTAGCTAGTGGAATACAACACAGAGGTGTATGGCACTCGGCAGGCAATGGTGGGTGTAACACAGCATTGGGCTCTGCCAGGAGCGCGCTGTGACTCTCAAGTGATGTTCGTCCCCATTCCAGAGAGTAAAATAAAAAGTATTACACATCCGGCAGTGGATGTGTTTTTATTAACTGTGAGGGGGGTTTATTGCATAGTTTTGGTCGAATTTTTGTCGAATCCCCTTTGAATGGCTTGGTGTGCGTGTGTATTAAATGTGCCCGTCAATAGCTACCCATGTTTGTATAAAAAAACGACAAGGGTGTCTACCGGGATTAGGCACGGTAGGGCATCAGACATGTCAGAGCTTTACTAGTGGTGTAAATACATTCCACGTGGATTCATTGTATGCATAGTCGCCTTTTAATGAATATCACGCAAATCGTCATGGTGATAGGTACGTACGGTTTGTCCAGCATGTCCTAGGTGTGTCTATAAATATATATTTTTTAAAAATAATAAAAAACAGTGGCCGGCCCTGGGGATTGGGGTCCCTGGGGCCGATTAAGGCCTTGGGAGGGGGGACACACGGCGCCCTTCCAAATTTTTTTTCCCAAAAAAATATAATTAGGAGACAGGCCCCTGGGGGATGGGGTCATCAGGGCCCATAAATTAGAATAAGAAGGAGAACCACACAGCCCCCCTTCTTAAAAAAATAAAATAAATAAAAGACTGGCATCGTGCCGGAGACCACGCCCCCCCCTTGCAGCACTCTGCAAACGCGCCCCCTTGCGAGCTGTAAGTTGGGGAATTAATTCCTCTTCAATACTGAGGGTCCCTGAGGGCCAACTAGCCCAACAGGCATCTCCAGTATGCGCCGGGGAGCTGTGCTGCAGACAGGTGTTCTGAGGCCAAGCCCCTTTTTACAACTCTCTGCAACGCAGCTCTGTGGCGCTTACTGGAGGTACCTAGTGGTCTAGTTTGACCCTATGGACCCTTAAGATTCAAGGGGACTTAATCTCTCAACTTAGAACAGCCACAGGGCGCATTTACACAGTGGTGAAGGGAGGGGACGGGGCATGAGGTGACGTGTGCAAACACGCACTATGGCACGTTTTAAATTGGGGATATAATTTCCCTTCAATCCTGAGGGCCCCTGGGGGCTAACTAGCCCACCAAGTGCTTCCATTAAGCGCCACTGAGCTGCATTGCAGAGAGGTGGTCCAGGCCGTGCCACTTTTTACACCTCTCTGCAACGCAGCTCTGTGGCACTTACTGGAGGTACCTAGTGGGCTAGTTGGACCCTAGGGACCCTCAGGATTCAAATGAACTTAATCTCCCTACTAAAAACGGACACAGGGCGTGTTTACACAGTGGTGAAGGGAGGGGACGGGGCCTGAGTTAACGTGTGCAAAAACGCCCTGTGGCCCGTTTTAAGAGGTAGTTTTAATCCCCCTGCCCTATTATATACTAGGGGCTTACAGAGGAGGTCATGCTAATCACAGGGGGACCCCAACGCATAATGTTCCCTAGTGTATGTAGGTGTTTTCACTGTATTCTAAGTGTCTTTTAACATAGCACTGGCTCTAGGACTGGTTAGTCAGACTCAGTTACCACCAGTATCCGTCTGAAAAAGTTGAGGGTACAGGATGATTTTGCAACAAGGCTTCTTTCTGCTCTTCTTTTTGTTCTTTCTGCACGTTATCCTTCTTCCTGCACTTTTCTTCGTCTTTGAGGACTTCTGTTGCTTCTTTCTGCACTTCTTTTTTTTCTTTCTGTGCATATTTTCTTCTTTCTTCACATGTCCTATCTCTGTAGGCATAGTTAGAAATTAGCATTTAAAAAACCTTTGAAATTCACTGAAAAAACCATAGGTTTCAGGGGCGTTATAGTTAGCTGGACTTTTCACTTGTACAAAACCATTGAAATTCCCCCGTTATAGTTAGTTCAGCTAACTATAACTCGCGCGCCCGCAATGCACTGCTGATGACGTCACATATTACATCACTCATGACATGGTCAGTGACATCACTCATGACATCACTGATGACATCTCAAATGACATCACTGATGACATCATCCTTGTGATAGAGTGGCAGACCTCCTCTCACCCTAATATAACCTTTGACACACACATTCAAAAATAGAGACTAAAATTTTCAAAACAATGGACATACCAATACCAGTTACAACAAACTCTTCAGTAATTCTAAGATCCACATACACATCCACTCATTCACCAACAGTCCTATACAGTCACTCATACATGTACTCACTCATCATATGTACTCATACACCTATACATCCTGTTACACAATGCCACTCATCCATAGAGTTACTCACACACATAGTCACTCATGCTAATAAAGAATCAAACATACATTTACTTGCATAAACAGTTATACACACACCACCACACTTACTTCTACGGAAACTTACACATACTTAGTCTTTTAAACAATCACTTATAGAAACACATACTTATTCATACAGGAACTCTTTCAATCTCTCACTCTCACATATAATCACTTATATACACCAATAGTCACATATACTAGTTTAAAACATATGTAGTTACTCATAAAGACACTATTGAGACAGTCATTCACTCACTAACACACCCATACACACACTCATCCACCCATACAGTCCTGCACACATGCTGTCTTCAACACATACAAACAGTGAGTCACTCATTCATGCACCTATGCACTACGTAATACCCCCACCGAACCATACAGACATCAGACACACCACCACACTTTCTGTAGAAGAAAGTGTGGTGGTGTGTGTATAACTGTATATGCAGGTAAACGGATGTTTGATTCTTTATTAGCATGAGTGACTATGTGTGTGAGTAACTTTATGGATGAGTGGCGTTGTGTAACAGGATGTATAGGTGTATGAGTACATATGATGAGTGAGTACATGTATGAGTGACTGTATAGGACTGTTGGTGAATGAGTGGATATGGATGTGGATCTTATAATTACTGAATAGGTTGTTGTAACTGGTATTGGTATGTCCATTGTTTTGAAAATTTTAATTTCTATTTTTGAATGTGTGTATCAAAGGTTATATTAGGGGGAGAGGAGGTCTGCCACTCTATCACAAGGATGAGGTCATCAGTGATGTCATGAGTGATGTCATGAGTGATGTAATATGTGACGTCATCAGCAGTGCATTGTGGGCGCGCGAGTTATAGTTAGCTGAACTAACTATAACGGGGGAAGTTCTATGGTTTTGCACGAGTGAAAAGTCCAGCTAACTATAACGCCCCTGAAACCTATGGTTTTTTCAGTGAATTTCTAAGGTTTTTTAAATGCTAATTTCTAGCTATGCCTACAGAGATAGGACATGTGAAGAAAGAAGGAAAAACACAGAAAGAAAAAAAAGAAATGCAGAAAGAAGCAACAGAAGTCCTCAAAGACGAAGAAAAGTGCAGGAAGAAGTATAACGTGCAGAAAGAACAAACAGAAGAGCAGAAACAAGCCTTGTTGCAAAATCATCCTGTACCCTCAACTTTTTCAGACGGATACTGGTGGTAACTGAGTCTGACTAACCAGTCCTAGAGCCAGTGCTATGTTAAAAGACACTCAGAATACAGTGAAAACACCTACATACACTAGGGCACACTATGTGTTGGGGTCCCCCTGTGATTAGCATGACCTCCTCTGTAAGCCCCTAGTATATAATAGGGCAGGGGATTAAAACTACCTCTTAAAACGCACCACAGGGCGTGTTTGAACACGTCACCTCATGCCCCGTCCCCTCCCTTCCCCACTGTGTAAACACGCCCTGTAGCCGTTTTAATTTGGGAGATTAAGTCCCCTTGAATCCTGAGGGTCCCTAGGGTCCAACTAGACCACTAGGTACCTCCAGTAAGCGCCACAGAGCTGCGTTGCAGAGAGGTGTAAAAAGTGGCACGGCCTGCACCACCTCTCTGCAACGCAGAGCAGTGGTGCTTACTGGAAGCACCTGGTGGGCTAGTTGGACCCCAGGGTCCCTCAGGATTGAAAGGGAATTATTTCCCCAACTTAAAAACGCGCCACAGGGCCTGTGGGCGTTCTGAGTTGCGAGATTAAGTCCCCTTGAATCCTAAGGGTCCCTAGGGTCAAACTAGCCCACTAGGTACCTCCAGTAAGCGCCACAGAGCTGCGTTGCATGGAGGTGTAAAAAGAGGCGTGGCCTCAGAACACCTGTCTGCAACGCAGCTCCCTGACGCATACTGGAGATACCTGTTGGGCTAGTTGGCCCTCAGGGACCCTCAGTATTGAAGGGAAATTAATTCCTCAACTTACAACTGGCCAGGGGGCGCGTTTGCAGAGTGCTGCAAGGAGGGGGCGTGGCCTCCGGCGCGATGCTGGTCTTTTATTTATTTATTTTTAAGAAGGAGGGCTGTGTGGCCCCCTTTCTTTTTCTAATTTATTAGCCCTGGGGACCCAATCACCCAGGGCCTGCACCCTAATTGTTTTTTGTTGAAAAAAATTAATTTGTCCCTCCCAAGGCCTTAATCGGCCCCGGGGACCCCAACCCCCAGGTCATGGCCTTTTTCTTATCTTTTTATTCTTTGGGAGGGGGGCTGTGTTGCCCCCCTCCTCAGGCCACTTATGGCCCCGGGGACCCCATCCCCCGGGGCCGGCCTTTGTTTTTTTTTTAAAATATATTTATAGAAACACCTAGGACATGCTGGACAAACCGTATGTACCTATCACCATGACGATTTGCGTGATATTCATTAAAAGGCGACTATGCATATAATGAATCCACGTAGAATGTATTCACACCGCTAGTGAAGCTCTGACATGTCTGACACCCTACCGTGCCTAATCCCGGCACCCCCGCTGGTGGGTACTCTCCAAGTAGACACCCTTGTCGTTTATTTATACAAACATGGGTAGCTATTGACGGGCACATTTAATACACATGCACACCAAGCTATTCAAAGGGGAGTCGACAAAAATTCGACCAAACTATGCAAGAAACCCCCTCACGGTTAATAAAACACACATCCACCGCCGGATGTGTAATACTTTTTATTTTACTCTCTGGAAAGGAGACAAACCTCACTTGAGAGTCACAGCGTGCTCCTGGCTGAGCCCAATGCTGTGTTACACCCACCAGTGCCCGCCGAGTGCCACACACCTCTGTGTTGTATTCCACCAGCTAGTGCGTATGCTATGACACTCTCTAGCCCATGTGCACTGTAACACCACCCCGTGAATATGTCATGCCACACTTGCCTTCGCACGGGTTATATTGCCCCATCTAACGTGCCTTCCTCGATGCCTATGTTATAAAGCACAGCGCTATGCCATACATATTACAATCTGGGATCCATATCTTTGTCACAGTGCATATGCAATGTTACACTACCCAGCACATATTTTATATTACAACTTTAGAGACTACTTAGGTTACACAACACTGCCCTGTGCATATTACACTCCAAGGCGCATATCACATAGCAAGCGCTAGTGCCTGTGCTATCTCGCGCTCTTCAATGAATCTGTCAATGCGCACAATGTATTGCATATTATATTTCACGCCCCGGTTCATCTTATATCACACTTTTTGGTGCATAGTTTATACCATATACTATATCTAGTTTTCATTTTCAATCGTGCTCTCAGGACTATGTTCTATATAATACTGCGTCCACCTACCCTTTTCACGGGCATTACATTTTGCGATGGGGGGTGGAGGGTCAGGGGATGTTTCTGC
Organism: Triturus cristatus; assembly: GCF_964204655.1. NCBI lineage: Eukaryota > Metazoa > Chordata > Amphibia > Caudata > Salamandridae > Triturus > Triturus cristatus. Next base: position 671,269,047 of record NC_140579.1, on the reverse strand, counting down.
CAAGTGAGCCCGGAGTCACCGTCCCAAACGTCCTCTTCTTCCTGAACAAAAGTGAGATTATGCTGCATACTTGTTCATATTTTAAGTAGTTCGCACAGACACACATTTTAAAAACAATAAAGTTCCTAATACCCACCTTCTATGAACAGTTAGCTTGCTGCCCCATCCACCTCCTCCCTATCCTCTGTTGTCTGAATCCATGGACTAGCCTCCTCCCTCCTGCCATGCATGGTCTGATGTGCTGCCACTGCCCTGCATTTAGCATGATGTACCAGTCCACTCATCCTGCCCTCCATTGCCCAATTCTATGGCCCATCATTGACCTCCTGCTTAGCCTCTGTGCTTTGCTTGCTGCCCCTATTCTCCTTCCCCCTGCCCTCCGATGTCTTTGTGCATGCCCCTGCTCCATCCTTTTTGACCACCATGTTCCATGGACCTGCCACTCCTATCTACTCTGAGTGCTCTGTTGAGCTGCCACTCCCCTACCACCTGCCTAGCATTGTCAGATGACTGTAACCTGTCCCTGCCACCTCCACCCTGCCTGTCCACATGCCATGCCCCTATCCCCTTCCTCCTGTCCTCCATGGTCCATTTTACTGCCACACCCTTCTGCCCTCCCTGGTCTGTTGTGCTGCAACTGCCCCTCCTGCCTGCCCTGCGCGGTCTGTTGTGAGGCCCCTTCCCCTGAACTCTCTTGTCTGTGCCCAGGTCCTGACCCTCCCTTCTATCCTCCATGGTCCTTTGTGCATGCCCCTGCACCCTCCTTCTTGCCCATCATAGCCATTGTGCTGCCACTAACCATCCCGCTTGCCATGCATGGTCTTCTGTGCTGCCATGGCCCCTCCCACCTTCCCTGTGTGGTCAGCTAGCTGCTCCTGACCCCCTCCCACCTTCCTCCATGGTCTGTGTGTATGCCATCATAGTCTCACTGTTTCTCTCCATGGTGTGTCTTGTTTCTAGTGCCCATCCTGCCTGACCTCCATGGTCATCTTGCTGCTCCTGCCCTGCCCCCTTGCCCCCAGCCCTCTGTTTCCATGTGCAGACCCCTATTCCCTCCCTCCTGGCTTGTTGGTTCCATTGTAATGCCCCTGGTCCGTCCCTCCTGCCCTTTATGGTCTGTTATGCTGCAGCTTTCTGTCCTGTCTGTCCATTATGGTCAGCTAGCTACCATTGCCTCTTTCCCCTCTGTTGTCTGTTGTCCATGTGCATGGTCCTGTCCCCTCCCTATTGCTTTCTATGGATTGTTGTGCTGCACTCCCGTCCCGCATGCCCTGTGTGGTGTATTGTGCTGCTGCAAACCCTGATGCCTGCCCTGTAGGGTCAGTTTGGTGCACCTCTCAATGTCCCTCCTGTCCTCTGTTATCCGAGTCCATGTCCCTACCCCAATTCCTCCTGCCTACCATGATCCAATGTACCATACTTGCGAACATTTTGAACTTGGTAAGAGGGAGATTTAAAATAAAACTGGGGTATTGATTTTCCCCTTTGAGTTACATTGAAAAAGAGAAGATTGTAGACAGGAAACAGATCAAGTAAAGCCCATTTGAGCTTAAAACATTGGACGTTTCCTGGCTGAAACGGGTCTGTTGGCATGTATGGTTGTATGACCACTGCCTCTTCCTTCTGCCCACAATGGTCTATTATATTGCCACAGCCTCTCTTGCCAGTCCTGTATTGTTGGTTTGTTGCCCCTGCCCCCCTTTCCACTGTCCTCCATAGTCTGTTGTGCTGCCACTGCCCTTCCTGCCTGCCTAGTGTGGTCAAATTGTTGCCTCTGCACTCTCCTACCTGCCTTCAATTTTCAGAGTCCGTGCCCCTGGCCTCTGCCTCTCAACAGTATCCCAATGAACAACTAGATTGCTAACATTCTATATTTATTACAAAAGTGTGGAATGCCTGGCGTCATCTTGATGTAATCAAAACTGTAATGCCTAGAGCATTTCCTTTAGAAATTACATATATGAGAGGGTCTTATTTGCATCAAAATTATGGTTAGTGCTCTAAAAAACTAAAATGAGGACATATTTTCTGAGTTTTCAAATAGCGACAAAGAACTTTTAAATTATTTGTAATCTTAGTTTTTTTATCCAGTTGACCACTTGATTAAATGTTGCATCCAAGGGGAGAGGGTGTGGTGTTACTTCCAGAGCTGCAGACTTTGCAACTGGGGAACCAGGTTGGAGTTTCTGCTTCAGCTCAACATTCTGTGAGTCTGGTCAAATCACTTAATCTCCCCATGTCTACAACCAAAATGAATTTGATCTTGTGTAATGTAACCAATGTTCATGTAAAGCACTCCAATACCTGACAAGTCTGCACTATATAAAACTGCAAATACACAAAAAATAAGTGTTTTGCACACTTCTGTCATTGAGCTACATTTGGGCTACATCTGGGTGATATTTGGGCTACATTTGGGCTCTTTTGTCTCTGGTGGCCATTTTAGGAGATTTATTTGTTATGAAGTTTCCTAATTTCCTCATTTACTGCAGTCTCCTCAGTAGGAAATGCTTTCAGTTTTTTACTTTGATTCCATCAAAAAGGTATTCAGATATGTCACACATTTGCCATAAATTCTGAATGTTAGCACTCTAGTTGCTCATTAGATCACTGTAGTAAAGCTACTGCTCACCACGGAAGTCTGCTGCTAGTATTAGAAGTGCATGTTTCAGTCTGCATGTCAGAATTTTTTAATGAAATAGAAGAGGATTTCAGAAGTCAAAATGTGCCCTAGTTTTTCTTTCTGCAGCACTAATCATAATTTATATGGCAAAATGAACCCCCTCATTTTGTTCCTTTGTAAATTAAATGTTTTAAGAGTTAACACTTTATACCAATCAAGATGGCTTCAGGTGTGCCATACTTTTGTCATAAGTAAGACTGTTAGCGCTCTAGTTGTTCTTTAGAGCACTCTGGGAAGCTGCAGTAGAACACAAAGGAATCAACTGACAGTCTCTGCCCTTGTTGGATGTACATGTTTTACTGAGAATGTCAGACTTCATTCTTACATGACTGAGAAAGATAATGTGAATTTACAGAAAATATGCTCTCAGTTTAGCTTATAGATCACCTTCCAAACCTCTGTGAGAAAATAGTTTTCTCTCAAACATGGTTCATGATATCACAGCAGAAGGCTTTTTCACATGGTAAAATCACCTTAGAACACACCACAATTCCTAAAATGAGTATGGTACCATCAACAAATGATTTATAATGTAACTAAAGTCTTAAAACCTTCTATTAACTGCAATGCTTTTTAATGAGGTGCTATCATGTATATTGGTCCCAAGATGGCTGCCAACACTTCTTGGATGAAGTACTGACAGTCAATCAGATCTCACGATGAGATGTGTGGTTAGGCTCCGCCCAGATATGTATGTGATTTTACTTTTGATTTTCTCAGGAACTACTGAACAGATTGACACCATATATGCAAAAGGCACATGCCTGACCTGAGGACTACCTCTTTGCCAAATTTCAAGTAATTCTGTTCAGCCGTTCGGGTTGTACCTTGGACTAAAGGTCCCTATGGAAAATTGCATGGGGAAAACGTGTTTTTTCTCAGCCCCCGCTTGACGAATCACCCCGAGACTTTCAGGGTAGGAGCGGAGCGCCCCACCTATTTTGAAAATTTCACGAGGATTCGTCAACCGGCGCCAAAGTTATTCCAAATAGAATGTTGCGGATTTCCTATGGAATCACGGTCCTAACTATAACTATCTACTGGCGACTGCCAGTAGATAATATATTACCTACTGGCGGTCGCCAGTAGGTGTTCATAGTTAGGACCTATTTTCCATAGGAAATCCGCAACATTCTATTCCCAATAAGTCTGGCGCCGGTTGACGAATCTTCACGAAATTTTCCAAACTTTTGGCCACCTCCGGTCTGCTCCTATCCTGAAAGTTTCGGGGTGATTCATCAAGCGGGGGCCGAGAAAAAATGGGGGTCCCAAAACGCATTTTCCCCATGCATTTTCCTGTAGGACATTTAGCTGCAGCTACAGCCCGAACTGCTGAACGGAATTACACCAAATTTGGCAAAAAGGTAGTCCTCAGTTCAGAGTCGTGCCTTTTGCTTAAATGGTGTGAATCCGTTCAGTAGTTCCTGAGAAAATTAGAGTTAAAAGTACATATATATCTATGGCCTCGGAGGATCCGCGCACCCTATCCGCACCCTAAGCGCACCCTCTGCGCACCGTGCGCGCACCCTCCCGATCACGCGCTGAATGCTAATTGGCTGTCAAGTATCTGTGAACATTCGAAACCAGGAACTGTTGGCAGGCATTTTGTGCCTCGGTAGAAGCGAGGCTGAAGAAGTAAGAGAAATAAGTGTGTGAAAGATATAAAGGGGGCAGGGTAGAAATACTCTGACCCTCTAGAGTTGCTTAGGGGGTCCCAGAAGGACTCCCAGGGCCCCTTTTTTTTTTTTAAATGGCAAAATGCGCGCAGGGTGTACGGATCCGGCCGTAAAAAAAAGCGCAGGATTTTGCGCTTCCTTAATAATTAGCCCCCGGGGGTGGCAAATCCCGGGGGCAAAATACGTAAAAAATTAATGGGGGGCCCAGGGGGGCCCCCCAGTCCCGGGGACCACTACTCCCGGGGCTAGAAAATAAATAGGGTGGGGGGGCTAAATGGCCCACCCAAGCCCCGGGGACCACCACCCCCGTGGACTTTATTTATTGAGGGAGGGGGGCTGTGTGGCCCCCCTCCTGGAGCCCTCGAGGGCCCTGGGGACCGCCACACCCCAGGGCCAGCTCCTACAGTGTCCTGGGGTGCCCAACCCCAGGACACTGTTGTTTGCTATGAGAGGGCGGGAATCTCCCACCCTCCCATAGCAAACTTCGTTTGGATTTTGAAAGAGAGAGCAGGGAATCCTGCTCTCTCTTTCAAAATCCAAACCATATTGGTTTTCCACACGGGGAGCTGCATGTCAGCAGCTCCCCATGTGGAAAAGCAATGCCGGCTCCCGAAGGACGCGGGGAGCCGGCTGGGACGTGGGGGCATTGGGGCTCCCCCACGGTCCCCAACGTTTTTTATAATCCCCGGGGGATGGGGTCCCCGGGGATAATAAAAATTAGTGACAGGGACTATTTTTGTTTTACGGTAAAATTAGGAGTCGCGCATCCTATCGCGTTGGGTGCACGATTTCTCTCGCATAGGGTGCGCGGTTCCTAACGCGTTGGGTGCGTGACTCCAAGGAAAAAAAACTGACATTTTTGGGAGATAAACATCAAGCTTATTTGTTTCGTTCTTGAGTCGCTCTAAAAAGAGCCGTTGTGTTCATTGAGAGTTTTTGGTACTTATAAGTAAGTACCTATACAAAGTCTAAAGTTGTTGAGGAAGACTCTGTTTCCTTCATCAGTAAAGTGTACTCCATCTCTCCTATACATCTCTTGGATATGAAAACGCAGATTGTTATTGTAAATGGACCCCATTCTATAGTCTCGGAGAAAGGCAGAAACAGATTTATTCACATGTTTCCTAGCTTTCTCAATCTGTGGACAAAAATGATTGGACCAGTTCCATTTCTGCCTTTGGCATATGTTAGAATACACAAAGACAGTTTTGGGAAAAAGTGAAATCAATTCTGCAAAGGTGTCCTTGATAAGCATTTCCAGAATAACCCCAGTCAAAGTGCCTAGGTCATTGCCACCACAGTGCACTATTATGAGGTCAGGGTGTTGGAGATGCATAAAGGATTTTACCAATGGCATCAATTGGTGCCACTTTAACCCTCTCTGTCCAATCTATTTAATATCTACATTTGGCAAACCTAGGTCTTTGTGAATGCCTTTGTTTTCTGCATACCTTTGGCTCCAGAAAATATAGTTGTGTCCTACAATCCACACTCTAAGCATCTTGAAGGGAGGTCTGGATGCACTCAGATGGTCTCTGTAAATGCAATGGCAGTTTCAAAAGTAAGATTTTTTTTAAATGGTGGATAAGATGCAGTTTTGAAAAAAGAAAAGAAATGATTGGTTGTTTGACAACCTTCTACACTGAAAACTAGGGTGCATGTTTCAGTTTTTTAAACGCATGATTCTTAATAGTTAACAAAAACTGATTGAAAGGAACATTATATATGATAAACTGATATGTTGAAAAGTCAAACACACTTGCTGTTTTGATTAGCAACATTGTGTGCTGAACTTGTGACCTGTGTGCTCAGTTAAGTGTTCCATGACCTGTTTCTATGGTAACAGGCAGAAGGCAGATTGGGGGTAGGGTTCAAATTTATGTCATTTGGAAAGGGTTGAAATGTTTAACCAATAGAAACATGTGTTAGCTTTTGAATTAATGTGGGAAGGAATGTGATTTGATGTTTACATGTATATGTGTGCAAAATGAGAGGGAAACTTTGCCATTCTTTGGTTTTGCTGACAGGTGCACAGTGCAGAGATTCTGTATAAGAAAATCTGGTGTGTGAGTGACATACTTTTTAATCTACAAAACAACTTGAAAGGTGAGTTATTTAATTGTGAGGGGATGTATGTGGTCTATTTTGATTTTAATCCGACTAATGTATTTCACCTGCTAAAGTGCAGGGAGTACTTTTTTTGTCTACAATCTTATTGACAGTGTGTGCATGTAGAAACCCTTCTGTGATAAGCATTTGTGTTTTTCATGTGTTTGCAGACAGATAACTGTTCTGTTTTTATGTTTTTGTAGAATTAGAAACCAGTCATTGTTTATGTATTTGCAAAATGAGTCATGTTTCTACACTAAAATGTAGTACTCCTTCTAGATTAAGAAATGTGTTTTGGTACAGTGCAAGGGATAGTGTTGTTTGTCTAGAATCACACAGTGAGTCTGTATGCATTTAGGAATCATTTTGAGAGAAACATTTTGGTACTAATGTGTAGTAGAACATTTTCTGCAATGTGTGCAGTCACCTTACATCTTGTAGACTAGTAAATGTATTTTTTACAAGGGATAGTTGGTTGTCTACAATTACACTGTGAGTCTATGTGCATTTGGGCAACTATTGTGAGAAAAACATTTGGTAACATCATGTATTTGCTGGCAGATAACTGCTTTAAAACCTGTTTTGTTGTCAAGTTTTAGTAGCATTAGAGGCTAGTCATTGCTTATGCAATTGCAAAATGAGTCAGGGTTTTACAGTAGTGTGCAGTATTGAAATATGTAGAATGTGTTCAGTCACTTTACCTCTTCTAGACTAGTGATTGTGTCTTGGTAAAGTACAAGGAAGAGTGTTGCTTGTCTAGAATCACACTGTGACTCTGTGTGCATTTGGGAACCACTGTGAGAGAAGCATTTGGGTAATTCATATCTTTGCATACACATAACTGCTTAAAAACCTTTCCTGTTCTCAAGTTTCGGTAGAATTAGAAGCCAGTCATTGCTTATGCATTCGGAAAATGAGTCAAGCTTTGACACTAAAGTGCAGTACTGAAATATGTAGAATGTGTGCAGTTACTTTACCTCTTCCAGAGTAGTGAATGTGTTTTGGTAAAGTACTGGGGATAGTGTTGCTTGTCTAGAATCACACTGTGAGTCTGTGTGCATTTGGGTAACCATTGTGAGAGAAGCATTTGGTAACATCGTGTATTTGCTGACAGATAACTGTTTTAAAACATGTCACATTGTCAAGTTTTAGTAGCATTAGAAGTCAGTCATTGCTTATGCATTCACAAAATGAGTCAGGCTTTGACACTAAAATGCAGTATTGAAATATGTAGATTGTGTGCAGTCCCCTTACCCCTTCCAGAGTAGTGAATGAGTTTTGGTAAACTCCAAGGGATAGTATTGCTTGTCTAGAATCACACTGTGAGTCTGTGTGCATTTGGACAGCCATTGTGAAAGAAGCATTTGGTTACATCATGTATTTGCTGATAGATAATGGCTTAAAAACCTGTCATGTTGTCAAGTTTTAGTAGTATTAGAAGCCAGTGATTGCTTATGCATTTACAAAATGAGTCAGGTTTTGACACTAAAGTGCAGTACTGAAATATGTAGATTGTGTGCAGTCCCCTTACCCCTTCCAGAGTAGTGAATGAGTTTTAGTAAACTCCAAGGGATAGTTTTGCTTGTCTAGAATCACACTGTGAGTCTGTGTGCATTTGGGCAACTATTGTGAGAAAAGCATTTGGTAACATCATGTATTTGCTGGCAGATAACTGCTTAAACCCTGTTTTGTTGTGAAGTTTTAGTAGCATTAGAGGTTAGTCATTGCTTATGCAATTGCAAAACGAGTCAGGCTTTCACAGTAGTGTGCAGTATTGAAATATGTAGAATGTGGAGTCACCTTACCCCTTCCAGACTAGTGATTGTGTCTCGGTAAAGTACAAGGAAGAGTGTTGCTTGTCTAGAATCACACTGTGAGTCTGTGTGCATTTGGGAACCACTGTGAGAGAAGCATTTGGGTACTTCATATAATTGCATACACATAACTGCTTAAAAATCTTTCCTGTTCTCAAGTTTTGATAGAATTAGAAGCCAGTCATTGCTTATGTATTTGGAAAATGAGTCAAGCCATGACACTAAAGTGCAGTACTGAAATATGTAGAATGTGTGCAGTTACTTTACCTCTTCCAGAGTAGGGAATGTGTTTTGGTAAAGTACAGGCGATAGTGTTGCTTGTCTAGAATCACACTGTGAGTCTGTGTGCATTTGGGTAACCATTGTGAGAGAAGCATTTGGTAATATCGTGTATTTGCTGACAGATAACTGTTTTAAAACCTGTCGTGTTGCCAAGTTTTAGTAGCATTAGAAGACAGTCATTGCTTAAGCATTCATAAAATGAGTCAGGCTTTGACACTCAAGTGCAGTACTCAAATATGTAGATTGTGTGCAGTCCCCTTACTCCTTCCAGAGTAGTGAATGTGTTTTGGTAAAGTCCAAGGGATAGTGTTGCTTGTCTAGAATCACACTGTGAGTCTGTGTGCATTTGGGCAACCATTGCGAGAGAAGCATTTGGTTACATCATGTATTTGCTGATAGATAATGGCTTAAAAACCTGTCATGTTGTCAAGTTTTAGTAGTATTAGAATCCAGTGATTGCTTATGCATTCATAAAATGAGTCAGGCTTTGACACTAAAGGGCAGTACTGAAATATGTAGATTGTGTGCAGTCCCCTTACCCCTTTCAGAGTAGTGAATGAGTTTTGGTAAACTCCAAGGGATAGTGTTGCTTGTCTAGAATCACATTCAGTTAATATCCAAGTAGTTATGGAGTGAGGCAGGCCTTAGCACAATGATTGATTCAAACGCCTATTCACTATGTATGCAATCCTCTAACCACCTACACATTTGTCTTTTACACCTTCAATACCCCAGTCGGTATTCATACAGTTCCTTCAAACACGCTGTCACTCCTCTTACACTCCTTCAGTGACTCATTCAGCACCATGTAGTAATCCATTTACTGCGCCAAAACCCAAACACTTATAAATTCACCCAGGCACTCTCCTTGCAATACTGTAAACATTCAGTTAATATCCAAGTAGTAATGGAGTGAGGCAGGCCTTAGCACATGGATTTATTCAAACGCCTATCCACTATGCATGGAGGCCTCTAACCACCTACACAATTGTCTTTCAGACCTTCAATTTGCCAGTCAGTATCTATAACCTCCAGTAAACACTCTTTCAGTCCACTTGCACACCTCTAGTGACTCATCCGGCACTTTGTACTAATCTATTCACTGCGCCAAATCCAAAAACTTAAAAAGATTAACCCAGGCACTCTCCTTGTGGTACTGTAATGATTCAGTCAGTACCCAGGTAATCATGCAGTGACCGAGGCCTTAGCTCATGGACTGTTTCAAACGTCTATCCACTATGCATGCAGGCCTCTAGTCACCTACACACTTGTCTTTCACACCTTCAATACCCCAGACAGTATTCATACAGTTCCTGCAAACACCCTGTCACTCTTCATACACTCCTTCAGTGACTCATTCAGCACCATGTAGTAATCCATTTACTGCGCCAAAACCCAAACACTTATACATTCACCCAGGCACTCTCCTGGCGAACCTCTAAACATTTAGTTACTATCTAAGTACTAATGGATTGAGGCAGGCCTTAGCATATGGATTGATTCAAACGCCTATCCAGTATGCATGCAGGCCTCTAACCACCTACACACTTGTCTTTCACACCTTCAATACACCAGACAGTATTCATACAGTTCTTGCAAGCACCCTATCACTCCCCTTACACTCCTTCAGTGACTCATTCAGCACCATGTAGTAATCCATTTACTGTGCTAAAACCCAAACACTTATAAATTCACCTTTGCACTCTCCTTGCAATACTCTAAACATTCAGTTACTATCCAAGTACTAATGAAGTGAGGCAGGCCTTAGCACATGGATTGATTCAAACGCCTATCCACTATGCATGCAGGCCTCTAACCATCTACACACTTGTTTTTCACACCTTCAATACCTCAGTTAGTATTCATACAGTTCCTGCAAACACCTTGTCACTTCACTTACACTTCTCCAGTGACCCATTCAGCACTATGTACTAATGCATTCACTGCGCCAAAACCCAACCAGTCATAAATTTACCCAGGCATTCTCTTTGAAGTACTCTAATGATTGAGTCAGTATTGAGGTACTTATGTAGTGAACCCAGGTTTAGTACATGCACTGCATCAAACAGCTATGCACTATGTTTGCAGGCCTCTAATCACCTACACACTTGTCTTTCACACCTTCAATACCTCAGACAGTATTCATAGAGTTCCTGCAAACACCCTGTGACTCCCCATATACTCTTTCAGTAACTCATTCAGCACCATGTAGTAATCCATTTACTGCGCCAAAACCCAAACACTTATAAATTCACCCAGGCACTCTTCTTGCAATACTGTAAACATTCAGTTAGTATCGAAGTACTAATGGAGTGAGGCAGGCCTTAGCACATGGATTGATTCAAACGCGTATCCACTATGCATGGAGGCCTCTAACCACCTACACAATTGTCTTTCAGACCTTCAATTTCCCAGTCAGTCTCTATAAACTCCAAAAAACACCCTGTCACTCCACTTGCACACCTCCACTGACTCAATCGGCACTATGTACTAATCTATTCACTGTGCCAAAACCCAAAAACTTACAAATATTCACCCAGGCACTCTCCTTGCAGTACTTTAATGATTCAGTCAGTACCCAGGTAGTTATGCAGTGACCCAGGCCTTAGCTCATGGAGTGTTTCAAACGTCTATCCACTATGCATACAGGCCTCTAGCCACCTACACACTTGTCTTTCACACCACCAATATCCTAGTCAGTATCCATACAGTTCTTGCAAACACCCTGTCATTCCCTTTCCACTTCTCCAGTGATTTATTCAGTACCATGAAGTAATCCATTAACTCTGCCAAAAAACAAACACTTATAAATTCATGCAGGCACTCTCCTTGCAATACTCTAAATATTCAGTCAGTACACAAGTACTAATGGAGTGAGGCAGGCTTTAGCAGATAAACTGCAAAAACCCCTATCCACTATGCATGCAGTCCTCTAACCATCTACACACTTGTCTTTCACACCTTCAATTCCTCAGTCAATATCCATGCACTCCAGCAAACACCCTGTCACTGCACTTGCACACCTCCACTGACTCATTCAGCACTATGTACTAATCTATGCACTGCGCCAAAACCCAAAAACTTAAAAAGATTCACCCAGGCACTCTCCTTGCAGTACTTTAATGATTCAGTCAGTACCCAGGTAGTTATGCAGTGACCCAGGCGTTAGCCCATGGACTGTTTCAAACGTCTATCCACTATGCATGTAGGCCTCAAGCCACCAACACACTTGTCTTTCACACCATCAATATCCCAGTTCAGTATCCATACAGTTCTTGCAAACACCCTGTCACTCCCTCTGCACTTCTCCAGTGATTTATTCAGTACCATGAAGTAATCCATTAACTGTGCCAAAAAACAAACACTTATAAATTCATGCAGGCACTCTCCTTGCAATACTCTAAACATTCAGTTGGTACCCAAGTACTAATGGAGTGAGGCAGGCCTTAGCACATGGATTGATTCAAACGCCTATCTACTATGCATGTAGGCCTCTAACCACCTACACACTTGTTTTTCACACCTTTAATACCCCAGTCGGTATTCATACAGTTCCTTCAAACACCCTGTCACTCCTCCTACACTCCTTCAGTGACTCATTCAGAACCATGTAGTAATCCATTTACTGCGCCAAAACCCAAACACTTATAAATTCACTCAGGCACTCTCCTTGCAATACTGTAAACATTCAGTTAATATCCAAGTAGTAATGGAGTGAGGCAGGCCTTAGCACATGGATTGATTCAAACGCCTATCCACTATGCATGGAGGCCTCTAACCACCTACACAATTGTCTTTCAGACCTTCAATTTCCCAGTCAGTATCTATAAACTCCAGAAAACACTCTTTCAGTCCACTTGCACACCTCTAGTGACTCATCCGGCACTATGTACTAATCTATTCACTGCGCCAAATCCAAAAACTTAAAAAGATTAACCCAGGCACTCTCCTTGCAGTACTGTAATGATTCACCAGTCAGTATCTATACAGTTCCAGCAAACACCCTGTCAATCCCCTTGCTCTTCTCTAGTGACTCATCCGGCACCATGTACTAATCTTTACTGCACAAAAACCCAAACCCTTAAAAGATTCATTCAGGTACTCTCCTTGCATTACTCTAATGTTTCAGTCAGTATCCAGGTACTCATGCAGTGAAGCATGCCTTTTCACAAGGACTGTTTGAAATAACTATCCACTATGTATGTAGTGGTCTAACCAGTTTTACACTTGTGCATCAGGCCTACATTTCCACAGTCACTATGCATACACTCCAGCAAACACACTGGGACTGCTGTTGCAAACCCATAGTGAGTCTTTCAGTACTATGTAGTGATCTATTCAATAAAGTAAAATTCAAACAACTGTCAATTCACCCAAGACATCACCACACACTCCTTATAGTACTGTAATCATTCAGTCAGTAAGCATGTAGTCTTTCAGTGAGGCAGGCTTTAGGGCATGAACTGCTTCAAAGTAGTATGCACTATGCACGTAGTGGTTTAACCACCGTCACACTTGTGCTTCAGGGCTATAATTTCTTAGTCAGTATTTATATAAAATGTGTTTGTATAGTAATAGAAAAGAATAATTTATAAAGATATTAATATACATTTATTTGTGATTATTTTTTACAAATACTGTTTATCACCATTTAAATAGAGAAATCATGCCGGAAAAAGTAAGAAAAAGAAAAGAACAGAGAAAGGACAGTTACTTGAAGAAAAATCAACCACAAGTATTGAATGAACAACATAATGTGGCTAAAAAGAAAAAATCTTCTGGTACGATCACAAAGCAATTTATTAAAAATGTGTGTAGGACCAGACAGATTGTACAGAATGCTGAAACCTCTGAGAATGCTTCAACTAGAAAAAAATAATAATAATAGGAAAAGCATAAAAGCAAATGGACAGTCAAAGGAGACGAAGTATAGTAAAAGAAGGCAAAATCAGTGTAAAGAAATACACAAAAAAATATTTTACAAGAGAGTAGTACATAATTTGCTGAAAGATGTGAAGAAATATAAAGAGAGAGCTCTATTTTATAAAAAGAAGAAGCATATTGAAAACATTGTTGAAAAGGATTTCGAAGTAAAAAGGAAACTATTCATTTTAGTGTTAAACAGAATTCGATCACTAGATAAACCAATCCATTTAATGAAGGCCAAAAGTAGGAGGAAAAGAGTAATTAACAGAACACATTTTTGTGATGTTTTTTTGGGAGAATGGAAACACAGTTCAAGTTCAGAGCCTTTCTTTAATGAAGAGAGTTATTTACAGAGCAATAATTTATTGCATGCAGTTGACACCAGTGGTCGAGGTTATGAGGTTAGAAATGGTTGTCCAATTGACAAAGAGACAATGGTTGAAAGAAATGCAGAAGAAGTGATAGCTGATGAAGTTCTAGGGAGACGTCCTAAACACCTTGTGTACACTTGGGACTGCAGTAGTATTTGTAGTGTACGACATGAATCTATTGATAAATTATGTAGTTTCTTACGAGCATATAGTAAAAAAAGTATTAAACAAAAGATTAAGGTGTTGCAAGGACTAGATCCTTGCAGAGTAAGAACAAATACTGGTTTGCATGGTCATTCTCTGGCTTGTCTTTCTAGGTAAGTTTGTCAAAGTGTTTTTCACCATTTTAGGATGTTAGCAGTACATCATACTCAAATGCGGAAATTAGTGAGAAGATTGTATTATGCAAAAAGTCCAGCACTAAAGTTAAATGAGTTGAACAGTGCTCTTTTGCGTGGGTCAGTATCAGATGTGAAGAAGGTTTGTGATGATATTGAGTTTTGTTACTTTGGTCCTCAGCAAGAGAGTGCAGAAACTGACACATTAGTAGAACAAAATGTTGAAGACAATGTAGAACCCAGCCATGATTACAAAAAATTTTGAAGATCAAATCACAAAGTTTAAGGTAATTTCAGGTGAAAGACAAAATGTTTCTTGTATTTGTTGTCGGCGAACTCACTATAAAAATCAGACCAGGAGTGTCAATCTGTATTTAAAAAGCGAAACAGAAAATAATGATAAGTGGAAGGAATTTGCAACTTATTTGTTGGTAGAGGATTGTTTTGATTTGGGATCTGAGCAGCACATTTGCAAATATTGTTATAACAAATTAGATGAGAATAAAATGCCTGCTAGAGCTGTTCATAATAATCTAGAGTTGGTTGCTATTCCTCCAGAGCTGATAGATTTAAATACCTATGAGTCTATTCTCATTCAATGTGTGCACCCGTTTCAGGCTATTGTTCGTATGGAGCCTAAAACAGGTAAATTGCCTCCATCAGACTTACAAAGAGGATTGAAAGGAAGATTTGTGTATTTACCGTTAGATTTAAAGAAAAACATTGAAACTATTGGTGTAGACCATGGAGAAAATGAACCACTAGTTATTCTAGTTAATGGTGTTCCCACTAAGAATAAGAAAATCTGGCAAGAGTTAGTGGATGTTAGAAAAGTGCAAAAGGCATCATTGTATCTGATAAAAAATAATGAGTACTATAGAAATTTGTTTGTAGGAGAAGAAGAAATAGATTTAGCAGAAGATACTGAAACATTAAGTGGACAAATTGAAAAAGTGGACATGTCCAGATGTGAAGAAATCTATGAACATTACAGTGTACATCCACTTCATTCCAAAGAGGTGATGGAGAATACGATTGAGTAGTTCCAAATGAAAAAAGCCAGAGGAAGTCCCATGTGTGTATGGGAAGAGAGCTTGGAAGCTCGTTGTTTCCCGCAGTTGTTTCCAACAGGAATAGGTGGACGATATGATGAACGTCCTGTACAGATTCCTGCATCTGATTATATGCAGAAGATCCAAGATTTCGACAATGTATCCCTTATATGTTTCATCTTCTATCTGAAAGTGACTTGTCTGGACTTTCCTATGCAGTAAATCACATTTTAAGAACTGGAATGCATCTGCAAAATGTAACTGCAAAGGATTTTATGGATAAAGTGCATCAAGAGATGATCATTTAGACTCTCAGTTGATTAATCTGATGGCATGTCAGCGTGGGACTAAAGAATATTGGAACTGTCGTCATGGAGAACTGAAATGTATGCTACGGAACTTAGGAACTTCTACATGGTTCGTTACACTAAGCTGTGCTGACTATGCTTGGGATGATTTACTTGAATTTCTTCGAGAGGCAAATTCCAATATAAAAAATATTGAATACAAGACACCTGGAGAATTGTGCTCTTTGGATCCTGTTAATGTATGCAGATATTTCAATCATAGATTTGAAGCTGTCTTTCATCTGCAATAAAAAAAATCCTCCTCTTGGAGAAGTTGTGGATTTCTTTTGGAGAAAGGAGTATCAAGCAAGAGGTGCTCCTCATATACATATGTTGTTATGGATCAAGGACGCCCCCAAATTTGAACAGATTCAGATGATACGGTTTTGTCTTTCATTGAAGATTATGTCACATGTGCTGTACCCAATAGCAGAGAAGATAAAAACTTAAAACAGCAAGTCTTACGATTCCAAAGCCATAGATGGGGAAAATACTGTCGGCGAAAGTACAAGTCTAAGGATAAGTTCTATACCAAATGTCGTTTTGGATTTCCACGTCCTGTATTATCCAAAGGAAGAGTGAACAGTTTTATGTCAGCTATGCGACATACCATCACAAGAAAGTCTCAGAAAAATACCTACAACTTAAGAAGAAGCGAAGAGTCAAAATACATAAATGACTACAATCTAGTTATTTTATCCATGTGGAACGCTAACATGGATATTCAGGATGTTGCGGACAATTCCATTGCTGTTGCTCGATATGTAACGTCCTACATTACTAAATCAGAAAAGACGGAATTGAAAGAAATGTGTGAAGAGATTTCTCACGAGAAGACTCTAAGTAAGAAATTATACAGTTTCAGTTTGAAGATGTTATCGCATCGTGAAATTGGAGCATATGAATGCTCAGATCGGTTATCATCTATACTCGAAAAGTAGAAGAATCATTTTGGTGAGTCTAGGTCTTGCCGCAATGCGAAATCGGGTACTGAAATCTGTTCAAGAAATTGAATATTTAGCAGAAAAAGAACCAGAAAGTACAGATATATTTTGAAAACCAATATGTTGGACACATATTTCCCAAACAGAAGTCATCATCTTGAGAACATGTGTCTCTATGAAGTGCTGCAAAACTACACTTTTAAACGGAATACTACAGAGAACATCAATGATGGAAAATATGCAGTGATTGGTTCCGAAGGATGTTTGGTGAAACGAAAGGAAATTTAATTAATCACAGGAAACTGAGTTGCGACACTGCTGATAAAAGGGAATTTTACTATTTAGCCCTTTTGCAAATGTTCAAACCATGGCGTTCAGAACTGGAATCACTTGGAGATTTTCAGAGCTATGCAGATTCATTTAATGCTTGTAAAGATAGCATACAATGCAGTGCTTTTGCAAATTATGTGAAAATGTTGAATGATGAAATTGATCAAGAAGCTACAATTGCAGCTGAGATTGCTAGAGACAGTTCTCAAGACAGTCAAAGTTCTGCTGCACTGAGTCAAGATCCACTAGGACAACCAATTGTTGAAAATGAAGCAGCAATTGCCATGAATGAGGTGGAAACAGCAATGCATCAAGCTCAAGAAGATGTAATGCAGTTAGGAAACTTGGAAGAACAACTGAATGTTGAACAGAAACAAATATATCAGTAAGTGAAAGAACAGATTGACCATGGATTACTTCATGAAAAGAAAGGGTGCTCATGTGCATAATTTCAACCTATCCGAATGTATGTGAGTGTTCAAGCTGGAACAGGAAAAAGTTTCTTAATTAAAGTAATTACAAGTTATCTGCAGAGAGCAACTGAGTCGCATTTGTCTTGTGTTGTCACTGCTCCAACTGGGTTGGCAGCACATAACACTAAAGGAATTACTTTACATCGTTTACTAATGCTACCGGTAGAGCATGAGAACAAATTGGAATACCACAAGCTATCTGGAGAAGCTTGTTGTGAAGTTTCAAGAGTCCTGAAGAAAATCAAACTTCTCATTATTGATGAGGTAAGCATGGTCTTAAACTTGATGCTTGCCTTTGTGCAATTAAGAATGCAGCAAATTCTTAAAACAGAGTATGACGTGTTATTTGGAGGAAAACACATCATAGTTTTTGGAGATCTACTGCAACTGACTCCAGTAAAAGGACAACCAGTATTTAAAACACTTGTGTGTGAAGATACCAGAAAGTCTCTCGGTAGTGTTGAAAATGTGAGCATTTGGACATATTTTGAATGCAAAGAAGTGACGAAAAATATGCGACAGGCAAATGATGCAGAACATGGAAGTATTCTTCAAGATATAAGAATTGGACTTCTGACAGAACATGGCAAACAAGCTTTGCAGAGTCGATTACTTTTCAATTTGTTTCCAAATAAAAATGTAGTTCCTGAGAAAGTATACATGAAAATTGCAGAAAATAAATCAGTGATCTGCTTAATGCCAGCACTGCGCGAGTGTTATATTCAACGAAGAACTATTGAAACTGGAAAATGAAGAAATTATAAAAATGGAAGCCATCGATAAAATAGAGCATGAAGGAATCACTATTATTTTGACGGGAAAATTGAAAACAAAACTGGATTCTTTAGAAAAAAGATATCTAAAACGGCTGGTTTAGAAAAGACTCTATATGCATGTGTAAACTGTCGGGTAATTTTAAGGCGTCATTTGGATGTAGAAAAAAGTTTAGTTAATGGAGCAATGGGTAAAGTGGTGGATTTTGTTAATTATCAGAAAAAAGAAGGAATTGAATTTAAAAAAAATTAAATTTGATCAGATTGAAGAAGTTAAAGAAATTGGCCGTTGTTCAGTTCGTTATTTGCTTGTTAAAGATTTATATGTCCGTAGGAAACAATTTCCATTTTCTCTGTCATACGCAGTGACTATTCATGAATCTCAAGGATTAAGTGTAGACAGTGCATTGGTGAACATTGGATCTACTGTGTTTAAAGAGGGTATGCCATATGTTGCTTTGTCACGAGTCAGAACATTATCTAGTTTGTTTTTGATTGATTTTGATGACACAAAAGTTACTGCAGATGCAAACTGTGTAAAAGAGTATAATAGGTTAAGAAGGGCGTATGCTCCAAATTTAGGTCAATATCCTGTATTTGAAAAGCGTGTGGTTGGTCGAAAAAGAAGGTTTGAGAATATCTGTACTGAAGGTGTAGTGAAGGGAAAAGAACAAGATAATGTTGTGATAGCAAGTAAAAAGAAAAAGGACACTATTGAAGAGATTGTTGGTTATCAGTTTGAAAATAGTTCAGGTGTCAACTGCTATGCTAATGTAGTGGTCAATGTTGTTTTTTATCTTGAAGGTTTGCAAGAACAAATTATGCAGAATCGGGAAAAAATATTTTGTTCCTTGTTGCATTCTGTTGATGAAAAATTTACAACAGATACAAGTAAAATACAAACTGTTTCAGATGTACGTAATCTTTTGGATGTGTGTTCTGGTTCTACACAATTTACGCAAAATATCCAACAAAATGCTCAGGAATTTTTAATGTATATGCTTACCATTTTTGAAAATGAAGGTGTAGACATAGAAAATATTTTTGGCCTTTGTTACAAATGGGAACATCATTGTGAAAATTGCATGTATACATCTAGCACTAATGCAGACACTAAACGATTTCTATATTTAAAATTACTGGACTGTAAATCAGTGTCTTTTTAATAAATTAGTTAAAGGTGCAAATCAAAACATGGAGTGTAGCCAATATAAATCAGAAATGTTATCCACATTATTATAAAAAAAAATATGGACAATATATAATGTTAATGATGCAACGTTGTACAGCTGATGGAAGAAAATTGGATACGTTAATAAAGCAATTTGTAGCAACACAACTATCAATATCAGGAAGGACTTTTGTAGCATTTGCAATAATTTTCCATGATGGTCCTTCCACAACATCTGGACATTACACTGCCTATCTAAAATGTGACAAAGGCTGGACACTTTGTAATGATGCCCAGTTGGTTTTCAAACAACGTTTGCCTAGTGAATTACCAAATTCCTACCTAATATTTTTAAAGCCAAAGTTTTAGGAAGATAATTCACTCTCTGAGGAATTTATGATTATAATTTATTAGGATTACCATTGGACAATTTACATAAAAAACAGTGCAAAAATACCATTTGGCCTCAAGGAAAGGCATATGTTTGAATTATGGACTATTTCTTACTCATTGACTCTGTGAATATTTTAGAGCGACAACATTTACAGTTTTTATAAATTAAAGTTATAAAATTTTGTTAGCAATAAGCATTTTATATATGTGTGATTTGTATTTTCTGGGATTTTACTGAGAATAGCATGTTGTTTTTTTTTAAACAATCTTTCTGATTGTTTTTTTTTGCTCGCTGTTATGTGATGAGTACGATTGAAATCACTATTTCTAGTGAAATTCAATATATTCTGAGAACAGCAAAAAAGGCAAACAAATTATTTTGTTTAAATTATGCTGTGTTGTTAAAAATGTATTATTACATGTTATAACTATTTTTTCTTTTATTTCACAGATCCTAATTCTAAAATAAGCATTTTACCACAATTTACATTACAAACAAAAACTGAAAAAAATGTGTACTATTTTTTATTTCTAATACTGTGAAGGTAAGTTTAACTAAGTATTAATATAGACAATGGGCACATCTGCAAGAAGGTACAAAGTTTTAATCCGTTTTTCAAAACACCCTGTTTATACCTATGTAGATTTGGAATCTCTCTGTCATAGGATATCATATGACCTCCAAAAAACCAGATTTGAGTGGTTCATAATATTTCCCATTCTACGTATTGAAGGACTGCAATCATTTCAATCATTCTTCTTTGAGCATCTTTGCAGACAAACATTGGTGCTTACCTCCTATCATTCACAACCAATTTTCCAAACAGAAATATGTTACTTTTTGTAACATAGTTATAGCGCAAGACACTCTTTTATATTTACAAATGGAGGAAAAGGCACTCTGGTGCCAATTACGATCCTGTAAAAAAATTCCCCGTACGACTCGTATCCGGTCTTTTTACCGTACGAATCGTACAAGTGCCGTACAAACTGCAAACTACGATTCACATGGGAAAAAGACCATACGAATCGCATTGGGAATTATTCCCCACACGTCCTCGGGTCGGAAAATGTGTCCGACACATCCTCGGACGATTTACCGTACAAATGTGAAAAGTGAAGTCCGACCGCGCTAGTACGATCCATCGCGTGCGTCCGATGTTACAACCGGATGGAAAAAACACCGTCCGCACCGAACTCCCATAGCAACCATGGAGACATGTGCCCACATACGCGCCGAACACCCCCCCGCCCCCGTATGTACGCGCCGAACCACCCCCCCAGCCCCCGTATGTACACGCCAAACCCCCAGCCGTGCATGTACACCCCCGTACGTACGGACCGTACACCCACCCGTGTATATACACCCGTGTGCGTACGGCCTATACCCCCACCCGTGTATGTATGGAGCATACCCCCACCCCAACCGTGTATGTACGACCCGAACCCTCACCCGCGTATGTATGGAGCGTACCCCCACCCCAACCGTGTATGTACGGACCGTACCCCCACCCCAACCGTGGATGTACGACCCGTAACCTCACCCGCGTATGTATGGAGCGTACCCCCACCCCAACCGTGTATGTACGACCGAACCCTCACCCGCGTATGTATGGAGCGTACCCCCACCCCAACCGTGTATGTACGGACCGTACCCCCACCCTAAACGTGGATGTATGACCCGTATCCTCACCCGCGTATGTATGGAGCGTACCCCCACCCCAACCGTGTATGTATGACCCGTACCCTCACCCGCGTATGTATGGAGCGTACCCCCACCCCAACCGTGTATGTACGACCCGTACCCCCACCCCAACCGTGTAAGTACGATCCATACCCTCACCCACGTATGTATGGAGCGTACCCCCACCCCAACCGTGTATGTACGACCCGAACCCTCACCCGCGTATGTATGGAGTGTACCCCCACCCCAACCGTGTATGTACGGACCGTATCCCCACCCCAACCGTGGATGTACGACCCGTACCCTCACCCACGTATGCATGGAGCGTACCCCCACCCCAACCGTGTATGTACGACCCGAACCCTCACCCGCGTATGTATGGAGCGTACCCCCACCCCAACCGTGTATGTACGACCCGAACCCTCACCCGCGTATGTATGGAGCGTACCCCCACCCCAACCGTGTATGTACGGACCGTACCCCCACCCCAGCCGTGGATGTACGACCCGTACCCTCACCCGCGTATGTATGGAGCGTACCCCCACCCCAACCGTGTATGTACGACCCGTACCCTCACCCGCATTTGTATGGAGCGTACCCCCACCCCAACCGTGTATGTACGACCCGTACCCCCACCCCAACCGTGTATGTACGACCCGTACCCTCACCCACGTATGTATGGAGCGTACCCCCACCCCAACATTCTAAGTACGAAGCGCACCCCAGGCCCCAACACCAGCACCTTCACCCAACATCGCGCATGTACGAGTCGTACCAAGCCAGACACAAGGACAGCACTGTACAACAAAACTGGCGAAGTACACACCGTACACACGCTAAAAACGCACGTACACAACCAGGACAAAGCACAACAACACAAGAATACACTATTCGAATGGCACAAAGCCACAAAACATGTCCAACAAGCACAAATACAACACATTCACTGACCTGCAACTGCCAAAATCCCAAACAGAGGCCCAAAACACAACCACTCCTTATAACACACCCACCCAAAGTTCAAACACACCCACACCCACCAATGGACCAATAAAAAGGGCCCACACACACAAACCATGAGACTTTGCAACAGACTCACTGCTGCCAGACCCCACAGACAACCTACAGCACCATACTTGAACCTTTACTACACCTTACACTTGCACACCTTCACACACAAACCTTCACAAACACCCCCTCATCACATTCACACACACCTGCACAACCACACCCACACACCCACAACCATCCACACCCACACCCCCCACAACCATCCACACCCACACCCCTCACCATGCCCACTAACAAGAATCCAAAGTTCACTAGCCAAGAGTTGGAGGTCCTTGTCGACGAAATCCTCAGAGTCGAGCCACACCTCTTTGGAACATTGGTCAGACAGACCAGCATTTCCGAAAAAACAGCCATGTGGCAGAGGATTGTCGATGCTGTGAATGCTGTTGCGTCCACCAGAAGGACCAGGCATGAATGCCAAGCCAGGTGGTACGATCTGCGGAGGAGGGTCCGAGCCAAAATGACCGACGACCACAACCAGGCCAACATCACAGGAGGAGGGCCGCCCTGCAGACCCGTACAATACCATCCCTGGGAGGAAAGGGTGATGGCCATACTGCCGGTGGTGGCAGTGGACGGATTAGAAGAACTCCGAGACCCGGGTGAGTACACAAACAACTCACCTCACATGGAGGGAACGTCATCCACAACCAAACTCACAATCAGTCACGCAACCACCCCAAGCTATCGCACGACTCAACCACACTCCATGACCACGCACATGCCACTAGCGCCACCATGCCCCATGCACCCAGCTGGACAATGCCAAGTCACAGGCCACAGAAAACACCAACACAAGACACGGTAAGCCGGATGGCGGGAGTGTGGGCCCCAAAGATCACATAGTGCAACTCAGAAGCAGACAACAATGCCCTCTGCCCATATGGCCTAGGTCACAGCCAGACAAACAGTGTGTCCCCACACAGGAAAGACTTGCCAGCAAATGGCGGACGCCTTGCATTAAGACATGGGGGTGAAGGCACTTTTTGCACATGACAGCAGCTAATGAACAGCCAACACTGTGACAGAGTGGCAGCACACACCACCACAGCAGCAGCGCAGACACACACACTACACCCAATGGGTGCCTGGAGATCAGAAACAAACTCACATCAACAAGCCAAGGGCCATTCAAAGATCTGCTAAAAGTGTGTGCCTAGGAAGCTGGGCTGAGGTGACAGAGGGTGACACACAGAGGGAGGGAGAGGGGGAGAGAGAGGGAGGGAGAAACAGGGAGACGGACAGAGGGAGGAGGCTGACACAGGGAGGGAGGGAGAGGGGGACAGAGAGGGAGTGAGAAAGGGACACACAGGGAGACCAATTCAGCCTTGTGGGGTGTGGGAATGTCTGCCCGTCAGCAGGTGGACTGCGTGCATGTAGACAAGGGTGGCCAGTGCCTCAATCCCCCTCTCTTCTCCAAGGCCAAACACAGGGCCATGTCTCAACCTGTGCACGAGCACAACGCCAGCTACCTGCATTATATAAGTGTGTGGAACAACTCCATGTGCCCACGTACAGTGCAACACGGAAGGCGCCAATGCATGGCTCGCCACACCTGCTCACTCCACTGCTGACTGCAGTCACAATTGACAAAGCAAGTAAGACTGAGCCACACATAGGTAAAGTCTCAAAAGCTGTGGCCAAGGGACATACCCATGCACAAGTGCACTGTGAATGGAATGCAAGACATATCCAAATTCCCAGAGGAAATGTGCCAACTTTGAAACGAATGAAACATGGATGTTGCATGGAACATAAATAACATTGTCTCTCTCACACACAGGTCAACGTCGTGGATCACCCCCCAACACTGGGGGGGAAGACTCACAGGACCCGGCTCTGCGGGATGCCGATCCCACCGGCAGCGACGACTCTCACCACTCTGTGGACGACCCCGACCAACCTGGCCCCTCTGGTGTCCAACCACCTGCAGCACCTGCATCAGGTACAACTGGGCCAACCACCACCCCCACTCCTGCCACATCCCAGGAGACACCCAGGATCCCTGCCCCACCACCACAATGCAGCCAGGCTCACCAGGAGGGACACGGTGTACCGGGCACCCAGGAGGAGGCAGGCGACAACGCTAATGCCACCCCTCAGGGGTCCCGGAGACCCGATGTGCCCACAAGGGCTGGCCAGGTGCAAGTGGGCAGGGGTGGTGGGAGTGGAGGACGGCGGAGGCGCGAGCCTGACCAGTTGGCTGCGGAACCGGTATATGCCCATGTCAGAAACATCCTGGACACATACCGGCAGGACACCACGGGCATGGCCAGGTTGTGTCCATCCTCGAGGAGATCAAGACCCAGCAGGCCCAGCAACATGCGGAGCAACATGCCTGTCTACTGCGACACCAAGGGTGGATGGAGGACAGACAGGCTGAGCTTGTGACGGTGTTCAGGGGAATTCACAGTACACTCCGTCGGATAGCCGACAACATGGGCAACCCTCCCTGTGCCGCCAGGCGTAGAACTTCACCACCCACAGGGAGGGATCAGGAGGAGGAGGAGACATCCGACGGAGCATCCCAAACATCGTCACGGCCTGCTTCTGAGGGTTCCCGCAGGAGGGCGGGTCGTCCACGGAAAAGACCGTGAGGGTCGGCGCAACAGCACCATCTCCCACGACACCTGGCCTGGCACCTGGCCCACTGGACCAACAGCAGCTCATCAGCAAAAGACATTCTCTGCCACATGGACTTGCTGGTCACTGTCTGACCAATGTTGACAAAGACTGTGGCATGGACTCTGAGGATTTCCAATGGCAAGGACACCAACTCCCCTAGTGAACTTTGGATTCCACACACCCGGAAAGCCCCTCATGTCATACCCCCCCCCCCACGCACCCCAACAAAAATAAAGGTTACACGATAAAGAGATGATGCCTACATTTTGCATTATTACCTTACATGTGTCTTGTTAAGTCTAACCATGCCAGAGTTCTCATATGACTCCAACCATCCACACCCTGGGGCCTGAGTCTGGCACAGGACACACATGGGTCACAATGTATTAGGCAAGACACACATGGAGCACCATACACACCCGTGATGGGCCCAACCAGCTGAAGGGGTGGCCGCACAACCGTGCCGACAGACATATTGAGTACAGCGACAGCCATGCGCAGAGGTCAGGGATCATGTGGAGTGTCCTGGGGGCACCCAGGTATGTGTGGACAGGTGGCAGAACCATGTCCTGCAAGCTTGAGTCAGGTGGATTCAGAGAATGGTGGCCTGGCCAACGTTGGATGCATGGGGATGGCACATGTCACAATACCCACACAGTCATGGACATCATGCACAATACACAGTCTAATCCCACACAAACTGCTTGCATCTTGCTACTCGACACATAGACACATAGCCACTATCACGGAAAACCATGCCAGACATGCTGTATGCACCGTGGCAACACACCAGCATTGACTGAGAATAGGCACCTTGGAGGCATAGGGACACCTTTATTATTCATGTATTCGGGAATGCAGAGGCAACTCGGAGTACACATAAACAGGTCATGTGGAGTAACATGTGGGTCCAACACTGGAACCCCCCTTCTGCTGCACAAATGCGTGGTAGCCATGGAACTGGCACACAAGTGTCGGCCAACAGCTAAACACCCCCTGCTGCTCACGGAGAGGCTGCCATACACCATTGATCCTCTGATGTGGAAGTCCCACACCATGTCAAGCCAATGCAAACCGTATGTGTCCGAGGGCAGTGTTACACACATTGATGCCATCATCACAATCCACTATCCCATCACAGATGACTGTCAACAAGTCTGACCATCTATTCAGGTGTACCCAGCTACATGTAATGTGTCCCATGGTGATGCGACATGTCTGCAGAGGAACCAAACATCGACAGGGGCAGTGTGCACACATCAGAAACAACAGCCACACCCAATACACCCCTGATGCATCCCTTACCCTAAGGAGACTTCCAAACTTGTCCGTGCGTGTAACGCTGAGTCAGCACACGATGACGTGTCCATGAGGAATAGCAGTGCCACAACAATGCAACCAGCAGAAGGCATGCGCAAGTACCTGGGGATGAGAGACACACAAGAAGTCAGCCATAAAAAGCACAGCCACTTGCATGTGCATGTACTCGACACATGTAAGGATGACAACATGCTAGGTCACCATTATGACTGGGGAAATACACTCATCACTGGCACCATCACTCCAGTGACACATCCACACACACCTCTGACTCACGTGGCATACATGCAGATGGACACACACATCGCAACACATGCCACACGGGGACCAATGCGTGCACACACAGACACTGGTACTCACCACTAAGCAAAGAAGTCGCGTATGAGCCGACTCCGGATGTCCTCTTGCGGAACCACATCCTCCACATCACTAGCCCCATTGCCAAGCCCTTCGTCCTCCACGGGTGGATGGTCCTGATGATCTTGATCCAGGATGAGTGGCACAGCTTTCTCAACTGAAATGTTGTGCAGCATGCAGCAGACCATGAAGATTTTGCAGACCTTCGCCGGGGCATATGGGAGGGCGCCGCCGGTCTTGTGGAGGCATCTGAATCGGCTCTTCAGGAGGCCAAATGTCCTCTCAATCACTCGCCTTGTCCGGCCATGGGCGGTGTTGTAGCGGAGCTGGGCCGGCGTGATGGGGTTGCGGAGAGGTGTGATCAGCCATGGCATGTTGGGATAGCCAGCGTCCCCTACATGGAAACCACATGGACATGAGTAGGACAGGAGAAGCGGTCGTGCTGTAAGTCTACGCAAAATACAGGACAGACAGAGTGTACCCACCAACAACACATGCTCGTTCGTTGCGCAGCTGCGTCATCATTTCAGGCACCCTGCTACGCCTCATGATGTAGGCATCGTGTGCTGATCCTGGAAAACGAGCACAGACATGTGAAATCACCATGTTGGACAGACACACCACAAGGGCATTGATGGAGTGGTAGTGTTTGCGATTCCTGTACGCTACCTCCTGTGCCTGTGGTGGTACCAAAGCCACATGTGTCCCATCTATGGACCCAATGACATGGGGCATCCCTCCCAGGGCATAGAATCCACGCTTGACCCCAGTCAACAGTTCAGGAGTTGGGAAATGGATGAACTCATCCAGGTGAAGCAACATGGCCTCTAAGAAATCATGCAGCACACGGCTGAACATGCTCTGGGACATGCCACCAACATGAGCTATGGTATATTGAAAGGTACCCATGGCAAGAAAATGTAGGGCTGCCATTACCTTCAGCTTGGGTGTCAGTGCCGTAGGATACCTGTGCAGCGGTTGCAGGTGTGGTGCCAGCCTTGCCGTCAACTCCTCAATCAACGGTTGGGGGAAGCGGTAGCACCGGATACAGTCATTCTCGCGCATGTCAGCCAAGTCCGGAATTGGTCGGGGAAGAGGCGGCGCTCTGCAGTAATTTGGAAGTGACAAGGAAGAGTGAGTGCACTACAACAACAATTTATTTGTACTGAGCACATGTTAATCTGTCAATACACGTATGCTACATACGGAGTCAGGTATGTGCCACATGCCCTGGACACGTATGGCTGCCAGGTGACACTCCTACCAAGACCCAGCTACACACGGAGATTGTGAACCTCCACATCCCATGGCATGGGATTAGCTGTGTCCCAGTGTAAGTGAACAGCCAGACGCAACACAGGAGTGACATACATCAACACATCAGCAGAAGTAGGATGTCGATTTCAGATACAGGTAGCGGAACACTAGAGCCACAGGTCACATGACATTACACTAGGACAGCCCACACACCTTGCCAATAAGGTGTACATGTAATGACTCACCACACATACATTGAGAGGATGCAGACATGTCCTTGTTACGCTACTCCGTGTCCCATGCATACATACGCACCTCACATCCAATACCACATGTGGCCTGGTGTGCGTAACAGTGTGCCATGTCCATCTACACACAGACACATGTTGGTTGCTGCAACAGCTGATGCTTTTGAGGGAGCACCAACATCAAGCTAATGGGAAAACACCACACATACATGACATAGACACATCGTGCACCGTGGGTAGTGACATGTCTGGTGTGGTTACCCCTGTAGCGGGCATCAAGGGACACTTGCATGTGTTGTTGACTGTGCCATGCCAGTGACGCTCATCCCAAGTGTGCAGTACGACATGCACACATGTCAAGGGAGTTAAGGGCATGGCTGGCACACATTGCACCGTCACACATAACATCTGTACACATCTCATCATACATCTGTTGCCTCCTCGACTCAGGAGTAATGTGCCACATCACAGACTTTCACACCTGTGCCCCACACATGTAGTAATGCCCAGACAATGCCTTGATGTCCATCCATGGACAAGTACGTCAGCTCTATTCCTTCCTGTGTGCTGCCTGTCACCACTGTGATGTGTGAAAGGCACCGTACATTCGCTCAGAGGGCCTGTGTACATTCCCTATCACTATGGGTGTGCTCGCGTATGCGTACCCATAGTGATAGTGAGCGTACAGGCGTGTGTACGGTCCGTATCACTATGGGTGTGCTCGCGTATGCGTACCCATAGTGATAGTGAGCGTACAGGCATGTGTACGGTCCGTATCACTATGGGTGTGCTCGCGTATGCGTACCCATAGTGATAGTGAGCGTACAGGCGTGTGTACGGTCCGTACACACGCCTGTACGCTCACTATCACTATGGGTACGCATACGCGAGCACACCCATAGTGATACGGACCGTACACACGCCTGTACGCTCACTATCAATATGGGTACGCATACGCGAGCACACCCATAGTGATACGGACCGTACACACGCCTGTACGCTCACTATCACTATGGGTACGCATACGCGAGCACACCCATAGTGATACGGAGCGTACACACGCCTGTACGCTCACTATCAACATGGGTACGCATACGCAAGCACACCCATAGTGATACGGACCGTACACACGCCTGTACGCTCACTATCACTATGGGTACGCATACGCGAGCACACCCATAGTGATACGGACCGTACACACGCCTGTACGCTCACTATCACTATGGGTACACATACGCGAGCACACCCATAGTGTTACGGACCGTACACACACCTGTACGGGCCGTTGCTATGCTTTTGGGGTGCCCTAGGGCCCCAGTACACACCGTACATGTGTGTGAAACTCCAAATTACATAGGGGACACATGAGGGACAAGTATAAAGGCCTACATGCATGCTGGTTGTCATGGAGACCAAGTTTAAAGTTTGAATTTTTTTCAGCAGGTGCACAGCAGAAGTCAGTTTGAAGAAATCTACTTTGTTGCAATGTGGTTCTGGAGTTGACATCATGCTCGAGAAAAAAACACAATCAGAACCCACTGACTGTGCTAGGTTTGAAGGGATTGGAGGAAACATAGGATGCAAATGTGAGTGACCAATCACTCTGTACTCCTGTGCATGAAACAGGCCAGCAAGGCAGATATAAGGCAGCCAGGTCCCATGAGGGAGTACTTGCCTGCACATCTTTGGATTCTACGACCCAGCTGCTGCTACTGATTCCCTGGAACCATGTCAAGGTCTGTGGAGAGGTCACAGCCTTTCACCCTGGAGGAGAACCTGGCATTGCTGGATGTGATCCTCCCACAGTACCCCCTGCTGTATGGGCGACCAGGGTATCAGGTGAGTGCAGAGTCTACTAGCACAGACTGTGTCCCTTGTTTGTGACTGTGACTTCTGGCATTGTGTCCAGGTGTGACACACATGCTATGTACTGTAGGGGGGGTCCCGGGGGGGGGGAATGCCTGATGTCTCCAAGCCAGAGCATGCTGGGGTGCATGTCTGCCGTCCTCACTTGCATTGTGTTTACTGTGACAATCACTGCATGGTGCATGCCACATTCTGCCTGTCTTGTCCTCCTGGGAATGTAGCCTCTACTGTCCTCATGTGATTATGTGGTCAGCCCAGTGTGACAGGTGACTGTACCCACAGATGTGTGTTAGTTCTGTGTACCTGTGCTGAGAGTGACCACATGATGTGTTCGTACCCTGGACATCGGTGTGTGTGTAAGTCCCCTGTCATGTGGGTGGGTGCATATGTGGAGTGTGGCACCCGGGCTGCATGAGGGATGGCTATACCCTGCCCATGTGATGTGAGCAGGGAGCAGTGCTACGTGTCTGATGTGCAGAGCCAGCCCCACACCTGTGAGACCCCCCCCCATCTAGTGGCACATGTGCAGAGGGAGGTTTGTCGCTGCATTTGGCAAAGGCAGGTAAATGTCCTGTGCCTGTGTGTGTCTGTGTACTCTGCTGAGGTAGCGTCAGTGGCCTGTGGCATGTGACTGCTTAGAGGTGCTGCACATTATCCTGGTGTAGCTTGTGATGCACAGTGTGAGCCTGGATCATTGATTGTGTCGTTGCCCTCATTCCACCTGTGTACTTTCAATGGCATGTACTGCTTTTGCCCTTCCCCAGAGGATCATGTCCCTATGACAAAGGTGCAATGCGTTGGATGCATACTATGCCTTGTTGTAAACAGCAAATGTGTTCTAATATGTGTCTCTGTGACATGTGCCAGGTGTATTGATGTAGTGTCACTTGTTCATCCTCACAGGTAGGCGCCTCTGCCAAGAAGCAGATCTGGATGAACGCCGTCAGTGCCGTGAGGAGGACGGAGGGTCGCAAGCGGCGCCTGGCCCAGGTGAGGAAACGCTGGCAGGATATCTGGTGCTGGACGCGGAGGATCGCACGGGTCCTGCTGGGGGACTCACCTGAGACCCATAAGAACCGCGGGCGCCGCCGTCTGACCCACATCCACAAGCGTGTGCTGGCGGTGGTCTATCCAGACTTGGACAGGCGCTTAGCTTACAGGAGAAGCAGCAGCAGGAAGGGGGTAGGTACATGTGTGTTTGTTGTGTGTCACCAGCATTTGTAAGTGCACAGTTGCATGGATACACTGCCAGGGTTTAAAGGTGCTGTGCAGATCCTGTTACCCACAGTATAGCGGTGCTCCTCTGCCTCCCTTCCCCTCCTTGCAATGTGTTCCCTGGTCTGTGTGTAGTCACTCCTTCACAAGGTTATGTAGGCTGGCACTTTCTCCACGTGAATTATGCCTGTAGCATCATGTGTGGGGGTGGTGTGTAACAGGTTTTGGGACCTTGCCTGTGCCCTGTCCAGTTCAGTACTTGTGGGTTCCATGTCAGTTGGCACTGATGCTGAGTCCAGACATGGGAGTTAGTCTCTCAAGTGTCATGCCTTACAGCACGCATGTCCTATGTTGTGGCCTGTGACATGATGTGCATGAGTGTGCGATACGCATAGTGCAGGGATGGTGCCGTGTGTTGCAGTCATTCCCATTCAGGACCATGGAGTTGTGTGGCCACTACTGTCCCCTGGGGCATATTTTCCTAGGTGTCATGTGTGTCATCACAAAATGTGGACACTCTCAGTGTCTACAGCATAGGTTGTGCTCTGTGCCATTGTCCCCTGGCACCATGTATATTGACGTAATATGTAGTACAAGTGTCCACTGTACAGCCTGACCTGATTTTCCTTGTTCATACTCACAGTGGCCAGTGCCTGTGTGTCTTGTTACAATCATCTGATGATGACCATTTGTAGATGATTATTTGGACAGGCGCACCTTGGGTATTTGGTGTCCAATCTTGCATTTATGCAGCCCATGTGTATTTCACCCAGACTAAGAGATGTAAGTGCTTCCTGTGTCTCAACAAATTGTCTCATGTAGGGGGTGGTTGGTGCGGGCAAAGCCTACATGTCAAAACCTGATGTCTCCTTGCTAGGTCTGGCCAGTGTGTGATGTTTGTCTGGACATACACTCAAGGTGCAGTGAGCCAGTCATGTTGGGCATGTTTTCAGTATTACCTATGCAGCATGTGCCTCAAGTTCATGGATATGGTCCCTGCTCATCCCTATTTTCGTCAATGCTGTGTGGTGCAGATGCAGTGCTGGATTGTCCCCAGGGCCTGGCTCCTCTGTCAAACTCCATTTCATGTCATTTGCTATTGTGTCATGCTCTCCATGGTTTTTTAGTGGCATGGTGGGTCAACCAACTGTGTGTTGCATGCCCTACATCTGTACCTTGTTTTGTAGATGTTACTGATCTTTCTTTTCAGGCTATGCACTGTAACCTATGTAGATTGGACTCATGTGACATATGTATACAGGTGTATGATTAATTGCTGTCTCCTCACCTTGCCCACAGCATCGTCGGGGGACACGGAGGGAGACATGAGCACAGACGGAGCGGAGGGACCGAGCACCAGTGCCAGCGTTGACATCGTGGCTGGCACATTGAGTGGAACGGAGGCGGAGGAGAGTGAGGCCGAGTACCTGTCCATTGGCACGACAGAATATGAAGCTAACGGGTCCGAGGATGATCTCTCCGAGTGGGCGGAGGCTGCACCAGCAGCTGACAGCGGCACAACATCTCTCCCCGCCCCCTCCATTGCCATCAGCCGCCTCCCACTTGCTCGTGTCCCTTCCCAGCGTGCCCGGTCACCACATGTCTCCTTCCTGCCAGGCACCGCACCCCCTGCCCCTGTCTCCACTGCTGCCGCCAATGCCGAGTCTGTGGACATCCAGTGGCAGTTGCAGGTTGGTCAGGCTGCGATGCTTAATGTCCTCCATGGCCACAGCCAAGTGCTGAACAACATGGAGGCATACTTGGAGGGCATTTTCTCATCGCAGGCTGACCAACGCAACTTGCTGAGGTCCATTGACTCGACACTGACTGCAGCAGTGGGTCTCCTGCAGCGCTACGTCCAACCCCCTACCCCTGACCCATCCACACTTCCCACTCCCATGCCTGTCCCACGTACACCCAGACGTCAGCATGCACCCACCACAACAGACACAGGCACCACACCAGCAGGGAAGGTCATACGCACACCTCCTGGCATGCACACACAGGGTGAAGTAGGCACACCCACTGGGTCGGGGGGCAAACGTAAGCCACGCAGCCAGAGTGGGAGTCCGCATTCCACCAAATCCACTCCCTCCAAATCCCCTCCCCTCAGCTCTCCTGGCCACATATCCGGCAAAGACTCCTTCATGGCCGCTCTGCCCCTGAGCCCCACTGTGACACCACCCCGCAAGCGGTCAAGGGAGTCCCCGGTCAGGGTGGTTGAGTCCCCCCCTGTCCACACCCTCCCCCAGTGGCGCTGCGACCCATCCCTCTGCCCCCCCCCTCCTTGGGGCCTGTGGTTCCTTCAGGTGCAGGGGAGTCGCTGGAGGACCTTGCTAAGGTGTGCAGCGACATCCTAGCCTCCGCCTTTGGCCTTGCCCCACCCCCTGTGGTGGAGTCCTCCATCCCTGCACCCACGACGCCTACCCTTCGCCCTCATGTCCCTGCGGTGCCTGGTCCTTCCCCCCCACATGATGCCCTCCCCGCTCTGGAAGACGAAGGAGTCTGACTGTGCAGGCAAGCTAGGGGACACGCGTCCCACTGTGTCCCCCACCTGGATGTGAACTTTGGATTGCCCTATGGGCATTGTACATTTTGAACTTTCAAGGGACAAACTGATTTTTTGATGCTGAATAAAGCAATTTATTTTTCCTTAGTACACTACTGTCTGTCTGGTAATGCTGTTGGTCGACCTGCCCCATTAATTTGGGTGGTGATAATGTGTTGGGTGTGTGGGAATTGTAGTCTTGTGCTGGTCATAGGGTGGATCCTGGTATCTGTGTGCCATCACAAGCTGTTGGCTACATAACTTTGTTCATGTAAGCAGTTACTGCATGGTGACATCGTCCCAAGGTGTGTTCCTTCCTCTGTGTAACCTGACATCTTCCCTGCAGGGTCTTTCCAATATGTGGTGCTGAGCTGTGTCTACATTGGCTGGGTGTGTGACGGACTCGTTAGACTTGGGCCATGCATGCTGAGCAATGTCTCCACCTGCATCATTCGTGGCGTCCTTGGTGGTCACTGTACTTGTGTATGTAGACTGTTGTCATGACTTCATGTGTACATGTTTTCTTTTTGGCGCTATGCATGTGTATACTCCCAGCCTCGCACACATGTGGTACATGTACTGCAGGATCTTTGTGCACCTGACTGACATTTGTGGGCATTGGATCTGTGGGTACTCCACCCTTTTCTTTGCAGGGGCACTGCTGTGAGTGTTAGGCACCCAGCCCTCCTGTGTCTGGGCACTGCTGGGAGGACTCTGCACACACCCCTCCTGTGTCTGGGCACTGCTGGGAGTGTTAGGCACCCACCCCTCCTGTGTCTGGGCACTGCTGGGAGGACTCTGCACACACCCCTCCTGTGACTGGGCACTGCTGGGAGGACTCTGCACCCACCCCTCCTGTGTCTGGGCACTGCTGGGAGGACTCTGCGCAAACCCCTCCTGTTTCTGGGCACTGCTGGGAGGACTCTGCACACACCCCTCTTATGACTGGGCACTGCTGGGAGTGTTAGGCACCCACCCCTCCTGTGTCTGGGCACTGCTGGGAGGACTCTGCACACACCCCTCCTGTGTCTGGGCACTGCTGGGAGGACTCTGCACCCACCCCTCTTCTGACTGGGCACTGCTGGGAGTGTTAGGCACCCACCCCTCCTGTGTCTGGGCACTGCTGGGAGGACTCTGCACCCACCCCTCCTGTGACTGGGCACTGCTGGGAGTGTTAGGCACCCACCCCTCCTGTGTCTGGGCACTGCTGGGAGGACTCTGCACCCACCCCTCTTCTGACTGGGCACTGCTGGGAGTGTTAGGCACCCACCCCTCCTGTGTCTGGGCACTGCTGGGAGGACTCAGCACACACCCCTCGTATGACTGGGCACTGCTGGGAGTTTTAGGCACCCACCCCTCCTGTGTCTGGGCACTGCTGGGAGGACTCTGCACACACCCCTCTTATGACTGGGCACTGCTGGGAGTGTTAGGCACCCACCCCTCCTGTGTCTGGGCACTGCTGGGAGGACTCTGCACAAACCCCTCCTGTGTCTGGGCACTGCTGGGAGGACTCTGCACACACCCCTCTTATGACTGGGCACTGCTGGGAGTGTTAGGCACCCACCCCTCCTGTGTCTGGGCATTGCTGGGAGGACTCTGCACACACCCTTCCTGTGACTGGGCACTGCTGGGAGGACTCTGCACCCACCCCTCCTGTGTCTGGGCACTGCTGGGAGGACTCTGCACAACCCCCTCCTGTGTCTGGGCACTGCTGGGAGGACTCTGCACACACCCCTCTTATGACTGGGCACTGCTGGGAGTGTTAGGCACCCACCGCTCCTGTGTCTGGGCACTGCTGGGAGGACTCTGCACACACCCCTCCTGTGACTGGGCACTGCTGGGAGGACTCTGCACCCACCCCTCCTGTGACTGGGCACTGCTGGGAGGACTCTGCACCCAACCCTCCTATATCAGGATATGTACGCTTAGAACATACACGGGTGTGGGTTCGCTCCATGCATACGAGGTGGGGGTACGGTCTGTACGTACACTGTTGGCATGGGGGGTACGCTCCATACGTACGCGGGTGGGGGTACGGGTCGTACTTACACTGTTGGGGTGGGGGTACGCTCCATACGTATGCGGGTGAGGGTACGGGTCGTACTTACACTGTTGGGGTGGGGGGTACGCTCCATACTTACGCGGGTGAGGGTACGGGTCATACTTACACTGTTGGGGTGGGGGGTACGCTCCGTACGTACGCGGGTGAGGGTACGGGTCGTACTTACACTGTTGGGGTGGGGGGTACGCTCCATGCATACGGGGGTGGGGGTACGGTCCATACATATCCGTACCCACACTATGGAATGCTTGTGCGGGCCGTACCCAGGCCTTTGCCACGTGGGTACAGCCGTCCCGCCATTGTTGGGGTGACGTAGGTGTGGGCGTGGTACGACTCGTACCCACGCTCTTAAGGCGTGGGTACGGGACGTACCTGGATTGTTGTGTTGCCGGTTCGCGTCGTCAAGCACTTCCGTTGTGGCGGACGCTGGCTTTGCTGGACACGCCCCCACCCCCTCGTAGTGACCAGGGCCTGGGGGTCGGGTATGTCCAGGGCATGTGTGCTGTGTGACTTTGGTGGGGGTTTTGTGGCCTGCCCCTGCTCCTGCCCCCCCCCTTTCCCCCCTCCCTTTGTTGTTCTGACCTTCTGCGGCATCTGCGTCGTAACCTGTAGAGGAGGTCGACTGCTATGAGGGCTGGGATGACACGTAGGTTCGGGTCCATGTCTGTCCGTCGCGTGCAGGTACTCCTTGTTCGCGTCGTCCTTATTTCCCGGCAGTTTTTAGCTGTCGGAAAATATTGTCCGTGCGGGATGACGTCGGTGCGAATCGTACTTCCTGGTTCGTGTATGGCAGGCTGCGTGCGTCCCGACGTCACGTCGGCGCTTTCCCGGATCACATTTGTATGTTTATTTTCGTCGGTCGGGGTTTTGTACGATTCGTACGGAAATAGTATTTCCGTGCGAATCGTACTTCCATGTTTGTATATTGTTACGACCGGGTACGCGTCGGACGGAGAATATGCTCCGTCCGACGGCTCGTACCCGGTTTTTACAGGATCGTGATCGGCACCTCTGTGTACCTTTTTTCCTCAATGTAAATACGACCTCATCATACACACCACTTTGCATTGAAAGGGTGTTTTATAAGTGTTGTTGTGCGTGATTGCACAGAATACTCATAGAAGAAGACACATCTCCAGATTTATCAAAAATAATAAATCTGGAGATGTGTGTGAATGCTGCACCATTCTCCAATTGGTGTAGAAAAGCACAACAAGGAGAATTGTTTTCATTTCTCCTCATTTTTTAACCTTCAATGCATGCTAAAATGTTCAGCATACATTGAAGGAGAAAAATGCCTTTACAAAAACAAACACCACATTTGATTTGATTTGATTTGAAGTGTTATTTGCAAAGCGCGCGAATGCCGTGGTGTCTTGGCACCATGCACCATGGTGCAAGGGTGCCTGTGTCACCATATGGCTGCAGTTTAAGCAGCCGTGCAGAGAGAAGCATAGATTTGCAACATATTTATGTACATATGTTGCATCCCTGTGCTTCGGAAGTGCTACAGCACACTGCAGTTAAAGAGGTTACTTTGTGATGCTGCAGCACTTCCTCATAGTTCTGCACTTATACATTCACCATATGCTACTAATGCATTAGTTCAGTCAATTACGCACTACACATACATTCATCTAAACTTTCACACACTAACAAACAAATATAGCTCTTTTTTGAACCAGAAAAGTTAGTTCTTAGAATAACTTTTTTTTTTCTTCTCTTTTCTTTTAAATTTATTTCTTGGTTTTTTGAACAATTTTTAATTTTGGGGGGGTTTTCTGGGGAAAAAAAGGAAAAAAGAGAACTGGAGGAACAAAACAATGAACTTCAGGCGAAAAAAAAACCTAGCAATGATGGTTTTCTTGCTTTCAACAAATGAGGGCAATGGACTGCTCTCCATAACAAAGGACAGCGTTGCATTTTATGCAGAGCACTTTTAATGTGGCAAACTGTGGACGGATGCCCAAGTTTTGGACAGATGGATCCACCCTCGAAGTACTCGGCTGTGATGCCTCTGAAGGACCAGGAAGAACTTGCATTCTTCGGCACTCCTCACGTGCCAGGTTGACCGGATGCATGGTCTTCAGGTGCTTCTTCATTCTGGCTGTACCACATGAACATTTATTGGTTGGATCCCCATGGGAGAGCACTCGCTGACAGATCTTACATGTCACTAAGGTGGCATTAGTTTTGGTTTGCCCCTCAGGAAAAGTTAAAAATTTCCATACCACAGATGAGTATCTTTGTGGGCGTGGTGGTTCTTCCAGAAATTCATCCTCAGATGAATGAGCAGATGCTGGAGATGCCTGCTGCCCTGAAGTCATTGTTTTGAAAAAAAAGTTTGTAAACTTAGTAAAAAAAAAAGTTCTTCTCAGCAGAGAGATGCTCCGCCAAAGAAGGTCAAAGAAGAATGATTGAAATGAGTGGGGCCTTTCAATAGTTAGAATTGGAAGTCTAATGAACCAATCAAATCTCTTTTTTTCAGGTCACATGGGATCCGCGCACAGTGCGCATAGGCAGCACGCACTGAGCGTGAATCTGCGAAATTGCCTTTAAAAGCAATATAGGATTAGAAGTAAAAATATATAAATTTTATAAGTAGCTTAGATTATGTCTTCCTTTATGAAATACATATATATATGTTTTTTTACATTTAAAATATTTTGCGGGATTCGCGCACCCACTGCGTCAAACACGCACATGACGTTTCGGGGAAGTGCGCGAGCATCGCGTAACGTACTTCGTACGTGTCGCGTATGGGCTTGGAGATGCGTACCGGTCGCATAGCAATCACGCACGAAAATACGTACCCAACGCATACCGTACGCAGATCATACACTACAATCGTAAAATGGCGACTATGTTCCGCGCAGGGATCGAGAAAGGTGCGGATAGGTTGCGCGAATCCAAAAAAAAATTGTAAAAAAATAATAATAAAGTATTAAAAATATAGTTTACAAAATATTTAAAAATATATACAAAATAGTTTTAAAACAATTACAAATATTTTTTTCAAAAATTCATTAAAAACAAATAATACTTTTTAATTTAGAAAAGAAATAAGTGAAAAAAAAACTTTAAAAAATGGTGAAAAACAATACAAAAAACATAATTAAAGGAATTGATACACTGAAAAATATATATATAGAAATCCTATGAAAATCATTAAACATCATAGGGTTAGAGATAAGTTATAGATAGAAATTAGCATTTAAAAAAAATTTGAAATTCACTGAAAAAACCATAGGTTTCAGGCACGTTATAGTTAGGAATTAGCATTTAAAAAACCTTAGAAATTCACTGAAAAAACCATAGGTTTCAGGGGCATTATAGTTAGCTGGACATTTCCCTCGTACAAAACCATTGAAATTCCCCCGTTATAGTTAGTTCAGCTAACTATAACTCGCGCCCCCGCAATGCACTGCTGATGACGTCACATATTACATCACTCATGACATGGTCAGTGACTTCACTGATGACATCTCAAATGACATCACTGATGACATCACTGATGACATCATTCATGTGATCATTTGATGCATCTTCTCACAATCTAATATAACCTTTGATACACCCACTCTAAATTACATACTGCCACTCTCAAAACCATAGACACTCCAACACCAATAAGTACATACCCCATCACAGAGTCTTAGGTCTAAACGCCCATCCACTCACTCACACACCACTACTCATCTATAGAGGTACTCACATACGTACTCAGTCATGCAAATAATTAATCACACTGCCATTTACTCAGCTATACAGTTATACACACACAAGCTCAATTACTCATACAAATACTAGCACATTCTTATAGTCTTATAAAATCAATGATACAAGCACACACTCATCCATACAGCCACTCACACTATCATACACTCTCAGTTATAGTCATTTCTGTACTCCAACATACATATATACTGCCATTCACATATGTAGTAAATTACACATGTACTAATGAAATATATATTCACTCACTAACACAACCATACACATATTCACCCACCCATACAGTCCATTACAGACCTAGTGTTGAAACCATGCGCCCAGTGAATCACTCACTGACACATCTATGCACAGAGTCACACACATCCCACCCACACAAACACTCAGGCACCCATAAAGATACTCAGACAACCAATCAATAACTTATATAAACACTCATGTACCTATTCACAAAACCATGCATCCGCTTACACACCAACAGACAGACGCATACAGACATTCACATAGTTTAGTCACTAACCCATACATTCAGTAAGATACGTTTAATCACTCACTTATACAGTCAGTCACACACCTACTAAATCCTTATTCACAATTTTTTTTAAATATATATATATGTATATATATATATATAGAAAATAAAAAAATATAGGATTGAGGTACATTTTCATTTTAAAAAAACTTTGAAATTCAATGAAAAAACCATAGGTTTCAGGCACGTTATAGTTAGAAATTAGCATTTAACAAACCATAGAAATTCACTGAAAACAAATTAGGTTTCAGGAATGTTATAGTTAGTTGGACATTTCACTTGTATAAAACCATAGAAATTCCGGCGTTATAGTTAGTTCAGCTAACTATAACTCGTGCCCCCGCAATGCACTGCTGATGACGTCACATATGACATCATTCATGACATGGTCAGTGACATCACTGATGACATGTCAAATGACATCACAGATGACATCACTGATGACATTATCCACGTGAAAATCTAATGCACCTCCTCACACCTGAATATAACCTATGATACACCCCCTCTAAAAAACAGACTACCATTTTTGAAAAAATAGACACATCAATACCAGTTACTAAATACGCACTGACTGATTCCTAGGTCTACACACACATCCACTCATTCACCCATACAGTTACTCATGCATGCAGTCACTCATCAATATAACACTATAATATGCACTCATACACCTATACAGACACTCACACACTGCCACATATCCAGAGTTACTCACACACCTAGTCAGTCATGCAAAGAATCAATCATACTTACATTTTCTCACCTTTACAGTTATACAGACACCACCTCACTTATTCATACAGATACTAACACATAATTACTCTCTTATAGACTCACTGATACAAATACACACTCATCCATGCAGCCACTCTCACAATTACTGACTCTCACACATAGTTATTTATATACACCATCACTCACATATACTGCCTTTTACATATGTAGTTACTTGCGCATGTACCACTGAGACATCCATTCACTCACCAACACACTCATACACACACTCACCCACCCATACAGCTGTTTCCACATGCACTCATGAACCCATACACCCAGTGAATCAACCACTCACACATCTATGCACAGAGTCACACACCTTCCACCCACCCACGCACACTCAGGCAGCCATACAAATACTCAGGCAAGCAATCAATAACTCATATAGACACTCATGCAACTACTCACTAACCCATGCAGCAGCTTACACAACAACAGACAGACTGATACAGACTTTCACTCAGTTTATTCACTAACCCATGCATTCAGTAAGACACATGTAATCACTCACTTATACAGTCAGTCACAAACCTACTAAATCTGCTAACTATAACTAGCGCCCGCAATGCACTGCTGATGATGTCACATATTGCATCATTCATGACATGGTCAGTGACATCACTGATGACATCTCAAATGACCAGAAAGTATGGTACCTGCCAGAATTTTCACAATTGCAACCATGTTAGATGTTGAGAAAGCAAATCAATTACATTTATTTTTATATGTTCAGGTGGGCCCTGACCCTGATGGAAATTCCTCTGACGTGATGCCGTGTTCTGGGGTGGAAATTCCCCCTGTGGTTGCCTAAAAAACGGTTCGGGGTGGTTGATCTTTCATAGGGTTCCTGCCTAGACTGGTAGTTGGAGTCATAATTACTGGGGCCCTCGCCTTCAGAGTCGGTGGTGTTTGAAAAAGTGGTAACCCGTCTATTGCCCCATCTGGGGTAGAAACTTCATATTATTTTGCTGATTTTTGTGATATGGAGGACCATGCCAAGTCCATCTATCCTCTATCATAGTATTCCTTATGCGGATTTATTTCTATATTTCCTTTTTGTTATTATTTCCTTTATTATATATGTATATTGCACTCTATTCCAAGTGTTTACCTATATTGCCTATCAATTATGCTTGCTTGTCCCTCGCGGCAAATCTGGATTGAAAAATATATTTAAGAGGATATTGAATTACCGATTGTGTACAATATAACGTTGTATATCCTGAAATTATTTATATTTTGTTTATGATTATAGGTTTTTCTGTTCCACACTACTGGTGCATCCTCGCCCTGATGAAGGTGTAGCCCCGGCTGGGGTAGTACACCGAAACGCGCGTCGGCGCTATCTAAGGCTACTGTTGGTAGCTGGAATCCCACTACCCTTACACTTTGGATGCTAACTGCCTTTTTGTTACCCTAACTAATATGTGGCAGATTCATCATATTGATGCCTTTTTTTACCTTTTGAATATTATTGTATGTCTTGATAGATTAGAGTATGTTGTTGTGGAATGTATGATTGTTGTTTCCTGGATGAGAGTTGTGGGACAGAAACGTGATAGCTTTTTGAATTGTGGATTGATGCACTGTAAGATATATCTGTACATATAACAAAATGGTATTCAAAAACATATAAAAATAAATGTAATTGATTTGCTTTATCAAAATCTAACATGGTTGCAATTGTGTTCTTTTTCTCTTGACTTTTGTGTTCATCTGCCTCGAGGGCTTGTTATTATCATTAGGACCCTTATTAGGGCCTTTCTTGAATTAATTCTGGCAGGTACCATACTTTCTGGTTGTTCTTCATTTCCCCTGATATACCTGCCTATATCACTCACAAGGGGTCCCCCTTCTCAGTAGTTGACATCTCAAATGACATCACTGATGACATCACTGATGACATCACTGATGACATCATCCAGTGAATGTGGTTTAGTTTGAAATTTAAATATGTATTATATATATACCAATCTGTATTGAAGATTGAGTGGAAATATAACTGTCTGGATGGAGTATTTAGTAGCTGTCTGACTGACTGTTTAAGTGAGTAATTAAAAGTGTCTCACTTAATACATGGATTAGTAACTAAACTATGTGAATGTGTGCAGCAATGTCTCTGTTGTTGTATAACATGCTGCATCAGTTGGTCACTAACTACATGAATGTGTATATTAGTTATTGATTAGTTGGGTGAGTATTTGTATGGGACACTGAGTTTGTGTGTGGTTGGATGGGGTGTGTATAACTCTATGCATAGATGTGTGAATAGTTGATTGACTGGGTGTATAGGTTTAAGAGTGCATGTGGAAACAGTTGTTTGGGTGACTGAGTGTATTTATTTGTGTGTTGGTGAGCAAATATATGTTTTAGTTGTACATCTTCAACAAAGTAAAAAAATAAAAGGCATTGTATGTGAGAGTTGGTGTATATAAATAAATATGTGTAAGAGTCAGTGATTGTGAGAGTAATTATATGAATGAGTGTATAATTGTAATGGTGATTTTTTAACATATTAACAATGAGTTACTATGTGTTTGAATAAATGAGGTGTTGTTGGATAATTGTTTGTGTAAGTGAGTAAATGAAAGTGTGATTAATTTTTTTCATGAGTGAGTAGGATGCCTGCATAACCGACTAAGATGACTGCTGATGTGTCAATGTCTATATATGTGTATAAGTGCATTTGATAGTGTTCTATTAATTAGTGACTGCATGTATAAATGATTCTGTTGTTGAATGGGTAGTTGTGTGTGTAGACTTAGGAATCAGTGAGTGAGTATGTAGTAACTGGTATTGGTATGTCCATGCTTTCAAATATGGTACTCTATATTTTACAGTGAGTGATGAAAGGTTATACTAGTGTATGATGAGGTGTATCAGATTGTCACGTGGATGATGTCATCAGTGATGTCATTTGAGATGTCATCAGTGATGTCATCAGTGATATCACTAACCATGTCATGAATGATGCAATATGTGACATCATCAGCAGTGCATTGCGGGCGCACGAGTTATAGTTAGCAGAACTAACTATAATGGAGGAATTTTTATGGTTTTCTACGAGTGAAATGGCCAGCTAACTATAACACCCCTGAAACCTAAGGATTTTTTCACTGAATTTCTAAGGTTTTTTAAAAGCGAATTTCTAACTATAACGTCTCTAAAATCTATGTATTTTTCAGTGAATTTCAAAGCTTTTTTAAATGCTAATTTCTAACTATAACGTCTCTGAAACCTAAGTTTTTTTTCAGTGAATTTCAAAGGTTCTTTAAATGCAAATTTTTAAGTGTGATAGTAGTTATACCTATTTTTTGTACTGATTTTCTACAGTTTAACTGTTTATTTATAAATATTTTATTAATTAAATACCATTATATATTTTTCTGAAAATTGCACACAAAAAATTAAAAGAAATTCAAACTGAAATATTGATTAATTTTCTTGTTTTTATTTTTTATTTTAATATATTTATATTATCTTTTTTTTTTAAATCCAATTTTTTTTCGGAGTCGCGCACTCAAAGTGTACACATCATGGTGGGTGCGTGCATTCTAGCCAACATTTTAGAAAAGTCGTGAAGGATCCGCTTA
Source organism: Triturus cristatus (assembly GCF_964204655.1). Classification (NCBI taxonomy): domain Eukaryota; kingdom Metazoa; phylum Chordata; class Amphibia; order Caudata; family Salamandridae; genus Triturus; species Triturus cristatus. The sequence continues at coordinate 671,224,475 of NC_140579.1, read as the reverse complement.
CGGTGTGCGACAGCTGCGTGTTTTTCAGTTACATCATATACATTTAATATTACGTGATGTGCGCGATTGGTATGCGACCAGTCCGCGACTCCTGCTCCCGCGCATTCGGGACACATGCGCATTACGGTACGAGATGCTTGCGCGTTTGCGGGTCCCGCGTTACATCATATACGTGCTGGGGCGCGCTGGGTGCGCGACTCCCGCAAAAACATTTTATGTTCCAAAATGATATGTATGTGTCTTTAATATACATATTAGGGCAAGAGATTATCTAAGATATTCATAAAAATAATATATTTGTACTTATAATAAACTTATATTATTTTTAAATATATTTTCGAGAAGTCGGGTGCGTGCATCGTGAGTGCAGTGAACCAGGTCAGCAGAGCTGCTGTAGAGCCAGAGAAGCCAGGTCAGCAGAGCCGCTGTAGAGCCAGAGAACCAGGTCAGCAGAAATGCTCTAGAGACTCAGAAGCAGGTCAGCAGAGCTGCTCTAGAACCAGAGACCCAGGTCAGCAGAGCTGCTCTAGAGCCAGAGACCCAGGTCAGCAGACCTGCTCTAGAGGCCGAGAACCAGGTCAGCAGAGCTGCTGTAAAGCCAGAGAAACCAGGTCAGCAGAGCTGCTCGAGAGACAGAGAACCAGGTCAGCAGAACTGCTTTAGAGCCAGAGAACCTCGGTCAGCAGAGCTCTTTAGAGGGAGAGAACCAGGTCAGCAGAGCTGCTTTAGAGCCAGAGAACTAGGTCAGCAGAGCTGCTCTAGAGCCAGAGAACCAGGTCAGCAGAGCTGCTTTAGAGCCATAGAACCAGGTCAGCAGGGCTGCTTTAGAGCCAGAGAACCAGGTCAGCAGAGCTGCTCTAGAGGCAGAGAACCAGGTCAGCAGAGCTGCTTTAGAAGGAGAGAACTGGGTCAGCAGAGCTGCTTTAGAGTCAGAGAACCAGGTCAGCAGAGCTGCTCTAGAGCCAGAGAAACCAGGTCAGCAGAGCTGCTTTAGAGGGAGAGAACCAGGCCAGCAAAGCTGCTTTAGAGCCAGAGAACCAGGTCAGCAGAGCTGCTCTAGAGCCAGAGAACCAGGTCAGCAGAGCTCCTTTAGAGCCAGAGAACCAGGTCAACAGAGCTGCTTTAGAGCCATAGAACCAGGTCAGCAGAGCTGCTTTAGAGCCAGAGAACCAGGTCAGCAGAGCTGCTCTAGAGGCAGAAAACCAGGTCAGCAGAGCTGCTTTAGAAGGAGAGAACGAGGTCAGCAGAGCTGCTTTAGAGTCAGAGAACCAGGTCAACAGAGCTGCTCTAGAGCCAGAGAAACCAGGTCAGCAGAGCCGCTTTAGAGGGAGAGAACCAGGCCAGCAGAGCTGCTTTAGAGCCAGAGAACCAGGTCAGCAGAGTTGCTCTAGAGCCAGAGAACCAGGTCAGCGGAGCTGCTTTAGAGCCATAGAATCAGGTCAGCAGAGCTGCTCTAGAGGCAGAACCAGCTCAGTAGAGCTGCTATAGAGCCATAGAACCAGGTCAGCAGAGCTGCTTTAGAGCCAGAGAACCAGGTCAGCAGAGCTGCTCTAGAGGCAGAGAACCAGGTCAGCAGAGCTGCTTTAGAAGGAGAGAACCGGGTTAGCAGAGCTGCTTTAGAGTCAGAGAACCAGGTCAGCAGAGCTGCTCTAGAGCCAGAGAAACCAGGTCAGCAGAGCTGCTTTAGAGGGAGAGAACCAGGCCAGCAGAGCTGCTTTAGAGCCAGAGAACCAGGTCAGCAGAGCTGCTCTAGAGTCAGAGAACCAAGTCAGCAGAGCTGCTTTAGAGCCATAGAATCAGGTCAGCAGAGCTGCTCTAGAGGCAGAACCAGCTCAGTAGAGCTGATTTAGAGGGAGAGAACCAGGTCAGCAGAGCTGCTTTAGAGTCAGAGAACCAGGTCAGCAGAGCTGCTCTAGAGCCAGAGAACCAGGTCAGCAGAGCCCTTTAGAGGGAGAGAACCAGGTCAGCAGAGCTGCTTTAGAGCCAGAGAACCAGGTCAGAAGAGCTGCTCTAGAGCCTAAGAACCAGGTCAGCAGAACTGCTGTAGAGCCAGAGAAACCAGGTCAGTAGAGCTGCTTTAGAGCGAGAGAACCAGGTCAGCAGAGCTGCTTTAGAGGGAGAGAACGAGGTCAGCAGAGCTGCTTTAGAGCCAAGGGACCAGGTCAGCAAAGCTGCTGTAGAGACAGAGAACCAGGTCAGCAGAACTGCTTTAGAGCCATAGAACCAGGTCAGCAGAGCTGCTTTAGAGCCAGAGAACCAGGTCAGCAGAGCTGTTGTAGAGCCAGGGAAACAGGTTAGCAGAGCTGCTCTAGAGCCTAAGAACCAGGTCAGCAGAGCTGCTCTAGAGCCAGAGCACCAGGTCAGCAGAGCTGCTCTAGAGCATAAGAACCAGGTCAGCAGAGCTGCTGTAGAGCCAGAGAAACCAGGTCATTAGAGTTGCTTTAGAGAGAGAGAACCAGGTCAGCAGAGCTGCTTTAGAGCCAGAGAACCTCGGTCAGCAGAGCTCTTTAGAGGGAGAGAACCAGGTCAGCAGAGCTGCTTTAGAGCCAGAGAACTAGGTCAGCAGAGCTGCTCTAGAGCCAGAGAACCAGGTCAGCAGAGCTGCTGTAGAGCCAGAGAAACCAGGTCAGCAGAGCTGCTTTAGAGTGAGGGAACCAGGTCAGCAGAGCTGCTTTAGAGCCACGGAACCAGGCCAGCAGAGCTGCTTTAGAGCCAGAGAACCAGGTCAGAAGAGCTGCATTAGAGCCAGAGAACCAGGTCAGCAGAGCTGCTCTAGAGCCAGAGAACCAAGTCAGTAGAGCTGCTTTAGAGCCATAGAACCAGGTCAGCAGAGCTGCTTTAGAGCCAGAGAACCAGGTCAGCAGAGCTGCTCTAGAGCATAAGAACCAGGTCAGCAGAGCTGCTGTAGAGCCAGAGAAACCAGGTCATTAGAGTTGCTTTAGAGGGAGAGAACCAGGTCAGCAGAGCTGCTCTAGAGGGAGAGAACCAGGTCAGCAGAACTGCTCTAGAGCCAGAGAACCATGTCAGCAGAACTGCTTTAGAGCCATAGACCCGGGTCAGCAGAGCTGCTTTAGAGCCAGAGAACCAGGTCAGCAGTGCTGTTGTAGAGCCAGAGAACCAGATCAGCAGAGCTGCTCTGTAGCCTAAGAACTAGGTCAGCAGAGCTGCTCTAGAGCCAGAGAACCAGGTCAGCAGATTTGCTGTAGAGCCAGAGAAACCAGGTCAGCAGAGCTGCTTTAGAGGGAGAGAACCAGGTCAGCAGAGCTGCTTTGGAGCCAGAGAACCAGGTCAGCAGAGCTGCTCTAGCTGACACTGACTGACTGACACTGACGGACTGACACTGACTGACTGACACTGACTGATTGACACTGACTGACATTGATTGACTGACACTGACACTGACTGACACTGACAGACTGACACTGATTGACTGAAACTGACTGACTGACAATGACTGACACTGATTGACTGACACTGACTGACTGACACTGACTGACTGACACTGACTGACACTGATTGACTGACACTGACTGACTGACACTGATTGACTGACACTGATTGAGTGACACTGACTGACTGACACTGACTGACACTGACTGACTACTTTCTACTACTCTACTACTCACTCTCTACTAATCTCTCTCTACTACTCACTCTCTACTACTCACTCTCTACTACTCACTCTCTACTACTCTCTACTATTCACTCTCTACTACTCACTCTCTACTACTCTCTACTACTCACTCTCTACTATTCGCTCTGTACTACTCTCTACTGCTCACTCTCTACTACCCTCTCTCTACTACTCACTCTCTACTACTCTCTACTAGTCACTCTCTACTACTCACTCTACAACTCTCTACTACTCTCTACCACTCACTCTCTACTACTCTACCACTCACTCTCTACTACTCTCTACCACTCACTCTCTACTACTCTACTACTCACTCTCTACTACTCTCTCTCTCTACTACTCACTCTCTACTACTCTACTACTCTCTACTACTCACTCTCTTCTACTCACTCGCTACTACTCTACTACTCACTCTCTACTACTCTCTCTACTACTATCTCTCTACTACTCTCTACTATTCACTCTCTACTACTCATTCTCTACTACTCTCTACTACTCACTCTACTACTCTCTACCACTCACTCTTTACTACTCTACTTCTCACTCTCTACTACTCTCTACTACTCTCTCTACTACTCACTCTCTACTACTCACTCGCTACTACTCTCTCTCTCTACTACTCACTCTCTACTATTCACTCTCTACTACTCACTCTCTACTACTCACTCTCTACTACTCGCTCTCTACTACTCACTCTCCACTACCCTCTACTACTCACTCTCTACTACTCACTCTCTACTACTCACTCTCTACTACTCACGCTCTACTATTCTCTACTACTCTCTACCACTCATTCTCTACTACTCTACTACTCTCTCTCTCTACTACTCACTCTCTACTATTCACTCTCTACTACTCACTCTCTACTACTCACTCTCTACTACTCACTCTCCACTACTCACTCTCTACTACTCTCTACTACTCACTCTCTACTACTCACTCTCTACTACTCACTCTCTACTACTCTCTCTACTACTCACGCTCTATTATTCTCTACTACTCTCTACCACTCATTCTCTACTACTCTACTACTCTCTCTCTACTACTCACTCTCTACTACTCACACTCTACTACTCACTCTCTACTACTCTCTCTCTACTACTCTCTCTCTACTACTCACTCTCTACTACTCTCTACTACTCACTCTCTACTACTCACTCTCCACTACTCACTCTCCACTACTCGCTCTCAACTACTCTCTACTACTCACTCTACTACTCACTCTCTACTACTCGACTACCCTCTCTTACTCTCTCTACTTCTCACTCTCTACTACTCTCTCTACTACTCACTCTCCACTATGCTCTACTACTCACTCTCTACTACACACTCTCTAGTACTTGCTCTCTACTACTCGCTCTCTACTATGCTCTAGTACTCACTGTACTACTCACTCTCTACTACTCACTCTCTACTACTCACTCTCTACTACTCCACTACTCTCTACTACTCACTCTCTACTACTCACTCTCTACTACTCTACTGCTCTCTACTACTCTCTCTCTACTACTCACTCTCTACTACTCTCTACTACTCATTCTCTACTACTCTCTCTCTACTACCCACTCTCTACTACTCTCTACTACTCACTCTCTACTACTCACTCTCTACTACTCACTCTACTACTCACTCTACTACTCACTCTACTACTCACTTTCTACTACTCACTCTCTAATACTCTCTAATACTCACTCTCTACTACTCTCTCTCTACTACTCTCTCTAGTACTCACTCTACTACTCACTCTCTACTACTCTCTACTACTCATTTTCTACTACTCTCTACTACTCACTCTCTACTACTCTCTCTCTACTACTCTCTCTAATACTCTCTCTGCTACTCACTCTCTACTACTCTCTACTACTCATTTTCTACTACTCTCTACTACTCACTCTCTAATTCTCATTCTTCTACTCTCTACTACTCACTCTACTACTCTCTACTACTCACTCTCTGCTACTCTCTCTACTACTCCCTACTACTCACTCTCTACTCTCTATTACTCACTCTCTACTCTCTACCTCTCTCTCTAGTACTCTCTACCTCTCTTCCTCTCTACCTCTCTTCCTCTCTACCTCTACCTCTCTACCTCTACCTCTCTACCTCTACACCTCTACCTCTACCTCTACACCTTTACCTCTCTACCTCTCTCTACCTCTCTCTACACGCACACATATGCATATATATATGCATATGCATTTATATATATGTATGTGTATATATATATATACATACATATATATAATCTGCATATCTATATAAATACAAATATAAATGCATGCATACATATACATATATGCATGCATATGCATGCTCTGTACATGAAAGTTTGAAAAACACTAATACAAGCAAAGCTAAAAAGCCACCTAATTACAAACAGAATTGCTTTAACTTAAATGAGGGCGAGACCTATTGCATTTTCAATGCGTGTTTACTTTGGTTCCATCAAGAAGGCATTCAGATGTGTCACACATTTGCCAGACATTTTGAATGGTAGCACTCTAGTTGCTCATTAGATCACTGTAGTAAAGCTACTGCTCATCAGGGAAGTCTGCTGCTGGTATTCAAAGTGCATGTTTCAGTCAGCATGGCAGAATCTTTTAATGAAATAGAAGAGGATTTGAGAAGTCAAAATGCGCCCTAATTTTTCTTTCTGCAGCACTAATCATAATTTCTATGGCAAAATGAACCCCCTCATTTTGTTCCTTTGCAAATTAAATGCTTTAATTGTCACCACTTTATTCCAATCAAGATGGCTTCAGGTGTGCCATACTTTTGTCATAAGTAAGACTGTTAGCGCTCTAGTTATTCTTTAGAACACTCTGGGACATTCTGTCATTGGGCTATACTTGGGCTACATCTGGGTGATATTTGTGCTACATTTGGGCTCTTTTGCCTCTGGTGGCCATCTTGGGAGACTTATTTGTTATGAAGTTTCCTAATTTCCTGATTTACTACAGTCTCCTCAGTAGGAAATACTTTCAGGTTTTTTACTTTGATTCCATCAAGAAGGCATTCAGATGTGTCACTCATTTGCCATAAATTCGGAATGCTTATTAGATCACTGTAGTAAAGCTACTGCTCACCAGGGAAGTCTGCTGCTGGTAAGGAAAGTGCATGTTTGAGTCTGCATGTCAGAATTTTTTTATGAAATAGAAGAGGATTTGAGAAGTCACTCAAAATGTGCCCCAATTTTTCTTTTTTCAGCACTAATCATAATTACTATGGCAAAATGAAGCCCTTAATTGAGTTCCTTTTAAATTAAACTACTCACTCTCTACTACTTACTCGCTACTATTCTCTACTACTCACTCTCTACTACTCACTCTCTACTCCTCTCTACTGCTACTCTATACTACTCACTCTCTACTACTCACTCTACTGCTCTCTACTACTCTCTACCACTCACTCTCCACTACTCTACTACTCACTCTCTACTACTCTCTCTCTACTACTCCCTCTCTACTACTCACTCTACTACTCTCTACTATTCACTCTCTACTACTATCTCTCTACTACTCACTCTCTACTACTCGCTCTCTACTACTGTCTACTACTCACTCTCCACTACTCACTCTCTACTACTCGCTCGCTACTACTCTCTACTACTCACTCTCTCCTACTCACTCTCTACTACTCTACTACTCTCTACTACTCTCTCTACTACTCAACTACTCTCTACTACTCTCTCTACTACTCACTCTACTACTCTCTACTACTCTCTACCACTCACTCTCTACTACTCTACTACTCACTCTCTACTACTCTCTCTCTCTACTACTCACCCTCTATTACTCACTCTCTACTACTCACTCTCCACTACTCACTCTCCACTACTCACTCTCTACTACTTGCTCTCTACTACTCGCTCTCTACTACTCTCTACTACTCACTCTCTACTTCTCCCTACTACTCACTCTACTACTCACTCTCTACTACTCACTCTCTACTACTCCACTACTCTCTACTACTCCACTATTCTCTACTATTCACTCTCTACTACTCACTCTCTACTACTCTACTACTCCTTACTACTCTCTCTACTACTCACTCTCTACTACTCACTCTCTACTACTCTCTCGCTACTACTCACTCGTTACTACTCTCTCTCTCTACTACTCTCTACTACTTGCTATACAACTCACTCTCTACTACTCACTCTCTACTACTTACTCTCTACTACTCTCTCTCTACTACTCTCTACTACTCACTCTACTACTCATTCTCTAATACTCTCTACTACTCTCTCTCTGCTACTCACGCTCTACTACTCACTCTCTACTACTCTCTACTACTCACTCTCTACTACTCTCTCTCTACTTCTCTCTCTCTACTACTCTCTACTACTCACTCTACTACTCACTCTCTACTACTCTCTACTACTCACTCTCTATTACCCACTCTCTACTACTCTCTACTACTCACTCTACTACTCTCTACTACTCACTATCTACTACTCACTCTCTACTACTCACTCTCTACTACTCACTCTCTACTACTCACTCTACTACTCTCTACTACTCACTCTCTGCTACTCTCTACCTCTCTCTCTACTACTCTCTAACTCTCTACCTCTACACCTCTACCTCTCTACCTCTCTACCTCTACACCTCTGCCTCTCTACCTCTCTCTACACGCACACATATGCACATATATATGCATATATATGCATATGCATTTATATATATGTATGTGTGTATTACCTACTGGAGGTCGCCAGTAGGTAGTTATAGTTAGGACCCTCTTACCATAGGAAAACCGCAACATTCTATTTTGAATAACTTTGGCGCCGGTCGACGAATCCTCGCGAAATTTTCAAAATAGGTGGGGCGCTACGCTCCGCTCCGCTCCTACCCTGAAAGTCTCGGGGGGATTCGTCAAGCGGGGGCTGAGATAAAAGGGGGGTCCCAAAACACGTTTTTCCCATGCATTTTTCCATAGGACCTTTAGACACAGCTACAGCCCGAACGGCTGAACAGAGTTAAATGAAATTTGGCAGAGAGGTAGTCCTCAGGTCAAGGAAGTGCCTTTTGTAGGTTTGGTGTAAACCTGTTCAGTAGATTCTGAGAAAATAGCCTTTAAATCAATATATATATCTGAGCCAGCTTACGGTGCGCTTACGGTGCGCTTACCGTACGCGTACGGTGACGTGCGCGAGCGCGATTCTGATTGGCTGTTAGATCTTAGTAAACATTCGAATCGGTCGAAACCAGGAAGCGGCGGCCGCCATTTTGTGTGTTTCACTCTGAAAAAAAAGGGTGATAACTTGAAAAGGGGGCAAGGAATAGAGTTACAGACCCCATAACATTTGAAAGGGGGTCAAAGAAGGACAGAAAAGTACAAAAAAAACATTTATTAATTTTAAAAAAAAATCGCGGGGTACGCGTACGGTAAGCTTACGGTAAGCTTACCGTACGCGTATAGTAGAAAAAAAAAAAAAAGAAGAAAAAAAAATCAGATTTAAGTGTTTAGATATTAGGGGGCTCTAAAAAGAGCCGTTGTGTTTATGAAGTGATTTGCTTTTTTAGTGGTACCTACAAGTAAGTACCGATGCAGAGTCTAAGGTTCAAGAGGAAGACTCTGTTCCCTTCATCATTGAAGTGTACACCATCTCCTCTATAAATGTCTTGCATGTCGTAACGCAAGTTGTTGTGGTAAATGGAACCCATACCATAGTCTCGGAGGAAAGCAGAAACAGATTTGTTGACGTGCTTTCTTGCTTTGTCAATCTGTGGACAGAAATGATTGGACCAGTTCCATTTTTGCCTTTGGCATATGTTAGAAAACACAAAGGCAGTTTTAGGGAAAAGTGAAAACAGTTGTGCAAAGGTCTCCTTCATAAGCATTTCCAGACCTACCCCAGTCAAAGTGCCTAGGTCATTGCCACCACAGTGCACTATTATTAGGTCAGGGTGTTGGATTTGCATGAAGGATTTCACCAATGGCATCAATTGGTGCCACTTTAACCCTCTCTGACCAATCCATTTAATGTCTACATTTGGCAAAGCAAGGTCTCTCACCATACCTGTTTTCTCTGCATACTTTTCACTCCAGAAGACATAGCTGTGCCCTACAATCCACACTGTGAACATCTTCAAAGGAGAACTGGATGCACTCAGGAGGTGTAATTCAGTAGAATGGTAAAAAGAAATGAAAGACAGTTTGGAAATGGAGGCATACATATTTTTTTTTTTTTTTAAACTGATTGGCTGTTTCATACCATTCTACAATAAAAAATAGGCTGTATGTGTAAATTTATAGAAGCATGTTTTGTATTGGTACAGAAAAATGTGTTACCAAAGAACATTACTATGGATTTGCTGTTAGGTTTGAAAAGTCAAGCACTCCTGCTCTTTGGAAATGAAACATTGTGTGGTGAACTTCTGACCTAACTCTACACAGCAGTGTTTCAAGAGCTGTTGCTATGGTAGCAGGCAGAAGTCAAGTTGGGGGAAGGGTACTAGGCTGAAGTCAAGTTGGGGGAAGGGTACTTTTGGAAAAGGGTTGGTTTTCAACCAATAGAAATGTGTGATTCCATTTGAAAAAAAAGGGGGAAGCACTGAGATTTGAAATTAACATGTATATGTGTGGAAAGAGAGAGGGAAACTTTGCCATTATCTGGTTCTGCTGAGAGGAGAGAGGTGTACAGAACAGAGATCCTGGCTCTGATAATCTGCTGTTTGAGTGCCACATTTCTTTCACAACTAACTAATTTTAAAGGTGAGTTTAGAGTTTGAGAGGGGATGTATATGGTAAATTAAGAAATGAATAATAGAATTGGAATTCCTTTTGTTGAAGTTGTGTTTATCATTTTGTGTTTTGGGAGAAATTTAAATGTGAGGAACATGTAAAATAATATGGACTATGTTTTTACGATAAATTAAGGTGTACTGGTATAAATAAGGAATACTTTTAGGGATTGAGGTTGCACTCAGTAATGCAAATACATTCAGCATTACTAAGGCTGGTTGCCCTTGCTGGAATGTAGTCAGTCACCCAGGTTACACATGTTGCTGGTCTCAGAAAGCTGTTTGGTATTGCTCTGGTGATTTTACATTTGCATTAGATGGAAAGGGGGAGGTATTTTTTTGTGCAGAAGCAGACTCTTAGCACACAGCCAGTTGCTTATCCTGTGGAATCATGCACAGTATTCACAACCGAGTGGGGTTTGAGGTTTCAGTCAGTAATGCAAATACATTCAGCATCACTAAGGCTGGTTGCCCTTGCTGGAGTGTACTCAGTCACCCAGGTTACACATGTTGCTGGTCTGAAAAAGCTGTTTGGACATGTGCTTTTTTAAGAATCTGAAAAGTGGATTCATAATGTGTCAGTCTGTAAAAGTACTTATCACTTGCCAAAAAAAAAGAGTAGTAAGTGTGCTTTCAAATTGGCAAAGAAATTTCGTTTTCTGACTAATATGAAAACATGACTCTGTGTGCAAAGAGGAATTACAGGCAGAGATTTATTGCGTATTGCTCTGGTAATTTTACAGTTGCATAAGTAGGAAAGGGGGAACTATTTTTGTTATGCAGAAGCAGACTCTTAGCACACACCCAGCTGCTGTTATTTTTTTTTTGCCCGCTGTTAAGTGATGAATGCAATTGCTTTCACGATTTATAGTGAAATGCAATATATTCCGAAAACAGCAAAAAAAAGGCAAAAAATTGTTTTTGGAAAATATGTAAATATGTGTACTGTATTATAAAATGTTTTATTAAATATTAATACTTTTTTCTTTTTTTTCAGATTGAGAAAGAAAATTTTCGAAAACTTGAACCATTTTTATAGCCATTAAAATTAAATTTTAATTAATAAATAATTTTTTGAGTGGGTATGGTAAGTCAGAAATTTCATGGTCCCTTTTTTCCACTTCTCCACAATCACATTTTCAGTTTTTCATTGTAGTCTCTCAAGGACCTTGTAATGTGATAATTGATTTTTAGTGTTTTTAAAAAAAAAAAAAAAAAAATTACGCGTACGGTAAAAAAAAAATCAAAAAAAAGTTTAAAAAAATATTTTCAAAAAAGTTGAAAGGTAAGGTTGGCTCTTAAAAGAGCCGTTGTGTTCGGTCAGGGACAGAGGAAAGAAAGAATGGGAATATTAGTCGGTAGGACAAATGTGCTGGTCTATTTTGTTGTTAACTAGGGCAACACTGGTCTCCCTATGAGCAATTAGACCATGACAAGTGGCGCACCGCATTGTAACCCTCGCAAACCGATGGTTAATTTCCAGAGGACCAGAAAAAGGAGATGCTCCCCCCACAGATGAAGGGCTCAGCTGACCTGCCGAAGATGGACTCGGCCCTGCAGATGATGGACCAGGCTGAGCTGCTGTGGATGTGCTTGGTTGACTTACTGAAGGGTTTCCTCCAGTATGTCGAGCATATGTCCTACCGTGCACATCATGAAGGTGTCTCAACATAGTGTGATTCCCGAAGGAATACTTCTTGTTAGGATTCCCTCTTGAAAGTACACGGTCACACAGCTTACAAGTCACTAAAGGTGCATTTACCTTTTTCTTGCCCTCTGGAAATGAAAAATACTCCCATATGAAAGAGCTCTTTTGTTTCATCCTTCTCTGCCTCAAGGTAGTGCTGCTAGCCTCACTCTCAGAAGAGGTCTGCTGTTCTGCCATCGTATCACAAAGACAAGTCAGCTCCTTCTCCTAAGGGATCACAAGCAGAAATGAGGGGAATGGGTGTGGTGTAGGAGAGTTCTAGAACTGAAAGTACTTTAAACCAATCAAAAGTTTTGTTTCTTGGTCACATGACCCAACGTGCGCGTACGTTACGCTTACGGTGCGCTTACGGTGCGCTTACGGTAAAAGTACGCATGCGCGTAAAAAAGACACGCGCTCGCGCGCATGCGCAAAACAGTCACTCCACAACACTTCCGCGTAACGTGCGCGTGTAGCGTACACGCCTACGCGCCCCACGCGCAGTACGCGCGGCTACGCAAATTGCGTAACTATACGCAAACAGAGTAGATAAATTACGGACATTGCGTAAACCGTACGCTTACCGTACGCGCACTAAAAAAAAAAAGTAAAAAAATTAAAATAAAAAAATATTTTCTATGTTATACTAATATATCTTACCTGTTTGGTAAAAAAAAAAAAGAGAAAACTTGATATATTGCAGATTTGTTTTTAAAAAAAACCAGTGTTTTAAGAGAATAAAAAGTTTAAAAAAAAACTTTTTTTTTTTTTAAAAAAAAACACATTTAATATAAGAATTTATAATAAAAAAATCATACAAAATCAATTAAAAAAAATATGGGAATCACATATGTTATAGGTAAGAATTAGCATTTAAAAAACCATACAAATTCACTGAAAAAACCATGGGTTTCACACATGTTATAGTTAGGAATTAGCATTTAAAAAACCTTGCAAATTCACTGAAAAAACCATAGGTTTCACACATGTTATAGTTAGGAATTAGCATTAAAAAAACCTTGCAAATTCAGTGAAAAAACCATAGGTTTCACACACGTTATAGTTAGGAATTAGCATTTAAAAAACCTTGCAAATTCAGTGAAAAAACCATAGGTTTCAAACACGTTATAGTTAGCTGGACATTTCACTCGTAAAAAACCAATGAAATTTCCCCGTTATAGTTAGTTAAGCTAACTATAACTCGCGCGCCCGCAATGCACTGCTGATGACGTCACATATTACATCACTCATGACATGGTCAGTGACATCACTCATGACATCACTGATGACATCTCAAATGACATCACTGATGACATCACTGATGACATCATCCATGTGATAGAGTGGCAGACCTCCTCTCACCCTAATATAACCTTTGATACACACATTCAAAAATAGAGACTGAAATTTTCAAAAAAATGGACATACCAATACCAATTACAACAACCTCTTCAATAATTCTAAGATCCACATAAACATCCACTCATTCACCAACAGTCCTGTACAGTCACTCATTCGTGTACTCACACATCATATGTACTCATACACCTATACATCCTGTAACACAATGCCTCTCATCCATAGAGTTACTCACACACATAGTTACTCATGCTAATAAAGAATCAAACATACATTTATTTGCATATACATTTATACACACACCACCACACTTACTTCTATGGAAACTTACACATACTTAGTCTTTTAAACAATCACTTATAGAAACACATACTTATTCATACAGGAACTCTTTCAATCTCTCACTCTCACATATACTCACTTATGTACACCAATAGTCACATATACTAGTTTAAAACATATGTAGTTACTCATAAAGACACTATTGAGACAGCCATTCACTCACTAACACACCCATACACACACTCTTCCACCCATACAGTCCTGCACATATGCTGTCTTCAACACATACAAACAGTGAGTCACTCATTCATGCACTTATGCACTACGTAATACCCCCCACTGAACCATACAGACACTCAGACACTCATACTGATACTCAAAAAACCAACTAATAACCTATATAGACACTCATGTAGCTGCTCACCAACCCATGCAGCCACTTATACACAAAGTGAGAGACTGATACAGGTATTTACACATTTAAACATTACTCACTTAGCCATGTATTCAATAAGATACACTTAATCAGTCAGTAATACAATCAATTTTTCAAAAACAAATCATCCATTTAGACACTTATATACTCATTTATTCTTCCATCGACCTTGAGATATACATATATAAAACATATTTAATTTTCAGAAAAACACACATTCACTGGATGATGTCATCAGTGATGTCATCAGTGATGTCATTTGAGATGTCATCAGTGATGTCATGAGTGATGTCACTGACCATGTCATGAGTGATGTAATATGTGACGTCATCAGCAGTGCATTGCGGGCGCGCGAGTTATAGTTAGCTTAACTAACTATAACGGGGAAATTTCATTGGTTTTTTACGAGTGAAATGTCCAGCTAACTATAACGTGTGTGAAACCTATGGTTTTTTCACTGAATTTGCAAGGTTTTTTAAATGCTAATTCCTAACTATAACGTGTATGAAACCTATGGTTTTTTCACTGAATATATATATACATACATACATATATAAACTTATATACAATCTGCATATCTATATAAATAAAACATAAATGCATGCATACATATACATATATGCATGCATATGCATGTTATGTACATGAAAGCTTGAAAAACACTAATAAAAGCAAAGCTAAAAAGCCACCTAATTACAAACAGAATTGCTTTAACTTAAACGAGGGCGAGACCTATTGCATTTTCAATGCTTGTTTAGTTTGGTTCCATCAAGAAGGCATTCAGATGTGTCACACATTTGCCATAAATTCTGAATGGTAGCACTCAGTTGCTCATTAGATCACTGTAGTAAAGCTACTGCCCACCAGGGAAGTCTGCTGCTGGTATTCAAAGTGCATGTTTCAGTCTGCATGTCAGAATGTTTTAATGAAATAGAAGAGGATTTGAGAAGTCACTCAAAATGTGCCCTATTTTTTCTTTCTTCAGCACTAATCATAATTTCTATGGCAAAATGAACCCCCTCATTGTGTTCCTTTTTAAATTAAATGTTTTAAGTGTTACCAGTTTATTCTGGCATTGGGCTATACTTGGGCTACATCTGGGTGAAATTTGTGCTACATTTGGGCTCTTTTGTCTCTGGTGGCCATCTTGAGAGGCTTATTTGTTATGAAGTTTCCTAATTTCCTCATTTACTACAGTCTCCTCAGTAGGAAGACTTTCAGTTTTTTACTTTGATTCCATCAAGAAGGCATTCAGATGTGTCACACATTTGCCATAAATTCGGAATGTTAGCACTCTAGTTGCTTATTAGATCACTGTAGTAAAGCTTCTGCTCACCAGGGAAGTCTGCTGCTGGTATTGAAAGTGCATGTTTCAGTCTGCATATCAGACTTTTTTAATGAAAAAGAAGAGGATTTCAGAAGTCACTCAAAATGTGCCGCACTAATCATACTTTCTATGGCAAAATGAACCCCCTAATTTTGTTCCTTTTTAAATTAAATGTTTTAAGAGTTACCACTTTATTCCAATCAAGATGGCTTCTGGTGTGCCATACGTTTGTCATAAGTAGGACTGTTAGCGCTCTAGTTGTTCTTTGGAAAACTCTGGGAAGCTGCAGTAGAACACAAAGGAATCAACTGACAGTCTCCGCCCTTGTTGGATGTACATGTTTTACTGAGAATGTCAGACTTCATTCTCACATGACTGAGAAAGATAATGTGAATTTACAGAAAATATTCTCTCAGTTTAGCTTACAGATCACCTTCCAAACCTCTGTGGGAAAAGCATGAGAAAATAGTTTTCTCTCAAACATGATTCATGATATCCCAGCAGAAGGTTTTTTCACATGGTAAAATCACCTTAGAACATACCACAATTCCTAAAATGAGTATGGTACCATCAACAAATGACTTATAATGTAACTAAAGTCTTAAAACCTTCTATTAACTGCAATGCTTTTTTAATGAGGTGCTATCATGTATATTGGTCCCAAGATGGCTGCCAACACTTCTTGGATGAAGTGCTGACAGCCAATCAGATCTCACGATGAGATGTGTGGTTAGGCTCCGCCCAGATATATCTGTGATTTTACTTTTGATTTTCTCAGGAACTACTGAACGGATTTACACCATTTAAACAAAAGGCATGACTCTGAACCAAGGTCTACCTTTCTGCCAAATTTGGTGTAATTCCATTCAGCAGTTCGGGCTGTACCTGCGACTAAAGGTCCCTATGGAAAATTGCAAGGGGAAAACACGTTTTGGGACCCCCCTTTTTTCTCGGCCCCTGCTTGACGAATCACCTCAAGACTTTCAGGATAGGAACGGACCGGAGCGGGCCCTGAGTTTTGAAAATTTCGCGAACATTCGTCAATCGGTGCTAAAGTTATTCTAGATAGAACGTTGCGGATTTCCTATGGATAATAGGTCCTAACTATAACTACCTACTGGCAACCGCCAGTAGGTAATATATATACATATATATATATATTCACTGAAAAAACCAAAGGTTTCAGGGGCGTTATAGTTAGGAATTGGCATTTAAAAAACCTTAGAAATTCACTGAAAAAACCATAGGTTTCAGGAGTGTTATAGTTAGCTGGACATTTCCCTCGTACAAAACCCTAGAAATTCCCCCGTTATAGTTAGTTCAGCTAACTATAAGTCACGCCCCCGCAATACACTGCTGATGACATCACATATTACATCACTCATGACATGGTCAGTGACATCACTGATGACATCTCAAATGACATCACTGATGACATCACTGATGGCGTCATCCAGTGACTGTGGGTTTCTGTAAAGTTTAAATATGTTTTATATATTGATAGTGAAAGGCCTGTGGAAGAATGAGTGGGTGTATAAGTGTGTGAATGGATGATTTTCTAGGTGCATAACTGACTCTATAAGTGAGTCATTAAATGTATCTTACTGCAGACTAGTGACTAAACTGTGTGAATGTCTGTATGTGTCTGTGTGTTGGTGTATAAGTGGCTGTGTGGTTTTGTGAATAGCAAAATGAGTGTCTATATGGGTTATTGATTGGTTGTCTGAGTATCTGTATGGGTTCCTGAGTGTTTGTGTGGGTAGGGTATGTGTGACTCTGTGCATAGATGTGTGAGTGGGTGATGCTATGGGTGCATGGTTTTAAGAGTGCAACTGTGATGGACTGTATGGTTGGGTGACTGTATGTAAGGGTGTGTTATTGATTGAATGTTTATCTCAGTTGTACACGTGTCAGTAACTACATATGTGAAACGCAGTGTATATGTGTGTAAGAGTATATAACTATCTATATGTGAGAGTGTGTGATTGCAGGAGTGGCTGTATGGATGAGTGTGTGCTTGTATCAGTAATTGTATAAGAGCACCAGAATTTGCTAGTATTTTTATGAGTAAGTGAACTTGAGTGTGTTTAACTGTATAGGTGAGTAAATTGGACTGTGATTATTTATTTGCATGACTGACTAGGTGTGTCAGTACCTCAATGGATGATTGGCAATGTGTGAGTGTCTATATAGGTGTATGAATGCATATGATAGTCCTGTACGGAGTGACTGTAAGTATGAGTGACTGTACAGGTGAGTGAGTGGAGATGTATGTAGACCTAAGAGTCAATGAGTGGGTATGTAGTTATTGGTATTGGAGTATCTATGGTTTTCAAAATGGCCGTCTGAAATTTTGAGTCGGTGTATCAAAGGTTATATTACGGTGTGAGAAGATGCACTAATTTATCACATGGATGACGTCATCAGTGATGTCATCAGTGATGTCATTTGTGATGTCATCAGTGATGTCTAGGGTTTAGTACGAGGGAAATGTCCAGCTAACTATAACGCCCCTGAAACCTATGGTTTTTTCAGTGAATTTCTAAGGTTTTTTAAATGCCAATTCCTAACTATAACGCCCCTGAAACCTTTGGTTTTTTCAGTGAATTTCAAAGGTTTTTTAAATGCTAATTCCTATCTATAACTTATCTCTGAAGATATCATGTTTAATGATTTTGATTGGATTTCTATATTTTTCAAATTCAGTGTGTCAATTTCAGTAATTTTTTTTTTTTAAATACTTTTTTATCACAATTTTTTTAACTTATTTTTTCAATTAATTCTTTTAAAAATTAAAAAATATTATTTGAATTTAATGGGTTTTTCAAACATATGTTTTTTATATTTTTCAAAATATTTTTTTAACTATATGTTCAAAACTTTATTTTATATATTTTTTTCCATGTTTCTGGATCCGCACACCCTAAGCGCACCGCTCCCGATCCCTACGCGATAGCATCCGCGCGTGGTATGCGTCGGGTACGTGTTTAGTGCGCGATTGCAATTCGACCGGTACGCGACTCCCAGCCTATACGCGACACGTTCGATGTACGTAACGCAACGTTTACGCGCTTCCGCGATGCATCATCTGCGTCTATGACGCGGTAGGTCCGCGGATCCCACGAAATATTTAACATTTTAAAAAACATATATATATCTATTTCATGTGAATATTAATTGAAGACAAACTCTAAAGTAGTTGTAAAACTAATATATTTTTACATCTAATCCTATAATTTTTTTTAATTCAATTTCGCGGATGCGCACTGGGTGCGTGCTGCGTAAGCTCAGGGTGCGCTGATCCCATGTGACCTGCAAAAAAAGAGATTTGATTGGTTCATTACACTTCCTCTTCTAACTATTGAAAGACCCCACCCAATTCAATCATTCTTCTTTGACCTTCTTTGGAGGAGCATCTCTTTGCAGAGAAGAAGATTTTTTAGACTAAGTTTACACTTAGCTCTAACTTTTTTCACCTAAAAATGGATACAGGGCAGCAGGCATCACCTGCATCTCCTCATACATCTGAGGATGAATTTTTGGTGGAGGCACCACCCAAAGAACGTTTTTCTTCAGTGGTGTGGCAATTTTTTACTTTTCCCGAGGGGCAGAATAAGACCAATGCCACCTTGGTCACGTGCAAGATTTGCAAAAGAGTGCTGTCACGAGGGGATCCTAACAAGAAATACTCGTGCGGCACGGCAAGTATGATGAAGCACCTGAGGACCCTTCATCCAAACAATCTTGCACGACAAGAGTGCAAACGGATGAGAAACACTCCTGCTCCTGCGCCTTCCACCTCATCGAGGCCGAGCACCTCAAGAGTGCATCCATCAGCCCAAAATTTGGACATCCGTCCTCAATTTCAATATTTAAAAATACTCTCCACTAAGTGCAATGCGACTTTGTGCTACGGTGAGCAGTCGATCGATCTGATCTGCCGCCGGCAAGAAAGTCACATTTGCTAGTTTTTTTATTTTTTATTTTTATCTTTCCCTGAAGTTCATTCTTTGGTTCCTCCTGTTTTGTTTTTTGATTAGTTTTTTGCAGAAAAACCATTTTTTTTTTTAAATTGTTCAGAAAACCCCCAAAAAATATAAAAGAAGAAAGAAGAAAAAAAAAAGTTCTTGTAAGAACTAACTTTCCTGGTTTAAAAAAAGAGCTAAATTTCTTTGTTAGTGTGTGAAAGTTTAGATGAATGTATGTGTAGTACGTAATTGACTGAATGAATGTATTAGTAGCGTATGGTGAATGTATAAGTGCAGAACTATGAGGATGTGCTGCAGCATCACACAGTAACCTCTTTAGCTGCAGTGTGCTGTAGTACTTCCCAAGCACAGGGATGCAACATATGTACATAAATATGTTGCAAATCTATGCTTCTCTCTGCATGGCTGCTTAAACTGCAGCCATGTGGTGACACAGTCACCCTTGCACCATAGTGCAAGGATATCTGTGTCATGTGCTCTTTTTTTTCTACAGGAAGACACACCTTCCTGCACAAAAACAATGAGAAAATGCATTTTTCTCCTTCAATGTATGCTGAACATTTCAGCATGCATTGAAGATATAAAAATGTGGAGATATTAAAACAATTCTCCTTGTTGTGCTTTCCTACACCAATTTTAGAATGGTGCAGCATTCACACACATATCGAGATTTATAATATCTGATAAATCTAGACATGTGTCTTGTTCTATGAGTATTAAGTGCATTCATGCACAACAACACTTATAGAACACCCTTTCAACACAAAGTGATGTGCATGATGAGGTTGTATTTACATGGAATATAAAGAGTGCCTTTTCCTCTCTTTTTTAAATATGAAAGAGTATCTTGCTATGTTACAAAAAGTCACATATTTCCGTTTTTAAAATTCCTTGCGAATGATAGAAGGTAAGCACAGAGTTTTGTCCGCAAACATGTTCAAAGAAGAATGATTGAAATAATTGCGGTCCTTCAATAGCTAAAATGGGAAATATTATGAACCCCTCAAATCTCTTTTTTTGCAGGTCACATGATATCTGATTATGGTCAGATTTCAAAACTACATAGGTATAAACAGAGTGTTTTTAGAAACGTGTTTCAACTTTGTAGCTTCTTGCAGACCTCCTCATTCTGCATATTGAGACTTAGTTAAATTTACCTTCACAGTAATAGGAATAAAAAATGGTATACATTTTTTTCAGATTTTCATTCCAATCTAAATTCATATAAATTGCTTATTTTAAAATTTGGATCTGTGAAAGAAAAGGAAAAAAAAATTATAACATGTAATAATACATTTTTTACAACCCAGCATCATTTCCACAATGTAATTTGTTTGCATTTTTTGCTGTTCTCAGAATATATTAAATTTCACTAAAAATAGTGATTTCAATCGTACTCATCACTTAACAGCGGGCAAAAAAAAAACAATCACAAAGATTGTTAAAAACAAACCAACATGCTATTCTCAACAAAATACCACAAGATACAAATCACAGATATATAAAATGCTTACAGCTAACAAAATTTTATAATTTTAACTTACAAAAACTGTAAATGTTGTCGCTTTAAAATATTCACTGAATCTAAGGATGAATTTTTGGAGGACCAACCACGCCCACAATGTTTTACTTCAGTGGTGTGGACATTTTTTACTTTTCCAGAGGGGCAAACAAAGACCAATGCCACCTTGGTCACGTGCAAGATTTGCAAAAGAGTTCTGTTGCAAGGGGATCCTAATAAGGAATACTCGTACGGCACGGCAAGTATGATGAAAACCGAAGGACCCTTCTTCCAAACTATCTTCCACAAGAAGAGTGCAAACAGATGAGAAACACTCCTGTTCTGTATCTGTAAAAAAGAATCACAAATAAATGTATATTAATAACTTTCAAATGTATACTATTCCATTACTGTACAAACACATTTGATATAAAAACTGACTAAGAAACTATAGCCCTGAACTACAAGTGTGACGATCGTTAAAACACTACATGCATAGTGCATACTACTTTGAAGCAGTTCATGCCCTAAAGCCTACCTCACTAAAAGACTACATGCTAACTGACAGAATGATTACAGTACTTTAAGGAGACACACTGGGTGAGTGACAGGGTGTTTGCAAGAAGTGTATGAATACTGATTGGGGAATTGAAGGTGTAAAAGACAACTGTGTAGGTGATTAGAGGCCTGCATGCATAGTGAATATGCATTTGAAGCAGTCTATGTGCTAAGGCCTGGCTCACTGCATGAGTACTTGGGAACTGACAGAATGATTAGAGTACAGCAAAGAGAGTGCCTGAGTGAATTTATAAGTGGTTGGCTTTCGACACAGTGAATGGATTAGTACTTGGTACTGAATGGGTCACTAGAGGAGTGCAAAGGGAGTGACAGGATGTTTGCTGGACTGTATGGATACTGACTAGGGAATTGAAAATGTGAAAGACAAGTGTATAGTATGTTAGAAGACTGCATGCATACTGCATAGACATTTGAAGCAATCTATGTGGTAATGTATGGTTCACAACATGAGTACTTGGAAACGGACTAAATCATCAGACTACTGCTAGGTTAGTGCCTGGGTAAAACTTTTAAATTTACAGTTCTGGCACAGTGAAGAGAATAGTACATGGTACTGCACTTAAGTGTCAAACCCTGACTCATTTTATCAATGCATAAGCAAAGAATAGCTTCTAAAGCTACTAAAACTTGACAACATGACCGATTTTAAAACAGTTATCTGTCAGCAAATACACTATGTTACCAAATGCTTCTCTCACAATCCTTACTCAAATGTACACAGACTCACAGTGTGATTTTAGACAAGCAACACTATCCCTAGCAGTTTACCAAAACTCATTCACTAGTCTAGAAGAGGTAATGGTACTGCACACAATCTACATATTTAAGTACAGCACATTAGTGTCAAAGCATGACTCATTTAATCAACGCATAAGCAAAGACTTGCTTCTAATGCTACTAAAACTTGACAACATGACAGGTTTTAAAAGAGTTATCTGCCAAAAAATACACGATGTTACCAAATGCTTCTCTCACAGTGGTTCCCAAATGCACACAGACTCACAGTGTGATTCTAGACAACAACCACTATACCTAGGAGTTTACCAAAAAACATTCACTACTGTGGAACTGATAAGGGAACTGCACACAATCTACATATTTCAGGACAGTACTATTGTGTCAAAGCCTGATTCATTTAATCAAAGCATAAGCAAAAACTAGCTTCTAATTCTACTAAAACTTGACAACATGACAGGTTTTAAAATAATTATCTGTCAGCAAATACACAACGTTACCAAATGCCTCTCTCACAGTGGTTCCCAAATGCACACAGACTCACAGTGTGATTCTAGACAAGCAACACTATCCCTAGCAGCTTACCAAAACTCATTCACTACTGTGGAAGGGGTAAGGGGACTGCACACAATCTACATATTTCAGTACTGCACTTTACTGTCAAAGCATGAATCATTTTATCAATGCATAACCAAAGACTGGCTTCTAATGCTACTAAAACTTGACAACATGACAGGTTTTAAAAGAGTTATCTGTCAGCAAATACACAATGTTACCAAATGCTTCTCTCACAGTGGTTCCCAAATGCACACATACTCACTGTGTGATTCTAAACAAACAACACTATCCCTTGCACTATACCAAAACACATTTCTTCATCTAGAAGGAGTACTACATTTTAACCCCTTCCCCGCTCATGACGGAACCGCTCCGTCATGAGCCACGGTTGCCGTGTGCTCATGACGGAGCGGTTCCGTCATGCCACGACCGTTGGTGGCCGCTCCGCCCACGCGGCGCTGTTTCCCCGCCTGTGCGGGGGGACAACACAACTGGGCGGAGTCATGACGGAACCGCTCCTTCATGAGCACAGCTCAACCGTGGCTCATGACGGAGCGGCTCCGTCATGAGCACAGCGCCACCGCGCTGCCCCCCCGCACCCTCCAGCGCTGCGGCGGAATTCCCGCCGCAGCGAAGGGGTTAATATAGAAACATAACTCATTTCACAAATTCATAAACAATGACTGGTTTCTAATTCTACCAAAATATAAAAACAGCACAGTTATCTGTCTGCAAACACATGAAAACACAAATGCTTATCACAGAATGGTTTCTACATGCACACACAATGTCAATAAAAATTGTAGAGAAAAAAAGTACTCCCTACACTTTAGCAGGAGAAATACATTAGTCTGATTAAAATCAAATTAGTCTACATACATCCCCTCACAATTAAATAACTCACCTTTCAAGTTGTTTTGTAGATTAAGAAGTATATCAGTCACACACCTTATTTTCTTTTACAGAATCTCTGCACTGTGCACCTCTCAGCAAAAACAAAGAATGGAAAAGTTTCCCTTTCATTTTCCACACATATACATGTAAACATCAAATCACAATCCTTCACACATAAATTCAAAAGCAAACACACATTTCTATTGGTTAAACATTTCAACCCTTTCCAACTGAAATACATTTCAACCCTTCCCTCAATCTGCCTTCTGCCTCTTACCATAGAAACAGGTCATGGAACACTGCACTGAGCACACAGGTCACAAGTTCAGCACACAATGTTGCTAAACAAGACAGCAAGTGTGCTTGACTTTTCAACATATCAGCTTATCATATATAATGTTCCTTATAATCTGTTTTTGTTAACCAATAAGACTCATACCTTTAAAAAACAGAAATATACACCTTACCTTTCAGTGTAGAAAGTAGTCATACAACCAATGATTTCTTATCTTTTTTCAAAATAATTTTCCTTGGATACACGCACCCAACGCGAGAGAATCCATGCACCCAACGTGATAGGATGCGCACACCGTGCGCACATTCGCCGTTTTTCTTTTTTTTAAAAAAGGGGGCCCCAGGGGATCCTTCTGGGACCCCCTAAGCACCTCTAGAGGGTCAGAGTATTTCCACTCGGCCCCTTTATATGTTTTACACACTTATTCCCCTTGCTTCTGTAGCCTCGCTTCTACCGAGGCAGAAAATGGCCGCCAACAGTTCCTGGTTTCGAATGTAGACAGACACTCGACAGCCAATTAGCATTCAGCACGCGATCGGGAGGGTGCGCGCTTGGTTCGGGGAGGGTGCGCTCACGGTGCGGGTAGGGTCCGCGGATCCTCCCTGGCCAAATGTTATATATGTACTTTTAACTCTAATTTTCTCAGGAACTACTGAACGGATTTACACCATTTAAGCAAAAGGCACGAGTCTGAACTGAGGACTACCTCTTTGCCAAATTTGGTGTCATTCCGTTCAGCGGTTCAGGCTGTAGCTGCGACAACAGATCCTATAGGGAATTGCATGGGGAAAACATGTTTTGGGACCCCACTTTTTTATCGGCCCCCGCTTGACGAATCACCATGAAACTTTCAGGGTAGGAGCGGAGCGGAGCTGGCCAAAAGTTTGGAAAATTTCACAAGGATTCATCAACCGGCGCCAGACTTATTGGGAATAGAATGTTGCGGATTTCCTATGGAAAATAGGTCCTAACTATAACTATCTACTTGCGACCACCAGTAGATAATATATATATATATATATATATATATATATCCCAAATACAGTTCCCCGTTCTGGAGCCCAAGACCCTTCAGAGCGGCCCCACGCAATGGGCACGGAGCAGCCCATCAAAAACATCACAAACGAACTCACGACGAGTAGTGAGGCCCAATACTGCAGAGTTTGTTTATTCACAAGTTTAGCAGCGCCAGATTCCATATTCTAACGTTTCGGCATATCGCCTTGCTCACAGAAGGAATAGATGACACTCAGGTGTGCTGAGGCGCGCTATTTTTAAAAAGTGAGTCACGTGACTGGATTTAACATACTTCAAGTCCCATAGTGCCTTGTGATGGTAGTTACATACTAGAACTGGAAGTCCTCAGATGTTTTTTTACAAGATGGTAATTTCTTTTCAACACACGCACTGATGTAGGTGTGGAATATTCTTTAACACAGTCAGGTGAACTATTAAAGTCTCTGAATTAGTTCGTATTGATACTAACTTGAAAACGAACATCCTCTGGCAGCACGATCATGGCAGGAGGTCCTCCTGTCTGAATCTCTTCCACGTGCCATCCCTTTTCGCTGTATTAGCCTTCCTTGGTAGGTGGGAAGCACGAGTGGATCAGGCTCCTCAATCAGATTCCAAATACAGTTCCCCGTTCTGGAGCCCAAGACCCTTCAGAGCGGCCCCACGCAATGGGCACGGAGCAGCCCATCAAAAACATCACAAACGAACTCACGACGAGTAGTGAGGCCCAATACTGCAGAGTTTGTTTATTCACAAGTTTAGCAGCGCCAGATTCCATATTCTAACGTTTCGGCATATCGCCTTGCTCACAGAAGGAATAGATGACACTCAGGTGTGCTGAGGCGCGCTATTTTTAAAAAGTGAGTCACGTGACTGGATTTAACATACTTCAAGTCCCATAGTGCCTTGTGATGGTAGTTACATACTAGAACTGGAAGTCCTCAGATGTTTTTTTACAAGATGGTAATTTCTTTTCAACACACGCACTGATGTAGGTGTGGAATATTCTTTAACACAGTCAGGTGAACTATTAAAGTCTCTGAATTAGTTCGTATTGATACTAACTTGAAAACGAACATCCTCTGGCAGCACGATCATGGCAGGAGGTCCTCCTGTCTGAATCTCTTCCACGTGCCATCCCTTTTCGCTGTATTAGCCTTCCTTGGTAGGTGGGAAGCACGAGTGGATCAGGCTCCTCAATCAGATTCCAAATACAGTTCCCCGTTCTGGAGCCCAAGACCCTTCAGAGCGGCCCCACGCAATGGGCACGGAGCAGCCCATCAAAAACATCACAAACGAACTCACGACGAGTAGTGAGGCCCAATACTGCAGAGTTTGTTTATTCACAAGTTTAGCAGCGCCAGATTCCATATTCTAACGTTTCGGCATATCGCCTTGCTCACAGAAGGAATAGATGACACTCAGGTGTGCTGAGGCGCGCTATTTTTAAAAAGTGAGTCACGTGACTGGATTTAACATACTTCAAGTCCCATAGTGCCTTGTGATGGTAGTTACATACTAGAACTGGAAGTCCTCAGATGTTTTTTTACAAGATGGTAATTTCTTTTCAACACACGCACTGATGTAGGTGTGGAATATTCTTTAACACAGTCAGGTGAACTATTAAAGTCTCTGAATTAGTTCGTATTGATACTAACTTGAAAACGAACATCCTCTGGCAGCACGATCATGGCAGGAGGTCCTCCTGTCTGAATCTCTTCCACGTGCCATCCCTTTTCGCTGTATTAGCCTTCCTTGGTAGGTGGGAAGCACGAGTGGATCAGGCTCCTCAATCAGATTCCAAATACAGTTCCCCGTTCTGGAGCCCAAGACCCTTCAGAGCGGCCCCACGCAATGGGCACGGAGCAGCCCATCAAAAACATCACAAACGAACTCACGACGAGTAGTGAGGCCCAATACTGCAGAGTTTGTTTATTCACAAGTTTAGCAGCGCCAGATTCCATATTCTAACGTTTCGGCATATCGCCTTGCTCACAGAAGGAATAGATGACACTCAGGTGTGCTGAGGCGCGCTATTTTTAAAAAGTGAGTCACGTGACTGGATTTAACATACTTCAAGTCCCATAGTGCCTTGTGATGGTAGTTACATACTAGAACTGGAAGTCCTCAGATGTTTGTTTACAAGATGGTAATTTCTTTTCAACACACGCACTGATGTAGGTGTGGAATATTCTTTAACACAGTCAGGTGAACTATTAAAGTCTCTGAATTAGTTCGTATTGATACTAACTTGAAAACGAACATCCTCTGGCAGCACGATCATGGCAGGAGGTCCTCCTGTCTGAATCTCTTCCACGTGCCATCCCTTTTCGCAGTATTAGCCTTCCTTGGTAGGTGGGAAGCACGAGTGGATCAGGCTCCTCAATCAGATTCCAAATACAGTTCCCCGTTCTGGAGCCCAAGACCCTTCAGAGCGGCCCCACGCAATGGGCACGGAGCAGCCCATCAAAAACATCACAAACGAACTCACGACGAGTAGTGAGGCCCAATACTGCAGAGTTTGTTTATTCACAAGTTTAGCAGCGCCAGATTCCATATTCTAACGTTTCGGCATATCGCCTTGCTCACAGAAGGAATAGATGACACTCAGGTGTGCTGAGGCGCGCTATTTTTAAAAAGTGAGTCACGTGACTGGATTTAACATACTTCAAGTCCCATAGTGCCTTGTGATGGTAGTTACATACTAGAACTGGAAGTCCTCAGATGTTTTTTTACAAGATGGTAATTTCTTTTCAACACACGCACTGATGTAGGTGTGGAATATTCTTTAACACAGTCAGGTGAACTATTAAAGTCTCTGAATTAGTTCGTATTGATACTAACTTGAAAACGAACATCCTCTGGCAGCACGATCATGGCAGGAGGTCCTCCTGTCTGAATCTCTTCCACGTGCCATCCCTTTTCGCTGTATTAGCCTTCCTTGGTAGGTGGGAAGCACGAGTGGATCAGGCTCCTCAATCAGATTCCAAATACAGTTCCCCGTTCTGGAGCCCAAGACCCTTCAGAGCGGCCCCACGCAATGGGCACGGAGCAGCCCATCAAAAACATCACAAACGAACTCACGACGAGTAGTGAGGCCCAATACTGCAGAGTTTGTTTATTCACAAGTTTAGCAGCGCCAGATTCCATATTCTAACGTTTCGGCATATCGCCTTGCTCACAGAAGGAATAGATGACACTCAGGTGTGCTGAGGCGCGCTATTTTTAAAAAGTGAGTCACGTGACTGGATTTAACATACTTCAAGTCCCATAGTGCCTTGTGATGGTAGTTACATACTAGAACTGGAAGTCCTCAGATGTTTTTTTACAAGATGGTAATTTCTTTTCAACACACGCACTGATGTAGGTGTGGAATATTCTTTAACACAGTCAGGTGAACTATTAAAGTCTCTGAATTAGTTCGTATTGATACTAACTTGAAAACGAACATCCTCTGGCAGCACGATCATGGCAGGAGGTCCTCCTGTCTGAATCTCTTCCACGTGCCATCCCTTTTCGCTGTATTAGCCTTCCTTGGTAGGTGGGAAGCACGAGTGGATCAGGCTCCTCAATCAGATTCCAAATACAGTTCCCCGTTCTGGAGCCCAAGACCCTTCAGAGCGGCCCCACGCAATGGGCACGGAGCAGCCCATCAAAAACATCACAAACGAACTCACGACGAGTAGTGAGGCCCAATACTGCAGAGTTTGTTTATTCACAAGTTTAGCAGCGCCAGATTCCATATTCTAACGTTTCGGCATATCGCCTTGCTCACAGAAGGAATAGATGACACTCAGGTGTGCTGAGGCGCGCTATTTTTAAAAAGTGAGTCACGTGACTGGATTTAACATACTTCAAGTCCCATAGTGCCTTGTGATGGTAGTTACATACTAGAACTGGAAGTCCTCAGATGTTTTTTTACAAGATGGTAATTTCTTTTCAACACACGCACTGATGTAGGTGTGGAATATTCTTTAACACAGTCAGGTGAACTATTAAAGTCTCTGAATTAGTTCGTATTGATACTAACTTGAAAACGAACATCCTCTGGCAGCACGATCATGGCAGGAGGTCCTCCTGTCTGAATCTCTTCCACGTGCCATCCCTTTTCGCTGTATTAGCCTTCCTTGGTAGGTGGGAAGCACGAGTGGATCAGGCTCCTCAATCAGATTCCAAATACAGTTCCCCGTTCTGGAGCCCAAGACCCTTCAGAGCGGCCCCACGCAATGGGCACGGAGCAGCCCATCAAAAACATCACAAACGAACTCACGACGAGTAGTGAGGCCCAATACTGCAGAGTTTGTTTATTCACAAGTTTAGCAGCGCCAGATTCCATATTCTAACGTTTCGGCATATCGCCTTGCTCACAGAAGGAATAGATGACACTCAGGTGTGCTGAGGCGCGCTATTTTTAAAAAGTGAGTCACGTGACTGGATTTAACATACTTCAAGTCCCATAGTGCCTTGTGATGGTAGTTACATACTAGAACTGGAAGTCCTCAGATGTTTTTTTACAAGATGGTAATTTCTTTTCAACACACGCACTGATGTAGGTGTGGAATATTCTTTAACACAGTCAGGTGAACTATTAAAGTCTCTGAATTAGTTCGTATTGATACTAACTTGAAAACGAACATCCTCTGGCAGCACGATCATGGCAGGAGGTCCTCCTGTCTGAATCTCTTCCACGTGCCATCCCTTTTCGCTGTATTAGCCTTCCTTGGTAGGTGGGAAGCACGAGTGGATCAGGCTCCTCAATCAGATTCCAAATACAGTTCCCCGTTCTGGAGCCCAAGACCCTTCAGAGCGGCCCCACGCAATGGGCACGGAGCAGCCCATCAAAAACATCACAAACGAACTCACGACGAGTAGTGAGGCCCAATACTGCAGAGTTTGTTAATTCACAAGTTTAGCAGCGCCAGATTCCATATTCTAACGTTTCGGCATATCGCCTTGCTCACAGAAGGAATAGATGACACTGAGGTGTGCTGAGGAGCCTGATCCACTCGTGCTTCCCACCTACCAAGGAAGGCTAATACAGCGAAAAGGGATGGCACGTGGAAGAGATTCAGACAGGAGGACCTCCTGCCATGATCGTGCTGCCAGAGGATGTTCGTTTTCAAGTTAGTATCAATACGAACTAATTCAGAGACTTTAATAGTTCACCTGACTGTGTTAAAGAATATTCCACACCTACATCAGTGCGTGTGTTGAAAAGAAATTACCATCTTGTAAAAAAACATCTGAGGACTTCCAGTTCTAGTATGTAACTACCATCACAAGGCACTATGGGACTTGAAGTATGTTAAATCCAGTCACGTGACTCACTTTTTAAAATAGCGCGCCTCAGCACACCTGAGTGTCATCTATTCCTTCTGTGAGCAAGGCGATATGCCGAAACGTTAGAATATGGAATCTGGCGCTGCTAAACTTGTGAATTAACAAACTCTGCAGTATTGGGCCTCACTACTCGTCGTGAGTTCGTTTGTGATGTTTTTGATGGGCTGCTCCGTGCCCATTGCGTGGGGCCGCTCTGAAGGGTCTTGGGCTCCAGAACGGGGAACTGTATTTGGAATCTGATTGAGGAGCCTGATCCACTCGTGCTTCCCACCTACCAAGGAAGGCTAATACAGCGAAAAGGGATGGCACGTGGAAGAGATTCAGACAGGAGGACCTCCTGCCATGATCGTGCTGCCAGAGGATGTTCGTTTTCAAGTTAGTATCAATACGAACTAATTCAGAGACTTTAATAGTTCACCTGACTGTGTTAAAGAATATTCCACACCTACATCAGTGCGTGTGTTGAAAAGAAATTACCATCTTGTAAAAAAACATCTGAGGACTTCCAGTTCTAGTATGTAACTACCATCAC
Source organism: Triturus cristatus (assembly GCF_964204655.1). Classification (NCBI taxonomy): domain Eukaryota; kingdom Metazoa; phylum Chordata; class Amphibia; order Caudata; family Salamandridae; genus Triturus; species Triturus cristatus. The sequence goes on along the minus strand of NC_140579.1, from coordinate 671,193,564 downwards.
AAGGCACTATGGGACTTGAAGTATGTTAAATCCAGTCACGTGACTCACTTTTTAAAAATAGCGCGCCTCAGCACACCTGAGTGTCATCTATTCCTTCTGTGAGCAAGGCGATATGCCGAAACGTTAGAATATGGAATCTGGCGCTGCTAAACTTGTGAATAAACAAACTCTGCAGTATTGGGCCTCACTACTCGTCGTGAGTTCGTTTGTGATGTTTTTGATGGGCTGCTCCGTGCCCATTGCGTGGGGCCGCTCTGAAGGGTCTTGGGCTCCAGAACGGGGAACTGTATTTGGAATCTGATTGAGGAGCCTGATCCACTCGTGCTTCCCACCTACCAAGGAAGGCTAATACAGCGAAAAGGGATGGCACGTGGAAGAGATTCAGACAGGAGGACCTCCTGCCATGATCGTGCTGCCAGAGGATGTTCGTTTTCAAGTTAGTATCAATACGAACTAATTCAGAGACTTTAATAGTTCACCTGACTGTGTTAAAGAATATTCCACACCTACATCAGTGCGTGTGTTGAAAAGAAATTACCATCTTGTAAAAAAACATCTGAGGACTTCCAGTTCTAGTATGTAACTACCATCACAAGGCACTATGGGACTTGAAGTATGTTAAATCCAGTCACGTGACTCACTTTTTAAAAATAGCGCGCCTCAGCACACCTGAGTGTCATCTATTCCTTCTGTGAGCAAGGCGATATGCCGAAACGTTAGAATATGGAATCTGGCGCTGCTAAACTTGTGAATAAACAAACTCTGCAGTATTGGGCCTCACTACTCGTCGTGAGTTCGTTTGTGATGTTTTTGATGGGCTGCTCCGTGCCCATTGCGTGGGGCCGCTCTGAAGGGTCTTGGGCTCCAGAACGGGGAACTGTATTTGGAATCTGATTGAGGAGCCTGATCCACTCGTGCTTCCCACCTACCAAGGAAGGCTAATACAGCGAAAAGGGATGGCACGTGGAAGAGATTCAGACAGGAGGACCTCCTGCCATGATCGTGCTGCCAGAGGATGTTCGTTTTCAAGTTAGTATCAATACGAACTAATTCAGAGACTTTAATAGTTCACCTGACTGTGTTAAAGAATATTCCACACCTACATCAGTGCGTGTGTTGAAAAGAAATTACCATCTTGTAAAAAAACATCTGAGGACTTCCAGTTCTAGTATGTAACTACCATCACAAGGCACTATGGGACTTGAAGTATGTTAAATCCAGTCACGTGACTCACTTTTTAAAAATAGCGCGCCTCAGCACACCTGAGTGTCATCTATTCCTTCTGTGAGCAAGGCGATATGCCGAAACGTTAGAATATGGAATCTGGCGCTGCTAAACTTGTGAATAAACAAACTCTGCAGTATTGGGCCTCACTACTCGTCGTGAGTTCGTTTGTGATGTTTTTGATGGGCTGCTCCGTGCCCATTGCGTGGGGCCGCTCTGAAGGGTCTTGGGCTCCAGAACGGGGAACTGTATTTGGAATCTGATTGAGGAGCCTGATCCACTCGTGCTTCCCACCTACCAAGGAAGGCTAATACAGCGAAAAGGGATGGCACGTGGAAGAGATTCAGACAGGAGGACCTCCTGCCATGATCGTGCTGCCAGAGGATGTTCGTTTTCAAGTTAGTATCAATACGAACTAATTCAGAGACTTTAATAGTTCACCTGACTGTGTTAAAGAATATTCCACACCTACATCAGTGCGTGTGTTGAAAAGAAATTACCATCTTGTAAAAAAACATCTGAGGACTTCCAGTTCTAGTATGTAACTACCATCACAAGGCACTATGGGACTTGAAGTATGTTAAATCCAGTCACGTGACTCACTTTTTAAAAATAGCGCGCCTCAGCACACCTGAGTGTCATCTATTCCTTCTGTGAGCAAGGCGATATGCCGAAACGTTAGAATATGGAATCTGGCGCTGCTAAACTTGTGAATAAACAAACTCTGCAGTATTGGGCCTCACTACTCGTCGTGAGTTCGTTTGTGATGTTTTTGATGGGCTGCTCCGTGCCCATTGCGTGGGGCCGCTCTGAAGGGTCTTGGGCTCCAGAACGGGGAACTGTATTTGGAATCTGATTGAGGAGCCTGATCCACTCGTGCTTCCCACCTACCAAGGAAGGCTAATACAGCGAAAAGGGATGGCACGTGGAAGAGATTCAGACAGGAGGACCTCCTGCCATGATCGTGCTGCCAGAGGATGTTCGTTTTCAAGTTAGTATCAATACGAACTAATTCAGAGACTTTAATAGTTCACCTGACTGTGTTAAAGAATATTCCACACCTACATCAGTGCGTGTGTTGAAAAGAAATTACCATCTTGTAAAAAAACATCTGAGGACTTCCAGTTCTAGTATGTAACTACCATCACAAGGCACTATGGGACTTGAAGTATGTTAAATCCAGTCACGTGACTCACTTTTTAAAAATAGCGCGCCTCAGCACACCTGAGTGTCATCTATTCCTTCTGTGAGCAAGGCGATATGCCGAAACGTTAGAATATGGAATCTGGCGCTGCTAAACTTGTGAATAAACAAACTCTGCAGTATTGGGCCTCACTACTCGTCGTGAGTTCGTTTGTGATGTTTTTGATGGGCTGCTCCGTGCCCATTGCGTGGGGCCGCTCTGAAGGGTCTTGGGCTCCAGAACGGGGAACTGTATTTGGAATCTGATTGAGGAGCCTGATCCACTCGTGCTTCCCACCTACCAAGGAAGGCTAATACAGCGAAAAGGGATGGCACGTGGAAGAGATTCAGACAGGAGGACCTCCTGCCATGATCGTGCTGCCAGAGGATGTTCGTTTTCAAGTTAGTATCAATACGAACTAATTCAGAGACTTTAATAGTTCACCTGACTGTGTTAAAGAATATTCCACACCTACATCAGTGCGTGTGTTGAAAAGAAATTACCATCTTGTAAAAAAACATCTGAGGACTTCCAGTTCTAGTATGTAACTACCATCACAAGGCACTATGGGACTTGAAGTATGTTAAATCCAGTCACGTGACTCACTTTTTAAAAATAGCGCGCCTCAGCACACCTGAGTGTCATCTATTCCTTCTGTGAGCAAGGCGATATGCCGAAACGTTAGAATATGGAATCTGGCGCTGCTAAACTTGTGAATAAACAAACTCTGCAGTATTGGGCCTCACTACTCGTCGTGAGTTCGTTTGTGATGTTTTTGATGGGCTGCTCCGTGCCCATTGCGTGGGGCCGCTCTGAAGGGTCTTGGGCTCCAGAACGGGGAACTGTATTTGGAATCTGATTGAGGAGCCTGATCCACTCGTGCTTCCCACCTACCAAGGAAGGCTAATACAGCGAAAAGGGATGGCACGTGGAAGAGATTCAGACAGGAGGACCTCCTGCCATGATCGTGCTGCCAGAGGATGTTCGTTTTCAAGTTAGTATCAATACGAACTAATTCAGAGACTTTAATAGTTCACCTGACTGTGTTAAAGAATATTCCACACCTACATCAGTGCGTGTGTTGAAAAGAAATTACCATCTTGTAAAAAAACATCTGAGGACTTCCAGTTCTAGTATGTAACTACCATCACAAGGCACTATGGGACTTGAAGTATGTTAAATCCAGTCACGTGACTCACTTTTTAAAAATAGCGCGCCTCAGCACACCTGAGTGTCATCTATTCCTTCTGTGAGCAAGGCGATATGCCGAAACGTTAGAATATGGAATCTGGCGCTGCTAAACTTGTGAATAAACAAACTCTGCAGTATTGGGCCTCACTACTCGTCGTGAGTTCGTTTGTGATGTTTTTGATGGGCTGCTCCGTGCCCATTGCGTGGGGCCGCTCTGAAGGGTCTTGGGCTCCAGAACGGGGAACTGTATTTGGAATCTGATTGAGGAGCCTGATCCACTCGTGCTTCCCACCTACCAAGGAAGGCTAATACAGCGAAAAGGGATGGCACGTGGAAGAGATTCAGACAGGAGGACCTCCTGCCATGATCGTGCTGCCAGAGGATGTTCGTTTTCAAGTTAGTATCAATACGAACTAATTCAGAGACTTTAATAGTTCACCTGACTGTGTTAAAGAATATTCCACACCTACATCAGTGCGTGTGTTGAAAAGAAATTACCATCTTGTAAAAAAACATCTGAGGACTTCCAGTTCTAGTATGTAACTACCATCACAAGGCACTATGGGACTTGAAGTATGTTAAATCCAGTCACGTGACTCACTTTTTAAAAATAGCGCGCCTCAGCACACCTGAGTGTCATCTATTCCTTCTGTGAGCAAGGCGATATGCCGAAACGTTAGAATATGGAATCTGGCGCTGCTAAACTTGTGAATAAACAAACTCTGCAGTATTGGGCCTCACTACTCGTCGTGAGTTCGTTTGTGATGTTTTTGATGGGCTGCTCCGTGCCCATTGCGTGGGGCCGCTCTGAAGGGTCTTGGGCTCCAGAACGGGGAACTGTATTTGGAATCTGATTGAGGAGCCTGATCCACTCGTGCTTCCCACCTACCAAGGAAGGCTAATACAGCGAAAAGGGATGGCACGTGGAAGAGATTCAGACAGGAGGACCTCCTGCCATGATCGTGCTGCCAGAGGATGTTCGTTTTCAAGTTAGTATCAATACGAACTAATTCAGAGACTTTAATAGTTCACCTGACTGTGTTAAAGAATATTCCACACCTACATCAGTGCGTGTGTTGAAAAGAAATTACCATCTTGTAAACAAACATCTGAGGACTTCCAGTTCTAGTATGTAACTACCATCACAAGGCACTATGGGACTTGAAGTATGTTAAATCCAGTCACGTGACTCACTTTTTAAAAATAGCGCGCCTCAGCACACCTGAGTGTCATCTATTCCTTCTGTGAGCAAGGCGATATGCCGAAACGTTAGAATATGGAATCTGGCGCTGCTAAACTTGTGAATAAACAAACTCTGCAGTATTGGGCCTCACTACTCGTCGTGAGTTCGTTTGTGATGTTTTTGATGGGCTGCTCCGTGCCCATTGCGTGGGGCCGCTCTGAAGGGTCTTGGGCTCCAGAACGGGGAACTGTATTTGGAATCTGATTGAGGAGCCTGATCCACTCGTGCTTCCCACCTACCAAGGAAGGCTAATACAGCGAAAAGGGATGGCACGTGGAAGAGATTCAGACAGGAGGACCTCCTGCCATGATCGTGCTGCCAGAGGATGTTCGTTTTCAAGTTAGTATCAATACGAACTAATTCAGAGACTTTAATAGTTCACCTGACTGTGTTAAAGAATATTCCACACCTACATCAGTGCGTGTGTTGAAAAGAAATTACCATCTTGTAAAAAAACATCTGAGGACTTCCAGTTCTAGTATGTAACTACCATCACAAGGCACTATGGGACTTGAAGTATGTTAAATCCAGTCACGTGACTCACTTTTTAAAAATAGCGCGCCTCAGCACACCTGAGTGTCATCTATTCCTTCTGTGAGCAAGGCGATATGCCGAAACGTTAGAATATGGAATCTGGCGCTGCTAAACTTGTGAATAAACAAACTCTGCAGTATTGGGCCTCACTACTCGTCGTGAGTTCGTTTGTGATATATATATATATATATATATATATTCACTGAAAAAAACATAGGTTTCAGGCACGTTATAGCTAGGAATTAGCATTAAAAAAACCTTAGAAATTCACTTAAAAACCATAGGTTTCAGGGGCGTTATAGTTAGCTGGACTTTTCACTCGTACAAAACCATAGAAATTCCCCCGTTATAGTTAGTTCAGCTAACTATAACTCGCGCGCCCGCAATGCACTGCTGATGACGTCACATATTACATCACTTATGACATGGTCAATGACATCGCTGATGACATCACTGATGACATCACTGATGACATCTCAAATGACATCACTGATGACATCATCCAGTGAATGTGTGTTTTTCTGAAAATTAAATATGTTTTATATATGTATATCTCAAGGTCGATGGAAGAATAAATGGGTATATAAGTGTCTAAATGGATGATTTGTTTTTGAAAAATTGATTGTATAACTGACTGATTAAGTGTATCTTAGTGAACACATGGCTTAGTGAGTAATGTTTAAATATGTAAATATCTGTATCAGTCTCTCACTTTGTGTATAAGTGGCTGCATGGGTTGGGAGTAGCTACATGAGTGTCTATATAGGTTATTAGTTGGTTTTTTGAGTATCAGTATAAGTGTCTGATGTCTGTATGGTTCGGTGGGGGGTATTACGTAGTGCATAGGTGCATGAATGAGTGACTCACTGTTTGTATGTGTTGAAGACAGCATGTGTGCAGGACTGTATGGGTGGATGAGTGTGTGCATGGGTGTGTTAGTGAGTGAATGACTGTCTCAATAGTGTCTCTACGAGTAACTACATATGTTTTAAACTAGTATATGTGACTTTTGGTGTATATAAGTGAGTATATGTGAGAGTGAGAGATTGAAAGAGTTCCTGTATGAATAAGTATGTGTTTTTATAAGTGATTGTTAAAAAGACTAAGTATGTGTAAGTTTCTGTACAAGTAAGTGTGGTGGTGTGTGTATAACTGTATATGCAGGTAAACGGATGATTGATTCTTTATTAGCATGAGTGACTATGTGTGTGAGTAACTTTATGGATGAGTGGCGTTGTGTAACAGGATGTATAGGTGTATGAGTACATATGATGAGTGAGTACATATGATGAGTGAGTACATGTATGAGTGACTGTATAGGACTGTTGGTGAATGAGTGGATGTGTATGTGGATCTTAGAATTACTGAAGAGGTTGTTGTAACTGGTATTGGTATGTCCATTGTTTTGAACATTTTAGTCTCAATTTTTGAATGTGTGTATCAAAGGTTATATTAGGGTGACAGGAGGTCTGCCACTCTATCACAAGGATGATGACATCAGTGATGTCATCAGTGATGTCATTTGAGATGTCATCAGTGATGTCATGAGTGATGTCACTGACCATGTCATGAGTGATGTAATATGTGACGTCATCAGCAGTGCATTGCGGGCGCGCGAGTTATAGTTAGCTGAACTAACTATAACGGGGGAATTTCAATTGTTTTGTACAAGTGAAAAGTCCAGCTAACTATAACACCCCTGAAACCTATGGTTTTTTCAGTGAATTTCTGAGGTTTTTTAAATGCTAATTCCTAACTATAACGTGCCTGAAACCTATGGTTTTTTTCTGTGAATTTCAAAGGTTTTTTAAATGCTAATTTCTAACTATGCCTACAGAGATAGGACATGTAAAGAAAGAAGAAAAAATGCACAGAAAGAAAAAAAAGAAGTGCAGAAAGAAGCAACAGAAGTCCTCAAAGACGAAGAAAAGTGCAGGAAGAAGGATAACGTGCAGAAAGAAGAGCAGAAAGAAGCCTTGTTGCAAAATCATCCTGTACCCTCAACTTTTTCAGACAGATACTGGTGGTAACTGAGTCTGACTAACCAGTCCTAGAGCCAGTGCTATGTTAAAAGACACTTAGAATACAGTGAAAACACCTACATACACTAGGGAACACTATGCGTTGGGGTCCCCCTGTGATTAGCATGACCTCCTCTGTAAGCCCCTAGTATATATTAGGGCACGGGGATTAAAACTACCTCTTAAAACAGGCCACAGGGCGTTTTTGCACACGTTAACTCAGGCCCCGTCCCCTCCCTTCACCACTGTGTAAACACGCCCTGTGTCCGTTTTTAGTTGGGAGATTAAGTTAATTTGAATCCTGAGGGTCCCTAGGGTCCAACTAGCCCACTAGGTACCTCCAGTAAGTGCCACAGAGCTGCGTTGCAGAGAGGTGTAAAAAGTGGCACGGCCTGGACCACCTCTCTGCAATGCAGCTCAGAGGCGCTTACTGGAAGCACTTGGTGGGCTAGTTAGCCCCCAGGGGCCCTCAGTATTGAAGGGAAATTATATCCCCAATTTAAAACGTGCCATAGTGCGTGTTTGCACACGTCACCTCAGGCCCCGTCCCCTCCCTTCACCACTGTGTAAACACGCCCTGTGGCTGTTCTAAGTTGAGAGATTAAGTCACCTTGAATCCTAAGGGTCCCTAGGGTCAAACTAGACCACTAGGTACCTCCAGTAAGCGCCACAGAGCTGCATTGCAGAGAGGTGTAAAAAGGGGCTTGGCCTCAGAACACCTGTCTGCAGCGCAGCTCCCTGGCGCATACTGGAGATGCCTGTTGGGCTAGTTGGCCCTCAGGGACCCTCAGTATTGAAGAGGAATTAATTCCCCAACTTACAACTCGCCAGGGGGCGCATTTGCAGAGTTCTGCAAGGAGGGGGCGTGGCCTCCGGCACGATGCCAGTCTTTTATTTATTTTAATTTTTTGAGAAGGGGGGCTGTGTGGTTCCCCTTCTTATTCGAATTTATTGGCCCTAATGACCCCATCCCCCAGGGCCTGTCTCCTAATTATATTTTTTTGACCCCAATCCCCAGGGCCGGTCACTGTTTTTTATTATTTTTAAAAAATATATATTTATAGACACACCTAGGACATGCTGGACAAACCATACGTACCTATCACCATGACGATTTGCGTGATATTCATTAAAAGGCGACTATGCATACAATGAATCCACGTGGAATGTATTTACACCACTAGTGCAGCTCTGACATGTCTGATGCCCTACCGTACCTAATCCCGGTAGACACCCTTGTCGTTTAATTATACAAACATGGGTAGCTATTGACGGGCACATTTAATACACATGCACACCAAGCCATTCAAAGGGGATTTGACAAAATTCGACCAAAACTATGCAAGAAACCCCCCTCACGGTTAATAAAACACCCATCCACTGCCGGATGTGTAATACTTTTTATTTTACTCTCTGGAAAGGGGACGAACATCACTTGAGAGTCACAGAGCGCTCCTGGCAGAGCCCAATGCTGTGTTACACCCACCATTGCCTGCTGAGTGCCACACACCTCTGTGTTGTATTCCACTAGCTAGTGCATATGCTGTGACACTCTCTAGCCCATGTGCACTGTAACACCACCCCGTGAATATGTCATGCCACACTTGTCTTCGCACGGGTTATATTGCCCCATCTAACGTGCCTTCCTCGATGCCTATGTTATAACGCACAGTGCTATGCCATACATATTACAATCTGGAATCCATATCTTTGTCACAGTGCATATGCAACGTTACACTCCCCAGCACATATTTTATATTACAACTTTAGAGACTAGTTAGGTTACACAACACTGCCCTGTGCATATTACACTACAAGGCGCATATCGCATAGCACGCGCTAATGCCTGTGCTATCTCGCGCTCTCCAATGAATCTGTCATTGCGCACAATGTATTGCATATTATATTTCACGCCCGGTTCATCTTATATCACATGTTTTGGTGCATAGTTTATACCATACACTATATCTAGTTTTCATTTTCAATCGTGCTCTCAGGACTATGTTCTATATACCACTGTGTTCACCTACCCTTTTCACGGGCATTACATTTTGCGATAGGGGGTGGAGGCTCAGGGGGTGTTTCTGCCAAGTGAGCCCGGAGTCACAGTCACAAACGTCCTCTTCTTCCTGAATAAAAGTGAGATTATGCTGCATACTTGTTCATATTTTAAGTTTTTCGCACAGACACACGTTTTAAAAACAATAAAGTTCCTAATACCCGCCTTCTCTGAACAGTTAGCTTGCTGCCCCATCCCCCTCCTCCCTATCCTCTGTTGTGTGAATCCATGGACTAGCCTCCTCCCTCCTGCCATGCATGGTCTGATGTGCTGCCCCTGCCCTCAATTTAGTATGATGTACCAGTCCACTCATCCTGCCCTCCATTGCCCAATTCTATGCCCCATCATTGACCTCCTGCTTAAACTCTGTGCTTAGCTTGCTGCCCCTATTCTCCTTCCCTCTGCCCTCCAATGTCTTTGTGCATGCCCCTGCTCCATCCTTTTTGCCCACCATGTTCCATGGACCTGCCACTCCTATCTACTCTGAGTGTTCTGTTGAGCTGCCACTCCCCTCCCACCTGCCTAGCATTGTCAGATGACTGTAACCTGTCCCTGCCACCTCCACCCTGCCTGTCCACATGCCATGCCCCTATCCTCTTCCTCCTGTCCTACATGGTCCATTTTACTGCCACACCCTTCTGCCCTCCCTGGTCTGTTGTGCTGCAACTGCTCCTCCTGCCTGCCCCATGCGGTCTGTTGTGAGGCCCCTTCCCCTGAACTTTCTTGTCTGTGCACAGGTCCTGACCTTCCCTTCTATCTTCCAGCCAGGAGGGAGGGAGTAGGGGTCTGCACATGTAAACAGAAGGCTGGGGGCAAGGGGGCAGGGCAGGAGCAGCAAGATAGCCATGGAGGTCAGGCAGGATGGGCACTAGAACCAAGACACACCATGAAGAGCAACAGTGAGACTGTGATGGCATACACACAGACCATGGAGGGAAGGTGGGAGGGGGTCAGGGGCAGCTAACTGACCACACAGGGAAGGTGGGAAGGGCCATGGCAGCACAGAATACCATGCATGGCAAGTGGGAGGGTTAGTGGCAGCACAATGGCTATGATGGGCAAGAAGGAGGGTGCAGGGGCATGCACAAAGGACGATGGAGGATAGAAGGGAGGGTCAGGACCTGTGCACAGAAAAAGAAAGTTCAGGGGAAGGGGCCTCACAACAGACCGCACGGGGCAGGCAGGAGGAGCAGTTGCAGCACAACAGACCAGGGAGGGCAGAAGGGTGTGGCAGTACAATGGACCATGTAGGACAGGAGGAAGAGAATAGGGCCATGGCATGTGGACAGGCAGGGTGGAGGTGGCAGGGACAGGTTACAGTCATCTTACAATGCTAGGCAGGTGGGAGGGGAGTGGCAGCTCAACAGAACACTCAGAGTAGATAGGAGTGGCAGGTCCATGGAACATGGTGGGCAAAAAGGATGGAGCAGGGGCATGCAGAAAGACATCGGAGGGCAGGGGGAAGGAGAATAGGGGCAGCAAGCTAAGCACAGAGTTTAAGTAGGAGGTCAATGATGGGGCATAGAATTGGGCAATGGAGGGCAGGAGGAGTGGACTGGTACATCATACTAAATTGAGGGCAGTGGCAGCACATCAGACCATGCATGGCAGGAGGGAGGAGGCTAGTCCATGGATTCACACAACAGAGGATAGGGAGGAGGGGGATGGGGCAGCAAGCTAACTATTCAGAGAAGGCGGGTATTAGGAACTTTATTGTTTTTAAAACGTGTGTCTGTGCGAACTACTTAAAATATGCACAAGTATGCAGCATAATCTCACTTTTATTCAGGAAGAAGAGGACGTTTGTGACTGTGACTCCGGGCTCACTTGGCAGAAACACCCCCTGACCCTCCACCCCCTATTGCAAAATGTAGTGCCCGTAAAAAGGGTAGGTGAACACAGTGTTATATAGAACATAGTCCTGAGAGCACGATTGAAAATGAAAACTAGATATAGTGTATGGTATAAACTATGCACCAAAAAGTGTGATATAAGATGAACCGGGCGTGAAATATAATACGCAATACATTGTGCGCAATGACAGATTCATTGGAGAGCGCAAGAAAGCACAGGCACTAGTGCGTGCTATGCGATATGCGCCTTGGAGTGTAATATGCACAGGGCAGTGTTGTGTAACCTAACTAGTCTCTAAAGTTGTAATATAAAATATGTGCTGGGGAGTGTAACGTTGCATATGCACTATGACAAAGATATGGATCCCAGATTGTAATATGTATTGCATAGCACTGTGCGTTATAACATAGGCATCGAGGAAGGCACGTTAGATGGGGCAATATAAACCCGTGCGAAGACAAGTGTGGCATGACATATTCACGGGGTGGTGTTACAGTGCGCATGGGCTAGAGAGTGTCATAGCATATGCACTAGCTAGTTGAATACAACACAGAGGTGTGTGGCACTCAGCAGGCAATGGTGGGTGTAACACAGCATTGGACTCTGCCAGGAGCGCGCTGTGACTCTCAAGTGATGTTCGTCCCCTTTCCAGAGAGTAAAATAAAAAGTATTACACATCCAGCAGTGGATGTGTGTTTTATTAACCGTGAGGGGGGTTTCTTGCATAGTTTTGGTCGAATTTTTGTCGAATCCCCTTTGAATGACTTGGTGTGCATGTGTATTAAATGTGCCCGTCAATAGCTACCCATGTTTGTATAAATAAACGACAAGGGTGTCTACCGGGATTAGGCACGGTAGGGCATCAGACATGTCAGAGCTTCACTAGTGGTGTAAATACATTCCACGTGGATTCATTGTATGCATAGTCGCCTTTTAATGAATATCACGCAAATCGTCATGATGATAGGTACGTACGGTTTGTCCAGCATGTCCTAGGTGTGTCTATAAATATATTTTTTTTTAAAATAGTAAAAAACAGTGGCCGGCCCTGGGGATTGGGTTCAAAAAAATATAATTAGGAGACAGGCCCTGGGGGATGGGGTCATCAGGGCCAATAAATTAGAATAAGAAGGGGAACCACACAGCCCCCCTTCTTAAAAAATTAAAATAAATAAAAGACTGGCATCGTGCCGGAGGCCAAGCCCCCTCCTTGCAGCACTCTGCAAACGCGCCCCCTGGTGAGTTGTAAGTTGGGGAATTAATTCTTCTTCAATACTGAGGGTCCCTGAGGGCCAACTAGCCCAACAGGCATCTCCAGTATGCACCAGGGAGCTGCGCTGCAGACAGGTGTTCTGGGGCCAAGCCCCTGTTTACACCTCTCTGCAACGCAGCTCTGTGGCGCTTACTGGCGGTACCTAGTGGTCTAGTTTTACACTAGGGACCCTTAGGATTCAAGGGGACTTAATCTCTCAACTTAGAACAGCCACAGGGCGCGTTTACACAGTGGTGAAGGGAGGGGACGGGGCCTGAGGTGACGTGTGCAAACACGCACTATGGCACGTTTTAAATTGGGGATATCATTTCCCTTCAATACTGAGGGCCCCTGGGGGCTAACTAGCCCACCAAGTGCTTCCAGTAAGCGCCACTGAGCTGCATTGCAGAGAGGTGGTCCAGGCCGTGCCACTTTTTACACCTCTCTGCAACGCAGCTCTGTGGCACTTATTGGAGGTACCTAGTGGGCTAGTTGGACCCTAGGGACCCTCAGGATTCAAATTAACTTAATCTCCCAACTAAAAACGGACACAGGGCATGTTTACACAGTGGTGAAGGGAGGGGACAGGGCCTGAGTTAACATGTGCAAAAACGCCCTGTGGCCTGTTTTAAGAAGTAGTTTTAATCCCCCTGCCCTATTATATACTAGGGGCTTACAGAGGAGGTCATGCTAATCACAGGGGGACCCCAACGCATAATGTTCCCTAGTGTATGTAGGTGTTTTCACTGTATTCTAAGTGTCTTTTAACATAGCACTGGCTCTAGGACTGGTTAGCACTCAGTTACCACCAGTATCCGTCTGAAAAAGTTGAGGGTACAGGATGATTTTGCAACAAGGCTTCTTTCTGCTCTTCTTTTTGTTCTTTCTGCACGTTATCCTTCTTCCTGCACTTTTCTTCGTCTTTGAGGACTTCTGTTGCTTCTTTCTGCACTTCTTTTTTTTCTTTCTGTGCATTTTTACTTCTTTCTTCACATGTCCTATCTCTGTAGGCATAGTTAGAAATTAGCATTTAAAAAACCTTTGAAATTCACAGAAAAAACCATAGGTTTCAGGCACGTTATAGTTAGGAATTAGCATTTAAAAAACCTCAGAAATTCACTGAAAAAACCATAGGTTTCAGGGGTGTTATAGTTAGCTGGACTTTTCACTTGTACAAAACCATTGAAATTCCCCTGTTATAGTTAGTTCAGCTAACTATAACTCGCGTGCCCGCAATGCACTGCTGATGACGTCACATATTACATCACTCATGACATGGTCAGTGACATCACTCATTACATCACTCATGACATCTCAAATGACATCACTGATGACATCACTGATGACATCATCCTTGTGATAGAGTGGCAGACCTCCTCTCACCCTAATATAACCTTTGATACACACATTCAAAAATAGAGACTAAAATTTTCAAAACAATGGACATACCAATACCAGTTACAACAACCTCTTCAGTAATTTTAAGATCCACATACACATCCACTCATTCACCAACAGTCCTATACAGTCACTCATACATGTACTCACTCATCATATGTACTCATACACCTATACATCCTGTTACACAATGCCACTCATCCATAGAGTTACTCACACACATAGTCACTCATGCTAATAAAGAATCAAACATACATTTACTTGCATATACAGTTATACACACACCACCACACTTACTTCTACGGAAACTTACACATACTTAGTCTTTTAAACAATCACTTATAGAAACACATACTTATTCATACAGGAACTCTTTCAATCTCTCACTCTCACCTATACTCACTTATATACACCAATAGTCACATATACTAGTTTAAAACATATGTAGTTACTCATAAAGACACTATTGAGACAGTCTATCACTCACTAACACACCCATACACACACTCATCCACCCATACAGTCCTGCACACATGCTGTCTTCAACACATACAAACAGTGAGTCAATCATTCATGCACCTATGCAGTACGTAATACCCCCCACCGAACCATGCAGACACTCAGACTGATACTCAAAAAACCAACTAATAACCTATATAGACACCCATGTAGCTACTCACCAACCCATGCAGCCACTTATACACAAAGTGAGAGACTGATACAGATATTTACATATTTAAACATTACTCACTAAGCCATGTATTCACTATGATACACTTAATCAGTCAGTTACACGATCAATTTTTCAAAAACAAATCATCCATTTAGACACTTATATACCCATTTATTCTTCCATCGACCTTGAGATATACATATATAAAACATATTTAATTTTCAGAAAAACACACATTCACTGGATGATGTCATCAGTGATGTCATCAGTGATGTCATTTGAGATGTCATCAGTGATGTCATGAGTGATGCCACTGACCATGTCATGAGTGATGTAATATGTGACGTCATCAGAAGTGCTTTGCGGGCGCGCGAGTTATAGTTAGCTGAACTAACTATAACGGGGGAATTTCAATGGTTTTGTGCAAGTGAAAAGTCCAGCTAACTATAACACCCCTGAAACCTATGGTTTTTTCAGTGAATTTCTGAGGTTTTTTAAATGCTAATTCCTAACTATAACGTGCCTGAAACCTATGTTTTTTTCTGTGAATATATATATATATATATATATATATATATATTACCTACTGGCGGTCGCCAGTAGGTAGTTATAGTTAGGACCTATTTTCCATAGGAAATCTGCAACATTCTATTCCTAATAACTTTGGCGCCGATTGACGAATCTTCCGATATTTTCAAAACTTTTGGCCAACTCCGGTCCGCTCCTATCCTGAAAGTTTTGGGATGATTCGTGTAGCGGGGGCCGAGAAAAAAGGGGGTCTCAAAACGTGTTTTCCCCATGCAATTTCCCCTAGGACCTTTAGCCGCAGCTACAGCCCGAACTGCTGAACGGAACTACACCAAATTTGGCAAAGAGATAGTCCTCAGTTCAGACTCGTGCCTTTTGCTTAAATGGTGTAAATCTGTTCAGTAGTTCCCGAGAAAATTACAGTTAAAAGTACATATATATCTATGGCCGCGCTGGATCCGTGCACTCTGTGCGCACCCTGAGCGCACCCTCCCGATCACGTGCTGAATGCTAATTGGCTGTCAAGTGGTTGTCAACATTCGAAACCAGGAACTGTTGGCAGCCATTTTGTGCCTCGGTAGAAGCGAGGCTGAAGAAGTCTGTGGAATAAGTGTGTAAAACCTATAAAGGGGGGAGGGTAGAAATACCCTGACCCTCTAGACCTGCTTAGGGGGTCCTAAAAGGTCTCCCAGGGCCCCCACAATTTTTTTTTTTTAAACCGCAAAGTGCGCGGATCCTGCCGTAAAAAAATAAAAAATAAAACTGAGCTTTTTTTATAATTAGCATCCGGAGGGGCCAAATCCCGGGGGAAAAATTATTAAATTTAAAGGGGGTGCCAGAGGGGGCCCGAGCCCCGGCGACCACCACCCCCCCCGGAGCTACAAAATAAATTGGGAGGGGCTCGAAAGCCCCTCCCAGTATAATTTGTGGGGAGGGGGCTCAATGTCCCCCCACCCCCCGGGCTTTATGTCTTGAGGGAGGGGGGCTGCGTGGCCCCCCTCCTGTAGCCCTCAAGGGCCCTGGGGACCGCCACCCACCCAGGGCCGGCTCCTGCAGTGTCCTGGGTGCCCACCCCCAGGACACTGTTGTTTGCTATGAGAGGGCGGGAGTCTCCCGCCCTCCCATAGCAAACTTGGTTTGGATTTTGAAAGAGAGAGCAGGGAAACCTGCTCTCTCTATCAAAATCTAAATCCAAACCATATTGCTTTTCCACACGGGGAGCTGCATGTCAGCAGCTCGCCATGTGGAAAAGCAATGCCAACTCCCAAAGAACGCGGAGAGACGGCTGGGACCGTGGGGGCGTTGGGGCTCCCCCCACGGTCCCCAACATTTTTTATAAGCCCCGGGGGATGGGGTCCCCAGGGATAATAAAATTTAATGATTGGGGCAATTTTTTTTTTAACGATAAAATTAGGATTCGCGCATTCAACGCAGCTCTCTATAGCCGCGCTGGATTCGTGCACCCTGAGCGCACCCTGAGCGCACCCTCCCGATCACGCGCTGAATGCTAATTGGCTGTCAAGTGGTTGTCAACATTCGAAACCAGGAATTGTTGGCAGCCATTTTGTGCCTCGGTAGAAGCGAGGCTGAAGAAGTCTGTGGAATAAGTGTGTAAAACCTATAAAGGGGGGAGGGTAGAAATACCCTGACCCTCTAGACCTGCTTAGGGGGTCGTAAAAGGTCTCCCAGGGCCCCCACAATTTTTTTTTTTAAACCGCAAAGTGCGCGGATCCTGCCGTAAAAAAATAAAAAATAAAACTGAGCTTTTTTTATAATTAGCATCCGGGGGGCCAAATCCTGGGGGAAAAATTATTAAATTTAAAGGGGGTGCCAGAGGGGGCCCGAGCCCCGGCGACCACCACCCCCCCGGAGCTACAAAATAAATTGGGAGGGGCTCGAAAGCCCCTCCCAGTATAATTTGTGGGGAGGGGGCTCAATGTCCCCCCCACCCCCAGGGCTTTATGTCTTGAGGGAGGGGGGCTGCGTGGCCCCCCTCCTGTAGCCCTCAAGGGCCCTGGGGACCGCCACCCACCCAGGGCCGGCTCCTGCAGTGTCCTGGGTGCCCACCCCCAGGACACTGTTGTTTGCTATGAGAGGGCGGGAGTCTCCCGCCCTCCCATAGCAAACTTGGTTTGGATTTTGAAAGAGAGAGCAGGGAAACCTGCTCTCTCTATCAAAATCTAAATCCAAACCATATTGCTTTTCCACACGGGGAGCTGCATGTCAGCAGCTCCCCATGTGGAAAAGCAATGCCAACTCCCAAAGAACGCGGAGAGACGGCTGGGACCGTGGGGGCGTTGGGGCTCCCCCCACGGTCCCCAACATTTTTTATAAGCCCCGGGGGATGGGGTCCCCAGGGATAATAAAATTTAATGATTGGGGCAATTTTTTTTTTTACGATAAAATTAGGATTCGCGCATTCAACGCAGCTCTCTATAGCCGCGCTGGATTCGTGCACCCTGAGCGCACCCTGAGCGCACCCTCCCGATCACGCGCTGAATGCTAATTGGCTGTCAAGTGGTTGTCAACATTCGAAACCAGGAATTGTTGGCAGCCATTTTGTGCCTCGGTAGAAGCGAGGCTGAAGAAGTCTGTGGAATAAGTGTGCAAAACGTATAAAGGGTGCAGGGTAGAAATACCCTGACCCTCTAGACCTGCTTAGGGGGTCCTAGAAGGTCTCCCAGGGCCCCCCAAATTTTTTTTTTTAAACCGCAAAGTGCGCGGATCCTGCCGTAAAAAAATAAAAAATAAAACTGAGATTTTTTTATAATTAGCATTCCGGGGGGGCCAAATCCCGGAGGAAAAATTATTACATTTAAAGGGGGTGCCAGAGGGGGCCCGGAGCCCCGGCGACCGCTCTCTCTTTCAAAATCCAAACCATATTGCTTTTCCACACGGGGAGCTGCATGTCAGCAGCTCCCCATGTGGAAAAGCAATGCCGACTCCCAAAGAACGCGGAGAGCCGGCTGGGACCGTGGGGGCGTTGGAGCTCCCCCCACGGTCCCCAATGTTTTTTATAAGCCCCGGGGGATGGGGTTCCCAGGGATAATAAAATTTAGTGATAGGGGCTATTTTTTATTTTTTTTACGATAAAATTAGGAGTCGCGCATCCAACGCGGCTCTCAGCGCGGTCCCCTGGTGTGCACGCGTTGGATGCACGACTACTAACCTGTAGGGTGCGTGACTCCAGCGCGTTTGGTGCACGACTTCTACGCGTCGGATGCACGATTCTAAAGCGTTGGGTGCGCGACTCCAAAAAAAAAGAATAATAATACAAGTATATTTAAAAGAATATAAAATAATTAAAAAAATATGAATATTTATTTAAAAAACATTTGTTTTTAAATATGTGTAGTGTAATTTAAAAAAAATATATAAAAATAAGTAGATTAAAAAAATGTAGTTAAAGAATATAAAAAAAATTAGAACAAGAAATACATTTTAAAAATTTCATTTAAAAAACCTTTGAAATTCACTGAAAAAACCATAAGTTTCAGACATGTTATACTTAAGAGTTAACATTTAAAAAACTTTTGAAATTCACTGAAAAAACCATAGGTTTCAGACATGTTATAGTTAGGAATTAGCATTTAAAAAACCTTAGAAATTCACTGAAAAAACCATAGGTTTCAGGGGTGTTATAGTTAGCTGGACATTTCGCTCGTACAAAACCATTGAAATTCCTCCGTTATAGTTAGTTCTACTAACTATAACTCGCGGGCCCGCAATCCACTGCTTATGATGTCACATATTAAATCATTCATGACATGGTCAGTGACATCACTGATGACATCTCAAATGACATCACTGATGACATCATCTAGTAGATGTAATATGTGACGTCATCAGCAGTTGATTGCGGGCGCGCAAGTTATAGTTAGTAGAACTATCTATAACGGGGGAATTTCAATGGTTTTGTACGAGTGAAATGTCCAGCTAACTATAACACCCCTGAAACCTATGGTTTTTTCAGTGAATATATATATATAAACGAACCTTCGCCACTGAAGTCTTTTCAGATAAACAGACGAATCAGACCCAGTATCGGTGCAAGTTGTTTAATAAAAACCCGTGTTGTCCACCATGACGCGTTTCAGCCTCTAAGAGGCCTTGATCCCATGACGCTTTCAAGAGGAAGTGCAAAATTTAAAGTGCTAGGTGCATGATTAATGTCACATGGTCAATAGACATAGAGAAAATTTGTAAACATGATCGGCAAGTGCCTAAGTAAAGTTGTACTTATACAGAAAAATAGCAAAACAATACTTAGTCATTAGACTTAATATGAAATACATCATAGGATGCTGAACATATTTCTAAATGACACTGCTACTTTAGGAGAGCCAGGAAATTCATGAGTCAATTATAAATACATCTTATAAAAAAATATAAATACCTGAAGGATCCTAAAAGTTTCCACAAATGCTTAATATCATAGTTAATACAGAGAATAAAACCCAAGTGGGTAATAAATCAATGAATTAAGCAGGGGAACCAGCGTTTAGCTATGTATGCAAAGGCCATGCCGAGGTAACTTAGAAATCCATTCTCAATCAATAGAAAGGTGTATGAATTACTGATCTGGATAAAAAAGTTCAATAATACATCTAAAAACAATGTTAAAAATGCAAAAGTGTTCCCATAAACAATTTGACAATTAACAGAACGCATAGCCTAAAGTTCCAAGCGGAGCTAATGATCATATGAAACAAGAAGTCCTGCCCAGATGGGCATGAAACTGTATTTTAATGACATGGACACATTTAATAAAGTGCAATAGTGACAATAAATATGTGCTAAACACCTGTAGTGACAATAATAATAAAATACTTGTGCATTTTTTGGAGGCCGCATAAGCAGAGGAATTCATTAAAACGCTATACAGAAATCAATGAAAGTAGGCAATGAGATATTACAAGCATGTAAAAAAATCCTCGCTAGCGTTAAGACCATTAGGTGTCTTGGTATCTAGTATTAGGATATAACGAGTTTCCAAAGCTCGAAGGCAGGCTTCGCGGTTACCCTCTCTTCTAAGTGGCATAACGGTGTCTATCATAAAGAATCTCAAAAGTTCAGAGTTGTTATTGTGAGACTCTTTAAAGTGACGTGCCTCCGGGTAGGAGGCATCACTACCGCGAATAGCTGTAATGTGCTGGAGTATCCTCTTGTGGACCTGAAACTTGGTACTACCCACATATTGCAGGTCACACGGACACTCCAGCACATAGACCGCAAATTCAGTCTTACAGGTAAGCAATTTAGAAATGGGAACAGGGGTGTCATTGAATGGCACTGAATAAGATGTTTTGTTAACCCCCTGTTTGCATGCTTTGCAGACAGCACATTTAGCAAATTCCTTTCAAGAACTCATCCACGTTTTAGAAACAGATAATTCGGGGCTGCTTTTAACAAGAGCATCACTAATATATATATACACACACATACATACAGTGAGAAATTAAATGAAATGAAAAATGGTATTTGTAGAGCGCAGGGCTACTCCATGGAGTGTCCTGGCGCTACAGGACCAACTGAGACAGAGTAATCAGAGTTCAAAACAGTCGCACTAAAGCCATAACAGAGGCATTATGTCCGGAAAAGCCAAGTTTTAAGCTGTCTCCTGAAGGCCAGCAGGTCCTGAACCCGCCTAAGATGAAGGGGTAGCCTATTCCATAGGCGAGCTGCCAGCACTTGGAATGAGCACCTGCCTGCCCGTGAGTGGGAAAATTTAGGAGTAAGTATCAGGGCTTGACCAGAGGACCTCAGGGCACAATGTGGCACATAGCCTCCTAAGATAAACAGCGCCCGTGCCATGGAAGGCCTGAAACGCCAGAACCAATGCTTTAAACTGAATCCTTCTACGTATTTGGAGCCAGTGCAGGGTTTTTAGGTGAGTAGACATGTGTGCTCTGGGTCCCACCATGAGAATAGCTCTAGCCGCTGCATTCTGAGCCACCTGCAAGCGGTTGAGTAAGTACTCAGGAAGACCCAAGTACAATACATTGACATAGTCAAGCCTGGAAGTGACCAAGGCTTAAACAACTGTCTTCAGGTGATCAACCGGCAGCAAAGGGAGAACGTTTTTTAACATTTTCAATATGCCGAAGCACGTGCCGACAATAGTCTGGATTTGGGCCTTCATGGTCAGGGTGACATCTAACTTTACCCCTAAGTTTTTCACAACACTTACAGGGGCCGCAGGAGGAGACATGTCGCCAGTCCACCAATTGAGCCATGATTCGCAAGGTGGACAGCCCAAAAAGATAATCTCGGATTTTTCAGGGTTACATTTCAAAGAAAGATATGGATAGACTGACAGATATGTAAGTGTGTTTTTTATAGGGGTTTCAGCCTCTCTATCAGCTTCATTAAAGGCGCCCAGCTTGCCATGATGACAGGTGACATCTCAATTTTCTCTTCCTTCTTTATGTTTTCTATATTTTACACACCACACTTGGAAGATGAACCCATAATGACGATGAGCCTCAGCAGAGTTCTGTTTTTTTGGTACTTTGTATATTTACCTGATTAACAAGAAATCGGAAAAGAAAAGAGGTATTATCTGAAAACGATATCACTAAGCATACTTGCGGGTGACCTAGCACCATTCATCCCACCGCCAATGATGAGGCAAATTGAGGTCATATTATATTTACAGACCATACAGGAAGCCTAAAACACAGCAGGATAGAGTAACGGAATCCAATGTTTTACAATAAGGGAAGGATTACCCTCCAAGTAACTAGGAAGGAAAGGAAAAGAAAGAAGTGGAAGAGTGATTGAGAAAGAGCCAAGAGGTTGGCATTTAGGTACATGTAGAACAGATGTCTTAGATTTTTCAGCTTCCAGATATGCTGTAATTTAACAAAAGAAATTCCCACAGTCCATGAATTCTTGCCACTGATCACATTCCCCCACCAGAGGACCTTTCCCCTGCCAGCACTGCCGTTTCATCTGCAACGCGAAGCAACCAACAACGCCGGGGACACCACAAACATGGCTGTGTCCACCACACTGAACAAGACAGCCACGGCACAACTCCTGTGCATTCTACTCAACACACGATTGCTCTGCAAACACGTCTCGGAGATCTGGGACACACTGTCACGACTTGCTCCCTGCATTCTCGTGTCCACCACCAGGGGGCTGAACTGTGGGACTCGCCAGTGTTCTAATAAGCTTCCAGACCCTCCCCTTCTTTTATATACTGACTTCCAGCCATTTGGACACTATTTGGGAATTGACATCCGTACACAATCCATGCCGGGTTTTGTGGAAGCCATCCTGCTCATCCCTGAAACTCCATTACCTAGAATTCCCTGCTCACTGCTTAGTCTCCACCCCTGCAAGCCACGGATCGGTGGAGAAATTCAGCTCACCTGTGACTGGCTGCTGCTAGCCTGCTCACACCTGATGCATGTAATTACTTGTTCCTTGATTCCTGAGCTATAGCTATTTCTTGTGCCTGAATTAGCACTGCCTGCAGTGCTACCTTGTTTCCTGAGTTTCTGAGCTATAGCTATTCCTTGTACCTGAATTAGCTCTGCCTGCAGTGCAACCTTGTTTCCTGAGTTCCTGAGCTATAGTTATTCTTTGTTCCTGGGCTTCAGCTATTTCTTGTTCCGGATTTGCACTGCTTGCAGTGCTCTCTTGAATCTTTGTTTCCTGAGCTGTAGCTATTTCCTGTTTCCTTGAACCAGCACTGCCTGCAGTGCTACCTTGGCTCCTGAAGCTTTAGTAATTTCCCTGTTCCTGAACTAGCACTGCCTGCAGTGTTACCGTGACTCCTGAAGCTTAAGTAATTCCCTGTTCCTGAACTAGCACTGCCTGCAGTGCTACATTAACTTCTGAGACTTAGCTCAATTCTTGTTCCCGCCCCAGCACTGCCTTCTATGCTACTTTGTTTTCTTGATACCTTGACCTGCACTATTCTAGTATACCCTTGTAGCCTCCCCTTCTGTATATCCCTTTCCAATCTCTGCCTTTCTTCCCATTTCCTTGGTTTCAGTTCTAGTTTGCTGTGTTTCTATTCTGCTGTCTTGCTTTGTTACCTGATTTCTGCCAAGTGTGCCATGTGATTTCCTTCCGTTCCTGTTAAGTGCTCCTCCTTGCTAGCTCCTTTTCTATTGTGCTTGTGTTTAGTTCTACCCCTTTGCTGTTACTGCATTGCCTGTTCCTGTTTGATCACCAGGATCCGTGGGCACAGCTGACTACCTATGTGGTGTTTCTTGTTCACTGTGAGTATTGTCTTTGAGTTACAGTTATAACATCACCATAGATATAAGTTCCACAGACCCTGCCTTTGCATGCATATCCTATATGTGGGTATTTTCAGTCAGATCTGTAATAGCAATTGTGGGTGAAGAACTTAGTGAGCTTCATTCTTACCATGTGGAGCTCCTGAGTGCTTTACCCCACATTCCCCTTTATTGTTAATGTTGTATTATATATATATGTATGGCACATCTGTCCTGGGTGTCGTTAGTCTGAATTCTAAATTGCCTTGTGGGTGCCCTTCCTCTCTGAGTCTTAGCCATCTTGTTCACTGTACTCGCTTTCCCTTTGGATCCCTTTTTCTCCTCTGACTTCCTGTGTGATCCTGGGCAGCACTGTACTACTCTTTCTGTGTTCGTTTTCTACCCTTTTCCCAGTCCTTGCCCAAGTCCCTGACTGCGTTCCCGACATAGTCCCGGACAGTCCCTGACACACAATGTCATCCCTCACTTCGAATGTCATCTTCCTCACAGAGACCTGGCTGAACCCTGTCTCTGCACCGGACATCACCATTGCCACCCCTGAAGACTGCAAGATAATACACTAGGACCGAACCAACAAACACGGAGGTGGAATTGACATCATCTACAAGGACACCATTCGCTGCTTGACCTCATCATACGACTCGGTCCTAATAATGGTGAGTCTCAACTTCCAACTCCACATAGACAGTAAAAGCACCATCAGAGGCAGCCTCGCCTCAAGATCACCAGGACCATGCCCCAACTTCTGCAATGCCATCTCTGGCCTCATCGCTCCCATTGCCATAGCCTCCGAGCACTACATCTTTCTAGGGTATCTTAACTTCCACCTCGATGACCCCAGCAACACCAACACAACCGACCTCCTGGAAAGCATGAACATAATCAGCCTCAAAGAACTTGTCACTGAGCCTACCCACATCGCAGGACACACGCTCGACCCCATTTTCAAGTCCAGCGTCAAAGTCAAATACAACCACGTCTCACAGCTCACCTGGGCCGACCACTACAGCATCCTCTTCACCATCCCAGGCTCTAAAAACACTGTCACCATTTCCATAAGCTCCATGCGCAGTAACTGAAGAAAGACATCAAATGGCCAGTGGAACAGCGCTCTCAACTCTTACCTCCCAGACACAACATACAACCCAGAACAGGCTGCTAAGGACTTCCAGTGGACTACAGAATGTGCTGACACAATTGCCGCCCCCCCCCCCCCAAGTCTGCCAAATCCAAAAGACCTGCCAGAAGAGCCAGCTGCTTCACCGAAGAGCTGAAAACCACCAAATGCAAATGCCGGCAACTAGAAAGGAAGTGGCGCACCAGCAAAAAGACCATACCACCTTCATGACAGCACTCAACCATTACCACCGCCTCCTGAAAGAAACAAAACAAAAGACCCTAGCAGACCACATAAAAGCCAGAACAAACTGCAGCAATGAGCTCTTCGCCATCATGAAGGAGTTCTCCAACCCTGCAGCCACCGAGAACATCATAACCCCCTGGCGAACTTCTTCCACAACAAGGTCTCAGAAAACTTCAAACCCCAACGCCCCGCTGCCGACGTCATCATCCTGCTCAAATCCAAAAGCACAAACCATAATCTCCTACTCACCCATTGAGACCCTCTCACAACTCAAGCCACAATCGCCATCATGAACTCTGTGCACTCAGGAGCACCCACCCATCATCTATATGGCCTGATGTGACTACGCAGGGATTTACCCGATGGGTCATCAGCAGCAGACATAGACATACTGCTCCACCAGTGGCTTGAATCCATACCCTACTTTGAAACCTGCCTGTCCCGATGGCACCTATCCAGTAAACTTGTATAGCGGGTATTTTGGAAATCATGTGCATCACCCCATGCCCTAGTTCTTGGTGCACCATTCACACCAATGACCAAGGCACCTTCATTTTGAGATATTATCCATCTTGTATAGCTCCACTGTTTGTAGCCCAAATGGTGGTCAAGTGAAACTCAGGATCATGGTTCTTATACTATGAAAATCTCACTGTGTTTAATATTTTTTTTTAATATATCAAGTACACTAGACGCGCCTTCCCTTTCCAATTTTGGCGCTCAGAGATAGCCACCCTGGATCGAGTACAGGGCACTCCATCCCCTGCGCCGCACTTCCTAGGCAGACTCCCTTTGCAAACAAGGTATCTTGGTCGCCTCCTCCCTGCTCTATCATGGCATGCAGAGGGAGCCGGGCTACCCGCTCTGGTTCTCGTATGCATGACCCTCATGTTTCAACACCTGGGCATCAGAATTCAAGCAAAGGGGATTTTTTAGGACATTAATTCTCTTGTACTCATGTCCTTTGTCTACCCAAGAGATAAAAGGCCTCAGCCAGCCCTCTTTGTGACCCCATATCCCCACAAGATATCACTAACACCTATACCTCCGTGACACGGTCCAGGCTTACTGCACACTAATATTAGAATCACCTGAGAGTAATTGACCACGGGGTTTTAAGTTGACCAGTTTTCTCGCTCCTCCACTCCCAAGGCAGCAGAGATTGGGTTGGTCGTCCTGTGGATTTCATTACAAGACTGGAGGCTACCATTATGAAGTAGCATTAAAAGACGTGATGCAGTATCATTTTAATAGTTGTTTCTAGGCAACAAGTGCGATGTGTGGAAACCCGGATGAGGAAATTCTGGTCCTTTAATTTTTTAACTCTGAGGCTGGGCAATCCTGCTTATAAGCAGGACAGAGGATGCGACGCCGCGTTAATCAAGGCGATCGTGTTGGTTTAATACGTCAAATTTCGCCAGGCACAAATGCGGCAGTATGATGAAGAAGACAGTCAGGGATACTTCTTACAGTGACGTTTTTGTATTTTTAATCAATCATTAAGGTAACGCAATTAGCACTTACCTGGCCCAAGCATAAATTGGATGGGCAAACGTTTTCTAAAGGAATAAAATCACCCATAAAACATTTATAAAATGCGATAATGATAACTACAGAACCAGTATTATCTGCTATAGTTCTAAACCATTGGTAAATATGTTAAACATGATATGGTAACATTTTGGTAAAAGGTAATCAGAAAATCATGTACTTATCTTGTTGAGGAGCAGCTAATAAAAGAGGAGGATTACTTTGTGCACTGGATACTTATAAGTCCCTCATGAACATTCTAATGTTTTATGATGTATTAATATTCTATAAAGGGCTGCATGTTGGGGCAGCAATAAAAGCTTACTGCATAATGTTAGCCTCCGTTGTCTTTAATGAAACCAAGATTCTCTGCATATAAATTTGAGAATCGCCATTCTTCACTACGACTCTGTAAGTACCACTACATGGTTTGTTTACAGGTTTCCTCAACAGAACCTAGACCTCTACTATGGGATTACAACAGCTTAGCTTTACTTTTATTCTAGCACACTAAAGCAGCGTTATCTCTGCTCCCACTCGAGGAGGCAGAATTAGTGCCCTAATTGGGCGAGTTTTATATTTTACCATACAGTGCGTGAAATCTAAATGCCTGTCATTACCCTAGAGTGTGTCAATAGTTTGTTGTGTGATAGGTTTGTCATGGTGCTATTTGCACCAGCACTGATAGCAGCATGCTGAACAATATTATTCCTGCCGCACTAAGATGGGACTATGTTTACGGTTAGCTGTGCTATGAAGGTGACCTGTTTCATGGATTTTATTTCTATTACAGGCCAGCTTCTTTTTTAGAGAACACTATATGAAGGTATCTACCTATACCAAATCTAGGTTACTTTATGATTGGATAATCTTTGCTATGACCCCAGATTCCAACCACTGTGTAGATTAGAGATAAGTAGTCCTGACGAATTGCCAACTGACCATCATTGACTTTACCAATGGCAAGAAACATGTAGACCTTTAGAGTTATCAGAGATCATTCCCTCTTTTGATAGCCACTACCTTTTTAATTAGACAGGTAGACTCACCTATTAAAAAGTTATTTTGAGAACCTTAGTCTATTTTAACACGCACCTCGACATGCACATACACTCAACTAAACCAATCTACATGAGGGGCCCTACACCCACACTTCACATACGGCAGAGGGACAAAAGATCTCCGATAAAGAGCCCCCTTGTGGGTGCCATCAGGCATTGCAGCACTAGCCCGACGAGGAGCATGCCCTATGAAGAAGCATGTAGTAACAAACAACGTCTGAACAGCTATTGTTTCTTGACAGTTTGACAAACTGTAAGAACAGAAACAGGGAGAAAGCAATGATTTTCTGAAAATGCGGTCTGTATTAGTATTTTCAAAAGAACAATTGTATTACTTATAACAGCATTAATACATAGTTTACCAGTGTAATCCACAGAATAGTGCACACAAAGTGCTTGTGAAAATGGTGAACGGCACAAGTGAGACATGTGACAAGTGTACAAAACAGCATGAAAGGCGAAAACTTTGTTACAAAAATGGATACCTAACATGTTAAATGAAACCGTAATTAATACAGAACATGTTCAGAACCAAAGGACGCCATGATGTATGCGGAGTAGTCGACGGCAGTTTGATCTATTCAAATTAAGGTCATCATCAGGACAGGATTACACTTTAATCAGACTGTGCTGTGATTAAAGAAGCAGTACTGCAGTTGTGAAGGAAACAATACATTGTTTGTATCAGTCAGTTTGAAAGTACGTCCTAGGGTGCGTTAATGAGTGCACCTTACATGTGAACTTGCAGAAAGGTGCACCTGGATCGAAATTCCGAGTTATTTTATGAGGGCTTATAGTACGTCCATCAATAAGAGGTTACGATCTCTGTCAATGTTGGCTACTGATAACAGCTCTCAAAAGGCGATATCGGCCATTCAAATTGAAAGATGCTGTGTGGTGTGACTCTCGCACCAAGGCGTGCAGGTTGTCGAAGAATGACACCCATCTGGGTGTGTGCCGGCTCTTGTCAATAAGTAAGCAGACCCCATGTACAATTCCCTAGTTGCTGACCGACCACATATTCTCGCTTTTCTCACCCATAGCTAACTGCATGACCTTTGTTGATAGACTTGGCTCCCAGTCAACACCAGAATGACCGTTACGCAGACCGTCATCACCAGCAGGCTAGACTACGGGAACACACTTGTGGTAATGTCTTTCTTCATGCTTCTTTATTGGAATGCTATGAGCTCACTGAGCTACTGTTCTGACTGTGCTTGTGAGTTCTAAGCGAGTCAGTTGCTCCTGAGCCCCTTCTTGAATGGATGTACTTCTTCAATAAACAACTCGTAACCTGTAACCCTCGCAGACCTCATCTTTACAAATTTGGCGACGGATGGGATCGTAGGATTTAAAGGTGAACAAGAAGGGGCCATTCGTCGAAGCGGTGTAATTTTTCTTTTCATTTCAAGGAGAAATGTCATACGAGGCCTTTACGAGACTTCCTGAACTGTTTTCTTGAGGTGAGATTAAGTTTTCCCTCTACCGTTTCGCTTTAAAGGTGGGCAACTCAGCGTGTTTTACGAGCCGAGAGCCGGGAGCCGGGAACCGATGCGTTGCCATAGTAACGAGTTACGAAGCAGTAACTACGCTCGTATTTGAAGGCCGTGAAGTAATCTTTTATTTTTCACGGAAGCTCTACGAAGTCAGAAGGTTTGAGCCCTAAATGTGAAAAGGAAAAGAAAACTTTCTCGTTTTGAATTTTACGCAGTTTCACGAGCGGTGTGCTCGTGAAGGAACCTTGAACTTGCTCGCGCTTATCTCATGCGCGCTCTGTTTTCATTTGCGGCGCATTCCAAATGAACAAGAACTCTAAGCTAAACTGTGTATTAAGCTTATAAATATGAACAGAAAGAGGAAGGTTCTTACCTTTGCTGCTCCTTCATCGTTCTCGTCTCGATCCAACTCATCATAGAGTTTTCAACTGCACGTTTCCTGGCTAGTTTTCAGATTATAGCACCCCCAGTGGTGTGTTGTTAAACTGCATCTTCTGCATGTCCTCTGTGATGTGCACACATTCAGCTCAAATATTCTATTTGGTGTTTAGCGTAACACTGGTCCTTCAACGTCACTTGTAATCTTCCAAGATGCAAAATATTACAGCACCATCTTCTTTCCTGCAAGATCCTGGTGATCCTCCTCTAGAGTGGAAACTCTGGATTCGCTCATTTGAAGCCTATTTAGTAGCTATTGATGCCACCAAATTCAAACCAGACAGGAAAAAAGGTTTAATGTACTACCATCTTGGTGTAGAGCAGAGGTCTTCAAACTTTTTGATGCCGAGACCCCCTTGTCAAAAGTTTTTAGGTGTAAGGACCCCTTCCTGACAAAAAATTCTAGGACCTGTTACTCATCATCAGTAACCATAAACGCCTGCAATTCCCCTAGCAAATCATTTTTACGGTGGGGAAATAATATTAAACAGTGTATTCTGTAAATGTTTTAGGTTTTCCACTGCCAGGTAGCTACGTATAAAATATCGGGTAGCTTAAATGAAAAATAAATGTAAAAAGTTGTTACTCAGTGGAAAATGCACAATAGTACATTGTGAAACATTTACTAGTTTAATGCACTTCAGAGGTCTATGTGTAACCAGGGACCCACAGATTTAATTCTTTGAAGTGGAGAATAGTGACGTGCATTTTTTGTGCTAGAAGGCTATAGCTTGCGACCGAAAGCACTGTGAATATGTAAGTCATTATTTAAAACCTGCATTTTAGTAATACCCAGATTGTACCTATTTTTTTGTTTAACAAAACTGTCCCTTCAACACATGCTGCGTAAGCGTTATACAAATCCAATTACAATTGAAAGCACACACTTCAGAGCTCAATTGTTCTCTTTGCCCTACCACTCAAAAAGAATGCACCTTTGTCATCACAAAAATTTGAGAGACTATCAATTAAAACCAGTACCTGCTTTCAAGCACCCTTTATTTACATTTGCAGATTAACTCCTAGCACACATTTGTATTTCTTTCAGGCAAGCTACTTCACCCTGACAGTTAACTGTCTGCCCTGCTTCCGTTTCATAGCCCATGACACTCCTTGAAGGACACTCCAGCTGAAGTTAACTATGAAAATTAACCGTCCCAAGAGCATTGTCTTTTTCCAGAAAGCAGGTGAATGGCAATTTAAATATGTTTGCGAGTGCTTTCACTACGGAAACCATCTACATCACACGAAGGGTCCTACGATTGCACTTTATAAATATAATATTTGGCAGAATTATGCCTCAATAAGAGCAAGGAATTACATTTTTTTTTAAAGTTAATTGAAATAAATCTTACAAATAATCTGCAAACTTGCATTTAAAAGGAAATATAAATATTAGTGCCAGATGTCAATAAGCCTTTCCAATACAAAGGTTTTTTTATGCACTACAATAAAAAAAACGAAAATATTAAATCACTTCTGAATACAAGAGCCCTTTACAATATGCATTATAAAAGTATTTGTGTAGACTAAGTGGGAAAAAACTGGAAAAATTACAAATTTTGAGATAGCAGAAGGTAAGGAAAGTTCGTAGTTGGGTGGTTCTGACCTCTGACTTTCATCCCATTTTCCCCTCGGTGAGAATGGCCTCCTAGAACCCCACTCCCCCGCCCCGACACCCCCCGGGGGACTGTAAAAGGGGCATGGCCTTTGTAATCAAGGGTGTGGATTGAATGCCTAAAATAAATGTAATTTATTTCCGTCATTGGCACCACACTAGACATGTCTGAAACCAGCCAGGACTATTGGCTTTGTCAGTGATGGTTATCTATTTAAGATGAATGTATACGAACAATGATTTTATAAATAATATTGAATATGTTTACAGACTGAACATATGAGACTGTAATTAAACATTACTAAAGCCTGAGGAAGGGGTAGTGGTGTTCAGTGTCTCAATCACGCCTGTAATTTTCACTCTATAATAGACACCTCCGCTCTTTCTCGCTGCATCTTTCATCTGAATATCTTACACCTATTCTCTTACTTCTTCGCACTGTCTTTTCAGTCACTCTGGAATTAACTTTTTCATATCTCCTTTACTTTGTAACCCATCACAAAAACACTACGAACTCACTCGCCTGTAAGCACTGCATTCTCTTTTGACTACCCTGTGTCAATATTTAGGCAACTGTTTACCTCCTTTTTCATGTTCATCTGTACAGAATTACATTTGCAACTTGAAAACTATAACTTTTGTTCTTCAGAGAGGCCAAGGACTGGATGGTCATGTATTCTGAACACCTTCATGACCCCACTGATGGCAACTGTGAGAAACTCAGACTCCTTTGAACAAGGAACTCCAGGGCTCTCAGTCATGGCCTGCAAACACTCTTACAAAAGGCAAGATTAAGTACAAGTGAAATATAAACAGGAAAAATGACAAATTTTGAGATAGCAGAAGGTAAGGAAAGTTCGTAGTTGGGTGGTTCTGACCTCTGACTTTCATCCCATTTTCCCCTCGGTGAGAATGGCCTCCTAGAACCCCACTCCCCCGCCCCGACACCCCCCGGGGGACTGTAAAAGGGGCATGGCCTTTGTAATCAAGGGTGTGGATTGAATGCCTAAAATAAATGTAATTTATTTCCGTCATTGGCACCACACTAGACATGTCTGAAACCAGCCAGGACTATTGGCTTTGTCAGTGATGGTTATCTATTTAAGATGAATGTATACGAACAATGATTTTATAAATAATATTGAATATGTTTACAGACTGAACATATGAGACTGTAATTAAACATTACTAAAGCCTGAGGAAGGGGTAGTGGTGTTCAGTGTCTCAATCACGCCTGTAATTTTCACTCTATAATAGACACCTCCGCTCTTTCTCGCTGCATCTTTCATCTGAATATCTTACACCTATTCTCTTACTTCTTCGCACTGTCTTTTCAGTCACTCTGGAATTAACTTTTTCATATCTCCTTTACTTTGTAACCCATCACAAAAACACTACGAACTCACTCGCCTGTAAGCACTGCATTCTCTTTTGACTACCCTGTGTCAATATTTAGGCAACTGTTTACCTCCTTTTTCATGTTCATCTGTACAGAATTACATTTGCAACTTGAAAACTATAACTTTTGTTCTTCAGAGAGGCCAAGGACTGGATGGTCATGTATTCTGAACACCTTCATGACCCCACTGATGGCAACTGTGAGAAACTCAGACTCCTTTGAACAAGGAACTCCAGGGCTCTCAGTCATGGCCTGCAAACACTCTTACAAAAGGCAAGATTAAGTACAAGTGAAATATAAACAGGAAAAATGACAAATTTTGAGATAGCAGAAGGTAAGGAAAGTTCGTAGTTGGGTGGTTCTGGTCTCTGACTTCCATCCCATTTCCCCCTCGGTTAGAACAGCCCTCTATACACCCCCCCACCCCACCAGCCCAGCTCCCACTTTTCCTTGTGGACGCAGTGCATGAACAGGCATGCTGGGCTCAATTAAGCTGGCACTTGCCTCCCGCTGAGCCTGACTGCCTCCTATTCATCTTGGTCGCCAAAACCCATCCCCCTTCATCAACAGGTGAGGAGTATCCACAATATGTTTGCTTTTCAGAGCAGCTCCCAGTGCGAGGCTTTGTCTGGTACTACCGCTCGGGGCTGATGCCATTAAGCAATCTTTGTTGTGTGCCGACAATAAGGCTGGGAAATGCGCGCCCCCCTTCCTATGACGCCACGGCCCCCCTGGGGGTCGCGCCCCACAGATTGAAGACCTCTGGTGTAGAGGGTCAGAATGTATTTGACCACCTCCCTGATTATGATGGCTCTGACGATGACATCGATGAATTTGATGCAGCTATTTTTCAATTAGACAAGTATTTTGCCAAATCTAAGAATTTGGTGGTCCACAGATTCAAGTTTTTCACTAGATCACAGAAACCGTCGGAGAGCATTGATACCTTTGTTACTGCTTTGAAAGTTCTAGCGTCTACATGTGAATTTGAAAGTTTTACTTCTCAGTTGATTAGAGATCAATTAGTGGCTAGGTGTAGTTCAAAAAAGATACAGGAACGCCTACTCACGTGCAAGAATCCGTCCCTTGACAAGGCTATTGATATAGCGAAAAGTATTGAGGGGTCGGGTCAAGATGTTAAGTCGCTTGAGGAATCTCTTAACAAAACTTGTGTTTCGGGGGCAGTTGAGAATAAGCCTACTACGTCTGTTGATCAAAAAAGACAAAACTATGCAGCAAGAACTGGTTCACAGAATTTTGCACAGAGGAAATTGTTTTGTTTTAAATGTGGGTCACCTAATCATGTTTCTTCCTTTAGGTATTGTCCAGCACTTGGTCAACAATGTAAGAAGTGCAATAGATGGGGTCATTTTTCAAAGGTGTGTAGGGGTGGCAGATTCAGTAATCCTGTTCGCTCTGTGTCAACTGAAGACAACGATGTGGAAAATGAAATTGTTAGCACCAATGTTGAATTGATGTTAGGGGTTAGATGTGTAAAAGAAATTAATTTTTCTTCTGTGATTGACCCTGAAGTGGAAATTTTGATTAATAGAGTATCCATCAAACTCCTGGTAGATACTGGTGCCCGCATTACCATTATTGATTACAAGAAATACATTCTGTCTTGGAATAATCTTTCTTTGCTTCCTCCTGATGTTTCTACAGTGGCATTCGAGGGCAGCAAAGTGGATTTACTGGGGTATTTTGTGGCCAGTATCACATTTCTTGATTCACACACCAAGGGCAAAGTTTATGTTGCTCGGAAGGGCATCAATGTCCTGGGGTTAATTCATCAAGCAGAGTTGAAGTTGGTTATTAGACCTGGTTCAATTAACCCAGTTACTGTTGACAGACTTGTTTCCACTTGTGGATGTTGCTCTGTGAATTCATCTGGTGACAGTAAGGCACAACTTAGCCCAGGTTTGATTTGGGAAAAGAAATTCGAAAGGGTTTTTCAAGATAAATTGGGGACAATTTCAGATTTTGTTTTTACAATAAGAGTCAAACGTCAGGTCGTCCCAGTTAAACATAAGCTACGTAATATACCTCTAAGTGTCAGGAAAGAACTTTCTGATATGATCTCACTTCTGTGTCAACAAGGTATTATTGAAAAGGTGGAGGGTACCCTTTGGTTGTCTCCCATAGTTCTCGCGAAGAAAAAAAATGGAGAACTTAGGATGTGTGTGGACCTGAGGTCTGTCAACGAGGCGATTTGGGTGGATAACTTTCCCCTACCGAGGATTGAGGACCTTATCACCAAAATTGGTCACTCTTGTTGATTTACAAAGCTTGACCTTCGGTCAGCGTACCATCAAGTGGTTTTAGATGAATCCTCTCGCCATCTGACTGCTTTTGTCACGCCAGATGGAACTTTTCAGTTTTGCAGGATGCCCTTTGGCATCGCTTCAGCGGCAGCAGTCTTTCAAAGGTTGATGTCGAGTATGTTTGACCATCTATCTCATGTTGTGGTCTTTCAAGACGATATTTTGGTGTTTACAGAAAGTGAGAATGAGCATGACGCAGTGGTGGGAAATGTTCTGAGTATATTGGAAACAAGAGGTGCCACCCTAAGGAGGGACAAGTGTATTTTCAAAACCAGGGAAATAGAGTACCTGGGTCATGTTTTTTCAGCTGAAGGTATCAAGCCTAAACCTTGCCTTGTTAAAAGCATTGTGGATGCTCCTGCTCCAAAGAACAAAGACCAATTGTTGTCTTTCTTGGGTCTTTGTGAGTTTTACGCCAAGTTTTTAAAAAACTTTGCAAATTTAACAGAAGCTTTTAGATCTTTGCTCAAGAAAAATTCAGATTATATTTGGACTGATGATTGTGAGCAAACTTTTAAGGTTATAAAAGAAAGGATTATCAATGCTCCAGCCTTGCAATCTTTTTCAGAGAAAAGGGATACTGTCATCACTGTAGATGCATGTGAATATGGTTTGGGGCTGTACTTACTCAAATGGAGAATGGACGTGAGTTCACTATTGGGTTTGCTTCACGCACTTTAAGGGATGCTGAACGTAAATATTCTGTGATAGAAAAAGAGTTGCTTGCATGTGTGTGGAGTGTGGAGAAGTTCAAGGCTTATGTGTGGGGGAGACATTTCACACTAAAAACTGACCATTGTCCTTTAGTTAATATTCTTTCTGGTAAGAAAATCAAACGCACCACAGCCAGCATTTCAAGACTAGCTGCCAAGCTGTTAGAATTCTCTTTCACAATAGAATACATTCCGGGGGGGAAAAATTCCCGAGCGGATTGTCTGTCTCGTCTTCCTATTGATGATTGTGATAGTCTTGATTGGGAAGAAGAAATTGAAGAATGCTTTATTGCATACTTAGGGGATGCAAGCTTTTCAGAAAGTGAATGGATTTCTGCACTACACTCAGATTGCACGTTAACTGAAGTGGTCACCTTTTTACAGTCTGGTTGGCCAAAAGAATCCTTATTGTCCAAAGAGGTACAACCTTTTTGGAAGGTTGCAGATGAATTGTCTTTGGAAGGTAACTTGCTAGTTCGTGGTGAGAAGTTGGTAGTGCCTTCTTCTCTTTATCAACAAGTGATAAAGTTAGCTCACAGTGGGCATTTGGGTTCTACCTTCACTAAGAGAAAGGTCAGAGAAAGGTTTTGGTGGCCTCGTATGGACTCACAGATTGAAGATTTTGTATTGAATTGTACTAAGTGTAAGTCTAGTGATAAGGTGTTGATAACAGAACGTGAAGTTGAGTCAGTAAGTCTGTGTCCAAAGGGTGTGTGGCAACGTATTAGTGTTGACTTTCTAGGTCCGTACCAGATTTTGCCTCACAATTTGAGATATTTTGTTGTAATGGTAGACCATCTTTCGAGGTGGGTTGAAGTTGAACCAGTATCAGAACCGTCCACAAGGAAAGTCCTTGATTGTTTTTTGAAAGTGTTCTCTAGAGAGGGTTTACCAGCAGAGCTATTAACTGATAATGGGGTTCAATTTGTTTCCTCTGAAATGTCTTCCTTTCTAGAGAAATGTAAGATTAAACATTTGAGAACACCCCTCTATCACCCCCAGAGTAATGGGAAAGTAGAACGCTTCAATAGGGTGTTAGTGGAGTGTATTCAAGCTTCTATTACGAGCAATTTGGATGTGGCTCAGTCGATTCGTGAACTGGTGTGGTCTCACCGCACTACCCCACATTCTGTCACAGGAAGATCTCCTTTTGAGCTTATGAGAGGTAGAGAGGCTGCTACTGAGTTGTGTCCGTTTTGGATTCTTAAGAAGTTACCAAAATCAGGAAATGTTGATATTTGGTGTAAGACTGCTGAATATAAGTCAAACTTATTCAGTTCTAGAAAGCTGGAAACTAAAAAGAATTTGGTGTTGAAACCTTGCAAGTTAAAAGTGGGGGATTGGGTTCGTGTTAGGAATCCTGTTTTGGTTGGCAAGGGTTTTTCCAAGTTTAGAGATCCTGTTCAAGTTTGTGAAGTAAGGAAGAATGCTGTGAAGCTCTCTGATGGCAACTGGTGGGGTGTTTCTCGTGTTGCTTTGATACCCAGCGAGGTTTCCGTTCAGAGGGCAGTTGCACAACCACCTGCAAACAAGTCAGTCCCGCGCAGAAGTGATCGCATACACAGGAGGCCTATGAGATTCAATGATTTTGTTTCCCATTAAAGATTTAAAAAGGGGAGGGAATGGTGGTAAATGCTTGCTTTGTTTTTAAGAGTTGTATGAATTGTTTTAAGTGTATTGTTAGTTTAGAATTGTAGGTTTTCAGAAATGTTCAGGTGGTGTTTAGTTATTTTATTGTCTTTATTTGGTTTGTTTTATTTATGTTAAAAAAGGGGGATGTGTGGTAATGTCTTTCTTCATGCTTCTTTATTGGAATGCTATGAGCTCACTGAGCTACTGTTCTGACTGTGCTTGTGAGTTCTAAGCGAGTCAGTTGCTCCTGAGCCCCTTCTTGAATGGATGTACTTCTTCAATAAACAACTCGTAACCTGTAACCCTCGCAGACCTCATCTTTACAAATGGCTAGACTACGGGAACACACTCTACATAGCAATCACCACACACCTCTTAAAGAGACTACAGACAATACAAAACTCAGCTGCAAGACTCATCCTCGACCTCCCCAGATGGACCCACTTCACACTCCACCTCAAGAAGCTATACTGACTCCTGATCCAGATGAGATGTTGGCAAGCGCATACAAATCCCTCCACAACGAAGGGCCAGCATACATCAACAAACACATGGCATCCCACCAACCAACCAGACACTTACAGTCTGCCTCCCTCTTCCTCGCAGACACCCCCCGGATCCGCTGAGTCAACAGCGGAGGATGCTCCTTCTCACAACTGGTGGATAAAACTTGGAACGACGTTCCTCTGGAAAGGACTCAAGATCTGGCTGTATAAATGAACAGGTTACCATGAAGCAGTTAGCAACTTCAGCGCCTTGAGACCCTCAAGGGTGATTTGCCGCGCTCTATAAATCCTTGATTGATGATTCCATGACCTTGTGATCAAGCCAACGCCAACTCATTTGCAGTGTATATTGATATCGGCACAGGCTAGTACTTGTGCATTAGTTGGAAATCATGCCATTTAGTTTATTGTGGTAAATAAAATCAGAATTGACTTTGCTGTTAATTCAGCTTGCACTAGTACTGAGAGCCTCTAGGTGTTACTTTTCAACAGTGGACAGATATCCTGGCAGTTGGTAAACATGTGGGTAAGGGCCCACATCATCATCCAGCTTGGACCTGTACCTGCTTCGCAGCAGCTGTATTTGCTCAAGTACGTTAATATAGAGTAGAGTCTCCACATGCAGAAGACAGGTTACTTCTGGAATTTGCTAGAATTACATAATGCCCTTATTATTCAATGTACATATCCTAGATTTCATAGGTACTACTGTAGCTTCAAAGGACATGCTGCTTAGAGCTGAATTGATTGCGGGTTGATTTTCTAGTAGTTTTTTTTATAAGTTTGATTCACAATCTTAGTGCTGAAGATATTGTTTTTGAAGATTGTCTCCAGCCATTGGGGCTTCATCCCTTGTGACGTATGTGTGACCATGAAGACCAACCAAGGTTAAAAATGTAGAAAGTACTGAAAGTAAGTAATAGTCTTGCACTGAATTTTGGCTTAAGCAAGTGAGCTCGCTCAAGTAGAGACCAGTTTGTCCAAATATTTAGAGGCTCTTGGATAAAGCTGTTTACACAAGTGCTAGATGAAATGCCTCCGGGAAAACTAAAATGTTCAACAGTTGTGCTAGTAATAATGCCGCAATACTTGGAGTTTTAATTAGCTAGTCATTAGCATAGCGTATGACTCTGTGTTTTAGCTTCCATGATGTTCACTGACTTTCAGACGCAGTGGTAATTTGCTGAAATCTGCAATGCTAACCTCTGCCCTGCTCAGTGTTATGAAACCAGATTATCTGGACTTCCTAAAAATCTAGTAATCATGGTTTTCATTATTTTTGTTTTTTGCCCCTAATCGCTTGGAAAATTCCCTTATAAATCAATTTGGTTTGCCAGCATAACCCATTCTGTATTGCCATGACTAAGTCGTAAGCCTCGTCAACTAATATTGGACTGTCAATTCTACCCCTGTCTGCAATTACTAGTTTTAGAATTGATTGAATTCCTAAGTATGAATTGATTTCTTCTTCTGTAAAGTTGGATGTTTCTCTACAGAGTTCTGGTAGAATCTTGTGAAAGACTTGGGGATCTTGGCAGAATCCTCTTCAATGGATCAAATAATGGACTCTTTATCTGCTTGATGAAATAGGAGTCAGATTGCTGTTTAGTGAGAATGGCAAGTGATATGCCTACTTTTGCCCCCTTTTCAGATTGAGCTGTATGTTTTGTGATTGTGCATTGGTATCCTTGCTATTGCTAGTTCATTACAAAAAGAGCACTCAAAGCTAAAGTGGACAACTTAATGCCCTTTGCTGTTGTCGGTCAGTTAATCTAATCTTATCCCTTGCGGAGTTATGTCTTACTTGATAAGTCTGGCCCATTGCTGTGTAAAGAGTAGTGCCACTGGGATAAACACTTTGCAAGCATCCCATATAAAATACGTTGTGCAATGTATACACTATTATAATTATAATTGGTAGATGTCTATGATTTATTTATTTCATAGAGGGAGGGGTTTATCCAGTTGATCTCCCCTGAGCTCGAGTCTCATTAGTGTATCTAGTTTATAAATTGATCTTTTAGAGGCCTTGTTTACATCTAGGTGAGAATGTGATTCTAGTGGGTCTCCTCCTTATACAACATGAGAATAAGTACTAGTCAATATTTGATCGTTATCGGTGTTTGTGAGATCTGATCTGTTCAAGCCATTGGTTCTACAGTGACCAGATCCAACATTCCCTTGAAATTAATAAGTATCTTCTGAGTTCTGGAATCCGGATTACATCTTAAAGTAGTAGACCTGTGATTCTGGGTAAGTGGGATACACCAGTGCTTGCAAATATAATAATGCCTTAGTCTTAGTCTTAATCATCCTAAAGTAGATCATAAAAGATACACAAATACACTAACGCAATTAGCCGAAAAAGCCAAACATAAGAACAAACGTCTGTTCGCCTGCTTTGGGGACCTTAAGTCCGCTTTCGTCAGTGTGCCCCAAAGACGACTATGGGAAAAACTGGACAGTTGGGGTGTCCCAACAAAGTTATTGAACGCCATCAGAGAACTATACACAGGTACCTGGACGAGGGTAAACATAGGGGACGGCTCAAGGATAACAAAGAAAATAGACACCCACAATGCATTAAAACAGGTGTGTGTGCTAGCCCCCAGCCTTTTTAACTTGTATTTATCTGACCTCGAAGATGCTCTCCAAGAAGCTAACAGCCATCCACCTTTGTTACCCAATGAGGAAATTGGGTGCCTCCAGTATGCCGACGATATTGTGCTATTAAGCCAAACTCCAGTTGGTTTACAACGCGGAATGAGCGCATTAGACAAGTACATGGAAGTGCAAGGGCTAGAATTTAATTTATCAAAAACAAAGGTAGTACTGCTAGTGGATGCCAAATACAAGAAACACACATGGCACCTGGGTGGAAAAAAAGTAAAGGCAGTTACTCCATACAAATATCTTGGATTCAAGGTTGAACAAAAACTGAGTTACAAATCACAGCTCACTGCAATGGGGGCCAAAACCCAAAATCTTATATATGGTTTCAAACTACTAAAAAATAAATTAAGCTGTCCATCCCACGGCAACCTACTATCCGTCATGCTCGCACAGCTAATGCCAACAGTGACCTATGGAACAGAAATCATGAGGGGTTGGGAAATCCCAGCTTTGAACAAGATACAAACAAAAGTTCACAAAAAACAATTTCCACATTCAGCAAAGTGCATCATTGGTCCAAGTCTGACTTGAGTTTGGTTTGCCTAACCAAATATTCCAGAGTAAAGGTGCATTCATTATGTGGGAGGCTGCGTGCACCTGAAACCGGTTCCATCGACTATCTGTGCTGGAAAGAAATAGATAGGCAAAAAGTAAATAACATTGAAGGATCCTGGGGTTGCTATCTAAACCAGGTGATAAAGGACCTGTGTGCTCAAGATATTTGGAACTCGAGCATCGGGAAAAAGGCCTTTAACAAATTAATCATTTCAACAATAAAACTTCTGTCGCATTCAACAGATGAGAACATTTTACTACAAAGATGTCACGTCTTAACGGTGATCAGCTCATATGGTACAAGGAAGCCTCAGGAATATTTATCAACTTATTTCTCATTGGCTTTAAAACATCAATTTATGCGATTACTTTTTTGGCATGTGGGAAACAAAGGATCTCATCCCTTTATGGAAAGATCAAAGGCACAACCGAGACTGCAGACTATGTGACTATAGATATGAATCTCTCCAACATATTTTCTGGGCATGCCCAAAGTTATTAAAAGAAAGGATGTTATTATTTAAAGAAATATTTAACAACATGAACATTCGAACAAGTAGAGAAGCAGTAATCACCTGGCTAGGTGGGACCTTAATCCCTCTAGGCTGCAGGGGGGTAAAACTTTTAAATCTGTATTTAAAGGAAATAGGTCGAAATCCTGTGAAATCCTAAACAGATTCTTAGAATTACTGGAAAACTACAAAAAACGTGCAAAGAAAATGAGCTGTCTTATACAAGGATTTTCTTATGATATGGTTTTCTCCATTTTAACAGAAATTTTATTTATGGTCCAATGAATGTAGAAGTAGGGCTAATTGTTTTAAATTTATATTATTGATTGTTTATTAGGATGTCTTTGTGCTGCAAAATATGTTGCTTGGTGTAATGGTTTTTTCAAAGACCGAACACTTGAATAAACTTGAAACTTGATACACAAAGGGAAACAAACAAATGAAGAGAAAAAAGTAGGAATATTAAAAACATCTACAATAAAATTAATGAAAGACTACATTCAAAGAAGTAAAAGATCAAAAAACCAATAAAAGAATAACAATGTGTTGTTCGGATAAGTTTGAAACCCCTGACAAGCTCTATAAAAGAGATAAAGTGCTTTAATTCAGAAATGACATTATAACGAAGAACCAACAATTCATAATACATGTGGCGCACTGTACAATAAAACTTTAAAACATTATACTGCTTCTTAGAGCCAAAGTGTACTTCAAATAACTAGCAACTAAGTGACATGTATCTTGGTCATATAGTTGTAATAGAAAAAAATAGGGCAGTTTTGCACTTTGAAAATGTATGTCCGCACAACAATGGTAATAAAAACCTCCTTGTGAACGGCAGATGATATCAACCAAAAAATACAAAGTGCTATAAAGTTTGGCTAGAATGCTCGTCGCATGGGCAAAAACCAATGGTGGCTGGGGAGTATTGGCCCAGCGGAAAGCATATTAACCAACGAAAGTAACCTAACCTGAATCTAGCCAGTAAGGTTCTCTCGTATACATTATCCATATATAATAAATAAGGGGCAATCGTTGGCACAGTCTGAATGATGCAATAGTCCCTGACTGTGGGTTTAGCCACTTCCGTTAGTTCCCTAGAGGCCTGTCTATGCTTGACAAAACTATCCTGGTATGCCTGACAAAGCTATCCTGGACCCAATATTTGTCCTTAATAATAGTGCCATTTAGTGGTCAGTTCTAAAAGAAAGGAGAATGAGACTTTTAGAGACAAAAGGACACTGACGTCTTCCAAAATGGAGATATTTGAAGCAAACAGCCGCAGAAAAAACTTGGCTAAATATGTTGTGAAATGACTGAATAAGACACTCAGGAGAAACTACTTTTTCCCTACTCTATAGAAACATTCAAGCCAGTATGGACAATCATTATAGCAATTCATCAACTACCTAGTTGGTACCAGGCGTAAGACTCAAGCACCGTTCAAGAAGCACATTCACTAGAAGGCATCTCAAGTATGCACAGCTTCATGTACTTTGACACAATCACATTGCCACTCAATAAAATCGAGAAATCATGAAATAAGAGAGAAATTAATGTGCCAAAGAAGACAAGTCTATCAACGGACAGACAAATTGAGGTGCAAGAGATTGGATCTCGAGGAGAAAATAAATAAAAGTTTGCTGAGGCAGTACAACGCTTGGATAGCCAGGAACGATTAAACTTCCTACAGTGGATCCATATTCCAGAGCATGCTGACCAAGGGGTGAATACGAAGTCACTAAAGGTCAAGGGCCAGATGTACGACCATTGGATTTAGTGCCTCGCAATGTGTTGAACCCTGGAGATCGGGTTGTGTTCAATACCCGCCAGGTCACGCTGTTTTTTTAAATCAACTGCTATTGTGTTTTAATTTGTGAATTCAACTTCTGCTATGCTGTTTTAATTTGTTTTTACTGGCTTACTGGGCCAACAGGGCTACCGCTGTTGCTTCTTCTTCCGGATTCCCCTGTGAAGCCGAGTGAGCGGAGGCTCATTGGAGGGACAGGGAGGCGGGGAACGGGGCTCTGACTGGGCGGGTGGACTGGGTATCGCATTTAACCCAGTATGCCGCGACCGCGCAGCGGACGTGCGCAGCGGGCGTGCCTAAGGCAAGCCCGTCTGCGCCCGTCCGCACTCTGACCGGGTTCAGAGCTAGTTCCCCTGGTTCTGTTAACCCAG
This sequence comes from Triturus cristatus, assembly GCF_964204655.1. Taxonomy (NCBI): domain Eukaryota; kingdom Metazoa; phylum Chordata; class Amphibia; order Caudata; family Salamandridae; genus Triturus; species Triturus cristatus. The sequence continues at coordinate 671,150,145 of NC_140579.1, read as the reverse complement.
ATGTCTTATGATACTCCCCCAACCTGCTCAGAAGCTTGGACCCAGAAGGTGGGAAGGCTTGCTGTCCCAGGTTTTTACCTAGCACAAGACCGGAAGAACTGGCCGCTAATTGCGTGCTTTGTCAATGTCCCCTGCCGGATATTCTGGCATGCTGTAGTAATGCAATGCCCAACGAGGGGAAGGGCCCGCAGAAACTAGGGACAGAAGTTCCCCTATGGAAATGCTTATTGTTAAATGCCAGGTCGCTGGTTAAACTTAGTCTGGAATGCAGTTTGTTCATGGAAGAGCACCAGATTAAGATGACTTTTATCAAGGAGGCATGGACTGATAACACCTCAGGTCCTGACATAGTGAAGGCTTTGCCTGTAAACTTTGTTTGTCACACGTTAGACCGACCCTCAAGAAGAGGGGGAGGGCTCGCTGTTATTTATCACAGTTGTCGGAGCCCTCCTTTTCTATAGCCTCCAACCAAGCATGTGAAGCTTTGTCTATTAGTGTCCGCCTCTCCCCCCAAAATACTTTTAAAGCGCTGCTGATCTATTGTCCTCCAGGGCCTAGAGGCACATTCTTGGACTCGCTCAACGCTTTGCTGGAGGATGGACTGTGCACGACCTCCTTCACCATCTTGGGAGATTTTAATTTTTATCTGGAAGATGCCTCAGATCCGGATAATAAAAGACTTATGGATCTCATGTACGGAGGGGGGCTAGATCAAAGGGTGGTTGGACCATCGCACATAGCGGGGCATATCCTGGATGGTATTTGCTCTAATAACTCCGGTTTGGACATATTGGATATTTTGCCGCTACCATGGACAGATCACGCAGCAATCATTTTCACGCTTTCACAAGTGCCTCAGATCCAGGCTGACCCCAAGCCAAGGGATAAGATTGCTATCCGAGCATGGAAAAACATAGATGGGTCTGAGATGGGCAATTTTCTTACCTTAATTACCCCCAGCATTCCAGCAGATGTAGACAAAGCAGAGATGTAATCAAAGGGGATTGAGAGAGCTTGTGATAAATTTGCTCCAGTTAAACTTTTTACTCCAAGGCGGGCTTTGCCCTCTGCCCCTTGGTTTTCCGACACTCTGCAAAAACATAAAACTGACTGCAAGAGGCTTGAGAGGATTTGGAGGAATGGGTTCAGTTCCAACAATAAAGAAAAGTATAAAGAGAACCTTACTATCTACAAGAAATTAATAACAGAGGCCAAAAAAGCCTATTTTGCTGATCAGATAAAAAAAGGCCAATTCTTCTTCCAGAGAACTGTTTAGGACCATTACGAAGCTTATGATCCCCACCAAACCCATCACAAATAGCAGTCCGGCATTGTGCGATTCGCTAGCCGACTTTTTACAGAACAAAGTGGAAGGGATTTTTTCCTCCTTCTCCAATTCTCAAGGAGAGGCAGGGGAAGCAGCAATTAGCCTCGACTCTAGGGTGAGGGTGGCTTCGGATAGATTAGTGAGTTTTAGTCCACTACAGACGGAGGAGGTCATTGGCCTTCTGCGGGCTGCCCGGACGGGAGCACCTAGTGATCCCTGCCCGTGGCGGTACTTAAAATCTGTCCTGAGGTCATTACTATTACACTTACCCCAGTGTTCAACACCATCATTGACTCTGGTAACTATCCTAGGAGGTGGAAAGTCGCCTCTATCCTTCCCTTAATAAAAAAAACCTAGTCTCGATAAAAATGACCCCAATAGCTACAGACCCATACCCCGTCTCCCACTTCCAGCTAAATTGCTGGAGAAAGCCATAAATAGGCAACTAAGTTCTGTTTTTTCCAGAGAGCCAAGGCACTCGACCCCAAGCAGTTTGGGTTTCGTGCAGGTCATAGCACGGAACTGGCCTTGATTAAGGCCACAGAGGAGGTTAGAGTTGCGGCTGACCAGGGAGGGGTGGCTGTCCTGATTTTGTTGGATCTGTCGGCAGCCTTCGACACGGTCCATCATGGGGTGCTGATGGACCGGTTGTCGAGGGCGGGAGTGGAAGGGACTGCCTGGAGCCTCCTGAAATCTTTTTTGGCCGACAGAATCCAGACAGTAGAGCTGCGGTCTGATAAGTCCAAACCCTTTGCCATCCCTTGCGGGGTACCACAGGGCTCTTCTTTGAGCCCCACGCTTTTCAACATTTATGTCAGCCCGTTGGCAGCATTGATAAGATCTTTTGGACTGCAACTCACCTCCTATGCAGATGACACACAAATCGCCTTATCCATACAGCGAGGGTCTCAAGGGGATATGGCCGCGAGGTGCCACGATTGCCTGTAAGACATTGTGGGCTGGATGGCCTCAAACTGCCTCAAATTGAATGCAGGGAAGACCGAGGTCATGATATTCGGGCACAATCCTAACATCTGGACTCCGGATATGTGGCCTGATGCACTGGGGAAGCCACCAGTCCCCAAGTGCAAGGCAAAGAATTTGGGCGTGATCATGGACCAAAAAACTGGATTTTGGGGAGCAGGTTAGAGGAGTGGTTGCGACATGCTTCCATATCCTCAGGATATTGAGAAAAATAAAAAAAATTCTTCCAGCCGATGGGTTTAGGTTAGCAGTCTCAGCCCTTATTCTGTCCCGTGTGGACTACTGTAATAGTCTGTACCTGAACCTGAAAAAAAACATCTGTACAGACTACAGATGGTTCAAAACGCGGCGGCGAGACTGCCAACAGGCATTCCAAGGTTTGCCTCTGTACGAGAGGGACTCCGGCAATTGCACTAGCTGTCGGTATCCAGACGAGCTCAATTTAAGGCGCTATGCGCGGTTTTCAAAGCATTGAAGGGCATTGGCCCAGAGTTCTTGAATAGGTGCTTCGATTGGTATGTGCCCGGGAGAGCTCTGCGCTCCTCCGTAAGCAAACCAGTGGCGGTGCCCCGAATAAAAAAGGCCAGTTGGGGAGGAAATACCTTTTCCTATGGTGCCGCGAAAGCTTGGAACAGCCTGCCGGCGCATATCAGGAAGGCCGAGGAGCTCCTCTCTTTTAGAAAGGGGCTGAAGACTTGGTTATTTAGGGATTGAGCCCCTCGTTCTCCAGGGAGTTAGTGTGCAGCGCCAGGACACCCTTGGGTATAAGTGCGCTTTATAAGCTCCTAATAATAATAATTTGCGACAAATTGCGAGTCGCAAATTGCGAGGCACTAAATCCAATGTACAACAGTGTAAGAGACACTCTTAGCGATTCCCAATGGAGACGCAAAATGTGAGCCACTCGCAATTTACGACCCCATTGGGAATGGCCAGCCTCACAAGGATGGTGGCCTGCTGGGGTCAGCAGACCACCATGTCTGTGACTGCTTTTCAATAAAGCATTGTCCCTGGGACCACTGCCTGCCCTTAAAAATATTTTCCCCAGCATTTCCAAAGGGGAAGGGTTCCCTGGGGACCCCTTTCCGTTTGTGAGTGCTTTACCACCCTTCTGAGAAGGGTGGTAAACTGCGGCCGCAAAAGAGTCATACATACCTGGAGGACTCGCTTTTCTTATTTTGCAAGTCGCAAATAATTTGCGACTCACAGGGAATAGTACATGGCCAACTCGTTTTTTGAAGTTGCAAAAGGGTCTGAAACCCCTCTGTGACTGCAAAAAACGGTTGTACGTCTGGCTCTATGTTAGCTAGAGCAAATGCAGTAACTGAAGGATCAGAAGCCAAGACAGGGCTAAAAACCCGCAGGCCTTGCAGACTTTTTGCGAGGTCCAGGTCACTAAAGTCATGCAGGTACCTAATTTTCAAGTTTTCTATCACCAGGAGCACTTCCTTCATATTAGAAAGTGTGTCCACGGCACCATTTATAGGCAACTTCATCATATGGCGCCTCCTAGGGGCAATTTCCATTATCTACTTCATTGTCAATGCTTATATCACTAAAGCACACAAGGCCTGCTTGTGTGATATATAATATGTGTTGAAGAGGTAGTGTGGGGCCCTCAAAAATGCAGGGCCTGTGGCGTATATCCTCAGCTGCCCCTCCCTTGTGACAGTCCTTGGACGCCATGGCGAAGAAACCTAACAGTGTCAAACCTAGGAAAATACTGATTCTTTTTTGATCTTATAGTTTCAGTTTTATGTTAGGATGCTGGGTATGTATGTGGCTCCGCATTTTTCAATAACTTTGCCTCTTGCCACCTTTGGCTTAATTTGTAAAAATTAATAAATAAATAAATCAGTGCATGGGGTACATTGTTTCTTGAGAGCTTTCCATCTGCACTGCTTAAGCCATGTCTTGCCGGGGCTCCTAGTCTTTGTTCCTCCTCCTGCTTACTTCGTCCACCCCTTAAACTTCCTGACTTATTAACTCACTCTTGCAGGTTATTTTTGCTCTTTGCAAGTGTGAGACAAAAAGTGCCAGTGACGACTACCTGAAACCACCTACACAAGTTAGCCATTGGAGAGGATAAGGGGGATTTGTCTAAGTGAACTATGGCAGCTGCTTGGGGGAGCGCATGGTGGGTCCTTGTTCTAAGATATTCCTGTTTGGGTTTGGGCGGGTGGGACTGATGTGATGGTTGATGGGGACCTGATGCCCGGAGCCTTGCTTATGTGTTATCTATCGTCTAGGGGCGGAATTGTCGTAATGTATCTCTCCACTGGCTATCTATTGAACACACAGCCGAGATCTCTGTATTGTTTTGTTTTTCAAGCATAAATAAAGCTTTAAAAAAAAAAAACCCAAAAAAAAAACTATGGCAGCTGCTCACCCAAACAGCGCACATCATGCTGCGGCCTTTGTCAGTCTGAGGATCGGTTTAATCAGTGTTTTGAGATTAACACTGTGTCCTTCCATGCAAGAGTGCAGATGTCTATGGTGTACTTCTTCCTGTATTTTCCACGCCTCTGTCTTGATTATTTTGGTAGTTATTTGTGTAGTCATTTATTGGAGCGGAGTATGGCATTCTATCATTAACAACACTTTTTTACGTGCATGCTACGAATCTTTTTTATTTAATCTCTATTGCACCAAAACTTCTTGAGCAAGGAGGTAAAAAACATAGTTTTGCGCAAGTCAATAAATGTGATGCATTCTTTTGATCTTGCAGCTATTCCTAGCAAAGCTGTCTGCCTTACTATAGGACATGCAGCTAGCCGGCCAGACTTTGAGGGTCATCAGCTCACCCATCACCACTATACTGATAGCGTCATAAACACGTTTAGAATATATGTAAGCAGTGCATAATTTGTGCCGGTGTTTGCAGCTGGTGGTCACCAGCACTTATTTTTGGGGACCAGGATTTACTTTACATCATCAGGTTTTGACCCATAAGAATAAAAAATGCAGAAAATGGATAAAGAAGGAGGAAGATAAAGATCAGAAAAGTGAAAATGCAAGAAAGCAGGGATGAAAGAAATCCTGCAATAATGAGATAAAGAGACATGAAGTGTGTGTGGTGGTGGACGAGTGACTTGAAGTAAAATCAAAACTAGGCCGCTTTAATATTTGGCAACTGCAATGTTTGGCAGCACTGGGGGGAGGCGTTTAAGAACACTTTGGGCATGCACATGTTATTTTACACATTAATCACTGATAGCTTAATGATCTAATGACCTAAGTCAACCCTGAAAGGAGAGGCAGTGGCTGTGTGTGTGGCACTTCATAAATATTGGATCCACTCTGGACCACTGGATCTATTGAGGCTCATCAACATTTGATGCCCCACTGCAATTAGTTGCCTCAGGCACAATCACCAGACAAAGATGAAGACTGTATGTGAAAAACATTTTACGCACAGCTACATCTCCAAGAAACATTCATGTAATAAACAAAAAAATAATTTTATGTATTTTGTGCCCAAAGGTAAATGACATGCATAGCCTGTATATCACCACATTTTATCAATTAAAACAGCAATCATAATTGTTTTTAAAGATACACATATGGCACACATACAAAAGGAGGTGTCGCAATACAGGGAAGGGACAAAAATACATATAACACAAAGAAACAACTTCACACATACAACTCATCAAAATTAAGCCACATACTGTGGCTTCTTTGGATTTCCATAAGATTAAAATTAGTTTTTAGGTAGAGCTTCGGGCCTGTTGTATATACTTTGTGGGCTTCTAGTCTACCCATTGGTTTTCATTTGTTTGTTTCAGTGGCATTTAAAAATCCTTTCTTCGAGGGGGTTAATTTTTCCTATTTGTCCCTCCTTTTCGTGGGTTGTTCACTCCCATAGAGCAGCGCTGCATTACTTGTAGGGACTACTTTTCCCTTTCTCTAAGAGCATTTCACACGAGCGCCTGAGGAATTCTGTGGCTACAAGCTATGAGTTCTGTAAACAGGAGTGTAATCTCCCACAACTCCTCTCCCACTTCGCTGCTTCAGCCGTCCCTCCACCCACTACCTTTCCGTGTGCGGTAAATGAGGTTTTGGATAATGGTGTAAACAGGCCTGTAAATTTTGGTTTTTTGTCGTCACATTCGCATGCTGTTTTTCAAGGGTGCCCTGTGCGTGATGTCAGTCCAGACTTGCCTCTGCAGTGCTGCGCGCTGATCCTGGTCGCTACTTGTTTGGTTTTCCGAACCCGCTCAGCCGATAGTTTTAAATTGTGTCCTTATCTTGGATCTTCTCCCATCCCCAACACCCTCCTCCCACTGTCACTTATTTTAAATAGTACAGTGTAAGATCAACCATTGACTCTGTGCCGTACTGGCTACCTTAGCTAGCAGCATTTTGTATCTGTGCAATTGTTGCTGCCAGATGCATTTACTACCCGTACATGGCTCGCCTTCGATGTTTGTGTTGCTGCAACGTGTGTTACAGGTGCATAGCTTGTTGTCCCAGTCATTTTCTGTGCAGTGCACATCCTAGTTAAACAAAGCTTACAGCTTAGGACCACATGTTTACTGTCAATGCAGGCTGCTGTGCCTTCCTGGGTGCTTTTGGCCCACAAGTAGATTATCTGATGAGGGAGGTGAGCAGGTTTCTGCTGGCAGTGCTTGCTGCTTTTGTCATAGGATAGCCAATGTTCCTCTCCTCGGGCATCTTACTCCTGGGAACCTTGCCCAGACCCCTGACAGGATGGATAGTCCACAGCCGGACCTCTGGGTGACAGAGTTCAGCCCCTCTTTTTCCCCTCTGACCTACCCTGTTTCAGAGCAGCCCGATAGGAAGCAGGACTGGAGCCAAACACACTTATCTCCCTCGCGGCCCGCTTCCAATGATATCACAAAGACCAGCTCAAAGCCTGCAGGGAGCAGGAGCAGCAGCTGGAGAAGCTTCTGTGCCAGAGCCTGCAAAAAGAGTGCATCACTGACACCTATAACCAGGACCTTCGGCACCAGGTGAACGGGATAGACAGGCCTCGTCCAGGGTAATGAACGGTGAATATATGAAAATACAGACTGGGCAAAACAGCACAAGCTTTCTCGCACGTACACTGTGGTATCCAAGCACAGACAATGGAGACTGTTCATTCCATGGACACATATAGTTACTGGTGTAGCCCAGTCACAGACTGTGATGCCCAGAACACCCAGGCCAAGGCTGTTAACTACCTCAAACGCAGCCAGGAGAAGGAGCCTTATAATTGCACAATCCCATACACCCAGATCACCTAAAACAGCCACAGACACGCCCATAATACCTGAACTCCAAGCACAGTGTGAGGCACAGTCACTAATGCGTCAACACTGTATCATTTAAGATTTAAGGCGTTTGGAAGGTCGCAGCAGAACATGTTTACTTTCGCCTCAATAGATATTTGCATTGATTAAACAAACAGCATTGTGGGATACATTGAGGCAGCAAACACTTTTGAATGTGCATTTTAAAGCGGTTTAGACTAGAGCACGAACAGTATGTTTGCTTCTCTAAATGATGTGCTTTGGTTTTTATAACAACAACCTAAATTCATGCGCCCTCCACCTTTCTTTTTTTTATTGATTTTAAGCATAGGTGACAATATGCAACAATAACCAATACCACTTATCATGTTGACATCGCAAATTTACCAATCATACAGTATAGATAAGATCTGAGCTTTGCTCATTAGTTGAGCTAAGCCGCTCAGGCTTGACCAGTGAGTTGCGGTCCACGCGACCAGGTTAGGACATTTATGATTCAACACAACTGTTCGGTCCCCATCAGCTATCCGGGTAAGGCTCTATAGCTGGATCAGCGATGGCGGCTTGCTCCAGGAGATATGACTGTAGGGGAGTAGAAATGTCTCTAGGCAGGAAGAGGGCGGTAGGAGTTCGGCATAGGTGTGCAGTCGGTCTTGACAGTATATGAGATCATTCAACCAGTCTTTGAATTTAGGAGAACTTCCCCTGCCCCATCTGCAGGCCACTCTTTGCTTGGCAAGCAAGAGTGCCAGGGGGATGTACTTCCGCAGCGAGGCGGTCAGTGCTTTGGTGTACCCTAATAGTGTGGCAAAGGGGTCTTCAGGGACGTGCAGTCTAGTCATTTTATCAAGCGCCCCCAACACCTCCGTCCAGTATCGTCGGATGGGAGGACAGTCCCAGGCCAAGTGTCTGAAGTCTGCTCCCTCTCTCCCACAGCAATCAGTGTCACGGAGATGAAGGCGCATCAGGCACGTAGGTGTATAATAAAGACGGTGTAAGTACCTATAATGGATGATGGCAAGACGGCTGCAAGCGGATATTTTCCCGGTTTGTTGACAGCAAAATGACCACTGGTCATCAGTGATGGGGGATTCTAGCTCTTCCTCCCAATGAGTCCTAGCCGAAGGGGGGTCGTGAATGCAGTCTTTTTGTGTGGTGTGGTAGAGCAATGAAATAACATGTGCAGGGGTGTCTTTCTGCAGAAGGTTATGCAGTGGAGACAGTGTAGGGGGTTCCTGTGAGAGCTTTGACATCTTGTCTCAGGCGGATATAGTCTTGATAGAAAGCTTTCGAAGGAGGTGGCAGCAGCCTCCCACACGCGTGACTGGAAGGTCCAGCTGGCCTCGGCGTGGCAGCAAGGGGGAATATAACGTGGTGAGTTGGAGGCGACGGGCCAGGTCATACCATGCACTGGTAGTGCAGTCTACTGTTGAGGAAGCGAGTTATCGCAGGTGGGCTTAAATATGCAGAGCAGGGGGTTGGAGCCATGTAGCCGTCCTCAATTGCTAAGTGAGGCATATACGGGGGGGTCCATCCAGTATGCTGCAAAGTGGCCTTGGACACAACTGAAGTACAGCTCCAGGTCAGGGATCTCAAAATCCCCCACACTAAAGGGTCGAGTGAGAGTGTCCTAGCGCAGCCTAGCACGTTTCCCTCCCCAGGTGAGGCGGATGAGTTGAGTTTTCAGGGCTTGGAAGAAGTGTTTGCTGGGGGCATAGGGGATGTTGATGAAAAGGTAGAGCTTGGGGAGGATTACCATCTTTATAAGGGAAGCCGTCCCGGCCATGGAGATTGGCATGGCGATCCACCTGGTGATTTTATCAGTGAGGAGGTCCAAGATGCGCCCATAGTTTGCCATCATCAAGGCATTGCGGCTACGAGTAACGACTATCCCTAGGTACTTGATAGTGTCCTCACACCATGCGAGGGGGTAATCTGGGGTGAACAATGGAGTAGCCGCAGTGACAGGGAAGATCTGAGATTTCCCCCAGTTAATGTTAACGCCAGAGAGGTGACCAAATAGGATGAGCAGCCGTAATATGGGATTGACCCTTTCTTCCGGGTTTCGCAGATAGAGTGAGAGGTCGTCGGCGTATAGAGAGATCAGGATCTGCCGTTCTTGGTAAAAGATGGCATGGTCGCGAAAATGTTGGTGAACCTTGGCGGCCAGGGGTTCAATGGCTAGGGCAAAAAGGATGGGGGACAATGGACACCGTTGCCTAGTGCCTCTGGCTATGGTGAAGGGGGAGGACCTAGTATCATTAATCAGAACACTAGCCAGCAGGCCTGTGTAGAGTAAGTTGATCCATGCCATGAAGGGGGCGGGGAAGCCCATGCGTTGGGAGGACAAATGCTAAATAATCCCACTCGAGAGAATCAAATGCCTTGGTGGCGTCAAGGAAGACAGCCACCGTGTTCATATCAGGATCAATGTCTTGTAGGACGGCAAATAGCGTCCGAAGATTATGAGAGGTGCCTCTGCTGGGCACTAACCCCGACTGGTCAGGGAGGACCAGGCCAGTCATGAGGGGGCTAATGTGATTCGCAATTAATTTAGCTAAAATTTTAGCGCCTACGTTGATGAGAGAGAGGGACCTGTAGGAGTCGTATTGCGCAGGCAGTTTTTTCGGTTTCGGTAGAGATATTATGAGCGCCTCCCGCATTGTCTGGGGCAGTATACCTGTTTCTCTAGCCTCCTCGTAGACATGCCGCAGGACAGAAATAAGGATATGGCGGAAGGTTTTGTAAAATTCAGCCGGGAGGCCGTCGGGACCAGGGGCTTTGCCAGACTGTAGCTGCATTATCGCGGCAATGATCTCCTCGTCCTCGTGATGGGCCAGGAGGAATTCCCTCTGGTTATCCCCAAGCCAAGCAATCGCGGTGTCGTCAAAGAAGAGGGTGAAGTCGGAAGGGTGTGTTCTGTGCGATGTGTACAGAGTGCTGTAAAAGCATTTTAAAATGACATCGATTTCCGAGGTGTCTCTGTGTGTGTGTCCTTCTTCATCCGTGATTTCTAATATGGTGTTGGAGAATCTAGGGGGACGAATCAGGGCCGCCAGGGCTTTGCTTGGTCTCTCACCTTCCCTGTACCATCAGGCTTGAAAGTATTTCCCCCTGAACTTACATTCCCTTTCAGCTGTCTCTTGATAGTCATTGAGTAGTTCTCGCAGGCGCTTCTGTAACTCTGGGGTGGGTTTAGCTTGCATTTGGACCTCAGTGTGCTTAAGTTCGCCCTCTATTTTACAGAGTGTGGAACGTATGTCCCTCAATATCCCTCCACTTTTGGCAATGCACATTCCGCACACGGTGACTTTGAAGGCTTCCCATACTGTGGAGTATTGTGCCACCGAATTGTCATTGCAGGGGAAGAAATCCTCGATTTCTTGTTCGAGTTCAGCTTTAAATACAGGGTCGAGCGACTAGGTCGGCTGAGGTCCTCCAAAGGTATTGATAAATGGGACCTCATTGGCATATCGCGCATAGGTGATCTTTGGTCCAAAGTCTGGAATCCCTGGGGTCCTACCGTCCACTGGCGCTTCTCAATACTGATTACAAAATCTTTGCATCACTACTTGCTAGAAGACTAACACCCTTAGTGAAAACATTGGTGCATCCAGATCAGAACGGTTTCGTTGCCACTAGGAATACCTTGTTGAATCCCCGCCGTTTTTTTCGGGTACAGCAATATGCGCTGCACAGATGGCCTCGCTCTGGTTGCCTGGTACTAGATTTGGAAAAGGCCTTTGATTCTCTGGAATGGCCCTATCTGGCGACAGTGCTCAATAAATATGAACTCGGAGATCATTACCTCAGTATGGTCCAGCTACTATATCAAAGCCCTACTGTTCGGATCCGTATTGGCAGACTCCTATCAGATTCTATTAGAGTGGGGCGGGGGACTCGTCAGGGTTGCCCGCTGTCCCCGCTGCTCTTTTCCCTGGCCATGGAACCACTTGCGGCGCTACTTCGTGGCAGTGGTGTGGAATGGGGCATACCACTGGGGGATGGGACTCATGCTGTGTGCTGAATGCCGATGATTTATTATTGTATGTCCGTGACATCGCTGCCATCCCCACGTCCATTGCAGACGTGTTACAGACCTTTGAGAGGATGTCAGGCCTCCGGGTTAGCAGGGCCAAGTCTGGAGTGTATCCCTTTGATGCGCAGATGGAGGAAACGGATGTGATCATTAATGGCGCACAACTTACATGGTATTCCAACACCTTCTGCTATTTAGGGTTATTTATTTATAGGACGCCTGAGGATTTACTAGAAGGCAATTTAATGAGGGTGATATCATTGATACGGGCCCAGGTGAAGTTTTGGAAAATGCTCCCATTGAATGTTATGAGTCGTATCACCCTGCTGAAGATGATAGTCCTTCCCAAGCTGCTATATTACTTCTCGAATCTCCCGATCTATGTCCCAACCAAAATTTTCCGTGACCTGGAGGGCATGTCCCGAGACTTCATATGGAATAAAGGCAGGCCTCGTGTCGCATTACAGAAACTATATGCACCTACTAGTCAGGGGGGTTGGCAGTTCCCAACATGGAACTATATTACATAGCTGCCCAGCTGCAATGGGTAACAATATGGCTAAGCGGTAATAAACTAGATGACACAGCGACCATGAGGCAGCCGTGGACTCATCCCCAAATCTGTCAATTGTTTCATCCTACGGCCAAGTCTCCACATCCCTCCCAGCTACATTTAGGATTAGCTTACAGATGTTATAGCAGGAGCCTGTATCTCACCCGTGCGACCATTCCATATGCCCCGACACTGCCACTTTTGGGGACGCCGAGACAGAGGGCGGGTACTTCTGAAGAGGCCCTTACACATTGGCACGCGGCAGGCGTAGATACTCTGGGCGATCTTTATGGGGATGGTGTGCTATTAATGTTCGAGGCTGTAGCAGATGACACTGACTTACCAGCAGGGCAGTTCTTACTGCACGCTTCTTTAATGAGAGCCCTATCGGCTCACTGGGGAGATCTAGCGACTGAACCTCCAATGCATTTACTAATACAGTATTTACATGTTATGGGAATGGGGTCACATATAGTACATTGGCTGGTGACAGCCTTACTTACACACACACTGAAACCGATGATATCCCTCCGTGCCCGCTGGGAAGAAGATCGCGGTCAACCCTGGACTGACAAGGAATGGGACAAGGTCCTGGCCAGCCCCATTCATATATCGAGAAGCTCCAAATTCAAATTAATACTAACTTACATCTTACACAGAGCGTATCTCTCTCCCAATAAAATTAACAGATATTTTAAAATTACTACTTCTGAGTGCCCGCGCTGTAGACGTCCTGATGCGGACCTTCTGCTTATGCTGTGGTCCTGCGTTTCCCTCCAAAACTATTGGCGTAATGTTACTGCTTCTCTGGCGCTATGCACTGACACAGCCCTGCCGGCAACATGGGAGGTTTGTATATTGGGGATTTCTGTGAGGACTAAGAACAACAAAGTCATATCAGATTTAGAGACTTAGGGTTGATAGTTGCAAAACGCTTAATTACTAAGAGATGGAAACATGTAGACCCCCCTGAAATGATTAGCTGGAGAAGATCACTCGCAGTCTGGGCTCAGGCAGAAAATACAGCGCTACACAGGGAGGAGACTTCAGGGCTCCACAAATTTCCCATTGCCCAGAGCTGGGACACTATCTTCTCAGCCTTTAACAACGAGAGAAATGGGGAAGAGGAGGATACTCAACCAATTGACGCATAATACACATAATGGTGACCCTGGGCTACGGGGAACGCAGTATCAAGTGATGGGAACTACCAACTGTTGGAAGCAGTTACATAGTTGAAGCCCGAAATGAAGGCCTCCCTCACCCTCCCCCTCCTACTGGACTATTCACTGACATGCCGCTGCCCCATAGAATTCTTGCAAATTCAAACCTTACCCGGGTGTACCCCTTCATTGCGAAGATAAAGATGCACTGATCACCACACAATCCAGCAAATAATAACACACTTATTTCTCATTGGCAGCTCCCCCCCTTTTTCTTTTTGTTTTTAATAGGTGGTCAGTAGATGTTTAATAGTTAGTATAGGATTCATTGGTACATTTCCATTTCTTCTCTTCCTTTCCTTTTGCGGAACCCCTCTGACAGGGTATTGGAACATATGTACATCGATATCCGTCACATTTACAGACGACGCATAAATTGTATATCATCGCACTGTTTGGGACACCACATGTTAATGTATAGAACCAGCGATTTCACATGTAAACTGGCGATAACAATGCAAAATTGTGAGCAGGCAATCATAGCGTGGCATGGATTGCTGCTTGTTGATGTTATTTGTGAACACTATGTCACATCCTGATTACGCTCCTGCAATGTACAGAGTTGAACTGAATAGTGCTCTAATGAGGATGTATAACGCAGAGCTATGTGTTATTAATGATTATTTTGTACTGCCCTGCAGAATGTAAGTAGAAGCAATGGAAAGTAATTTAAGAAAAAACAATAAAGATATTTAAAAAAAAAAAAATAGGTGATCTCTGGTCCAAAGGAGGGGTCATCCCGTTCTCTGCACTGCAACTACAATATGGCATGGAAGACACAGAATTCTTCCGATACTTGCAGATCCGTCATGCTCTTTACACCGCTATACCAAAGGGCACCTCACTACCTGATTCCTCCCCACTGGAGAATAGGCTCCTAGATGGCTATCTACCTGAGAAAGCAGTCTCTCTTACCTATAAGAAACTGATACATAACACCCCAGACCCCCTGGAGAAACTTAGGGAACGCTGGGTGGCAGACGGCCTAGAAGTAGATGACGAAGAGTGGCGGGAGGCGGTAGCGTCTCCCAGGGAGGTGGGTAGCTCTGCTCGGTTACGGTTGGTCCAACTCAAGATCCTCCATAGGGTCTATATCACTGGACCACAGATGGTACATATGGGGAGAGAGGGTGGGGGTGAGTGTCGTAGGGGGTGTGGTCTGACAGGCACATATATGCACATTCTTTGGTAATGCGATCATGTCCAACAGTTCTGGCAAGCGATACACCGAACCTTTAGAGCGTTCCTCAACAAAAGTATACACCCCGAGGTCAAACGTTGCCTCCTCAACATATGGGAGCCCACTGACCTTACCACCTCTGAAAGAACCTGGGTAACGCTGGGTCTTACTGCTGCAAAAAGGGACATCGCACAAAACTGGGGGTCTACAACAACACCTACATTGTCACAATTGGAACAAAATATTGACTGGTGCATGTTCAGGGAAAAAACTGTATACACTGCACGGGGCTGTCCCAAAAAATGGTCCTCAATTTGGGGCGCATGGAATGCATACAGAGGGGATATATGCGAAGCACCCATGATACAAATAGATGAATCGGACCTATCTTCCTAAGTCCATGTCATGCTAATGTCCTACAATGTGATACTGAGGCTCATAAATGTGTATGGTAGAATATTAGTGTATTGTAATTTCTTAACTGCAATGCCGTCGTCTTTTCGTTTTTCAATAAAAAGAATTTAAAAAAAATAATAATGCAGGGTCGAGCAGGGCCTGTGCGGGTTGGCGCCAAGGCAGGTATAGGGACTCTTCATGAGGGGGCGCAAGTGTGAGAAGGACCGGGGAATGATCAGAGTAGGTGCGTGGTAAATGGGAAGAGTGGAGCAGCCACGGGATTAATCCCTTGAAGATGAGCCAGCTGTCTATCCGGGACCACGAGGAGTGGACAGTGGAGAAGCAGGATCCCTCTTTGTTCAGCGGGTGAAGGCTGCACCATGCATCCACAAGGATGAGGTCTGCAACGATCTGGCTAAGGGTATGGTGTGCAGTGGAGTAGTGATACGGTTGCGGGTGCGAACGATCAGGCGTTGGAACGAGTTTGACATTAAAATTCCCCCCATGCCACGTGTGTGGAGCCAGAATCGAGAATTTTTCCACAGCGGACCTGGAAAAATTCGGGGTCAACAGTGTTCGGGCCGTAGCAGGATACAAGCATGATGGATTGAGCAGCTAGTCTGCTCCATAGAATAATGTACCTGCCCAGTGGGTCAGCGTTAGCCCCAATGAGGGTAAAAGGGAATGTGCGTTTGATCAAGACAACTGTGCCGCATGCGTACGTGGAGTATGAGGAGAAGCATCGTCTGGTTGCCCATCGGGAAGCAAATGAGGGTGAGGTCATGGGGCTAAGATGTGTCTCCTGGAGCAGAGCGCAATGTATGTTGCGTCGGTCCAGATAAGAAAGGATGTGACGGCGTTTGCGAGAGTCTCCCAGACCTCTCACGTTCCAAGTCAAGAAATTATATTTAGGGGAGCTAGGTCGGTTCTCCATGATGACATGTCATGATTTCTTTAGGGTGCATCAGGTAGTGGTTGAGCGGGTCAATTGCGTCAGTAACATCTAGTCGTGTCAGGTTAACAGTAAGTGGCAGTAAACAAATTCTCCCCCCTCGCACATCAGCAGCCCAATCCTGCTGTGACAGGATTCCCTCCCTTCCCCAATGCCTCATGTACCATGCTCCCAACAGGGGAGGGTGGATACAGGGCTGAAAATTTAGATAACCAAAGTAATATAGGGGTTCCCTGAGTGGTTAGCGGCCAGAGAGCGAACCAGAACCATCTTGCATCGGTGAGGGTGCTCGGGGAGGATAGTGAAAGGTCTCATCTTGTCCTAAATGTTGCGGTGTAGTCTTCGGGTGGGGTAGCATCCATCGCACCCGCGGAAGAGGTCCATCAGGAATTCCACGCCTTGACTTTCATGAAGGGTGCAACATAGTAAGCGGTCGACTGATCAAGTCGATGACAGTTAGAGGTGCTGCACAAAGTCCGTAGCATGCTCCTAGTAGAGAGTTGGGCTCATTACTCAACATCTGATGTGCCGCCAGTGTCAGAGGAGCGAGTGCAGGGGGAGGCACGATCAGTGGTCTTCTTAGGCAAAGTTTTTATAAAGTCCTGGACATGTTGGGGGGTTTGTGAATATGTGTTGCTTCCCCTGGTACGTGACTTTGAGGTGCGCTGGAAAGTGCATGGCATAGGCGGTGTTCATTTGTTGAAGTTTCTTCTTCATTGGCAGGAATTTCTTACGTGCCTCTTGGACAGCCATGGTAAAGTCTGGGTATAGGGACAACTCAACGCCGTCAAAGTGCACCTGACTGTGCTCCCTGGCGAGTCGCAGTGCGGTGTCCTGGTCTCTGTAGTTAAGGAGCCTCGCAATGATGGGGCAAGAAGAGGCTCCAGGTACAGAGCGGGTGCCAGGGATCGGGGCGCTCTCTTTACAATGAAGACCGATGTTGGACTTGGCCCTTTTTGCAGGGTCATCCCTGAACTTTTTGCCTTCCTCCTATATTTTTTCTGACCTGTTGTTGGCTGTTTTATGACTCTGGGCACTTTACCACTGCTGATCAGTGCTAAAGTGCATATGTTCTCCCTATTGTAAATTAATGTATAATTTGTGATTCCATGATTGGTTGGTTTGATTTACCTGTCAGACCCTAGTACAGTGCACCAGGAGTGCCCAGGGCTTGTAATCCAAATACTGCTGGTGGGCTTGCAGCACTGGTTGTGCCACCCACAGAAGCAGCCTGTAAACATGTGTCTAAGGTCTGCCATTGCAGAGCCTGCGTGCAGTCTGGTACTGTCATGCTGACTGGGCAAGTGCACCCACTTGCCAGTCCCTAAACCTTCCCTTTTCTTCATATCAGACACCCCTATGGTAGGCCTAAGGGCAGGGTGCATTGTAAGGATACGGTAGGACATGCCCTGGTGTGTGTGGCATGTTCTAATAGTGAATTACAACCATTTTCGTTTTTCACTATTGCAAGGCTACCTGTTCTCCATAGGCCAGAATGGGCAGTTTGGTTATTACATCTTATAATCCTAACTGACTCAGAGAACATGGTAAAAATTCGAATTTAGTATGCCTGAACTCAGGATGATAAAATACAACTTTTAGTAAAGTTGGTTTTAACATTCTGTGTTTGAAAATGCCACTTTTAGAAAGGAGGCATTTTCTTGTCTAACCCTTCAAACCTGCCTCTGCTAGGCTGTGTGTATTCCTTTGTCTGGAGTTTGAGTGACAGGGCTGGGGAATTCCAGGAAACAGGGTGAGGTGCCCCAGTGGTGAATAGAGAGATCTGCATCTAGATGGGTGGGAGGAGTTGCACGTGGGACCTGAATAGGGCTGTGCCTGCCTTCCATAATGCTGGCTCCACACCTGGGGAGCGGCTGATGTCTCTGCCCTGCACAGTGAATGGAGAGAAAGAATCCTGTCAACAAAGTGCTCCAGGGATGTACTTGCCTTCCACAATGCTGGCTCCACCTCCTGTGGGGTGTCTAATGTTTCTGCCCTGCACTGTGAAAGGAAAGGAGAAGTCTGGTAAACAGAGTGATCAGGAACTAGTTTGGACTGGGAAAAGGCCCCTCTGCCTTCAGAGGACAAAGGATTTCTGGGTATAAATATTGGGACCCTGATCCCAAGAATTTAGATCACTTTGGGAAAACAAGAAGAACCTCTGCTGAGGGAGGAACCAGAAGAAGCTGAGGAGGAAACTATCCCTGAAACTGGGGGATTGGCCTGCAGTGGTTGCCTTGGCAAAGAGAGGAGAAAGGAACTTTGTGTGTACTTTTGCTCAACTTGTGAAGGATCTCCAAGGGCTTGGAAAAGAGCTTGCCTCCTGCTGAAGTCTCAGGAACAACAGACTTCACCCCCCAGCTCCCCAGAGATCTTTGGAAGTGCCTGCTGCTGTTGTTGGGCCTTCTGAGTGACTGCGTGTCGCAAGGAGCTGGAAGCGCGACCCAAGAAGGAGAAGCGTGCCGCCGTCGGAGCTGTTGTCGTCGCATCTCGTAAAGTGTGTCGCCGCTGCAGCATCGCATCGAGCGGAAGCGTCTCGCATCATCCAGGAAGTGTCTCGCAACGCCGAAGAAGCGTGTCGCCATCGGAGCCATCATAGCTGACGCATTGCACCGCATCAAGAGAAGAGTCTTGCATCGAGGAAGAAGCATGTCGCCATCGTAGTTGTCGCATTGCACCGCATCAAGAAAAGCGCCTCGCATCCACGGAGAAGCGTGCCGCCGTTGGAGCTGCTGTCGTCGCATCGTGTAAAGGGGAGTCACCGCTGCAACATCGCATCGAGCGGAAGCGTCTTACAAACGTCGGAGAAGAGTGTCGCTGCCAAGGCCGCTGTTGTCGCATCGCGTAAAGGGTGACATCGCTGCAGCTGAAGCATCGAGTCGAGTCTTCTCGCAACATCGGAGAAGCGTGCCATATCTGGAAGATCTTCACGTCTTTATTTCTTTGCACCAAATACTTCATCGCATCAACATCGTTGCAACACTTTCGTTGCCCTGCGTGTCGCATCTAAAAGGTATATTGACTTAAAGTGTTGCATTTAAGAACTTAAGAGAGCTAAGCAAAAACCTACCATCTAAAAGTAACAGTATTGTGTGTTTTTGTCGTTTAATGGTCGTGTGGTAAATCTATATAAAGAATAATTATTTTTCATATAAAACCTGTGTGGTGTCCATTTCTAGTGTTGTCACTTGGTTACTGAATGTGTTCACAAATGCTTTACACACTGCCTCTGAGATAAGCTTGTCTGCTCATGCCAATCTACCAAGGGGGTGAGCAGGGGTTATTTTAAGAGTGTACCCCCTTACCCTGACTGGAGGAGGAGGTCCCTATTTGTCACAAGTGCATACCTGTGCCAACTAGAGACCCCCCAAGTCTAACAACCGACAAGAAGGCCTCCCTGCCAAAGATTGTGGTGAGCATGCGCTCCACATAGTCCTCCATTTTGCCTGTGGCGGTTGACTCTGGTACACCTAGGATTCGCAGGTTATTGCGTCTTGAGCGAGATTCTAAATCTTCGTTCTTTGCGACTATGACCCTCAAGACTTTTTCCATGTCGAGTGTTTTGTCTGTGGTCGTGGTAGAGGTGTCTTCCAGGTCAGAGATGCAGCGCTCCTTTTCTTTGATCCGCTCTTCCTATCGCTTGATCGTATGAGTGAGGGAGTCCATAAGAACATTCATTACATCCATTTTGGATTCTATGGATGTCAGACTAGATTGCATGATCAGGAGGAGTTCTTTCAAATCCTCCGTTGAGGTGGGTGGATCAGGAGCGGCGGCACCATATTGCTCTCCCTCCACCATCAAAAGTGAGTTTAGGCCGCTTGCCGTCCACGTTGCCCATGGCGTCTGCTGCCAGTCAGGGGGAGGCAGACGATGGGGTGCCCACTAGGTTTTTTTTTCTAATTAAAAAAAAAGAAAAAATTATTGAGGTCCAAAAAATACAAAATATTAAAACAGTACATCCATAAAACAAATTTTCCTTTGGGCATAGGATAATTAATAAATAGTACATAAAGCACTAAGAAGTCAGGAACAGAAACAAAAAACGGATAAAAATACTATTCGTTTTTTGACAACATGCAAAAGGCAGTGACCCCTCCTGATCTTAATCTTAATCAAAATATGTAGCCCAGATTTTTTCGAACTTCCTAAGACCCCCCCACACATAATGCATAAGTGCATTCACTTCTTTTAACCACTTTCATCTTATGGACCCATTCTAGAACGCAAGGAATCAAAACAGTACGCCACCTTTGCAACAAAAGTGATCTAGCTACTGCCATTGCAATGTATAAAAATTTGACCAATTGGTCCGGAAGGAAAAGCTATGGATCAAAACCAATAATAATTAACAAATCATTCACTGCTAATTGTATGCAACATTCAGTTTCCAAGTGACAAAAGATATCCTCCCAGAACCTCCGAACCCTAGGACATTGTAACATAATATGCAACCAATTAGCTGTAGAATGGTTAATACAGCGAAAGCAGTGCGCTGATTGATTGGCATACATTTTCGAGAGGGAGAAAGGGGTTCGGTAAAGTAGCTATTTGCTAAAAAACATCATCCTTCGCCAATTCGCACCTCTTAGTGCACTGAAATTAAGTTTATTAATAACTGACCACATATTAGGAGAGATTTCTAAGTCTTCATGATTCATCCATTTTTTAATTGCCTTCTGTCCAAGATCCAAACCCCTAACTAAGGCTAAACGCTTTTTCCATGCACCAGGTTTTCTGCCGGGTGCGTCCTCTAAAAGTGCATTGACTAGCAGATGTTGTTCGCCAATTTGGGATACATCTAGTTCAGCAAGGAATTTATGGAAGATGTTATATGACCCTAAAAGAATAAAATCATTAACAATCAATTGCGACATTTCAGTCAGAGTCAACCATCTTCCATTCCTCAGAAAATCAGAGACCTTACGAAATTCAGCCGAAGCCCACTTTAATGTGAGTTCTGAAGAATGTGTGATCCCTGCTAATGGTAAAATGCCAGATAGTAAAGTTGCTGAGTTAATTACAGGGATGGAATATCTTTTATAGAGAGCCTGTTGTTTTTTAAGAAGCCATTGAAGGCACTTATAACGAACCAATTTAGGGGATTTAAAGATTGACAAAGGGGAGTGGATCTGACTTTCCTTACACATTAGCATCATAAAACCATTATCAAAAAGGTTTGATTGTGGTTGCGGTTTGAATTTAGATAAATATTGTGCAAAATAGGCAGAGTAATAATCCCTAAGATTCGGACGAGCTAAGCCTCCTTGTTCCGATTCTTCATATAAAGTGCTAAGTGCAATACGTGATGATTTTTTTGCCCAGAGAAAGGCTGTAAACATTGACTCTACTTGGGTGAAAAAGGAGTCTGATAAAATACAGGGAATGGTCGAAAACAAAAAATTAAACAAAGGAAGGACAGACATTTTAATCAAGGCCACCCGACCCAGGATGGATAAAGGAAGAGAGTTCCAACGTAAAAATAAGGCCTGAGTTTTTCGAAGGAGTGGTGCAAAATTCAGGTGATATAGATCGCTGGCCCTTTTGGAAAAATATACCCCCAGATATCTCTTAGGTTTGGTGTTAACACAAGAAAGAATATCGGGGTGCAGATCCAAGTCTTCTCCACCACATTGTAAAATTTCAGTTTTCCTTTTATTAATACAATACCCACCTAAAACCTCAAAATCCTCAAAGACCTGAAAAACATTGGCCTGAACCTCTATCTCAGGTTTGATAATAAGCATGATATCGTCGGCGTATAATTTCAATTTCGCCATAGATGGAATTGGGGGACGAATATCAGCACAATTCTTAATTGCTATTGCCAATGGTTCGATAAAACAAGCATTAAAAATGCAATAGGTCTCGCCTTTCATTAAGTTAAAGCCATTTGCTTTGCTATACAATACCATTAGCAAAGCAAATGGCTTTAATTTAATCAAAGGCGAGACCTACTGCATTTCCACTGCTTGTTTAGGGATGAGCCTGAGAAAGCATGCGCTATAAACATGTGTCTTACTTGCGAGACACTGTGGTTAACAAAAAGGGCTTGGAGCCATCCATTGCTTACCATTTGTTGGCTTGCATGGCACACTTCTTCTTTACAGCCTCATACCTCATCAAGGCTGGCCTACTATAATTTATGTCCCTCCCTGTGGTGCAGGGACCACGCACTGATTGACTCACACTGCTCCGGACATGATTGTGGTACTATTTTGTTCTGTTTAACTTTTAGTGTCCTGCAAACAGAAGGCGTATGACTGACAAAAAAGTCCCCAGCTGGACAAACAAAATTGCAAACATTTATTTTCTATTGTAAACTTTCTCTCATCTTCCCAAGTCTTTTTTTCTCACTTTTCACTCATATTTTCTTTTGTTTTTCTTTATGTGTAATTTCTGAAATTATGCCATAACACATAATCGTGAAGTATACCCAATCCATTCCCTCCAATTCAATCCAACACACACATAGCCAATCGGCCCCAATTCAGCCCGATCCAATCTATTCCACTCCAATCCAATCCACCTCACCCCAATCTAATTCACTCCACTCCCTCCCCAACCCACCCCTCCTCACTCCAATTCACTTCAATCCAAAACAATCTGCCCCACACCAATCTGCTCCACTCCAATCCCAAACAATCTGCCCCACTCAATCCAAAACAATCAGCCCCACTTCAGTCCAAAACAATACGCCCTACTCCAATCCAAAACAATCTGCCTAATTCCAATCTACCCCACTCCAATCCAAACCAACCTGCCACATTCCATTGTAAAACAATACGCCCCACTTCACCTCACCACAATCCAATCCACCTCACCCCAATTCAATCCACCCCACTCCAATCCATCCCACACCACCCCACCCCACTCCAGTCCACCCCACCCCCTTCCAATCCAACTCAATCCAATCCACCCCCTCCCACTCCTATCCAGTTCACCCCATCCCAAACCATCTCAATCCAATCAGTCCCACTCAATCTAATCCACCTCATTCCAATCTAATCCACCCTACTGCAATCTAATCAACTCCAATCCATCCACCCCAATCTAATCCACCCCACTCCAATCAGCCCCACTCCACCCCATTTCAGTCCACCCCACCCCACTCCAATCTAATCCATCCCAAACCACTGCAGTCAAACACACCCCACTCTACATAAATCCACCCCACTCTATCCCAATCCGATCCACCTCACGCCAGTTCAGTCCACCCCACTCAATCCAATCCATCTAGCCTACCACACTCCAATCCACCCCAATCCAATCTACCCCCACTCCAGTCCAATTAAATTCACCTCCTCCACTCACTCTAATTGACTCCACTCCAAACCACTCTAATCTAATCCACCCCAATCCAATCCACCTCACCCCCTTTCAATCCATCCCACTCCACCCCATTTAGTCCACCCACTATAATCCACCTCACTCCTCTAAATACAACCCACTCTACCCCAATCCAATCTACTCCAGTCTACTCCAATCAAATCCACCCCACTACCTGAATCCACTCCACCCCACTCTACCCCACTCCACTCTACCCCATTCCATTCTACGCCACTACATTCTATGCCACTCAACTCGATGACACTGCACTCTACGACACTCCCTGCCACTGAACCACTGAACACTACTCCTGTGTACTGAACTCTACGACACTCTTCTGCCACTCCTCCACTCTACTCCAACAAACTCAGTCTACAACACTCTACTCCCCACACTCCACTGTAGGACACCTCAGGCCACTAACGTTTAGCCATGCTGAAAAGCAGCCACACACAACATGGAAAAAAAAAACACTGTCAAAGCCAAAAGCTTGTGCATAGGCAAGACCTACTGGCCTTGCCAATGCTTGTTTGTTCTTGGAGGCTTTTAAAAGCGGACATCCAGTGTGGGATGCAGAAACAACCCAGGACATTGGCACCAGTCTCAGCAGTCTTGTTTTTAGGATAAGGGGGTTTGTCGGGAGGGAGCAGATTTGCCTTTTATGTAGTTCTGAGTTTAACGCCCCGCCCCTCCAAGACCACGCCCCCTCCCCCACACAGTGAATTTTTTCTTAAGGTTGGTAGGTCTGCATTTGCAAGCCTCCTTCGAACATTGAATGGGTTCATGTGTCATTATGCGATCCGGGTAAACTTATTCGTCCAAAAGGAACAGATTGCGTTTGATTTGATCAGATCAAGATTTTGGGGACAAATAGTGTATTGGTAGTTTTGAAATATGTAAACAGTTTTAGGGAGTAGAATCATTTTGTCAGGGCGGGCAATATTACTTAATACATTAATAGCTAATCTGTTCTAGTTCTCTGTGTAATTTTGCACCGCCATCCCATAGGTGTGTCATGCCTAGCTGCCAGCATACGTTTTGATGCATTTTTAGCACATATAGTTGTAAGTAAAAATATCACACAGACTGTTGGAAAAGCCAATCATTTTTTACTACAACTGTTGCTGCTAAAAGCAAAGACATGTATAAATGTGTACGGTAACTGTATTGCTGCTTGTCATGCATCATTTTTGTTGTTGTAACATTTTATTGAAGAAGACTTGCAATACTGACATGTGCAGCATGACTCGTTCATATGATAACAGTTTCCATCACGTTTAACCTTAGCAGAGGTACATCTTACATCAGACATACATTGTATAGTTACAGTGAATAAATAGTATTTTAATTCTGCTCGTCATGCATCATTTAAAAAAAATAAAAGGCTGATTTGGGAGCGAATAATTAAGACGTTGTCTGCTGGGTTTTACATCCTGATCTAGCAGTGTGCTCTAAATAATCACTAGTGCTTTATTCAAATTGAACTTTGTGATTTCCAACGTTCTGCTTCAGCGTATAGGTCATAGAATTCTTAGACCTATCGCATTTTTAAGATCTCATATTATGAGGTCTACACAGCAGATGCGATATCCCAGTGAACTACATGCCGTTAATTGTGACTAATCCTCCAGGTAAAAGGCTTCTCCTGGTCCACCCAGCTTATATTTATATGGCCAGGGTTATTTGTTGTAAATAGGTTGTCAGCTGTATAGTGCTTGCCAAACTCCGTTTACTGTTATCACAAAAATACCGCACATTGAAGTTTCCATTCAGATTGTGGAAATCTAAATGCATATTTCTTTAAATTACACTTGTTTTAAGTTAATTTCCTGACAGTAGTACATATCAGATGATAACAGCTGTCCCAGCTTTAACATAAATTGTAAATGGGAGATTGCAGAACCTCAGATATAAAACTACCATACAGAAATATACATGAAACAAATAATGTACTTGTATCACAACTCACTTGGGAGAAGGGGAGGCTCAGTGAGTAGGTAAGCGTTAGGCTGTGATTAGCTCGTGTTATCTTCATCTTATGTGCCTATCCGGACATTTGCAGGAGCCACGCTTGGTTAGTGTGCTGTGGAAGCAACTCAGAGAGATGCTGCATAACACAGGGCCTAGGAATGAATGAATGAATACATTTTATTGCTGGTTACTTAAAACCATAACATAAAACCTTAGCATATAACAGAGTTTTTAAAAAGATGTCAGCTTTAAAAAAAAAAAAAAAGCAATAATTAAAATCCGGGGACGTCAAACAGACTTGCAATAGACTGGGACTCTAAGTGGTCAGCAGTGAACGAGTCTGTTTGATGAATTTGCCAAACGAGGCCATATGCTTTACTGTGTTCAGTGTGTACAATTGAGAGATTGCCTCCTTGGCTGTACGGGTGCCCAGTTGTAATAGAATTGGCCGTGGATAGAGACTGCGGGCTGTGCGCAAGGCCGGGCAACAAAGTAAAAGATGGGCCAGAGACTCGTGTTTGTAATCGCAGAGCCGGCAGCCCTTAGTCGCTGTTGTTCTCCGTTTGGTGTTATATATTTCTTGAAGTGGCAGAGGGTGTAATCTGGAAGCCAAGATCCTAAGTAAGGCTGCTCTGCCCACGGCCTGCGGAGGTGATGTTTGGAATTGAACCCTTTTTGTGGCAGGGTTTGGCTTTCATGCAGGCCTTTTTTGTCCAGCAGTTCCAGATCTAGAACGCGAGAGTGGATGCAAACTTGTTTTTTAAGTGTGCATTGATGGCGGAGTACTTAATGGTCTTGGGGTTCCAGTTCTCCAGGGCTAATTTGAGCTGGGCTGCTCCGGCTGCAAGGGCAGTTGACCATGGATTCCCAGGTTCGCAGAAGATATGTTTTAAAACCGCCTTCATGGAATTCTCTTGGACCACAGTAGTAAGAAAGTAATATTTACACAGAGAGGCCATCTCTTCCAGTGTTTGATGGTTCAAAGAGAATTCTAGGCGCACTAATGTGTTTCGGGTGCACGCGGGTAGGTGAAACAGCCTTTTATGGGCTCTGCAATGTATTTTTTCTAGCTCTTTCGTTAGTTTTCCAGGGAATGCTAATTGAGCGTAAGTGAGGGCGGGCATTAGTTTTGCGCGTAAAACTCTTCGAATGGCCGTCGTAGTTGGACTGAGCAAAGTGGCTTGTAATTTGCAGAGACCATAAGTAATGCATTTCCCTTTCATTTGAATTTTGTGCAGTTGAGCACACGGACGGCAGATTCAGTGAGCCAAACGCCCAGATAATTGTATTTTTGTGCGCTTTCCAGAGTCAGTTGGCCAAGGCTCCATCTTGCTAATTTCTTTTTCGGGTGGTGGCCGAAGATGACAACTTTAGATTTGGATTGGTTGGCCACCAGCTTGTGGGCCGCGTTGTAGATTGCCAAGGCCGACAGAGCTTTTTGTAGACCTATTTTGGTGTGATCTAAGAGTACCAGGTCGTCGGCGTATTGAATAAGCTGTATCTTAGTGTCCCCGATCCTCGGCGTGGCCAAGGCTGCTCCTGTCAGGGCTTGGCCCATATCAGCGGTGTACAGATTGAACAAGAGCGGTGCTAAGACGCACCCTTGCTTTAAACCCCGATCTGTTTTTATTTTCTCTGTTGCTGAGGTGTTAGAGAGTTTAATTCTGACCCACATTTTATGGTATAATGATTGTATAGCCTTCAGCAGAGCGGGGTTAATGTTCCAAAGTGCCAGCTTCTTCCAAAGGATTGTTCGGTCTACACCATCAAACGCTGCTGAATAATCAATAAAGCAAGCGAAGAGAGGGAGACCTTTGCAGATAACTGCTTGATGGACCAGGTAAGAAAGGGCTATTATGTTGTCAATCGTCGATGCCCCAGATCTGAACCCTGTTTGGAAGAATGGTAAAAGGCCTTCTGAACTTGCCCAATGGGTTAACTATACCAAAATGGAGCTGGCGTAGGCCTTGCCCTCGATGTCCAGGAGGGCAATCATGCGATAGTTGTTCGGATTGGATTTTGGGCCTTTCTTGTGAATCGGGTGAAGAAGCGACCCTCTCCAAGAGTCTGGCACATCCCCCAGAAGCCGGCATTCTGCATAGAGAAGCGTCAGAGTCACGGACCAGAATTCTATATTTGCCCTGAACAGAGAGCCGGGCAAACCGTTAGGACCCGGGGCTGCGTTGTGTCTGATTTTTTTTTAAATTCTGGTGACTGAAGCTGTCTCGAGGTCAGCTTTAAGTTTGGCGGAAGAGTCTGATTCGCCAATCCCAGCGTGGTCGTTATTTGGGTTGAGACTATGTTGATCGTCTTGATATAATGTCTCTACGTGACTGATCCAGGACCGTGCATCAAGGGAGTTTTCTCTGTGGTTATAACCTTGAGCGAGGGTGTTTAAATAGCTCCAGAACTCTTGGGTTTTGCAAGGTCTTAACAGATCAAAAATCCGCAGCCATTGGGCATCTGAGTGGTCGCGCTTTGCAGCCCACACCGTTTTTGAGTTACTTTTTGCGGCTATTTTTAGTCGCATTTTGTCTTGGGTGGAGCCGGTTTTTCTGTGTGTTCTACGTAAGGCGTTTAGTTTTCGGGCGCTTTCTTTGATTGCCATGTTGGTTCCTGGTTTGTGGGGTACATGCATTCGGACGCAAACTGCTGAGTTGTCACGGAGCACAAGGGCTAGATCCGGAGCTAATCTGTCCCATTCTTTTATTACACCCCCCGGGTTGGGACTTGATGGCCAGCCTTCCCACGCTTGTTTCCAAACCTCGAACTTGGTGGCCGGCACAGGCCCCCATTTAATTTGTCTCGGAAGGTTGTACAATTCTTCTCCAGTGGAAGTCCCGAGACAGTTCAACCTGGGGCAGGTTTCCGTTGTGAGGTTCAAGGTAATTGTTAAGGCAGCGTCGTCGCTTTCAATGCGTGGGTGAACTATGTAGTTTGACAATAGAGGTTGTAGATTTTTGCTTAAAATGATATAGTCAATCGTTGTTTGATTGTTGAAAGTGGGGGCTATGGCGGCCATTGGATAAGTTTTTAAATAGACCACATGAGCTGTAGCCAAGTTGTACGATTTAATTAAAGCGTTGAAGGCGTTTGTTGCCCCAGAGGGATGGATTTGGGAGGCCCCTATGTTGTGAGTGTTGAAGTCCCCAAGGATGATGGAATCAAGTAGGGGGTATTGCAAAAGTAAGGCTTCTAGCTGGCTTATCAGCAGTGACCTGGAGTCCGTGGCCCCCTGCCCATGGGGGTTATGATAAACGCTGATTAAGAGGATGGGAAGTGGGCCATTGGTCGAGTGAAGCCCTTTCAGGATGCCCGCCAGGAACAAATGTGAGGTAAAAGGTGTTTCAGTGAATTCAATGCGCAGCGAGTGCTTGATGTAGATCGTTATCCCTCCTGAGGGTCTTCCGAATATGTTGGCTTTTATGGCTGGTTTACAGAATTCGGCATACCCCCTTAAGGAGATGGGTTTAACTGCCCAGGTTTCTTGGGTACAGATTATGTCGGCTCCTTCTAGAAAGTCCACTGCCGCTTGATTTTGCGTTAATTTGGTTATCCCTGCAACATTCCAGGACATGATGTTTAAACTGCTAATGGTCGGTGGTCGTGTAGAATGCTTTTTGGGGGGGCGACTATTAGGTGCTCGGGTTTAAAGTGTACGGCAACCAGGACCAGTCTTTGCTGATATTTCCCATTACACAGCAGAAGCGTTTGCCCTGACCCAAGTTAGTTGTGATTTTAATTGGTGTTTCATTGGCGGGGCTAGAGGTCGTCCCCCCTTTGGATCCAAGTAGGACGGAGACTGCTTGCGGTGCTGGTTCCCGTGCAGCACTCATGTCCTCCTGCCGCCCTGTGGAAGCCAAACGGGTCTCCAAACCGCAAGTTTTCAATATCAGTGGGTATTTTTCTAAGGATTGAATCTTTATTTTTATGCCCCAGCTGTCCAGTAGCGTATGGTGATTTTTCATAATCTCTGCCGGAATTGGGCTGGTAAAGGTTAGCTCGGTGGTTTCGTTGGTCTCATTGGGGCCTCGAGATAGGAAAGAGACGCTCTCGATGTCAGTTGTTTTTATCTTTTCCAGGCCGGGGATGTTTGCGCAGAGTTTCAAAAGATTGCTGCGATTGAGGGTGTCCCATTTGCCTTGTGAGACATACTCTGGATATAGCAAAATTTTCCGATCTTGTTGTTTTATATGGGACTGGGTCTGAGTCCCAGTTACCGGGGTTGGGGCAGTGGCCAGTGTGGAAGGAGTAGTTAGGCTGGCTGCCATGCCCTCAGTGGCTCGTCCCCAATGGGGCGTGAACGTCGTTGACCCAGCGGTGAGCCCTAGCATTGGCCTAGATGGCACTGAGCTTATGTCTGTGAAAGTATTCAGGTTGGTTTTAATTAGCAACTCTTGTGGTTGTCTGTTCTTACTTATGGTTAAATAATTTCTGAGCGAAGGGTTTTTCGTCTCTGCTAAACGATCGCTGGAGGAGCCCTGTGTTGCTTCATTCACCTGGATAGAGTGTAACACTGTCGAAATCTGTTGAGCACCCGGACCCGAAGGGGCTGCCCTGCAAGGGGCAAAGGAGGCCGCGAGCATCGTGACGTGCTAAGTTTGTTGTTATTATATTGGTTGCGGTTTGCGGCGTGGCCCCCTGGAACTCGTTGGAGTGTTCGTGCGGCTCTGAGCTAGCGGGCAGTAACCATTGTCGAATTGAACCATTCGAAACTGACTTGAGTTTGCACTGTTTGTTGAGTTTTTTTAATCTTTTTAATTTTTTCGAGAAAGATGTCGAGTGGCTGGGCCTGCCAATTTTTCAATGTTGTATTCGTCATTGTTTTTGTCTCGGAGGAGATTTGGAGGGCGGGTGATCTCGTCAGGTTTGGCGCTGGGCTCCAAGCCGAGACTATTGTCTACTTCAGCTAAGTTAGCTGGGTCAAGTTTGCCAGAGTGAGCATCTATGATGTTAAATAGCCCGTCTGTTTTTTGGTGAGCGAGTTCATTATTCCGTCATCTTCGGGCTTCGTCTTTGAGGTCGACGATTAGCGTGCTCATTATGTCTGGGAGTTTTTCTAGCTTGAGCAATATGGGGCTGCAACCACAGCTCGCTGGTTTGATCGAGTAGGAGGTGTTTGTCTGTGCTCTGTGTATTAAAGAATTCAGGTTGTCCAGTTTAGTGTCTATCCCAGAAATCAGACCAGCCACTGCCTGTAGTATGGTTATTTGAATATCGAGTTTGTCGGCGTGCAATATGGCTGCGTTAGCCATAGAGAGTAGAGCCTCATTAATTAGTGTTAGGTGATTGGCAATTATAGGTGACTGCTCCTCCTTGCATGTGTCTCTTCGCCCAAGACAAGGGGACTGAAAGTCGTTGGCCGGGCTACCGGGCGCTGAGAAGATAGTAGCCTGGGGGTGTGTAAAGTCAGAAGTTGGGCTGATTGTGGCTCTCATAGCAGCGTTGATCTCATTGCCCCCGTCTGTAACCCGGCTCTGAGTTAAGTCTACCAGCTGGTATGTGAGAGAACAGCTTGGGCTTATGTCGTTGCCTGATTGGAGACTCATTTTGGTGGGCTCCGTTGAAGTTGATCCATGAAAAATTGTTACTTTGGGGGACAGTGGGGTGATCGGCCGACTGGATGGAGCTAAGCACGGGGATGTTTCTAAAACTGTGGCTTTAACGGTGTTGCTAGATGCTTCCATCAGGGTCGTGTCCGCTCTGGCATAGTTGGCTGAATGCGCTGTTGGGGCCGTGAGGTGGATGAAATCTCTTATGTCTCTATATCCTGTGGACTCAAATGTCGTCTTTTGGGGATTTGGGCTGGGCCCGCTAGCCAAGTGATTGGCTGGGATGGAGGCTTTTGCTTGGCATGGTTTTGTCGGTGTCCCCAAACCAAATGTGAAGGCACCATCTTGAAAGTCTTCCCCTTGGCCTGATCCTCGGTCGGAGTTCGTTCTGCCGGTGGGGTAGAGTAACTTTCTTTTTTGCCTCCTTGTTGATTTATGAGGGCGAGGCTTCTCAGTGCGCTGGACCAGGGTCGAATTTCTAGTCCTCATGTTAACTAGCGAATGTTAAATGTTCAGTGGCCGGGGGGGGAGTGTAGTAGAGACTGTGGCTCCAAAGCTTCTTCAGTTCTTAACTTTCTTTCCACTCTCGCACCCGTGCACCCTTACGTAACTAGGTCGGTGAGCTTACCTCGGGCGTACGAGACGTCCTCTGTTTCCAAGGGTGGTAATAGCAGTAGGGTGGTAAATGTTGATAGTCAGGCTGTAGTCATACAGGGAAAGCCTCCTCAGGGCTGCCAGCCAGAAGAAACAACCTGCGGATGACGGAGGGGGGGGGGCGGGCTGCCTGCCCAGTCCTTCACAGCCCTCCTCAGTGACCCGTAGATGAGTTCTGTCGTCCACGTAGTCTTGGAACCCCAGTTGCTGCCTGCTGTTCACTAATCGCTTGCGAGAATTGCAGGGTCGGGGTCAGGAGGCTGCACTGACAGTGGCGCGGCGAGCAGCAGACGGGGCACTCCCTGTGCCGATCTTGTGTCGGTCTTGTGCCTCGCGCTGAGCGGCCCTCCACACTCCCGAGCCTGCTCCCACACCTGCAACCTGCCGCTAGGTGTATGGAGGGAGGGAGGGGCCGGCCAGCCAGCCGGTGGGAGACGGTGGAAGACGCCGAGGCCAGTCCGGGAGAGCGGCGGCTCAGCGATGCAGCGGCCCACCAACGGGACCGCACGGGACCGCACGGGCTCTAACGTTGCCCTTAGCGGTCTTAGCGGTCTTAGCAGTCTCGGCAGTCTTGCTCCTGTCTTGATCCTGGCCCCCGCCGCGAAGCTCGGTGGCGGCAGCAGCAGCGGCTGCGGCAGCGGCAGCAGCGGCCGCAGTGAAGGACGCGGCTCAAAAAACACGGGCAACAGGAAAACCGGAACTGGAATGATGGTTTCTTTGCCCTAGTGGAAGTTCTTCACTGCTGCAATACAGGGCCTAGGGTCTATGCGGAAAAGCTTATGCCCTGCAACCTGCATCCAACAAGAGGGTTTCTAGGTCACTCCATGCTGTCATTTAAAAATAAGTGCATTTTATGAGTTATACTCTTCAAAGGATATCAATGGACACAATGAACAAACAAACCGGACTCCAATGACTTCTCAAAGGAAAAGACTTAAGCATTTTAATCTACCGATGCGGAGTAATCTGCCACCCCTATGGAGGGTTCACTACTGGCACAGGCTACCAAACTGTGCCTGGTTGAAACCTACCTTTGGCATAATATCTTTCATGGTTAGCTTTGTCTGAATATTCTAAGAGACACACTACACTACCATGGTACACTACTGGGAGAGAAGCAAATAGGGACCTTATGTACGCTGACTGCATGAGCGGTACTTCTGATAGCAGCATTTATGGGGCACCAAAGCCTTTTTTTCTTTTTATATAAACACAACATTTTTTATGCACTCTGCTTCTTGTGCTGTACGTGGCTCAATGCGTCAGAAAGGCACACTTTGTGAAGTTGCACGAAATGAGCGCAGAATGCCAGGAATGGAAATATGAGTTTTGGAGTTGTATGAGAATAATGCATCTAGACACATATATCTGAAATGCAGTTCAAAAGCACCGGTGCCTCTCTAGTATCCCCGTTTTATACAGCCCCGCTTTAAATAACAGTTGCAACGTTCGGTGAGGGACGTTTGACGCAGCACCGCTGCTCCTGGTCACATGAGACCTGAAAGGGAACCCGCAGGTCTCCCAGGGGCCACGCACCGAGCTCACGTTGCTCACGCCGGGGCCGGTCACCATGGCAACGCTGTCACCTACCGGGAACCCTTTTAAGCAGACAGTGAGGTGCTGACAGGCCGGGGGCATGCTGGACTGGGCCTGCCCGCAGCTATGACAGGGGCAGAAAGGTTCAGATGGGGCTGCCTTATTACTGCCGCCTCCTGCACCAGCCCACACTCCTCCCGGACAGCCCCTACTTCTCCCCTCTCACTTCCCGCACAGGCTTGGCTTCCGCGACCGGTTTCCGTGGCATACGATGTAACGGTCCAGAGTCAGTGAAGGCAGGATTGGGGGAAGTAAGGAGTGTGCTAAGTATTAAATCTTATCCAGAACCTCACAGACCTTTCTTCCACCGAATATTTCGGTTTTCCACCAGCGTAGGGCCCTGAAACCAAGTGAGTGTTATTGAAATGCTAGACAAAATCTCCTGAATAAACCGGTGCCCTGTGATCTGCATTGGCTGCGAGCATACGTTGGACACAATAACACACCCCTCACACTCAGACACAGCCGTTATACCTGCTGTGCCAGTGACGTTTTCAAGTGTGTTTGACCCCAGCACACTTGTCATCGCTGTAGCAACCGCTCCAGTAACAGTGGCCTCCGTCGAGTCACAGAGTACATTTCTGCACACGCACTGTATGCAGCACGAAGACCGATCAAACCCAAGTGCACTTTTCACCATCAATGGCCGCCGCCCCTAAATTAAATGTTGTCTGAGGGCAAGAGGCAAGGGTGCCCCTCCATTGAAGAGCAGCCCCCCACACACCCTAGACAGCTTGCAGCTTCACTTTCTGTGCTTTACTATCTCTTAAAGACGCCCCACGCTGCCTTAAGCAGGTTTGTTTCTGTTGCTAGGATATAGCGCGAGCATGCTTCGACTGCTGTAACACAGCGCTTTAGCTATAAAGATGTAGCTAGAGTAACAAGCGACAAAAGGAAGGCAGACGAGCCTGTCCAAATGGGACGGCTCAGAAAGCCGAGCAAATACGTCACAAACAGCTCTTTTCCAATGGCTGGCCACCGTTTTGCATAAACGGTGACGCCAGCCAATGGAAAAGATGGGCGGGGCTTAATGCCCCTTACAGAAAATACCCCATATCATTAAATCTCGCCAGCGAGACTGCGCATGTGCGCAGCCTACGCTAGCGAGATCTAAAAAGCAAATAAGACCGGCGATAAAGGGCACCCCTGCCTTGTGCCTCATTTAACTTTAACGTGCCCGGCCACCGAAGTATTAATAATTACATTGGCTTCAGCGTTAAGATATAAATTATGGATCAGGGCTGTGATCTTTGAGGAAATGCCAAAATGACCTAACATCATAAACAAAGTCTCCCACACAACAAGGTCAAAAGCCTTCTCGGCATCTAATAGAAGGACTAATGCGGGTATTCTCTGAGTGTCGAAATAATCCAACGCCTCGGTTAAATAATGTGTATTAGTGGCTAGCTGCCTACCAGCAATAAAACCATTCTGGTCCAAATGGATCAATTGCGCAGCGTGTTGATTAAACCGAATTGAGAACAATTTAGTGACAATCTTGTAGTCTGAATTTAGTAACGTTATCGGGCGATAAGAGTTCGGGTCCTCGCTTTTCTTCCGGAAGCTAACTATGTTACCTTGTCTAAAGAACTCTGGTATTGCCCCCCCCCCTCCAACATAGAGTTTACTAAACGAAGGAAAAAATCCGCAACTGAAGTAAAAAATAACTTCAGGCGGAAACACATTCGGGCCGCAGGCCTTGCCATTAGGCAGATTCTTAATGACCCCCTCCAGCTCTTCTATAGTAAAGGGGCTTGCCATAGATAGTTTTTCCATTTCCGAGAGTATTGGTAATCCATTATTCTGCAAGAATCGAAATTTGCCTAGCATGGTAACGGTAAGTTTCAATTCTATTAAGGACACGGAGGCGAGGATTATGCTTTTCTTCCTTCGCTTTATTATCTATGCCAAACACGCAGCAGCCAGAAAAGCAGTAAAGAGTGACTTTTACATCCAAGAATATCAAGAAACATCCTCTGGTCACAACAGAAAACAATCAAAAATGTTTTGTTCCATAAACATCAACTCCCATCAGTCCATGGGATAACACAGCATCCAAGTCCTTCCACAATGTCCATAACTCCTAGAAAGTTCCTCCATTCCGTGAAGCCCTCCTCTTTCTTCGCGCAAGTCACGCCTGAACATTACTGATCCTGCTTAGCTCCATAATTTCCTGCAATGTAAACAAAAACACGAGAGTTTATTACTGGTCACACTGTCAAGCCGCCAACCCAACATTCTCCTAACACAAAGCTGCAATGCGGGCAACCAAACAGCTGACAGAAAAAACTTTAAACTGGATTACTTACGCAAGTACGGGTGGGTTCACACCAACTGTGGAATGGGAGGGATAATCCTCGCCTCCGTGTCCTTAATAGAATTGAAACTTACCGTTACCATGCTAGGCAAATTTCGATTCTATGGCAGGACCGGAAGCTCCGATTATGCTAGTTCAAAGCTTAATTACCACCAACTGAGCCACATCCACCACAGGTTTAAAATAAAACCTCTTGAAGGTGGAATCAGAAGACCAATCCGCCGCTCGCATAAGATCCTCCAAGCGAGCTCCCAGAAAAAATGCCTTATGAGCCATCGCGCCTCTGGCTGAATGTGCTCCAAACTGATTTGTATCAATACCCGCCTCTTGCATGACCCACCTCACCCACCTGGCTATAGTGGGGGAGGAGACAGCTTTGTGCGGTTTTCTTAAGGCAATAAGAAGTTGCCGTTCGCCCGGAGGGTGCAATTCAAGAGTCATGTCTTCATACGTCTTTAGACAATTCAACACACACAGTTTGGGCGCATCCGTAAAAGCTGGATATGAAATAGTCCTCGAGTCTGATTTGGTACGTCGACCCAACGTAAACGTAACCCCTTCCGGGGAGAAAACCCTTGCCGTAACATCCAACGCTCGGACGTCAGAAACCCTGCGACAGGAAACCAGACATAACAGCATGGCCAACTTAGCGGAGAGTTCCTTCAAAGAAAGATACTTATTCAGCTGCCAGGATAAGAAAAGGTTCAAGACCAAATTGACGTCCCAGAGGACCGAGTATCGAGGTTCTGGGGGCAGCGACAGACGGATACCCCGCAAGAGTCGACAGACAAACGGGTGTTCCCCAATCGGGGCTCCGTCTACTGGACAATGAGCTGCAGAAATCGCCGAACGAACCGCATTAATGGAGTGGTAAGACAGGTCTTCCGTGGCCAAACCTGCCAGAAAGTGCAACATGGGAACGACGCCTGCGACCACGGGAACAAGACCCCGTCGAAGACACCAACGCATCCACTTAGTCCACACGGACCGATAGCGTTTAGATGTACTGTCTGCCCAGGTCCTTGACAAGAGACCTTGAGCCGATCCCGAAAGGCCTGGGAGCGACCAGCGTCTCCTGAAAGCCTACATGCCACGAGGCGGAGAGATCCTTGGCGAATGAGGTGGTGCTGTTCACCGTCCGGGTTCAGAAGTAGGTGAGGAAGCGGGGGGAGCAGGATTGGAAAATCCAAAGAAAGTTCCAGAAGAAATGGACACCAAACTTGAGACCTCCAACAAGGTGCCACCACCACTAAATCTGCTTCCAAGAGCCAGATCCGGGTTGCCGTTCTTACCACCATCGAGAACGGTGGGAAGGCATAACCCCTCTCGTGACTCCAGTCTTGGAGAAATGCGTCCGTGGCTTCCGCCAGTGGATCGGGCCTCCAACTGAAGAAGCGCAGGAGCTGATGGTCGAGACGAGAAGCAAAAAGATCCACCGAGAACGGGCTCCAGAGACCGTTCAACCATTGGAAGACCAGAGCATCCAGCTTCCATAGGCTGGAATCTCAGATGCCTGGAATGCCAATCCGCCACCTGGTTGGCTTGGCCTGGCAGGTACTCTGCCGTCACCGAGATTTGGTGTGCCAAGCAATACTCCCAAAACTCCTTCGCGAGATTCGCCAAGGCCCGGGACCGGGGACCCCCCCAGTCGATTGACATAACGGACCGCTGAAACGTTGTCCATCTTCAGATGCACACATGCACTCGCTTGACGCTTGGTCCAACAGCGGACAGGGAACGAACCAGCCAGAATTTCCAGGGCGTTGATATGCAACTTCTGCTCCTCTGACGACCAAACGCCGCCTGTGGAGAATTCTCTGCACCGGACACCCCATCCGGACCTGCTTGCGTCCAATTCTATGACTAGATCCGGTGCTGAGCCGAAGATTGCACAACCGTTCCAGGGCTCCATGTGTGTCAACCACCATGACATCTCCTCTTTGGCCTCTTCCGACAGGGGAACTGCCTGGTCGTACGAAAGCCCCCTCCTGAGGTGATGCGCTTTCAGGCGCTGCAAGGCCCGATAATGAAGGGGTCCCGGAAAGAGTGCTTGGAGGGAGAAGGAAAGAAGTCCTACCACCCGGGCAATCTGAC
Organism: Triturus cristatus; assembly: GCF_964204655.1. NCBI lineage: Eukaryota > Metazoa > Chordata > Amphibia > Caudata > Salamandridae > Triturus > Triturus cristatus. Next base: position 671,112,720 of record NC_140579.1, on the reverse strand, counting down.
GGAGGGAGGTTTGGGGTCTGGAGATGGTCACCGTAAAGTATGCCGGATCTTGGCCATCTTGTGAGAAGGGAAGCTCAAGGAGGACTGAACGGAATCCACGATGAATCCGAGAAAGACCAGATTGCGTGTTGGTGTTAAGACCGACTTGGTCCCGTTGATGACAAACCCCAGGCTCTCCAAGAGGGATACCGCCTGCTGCAACTGAGACGTCAGCTTCAGGGGGCACTGAGCCATGAGAAGGATGTCGTCTAAGTACACAATCATCCTGACTCCTTGACCCCTCAAAAACTCTATCACAGGGTGAAGCACCTTTGTGAAGAACCAAGGTCCGGAAGAAAGCCCGAACGGAAGGGTGGTGAACTCGTACACCTGGTCTCGCCAGAGAAACTGGAGAAACCGGCGATGGGGAGGGTGGACTGGAACCACCAGATACGCATCCTTGAGGTCCAGTCTGACCATCCAATCGTGCGGCAGGAGTACATCCCGAAGAAGATGGATCCCCTCCATCTTGAAATGCCAGTACATCAACCACCCATTGAACTCTTTGAGGTTGATCACCAGACGCCGTCCCCCGTCGGTCTTTTCTACCAAAAAGATATTGCCGAGGAACCCGTTTGGGTGCAGAGCTGATCGACAGATGGCTCCTTTCCTGAGCAGAGCGGACACCTCCTAGACGATCAGCTGAGCATCGGGGACGGAAAAAGAAATGTGCCGTGGGAGTTCTACCTGAACAAGCTGATTGTAAAATTCCACATGAAACCCCTTTACGGTCTGCAAGACCCAAGCATCTGACGTAAGCTGTGCCCAAGCGTCCTGAAAGGCCGCCAAACGACCCCCGATACGCACTTGCTCTGCCTGCATGACACTCACCGCTTGATTGGCCACTGCCGGAGTTGTTCTTAAAGCCACCATGGCCCCGGAAACGTTGACCTGTGGTAGGGTAGAAGTTGTAATTGGCCGAGGAGTTGTACTGCCCTCGCAGTACAACTTTGCTTTGGTTACCAGTCTGGTGACCAAAGCAAAAACTAAAGGAAATGATGGACGGAGTGTTAAACATTGCAAGCACTCACCCCCAGTCAACTGATCTGGGTTAAATCCATCACCGTTCTTTAGCCCACTCTGCCACCCCAGTTCAGACATGGCCATATGCAAATCAGTCTGACCCTGTGCCTCATGGGAACAGTCTAGCCCGAACTGCCAAGCCATGTCTTCCCTGGACTGGAAACAAGCTTCCTAGGACCGGTTTCTGGCATTTCAGCCGTCTTCAGCCAGGCTTGCTTGAATCCAGTGGCAAAGTGAGCAAGGGACTCACGTCTGAGCATACCCTGCAAACCTATGGCGAACAAAGCAAAAACCAAAGGAAATGATGGACGGAGTGTTGAACATTGCAAGCACTCACCCCCAGTCAACTGATCTGGGTTAAATCCATCACCGTTCTTTAGCCCACTCTGCCACCCCAGTTCAGACATGGCCATATGCAAATCAGTCTGACCCTGTGCCTCATGGGAACAGTCTAGCCCGAACTGCCAAGCCATGTCTTCCCTGGACTGGAAACAAGCTTCCTAGGAGCAGTCTGCTGACCGCCACGGCCGGTCGCGCGGCCCCTACTGCGACTGGCCCCTTGGGAACAACGAGTTTGGAAAACTCTTTTAATGCTAGATTGGGCCTTGTCTAATGAAGTGAAAGTGGCTACGAATGTTCCCAATTCTTTTACGAAGGGGTCCCCAAAGAGGCCCCCTTGAGCCACAGCGTCTGCCTCGGAAGATGCTAAGTTGCCCAGTTTTGGGTAGAGTTTGATCAGTAATGAACGCCGGCGTTCTGTTGATAGGGCGCAGTTTGCATTCCCCATGAAGATTATCGCCCTTTGTGCCTAGTTAGACAGCACCTCGGGGGATATGGTAGAACCCGTAACTTTTGCTTCCTCCGCCATATCTAGAATTTTGGTCATTGGACCTATGGCATCCAATAGCTTATCCTGGCAGGATCACCAGGATCGATCTATTCCCTTGCGGGGGTCTTTCACATACTTAGCCAGGAAGGTAGACATTTTCAAATCTAACTCGGGCGAAAGGGCTACCTTCCCCTTCAAAGTGGGGCGTGGACACTCCGCTCTGAGACATCCCCATGCTTCTTTCTCGAGAGGCTTACGGAGGCGTCCCGCCATGAACTTGGCCACCTTGTTCCCCGGTGCCCAGGCTGCGGAGCACGGATGCATAATCTCATCCGGGTTCAGCATACCTGTGTCATCCTGGGGCAATGTGCCCACGGAACTGGCCGGACGCCAAGAACGCGAAGACCCCTCCTCATCGTCGGTATCTGCCAGGGAACCTCCAGCCTGGGACGGAGAAGGAGGGGCGTGGAAACTTCGGGCTATGGGGGTGGGGGAGGCGCAGAAGGAGGTGGACCAGACTTAGCCAAGAAAGCATTCCTCAAGCGTTCAAAGGCGTCCTTGTCCACCCCTTGTGCCTCCTCCGCGCCACCCTCCCTACGTACTTTCTTGGGAGGCGGGCCACCCTCCTCAGGCAAAGGGCCTGCTGCAGGGGGAGCGGCTCCCAGATGAGCCTGTGCTAACCTAGCGCATTCCGCCACAATGCGGTTAGACAGGCGCTCCTCCATAGGGGCTACCACTTCATTAACACACCTAAAGATAGAACTATCAACTGCTTCAAAGAAATCATCATCCAGAGGTAAGTACTGTGTTGCCTCTTCTTCTTCATAATAGCTCCCCTGCTCCATCTTGCCCCCGGATAACCACTAGGCAATGCTGCAATACCGCAGAAGTGGAGAACTTCGTAACAGGTAGGCCCAGCCGCTGTGGGTGGCGCACACACACCCCAAGCGCGCAGGCCCTCAGTTGCTGACTAGGCCACACCGCCACCCAGCGCGCTACGAACCAACAGTGCACAACCTGCCCTCAGGCGATTATGGGAGTTCTGCAACCTCCGTTTAACATACGGACCCCTGTGGGCGTAAAATATTCAAATGCGGGACAAATACGGACCCCGAAGGGCGTTCTGATATGGCGGCAGGGGGACAGGCTCCGGCGGACTCGACTCTCCCAGCGCGGCTCCCTTTGAAGAGAAAGCCGTGCCGCGAGAGCAACAAGACGCACAGGCTCCCCCTGGTGGACAACAAAGGCCACCGCAGGTGGACCGTCCGCGAAAGGAGCGAGTTAAAACGCTCCCGCGGCCGTAAGGGACTCTGTATTGAAAGGATCAACGCAAAACCATCATTATGAAACAGTCGTGTCCCTTAACTCCAGGCCCACCACCATCAAAGCGCTATTAAGCCCTGAACATCAAACGCATAATTACCCAGAAAAAGAAAGGGACTTAACTGGCTGGGCAGCAGCGAAGAAAGAGGAGGGCTTCACGGAATGGAGGAGCTTTCTAGGAGTTATGGACAGTGTGGAAGGACTTGGATGCTGTGTTATCCCATGGACTGATGGGAGTTGATGTTTATGGAACAAAACATTTTTGATTGTTTTCTGTTGTGACCAGAGGATGTTTCTTGCTATTCTTGGATGTAAAAGTCACTCTTTACTGCTTTTGTGGCTGCTGCGTGTTTGGCATAGATAATAAAGTGAAGGAAGAAAAGCGTAATCGGAGCCTCCGGTCCTGCCATAGAATATTTTTAGGGAAGTCATATCCAGTCTGTTGTCGACCATAAATGGACCCATAATGGTGTAGCATTATTTCTCCGATTTTGACTGGGTCATCTCTACGAGAGGCGATCAAGGGGCATTTTAACGCATTGATCTGATTAGAAGCAGCCTGCTCCCTAGCCTGCCAGGCCAAAAACCTACCCGTAAAATTACTTTCCTCATATGTTTTTTGACGGGATTGTTGAAAAGAGGTTTCACTCTGAGTGTAGTAATTGGCATTGACTTCCCGCTTAGCCTGATCTAACTGGCGCTGGTTAAACACAAAGGGATTGTTAAGAAATACAGAATAAGACCCTTGAACTTTCTGCTCCAAATTTCTCTTATCTTCCCTGGCCTTTTTTACGTTTTCTGCATCTTTACCAATGATTAATCCCCGGATGAAGGCCTTGAGTGTGTCCCAGATCACACTTAGTGGTGCAGACTCACAATTTCGTGATAAAAATGCCTTAATCTCTATCCCAATAAAACCCACCCAATCCTCTTCATTAAGATATTGTCTGTTCAGCATCCATCTTTTAGGGGACCTAGCACAATCTCCTAAATATACCTCACGCACCAACATAGCATGATCCGAGAATCCATTATGTAGAGATCTCTGCTGGCTAAAGCGCAATCTCCGAGATACCAAAAAAAAGACAATGCGTGAAGAGGTATGGAATCGGACTGACCAACAAGTATACGCTATTTTAGTTGGATGGGCCGCACGCCATGGATCCTGTAGGTCGAGAGTTACTCCATAATGCCCACTAGGTTGATGTTGTGCGGTGCCGGGGAGTGCGACAGTTATTGGGGCTTCGCAGGGTGTCGCAGGCAGGCGTGAGTGCCAGCCGAGATACAATCACTGGTGACTGGCCGCAAAGTCCGGAGTCGGCGTTGTACCAGATGAAGGTGATGGGTCCCACTGGTGGTGTTAGGAGGGTGAGAGTGGTGTAGAGCGGTAGCTTGAGTGGGCTAATAGTAGGGCCTCCTTAGTCTAGCCACAAACATAGATGTGCAGGTAATGGGAGGAAGGCGGGATGTGTAGAGGCAAGAGGGAGTCTCCAGATGCAGTCAGTAGGGGAGACCGCTGTCTCATATGGTCAGCAATGAGGAGTTTGCAGGCGACAGGCGTGAAGGTCCCGAGGATAGTCAGTCTCATCGGCAGGAGAAGTGCTGGCCCCAGCAGGGGAGCGATCCGTCTCCGGTTAGAGGGCAATGGCCAGTTCAGTGAGCCGTGGCTGTGTGATTTTCAGTCTGAGATTTATGTCAGTGGACATATACCAAATGCTTATGTACCTCCTAAGCAGGTAACATGTCCTTTGCCCCGTGATTATACATAGTCTAAGACTAGAGTTCCTGGCTGTGTGATTATTTGTGCTTGATTTATTTTGGTAGCAAGTGTTATTGGGAGCACTGTGATAGCCCACTGGCGGTCACATTAGCTCCATGTTGGATAGAGGTGAAATGTTTGGTCAATGATGTACTGTTGGTTGTGTTGTGTGTGATTTCTTGGTGGCAAGAATTCGATCTCAAACCAAACAAGAGGTGCAGCCTAGTGCAGTGCATGTTTGCTCTGATAAAGGGTAATCATGGGAGATCAGGACTAGATGGTGACATGAGAAGCGATATATGTAACCTTCTCAAGACAGGAATACTGTCAACTGATGTACATTTACATCAAATAGGCGTGATTACAACTAGAGCAGCCAAAACAGTTGGTGACAGAAGAAGAATTTATGCAACCTCATTACAGATGTCCCCACTCGCCCTGTGTTTATTGTGGCCAGTTTTGGGTAGGGATTTTTGCTCACGCTCTTCTTATACTCCCATGGGTTCTCAGAGCTGAGGATCTCCAGCCAATGCGAGGAATTATTACATTATGCTTAAAACCCACGCCAGACTCGCACCTTGCACATGCCAGGATGAGTGAGATACGACTTAATTGGAAAGCTACTGCAGTGTGAAAACAAGACTGATAACTTCTGCCTCATAATAACCCACTGCCCTCCCCCTTCCATGCCAAATTATATACTTTAGATTCCCTAACAATGTTTTGTGTAAATGGTATGGAGTCCTCTTTCCTTCTTTAAGTTTCCATCCAGAAATGTTAACTTTAGTTTATTTTAAGTTTGAAATACCCTTTTGGAGCAAGCAAAATGAAGGATCCGGATTCACGAACAAATATACATCTACGCCTGTACTACTATGTACAAGGTATATGACTTTTGGGAATCCATGAACATTCCCAATAGTAAGTTTGGAAACCTGACATTCATGTGACGTTTTAGATGCAATATGAAACGCTGTTCGTATTGTTTTCATAATTATTTACATTGCAGGCAAATTGTTGCACTAGGTCCTGTTTGCTTCCCAGTCATTACGCGACTCTCTTCAGCATCATGTCCGGCTGGACCTTCGCTCACATCCGAGTGCTGTGTGCACGGTTAGTAAATGAAGTATTCTTCAGAGCGCTCTTACACTCAAGGCAGTTTTGTCCATATTTATTTGTCTTTACAATCAGGAGATTTTTTTTTTCAATCAATCAATCATAGTACTTCTAGAGCGCACTACTTACCCGTGAGGGTATCAATGTTCCTTCTATTCTACATTAGTTACATTCTGCTCGCCCCTTTTTTTCACATTTCTGAAACGAAATTAGAACATGTTCTAGCATTCTAAGTTGTTGCAACAAGGGCATGAAAAGGAAATATAAAAGTGCATGTAAGATAAACCAGAGTGCTCTCCAATTAAAAGTATTGCACCTCTGCATAGAAGTGCAAATACACTCTCTCGAATTAAAGAAGTGCAGCTACTCCGCACCTGAGAGTACCAGCCCATTTAAAGAACTGTTTGCAACAGCTGTAGGGCACAGTCAGAGCCCATGTGCTCCACCTAGGCCTGCACGTGGACATGCCCGCACCTCAAAGCATCCACGTACCTGCCTAAATCCGCGCTGACTTTTACTCTTCAGCATGGCACTAAGCTCTCAAAAAAGAATATATAGTGCACACTGTTACTTAATTCCGGAGCAGAACAACAACACCTACTTAAACACAACCTCATATTTAATATGAGGCACTTTACGCTTTTGCTAGTAAGTATATTTTAAGTGTCAAGGAAAGTTTAAGGAAAGTTTAATAACCCACTGTTCCCTAAATTGTTCAACGGACACAACACTGTTCCCTTTCTTGCCATCTCTTTTTAGGAATTGCCCTTCTTTGCAAAGCACTTTGCCCAGTCCTCATCCAGTCTAACGTCCGGTCTGTTTCAGCACCTCACTAGTGGTGTGAAGCGCGACATAAATGCAATGCACTATATTTTGTGTCTCGTCTATGCTTTATCAATTCTTGCTTAGCTAATGCTGTCTTCATACTCTGGAGGCAAATGCATATTTTTTCAGTGTTTCCCTTTTCTCTTCTACACCCCCTTTATTTTTCCATCCTTTAGCCTTTCTTCCTTTTGTTTTCCATATTTCATGTGCTTTCACTGTCCATAGTTCTCATAGATACACCCCCCTCTCTACCCTTTTTCTCCTTTCTTCTCACTTTCTCTCTCTCTCCCCTCTTAATTACTGTTTTGCCCCCAGTGTGGTTGCACAATATTTGTAGTGGGTATATGTGCCTGGGTGTGTTGGGTGTGTCCATTTTTGTGTTGTCTTTGTGTGTGTGTGCGTGTATATATATATATATATCTCTGTAGGTCTTAACTTATAGGTCCGGCTTTGTGGTGTGTGCATGCGCCATGACTAATACATTTGCTTTAATTTTGTAGTGCATACAGTCACAAGTATGTATGATTCTGTTTCCTTACATTATCACAAACCTACTGGATTTGCCGTTTATTTTAGTTGTTCACATTGCTGTTCAGAATCGGCAACAGGTATTGGCAAAGCCAAAAGACCAACTGACAAAGGTGAGACCTGTTGGCTTTGCCAATACTTGTTTCCCCCCACCAATTATTGTTACACCATTGTAAGCAATGCATCAGTACTCATAACGTTGATTAATGTCACAGAAGAAAAGCTTTTTTTAGGCTGGCCTGGCGAGGTTGAAATTTTGATGTGTTCTAGGCCTTTTAGGTGACTAGTTTGCTCAAGCTGTAAATAAATATGGCATCTTGTCCCACTGTTCAGTATAGAATGCCTTTCCCTCAAATACATATCACACACACTTTCACAAATGTTGTCATGCCCTAGCAGCCTGACCTTCTCTTAGGTTAGCAGACAGGTATTAAGATCAGGGACCTGATGCACCATTCTCAGGTCACAAAGAAGTAGCTGTAACTAGCTGATGGCCTGAGAATATTTTTGGACTACAACGGATGTAATGATCCATTGCAGAATATCTGCCCCATTCATAATAATGAGGCGGATTTCTCTTTGATACACCTATCGAAAAGGCAAGCAATGGAGGCCCTACATCCCTCTATCTACAACCCCGCATTCATATTCACAAACTGATGCTTTGACAATCAGATCTTTTCCCTAAAGCAATGAGCATGTTATTAAAATGAGCTCTGGATGAAACAGGTTAAAATTAGATACGTTTATTTTCAGCACGGCATACAAGCATCCACCAGAGTAATAGTCCAGATGCAACTGAACTTCCATGGTGGAACTGTCTATCAAGAAAGCTCCAATTAGAATCTAGAACTAACATAGAAAATACACGTCGCATGCCTTAAGGAAACAGGGTTAATAGAACGACAGTAAGCTGATAATGTTTAACTTGAATAAGCGGATGTAACACATCCCCCTCATTAGCAGAACAACAACAACAGAAGGGATAAAACATCAAACATAATCATGAAACAATTTAGGTATGTTTCTAATGCACGTATTGTTTTTAAGCCTTGACACGACAGATTCACCCGCTTGTTTTTTTACATACGTTATCATTGTGAACAACATCATTTCTATACTCACTAGAATCCTTAACATTTTGAACAGGACATTTAGCTACCCTCCTAGAGTTCCAAACTTTACCATCTTGGGTAATTACACGGTTCTTAAATACTTTTTTTATTTGTACAGGTCTGCCATACTTACTATCACCTTTATTAACCAGTACAGGTTTTAAAATCCTAACCCAATCGGCCACCTTCAAATCATGTACTTTTGTTCTCCATCTGTTGTTGTACCATAATCTGGTTTTATCGTTTGTGTTCAACCCTAGTAGCGGTTTCATGTACATTTTTTTTATGCTCTATGAAACTCTTACATTTCTCTCTGAACCACCAGGGACATGCATCCGAAGCTGGATCTCTTCCTTTAAGTAACTTAAAGGGACTGACCTCTGTAGTAGAATGTGGGGTAATGCGATATACTCATAATTTTTCCCTAAGGACACTCAACCAATTTCCTTTTTGTTTTAAAGATTCAATCACAATTTTTTTTAATACTCGGTTAAAACGCTCAACTTGACCATTTTCGTGAGGTTCATAAAGTGAGGTAAAAATGTGTTGGATGCAACAATTTGAGAAAGTTTTCCATCTCAGCTGATACAAGCTGTACCCCATTATCCGAAACGAGGGTAGATGAACATCCCTTTCGTGCAAAAATTTCCTAAAAGAAACTTATAACTGCACTAGTGGTAGCCTTTGATACAAACTTTACTTCAGGCCAATTAGAGTGGTAATCGATCATGACTAATGCAAAACGTGAATTTTCAGGTAACATATAAAATGGACCTGATATATCAAATGCAACTTTCTTCCATGGTTCTTTTGGCCATTTAACAGTTTTTAAAGGAGGAATATGTACTTTTAACATTTTGTCACTAGAACAACAATCATTACATTCCCATGGCCACCAGAAATAAGATCTTATCAACCGTTTCATTGCAGATATGCCTGGGTGTGTCTTGTGTGCTAACTTAAGGATTAATTCTTGAATACCTTGTGGAGGAATGCACTTACCCGCTTTAAAAACATACTCTGGAGAAGTGTGGCTCAATGATTAGAGCGGCAGACCCTGATGCAGAGGTCTAGCCCGGGACCAGGGTTCAAGTCCCCGCCTCGGCGGGTCTTGGGCTCAAAAATTCAACGGACCTGATAATTCTCGCCTCGGTGCTATTCCAATCATGGAGTCCCACTCTGCAACTCTGGGCAATAGCTTGCTTAATCTCCACAACGGCCCCCACAACGCTAAGGATGTCTGGCCTCCACCTTGGGGGTGCCCAGGAGTGAACGCCTCACAGGGAAAGCCAGGATGGGTTCCACAGCGGTATTCGTACAAGCGCCTTGAGACCCTTGCGGGTGAGTAGTGCGCTATACAAGTATCAATTTACATTTACATTTTACATTTACTCTCCTTCACAGAACAATTCATCAGCCACATAGAAAAAATGGCGAGAAGTCTGACCTTACATTATTCTTCTTTGGCCAACCTTCCATAACAAACTTCTTGAGGTAAACCCATTTGTCATCAGTTTCTTGACTCACCTTCCAAAGTTGTTCAGTGATCTCCTGGTATTGTGAAGGAATGACATCAGAAATTCCTAATACGAAATCCAATTCTTTGACAACACTAACATTATCAGTACCATCACCACAAGGAAGTTGTGACAAACAATCCGCAGTTACATTTTTTTTTCCTGGTATATACTCAACTATGAAATTATACTCTTGTAGTCTTGAAGCCAAACTGGCAATTCTAGCTGTGGAATTCCAACCTCCACTCGCTGACAAAATAAGGACTAATGGTTTATGATCTGTTCTGAGAACAAATTTGCTTCCCCACACATACATCCTGTAGTGTTCTACTGCCCAAACACAGGCAAGCAATTCCCTTTCAATTAATGCATACTTACGTTCCATTTCATTAAGAGTTCTGGAGGAAAAGGCTACATTCCATTCATTTCCCCCATCTCTTTGGGATAAAACACTACCAAGGCCATATAAACTGGCATCAACCGATACAATACATTCTTTCTTCATTCTAAACGGTTTCAATGTGGGAGCATGAATTATGTCATTTTTAATATCTAAAAAAGCTCTGCGTTGTTCATCACTCCAATCAAATGTGACCTTTTGTCTTAATAATTTTCTTAGGGGTTCCATTTTTGTAGCAAATTTTTCAACAAATTTACTATAGTATTCACAAATGTCAGAGAATGACAGTAATTGTTCTTTGTTAACTGGGGCTGGAGCATTTAAAATGGCTTCAACAATAGATTTCTTAGGAATGAGGCCATCACCAGAAAGGGTATGCCGTAAATATTCAACAGAACGTCTGAACAACTTGCATTTGTGTGCTTTAACAGTAAGACCAGACTTCTCAAGTCTCTTACAAACCTCATCAAGATGTACTTCATGTTCTGTTTTATTCTTAGAAAAAAACTAAATGTCATCTTGGAAATATTTGACATAAGTGTCAATATCCTTAAAAATTTGGAACATAACTCTCTGAAATACAGAGGCTGCCGATGCCAGCCCAAAAAGCATCCTGGTGAATTGAAAAAGCCCTAATGGCGTGATAACGCTGTATATTTTTTTGACTCTTCTGTGAGCTCAATTTGATGGTACAAGGATCTTAGGTCCAGTGTACAGAAAATGTGCGCACCATCAAATAATGACACAAGCTCAGTGATACTGGGAAGAGGGTGACAATCTATTATAATGTTGGAATTTAAAGCTCTCACATCAACACACACACACGCAATTTTTGATCAGGCTTTCATACTAAAACTATGGGTGAAACCCATTCAGCGGATTCAATTGGCTCAATAATGTTATCTTTTAGTAAATCTTGTAGCATTTCTTTCAATTCATCTCTGAGATTGATAGGCACCTCCTCTCAACTTTTGTTTGACTGGAATAGCTTTTTCTTTTAAAACAATTCTATGTGAGAAATCTTTTAATTTCCCCAATTTGTCACAGAATACTTTGTCATATTTGTGTATCAAATATGACATATCTTTTTTTTGTTCCACTATGTGACTGACTGTTGTGACCAATTGCATATCTTGCTAATTGCAAAGTGAGACGGGATCCTTAGATCGTGGATTGAGAATAATTCCCAACTCCCACTGATCTCGCCAGCCTAATACGTTGACACCCTTAATGGCAATATACAATTTAATATGAGCAGATCTTCCCTTAAAAACTAAAGGTACTCTTAAAAAACCCTCTATGTCAATTTTTGATCCATCAAAACTTTCTGCATTGATATCAGATTGCTGTAAGTCCTTAATATTACACACATTTTGTAATTTTTCATTAAAGTACTGCATACCAATAATTGTCCATGGTGAACCCGAATCAACCATGAGTTCAAGGTCAATACCTAAAATTTCAAAAGAACATTTAGGAGATTTCATGCAGATTTCTTTCTCAGGACCTGCGTGTGTAATAGATACCACAAAACCTTTGTCAGAATCCTGACTCTCATTGACACTAGTAACTTTGTTTATATCGACAGCACTGGAAACATTGCGTGGTTGATTATTGGAACATCTGTCTCTGCAGACATTGCTGAAATGGCCAATTCTGCCACAAACTTTGCACTCTTTATTTATTGCTGGGCAGCCTTGAAAAGAAGCAATATTTGATCTGCTCCCACATCTATAGCAAGAAATGAAGTTGTTAGAGTGATCTTGTTTTTTACCAGAAAAACTATTGTAATTGTGTTTGGGTTTCCCTTGTGTTACGTTGGGATTTTTAATTTCTCCTTTTGATTTAACAGCACATATTTCTTCCTCTGTGGTAGATTTGCTGGATTTTTGATTGACAACATCCATCCATTTTTCTGATAGTTCTGTAGATTTAGCTATGTCAATTGCTTCATCCAATTTAGGATAACCCATGACCCATAGTTTTTCTTGTATCTTCTTATTTTTTACATGAACTATAATTTGATCACAAATCATTTCGTCAGTAATGTTACCAACATTACAGTGTAAGCTTCAAGATCTCAAAGCCAAAAGATTCATCATCCTTTTGTGCTCTGGTGTAAAAATTTAAATCTGTTTAAAGCGATATTGGATGTTGGTTTGAATCTTTTTTCTAATCTAGTCAAGGCTTCTACATATACATTCATATTATCTCATTGACCCAATTGTGGAGAAATCTGGGGTAGAGTTCTGAAAACTTCTTGACCCTCCGTGCCAAGGCAATGAAGTAAGATGCTTTTCTTCCTTTCAGCACCCATACGTTCCCCATCTATAGTCTTCATATAATTAATGAACTCTTCTCTCCATCTTGGCCAAGGTATGGGCGGGTAACCTTTATTCTGAAGAAACTTTGCAGGAGCATCGAATTGCATTTTGTATAAAGATAAATCTCCCAAACTGTATTACTGTCAATTGTATCAGTAATAATTAATTGTAAAACATGTTGTTGAAAATTTGCACTTTGAATAAACATTATGCGATCATGTAATGTAATAACAAGGTATTGAATAAGCAGGAGAACAATAATTGAAAGTCTCAACTCACGTGTGAGAAGTCTGCGCGCTCGAGTAGGAACGATATTGGCACAACCTACAAAACCCAATATATATATATATATATATTCACTTAAAAAACCATAGGTTTCACACATGTTATAGTTAGCTGGACATTTCACTCGTAACAAACCAATGAAATTCCCCCGTTATAGTTAGTGCAGGCAATTATAACTCACGCGACCGCAATCCTCTGCTGATGACGTCAGATATTACATCACTGTATTTACACACTTATTTACCCATGTCTTCTTCCATTAATCTTTAGCTATACATATATTACAAATATTTATTTTTCAGAAAGACACATATGTCATCAGTGATGTAATATCTGACGTCATCAGCAGAGGATTGCGGTCGCGTGAGTTATAGTTGCCTGCACTAACTATAACGGGGGAATTTCATTGGTTTTTTACGAGTGAAATGTCCAGCTAACTATAACATGTGTGAAACCTATGGTTTTTTAAGTGAATTTGCAAGGTTTTTTAAATGCTAATTCGTAACTATAACGTGTGTGAAACCTATGGTTTTTTCATTGAATTTGTACGTTTTTTTAAATGCTAAGTTATGTATTTATTTATTTCTTTTTCTTCCAGGTTTGTCACTGTGCGCGCGCTGTGGGCGCACGGTGCGCTTCGCGCACCGAGCGCCCACGGTTCGCTGTGCGCGCACCTCGTGATTTAAAGAAAAACGTTTTTTTCGCCCTTGGCGGTCCTTCTGTGACCCCCTGACCAAGGCTAGGGGGTCAGGAACTGTCCACTCTGCCCCCTTTTCACGTTCTCCACCTTTTTTTTTCACCCCCTCAGACTGCGAGAGACAAAATGGCGGCCGACACTTCCTGGTTTCGACCGATTCGAATGTTTACCGACATCTAACAACCAATCAGAATTGCGCTCGCGCACGGCAGGGTGCGCGCACCGTGCGCGCATGGTGCGCGCGTATAGATATTGATATGCTTTTAAATGCTATTTTCTCAGGAAATACTGAACAGATTTACACCAGACCTGCAAAAGGCACTTCCTTGACCTTATGGCTACCTCTCTGCCAAATTTCACGTAATTCTGTTCAGCCGTTCGGGCTGTAGCTGCGACTAAAGGTCCTATGGAAAAATGCATGGGGAAAACGCGTTTTGGGACCCCCCCTTTTTCTCGGCCCCTGCTTGACGAATCACCCCAAGACTTTCAGGGTAGGAGCTGAACGGAGCGCCCCATTAGTTTTGAAAATTTTGCGAGGATTCGTCAACCGGCGCCAAAGGTATTCAAAATAGAATTTTGAGATTTCCTATGGAAACTAGGTTGTAACTATAACTATCTACTGGCGACCGCCAGTAGATATATATATATATATTCACTGAAAAAACCATAGGTTTCACACATGTTATAGTTAGCTGGCAAAGGGTTGCCGTTTCCGTGAGTCGCACTCGCAGGGTGAAAGGCATAGTTCCACTGAGAGGCATCTCGTGAGTTAGCGTGTGCCTCCGGCTCCAGCCGACGCGTTTCGGGATTTCCCCTTCTTCATGGGCTTTGCCGCAAACAGGAGACAAACAAGGACCAAAGGTGACTCCCTCTTTTATTTTGATTTTAAACAGGATGGCGCTCAGGTGAAAAGACGCTTGGAATTATGGGACCAGAAGTCCTTCCCCAAAGGTAACAGTCTCATGATTGCCAATGTTCAAATTAGAAGGGCAACAGTAATGCCAACACACACCCATCAGTGACAGCGTCACCCCGCTCCGCAATTGCTGCCCCAATAAACAGCTGCGGACCCACCAGGATCTTGTGGCGGTGCGGCTCGTGGCCCAGGCAGGGACACATATTCATCATACAAGGGTTGCCGTTTCCGTGAGTCGCACTCGCAGGGTGAAAGGCATAGTTCCACTGAGAGGCATCTCGTGAGTTAGCGTGTGCCTCCGGCTCCAGCCGACGCGTTTCGGGATTTCCCCTTCTTCATGGGCTTTGCCGCAAACAGGAGACAAACAAGGACCAAAGGTGACTCCCTCTTTTATTTTGATTTTAAACAGGATGGCGCTCAGGTGAAAAGACGCTTGGAATTATGGGACCAGAAGTCCTTCCCCAAAGGTAACAGTCTCATGATTGCCAATGTTCAAATTAGAAGGGCAACAGTAATGCCAACACACACCCATCAGTGACAGCGTCACCCCGCTCCGCAATTGCTGCCCCAATAAACAGCTGCGGACCCACCAGGATCTTGTGGCGGTGCGGCTCGTGGCCCAGGCAGGGACACATATTCATCATACAAGGGTTGCCGTTTCCGTGAGTCGCACTCGCAGGGTGAAAGGCATAGTTCCACTGAGAGGCATCTCGTGAGTTAGCGTGTGCCTCCGGCTCCAGCCGACGCGTTTCGGGATTTCCCCTTCTTCATGGGCTTTGCCGCAAACAGGAGACAAACAAGGACCAAAGGTGACTCCCTCTTTTATTTTGATTTTAAACAGGATGGCGCTCAGGTGAAAAGACGCTTGGAATTATGGGACCAGAAGTCCTTCCCCAAAGGTAACAGTCTCATGATTGCCAATGTTCAAATTAGAAGGGCAACAGTAATGCCAACACACACCCATCAGTGACAGCGTCACCCCGCTCCGCAATTGCTGCCCCAATAAACAGCTGCGGACCCACCAGGATCTTGTGGCGGTGCGGCTCGTGGCCCAGGCAGGGACACATATTCATCATACAAGGGTTGCCGTTTCCGTGAGTCGCACTCGCAGGGTGAAAGGCATAGTTCCACTGAGAGGCATCTCGTGAGTTAGCGTGTGCCTCCGGCTCCAGCCTAACTCACGAGATGCCTCTCAGTGGAACTATGCCTTTCACCCTGCGAGTGCGACTCACGGAAACGGCAACCCTTGTATGATGAATATGTGTCCCTGCCTGGGCCACGAGCCGCACCGCCACAAGATCCTGGTGGGTCCGCAGCTGTTTATTGGGGCAGCAATTGCGGAGCGGGGTGACGCTGTCACTGATGGGTGTGTGTTGGCATTACTGTTGCCCTTCTAATTTGAACATTGGCAATCATGAGACTGTTACCTTTGGGGAAGGACTTCTGGTCCCATAATTCCAAGCGTCTTTTCACCTGAGCGCCATCCTGTTTAAAATCAAAATAAAAGAGGGAGTCACCTTTGGTCCTTGTTTGTCTCCTGTTTGCGGCAAAGCCCATGAAGAAGGGGAAATCCCGAAACGCGTCGGCTGGAGCCGGAGGCACACGCTAACTCACGAGATGCCTCTCAGTGGAACTATGCCTTTCACCCTGCGAGTGCGACTCACGGAAACGGCAACCCTTGTATGATGAATATGTGTCCCTGCCTGGGCCACGAGCCGCACCGCCACAAGATCCTGGTGGGTCCGCAGCTGTTTATTGGGGCAGCAATTGCGGAGCGGGGTGACGCTGTCACTGATGGGTGTGTGTTGGCATTACTGTTGCCCTTCTAATTTGAACATTGGCAATCATGAGACTGTTACCTTTGGGGAAGGACTTCTGGTCCCATAATTCCAAGCGTCTTTTCACCTGAGCGCCATCCTGTTTAAAATCAAAATAAAAGAGGGAGTCACCTTTGGTCCTTGTTTGTCTCCTGTTTGCGGCAAAGCCCATGAAGAAGGGGAAATCCCGAAACGCGTCGGCTGGAGCCGGAGGCACACGCTAACTCACGAGATGCCTCTCAGTGGAACTATGCCTTTCACCCTGCGAGTGCGACTCACGGAAACGGCAACCCTTGTATGATGAATATATATATATATATATATAGCCGCACGGAAGAGGTGATTTCAACGCGGATGTGTCTGCGAGGGAGTCCCACCTCCAGAGCCCTGCGGGCTTGTTCGCTGTGGAGATTGCTGCAGCTGAGCAGGACAGGAGATACCCACCAGAGGATTACAAAAGCCCCTTAGGATTGTAGAACGAGAAAAGTTTACGGCTCCCATGTGGGTTCTTATTGACACTACAAGTCCCAGAATTCAGTGGTCTTGATTTTCCTATTGATTGAAGAAATAAAAGAGGGATTATACTGCTGATATGTCATCGCCATTATTCTTGTTCGTGGCCCATGTAGAAGGGCGTAACCAGCCTGAAACGCGTTGGCCAAAGAAGGAGGCTGTAATTATAAATACTTACCTGCTGTGTGGAGTGATCCTGGGTGTGTCATCCCCCGTAGGGGTAACCTTGAAAACATATATATTATCTACTGGCGGTCGCCAGTAGATAGTTATAGTTACAACCTAGTTTCCATAGGAAATCTCAAAATTCTATTTTGAATAACTTTGGCGCCGGTTGACGAATCCTCGCGAAATTTTCAAAACTAATGGGGCGCTCCGTTCAGCTCCTACCCTGAAAGTCTCGGGGTGATTCGTCAAGCGGGGGCCGAGAAAAAGGGGGGGTCCCAAAACGCGTTTTCCCCATGCATTTTCCCATAAGACCTTTAGTCGCAGCTACAGCCCGAACGGCTGAACAGAATTACGTGAAATTTGGCAGAGAGGTAGTCATAAGGTCAAGGAAGTGCCTTTTGCAGGTCTGGTGTAAATTTGTTCAGTATTTCCTGAGAAAATAGCATTTAAAAGAAAGCATATCAATATCTATACGCCTTCACCGTGCGCGCACCCTGCCGAGCGCGAGCGCAATTCTGATTGGTTGTTAGATGTCGGTAAACATTCGAATCGGTCGAAACCAGGAAGTGTCGGCCGCCATTTTGTCTCTCGCAGTCTGAGGGGGTCAAAAACAAAGATGGAGAACGAGAAAAGGGGGCAGAGTGGACAGTTCCTGACCCCCTAGCCTTGGTCAGGGGGTCACAGAAGGACCCCCAAGGGAGAAAAAAACAATTGTTAATTTTTTTTTAAATCGCGAGGTGCGCGCACCGCAAGTGCACGGCACGAACTGCGAATCGTGCGAGCGCGGTGCGCGCACCTCGCGATTTTTTTAAAAATTAAAAATTGTTTTTTTCTCCCTTGGGGGTCCGGCACGAACTGCGAACCGGGGGGGCTCGGTGCGCGAAGCACACCGTGCGTGCACCGTGCGCGCATGGTGAAAAACCTGAAAAAAAATAAAATAAATAAATACATAACTTAGCATTTAAAAAACTGTACAAATTCACTGAAAAAACCATAGGTTTCACACACGTTATAGTTACAAATTAGCATTTAAAAAACCTTGGAAATTCACTTAAAAAACCATAGGTTTCACACATGTTATAGTTAGCTGGACATTTCACTCGTAAAAAACCAATGAAATTCCCCCGTTATAGTTACTGCAGGCAACTATAACTCACGCGACCGCAATCCTCTGCTGATGACGTCAGATATTACATCACTGATGACATATGTGTCTTTCTGAAAAATAAATATTTGTAATATATGTATAGCTAAAGATTAATGGAAGAAGACATGGGTAAATAACTGTCTAAATACAGTGATATAATATCTGACGTCATCAGCAGAGGATTGCGGTCGCGTGAGTTATAGTTGCCTGCAGTAACTATAACGGGGGAATTTCATTGGTTTTTTACGAGTGAAATGTCCAGCTAACTATAACATGTGTGAAACCTATGTTTTTTTAAGTGAATTTATATATATATATATATATATATATACACACACACACACACACACATGCACTTCACTCATGCAATGTAATTGGGTCGTGCCGAATCGTATGTTTCCTGATACGGATTAGGTTGCTAAGCAAAACAAAGATGGCCGCCGGACGTTGCGTGGAGCGTTAGCGCGGTGACATAAGCGCCGTCAGCTTCGTGTTCCAGGAAACCATGTCATTAGAAATTCTGGTGAAGAGAGCGGACAATAGAACAATGTCACTTGAGAGGATTCTAAGGGCCATATGTAGGAAGCCCAATACCGGTCGGTAACGGCCGATTTTCGGTAACTATCCCGTTACCGACCGGTATTCAGGCTTTTGGTATGTAGGGGGCACATTTCAGGATTCGGTAATTTACCGAATCGGTAAAATTACCGATTCGGTAATTTTACCGATTCGGTAAATACCGAATCCTGAAATGATATGTAGGGGGAGTGTGTGGTTGTTGTGGGGATTCGTTATTTACCACCAACTAAAAGTTGGTGGTAAATGACGAATAGCTGTAAAAAAGCATTTTTTTGCACTTTGAAGTGTGCAATGTGGCAGACATACATGCCCTTAGGGCATGTATGTGTGCCACATGTGCACACATGCAGGAATCAGGGGTGCAACAGGGTGTCACTGTGACACCCTGCCACCCTTGATTGTGCTCCCCCCATTACCGAATCGGTATTTACGGATTCGGTAATGGTAACTGGCTTCCCATTGATTCCT
The DNA here is from genome assembly GCF_964204655.1 of Triturus cristatus. NCBI lineage: Eukaryota > Metazoa > Chordata > Amphibia > Caudata > Salamandridae > Triturus > Triturus cristatus. Next base: position 671,093,332 of record NC_140579.1, on the reverse strand, counting down.
TTGGGCCTCCTGGCCCATAGGAATCAATGGGAAGCCAGTTACCATTACCGAATCGGTAAATACCGATTCTAAATTACCGACCCATTCCGATTCGGTAAATATTACCGATGGATTACCTACATATCATTTACCACTTCATAAATACCGAATCGGTAAAATTCGGTATTTATGAAGTGGTAAATGTCAGGCTACCTACATATGGCCCTAAATGAGGTAAGATTAACTCACGGTCGACTTTTGTAAGATGCGATGTGCAGCAAAAGTGGGCAGAATCGAAATTTCCTTCCAAAATTGCTCTCAGTTGTCCCAAAACATTCCGAGTTCCGTACTAAGCGATATCCGAAGTGTGAAGCGTGTCCTCCTCCTCAAATTCCTCGGAAGTTTCAGAATTCACCGCAGACTTGAATCACGGCAATAAATAAGTAAAAAAATAACGTGGGTTGAAAAATACTCCGCTCCTGTGCTGGAGATAGGCAGGAGTTAACTCTTAAAGTACTCGTCGCCAATATTAAAATGAGCTCTGGATGAAACAGGTTAAAATTAGATACGTTTATTTTCAGCACGGCATACAAGCATCCACCAGAGTAATAGTCCAGATGCAACTGAACTTCCATGGTGGAACTGTCTATCAAGAAAGCTCCAATTAGAATCTAGAACTAACATAGAAAATACACGTCGCATGCCTTAAGGAAACAGGGTTAATAGAACGACAGTAAGCTGATAATGTTTAACTTGAATAAGAAGATGTAATACATGTCTTATACTGGAGTGACCCAAGTCCTGAGAGTTTGCACCCGTTTGCTTTATGCCAAGGAGTGCAGTGAGAATGAATACACGAATATGTCCAAGAGACTGACAGTAACGCAACAGGGTATGCAGCAGTGGCTACAGGAAGAGGCATCAGCAGACTGGATTCAAAAGGTGGTGAGTGAAGAAAGAAGTAGTAGGGTTTAGGTTTAGGGCAAGGCGTGTATAGTATCCTCTTAAAGTATATACACGGGAAACGTTATAGTTGTGTCTTCATTCTTTATTGCCAACCCGTAGGACATCAAGTTGACTCTCCAAGAGAGCGTAGCATCTGATTTAAACATTCCATGTACGGGTTAATAAAGGGAGAACATAGAATGAAAATGTGAAAGTTCTGACTTCCAATACTAAACTAGATTCTGTAAGGAGAACAAATACATACTATATACAAGAGCACTTTAACAATTAATACCATATACTACAGCGTGTTAAGGGTTTCACTAATATTTATCCTTCCCCTTCTATATAAAAAAAAAACTTTATCCACAAACAAAATCATTAAAACGAGGTGGTTTCTTAATAATTCTCCCACTGGAGGTTTTCGACTCATTAAACAAAGAACTACTATCAACAACCAAAGGAGTTTGAATAGTGACAGGTTGAGGAGTATCTTGGGGAACAACTTGAGAATCTGAAAAAGTTCCTTCTACAGTAATTGGTTGAGAGATGTCTTGTGCTGATGGTCGAGAACTTGAAAGAAAATTATTGGAACTTGGTTGAGAATCGTCTTGTGCTAAAGCTTGAGAACTTGACGAAGGAAAATCATTTGGACTTGAACACAAATTACAATCCAACAACCACCAATTTTTTTTTGCATAAGTGACAGAATCAAACGAACTTTGTGAAACATTTTTACTGAGGGCTAAACGATTCATATGCCAAATTTCCCCATTGTCAAGAACAACAGTATTATTGTTGACTTTAACAACTTGGTGAGGTTCGATAAACCTGCTAACGCCTTTGGGAGTTTTTTTTGCTAGTTAGACACAAACCCATTGACCAACAGATAGATTAGTTTGTTTGTTACCATGTTTCATATCAAAATAAACCTTATTTTTAGATTGAGACATTTTAATATGATGTTTAATACTATCCCAATCCCAATTAACACATTTGCTCCTATTCATCCAACTAGGATTCTCTTTTGAAAACGGAATCCTACCTCTCATGATAGAGAAAGGACTGCAGCCAAGAGAAGAATGACTGGTCACTCTGTAAGACCAAATCATTTTCATCAACTCATTTTCCCAAGACAAGTTAGATTAGAAAGTTGAATAATTCCTTTAATAGTTCTGTTAATTCTTTCTACTACACTGTTTCCACTGGGATTATAAAGTGCAGTAAATTTTTGCTCAATACCAGAAGAACGTAAATACTAGATCATTTCATTGGATTTAAACTGGACCCCATTGTCTGTAAGGATAGACGCAGGAAAACCTTCCCTAAGGAACACTGCATCCAAAAACGTAATAACAGCAAGGGAATTGACATTCTCCACAATACTCAATTCAAACCATTTAGAAAATACATCAACAAGAACAATAATGTACTTGATATAACCATCCGGCCAAGAAATGGGTTCCATGAAATTTAAAGCAACCTCTTGCCAAGGGGAGTTCAGACAATGTAAAGGGAAAGAGGGTGGATTAAGGGTTTTATGAGATTTGTCTGCAATTTCACAAGTGACACACTAACAAATCGCTCCACAGCAGTATCTGCACCTGGCCACCAATACAAAGCTTTGAGTCTCAGTTTAGTGCGGGTGATGCCAGAATGACCATCATGACAAACTAATTATTTTATTTCTTAAGGAGGTGGGAGGTACTACTTTATCTCCTCTCAACAAAAATTGACCATTAACACTCAATTCATTCCTCACCTCCCAGAATCCTCTGAGTTCATCTGTAAGGTTCTTTCTTTCAACATCAGACCAAACTTTGATAACTTTAGATTTGACAGCAAGAAGAATAACATTCTCAGTTTCAGCATTTATCCACTCCGAACGTTCAATGCTGCCTTGTAACACATCAACATAAGAGACACTGGCAATAGAAAACTCATTCCAAGAATTACAGTCTATCTCAGTTAAGGGTAAAGCCATTCTGCTTAAAAAATCAGCAGCTCTATTTTTAACGCCAGGAATATATTTAATAGTGTACAAAAAATCTAGACGTGGCTTTGGATAAACCTTCCGTAGTAAGAAGTTTAGTTAAGGGTTTGTGATCTGATCTTAAAACAAAATGTCTGCCCCATAAAAAAAATTCTAAAATGTTCCAAAGCCCATATGCAGGCTAGAGTCTCTCCCTTAATTACGGAGTACTTTTCTTCTGAGGGAGATAACGACTTAGAAGCAAATACAATGACAGCTTCTTTATGATCTCCTTCAATCTGAGAGATCACAGCACCCAAACCCTCCAAGTTTGCATCAGTAGTGACAAATGTGGCAGCTGACGGATCATAACCTTGTAGATTGGGGGCTTTACTGATGGCATCTTTAATAGTTTGAAAAGCTTGTTGGCATTCAGAGGACCAATCAAAACTGACTTTATTCTTTAACAGAAGTCTCAAAGGGTGGGTTTTCTCTGAAAAGTTTTCAACAAACAGAAAGTAAAATTCCACTAAGCCCAAGAATGGCCGTAAATCATCCTTGGAGCATCAACAATAGCACTAATAAGTTTAAATTTGGGTTTGATACCATTATAACTTACTTCGTCACATAAATAAGTTACACTGCGTTCAGCAAATTTGCATTTCAAAATTTCACCAGTAAGACCTTTGGACATTAAAACCTTAAAAACTTTCCTTAATATGTCATCATGTTCAGATTTATCATGACCCATTACGAGAACGTCATCTTGAAAAAAAATCATTCCTGGCATATCACCAAATAACTGAGTCATTAACCTCTGAAATACTGCGGCTGCAGAAGCCAAACCGAAAGGCATTCTGTGAAATTGGTACCAACCAAAAGGGGTACAAAAGGAAGGGACGTTTCTGCATGATGGATTTAGGACAATTTGGTGACATGCCGCGGAAAGGTCGATGGTGGAAAACCACTTGGAACCTCTGGTCATTGAAAGCATTTAATCAATCCTCGGAAGAGGAAATTGATTCGAAATAATGTTCTCATTGAGACTTCTGAGGTCAACACACAAGCAAATTTTTCCGTTGGCCAGTCTGACGACAATCAACGGTGAAATCCACTCAGAAGCCTCGATGGGCTCAATAATACCTGCATCTTGTAACTTTTTTAACTCAAGTTTAACCTCCTCTCTTGCAATTAACGGAATGTTGCGAACTTTGTGGATTTTGGGAATAGCAGAAGGCTTGTCCCTAATGAGATGGCTGAAACCTTTAAGTTTACCAATTTTCCCATTAAACACTTCTTTAAACTCATCCAAAACCCATATTCTTGTTTCTTCACTCTCGCAAGCCACTAACACTTGTTCTGGACTATTTGGATCTAGAATGATACTTAAGGTTCTCTGGTCCTTCCATCCTAGGACTGAGGGACCATCAAATGCTATATAAAGTTTACATAATGCTCGTCTCCCTTTAAATTGAAAATTAAGTAAACGATAACCTAACATATTTATCTTTTCACCTGTAACGCTTTCAGGATTGATATCTGTGGGCTCTAAATGTGGACCTAAAACACTCACAAACTTGTCATCCCAAGCGGAACGCGCAATGATTGTGAAAGGGGATCCAGAATCAGCAGCTGTCTGTAAAGGAATACCTCCAAAATTGATAATACACAAAGGTTTGCTTTTATCAGTATCAGTGATATTAAGAACAACGCTTTTCATACTGGAAATGGAGGTGGAACCCAAATGAGATCTTTCAGAATCCTCTGAATCAATATCAGAAGAAGCTGAATTTTCAGTGAGGCAAGCAACTTGTTTAAAATTCTTATTTTGTTTTCTTCTACAAACTTTTGCCAAATGGCCAACAATTCCACAATTAAGACATTTTGTAGATTTAGCATAACATTTGTCTGAACTAGCATTATGCTTAGTGCTGCCACATCTATAACATGCAAAATTATATGCATTTCCTTGAGCTCTTGGAGTAACTTTGTCAGGTAACTTGTGGTTGATAGGGCATTTTTCTACTGGAACAAGTCATACTTTCCTTTAGACTTGGATGAAACTAAATGGACAGATGTTTTTCTGTACTGGCAGAGATGGCCTTTGCACTTGTTTCGGAAAGCTCAGCCTTTTTAATAAGAGTAGTAATATCTTTAAGGCATGAATATCCTCCAATCCAAAGCTTGTCTTGAATACTTTTATTTTTTTGACAAACTAGTTGATCTCTTATCATGTCGTCATGAAGTATTCCAAATTTTCAAGGAATTGCAAGCGTTTTTAAACAAGAAATATAATCCTCAATGGATTCATTCAGCTGTTGCTTTCTTTTGTAAAATGTGCGTCCGGAAATGGTTACGCACACAATAGGAGAATAATGATTATCCAAGTCTAGAATTGCACACTTAAAAATATCAACATCTCCTGCTCTTTCTGCATTTGGTTGTAAACTCTTAAACCTTCAGGGCCAAGGCAGTGCATGAGAATTCATTTTTTCCTGTCAGGAGAAAGAATACCACTGTTGTCTTCTAACGTGGCAATATAATTAAGTAAATACTCCTTCCAATCTGTCCATTTGACAACAGGCTCACCAGGATTGGTGAGGAACTCTTTGGGAGTGTTCAAATTAATACCCACTACTAAGGTGCCAATTACGATCCGGTAAAAATTTTCCCCGTACGACTCGTATCCGGTCTTTTTACCGTACGAATCGTACAAGTGCCGTACAAACTGCCAATTACGATTCGCATGGGAAAAAGACCATACGAATCGCATTGGGAATTATTCCCCACACGTCCTCGGGTCGGAAAATGTGTCCGACACGTCCTCGGACGATTTACCGTACAAATGTGAAAAGTGAAGTCCGACCGAGGAATCACGATCCATCCCGTGCGTCCGATGTTACAACCGTGTGGAAAAAACACCGTCCGCACCGAACTCCCATAGCAACCATGGAGACATGTGCCCACATACGCGCCCAACACTCCCCCCAGCCCCCTAACGTTCGAGACATACCCCCCGTGTATGTACACCCCCACCCGTGTATGTACACCCGTGTACGTGTCGTACCCCCCGTGTATGTACACCCGTGTACGTGTCGTACCCCCCCGTGTATGTACCCCCGTGTACGTGTCCTACCCCCCGTGTATGTACACCTGTTTACGTGTCGTACCCCCGTGTATGTACACCCGTGTACGTGTCGTACCCCCCCTGTATGTACACCCGTGTACGTGTCGTACCCCTCCGTGTATGTACACCCGTGTACGTGTCGTACCCCCCCGTGTATGTACACCCCTGTACGTGTCGTACCCCCCCCTGTATGTACACCCGTGTACGTGTCGTACCCCCGTGTATGTACACCCCTGTACGTGTCGTACCCCCGTGTATGTACACCCCTGTACGTGTCGTACCCCCCCTGTATGTACACCCGTGTACGTGTCGTACCCCTCCGTGTATGTACACCCCTGTACGTGTCGTACCCCCACCCGTGTATGTACACCCCTGTACGTGTCGTACCCCCACCCGTGAATGAATGAAGTGAAATTTATATTGCGCAGGACAATAACCCTCAGGTATCAAGGCGCCTAACAAAAACCAGAAAATGATCAGAAAGAGGAGACAGGAAACCTTACATGTAGGCTTGCCGAAAGAGAAGAGTTTTTAAAGCAGAACGAAAGTCCTGCAAGGACGGGAGAGATCTCAGGTCCAGGGGGAGGTCGTTCCACCACTTAGGAGCAAGAGTGGAGAAAGCTCTACCTCCCCACTTGGTTTTTCGCACACGGGGGGTAGTCAGACGCAGTTTCCCAGAGGAGCGCAAGTTCCTTGCGGGGATATAGTGGGAAATGATGGACCCAATTCCTGTATCGCTATTTTTGGCAATGGCTCTGTAGGTCATGCATAGAACTTTGAATCGGATTCGTTGTTCTACCGGCAGCCAATGCAGTGTTTTCCTGGCTGCAGAGGCCGAAGAGCGTCTGGGGGTGTCCAAAACAAATCTGGCTATGGCGTTTTGGACTACCTGTAAGCGATGCAGCTGGCCTTTGTTAAGCCCAGCATACAGTGCATTACAGTAGTCCAAACGCGATCCAATGAGCGCAACAGCTATTTGTTTTCTTGCCTGCAGGGAGAGATAATTCCTGATCCTTCGTAAGGTATGAATCAGACCCCAGCAGGTGGAAACAGTTCTGCTCACCTGGCTGCCTAAGTCGAGAGCCGGATCTATTAGCACCCCGAGGTTCTTGGCAGATGTTGTAGGGGAAGGGCATGTCCCTAGTGAGTCAGGCCACCAATTGGCTGACCAGATGTTTTCTTTCCCCCCGAACACCATCACCTCAGTCTTCTCCCCATTCAGTTTTAGAGAGTTCTGAATCATCCAATGACCAACCGCCTCCATACAAGATCTAAACCTGGAGGCGATTAGATCATCAGAATGGGGAAGAGAGACGAGGATTTGCGTGTCGTCTGCATAAGAGACTACCTCCATCCCGAAAGATCTTATAAGTTTGGCCAGTGGGGTCACATAGATATTAAAAAGGGTTGGGCTAAGAGCCGACCCTTGAGGGACCCCACATAGCACAGATCGGGATGGAGATAGGAACTCCCCCAGCTTGACTCTCTGCTCCCTTCCTGTGAGGAAGGAGGTCAAAAGATCCAACGCTGCGTTCTTCACCCCCACCTCCCTCAGTCGAGATGTAAGGACTGAGGGGGAGAGGGTATCGAAGGCCGCAGTATCGAAGGCCGTGTATGTACACCCCTGTACGTGTCGTACCCCCACCCGTGTATGTACAGCCCTGTACGTGTCGTACCCCCACCCGTGTATGTGCACCCGTGTACATTAGAGTCGTACCCCCACCCGTGTATGTACACCCGTGTACGTGTCGTACCCCTCCGTGTATGTACACCCCTGTACGTGTCGTACCCCCCGTGTATGTACACCCCTGTACGTGTCATACCCCCGTGTATATATACACCCCTGTACGTGTTGTACCCCCACCCGTGTATGTGCACCCATGTACATTAGAGTCGTACCCCCACCCGTGCATGTACACCCGTGTACGTGTCGTACCCCTCCGTGTATGTACACCCCTGTACGTGTCGTACCCCCCGTGTATGTACACCCCTGTACGTGTCGTACCCCCGTGTATGTACACCCCTGTACGTGTCGTACCCCCACCCGTGTATGTACACCCCTGTACGTGTCGTACCCCCGTGTATGTACACCCCTGTACGTGTCGTACCCCCACCCGTGTATGTACACCCCTGTACGTGTCGTACCCCCACCCGTGTATGTACACCCCTGTACGTGTCGTACCCCCCGTGTATGTACACCCCTGTACGTGTCGTACCCCCGTGTATGTACACCCCTGTACGTGTCGTACCCCCACCCGTGTATGTACACCCCTGCACATGTCGTACCCCCACCCGTGTATGTGCACCCGTGTACATTAGAGTCGTACCCCCACCCGTGTATGTACACCAGTGTACGTCAGAGTCGTACCCCCACCACAACCTCCTAAGTACGGAGCGCACCCCAGGCCCCAACATCACAACCGCATGTACGAGTCGTACCAAGCCACACACAAGGACAGCACTGTACAACAAAAGGGCCCATGTACACCCCGTACACACGCTAAAAACGCACGTACACAACCAGGACAAAACAAAACAACACAAGAATACACCATTCGAATGGCACAAAGCCACTAAACATGTCCAAAAACAAACAGAGGACCCAAACACCACCACTCCTTATAACACACCCACCCAAACTTCAAACACAGCCACACCCACCAATGGACCAATAAAAAGGGCCCACACACACAAACCATGAGCCTTTGCAACAGACTCACTGCTGCCAGACCCCACAGACAACCTACAGCACCAAACTAGAAGCTTTACCACACCTTACACTTGCACACCTTCACACAACCACCTTCACAAACACCCCCTCATCACATTCACACACACACCCAAACAACCACACCCACACCCCCACAACCATCCACACCCCACCCCCCACCATCCACACCAACACCCCTCACCATGCCCACTAACAAGAATCCAAAGTTCAGTAACCGAGAGTTGGAGGTCCTTGTCGATGAAATCCTTAGAGTCGAGCCACACCTCTTTGGAACATTGGTCAGACAGACCAGCATTTCAGAAAAAACAGCCATGTGGCAGACCATCGTCGATGCTGTGAATGCTGTTGCGGACACCAGAAGGAACAAGCAGGAATGCCAAGCCAGGTGGTACGATCTGCGGAGGAGGGTCCGAGCCAAGATGACGGATGAACACAACCAGGCCAACGTCACTGGAGGAGGGCCGTCCCGCAGACCCGTACACTACCATCCCTGGGAGGAGAGGGTGATGGCCATACTGCCGGTGGAGGCTGTCGAAGGATTAGGAGGACTCCGAGACCCGGGTGAGTACACAAACAACGCACCTCACATGGGGGGAACGTCATCCACAACCAAACTCACAAACAGGCACGCAACCACCCCAAGCTATCGCATGACTCAACCACACTCCATGAACACGCACATGCCACTGGCGCCACCATGCCCCATGCACCCAGTTGGACAATGTCAAGTCACAGGCCACAGAAGACACCAACACATGACACGGTAACCCGGATGGCGGGAGGGTGGGCCCAAAAAATCACATAGTGCAACTCAGAAGCAGACAACAATGCCCTCTGCCCATATGGCCTAGGTCACAGCCAGACAAACAGTGTGTCCCCACACAGGAAAGACTCGCCAGCAATTGGCGGACGCCTTGCATTAAGACATGGGGGTGAAGGCACTGTTTTGCACATGACAGCAGCTAATGAACAGCCAACACTGTGAAAGAGTGGCAGCACACACCACCACAGCAGCAGCGCAGAGACACACACTACACCCAATGGGTGCCTGGAGATCAGAAACAAACTCACATCAACAAGCCAAGGGCCATTCAAAGATCTGCTAACAGTGTGTGCCCAGGAAGCTGGGCTGAGGTGACAGAGGGTGACACACAGAGGGAGGGAGAGGGGGACAGAGAGGGAGGGAGAGGGGGACAGAGAGGGAGGGAGACACAGGGAGACGGACAGAGGGAGGAGGCTGACACACAGAGGGAGGGAGAGGGGGACAGAGAGGGAGGGAGAGGGGGACAGAGAGGGAGGGAGACACAGGGAGACGGACAGAGGGAGGAGGCTGACACACAGAGGGAGGGAGAGGGGGACAGAGAGGGAGGGAGAGGGGGACAAAGAGGGAGGGAGACACAGGAAGACGGACAGAGGGAGGGAGAGGGGGACACAGAGGGAGGGAGACACGGGGAGAGCAAATCAGCCATGTGGTGTGTGGGAATGTCTGCTCGTCAGCAGGTGTACTGCGTGCATGTAGACAAGGGTGGCCAGTGCCAGCACCCCCCCTCTCCTCCATGGCAAAACACAGGGCCATTTCACAACCTGTGCACGAGCACAACGACAGCTACCTGCATCATTGAAGTGTGTGGAACAACTTCATGTGCCCACGTACAGTGCAACACGGAAGGCGCCAATGCACGGCTCGCCACACCTGCCCACTCCACTGCTGACTGCAGTCACAATTGACGCAGCAAGTAAGACTGTGCCACACATAGGTAAAGTCGCAAAAGCTGTGGCCAAGGGACATACCCATGCACAAGTGCACTGTGAGTGGAATGCAAGACATATCCAAATTCCCCAAGGAAAAGTGCCAACTTTGAAAACAATGAAACATGGATGTTGCATGGACCAAAATTAACATTGTCTCTCTCACACACAGGTCAACCTCGTGGTTCACCCCCCAACACTGGGGGGGAAGACTCACAGGACCCGGCTCTGCGGGAGGCCGATCCCACCGGCAGCGACGACTCTCACCACTCTGTGGACGACCCCGACCAACCTGGCCCCTCTGGTGTCCAACGACCTGCAGCACCTGCGTCAGGTACAACGGGGCCAACCACCACCCCCACTCCTGCCACATCCCAGGAGACACCCAGTATCCCTGCCCCACTATCACAAAGCAGCCAGGCTGGCCAGGAGGGACACGGTGTCCCGGGCACCCAGGAGGAGGCAGGCGACAACGCCAATGCCACCCCTCAGGGGTCCCGGAGACCCGATGTGCCCACAAGGGCAGGCCAGGTGCAAGTGGGCAGGGGTGGTGGGAATGGAGGACGGCGGAGGCGCCAGCCTGACCAGTTGGCTGGGGATCCGGTATATTCCCATGTCCGAAACATCCTGGACACATACCGGCAGGACACCACGGGCATGGCCCAGTTTGTGTCCGTCCTCGAGGGGATCAAGACCCAGCAGGCCCAGCAACATGCGGAGCTACATGCCTGTCTACTGCAACACCAACGGAGGATGGAGGACGGACAGGCTGAGCTCGTGACGGTGTACACAGGAATTCACAATACACTCCGTCGGATGGCCGACAACATGGGCAACCCTCCCTGTGCCAGAAGGCGTAGAACTTCACCACCCACAGGGAGGGATCAGGAGGAGGAGGAGACATCCGACGGAGCATCCCAAACATCGTCACGGCCTGCTTCTGAGGGTTCCCGCAGGAGGGCGGGTCGTCCACGGAAAAGACCGTGAGGGTCGGCGCTACAGCACCATCTCCCAGGACACCTGGCCTGGCACCTGGCCTGGCACCTGGCCCACTGGAGCAACAGCAGCACAGCATCAAAAGACATTCTCTGCCACATGGCCTTGCTGGTCACTGTCTGACCAATGTTGACAAAGACTGTGGCATGGACTCTGAGGATTTCAAATGGCAAGGACACCAACTCCCCTACTGAACTTTGGATTCCAAACACCCGGAAAGCCCCTCATGTCATACCCCCCCCCCCCCCCACTAAAATAAAAAGTCACACCATGAAGAGAAGATGCCTGCTGGTTGCATTATTACCTTACATGTGTCATGTAAAGTCTAAACATGCCTGAGTTCTCTTTTGACTTCAACCATCCACACCCTGGGGCCTGAGTCTGGCACAGGACACACGGGTCACAGTGTATTAGGCAAGACAGACATGGAGCACCATACACACCCGTGATGGGCCCAACCAGCTGAGGGGGTGGCCGCACAACCGTGCTGACAGATATATTGAGTACAGCAACTGTCATGCACAGAGGTCAGGGATCATGTCCAGTGTCCTGGGGGGCACCCAGGTATGTGTAGACAGGTGGCAGAACCATGTCCTGCAAGCTTGAGTCCGGTGGATGCAGATAATGGGGGCCTGGCCAACGTTGGATGCATGGGGATGGCACATGCCACAATACCCACACAGTCATGGACATCATGCACAATACACAATCTCATCCCACACACACAGCTTGCATCTTGCTACTCGACACATAGACACATAGCCACTATCAGGGAAAACCATGCCAGACATGCTGGATGCACCGTGGCAACACACCAGCATTGACTGAGAAGAGGCACCTTGGAGGCATAGGGACACCTTTATTAGTCATGTTTTCGGGATTGCAACTTGAAGTACACATGAACACTTCATGTGGAGTAACATGTGGGTCCAACACTGGCACCCCTCTTCTGCAGCACAAATGCGTGATAGCCATGGAACTGGCACACAAGTGTCGGCTAACAGCTAAACACCCACAGCTGCTCACGGAGAGCCTGCCATACACCATTGATCCGCTGATGTGGAAGTCCCACAGCATGTCAAGCCAATGCAAACCGTATGTGTCCGAGGGCAGTGTTACACACATTGATGCCATCATCACAATCCACTATCCCATCACTGATGACTGTCAACAAGTCTGACCATCTATTCAGGTGTACCCAGCTGCATGTCATGTGTACCATGGTGATGCAACATGGCTGCAGAGGAACCAAACATCGACAGGGGCAGTGTGCATACATGGTGAACAACTGCCACACCCAATACACCCCTGATGCATCCCTTACCCTAAGGAGACTTCAAAACGTGTCCGTGCCTGTAACGCTGAGTCAGCACACGATGACGTGTCCATGAGGAATAGCAGTGCCACAACAATGCAAGCAGCAGACGGCATGCGCAAGTACCTGGGGAAGAGAGACACAAAAGAAGTCAGCCACAAAAAGCACAGCCACTTGCATGTGCATTTACTCGACATGTATGGATGACAACATGCTAGGTCACAATTATGACTGGGGAAATACAACCATCACTGGCACCATCACTCCAGTGACACACCCACACACACCTCTGACTCACGTGCCATACATGCAGGTGGAGAAACACATCACAACCCATGCCACACGGGGACCAATGCGTGCACTCTCAGACACTGGTACTCACCACTAAGCAAAGAAGTCGCGTATGAGCCGAGTCCGGATGTCCTCTTGCGGCTCCACATCCTCCACATCACTAGCCCCATTGCCAAGCCCTTCGTTCTCCACGGGTGGATGGTCCTCGTCATCTTGATCCAGGATGAGTGGCACAGCTTTCTCAACTGCCATGTTGTGCAGCATGCAGCAGACCATGAAGATTTTGCAGACCTTCGCCGGGGCATATGGGAGTGCGCCGCCGGTCTTGTGTAGGCACCTGAATCGGCTCTTCAGCAGGCCAAACGTCCTCTCTATCACTCGCCCTGTCCGGCCATGGGCGGTGTTGTAGCGGAGCTGGGCCGGCGTGATGGGGTTGCGGAGAGGTGTGATCAGCCATGGCATGTTGGGATAGCCAGCGTCCCCTACATGGGAAGCACATGGACATCGTTAGAACAGGAGAAGCGGTCGTGCTGGAAGTCTACGCAAAATACAGGACAGACAGACTGTACCCACCAACAACACATGCTCGTTCGTTGCGCAGCTGCGTCATCATTTCAGGCACCCTGCTACGCCTCATGATGTAGGCATCGTGTGCTGATCCTGGAAAACGAGCACAGACATGTGAAATCACCATGTTGGACAGACACACCACAAGGGCATTGATGGAGTGGTAGTGCTTGCGATTCCGGTACGCTACCTCCTGTGCCTGTGGTGGTACCAAAGCAACATGTGTCCCATCTATGGACCCAATGACATGGGGCATCCCTCCCAGGGCATAGAATCCACGCTTGATCCCAGTCAACATTTCTGTGGTAGGAAAATGTATGAAGTCATCCAGGTGAATCAACATGGCCTCTAAGAAATCATGCAGCACACGGCAGAACATGCTCTGGGACATGCCACCAACATGAGCTATGGTATTTTGAAAGGTACCCGTGGCTAGAAAATGTAGGGCTGCCATTACCTTCAGCTTGGGTGTCAGTGCCGTAGGATACCTGTGCAGCGGTTGCAGGTGTGGTGCCAGTCTCGCCGTCAAATCCAGAATCAACCGTTGGGGGAAGCGGTAGCACCGGATACAATCATTCTCCCGCATGGCAGCCAAGTCCAGAATTGGTCGGGGAAGAGGCGGCGCTCTGCAGTAATTTGGAAGTGACAAGGAAGAGTGAGTGCACCACAACAACAAATAATTTGTCCTGAGCACATGTTAATCTGTCTATACACATATGCTACATACGGAGTCAGGTATGTGCCACATGCCCTGGACACGTATGGCTGGCAGGTGACACTCCTACCAAGACCCAGCTACACACGGAGATTGAGAACCTCCACATGCCATGGCATGGGATTAGCTGTGTCCCAGTGCAAGTGAACAGCCAGACGAAAGACAGGAGTGACATACACCCACACATCAGCAGAAGTAGGATGTCGATTGCAGAGACTGGTAGCGGAACACTAGAGCCACAGGTCACATGACATTACACTAGGACAGCCCACACACCTTGCCATGAAGGTGCACATGTCATGACTCACCACACATTCATAGAGAGGATGCAGACATGTCCTTGTTACGCTACTCCGTGTCCCATGCATACATACGCACCTCACATCCGATACCACATGTGGCATGGTGTGCGGAACAGTGTGCAATGTCAATCTACACACAGACACATGTTGGTTGCTGCAACAGCTGCAGCTTTTGAGGGTGCTCCAACATCAACATAATGGGAAACCCCCACACATACATGACATAGTCACATCGTGCACCGTGGGTAGTGACAAGTCAGGTGTGGTAACCCCTGTACCGGGCATCAGGGGACACTTCCGTGTGTTGGTGTCCGTGCCATGCCAGTGTCGGTCATCCCAAGTGTGCAGTACGACATGCACACATGTCAAAGGAGTCAAGGGCATGCCTGGCACACATTGCACCGTGACACATTACATCTGTACACATCTCATCATACATCTGGTGCCTTCTCGACTCAGGAGTAATGTGCCACATCACAGCCTGTCACACCTGTGCCCCACACATGTAGTACTGCCCAGACAATGCCTGGATGTCCATCCATGGACAAGTATGTCCGCCCTATTCCTTCCTGTGTGCTGCCTGTCACCACTGTGATGTGTGAAAACCGCCGTACTGCTGCTAAGAGGGCCTGTGTACGTTCCCATATCACTATGGGAGTGCTGCCGTATGTGTACCCATAGTGATGGTGAGCGTACAGGCATGTGTACGGTCAGTAAGTACGCATACGCGAGAACACCCATAGTGGTACGGACCATACACACGCCTGTACGTTCATTATCACCATGGGTGTCCTCGCGTATGCGTACTCGTACGGCCCGTACACACGCCTGTACGTTCACTATCACTACGAGTACGCATACGCGAGAACACCCATAGTGGTACGGACCGTACACACGCCTGTACGTTCACTATCACTACGAGTACGCATACGCGAGGACATCCATAGTGATAGTGAACGTACAGGCGTGTGTACGGGGCGTACCAGTACGAGTACGCATACGCGAGGACACCCATGGTGATAGTGCACGTACAGGCGTGTGTACGGGCCGTACCAGTACGAGTACGCATACGCGAGAACACCCATAGTGGTACGGACCGTACACACGCCTGTACGTTCACTATCACTACGAGTACGCATACGCGAGGACACCCATAGTGATAGTGAACGTACAGGCGTGTGTACGGGCCGTACCAGTACGAGTACGCATACGCGAGGACACCTATAGTGGTACGGACTGTACACATGCCTGTACGTTCACTATCACTATGGGTGTCCTCGCGTATGCGTACTCGTACTGGTACGGCCCGTACACATGCCTGTACGTTCACTATCACTACGAGTACGCATACGCGAGAACACCCATAGTGGTACAGACCGTACACATGCCTGTACATTCACTATCACTACGAGTACGCATACGCGAGGACACCCATAGTGATAGTGAACGTACAGGCGTGTGTACGGTCCGTACCACTATGGGTGTTCTCGCGTATGCGTACTCGTAGTGATAGTGAACGTACAGGCGTGTGTACGGGCCGTACCAGTACGAGTACGCATACGCGAGGACACCCATGGTGATAGTGCACGTACAGGCGTGTGTACGGGCCGTACCAGTACGAGTACGCATACGCGAGAACACCCATAGTGGTACGGACCGTACACACGCCTGTACGTTCACTATCACTATGGGTGTCCTCACGTATGCATACTCGTAGCGATAGTGAGCGTACAGGCGTGTGTACGGGCCGTACCAGTATGAGTACGCATACGCGAGGACACCCATGGTGATAGTGAACGTACGCACGCGTGTACGGGCCGTTGCTATGCATTTGGGGTGCCCTAGGGGCCCGGAACGCACCGTACCTGTGGGTGAAGCTCAATTTTACATAGGGGACACATGAGGGACAAGTATTAAGGCCTGTGTCCGGTCAGTAAATACGCATACGCGAGAACACCCATAGTGGTACGGACTGTACACACGCCTGTACGTTCACTATCACCATGGGTGTCCTCGCGTATGCGTACTCGTACTGGTACGGCCCGTACACACGCCTGTACGTTCACTATCACTACGAGTACGCATACGCGAGAACACCCATAGTGGTACGGACCGTACACACGCCTGTACGTTCACTATCACTACGAGGACGCATACGCGAGGACACCCATAGTGATAGTGAACGTACAGGCGTGTGTACGGGGCGTACCAGTATGAGTACGCATACGCGAAGACACCCATGGTGATAGTGCACGTACAGGCGTGTGTACGGGCCGTACCAGTACGAGTACGCATACGCGAGAACACCTATAGTGGTACGGACCGTACACACGCCTGTACGTTCACTATCACTATGGGTGTCCTCGCGTATGCGTACTCGTACTGGTACAGCCCCTACACACGCCTGTACGTTCACTATCACTACGAGTACGCATACGCGAGAACACCCATAGTGGTACGGACCGTACACACGCCTGTACGCTCACTATCACTACGAGTACGCATACGCGAGGACACCCATAGTGATAGTGAACGTACAGGCATGTGTACGGTCCGTACCACTATGGGTGTTCTCGCGTATGCGTACTCGTAGTGATAGTGAACGTACAGGCGTGTGTACGGGCCGTACGAGTACGCATACGCGAGGACACCCATGGTGATAGTGCACGTACAGGTGTGTGTACGGGCCGTACCAGTACGAGTACGCATACGCGAGAACACCCATAGTGGTACGGACCGTACACACGCCTGTACGTTCACTATCACTACGAGTACGCATACGCGAGGACACCCATAGTGATAGTGAACGTACAGGCGTGTGTACGGGCCGTACCAGTACGAGTACGCATACGCGAGGACACCCATGGTGATAGTGCACGTACAGGCGTGTGTACGGGCCGTACCAGTACGAGTACGCATACGCGAGAACACCCATAGTGGCACGGACCGTACACACGCCTGTACGTTCACTATCACTATGGGTGTCCTCGCGTATGCGTACTCGTACTGGTACGGCCTGTACACACGCCTGTACGTTCACTATCACTACGACTACGCATATGCGAGAACACCCATAGTGGTACGGACCGTACACACGCCTGTACGTTCACTATCACTACGAGTACGCATACGCGAGGACACCCATAGTGATAGTGAACGTGCAGGCGTGTGTACGGTCCGTACCACTATGGGTGTGCTCGCGTATGCGTACTCGTAGTGATAGTGAACGTACAGGCGTGTGTACGGGCCGTACCAGTACGAGTACGCATACGCGAGGACACCCATGGTGATAGTGCACGTACAGGCATGTGTACGGGCCGTACCAGTACGAGTACGCATACGCGAGAACACCCATAGTGGTACGGACCGTACACACGCCTGTACGTTCACTATCACTACGAGTACGCATACGGGAGGACACCCATAGTGATAGTGAACGTACAGGCGTGTGTACGGGCCATACCAGTACGAGTACGCATACGCGAGGACACCCATTGTGATAGTGCACGTACAGGCGTGTGTACGGGCCGTACCAGTACGAGTACGCATACGCGAGAACACCCATAGTGGTACGGACCGTACACACGCCTGTACGTTCACTATCACTATGGGTGTCCTCGCGTATGCGTACTCGTACTGGTACGGCCCGTACACATGCCTGTACGTTCACTATCACTACGAGTACGCATACGCGAGAACACCCATAGTGGTACAGACCGTACACACGCCTGTACGTTCACTATCACTACGAATACGCATACGCAAGGACACCCATAGTGATAGTGAACGTACAGGCGTGTGTACGGTCCGTACCACTATGGGTGTTCTCGCGTATGCGTACTCGTAGTGATAGTGAACGTACAGGCGTGTGTACGGGCCGTACCAGTACGAGTACGCATACGCGAGGACACCCATGGTGATAGTGCACGTACAGGCGTGTGTACAGGCCGTACCAGTACGAGTACGCATACGCGAGGACACCCATAGTGATAGTGAACGTACAGGCGTGTGTACGGTCCGTACCACTATGGGTGTTCTCGCGTATGCGTACTCGTACTGGTACGGCCCGTACACACGCCTGTACGTGCACTATCACCATGGGTGTCCTCGTGTATGCGTACTCGTACTGGTACGCCCCATACACACGCCTGTACGTTCACTATCACTATGGGTGTCCTCGCGTATGCGTACTCGTAGTGATAGTGAATGTACAGGCGTGTGTACGGGGCGTACCAGTACGAGTACGCATACGCGAGGACACCCATGGTGATAGTGCACGTACAGGCGTGTGTACGGGCCGTACCAGTACGAGTACGCATACGCGAGAACACCCATAGTGGTACGGACCGTACACACGCCTGTACGTTCACTATCACTATGGGTGTCCTCGCGTATGCGTACTCATACTGGTATGGCCGGTACACACGCCTGTACGTTCACTATCACTACGAGTACGCATACGCGAGAACACCCATAGTGGTACGGACCGTACACACTCCTGTATGTTCACTATCACTACGAGTACGCATACGCGAGAACACCCATAGTGGTACGGACCGTACACATGCCTGTACGTTCACTATCACTACGAGTACGCATACGCGAGGACACCCATAGTGATAGTGAACGTACAGGCGTGTGTACGGGGCGTACCAGTATGAGTACGCATACGCGAGGACACCCATGGTGATAGTGCACGTACAGGCGTGTGTACGGGCCGTACCAGTACGAGTACGCATACGCGAGAACACCTATAGTGGTACGGACCGTACACACGCCTGCACGTTCACTATCACTATGGGTGTCCTCGCGTATGCGTACTCGTACTGGTACGGCCCGTACACACGCCTGTACGTTCACTATCACTACGAGTACGCATACGCGAGAACACCCATAGTGGTACGGACCGTACACACGCCTGTACGTTCACTATCACTACGAGTACGCATATGCGAGGACACCCATAGTGATAGTGAACGTACAGGCGTGTGTACGGTCCGTACCACTATGGGTGTTCTCGCGTATGCGTACTCGTAGTGATAGTGAACGTACAGGCGTGTGTATGGGCCGTACCAGTAAGAGTACACATACGCGAGGACACCCATGGTGATAGTGCACGTACAGGCGTGTGTACGGGCCGTACCAGTACGAGTACGCATACGCGAGAACACCCATAGTGGTACGGACCGTACACACGCCTGTACGTTCACTTTCACTATGGGTGTCCTCGCGTATGCGTACTCGTAGTGATAGTGAGCGTACAGGCGTGTGTACGGGCCGTACCAGTACGAGTACGCATACGCGAGGACACCCATGGTGATAGTGAACGTACGCACGTGTGTACGGGCCGTTGCTATGCCTTTGGGGTGCCCTAGGGGCCCGGAACGCACCGTACCTGTGGGTGAAGCTCAATTTTACATAGGGGACACATGAGGGACAAGTATTAAGGCCTACATGCATGCTGGTTGTCATGGAGACCAAGTTTTAAGTTTGAATTTGTTCTGGAAGGTGCACAGCAGAAGTCAGTTGGAATGAATCTACTTTGTTGCAATGTGTTTGTGGGGTTGACATCATGCTGAAGAAAAAACACAATAAGAACCCACTGACTGTGCTAGGTTTGAATGGATTGGAGGAAACATAGGATGAAAATGTGAGTGACCAATCACTCTGTACTCCTGTGCATGAAACAGGCCAGCAAGGCAGATATAAAGCAGCCAGGTCCCATGAGGGAGCACTTGCCTGCACATATTTTGATTCTACCACACTGCTGCTGCTCCTGATTCCCTAGAACCATGTCAAGGTCTGTGGAGAGGTCACAGCCATTCACCCTGGAGGAGAACCTGGCATTGCTGGATGTGATCCTCCCACAGTACCCCCTGCTGTATGGGCGACCAGGGTATCAGGTGAGTGCAGAGCTACTAGCACAGACTGTGTCCCTTTTTTTGTGACTGTGACTTCTGCCATTGTGTCCAGGTGTGACACACATGCTATGTACTGTAGGGGGGGTCCCAGGGGGGAGGAATGCCTGATGTCTCCCAGCAGTGCCCAGAGACAGGAGGGGTGTGTGCAGAGGCCTCCCATCAGTGCCCAGAGACAGGAGGGGTGGGTGCCTATCACTCCCAGCAGTGCCCAGAGACAGGAGGGGTGGGTGCCTATCACTCCCAGCAGTGCCCAGAGACTGGAGGGGTGTGTGCAGAGGCCTCCCAGCAGTGCCCAGAGTCAGGAGGGGTGTGTGCAGAGTCCTCCCAGCAGTGCCCAGAGACAGGAGGGGTGGGTGCCTATCACTCCCAGCAGTGCCCAGAGACAGGAGGGGTGGGTGCCTATCACTCCCAGCAGTGCCCAGAGACAGGAGGGGTGTGTGCAGAGGCCTCCCAGCAGTGCCCAGAGGCAGGAGGGGTGTGTGCAGAGGCCTCCCAGCAGTGCCCAGAGTCAGGAGGGGTGGGTGCCTATCACTCCCAGCAGTGCCCAGAGTCAGGAGGGGTGTGTGCAGAGTCCTCCCAGCAGTGCCCAGAGACGGGAGGGGTGGGTGCAGAGTCCTCCCAGCAGTGCCCAGAGTGAGGAGGGGTGGGTGCCTATCACTCCCAGCAGTGCCCAGAGACAGGAGGGGTGGGTGCAGAGTCCTCCCAGCAGTGCCCAGAGTCAGGAGAGGTGTGTGCAGAGGCCCCCCAGCAGTGCCCAGAGTCAGGAGGGGTGGGTGCAGAGGCCTCCCAGCAGTGCCCAGAGTCAGGAGGGGTGTGTGCAGAGTCCTCCCAGCAGTGCCCAGAGGCAGGAGGGGTGTGTGCCTATCACTCCCAGCAGTGCCCAGAGGCAGGAGGGGTGTGTGCAGAGGCCTCCCAGCAGTGCCCAGAGTCAGGAGGGGTGGGTGCCTATCACTCCCAGCAGTGCCCAGAGTCAGGAGGGGTGTGTGCAGAGTCCTCCCAGCAGTGCCCAGAGTCAGGAGGGGTGTGTGCAGAGTCCTCCCAGCAGTTCCCAGAGTCAGGAGGGGTGGGTGTCTATCACTCCCAGCAGTGCCCAGAGACAGGAGGGGTGGGTGCAGAGTCCTCCCAGCAGTGCCCAGAGTCAGGAGGGGTGGGTGTGATGCACAGTGTGAGCCTTGATAATTGATTGTGTCTTTGCCCTCATTCCACCTGTGTACTTTCACTGGCACGTACTGCTTTTGCCCTTCCCCAGAGGAGTATGTCCCTATGTCAAAGGTGCAATGCGTTGGCTGCATGACATGCCTTGTTGTAACCAGCTAATTTGTTCCCATATGTGTCTCTGTGACATGTTGCAGGTGTATTGATGTAGTGTCACTTGTTCATCCTCACAGGTAGGCGCCTCTGCCAAGGAGCAGATCTGGCTGACCGCCGTCAGTGCCGTGAGGAGTGCGGATGGTCGGATGCGGAGCCTGTCCCAGGTGAGGAAACGCTGGCAAGATATCCGGTGCTGGACGCGGAGGATCGCACGGGTCCTGCTGGGGGACTCACCTGAGAGCCATAAGAACCGCGGGCGCCGCCGTCTCTCCCACATCCACAAGCGTGTGCTGGCGGTGGTATTTCCAGACTTGGACAGGCGCTTACAGGAGATGCAGCAGCAGGAAGGGGGTAGGTACATGTGTGTTTGTTGTGTTTCACCAGCATTTGTAAGTGCACTGTTCCATGGATGCACTGCCAGGGTTTAATGGTGCTGTGCAGATCCTGTTACCCACAGTATTGCAGTGCTCTCCTGCCTCCCTTCCCCTCCTTGCAATGTGTTCCCTGGTCTGTGTGAAGTCACTCCGTCACAAGGTTATGTAGCCTGGCACCTTCTCCACGTGTACAATGCCTGCAGCATCATGTGTGGGGGTGGTGTGTAACAGGTTTTGGGACCTTGCCTGTGCCCTGTCCAATTCTGGTCTTGTGGGTTCCATGTCAGTTGGCACTAATGCTGAGTCCAGACATGGGAGTTAGTCTCTCAAGTGTGAGGCCTTACAGCACGCATGTCCTATGTGGTGGCCTGTGACATGATGTGCATGAGTGTGCGGTACACATAGTGCGGGATGGTAGCGTGTGTTGCAGTCATTCCCATTCAGAAGCATGGAGTTGTGTGGCCACTACTGTCCCCAGGGGCATATTTTCCTAGGTATCATGTGTGTAATCTGAATATGTTGTCAATCTCGGTGTCTACAGCATAGGTTGTGCTCTGTGCCATTGTCCCCTGGCCAAATGTATATTGACGTGAAATGTAGTACAAGTGTCCACTGTACAGACTGACCTGATTTTCCTTGTTCATACTCACGGTGGACATTGCCTGTGTGTCTTGTTACAATCATCTGATGATGCCCATTTGTACATGATTATTTGGACAGGCGCGCCCTGGGTATTTTGTGTGCAACCTTGATTTGTTGCATCCCATGTGTATTTCACCCAGACTAAGGGATGTAAGTGCTTCCTGTGTCTCCAAATAATAGTCTCATGTAGGGGGTGGGTGGTGCGGGCATGGCCTTCATGTCACAACCTGATATCTCCTTGCTAGGACTGGCCAGTGTGTGATGTTTGTCTGGACATGCACTCAAGGTGCAGTGGGCCAGTCATGGTGGGCATGTTTTCAGTATAACCTATGCTGCATGTGCCTCTTGTTCCTGGATATGGTCCCTGCTCATCTCTATTTCCTGCCACGCTGTGTGGTGCAGATGCAGTGCTGGATTGTCCCCAGGGCCTTGCTCCTCAGTCAAAATTCCATTCCATCTCATTTGCTATTGTGTCATGCTCTCCATAGTTTTTCGGTGGCATGGTGGGTCAAACAACTGTGTCTTGCATGCCCTACATATGTACCTTGTTTTGTAGATGTAACTCTTTTGTTTCAGGCTATGCACTGTGACCTATGTAGATTGGACTCATGTGACATATGTATACAGGTGTATGATTAATTTCTGTCTCTTCACCTTGCCCACAGCATCGTCGGGGGACACGGAGGGAGACATGGACACAAACGGAGCAGAGGGACCGAGCTCCAGTGCCAGCGGTGACATCGGGGCTGGCACATCAAGTGGGACTGAGGCGGAGGAGAGTGAAGCCGGGGACCTGTCGACTGGCACAACAGAGTATGAAGCTGACGGGTCCGAGGATGATCTCTCCGAGTGGGCGGCGGCTGCACCAGCAGCTGACAGCGGCACTACATCTCGCCCCGCCCCCTTCATTGCCATCAGCCGCCTCCCACTTGCTCGTGTCCCTTCCCAACGTGCCCGGTCACCACATGTCTCCTTCCTGCCAGGCACCGCACCCCCTGCCCCTGTCTCCACTGCTGCCGCCAATGCCGAGTCTGTGGACATCCAGCGGCAGTTGCCGGTTGGTCAGGCTGCGATCCTTAATGTCCTCCATGGCCACAGCCAGGTCCTCAACAACATGAAGGCATACTTGGAGGGCATTCATTCATCGCAGGCTGACCAACGCAGCTTGCTGAGGTCGATAGACTCGACAATGACTGCAGCAGTGGGTCTCCTGCAGCGCTACGTCCCACCCCCTACCTCTGCCCCATCCACACTTCCCACTCCCATGCCTGTCCCACGTACACCCAGACGTCAGCATGCGCCCACCACAACACACACAGGCACCACACCAGCAGGGAAGGTCCACCGCACACCTCCTGACACGCACACACAGGGTGAAGTAGGCACACCCACTGGGTCGGGGGGCAAACGTGTGACACGCAGCCAGAGTGGGAGTCCGCATTCCACCCAACCCACTCCCTCCAAATCCCCTCCCCTCAGCTCTCCTGGCCACATCTCCCCCAAAGAATCCTTCATGGCCGCTCTGTCCCTGAGCCCCACAGTGACGCCACCACACAAGCGGTCAAGGAAGTCCTCGGTCAGGGTGGTTGATTCCCCCCCCCCCTGTCTACACCCTCCCCCAGTGGCACTGCGACCCATCCCTCTGACCCCCTTCCCCCCTCCTTGGGGCCTGTGGTTCCTTCGGGTGCAGGGGATTCCCTGGCGGACCTGGCTAAGGTGTGCAGCGAGCTCCTGGCCTCCACCTTTGGCCCTGCCCCACCCCCTGTGGTGGAGTCCTCCATCCCTGCACCCACGACGCCTACCCTTCACCCTCCTGTCCCTGCGGTGCCTGTTTCTTCCCCCCCACATGATGCCCTCACCCCTGTGGAAGACAACGGAATGTAACTGTGCAGGCAAGCTAGGGGACACGCATCCCACTGTGTCCCCCATCCAGCTGTGACTTCTGGACTGCCCTATGGGCTTTGTAAATATTGAACTTTCTACGAACATACAATTTTTGATCTTGCTGATTAAAGTCATTTTTGTTTCCTTTGAACACTACTGCTTTTCTGATATTGCTGTTGGTGGGGCTGCTACATGATTTTGGGTGGTGATTATGTGTTGGTTGTGTGGGAAATGTAGTAGTGTGCTGGTCATAGGGGGGACCCTGGGATCTGTGTGCCATCACACGGTGTTAGCTAGGTTTCTGTGTTCATGTAAGCAGTTGCTGCATGGTGAAATAGTCCAAAGGTGTATTCCTTCCTCTGTGTGCCCTGACATCTTCCCTGCAGGGTGTTCCCAATATTTAGCGCAGAGCTGTGTACATTAGCTGGGTGTGTGACGGACTCCTTCTACTTTGCACATGCATGCTGAGCGATGTCTCCACCTGCATCATTCGTGGCATTCTTGGTAGTCATTGTACTTGTGTATGTGGACTATTGACATGACTTCATGTGTACATGTTTTCTTTTCTGCGCTATGCATGCGTATACTCCCAGCCTCGCACACATGTGGTACATGTACTGCAGGGTCTTTGTGCACCTGACTGAAATTTGTGGGCATGGTATCTGTGGCTACTCCACCCTTTGCGTTTCATGGGCACTGCTGTGAGTGTTAGGCACACACCCCTCCTGTCTCTGGGCACTGCTGGGAGGACTCTGCACACACCCCTCTTGACTCTGGGCACTGCTGGGAGTGATAGGCACCCACCCCTCCTGCCTCTGGGCACTGCTGGGAGGACTCTGCACACACCCCTCCTGACTCTGGGCACTGCTGGGAGGACTCTGCACCCACCCCTCCTGACTCTGGGCACTGCTGGGAGGCCTCTGCACACACCCCTCCTGACTCTGGGCACTGCTGGGAGCGATTGGCACACACCCCTCCTATTTAACAATATGTACGCTTAGTCCATACACGTGTGTGGGTTCGCTCCATGGGGGTACGGGTCGTACTTACACTGTTGGGGTGGGGGGTACGCTCCATACGTACGCGGGTGGGGGTACGGGTCGTACTTACACTGTTGGGGTGGGGGGGTACGCTCCATACGTCCGCGGATGAGGGTACGGGTCGTACTTACACTGTTGGGGTGGGGGGTACGCTCCATACGTCCGCGGGTGAGGGTACGGGTCGTACTTACACTGTTGGGGTGGGGGGTACGCTCCATACGTCCGCGGGTGAGGGTACGGGTCGTACTTACACTGTTGGGGTGGGGGGTATGCTCCATACGTCCGCGGGTGAGGGTACGGGTCGTACTTACACTGTTGGGGTGGAGGTACGCTCCATACGTACGCGGGTGGGGGTACGGGTCGTACTTACACTGTTGGGGTGGGGGGTACGCTCCATACGTCCGCGGGTGAGGGTACGGGTCATACTTACACTGTTGGGGTGGGGGGTACGCTCCATACGTCCGTGGGTGAGGGTACGGGTCGTACTTACACTGTCGGGGTGGGGGTACGCTCCATACGTACGTGGGTGAGGGTACGGGTCGTACTTACACTGTTGGGGTGGGGGTATGCTCCATACGTCCGCGGGTGAGGGTACGGGTCCTACTTACACTGTTGGGGTGGGGGTACGCTCCATATGTCCGCGGGTGAGGGTACGGGTCATACTTACACTGTTGGAGTGGGGGTACGCTCCATACGTACGCGGGTGGGGGTACGGGTCGTACTTACACTGTTGGGGTGGGGGGTACGCTCCATGCATACGCGGGTGGGGGACGTGTCGTACGTACACTGTTGGGGTGGGGGGTACGCTCCTTGCATACGTGGGTGGGGGTACGTGTCATACTTACACTGTTGGGGTGGGGGATACGCTCCTTGCATACGCGGGTGGGGGTACGTGTCGTACTTACACTGTTGGGGTTGGGGGTACGCTCCATGCATACAGGGTGGGGGTACGGTCTGTACATATCCGTCCCCACGCTATGTGATGCGTG
This sequence comes from Triturus cristatus, assembly GCF_964204655.1. NCBI lineage: Eukaryota > Metazoa > Chordata > Amphibia > Caudata > Salamandridae > Triturus > Triturus cristatus. Next base: position 671,066,482 of record NC_140579.1, on the reverse strand, counting down.
TGCGGGCCGTACCCAGGCCTTTGCCACGTGGGTACGAGCCGTCCCGCCATTGTTGGGGTGACGTAGGTGTGGGCGTGGTACGACTCGTACCCACGCTCTTAAGGCGTGGGTACGGGACGTACCTGTCTGGTTGTGTTGCCGGTTCGCGTCGTCAAGAACTTCCGTTGTGGCGGTCGCTGGCTTAGCTGGACACGCCCCCACCCCCTCGTAATGACCAGGGCCTGAGGGTCAGTTATGTCCAGGGCATGTGTGCTGTGTGACTTTGGTGGGGGTTTTGTGGCCTGCCCTGGTCCTGCCACCCCCCCGCCCTTTCCCCTCTCCCTTTGTTGTTCTGACCTTCTGCGGCGTCTGCGTCGGAACCTGTAGTGGAGGTCGACTGCTATGAGGGCCGGGATGACACGTAGGTTCGGGTCCATGTCTGTCCGTCGCGTACGGGTACTCCTTGTTCGCGTCGTCCTGTCTGTCCGTCGCGTACCGGTACTCCTTGTTCGCGTCGTCCTGATTTCCCGGCAGTTTTTGGCAGCCGGAAAATATTCACCGTGCGGGATGACGTCGGTGCGAATCGTAATTCCTGGTTCGTGAATGGCAGGCTGCGTGCGTCCCGACGTCACGTCGGCGCTTTCCCGGATCGCATTTGTACGTTTATTTTCGTCGGTCGGGGTTTTGTACGATTCGTACGGAAATGGTGTTTCCGTGCGAATCGTAATTCCATGTTTGTATATTTTGACGACCGGGTACGCGTCGGACGGAGAATATGCTCCGTCCGACGGTTCGTACCCGGTTTTTACAGGATCGTGATCGGCACCTAAGTTGTTAATGACTTTAGGAGAAGAAGTGGTGCTTTCTGAACTTCTCTCAATGTTGTCAAACACACATGCACAAATAAAGTAAAAAAAATAAAAATGATAAATTAAACCAACCAGTATTGAGTAGTTGCAGGATGATGCAATGTATGAATAGATTGAATCCACAGAAAATCGATCCGCTAACGATTAAGTAAATAGGCGGGGTACTTGCATGTGGAAGTTGACGCAATGTTAGCAGAAATGTTGCCAGGTAACGAGAAATGCCAGATACTCAAGAAACAAAATGGCGGCACGTAGAGGTCACGCAGCGTGACCCTCGAAGGTATCCCAGAATACCAAGCGTGTGCTCCAATCGTCAACAAATGGAAGAAAGAAGATGTCGGAACGCTTGAGGAGGAGCGGAGCTGAGAATGTTGGAGGATGACGGTGAGTGTGAGGCAGTTTTGAAAGAACCGGGCAACGGCACTGTAGCAACAGCAATTGAGGTAGTAGAATTTGAAAAGAGAAGAAAAAAAAATTACCAGACTTGTAGGCAGTGAAGAAATACGTAGACACTCACTTCGCAAATATCCAGTAGTAAAGCAAACTTCACAAATCTCCAGTAAAGCAAACTTGTAACGATGATTTCTGTAGTTATTCGGTCGCATAAGTATTCAAAACGCTGTGGGTCCGGGGTTGGCATTCACGATCCCAATTCGTCACCAAAATTCTGTAGTATCCTCTTAAAGTCTATACACAGGAAACGTTATAGTTGTGTCTTCATTCTTTTTTGCCAACCCGCAGGACATTAAGTTAACTCTACAAGAGAGCGTAGCTCTGGAGTAAAGTGTTTACACTTGCCATCTCTACGGTCTGTAGAGAGGAATCTCTGTTGTGCCTCTGGGCTCACTCAGCCTACGTTGTGCGGAGAGGACAGCCTGTCATTACTTTGATTGTGCTTTTAATTGAAATTGCTGAAGCTTTTATTAGATTTATTGCTGCTGCCTGTACTTTTTAAAATAACGGTGTCTATATTTTAACATTGCTGGCACTATTTTCGCACATTGCTCATTTGCACGGCATCGGGCTTACCGGGGAAGGTTCTTTTCGTACACTTTCCCTGCTAAGTTTCTGATGGTCGACCCAAGCGGACCCGGCTGTAGGCGGGCCCGCATTGCACCTGGGTTCGACGCGTCAGCTGGGGGGCGTGACTAATTACAAATTAAAAATGGCGCTGGGACGGCCGCGCAGCGGGCGAGCCGGCGGCGTGCCCAAGGCGCGCCAAAGGCAAGCCCGTCTGCGCCCGTCCGCGCCCGATCCACGCCCAGCGCCAGGACCCCTGCCCCTCGGCACCTGTACTCCTATAGCAGAGGTGAGTTGGTAGCTTTGGACAACTCCCCATGCAGGCCCCATGACTAGGATCTATGTCGGGAGGTTTCAGGTACAAGATCCTGTCCCGAATGTGATGTCCAGTCTCGGAAGTATTGTAAGGAGGCGGGGGGGGGGGGGGGGGGGACCCTGCTTGATAGGCAGCATGGGGGAGAGTCAGCGAATAAGAGTGGGGCAATGTCCACCCCTATGACGAGGGCTCAACCGCCCCAAATGCTAAGTTGTGTTTTGGTGAACGTTCGGTCGCTTTCATAAACATAGCTACCAAATTCATGACTTGATTGATAAGGGGGCGTATGATTTAATCTTTTTAACTGAAACCTGGACGGACAACACATCCGGTCCGGACTGGAATATTGCCTTACCTAGCGGATATGTGGTCTCCTTCCAGGATAGACTAGACAAGAAAGGGGGGGGGAATAGCAGTTGTTCATTCAACACGGGTGAAAATTCGTGTGGAAACTCACCTTGACCTCCCTGCGGAAGCAATGTTTTTTTACCATCTATGTAGGCAATTTGTATAAACTCCAAGGAATTTTAGTTTATCGTCCGCCAGGCCCTAAGTCTACGTTCCCTGTAATGCTTATGCACTTTTTAGAATCCCGGATGGATCACCATCCTTTTATGATCCTTGGCGATTTTAATTATCATTTAGAACGCACGGATCAGTCAGAGGTGGCGGCGCTAATTGACAACCTAGCAGCACTGGATTTTATTCAAATAGTCACGAGCCCCACTCACAGTTTGGGACACACTTTAGACGGCATTTTATCAATAACATGGACTTGAAGGTGGCTAATACTATGCCACTTCCCTGGTCCGATCATAAGGCAGTGAATTTTATTGTTATGACCGGACCATCGGTTATTCCCTCAGGCCATAGGGCAGAGAAACATATGATCAGACCGTGGTCTCAGGTGACCGCTGATAAGCTCCTCCCTATCCTGGGTGGCTCACGTCCCTGCTACACTAATGATATTTCGGAGGCGGTGATACTCTTTAAGGATTGGCTGGCGGCTGCGGTGGAGATAGTAGCTCCTCAGAAGCTGCTTGGTTCTAGGAGAACCAAACCATCCGCACATTGGTATAACAACGAACTTAAGATCTTGAAGGGTACATGTAGGAGGGCTAAGCGGCTGTGGAGAAGGGACTATAGTGTCCAGGGAAAAGTACATTATAATTGCACTCTTACAGCTTACAGGCGAGCAATAGTGGCAGCCAAAAGTGCCTATTTTGCAACTAAAATTAGGGAGGCTGGCAACTCGGCCAAGGAGCTTTTTAAGACTATAACAGCTCTTGCTAAACCGCCGCAGGATAACACCTACCGACCTGACCTGGAAACCTGCCAAAAGTTGGCGGTATATTTCCAGGAGAAGGTACAGGCTATCTACAACGAGTTTAGTAGCATGTCCCCTAGCTCAGAGTGGAGTGTGCAGAGGCAGGAATTTTGCCCTAGGGGCAATACGGGTCTCAGTGAGTTTACCCCAATTACGGTGGAGGAAACTCGTAGGTTGATCATTTCAATCAATTCAGGATCACCCCTAGATCCTTGCCCGCCATCAGTCTTTCATCTTGTTGGCGAGGTGATTGCGGAGGAGTTATCCCAGTTAATTAATATAGCAATGCAATCCGGTCGCTACCCCTCAAGCTGGACGAGGGCAATAATCAAGCCTCTGCTAAAAAAACCTACACTAGACCCCCAGGTCTTAAAAAACTATCGTCCAATTGCCGCGTTACCCATGGCGGCCAAGATTCTGGAGAGGGAGCTAAACCGCTCCCTGACGGCATATCTGGTGGCCCACGATCTGCTTGACTCCTCTCAGCACGGTTTCCGCACCCAGCACTCTACAGAGTCAGCACTTCTGATGGCAGCAGAAAATGTTCGCACTATAGTCGATGATGTAGGATCTCTCGGCTGCCTTCAATACTGTGAATCATAAGGTGCTGATTCGAAGGCTCCAGGAGTTTGGTGTCCAGGGAACTGCATTGGCCCTACTAGCCTCTTTTTTGGAGGGTAGGGAGCAGAGTTTGTCATGGGATGGTCTGCAGTCCGACCCCTTTCACCTACCGTGTGGAGTGCCACAGGGCTCTGCTTTATCTCCTACGCTTTTCAACATCTATGTAGCCCCCCTGGCCGAGCTCATTAGGGCACATGGCTTCTCGGTTATCTCCTATGCTGATGATTCCCAGCTCATTGTGTCCGCTGGTGAAGAAGCGAATGACACGGCTATTAAAGTTCCATAGTTGCCTGTCAGAAATCATGAGCTGGATGCGGGAGAATTTTCTCAAAATCAATACGGAGAAAACGGAGATAATAGAGTTTGGCCGGGGGAATCCCGTGTGGAATAGTTCTTGGTGGCCAGCAGAGGCTGGCGAATGCCCCGGTCCTGTGCTTAAGGTCAGAAACCTGGGAGTGGTGTTTGACAATCACCTGAATTTTTCTACGCATGTCAGTAATCTTGCCTCTTCCTGCTCCTATCTAATAAGGACGTTGCGGAAGATCTTTCCTTTTATTAAACCTGATCTTCGCAGGAATGTGGTGGTGGCTCTAGTGCTGTCCAGAATGGATTACTGTAATGCATTGTTATTAGGAATAAACAAGACCTTGATGAGGAGACTGCAGGTTCTGCAGAATACCGCAGCCAGACTCTTGCTAGACGTCCCCAGAGATCAGTCCATCGCTGACGGAATCAAGGCACTTCACTGGCTTCCAGTCCAGCAGCGCATAGATTTTAAGGCCTTATGCCTAGTACACAAGGCTGTGTTTGGGGGGGAGCTAAGGAGGTTCAGAAGCTTTTTATTCCCTACTCCCCGGGTCGGGCACTTAGGTCCTCCACTCAATGCCTCCTTAAGATAAACCGTGTCAGAAAAGCCAGATGGGGCGGCAGAGCCTTTTCTTTTCATGCTGCCAGTCTCTGGAACAAGCTTCCTGGTTCTCTGAAACTAACAGAGAGTCATCAAGGTTTCAGAAAACTGTTAAAAACATGGCTTTTTGATGTGACCCGGGGTTAAGATGGGGTTGTTTCTCTCTACTCACCAGCGCCAAGACGCTTCGGCATTCGTTCGCGCTTTATAAGTGGTTATCCTATCCTATCCTACTAATCGTATTCAATGTAGCGGTGTCTTCACTAGTGGTCATTTCGATGTAGTACATTACTTATAGTTATATCTCAATATAGTCATAGTTTATGTAATGACATGCTACGTCATCAAACATAATCAGTGGTAGAAAGAACAAGAGGTGTGAAACCGCTTCTGGGCAACAGACGTGTAGCCAAAACGTTAGCCAAGTACTCTGATGCCAGGATCTCACATTTAGCACAAAATGATAAGCACGAACAAAACCAACAGGTTTTGTCAATGCTTTTTGCTGATGCTGCGCAGCATCAGCTACAAAAAGAGGGATGCAATGATGCCAATGTGTGTGTACACCTCATGATGATGCTGGTGGTCATGTCATTCCGTATGCATACGTTACCACGCATGTAGAAACTTACAAATTGATACGGGTGTCATTTTATGCATTTTTGTTTAGTTCCAAGACGCTGGACCCCATTTGCAATGGTACATTTTAAAAAAATTACTTTTTACTTGCGCAAAAGCACTATTTGCTTTTTTAGAAAACTGAGCAACCTGCTTGCTGCCACACCTAAAAAAATGTAAGAGACAAAAATGTTGAAAAAATATTGCATCATCAAAAGACATTGGGGCTGGAAGCAAAAGAAAGTGAGCTGGGGAGCAATGGAGGTGCTTAATGTTGGGCGGTGGTGAGGGTGGAAAATAATAAGCCCAGCTGGGGAAAATAACAGAAGACCTAACTAAGTGTGGGGAGATAGGAACAACACGGAGCACGTAAGGGAGGTTATTTCAGTTGGAGAAGCGACGCGTGAGAGGAAGAGCATGAAAACACATGCATTGAGTGCTTAACCCGTTCCATGTGTCGGACGGCCCCCGACCGTCCGACGTCACAGTGGGCATGTGCAGAGGACGGCAAGGGGCTATCCGATCTGTGCACGCGTCAGATTCTCCCACACCGCGGCGCCAAGCGGTTAAAGAAAAAGTAGTTCCCTGGATGTGAGCAGGAAAGCATTTGAATCAGAAGCAAGCAAATGAGATTGACAGCGAACCAATGCTAAGCAACAGACTGGCTCTGAGCCAAATTTAAGTTTCTGGTATGGTCTTCAAGAGGGCTTTTAGGCGAGATCTGAAATGTCTAAATAACTCCTCCTGTTGTTCTATATCTCAACAGACAGTAATCACATAGGGAGAAATAGCACCTTGTAAATGGGCACACACTTTGAGGGGGTGGGGGGCGAAGGGTGAAGACGATATAGTAAAGGGAGCTAATGCTTCTCCAGGGTGGTTATCTTCAAAAATAAATCCGCAAAATTCTGTATAGATCACTACAAAGGAAATATTGTTTTCTATTGTTAAAAATAAAGGGCCAAATGTATCAAACTTTCACGGAGCAAGCCACCTTGCTGCGCTACGGTGTGTGAAAGGGATATCAAGGAAAGCGCTATATTTAACATTATACAGAGCAGTCCTGTCCTTTCCTTGCCCTGGCGCACAATATGCTGCCTTGCATCATGGTGCAATGGGGCCTGCTTTGTAGGCAGGATTGTTTTTGTGTAGGAAAGGACACCTTTTGGCACAAAAACAATACTGTGAGGCATTTCCTCTTTCTGTGTGTGTTGCAGAATGCAGCACACACAGAAAGAGGAAAAAGCGAGGAGTAATAAAGATATTTCTTCTCGTTACGTTAGAGAGGCGTTGCATTTTGACACATTCATAGGTTTACAAGTCATGGTTAATCTGGGACTGCAACAACCCAGGTCTCAGGCTGAGTCAAAATCAACAACTAGCAGGCCAGAGTATTCCTACCCCTAATCTGACAACTCTATAGGAGAGAACCCTTCTGGAAACAGGACCCATCAATCACTTAGGGTGGTGAGTTTTTTTCATCATTTGGGTCTGTGCACTTCAATATGACGAACCAGTTCTTGGAATAGCGATCTGGTAACGTACAAAGAAGATGCAACAAAGGAGGGTTATTGTCAGATCTCTCAGCGATTTTGTCAGGGATAACGTTATACCCATAGATCAGTGAAGAAGATCCTAAGGTCAGCAGTATTAAATAATAAACGTGTAACTAAAAATGGCTAAGGGTGCTCAAATGTTCTTTATTTGGTAGAGGACCCCTGTCATGTTTAAAAAGCAATATGGCAATCTAGCACAAATAAGTTGTCATTATGCTAATATCCATAGCAATGTGGTGGACATGTTTCTGCCCATTTCTGATCAAAAAGTATCGGGGCTTTCATCAGGACCTATGATACTGCTGTGGTTCAGTGAAAACGTGAAAAAAGAAATCAAAAGGGTTTTCGTGAATAAAATAGTCCTACTGCAACGTTTTTGTGGGGTGTTTTTGTGTCCTTTACTTATTAGGTCTCGCCTGGCGTAGGCTGTACTTTGAAACCTGGATTTCTTGAAGTTCTGCAAAATAATTGTTGTCAAGCATAGATGCTGTAAAGTGGTGATCTGTTGTTCGAGGTGTGATGAAGTGTAAGCCCAGTCTGTGCTCCTCTGAGCTTTATATTCATTCTTTCATATTTTTATATCTATTGACAAATGTAATAATAAGAGAAGAAACAAAAAAAAGACTGGTGCATATTTAAAATTGTGAATTTAAATGTATCGATGCCCATGAATTCTGGTTATGAATGTATACCCTCAGCATGCATGTATATTGGCCTATGTTCTGTGTCCTAACACATTATGAGATAATGGCCACTTAAAGCGGGCACACAGCGTCCTTATGCATAGGAATGGCCTGAACTACAGGTAAACTAATAGTGCTTACATCGAAGTGATGGGCACACTCCACTGCACCAGACATAACTGTGTATGTCAAGGTGGGTCTTTCGAGGGTACGTGGTGGTATGCAGTCATTTGCAAATAGACCACTCTACACTCAGCATCCCTGCCAGACTCCTGCGTCCACACCCGTCTCCACACACAGCAATGCCCACAACAAAATCAAACCTTTCACGCAGCTATGCAAATGATTATAACTTCGCAAACCCATTTTAACATAGCTTAGTTGCCACATAGACTCTGTACCCCAAGAGACATCCACCGTTTGGATAACTGAAAGTACAACTAACCCAGTATTCTCATCTACGCAAGTAAAAGACCCCACTTCATTGCCCATCCTGTGTGCAATTGCTATCAGGACATGAACAACTATATACACTTTCCTCACCATACAAATTCCTTTACACAGGGTCTATGCCCACTCCCCACCCCCATTCATCCAGTCCCAACCAGTAAACAAATGGTATGCTTTGACTACCCCAGTATACAGAGCCTTCTGCATACAACTACATCCATTGCAGATACCCATACTCCTAATTAAAATCACTAGATAGACCATTACATACACAACCTTCACACCAGCAGAGGCAGCTCCTACACCCCGCCATACCCCTGCATATTTACCACACACAGAATGCTACACAATCATACACAAACGTTTGTTCATATGTGTCTACTGCCAGACAATATCATACAGATCATTTTACATTCCCACTCTTCCATCACACCGAACTTCACACTCAACGCAGTCAGCTCCTGAGGCTTGAGCCGGGAGCAAGCGAAGCGCTAATCTGGTATTGCCGATTGCGTGTTATTTTACCATTTGCGATTTTGCACATGTTCTTAAATTGCCAGTGTTAACCCCCTTTTTTATCGTGCTATTTTTAAACAAAAACACAGGGTCTTTAGTAATCCCTTCTGTGTTAATCTACCTGTTACCTGCTTGGTTGTTCCTTGGAGGTGGGAGAGACCGGGCTCCTGTGATGACTTCCCCGAGACGGTTGGAATAGTTCCGCCATCTTGGATAGGGGGGAAGTCGGCGGTACAGCTGCCTGGCCGGACCCTCCCATTTGCACATAAATGAACGCACTGCCGCGACCGTGCTAGCACTCAGCTCCTGAGGCTTGAGCCGGGAGCAAGCGAAGCGCTAATCTGGGATTGCCGATTGCGTGTTATTTTACCATTTGCGATTTTGCACATGTTCTTAAATTGCCAGTGTTAACCCCTTTTTTTATTGAGCTATTTTTAAACAAAAACACAGGGTCTTTAGTAATCCCTTCTGTGTTAATCTACCTGTTACCTGCTTGGTTGTTCCTTGGAGGTGGGAGAGACCGGGCTCCTGTGATGACTTCCCCGAGACGGTTGGAATAGTTCCGCCATCTTGGATAGGGGGGGGAAGTCGGCGGTACAGCTGCCTGGCCGGACCCTCCCATTTGCACATAAATGAACGCACTGCCGCGACCGCGCTAGCAGTCAGCTCCTGAGGCTTGAGCCGGGAGCAAGCGAAGCGCTAATCTGGGATTGCCGATTGCGTGTTATTTTACCATTTGCGATTTTGCACATGTTCTTAAATTGCCAGTGTTAACCCCCTTTTTTATCGAGCTATTTTTAAACAAAAACACAGGGTCTTTAGTAATCCCTTCTGTGTTAATCTACCTGTTACCTGCTTGGTTGTTCCTTGGAGGTGGGAGAGACCGGGCTCCTGTGCTGACTTCCCCGAGATGGTTGGAATAGTTCCGCCATCTTGGATAGGGGGGAAGTCGGCTGTACAGCTGCCTGGCCGGACCCTCCCATTTGCACATAAATGAACACACTGCCGCGATCGCGCAGCGGGTGCGCCGCGCCGGGACGGCGCGGAACGCAGGGTCTATGGGCGTTGGTAAGTCTGATTCTATCGTGTATTCTCGAGAGGAACTCTTAGCCCTGGCGTGCACTTCCTGCCCATCATCCCCATGGTGCCCCCTCGAGCTATCTTTTCACTGCAAGTCCTGCCCGTTTGAATTATCTCTAGCACAACGGACTCCGTGCCTTTCCGGGTTTAAGCAATTTAAATTCCTTAGCCTCAACTGCCACTTGCTGATAAAACATCACGCTGAGATCCTTGACCTTCTAACTGATGAATCCCCTGACGCTCTTTTTCTCACTGAAACCTGGCTTCACCAGGACGCCGTTGCAATACCATGGCTGGCTCTCCCGCCTGGCTACTCACTGAAATTTGTTAACAGAGAAGTGGGAAGAGGGGGTGGGGTGGCAATGATAGTTAAAGATTCATATAAAGCCAATTTAGAGAGTGAACCCATTGTAGGTTGCGAATGCGCATCGTTTAAAATTGGGCTAACCCACAACATCTCTTTAGCCGGTCTCTTGATTTATAGGCCCCCCGGGTCAGCGACCAGCTTTAAAAAGGATCTACTTGATAAAGTGGGGCATCTTGCTAGCAAGACTGCCAATTTCACCATTCTTGATGATCTCAATCTCCACCTTGAAAGCACCGAACAGGTGGAGATTGGCAGTTTCTTGGCTGACCTGGAAGCCTTTCAATTAAAGCAGTGTGTGCTTGAAGCTACCCATGTAGCCGGTCATGTTTTGGACCCAGTGATTTCTAACCTCACTCAAATCATTATGCGCTCCCCTGTCCCACAGGTCTGGACAGACCATTTTTTGGTCACCTTTTCTCTACAATTTCCGATCAAAGTGGATTCTAGTCGCCCTATGAAGATCTTAAAGCGTGCCTGGCATAAACTCAATCCTGAGATTCTTTCTGCTTGGCTATCTAGCCACCAACCAAAACTACCTGCATGCACTGACGAAGCCAACCTGTGTTATCAGGACTGGCTGACGGCGGGCCTGGACACCCATATCCCTGCAAAATGGGGTAAGATCAGGCGTGGGCCATCTAACCCTTGGTTTAACGATGCCCTTTCTTTAGCCAAAAAGGGCTGTAAAAAGTTGGAGCGCGCTTGGGGGCGTTCATATGATATGACTGCCAAACTTGAATATCAAGCAGCCCTTAAGTCATACCATAAAGAGATCCGTAGAGCGCGGGCCGACTTTGTGGCCAATAGAATTATGGGGAGCTCCAACCCTACTAAGACAATTTTTTCCTTATTGGGCAATATGAAGAATTCCGGTGGTAATGAGGGTTCTCCAATTACCTCTAATAACCAGTGTAGTGTGTTAGCCACATATTTTATTAATAAAGTAGAAATGATTTATCAGGGACTTCCACAAACTTCTTCCCTGTCTGAAGAGTTGGACCCTTCTGAGGGTGAGATTTCGAATGGCCGTAGCTTAGGGGTATTTCCTCCCATCACGTCTTTGGAGTTTGCGTCTCTATGCTCCAAAATCAAGTCAGGCTCTCCAGCGGACCCAGTGACTCCCACCTGTTACCGTCTTCTGTATTCTTCTATTTCCGAACTGTGCCTTGAAGTGGTCAATCGGACACTATCTACGGCATCAGTCCCTCGAGCCTGGAAACATGCCAAAGTCATCCCCCTTTTGAAAAAACCCTCCTTAGCCGCATCCGACCCAGGTAATTATCGTCCCGTCTCGCAACTGCCTTTTTTGGCGAAAGTGACGGAGGCACACGTGAACTCCATCTTGGCAGGCTTTGTTGAGCAACATGCTTTATTTGACCCCACTCAACATGGCTTCCGCCCTCGGCATAGCACTGAATCCGCGCTCCTGGTGGTATTAGAAACCATTAAAAGTCATTTAGACGCAGGTGACTCCGTGGCCTTCATCCTATTGGATTTAAGTGCCGCATTTGACACTGTATCTCACAAAATACTTCTGAGACGCCTACAGGACATCGGGATTAGGGATTCGGCCTTGGCCTGGATTACTTCATTCTTGTCAGAGAGATCTTTTCAGGTCTTGGCTCTCCCCTTTTCCTCACAAAAGTGTGCACTGCACCAGGGAGTACCACAGGGTTCTATACTGAGCCCACTACTATTTAATCTGTATGTTAGCCCGTTGGCGGTACTTGCCAAGAGAAGGGGGCTTTCAATGGTCTCATACGCCGATGATACCCAATTAATGATCAGCTTCTCTAAGAAAAGCTCCGCCAACCTAAACAATTTCAGGGATGATTTATTGGCTATTTCCAACTGGATGGCAGCAAACTACCTCCAGCTGAACTCCGGGAAATCCGAAATTCTGCTTTTCGGAAAGGACAGGGAGTTATGGACGGACCTTCTTTGGCCGGAACGTCTGAAGCCTGCCCCAGTCCCCAGGGACTCTGTAAAGAACCTTGGCATTTGGTTTGACCGCGGTCTGACCTTCGAAAAGCAAACTAAGTTTGTTGCTGGGGTCTGTTTCGGTCTCCTGCGGAGTCTTAGACCACTGCTTGGGTTCTTCCCCCCATCGGTGCAGCAGTCCATTATCCAATCAACTGTTCTTGCCAGATTGGACTAGGGGAATTGCCTTTACTTGGGAGCGACAAGGGCTAGTATAAACCGCCACCAGAGGGTCCAGAATGCAGCAGCAAGGGTTCTGGTGTCTCTACCCAAGTATTGCTCGGTTGCCCAGGTGCTTCCTAAACTCCACTGGTTGCCAGTGGGTAAGCACATTAAATTTAAAGCACTATGTATTTCACATAAAATTCTTGTAAAGCAGGCGCCACCGGGCCTCCTGGATCTATTGGAGCCTTATGTTCCTATGCGCTCCTTGCGCTCCGCCGACCTTGCCCTGGTTTGCGTCCCTCGGGTGAGGAGGGCCAGAGCAGGGGGGTGCTCTTTCCGACACCTGGCAGCAATATTATGGAATTCTCTCCCAACTTCAGTCAGAACCATCCCTAGCCATCTGACCTTCCGCAAGGCCCTGAAGACGTGGCTCTTTCCCCTTCCCACAATCTAACCCTCATTGATCTGCTCCGGTTTCTCGCTCCCGGGTTCTCGCTGCTGCGCTGGGACGCCTCGTTGCTGTGGCAGCCATGCACATTATATAAATGTATTAATAATAATAATAATAATAATAACTTGCAGTCACACATACCGGCACAAACACACACAGCGACACTTCACAAGTGCAATCCATGCACAAATCCAAATTCACTGCCCCAGCACACAACTCTAAATGCACTTTCCACACCATAGTGGTCACCACTATGCAGGGAATGCACTCACATCGGAAACTCAACACCCACCCACACTTGCCATACAAATGTTTAAATACCTCCTACCCCCAAAGCCACCTCCCCCAAATGGCACAGCCACCCCACAGAATACTTTACCATATTTTCACCTCTCTCCACAGACTTTAACAAGCATTGGCATAGCCAATAGGTCTCGCCTTTGGGACCTTATAAGTGCTTAGTTATCCAGCACAATATCCTTGGTGCAACAACATCAACTGCTGCATGGCTAAACACTTATAAGGTCCCAAAGGCGAGACCTATTGGCTATGCCAATGCTTGTTTTTAGGTCTCGCCTGACCCAGCGCATGCGCTGGTCTGGCGAGACTTATTGAGAGGGCTCCAAAAAGTGCTACCAGGCCAGCATAGAGCTACAGTGCATGTGCGCGCGCCGCACTTTACCGCAATTACTTTCACTTTCGCGGCCGCTTTGATGTTTGATGTGATCGCGATCACTTTCATTTTCACTTTCGAGGCCACACTGTCGCTTTGCATAGCCAATAGGTCTCGCTTTTGGGACCTTATAAGTATTTAGTTATGCAACTGTTGCATAGCTAAACACTTATAAGGTCCCAAAGGCGAGACCTATTGGCTATGCCAATGCTTGTTTTAAACGTTCCCAGTTTTAGGACGCTTGTGAAATTTGACTATTGAACGCTTTTAGCTGTTAAAAATAAAGTGGACACAAAATAGATGGAAAGATACAAACCCACTACCACAGACCCTTTATCAGAAGCCTTCACTTCAGCGCCACGACAGACGTTCCACGCTGCCAAAGGCGCGTGAATAGCGTCGGGCCTCAGGGAGAGACGCTTATCTCCGGGGCATCTGCTGTGGACGTTAGAAGCTCAGTATTGTGACTATAGGCACAAGTCACAAAAACTGTTGATCACTCGTTACCAAAACAAGGGCCGCAGCGCGACCTTTTTACATCTCTGTTTACCATGGCAGCAAGTGTTGTCTGGACATTGTGACGGGGACAACGTCACAGTGAAAGGGGGACCAATGCTGGGCAGTGAAAGGCACAGGTGAACCTATATTTATACAAATCCTTGCCAGACGGGTCCAAAAAAGAAGCATTGGTAGACTGGCCCGTAAGTGCGTATAAAGAGAGTGGTTGGTGTGGTGGAGAGTCAGTCAACGTCGCTGAAGGGTGTTCCTTTTGTGGGAAGTGCGCTCAGACGCACACCACATACACACTCTCACTACACAGCAACGCAGCTGCTGTCGGCGCTCAGTCACCACAACACTTCTCTAACTGCCCTGTAGGGGCCGAGCACGGCGGGAGTTTCCAGCGCCCGAGCCAAAGGCCGAGGGGCGTAGAGTTGGAGTTTGCACCATGTGGGCTCTGTGGTGGTGTGCTGGGATTATGTTTTCCTCGTGAAGCCCTCAATGCGGCCAGCTTTTGCGCAGGGGGGACGGCGTCCACCCGGTAAAATAAGTGGGGGGACGCCGTCCACCCGCGTGGTACCCCGACTCGAGCCCTGTCCACCAGCCATCTAAAGAAGCTACATTTTTTTTGCACTATTAAACACCGTGGTGCCACTGGAATTATGCAACAGTTTACCATTTTCTCCTTCATTTTCAAATTTCAACCAAAAAAAGGTTTCTTGCTCCAACGGATCAAAAGTTACTAAATCGACCTCGCATTTCAGGAACAGGCCCTTTACAAAAGTTACTGGCCACTTTTCAGAAGCTGGTTGCAAAAATCAAGGATTACATACATGTGTGCCATGGCGGACCAGTTTAAGGGCACTAGTGTGTAGGAGGAAGCAAAACAGTACATAAGGAACGGTGCAGGGATTGTCAGCTCTTCCTCTTCAGACAGAATACATATTGCCGTTTGAGGCCTTCCCTATAAACAGAAAAAAACTCATTCCCACGCATGTTTTGCTAACGTGGTGCTACTGCTAGGTGAAGCCCTAAGTGCCCTTTCATATCACACTCGATCGGAGCGTGGCCCTCTGCCGTGCACACTTAACATGTAATTCAAACACATGTGAATGCAATTCAGATTGGACAGAATGGTTTCTTCTTTGTTACTTTTGTTTTGAAGTTTATGTGAATGTAAAATTCCATCACAGATAGAGTTCTAAAAGCAGCACTGAAAGTTTGTAAGACTCCCAGCCATTTGTTCTGTGGTAGGGTGTCTTTAATCTTAAAGTGCCTCTTGGCATGACAAGTTCATAATAAATATGTTATGCTCAGCAATGTTGTTAATCATTGTAATGGGGTGTGTCCAGAGGCCCAACCATATGAACACAGTAAAAACTAAACTTAAGTCAAGTTTTAGAGCATAACCGGGATGTTCAGAATACAGAAAGTGCAGGTATGTTTAGGGGTTGTCCTAGGGCCAAGATGTTTCCAGCGAAGGTGCGCTGTTCAATCAGTCATATTCATTCGTGGATTGTGAAGAGAAGGTATATGTCTCGCTCCCTTAACAAGCCATCCTTTTAGCACAAAGGAAAGGAGTGCAGGTGTGCTGGAGTCAAAGCGTGGACCAGTGACCGGGGGCGTCCTAGCAAGATACAGTAACCCCCCCCCACCCGACACACACACACATTCCCCCTGCTGCCTATGATGTTAAAGTACAGCAACCTAATTTAGTAGGAGCTTCAGTGATAGAATTAACTCCAAAAATAAAAGAACGCCATGCAGTGGTGGTGACAACAGGGCACATCAACATTTTATTGTAAACTGGGGTTCAGGGTCTGTGTCTGGCTGCACAAAAATCAACACACCTCTTAAAGGAATTAACTTCGGTGGGTTATTAGTCAGGGATGTGCAGGTACAAATTAAATCCATACGAATAGAAAGGCATGCTAGATTGTCACCATTCCTGCATTCACCTCTTGATTAACATGCATTAGTAAAGCCAATCGGCGTGGGCTCGGCAACCTGGCCCAATGGTTAATTTTTATATTGTTTTTTTACTGCAAGCAAATGCGACAAAAATATAAAAGAAGAAATAAGTGAAAAACATTTCGTTGCCTAAACATTGCAACTAAATACAAGATTTCACAGATTGGGATAATAGTTTACAAAATGAGGGCCGGTAACAATCAAAGTAGATGACCACAGTGCTCGGGCAAAATAAATTACACAAGTAGCACAATACCACTAATTCCAAATAGTCTGTTGTAGTGCATGATCCTGAAGCCAGCATATCAAACAGTGCAGTATCTTACCCAGCGCCACTAGTTGCAATCATGGGCTCTATATTTTAGCAGTCTATTTTGGTATGCTGGTACAACCACATAAACGAGATACACTGATCCCATAAACCGGGAAATGAACGTGAAGCTTGTTTTATATGCACTGCTTAAAGCCCAAACAGGCAACTAAAGAAGCAGTTACAAGTAAAGTCACCTTGCACAACAAAACACATTATAAATAAATTGGTACAGCAAATGTAGTGCCACCAACCTATATTTCTCATACGTTCATTCCTACATAATATTACTATATTTTATCAAAATACAAGCACACACAATCCCAATCATAATACAAGCACACACAATCCAACTCTATAAACTTTCTTCCACATTACTCAACACCACTCCACGCTAAACTACTCAACTCCACTACACTCTATAATAATTACCTGTACTCTATACTACACCACTTCACTGTACCACACTACACTCTATAGGTCTACATTAACAAAATTAGAGCTAGTAATGTTGCATTAATATTTGCTACGCCAAAAACGCAAACTTTTACCAATGCGAGACCTATTGCATTGCAAATGCTTGTTACATATATATTTAAAAATCGTACAAGCTGACCCCCAGAGATGGAATGAGAACATGGAAACGGGCACTGAGGAAAGCTATTGAAGGCTGAAACGCGTCTGCCAGCGTTTCATGGACTCGCAATGCCAGCGCTTTTTTACGAATAAAGCCACTTTTCTGCACTCCGGAGCTGTCCCGCACTCTTTCTTATTGAGAGGGAGTATTGGTTTGATGTTGTACCAGCGTGCAGGTTGCTGGTGTAGCGGGACGCCCTCTCGTTCAGGAGCTACGCGTAGTGCCTGCAACCTTGGTTGTCGCATGAAACTGCAACGCGCCGCCCCCCCTGGTATGGTAGATTTCCATTTGGACGTTATCGTTACCTGGGGAGAGAGGAGGCGAGATTGAACCGCCTGATAAGGGGTGCAAAAAATGGCTTGAGCTTTCCGGACATCTGCGGTGGTGTGAGGGTCAGCAGCCACACAGTGGGACATCACATGGTGTTGTGCAATACCCCATCACTGTATGGGATTGCTCTGAGGACTCTATCTACCAGCATGCAGTAGACTGGGAAGAGCTGCGCGAGGTGCCGCCGTGTCATTGAGGCGGAAGGAGGGGCAAGTGATCAGCTGACTGGATGTGGTCGCCATTTAAAAATCGTACAAGCTGACCCCCAGAGATGGAATGAGAACATGGAAACGGGCACTGAGGAAAGCTATTGAAGGCTGAAACGCGTCTGCCAGCGTTTCATGGACTCGCAATGCCAGCGCTTTTTTACGAATAAAGCCACTTTTCTGCTCTCCGGAGCTGTCCCGCACTCTTTCTTATTGAGAGGGAGTATTGGTTTGATGTTGTACCAGCGTGCAGGTTGCTGGTGTAGCGGGACGCCCTCTCGTTCAGGAGCTACGCGTAGTGCCTGCAACTTTGGTTGTCGCATGAAACTGCAACGCGCCGCCCCCCCTGGTATGGTAGATTTCCATTTGGACGTTATCGTTACCTGGGGAGAGAGGAGGCGAGATTGAACCGCCTGATAAGGGGTGCAAAAAATGGCTTGAGCTTTCCGGACATCTGCGGTGGTGTGAGGGTCAGCAGCCACACAGTGGGACATCACATGGTGTTGTGCAATACCCCATCACTGTATGGGATTGCTCTGAGGACTCTATCTACCAGCATGCAGTAGACTGGGAAGAGCTGCGCGAGGTGCCGCCGTGTCATTGAGGCGGAAGGAGGGGCAAGTGATCAGCTGACTGGATGTGGTCGCCATTTAAAAATCGTACAAGCTGACCCCCAGAGATGGAATGAGAACATGGAAACGGGCACTGAGGAAAGCTATTGAAGGCTGAAACGCGTCTGCCAGCGTTTCATGGACTCGCAATGCCAGCGCTTTTTTACGAATAAAGCCACTTTTCTGCTCTCCGGAGCTGTCCGGCACTCTTTCTTATTGAGAGGGAGTATTGGTTTGATGTTGTACCAGCGTGCAGGTTGCTGGTGTAGCGGGACGCCCTCTCGTTCAGGAGCTACGCGTAGTGCCTGCAACTTTGGTTGTCGCATGAAACTGCAACGCGCCGCCCCCCCTGGTATGGTAGATTTCCATTTGGACGTTATCGTTACCTGGGGAGAGAGGAGGCGAGATTGAACCGCCTGATAAGGGGTGCAAAAAATGGCTTGAGCTTTCCGGACATCTGCGGTGGTGTGAGGGTCAGCAGCCACACAGTGGGACATCACATGGTGTTGTGCAATACCCCATCACTGTATGGGATTGCTCTGAGGACTCTATCTACCAGCATGCAGTAGACTGGGAAGAGCTGCGCGAGGTGCCGCCGTGTCATTGAGGCGGAAGGAGGGGCAAGTGATCAGCTGACTGGATGTGGTCGCCATTTAAAAATCGTACAAGCTGACCCCCAGAGATGGAATGAGAACATGGAAACGGGCACTGAGGAAAGCTATTGAAGGCTGAAACGCGTCTGCCAGCGTTTCATGGACTCGCAATGCCAGCGCTTTTTTACGAATAAAGCCACTTTTCTGCACTCCGGAGCTGTCCCGCACTCTTTCTTATTGAGAGGGAGTATTGGTTTGATATATATATATATATATATATACACATATATATACATACACACACACACACACACACACACAACGGTTACAAGTGCATCATAGCAGGCAGGTGTGCACTGAATAGCTTTAAATAATCTTTTTTCTTTTAATGCACATCACAGGAAAATATGATTCTTACTGGCTCATGAACAGACACTTGGTTTTGAATTACTGAAAGCTGAAGACGATTTAAATACACTAGGATAACAAAAACATAAAAAAAGGGAAAGAAAAGTGCAGTTTTATTAGACAGTAGGCAACCTGGTTTGGCGCTACTCACGTTCCATTGGTAAAGGAAGTCCGTCTTACTTGGATATGGTATTGCACCATTGCTAAGGGGACCATTAGGTCTTGGTTTGAATCCTGGTTCCCCAGTCATCAAATTGTGTGATCTTAGGCACGTCACTGAAACTTCCAGCACCTTGTTTCCCCCAACTGCCAAAAGAAAAGTAATTCAGTCTGAAACTAAGGTACAAGCCACCCATATATTAAATGAGCAGACTAGCCAATCTCATAAGGTGATGGGGCAGAGGTGGATCCCCTTCAAGAAAACCTGGAGAAAACTGGTGCCACCCCATACTTTCTACAAGACTGTTTCAGAAAGACGTTAGCTAACAATCAGGGTATAAAGACTGAGCCAAAGACAAGCTCATTAAACATTGCAATACTGCTACCAGTGCTAGTTCTCTCCATCAGTAAATTGTGTGTGTATTTTTCAGACAAGTGTGCACCTAACAAAAACAATGAGGGGCAGATTTACAAGCCCCCAGTGACACTTTAGTGCCGCCGTTGCGTCACTTTTGTGACGCAATCGCGGCGTAAGAGATGCAGCCAATTCACAACGTGACGCATATAGGGAGATGCCTCACGTTGTAAAGCCCTGCGTCCCATTATACCTGACTCAGGTATAATGTATGCAGGGTGGGCGTTCCCAATAAGGAAAGACTCGTAAAAGTGACGCAGTGAAATCTATCAGATTTCACTGCTTCACTTTTAGGATGCAAATGCGTCAGAACCTTACGCCAGCCTCATGGCAGGCGTAAGGGTGACGCAGTGCTATATCCATAGCCCTTCCCCCTGCATTGCTGGAGTTGTGTCATTCTTCCCACACAACTCCAGCAATATGTCATTTTTGCGCCAACAGATACGTCAGTAAAACTGACGTATCTGTCATTCCTTGCGACATGATGCGTCATACAGTAAATATGACGCATCCATCATGTCGCAAGGAGGGCGCAATGAAAAGTGATGCATTGCTGTTTTCACGCAGCGATGCATCACTTTTCATATACGAGGCCCTAAATGCACACCGAAGATTTATGCAGCCTTTGATACAGCAACAATCAAGTAATGATCCAAACCCTGCAAACTCAGTTGTGCTTCTCCAACACAGTCCGGCAAAGTTCATCTCGTAACTTGCCAATCTACAGCAGCTCATCCAGATGAAGGGCTCACTGGCTCAGAAACTCCCGTCTCCTATGGAGTACCCCAAGCCTCCCTCAGGACCTACATTATCTTCCTGGAGGCTCAGAGTCAAACTCATTGACAGCAGCATCAATATGGATCAGTAGACTGACAACTAACTCTAAGTGTAAATCTCCACAGCTCATGTTATCCAGAGACTCAAACGTACCTCACAACGTTTGATAAGGTAGAAAATCCCCTACCTGCATCTCAATCCGATGAAGACAGAATTCATTGTGTTTTCCAACCAGTTCCAAACAACTACTGATTCAGGCCTGGCTATCTGGAATGATCCTAGACGCCTCCCCCCTCTCCCCTCCCAGCTGACAGCAGACACAAAATCCCTTGGATTCACCCTAAACACAGACCGCTCCTTCAAAGAACACATTACCAAGACAAATGTGACAGCTTGTTACCAGCTATCCGTCCTGAACGAAGTGAAATGTTTCCTACCCCAAATTAACTTCAAAACAACAGTCCATCCCACAACATTCTCTGACATGGCTAGAGACAACAGTGCTTAACACTCTGCCCAGCCCCATAATGAGCCCCTGAAAAGCATCATACAAGCCCCTAGCCTGTCTCATCAAAAAGAAGTTCAACCACATGACTGCAAGACTAAAGGAACTAAACCGGCTCACTCTTAAAGCCCACAACGTCTTCAGGACCGGCTGCATAAAGTAAACACCCAACAGAAATTGCACCCCTGGATATCTGGTCGAGAAATTAACTACCCCACAGAAACATGGCCATACTGGGAGCCAGAACATCGCCAGACTGGAAACTAAGAAACTCAGGAGAAAAGATACCAAAAAGAAGACCTTCAGCATACATCCACCCAAAAGCTGGACCAACATTCTTATTAATATCGAGCTGCTCCAACCCTCCTAAACTTTGGAAAGGAGCTTAAAATAAAAAATCTCAGCTAACCCTACCTCCAGACATGATAGGAATCAATTACCCCTTGAACATTCTGCCTTGTAAATGTTCATGATTTCTACTAATAGACAATCCCTGGTCGATGTTTTGTTGCTTTTCAACTAGGTTCACACTCTACCAATACCTTTCTATTTACACATACACGGTTATGAAAATTTCAAAGATGGCAGTAGGTAATAATGATTTCTTTGTGCTATTGAATAATGCATCAATAAAGCACCACTACACCTTGTGACAGGTCCTTTCAATCGTATTCCCTTCCATATGTCAGAGTCTACCTCTTACCTGCTTTCAAAGAAAGAATTCCTGTTAAATTGTCCTGTGAACTGCTAAGAAGCAAGATGAACAAGCATTGACATAGCCAATAGGTCTCGCTTTTGGGACCTTATAAGTATTTAGTTATGCAGCACAATATCCTTGGTGCAAGAACATCAACTGTTGCATAGCTAAACACTTATAAGGTCCCAAAGGCGAGACCTATTGGCTATGTCAATGCTAATGCAAAGCTGCACTTCAACACCTCGTCAGGAGTGTAAATACAACTACAATGTGTGTGATGCTGGAGACCAAGTGGTGCTGTATTGCAGGCGCACATCATATTAGAAGTAATAACTGTGTCGAGTTAATTTTATTGGTGCACTTGCTTTTAGTTGTACAACACACTCATTTTTTGATAGGATAAAATATGGTGATCAGAGTTTATTATAGAATTAAAGTGTGCTGTATGTTTATAATTTTTTTATTGCCTTTTGTAATGCGAGTGTGGTTTATTATACATATCAATTTATATATCAATAAATAGGAATTATAAAGTACTGTTCTAAAGTGCTTCTTTTGCTGAAATCGTGTGTTTCATGTAGTTGAAGGCAGTGTTCCTGATAGCACTCATTCTAAGTGACATGATGGTCTAATAAAGCCTTCATGCTGCTCATATTTGCTCGTTGCGCTTTTTGGGCTACTTTTGGCTTGAAAGGGCGATCCTTACGGTCCCCTTTTAAAGCTCGTAAGTAATTCAGCGTCGCGAAAGAATAGGACTCGTGGAATGGATAAAGAAGGGGCCATTTTGCAATGGAGTGTTCCTTCTAAAGATTAACGGATCCTCCACAGGACAGAGTGTGTGAAATACACTCTCTCTCTCACGCCCACACAAATACAAACCTAACACAACATAGCTGCGTCGGAAGCCTTATTCTATGGAATGCATGCTTTTCCGATATGTCTCAGGGGCCATTTGGCTGCCTGTGTGTCATTCACTAAAGGTAAATGTGTAAAGACTAGGCGCTCATGTGTTTTAATGTATGCAAAATAATTGTTGATTAGGTTTTATAATGTTTATACTCCTTTGTAAGCGTTTCTATGGGAGTGGAGAAGGGTTGGGTTTTTTGGGCTTCTTTTGGAAGGCCAGGTTGGTTTTGGGCTTCCTTTCAAGGGAGATTGGGCTCGATGTAAATTTCAGACCTGGTAACCCTGGCTGAAGGCTCAGCAGAGGTAATCAGATTTTTTTAATGTCTGTTGTCTGGGGGTGGGAGATAAAATCCTTGTGTGGTAACCTTCCGCTTGATTCGGGATGGGTGCCATTTGAGTTGGAAAGACAGAGTGAATGGCAATAGCAGAGGAGATACGGGGAGTCAGAGGTTTGATTGTCAACCAGATATTTGCAGTGGCATAATATGGGTGTACCGGTGAGGGCTGAGGGCAAAAGGCAAAGAGCAAGCAAAGCAGGAGAAAATTGTAAAAGCAGAGAGGAAGTGAGTCCAGGAAAAACGCGTGAGGAAAGGATAACGACAGAGCTACATGGTGCAAATGAAACAAGCATTGGACGTGCCGCTGTAAAAGTAACGCCACGCGGCCGTGAAAGCAAAAGTAATTGCGATCGCGGTGAGAGCAAAAGTGATCGAGAGCATGATGACGCACTCTGTGCAAAGCATGCGAGGGATGCGCGCGCAGCAGTTATTGGAGAGGCGGAGCATGGTGCTTGCGCTTGTGCGCGTGACCGCAAGCTGGTGGCCGCTTTGGTAGCACTTCGAGAAGCCGCTTACTAAATGTCTCACCAGAGCAGCGCATGCGCTTGCTCAGGTGAGACTTGAAAAGGAGAAAGGGGGACCCCTGCAGGAGTAAGTTAAATGGGTAAGGAGGGCTTGGTAGTGGATTAGAGAGACATGAGGTGGATACAAGACTGCCAGCCTTGGTATTCGGAGCACCGACATTAATTGCACCGTCCGCGGGCTTCTGAGCGGAACTTTTGGCACTGGCACAAATTAAGCACAGGTTCTCTTTCTTGTCGAGTAGAGACACAGATATGAATCTTACAGGTATCAACGTTAAGCTGTTCTAGACCATCTCAGGTTTGACCTGTCTCGGTTTCCATGTATATTTTGTCTATGGTCTAGAAGCACATTCTCCTATACTGATAAACAACATAATTGAACATGGAAGCAAACAAAATGGGGTCTGAATGAAAAAAAAGCAGTGCCTTCATTTCAAGTATACTAAAGGGAACATGCTGCTTGCACTTATAATTCAGGAGTTGGCTATGTGTGTATAACAGAATGAACTAATTCACTGCTTTCTTGTCTTTTATTTGGCAAAATAATTTGCACATGTACTTAAACATGTAATATCCTGCAACATTGTCACACATGGACAAGGTAAAATTTTAATAGCTTTCAGGCTCCAGAAATCACTTCACTGCCCACGTGCAAGTAACAATTTACCTTTCAACGTATGTTCTCCTGAAACAAGGAATATATTCTCTAACCAAGAAAGTGTAAAAGTTTGGGGTTTGATTCTTGAATTATACTTCTTGTACGATTTGCAGCAAGTGAATGAAGTCACCTTGTAATCTGTTGCCACTGGAAATGACATCACTTTGGCGACCTCTGGAACTCTGGTGAGTCATGTCTATAACCAAATTGAGTTTAAAATACAGCAGCAATGCTACGGTTTCATCCATCTGCTCATTCCCCATTTTACTAGCATTGGCAACTCCAGGGAGAGAGTTTTCCAATATGTGTGTGACCTGCCCTGCTTTAATATATCAGAAAAAAAGATCCTCGAGATGAGCATGGAATGGCTTCACAGAGGCAAATGGCACTGTTGCTGGGACATTTCCTTAATAAGAAATAGAGGACAGGATTATTTCGCACTGTTTCGGAAGCAGCTGTCCTTCATCCAGGTGGCGGCTGCCTTCCTCCCGTTGTGGAAGTTGCTCTTGGCTGCTGTGGGTTCGTCTGTGAAGGAGAGTATCGACTGGGTGTCGTCGGCGTCGGCTGGGTGTCGTCTGACGATGGCTGCAAGCAGGGTATATGTTGAAGAGGGTGGGGCTCAGGGAGGATCCCTGAGGCACTCTGCAGCTGGTCTCTGTGGGTTCTGAGTTTAACAGTGGAAGTCTGACTCTCTGTGTTCAGGCGGTGAGGAAGGAGCGTATCCATTCTAGGGCTTTGTTGCAGATGTTGGCGTTGTGGAGACTTGCGAAGACGGTGTGGTTGGAGATGGTGTCGAAGGTGGCTGAGAGGTCCAGAAAAATTAGGGCAGCCGTTTCGCCTCGTTCGAGGAGGGTGCGGATGTCATCTGTAGTGGCTGTGTTTGCTTCTGAAGCCCGATTGGTAGAGGTCCATGATGCGTTTTATTTCGATGAACTCCGAGAATTGGGCTTTGATGGCTCTCTCAATTACTTTTGCTAGGAAGGGTAGCAGAGAGATGGGTCTGTAGTTCTGGAGGTCAGTCGGGTCGCCAGAGGATTTCGACAGCAGGATGTTGAGCTCAGTGTGCTTCCAGTCATCAGGGAAGGTGGCGGACTTGATGGAGCAGTTGATGGTGCAGCAGAGTTCGGTGCGATAGAAGTGCTGACTGTTAAATATGTGGTAAGGGCAGTGCTGTGCTAATAATTGAAAAAGACTGGGAGACTTTCTAAGCAAACAGAAGGGAGAAGAGGGACAAGAACCACCAGAACCTGCAGAGTGAGGAAGTAAAGACAGCACGAAGCAAGAACCCGCACTAGATCACGAAAGGAAGAGCGGTAAAAACCAAGGAACGGGTAAAGGAAAATAAACTATTAAGATAAGTGGTGGAATGGCCTGGTGATGAACTAAAGTGGTAGTGAAAAAAACACAGCTAAGTGTACAGTTACCAGGCATTTAATAAAATGGCTGTCACGCCTTCCTGAGCAGTTTGATCTCATTCTGACCCAGCAATAGAAACTAAACAGACAAGGAAAAATGCTCCTGTCTTGTCAACAACCTTTTTTGTGTGGAAGTATGGCTGAAACTGCGTGAGCACACACCACTTCTATTCCTCAAATGCCTGTCCATGACCTAGTGGATTTGGTTGTTGCAAATTTTTTAGCAGCTGTGTAATTGTGTTTGAGTTTTAGAAAGGTTTTCTGAGAATCGTGCATGTTTGGGTAATTGGCACTGCAAAGTTGTGTTGTCTGTTTTGGAACTGAGGTGTAAACTTGTCCTGTCTATCCCCGGCCAGTCTCCGTTTCTCTGTCTAATAGTGTCTGTGTCTAGGAAATGTGTTACTCTCAACATCTCCTAGGCCTATATTCTGTGTCTCACAGTGTTTGAAGCTGCTAGTGATTATGCCTCTGTCTGTGTCTCGCAGTGAGAGTGTCCTTCTGTTGCCCTATTTCAATCTTTCTGACTCAGTGTCTCTTGTCAAATATGGTATTTCTCTTATTCCGCGAGAGGACAAGGATGGGAAAGAGACAGCACTGAGCCGCAGCAGAGAAAGCAGCCGAGGCAGGGAGAGGCGACAGATGGTGACTGGGCATCAGGAATTGGGGAAAGTGAGACTGGGAGAGAAGAAAAGACAGGAATTGTGAGAAAAAGCATAAGCGAGAGAGGGAAGAGAGGTAGAGACAGGGGAAGAGAGAGCGAAAGGAGGAAAAAAGACAAAGAGGGAGAGGGAAAGAAAAAGAGAGAAAGGAAAGAAAGAAAAAGAGAAAAAAGAGAAAAGAGAGAGAGAGAGAGAGAGAGAGAGAGAGAGAGAAGGAAAGAGAGAGCAAAAAAAAGAAAAGAACGAGAGAGATAGAGAGGAAGAGAAAAAAATGGAGAGAGAGAGAATGCACTCCAATCGAGTGCCAAAGCTCATCTAGCAGACAAAAAGCAAAATGAAAAATAATATCCTGATGTCAGCAATGGAAGGATAAACTCGGACAATCAAATCAGGGTGAAACCTGAAACCTGAAGGCTGAAGGCACAGGACAAACACACGAACAGGGTGGAAACTAAGTCATGAGAACTGAAACAGACAAGCAGGTCAATCAGTCATGAGCAAGGGACAGACCCCAAAGTTCACTCTGTGTATTTGTTAAAGTATGGGTTAGAATGGTGTCTGCGACAAACCACTACTATGGATGTTCAAAGCTACCTTATGTGCAGCCGCGGTGCGTCCATTGGGGCGTAGGGGCGTAGCCCCACCAGCCCTGGACCCGCGTTAAAGAATTAAAATAAATGTTTTAAACTCGAAATAATACCATTTAATTACTTACCATTTACACGGCGCCGGGCAGCACCCGACTTTATCGGGAGTGTGCAGGGGGGGGGGGGGGCGGGCCGGGCTGGCTGGTGTGTTTAAAAAAACGTTTTTTTCCCCGCATGTATGCTTCGGGCAGCAACTTGCCCGAGCATGCGCACCCAGGCCGGCCCCATTAGCTAGTAGGGGGGGGGGTGCAGGACCTGCTGGCGGCAGCGCTGGCAGCAAAAGGGCGACAGGGCGAGGAGTCACTGTGCCCTCCAAGCCAATCCTGGTGCTGCATGCAGCGCCACTGCGCCAGGATTGGCCGGTCACCGCAGGGGCGGGCAATCCATATTGGATGCCGAGCGCGTGACGTAAGGTAACGGTCGGGTTCACTGTCTTCACTCTGTCTCGACTGACTCGTGCGCGTCGCCTGAGCCCAGCCTCGTGGTCGTGAGGGACGGTGTGTGTGTGGCTACTGCTTGCGCAGGACCTTCATTAGTTCCCCTATAGGTAAGATACAAGTAGAGGTAAGTGAAGGGACGGTGGCATGGGTGAGAGGTCTGCCAAGGGGGTGAAGCCGGGATGAGAGGCCTAACGGGGGGTGAAAGCAGGGTGGGCTCCGGCCGCGAGGGCTGGGTGAGAGTCGTGTGTGGTGTCTTCATTAGTGATAGCAGTTATCAAGTGATAATACTTCAGAGAGTTTCTCACTCCACTTTTACAGATCGCAACAACACGTGCCCTGAGGACAGAGCCTCTCCGAGGCCGCAGGTGTCTGCGGCTTGCACGCTAGGCCGCTGAGGAGGGGGTGTAGTATATATACTACGGGGAGGTCAAAGGGGGCGCTGCATTAAAAATTCCATCTCGCGGCGCTCTATTGCTTCGCTTCGGCACGGGTCACGGCAGCTCATTTGCCGCTCGCCCCGGCCGCCGCCGCGTCTGTTGACTCTGGGATGTTCCGCCCCTGCTCGGGCCTGGCCGGGCCGCGCGTCATCCAGTCAGCACGAGGCGGCCCGGCCAGACCAGGGGAGCACGGGGGGCTGGGGGACGCGCTGCCTCTCGAGTGGATGTCCTCCAAGTTCCGCTTTGATGGGAGTCTATAAAGGGCGGCGGGGTGGCCTGCCCCGCTCAGAGCGCCACCGAGCCCCCCTTCGGTACACAAGACACCTGTAATTGCATCGGAGACTTCTCTGATAGAGTCTTTATTAATGCGGCGCTGGATGCTGACTGCAGCTTAAAAAGTGCCCACGTAGTAACACGCTTTAATGCCGGCTGAGCCAGGCTCATAGCAGCCGCCTCAAATCACCAGGGGACAAAGAATACCGGGTTCGGAGACGGAGTCCCTTCTTGCAGGAAGGGGCGGGTACAATCGGACAGGGAAAGGGCTGCACTTATGTTCGCAGGCCCGCCCGTGGTCGGACCGGTCTCCCGTCTGAATTTGCCTCTGCTTCCATAGAAGTCAATAGGGGAAAACGCATTCCCCCGATATTTTCCGCAATCTCACACTTTCCTGATTTAAAACGTTGCCATGTATGTTGTTTGATAATATTCACATTCTCACTGCTGGATGCGGTTTGCACAGATCCAAAAAATAATACGAATGCACATTCATTGAGCAAGAAGCAAACCATGGCCCGCACCTGCTCCCTGTGACCCAGAGCCGAATCATGGCACAGTCTCTGGCGCCCTCAACAATGAATTCTCAACTGTTAACAGAGTCACTGTAGCTACTCCGTGAGGCCAATCAATTCCAAAGCTGCATTCTACAAGTGTATCCATTCAGCCTTTCATTGATTAACTTGAATGACTACATTTGAAATGGATGACTCATCCCATGACCACATCACCATCA
Source organism: Triturus cristatus (assembly GCF_964204655.1). Taxonomy (NCBI): domain Eukaryota; kingdom Metazoa; phylum Chordata; class Amphibia; order Caudata; family Salamandridae; genus Triturus; species Triturus cristatus. The sequence continues at coordinate 671,037,754 of NC_140579.1, read as the reverse complement.
GAGAGTGTTTGTGCCTCCCCAACTTAAGGAGGAATAACATCTCTTCACGGTGCTCTGAGGATACTGCAGTAGTAGATAGCATCCCAAAAAAGCTGACACCTGCGACAAAAGGATCATCTAAACCTCAGCACAAGGTGAAACTGTTCCCAGGTTTATGAGGCAGTCAGGCTAAAAAAAGAAGTCATCATGACTGTTTTTAATTCCATTTGTGAGTGGTCATATACCGGGGGGAGTGGATGTTGCTTCCAAAAACAATCTACAGCCGTTGCGAGTCTAACCTCCTCTCTTCTCAACTTTGTGCAGGATTTTGCACACTAAGGCTGGCCTGGAGCTTTCAGGCCCTAACTCACTCCTGTGTTGTAGCCCTGCTTCTCACCTGAGGCCTTAAGTACTATTACTTGTGCAGCAGAGGAGGTACAATTGGGGAAAACTGGAGAACATCGACAAATTCTTGACGTTACCTTCTCTAAGGTGACCATGCAGCTTTGCATTTCAGAGCACTGTTCTCAGTCTTGGATCCCAATAAAACAAACCAAAACATTCTGGGAGTGGTAGTCTTGGGTAAACCAGTTGGACCAAAGAGCAGTGCAAGAGTGATTCCTAGAAATGCACTAGAATTGAAAAACCTGGTGCTCTCGTCCCATTAGCCACACTAGGCTCCTGGTCTTTCTCCAGTCGTTAACCCTGAAGCGGTATTGTTTTTCGTTTGCAATAAAACCTGGAATTTCAGATCATACCAAAATAAAATCTCATGACTTGTATCCAAGCCTACATATGCTTAACTGAATTTAAAGCGGGTCCTTGTTTACTAAGATTTTAGAGACAAATGTAGATTCCTGTGCTAATTTTGTTTATTATTCTCATGAACAAGTTCTGTGTAGGCATCCTTATCAATATGGTATTCAGCAGTCCTTCACCTGTTTTGTGGGTTTGCCATTTGGTTTTGTATTACTATCCATTGTCAGTTTGTTTTATAGTTCACTGGTAGGCGGTTACTCTCGCAAGATGGATGCTAGTTTTACTCTCCAAATGATATTTTGTAGTTTGATGTTACATTTGCTCGCGTGATGCTGAAGTAGGAGAAGGATGCTATTGACAATGTGTACTGAGTAAGTTAGAGCAAGTGGTGGCTGTGCAAATACGGCGCCGCGGTGAGGTAGTATCCAGGCGAGAGAGTGACCTTGATCATTGTTTGACTACAGGTGCTCCTCCCCTCCCGTGAACAAGCTAATGGGGCACTATATGGGTACAAAAGATACTTAAAATGAGAATCATACCTAATAGGGTACAGTATCATGTGCATGTTGAAATGCGATATGCATACTAAATATTTTCACTGTTAGATTTTTAATTATTCTACTTCACTAATTCACATCTGACCCTAACAAGGGAAGAGGTGTGGCGCAGCGGCCAGGGCGACTGACGCTAGGGATCACGGTTCGTTCCCCGGCACCAGCGGCAGGTCAGCCCAGCACCATGTGCCTCTGGGCAGTAGCTCGCTTAATCTTCCTGACGGCCCCCAGCGCCGGGATGCCTACGAGTAGCTGTGCGCTTTACAAATACTGTATGAAAATTTGTTTTACTCGCACTCCTACGTGTCACACAGTATCTACTATTCAGTGCTCCTGCGTCTTCGTAGGTCGTAACACACCCGTTCCACAGTTTGTTTGCTCCACTAACTAGATTGGGTATCTCCCCACCATTATCACTAGCCACTTTTCTAGAGTAGTGATGAGGTCACAGAACAGACCGTCCTGCAGAGTTATGACACCCGCTGCAAAGGTTAAATATTTGGTACCTAGGGGTCAGACTCAGACTTGCCTCTTCAGGGACCTTACAATGAGAATGATGTCTGGACCTCAGAGGATGCAGGTTTTTGCACTCAATTCATTCCTTCTAATCTGGTAACTGTTTCTAGGGCAGTGATGGGACCTCTTTCCCAGGCAGTCACTTTCTCCTTATTTTCAAAGCCTCCAATAGATTCATCTGATGTCTAGGAAAAAATTGGAGCGTTATGTTTTTTCCCCACAGTCTTTGTTTCATTACCCTACTGTTTCAAAAATAGATTGTTATCTTTTCATTTTCAGCACCTGACAACCTGAAACATTACCGCATTTTGGGGCAATTTTCCAGCAAACAACAAGAGGACCCCAACCTCCTTTGCTGCTCTCTCACCCGACCCCGGCTACAACCCAGCAAACACCAGTGTTAAAGGTAAGGCAACTGATGCTATATATTTTTTTACATCGTAGTTAGAGCATGTATGTCATGTGGTCACTCTCAAGGCCCTCAAGCAGTGTCTTTCAGTGCCTCCAGCAACACTATGGCACAGAGAGGCAGGAGGCAGTACGGCTCTATTTTTAGCAGTCATTTGAGATGTATTAGGATAATGCACAATATATATGTATAATGTATTTATACTGAAATTTGATATTATTGCACTGCACCTTATACGTTGTACTTTGATTATTGACAGGTTTCTTTAATATATATATATATATATATATATATATTGGTAAGGCCAGCAACACCCGACACCCCATCATGAATACAGTACAAGAGCTGATTACAAAGTCATTCCAGTCACGGCCACTTGAACAAAAACTGAAGTTAAAAGAATTGGGACCTCATCAGCCTGAAATAAACCTACAGCAAACTACCCAGGACAGAGGAAAAATGTCAAAACGTACATTCTCAAATGCCTGGTACACAAAAGCTGATTGGCTTACAGGCTGCCCTATACGCAATTCTCTGTTCTGCTTCCCCTGCTTGCTGTTTGGCGGTGACTTTTCTTGGACACGGCAAGGAATGGTCGACCTGAAGCACATCGCTGAAAAAATAAAGAAGCATGCGCTCACAAGAAATCATCTGGAAAACCTGACAAGACTGGGAATGTTGGGGGAAGACGCACCAATTGAGCAGCAGATAAATGTTGCGTATCGCAAATCCATTCAAAAACACAATGAAGCTGTGGATAAGAACAGACAAAATCTATCCAAGATCATTGATTGCATTTGTTTCTGTGGTGCTTTCGAACTGGCATTGCGAGGCCATGATGAATCGGAAACTTCCTCAAAACCTGGGATCTTCCGAGGCCTAGTGGATTTAATGTCAACCATAGACCAGGATTTGGAAAGACATTTAGCACATGCTACAGTCTTTAAGGGCACCTCTAATACAATACAAAATGAACTCCTTGACTGTATGCTCGAAATTATAAGAAGCCATATTGTGCAAGAGTTGCGAAACACAGACTTTGTGGCTATTCAGGCTGATGACACCACTGATGTGTCCACTCAAACACAGTCCGTGTTAGTGTTTCGGTACCTTGACAGTGACAGAAACATTGTGGAAAGATTTTATGGCTTCACGCATTTAAGTGACTCTAGTGCAGCAACCATCACTGAAGCAATACTGTGTCAACTGGACTTAATTTTCCCGGACCTGCCTCAAAAACAAAAGCTTATCGCACAAAGCTATGACGGTGCATCCGTAATGAGTGGGAGCCTTAGTGGAGTTCAGAAGAGAATTCGAGATGTGTACCCTAATGCTCATTTTGTGCACTGTTACGCCCACCAACTCAATCTTATTATGCAACAGGCGGTATCAAAGATCAGAGAGACACGAGTCTTCTTTCAGGATATCGGAGGCATAGCAGCATTCTTCACACGTTCCCCCAAAAGAACAGAAGCCCTTCATGAGATTGTGGACAAAAGCGTACCAAGGGGATCCTCAACTCGTTGGAACTTTCACATTCGTACAGTCAACTTAATCTTTGAACAGAGGGAGGGCCTTGAGAAATGTTTTGTCGCTATAGCATCCAGAGCAGACTTTGATCACACAAGTCAGAATGAAGCCCATGGCTTTATTAGAACACTACAAGACAAAGAGTTTCAGTTCTTACTGTTTTTATTTCATGACATAATGATTCCTGTTGATGTGTTATACGATCAGTTGCAAAGAAAAGACCTAGAAACTGTCTCTGTGAAAGCCAATACATCTGCATTTGTACAACAGATTATGAAAGTGAGAGATGGGGTTGAAGATTTAGAGAGCAAACTGCCGCAGCATTCTGTTTTTGCAAACCGCAGACAAAACATCACCTCTCTGGTTCGAATTGGAAAGGAGATATGTGACATTGTAATTGTGCAGGCGAAAGAACGCTTTTCGTTCACAAAACATTTGGTGAGTGCGACTTTATTGCAAGGTAAAGAGTTTGCACAATATGATGAATCCTTCCCTGAGCGTGCTCTGAATCAGGCTGTGGAAGCGTATCCTATGCTCAAAAAAGAGCAGCTGAGAACTGAGTTAACTGTACTCTACGGAATGCCTGTGTACCGGAAGGCCACAAGCGCCTTGACTTTGCTGAGTTTAATTCATAAACTGCATATGGAAAACTCACTTACAGAGACAGTGACTTTACTAAAAATTGTGATTACGACTCCAATGACAACAGTAGAAGCTGAACGATGTTTTTCAGCCTTAAAGCGCATAAAGACATTCCTCAGGAACACCATGCTAGAGGAAAGACTAAATGCTTTGGCGATGCTATCTGTAGAGAGCAAGCTAGTCCAAAAGATACCGGACTTCAACATGAAAGTAATTGACAAGTTTGCTACACTGAAAGAGAGACGTGCGGATTTCATCTACAAAAAGTGAATGCTGCTACTTGTTTGAATACAAAAAATTCTGATTGAGGTAAGAAATGCATTATCTCTGTTTTTAAAAGTTTTGTAGTGTTTGTTCTATTTGGAGACTACACAGATTTGCTCACCTTTGTTCACTGGCCGGACCTGTCTCCCGCAGGGTGAACGATTCGTTGCTTGTGTTGCCTATCAAACCTTTCCCCTTGGCAAATTGCGAAAACCTTTATACCAGTGGTTCCCAAACTGTTTACTCCTGAGGACCCCAATTGAGTCACCACTGGAAGCCGGGGACCCCCAAGCAATTTGTATGACTTAAATTTCAAACATTAAAACAGTAATTCGAAAACAATAAACACACGTGTGCACACAAAACGGATACTCGAATTACTAAGGATTTTAGTATTTTATATTGAAAGAATTTGCAAAAAACAGGAGGGTTAGCGCTGCATCTCCATGACTAACTTTTAAATGGTTGGTTTTATTTCGCAGTATGAGACTCCTGCCAGGGCCAGACTGGAAACCCAAAGCAGCCCAGGCAAATGTTTTCAGACCAGTCCCCATACAGTGCACACCTAGTGCAGTGAGTGCGCCTGACCACTACAAAGGGGGCTTTGGGAGGCTCTCCCCCAAGACAATTTAGGAAACAATGGTGCAGTCTACAACAAATGTATCATTATATATTGAATTGTATCAGCTTTTAAAGAGTAGTAAATGATGACCTTACTATGCACCAGGATATGACAATCTTTGTTGGGGTTCTTCAATGATTCCCATATTATCCTCCTCCAACAGTGCCTCTCATCTCTCCATAGCCCCTCTGTCACATGTATTTAATTTGTTTTATAACATCTCTCATACCATTGAAGGATGTCAGAGCACCTTAAATCACACACATATAGGGGCTGATTTACAAGCCCCTTGCGCCACAGGTGCGTCACAAAAAGTGATGCACCGGTGACGCATTTTAGTGCCCCATATTTCCAAGGCAGGAAAAGCAACCCTGCGTGACTTTTACTGGTCTTGTAAATATGGCCCAATTGCACACAGCACTTTACGTGAAAGGGACGTTCCATGAGTGTTGCTGTGGGTGTTCCCACGCATAACCCATGGAACCAGACACATTTCCAGATTTACGAGGAATCGTAAATCTGGAAATGTGTCTGAATGCTACGCCACCCCAGGGGAGGCGTAGGGAGGGGCAACTTGGAGAAATTTATTAATTTCTCCTCTTTCTATGCATGTTGCATTCTGCAGCACGCATAGAAACAGGATATTACCTCTGGTGATTGTTTATGTACAGGAAGGTGTCCCTTCCTGCACATAAACAATCAGTAAAACAATGACGTTTTGCAAGTTCTATGTGTGCTAATGCAGCACACTTAGAAGTTGAAAAACGCCATTTCTGATTGTTTACATGCAGGAAGGGTTACTTCCTGCACATAAACAATCTCCCCACGACACAGGCATCCTTGCACCATGGTGCAAATGTGCCTGTGCAGGCGTATGGCAGCAGTTTGTGCGCCAGCACAGGGGGAAGCACAGAGATGCAACATATTGTTGTAAATATGTCGCATCCCTGTGCTTCGAAAGTGACTCAGTGCGGCGCAGCCAAATGGCTTGCGACACACACAGTCAATTTTCTTGCAAATCTGCCCCATGGAGACAATGATTCATACGTGTAAATCAGTGTATAGAAAATGTTACATAAGGCAAATGCGACTACAGGGTGTAGGATTCACATGTTATTCATACTGGTAGGCATTTTTAAAGAGTGCTTGGTCTGGAGAAGCACACACTCAGGATTCAGAACATAACAGTGGTTAGCATTGACTTTAACAATAAAAATGTATTGCCACCCAAATAAACCTTTTGAGCAGGATTAGGATAATGAAAGACTTGAAACAAATAAATGTTTCTAACTTGTATCATGCAGCTTGCAAGCAGCTCTTTGATGACAGTTTATAGGTCACTGTGCTAGATTACTATTGTCACTTATGAACTGCACAGTAACAAAAGAATCTGTGACTAAAGCAGTAACCCACTAACCTAGGCACATAAAAAATGTTTTTCAAAATGCATGGTACACGTTCTTTGCAGTAGGCATATTAACCCTCTGTGCTACATTAGATAAGTCAAAGCTGCCACTTGACACAACTCTCATCTCTCTCCAACAGGTACATTAATCACCGACGTAATCTTGACACTTTTATTGTTGCTGGAAAACTACTGATTCTACAAGGAACTTTTTTGTGCTTTTAAAATTACTGCCTGAGGACCCCCTGGGAATGTGTCGCGGACCCCTGGGGGTCCGCGGACCACAGTTTGGGAAACACTGCTTTATACCATTTATATTTGGGGTACTTGCGTGGACCTATGTGAAGTGTGTGTACAAAGTTCAGCTCAACCAGAATCACGGTAACAGCGCATTGCGCTGCCTCTTTTATATTCAGTATATTGTAAGACTGTTTTTCTTCCCCCGCCTTTCCTTGTTTTGTTTCCCTGTTTTCCCCTTGCTTGCCATTCGTTACTCTAGAGTCTAATATTCAGTATGTTGTAAGACTGTTTTTCTTCCCCCGCCTTTCCTTGTTTTGTTTCCCTGTTTTTCCCTTGCGTGCCATTCGTTACTCTAGAGTCTATTCTAATAGAGTCGGAAGGCCGTAGGGGAAGACTGTGGACTTTTCTTCAAGTTCCTGACGGAACGAGCCTGGCAACCATTACACTGCTGTGCAACTTCTTCTACTCTTAGAGCTGAAATTTCCATGAGTCTTATAGTCTGAATTCAGCACCTGAGCATAATAGGACAGAATGTATGAAGCTCTGTGGTAATACTGAATAAGCAGCTACCTATGTTATGCCATCTATTAATGTAATAACTGCACTTTCACAATTGCTTTATTAACCTTCCTGCTTTCTCAAATTTGCTTGAAAATGCACGATTTTTCTTCTTTTTTTAAAAAAATTTCTTGGGGGGGGGTAACCGCCCCAAACCCCCCTTTTGGGGTTCGGGCTCGCTCGCTGAGCTCGCTCGCTACGGTGCTGTATGCTAATTCGTTTGCGCCCCACCACTTTCAAATCTCACCCACCGCCCCTGCTTATGTGGCGATACCACAAAAATAAACTAGTCCCTCAGTCAATACCACCAGCATTGCTCGCTTCCCTCAATAGTTTCCACGACAGCCACGAGGCTTTTGGCCAGCCCTGAAACATCGGCTTCGGTATTTGCAAATTCTGTGGAAAAAATATCTTTCCAAAATCGATGTGGATTGAAATAATAAGCAATTTCTGCATAAACAAAACCTGCCGCAAACTTGGATTGTCCCTATTGCGAAGGGTGAGAGTTTCCTTTCGTGGGACTGCTTGGACTTTTGGCTCGCTTACCGTATTTGACCAGTTTTGTTTGTACGTGCAATCAGGACAAACATTCCCGCGCGCGGGGAGCTTCACCAACCATTCAATATTTTCGGCAACCCAGCAGGACTGGTGGGAGTCTGTTTCCGGAAACAACGCATGGGGGAGGATGGAACTGAATCCCACGGATGTTATTTCAACTTCCTGCTGCTGAGACTCAGAGACAGAAGCATCAGCTCACCACCTTCTGGAAGCTAAAGCAATCCTTCAGTCGCCATGGTCGATTCTCACAGCAAGCAGGTAACAAATATGGCTACTAGATGGCTTCATGTCTTAATTTCCAGTCCTGTTCTTTTAAAATAAAGGCTTTCCTATTGACATCATATAATTGACATGAACCAAGAATACAAATCCCACAATGCCGTTGGATGAAAATGAAAAACAGGACTGGAAAATGGTCTCCTTGATGACATCAAATCACCTAATGTCACTGCAATTGCATCTACAAGAGAAGGAAACGCACACAGATATCAGGAGATCCCATGTCAAGTGGGACGTTTAAGCCAGCTCTGGCTTTCTAAACCACATTTTGCATGCCGGTATTTTTGAGCCTATATGACAATAGTGAAACTAGAACTACAAGTCCTAGAAGGTCATGGGCTGTTGCCTGAAAAGCGAGAGAAGGCTCAAGATATCCCACATGGTATGGACTATTTAACATCTTTGTCATGGAGTTTTTGATGTTTTTCGGGTCAATTCAATTCAATTCGTCTTTATTTTGATTAAATTCATCATAAAAGACAGTACGATATAAAATACGTCCACCGAACATCAACAAAAAAGTTCCATAAATATACAAAAAGATCAAATCATTACGGGAATAAAAACAGAATAAAAACTAGATAAAAACACATCACATGGTTACCATTAAGTCCTAGTTCTAATAATCCAAACCCATCCTAGAAATTTGGCCACAGTAATTACAATGGGTTCGCTAGTGTCATATCTTAAAATTCTTAGGGCCACGAATCCACCCTAGTGCCCATATTGTTTTTCGAGTCAATTACCTTTAGTACACAAATCTTGGCCTACAAAACTAAAAAAAAAAAGTGATCGCGATCAAACAGAGGGGTCGTGCGGCCGCGAAAGTGAAAGTAATCGCGGTCAAGCGCGGCACGCGTGCCCGCGCACATGCACTGTAGCTCTAGGCTGGCCTGGTAGCACTTTTTGGAGCCCTCTCAAAAAGTCTCGCCAGACCAGCGCATACACTGGGTCAGGCGAGACCTAAAAACAGGTCTTCCTTCATGAAGATCCTTGTCCTTAACACCACCCGAGTTAGTGTGCTGGCTCCAATATGCCTATTATGGTGCCTGGAGCAAACTATAGATGTTGTAGGCTCCTGTCTGAGACACATCTGATGTTGGCTCTTTGCAGCCAAATGCTGTACCGGTGCTATACTCTGGCTGGGAGTAGTTGGCTGGGTGCTCTTCCAACACACTATCTCAGGAGATCACCTACCTTGAGCAGAGATGGCCAAGCATCCCATTGCCAACTTTGGAGAGGTAGATTGGACCATCCTATAGAGCATCACATGAGGAGACTTTCTACTGCCGCGTGGGCAACCAGAAGCTGATGAGTACCGGCACCTTCCCTTATCTTGGGGTGGTCTTCGCTGCGAACGGCTCCTGGAGTGAGCATATGGCTCATTCCTGGAGCAAGTTCTCAAAGGCCTCCAACTCGATTCTTAGCCTTCCACGCCCAAAGAGAACAGGTGCCATTAAAAAAAAAATGTAAGTCCCAATGTGTGCCATCCGCTAAGTATGGCGCTGAGGTTTAGGACTTCGCCAATAGCACCTACATCCAACAGGAAGAGAATAGATTCTGCAGGCAGTTATTAGGCGTCCCAATCTCCACACCCCAATATATCTGCCATAAGGATCTTAACCTACATTTTATTGAAGATTTTATTAGGGCCCGCCCTGCCCTTTTCTGGTTATCGGTCTGGAAAAACCCAGTCGCATCCCTAACAGGAGAGATCATTAGTGACTGTATAGGATGTGCGAAAGGGAAAGACATACTATGGCTGTCAGGGGTGCATCGGAGCCTTTGTAGCATTAATAAGGGAAGAATTTATTCAGATCCTAGCATACCAATGCCCATGAACAAAAGTGAGCTTAGGAGTGCGCTCTTTTTGTTATATAGAGCAGAAAGGTTTGAAAAGGAATTCAAAAAAATCCCTTGTTCATAGCTACATGGCCATTGAAAATTCTGTACACCTGCTGGCTAATTATATTACCCTGCCAATGAGCCACTGGGAGAGGAGCCTTTTGTTTCGTCCAAGGGCTGGCACCATTACATTTGTATTGTGTTTTCCCCTTGGTTACCTCTCTGACCTTGATTGTATTCCATGCTCATGTGACAGCCAGAGTGGCCAATCTATTTTACACTGTTTGTTTTTTTGTAAATACTATCTAAAGTATATCAAGTGGCTTTTAACTCTGTATTTTAAAAAGCACATGCCCATCAGTTTGGGAAACGCTTATTTAAGATTACTCTGAGAATTGCAGTCCGAGCACGTCAAATGATGTCTAACCCTTGAGCTTTTATACTATCTACTAAAGAATTTTTATGAATCTAAAGATTATTGTATACTGTATGCTGCTTTGGGTTTATTAGGACCATCTAATTTGTACATTTTCTTTTTTGTTTGTTGCTGTGTCTTTGTGCTTTTATGGATACAACGTTATCCAAATAAAGTGTCTTTGAACCCTAGAACCTACTGCCGCATCTTGCGGCCAGACGAGTGGCACTCCTGCAGAATCTCTACTGCTCCCACCTACAAAAGGTGAATGTTGAGTCAGTTGGTTGGCACCCCACAGTGGACCTGGCAATCAAATCCTTATTCCATCTAGCCCTGCATTTCCTCACTCTCAAGGTGACACCATGTTTGGGTTTGAATAATTATGACAGGAGTCCTAGTTCTTAGTTTAAATAGGATCATCACCATCTGTATCAACAATGGCAGCCATGTTGGTAGTTAAAATAGCAGCATTTCCAAAGCTCTCATATTTTCTCTTATTTTTTTCACGCTTAGCAATATTGATATGAAAATACAATGAAATATCATATTCTAGACCAAGAATTAGCTTGGAACCACTCCAATGCGAGGTGTGGCACCTCTGAAACCAAGCACAGATCACCTTGAGACTGACAATATGGCTAGTAGGTGAAATTGGTGAGGATTGGTTGGTGGCTCTGCGGCAATGTAGGATCCTGCCTAGGCAAGGAACCGAATATATCCACATCTGTATGTCCACATCCAACGGTTTTTGATCTGTAATCTCATGCTATCTGCCTCAAATGCCCTGTTATAAGCTATAACTCTGCTAGGAGCCAATTGAAAGAAGGGGCAGGAAGCACACTGCCTGGCACACCAGCACACAATTCACCCAGATACATTGTGGTAAATGCAGTGCACGATAACACTCACTTCAGTTGTAAGTCTTTAGTATTCATCATTGTTAATGCTGCCAGTGTGGTCTATCTCTAGGTGTGTGTGTGTGTGTTTCAGGAGGTTTGTCCTTCTTCAGTAGAGAGTAATACTTTAAATGTGGGGGTGCTGGCAATGCTGCTCACAGTCCTCTCAGGTTACAGTACGACTCTACTAACCTATAACTCTCACTTGCAGTGTCCTTATCAAATGTAATACAGTTTACCTAAAATGGTTAGGTTATGTAACTCCTCTTTGTCAAGAGCTCTGAAAGCAATTGTGTCGAGTTCTCACTATAAACGTATATAAATAAAAGTAATCTCATGTCCCTTGTCAACGCCGCTGCAGCTGCAAGGAGATCCGCAGACAAGGATATAATCCAAAGGAAAGTTTTATTCTCACTGACGCGTTTCGACCTTACGGTCTTCAAAGCTGGAGATACATTGTGGCAGTGCTCTCTATATAGTCAGAGAGTCACTGTTAGATCATTAATGAAAACAGGAAAAAGACTTAAGGCACTATTAGAAGGATGAAGTGCCACTCAGTTCAGAAGAAAAAAGACTCAAAGTCAACAAATTCTCTAAAATGATAATAAAATGTTTCTCCACTTAAAATAAAAGCGACATTTTCAATCATGTTAAATAAATTTCAAATGAAATAAACTTTAAACGTAAAAATTAGAGTGAAAAAACAAAGTACTAAAAGTAACATAAATCTAACAGAGTCCGGAGTGACTTGGTTTAGTACTTCACACAAAAATGCTAGCGCATGTGCAACATTATTCCCATCATAGGTCCTCGTAAGTTGGTGCTAAAACGGAAACATAGGTCCAGTGAAAATCGGTGAGCAATAAGGATGGATACAAAGGATCCTGTGAGATGAGCACAGAAGAAAGGACAATAAAAGTAAATACAACAATTCTGTAGTACTAGTTCACTATAGTTCACTATAACTAGTCCAACCAGAACAATTTAAAAAATGAAGCAGAATAATACTTGTTCCTTTCATGATAATTATATTGTGCGTATAAATTGGGGTTTGTTATTGTAAGTATGTAAAACGCTCTGATTTTGATAATGATGTGGTCCATATGAAATCTTAAATACATTTGACAAAAAACTCCATCTCATTCTTTCACAATCTTTTCTCCCTCAGTCAAATAACACATCTCACTCTTTCATTTCCTCTTTCAACAATGTTTAAATTCCTCTGACCTTCACTGAGTCTTATTTCATCCCATCAGGCTTCTCAACTCCACCACTTCCTCTGATTCTTATCCCAACACTTCCCTGTTCAGCTTTTCTCTTTCCTAGTTTTCCCCTCAACTCTGCCTCTCATGTTCGCTCTTATATCGTGCTCCCTCACATCTCTACCTTTCATTTGATCACTCTTTATTTTCCAATTTGCCTCTGATCACCATTTCCACCATCTCTATCCCTACCCGCATTTTTTTCACTTCTCTCGGTTTGATTCCCATCTCCACCTCTTATTCTGATCTCAATTCTGCCATTTGCCTCTGACCGGCACATCTCACATCATCTAACCTCTAGACCATCCACTTTCACATTCATCCCAAACTCTGACCACTAATTATGTAGTCTTCCTGCCTCTAGCTTTATACCCGTCACTGTCTCAGCACCCCAACTCAATCCCACTTTCAGTTCAATCTTTACCTATGTAATATTCTCACGACTGTACCCATCCACTTTTCTATCTCCACCTTTATCCCTTTTATTTTCTGACTCGTCACTTCAGTTTCCTATGGTTCCTATCCTCTCTTTCCCGACATGAATATTGCAGTTTTCTTAATGAGGCTTCCACTTGAATAGTTACCTGTTTAACTCTTACCTTTACTAATATTCATCCACACGCAAGTTCCTCTGTCATGCAACATTACTCTTTCGTTTTATTCGTTTTACACTGACTATTCTCATGCCATCTCAACACTCAGTCCAATAACACCGCACCTGTCGTGTCTTACCTCCCAATTCATCGTACACTGGAATCTCTGCCCTCTCTGATCCTCTATTCGCCTTCTGCTCTATCTTGGTCTCTAGCTCATGCTCCCTTTCCCATCCTTCAACCTTTCTCTTATTCACTCTAGAGTTCCTGTCTGCCCCTCTTATTTCCATTGCTAGCTCATTAACTATTCATGTATTTCACTTTATTTCTGCTTCTTTCTAATCGTGCTGATATTGGATTTTATCCCAACTCATTTAAAATTTGACTTGTCAACAACGTTTATTTGTTCTATCACACGCTTTCATTTTCCGAGTGCCAAGATCAAAGTTGCGGTGAATGCATACGAGTCACTTTAAAACTTAAAACGGGCTGCAGCAACAAAAGTAGAAACAGCCCATGTCAAGTGCAAAGTTTCCTTTACACAAAAGCTGCACTTCAAGGTTTCCTGATGCAAAGCAGGCATGACACAGTCATCAGCTATGCAAGCTTCCTTTATACAGAAAAGGAGCAGTATAGCCAATAGCTGTAAAAAAACAAGTAGGTGACGACCCACAGTGTGGGAAAACCTGCAGTAGTGGGTGGAAGAAAAACGTGAATGACACAATAACAGACCAATGGATGAAAAGGGCTGCCTGAAAGACATAGTAAGTATATCATACATGTAATTTTAGTAAAATGAAAACGACTTGGCTAACACAAGACCTGAAAATTATATACATAAAAATATGGAATGGGAAAATCTCTCACTACTTGAACAACAACATCTATAAAAATTCTATTCATTACAGTTCAAAATAAAAAAGGAAAAGATCTGAACCAAAATGTGTTTTGAAATGTACATTTGAACCTTAAAAAACGTTTGCCCTTTAAAAGGCCATGTGAGAAATGTTCTATTAATTTTGAGATTATCCTAGAAGAAAAGTGAACTAAATCACAAGGGCCATCAAAAAGTAAATGTTTGGTCCTTTATGTTCTAATTGGAATACAGAATTTGGCGCCTAGACACTGCATTTGTTTATACATTTAAAGGGGCCTAGTCCAGGTTGCGACTTATGGGCCCAACCCCCACTTTTTCTTAATATGCTTTGCATTACTTAGCACCAAGGGGGCGTATCATGGGTGTTCCAATGCAACCACCCATGGTTTCTGGCTCTAAACCCAATTTACTAAATAAAGTAGACAGGGTTTTGCATCAGAAAACTGTTCCCTTTGAAGTATGCTGAACAAAGGATAAATGTCTTAATGTATCCTTTCTTTTCCGACTTTGTACATGTGCTGCACTGTACAGCACACATACAAAGAGGGACAAGAGTTACAGTTAGTCTAATCATGGTATTATTTTGAACTGGAACGCTTCCTTCCAGTACAAAACCCATGCTAGACTCACAGAGACACTCTTGCAGTATGGCGCAAAGGTGTCTCCCTGGTGCACAGCAGCTGATTTCAGTTCCGGTGCTAGGGAGGAGTGCCATATTTGCATGGCGCTCTCCTCCTCTCTCCTTTCCACACAGCGCATTTGCATCTGCTGCGTGAGTAAGTGATGAATCTGGCCCTACGTTTCTACATTTACTTTTTCCCAATAGTTTTATCAGCTGTAAACAGCTCAGACAATACACCTCCTGGGGGGAGGGGGGGTGGGGTTCACTAGACACAAGCCAAGGAAACGCGAGCAAAAATAATTTAGGATATTGAACAAAAAATTCCAAAGCCAAAATTCACCAAGGCAACTGCTCTGATGCTTTTCGGTTCAATGGAGCAGTCGACACTCCATGCCATCTGGGTCACAGCATGTCAAATACAATGCCAGTAATCGTCTTGCAACGCAGTGAAATCAAGAAACCTTAACTAAAATCCCCATTTGCGAAAATTAATTAATTTCCGTGTCTGTGCACATACCTGACATGATGGACAGTGCTTAGTTCGTCTCTCGCGCTATATTTTTGGAGCGTTGCTTACTTCTGGACAGGTCGCCTACGAACGAGCACCGGTTACACTAACTTTTACTCAAGCATGTTATGTTAGCAGTGTAACTGAAACGAGACCACATTTATTTGTCTAGCGAAAAGTCGACGATTATGCTAGAGGACTGATCGTAATCATGGTTTTGCACACATAACACTGATTGCGAGTTGTGAGGGTGAGTTTTGTCTAGATCGGCCTCTAGTATTGCATACATGCCTAGCATATAGTACTTGTGCTCTTTGATTAACGCATACACATACAGCTCTCTATTTTTGAGAGCGCCATTTTACGATACAATGTATTCGCATACTGTGATAGACGTACAGCACAAAATCTGTCCCGTCGATGCAACAAGGACTTAGGTCAGGGTGCAGATCGATGTAGTCATTAATAGTTTCTTATGTGATAGAATGTTGATGTCATGTACATCTGGAAATGATATAGAATATGAAGGGGTGTATCTTTGAGTTGGAAAATAGTAGGGATTGTTATAAATTGTTTAACTAGCATAGTTTCCTAGACATACAATATGGCTATTTTCTAGTGAGCAGTGGCACTCATAATCTGCAATCCTATTTGTATCTATTTTTTCTGCTTAATCAGGCCACAGCGGCCTTGAGATGTAGGGAGCTCTATGTGTATTGTTATAAATTCAACAAACAAAGCTAATAATAATAGAATTAAAGAAATAGTATGCTACAAAGAGACATCAGGCTAGCCAGCTATCACCCCTGAACCAGTGTCTCCTCCCCAATGCCTGCCACTGTCATTCTTAAAGTGGAATCTGTCCATCAGAGACCACTTCCGCCTCAAGCCATACCAAATGCTTTTCAAAGGTCGGTACCCTTTGAACCTTGACTCGACTTTGCCAATTAAGGCTTTACGAAAAGTTGAAAGAACATTCAATATGGATGTGTTAGTGAGATGCAAACACTAAGCTTACTTACATAACTTGGAGCTATGCTGTACACATGATAGAGAAATAGGTTGTGTCTAAGATGTATTACTGGTGTATAGAGATATGAAGGTTATGCAAATTTACCATGACAGGGGTTTAGGCGCTTCTTTGCAGTGCTGGGTGTATTGATTCACTCAACTGCTATCTTTTGTTGTTCCATTCTTTGGATGTAAAGCATAAAAAGAAAAACTGTAAATTTCAGAATTATAGATTAGGTTCTACAATTGTAAGTTACAGATATTGGCTAGATATTCAAGTAGTAACTTCTGGCTCTTTCACATAAGGGGAATAAAGTAAAATGATCACTTCTGGCCCTTTCACATAAGGGGAATAAGACAGTATTCGTTGACCACCACGTAATGTTTGGCTGTGTTGTACTTTCAGCTAAGCTCTCTTTATGCGAGTCAGTGATGTTTCTAGTCGGGTAACACAGTGCTGGACTGTTAATGAGCCAGAGAGGAGTTTGTGTGTCCTTCCAATCCCTGGGAGGGGCATTTAAGGCCCTCTATAGATTGAGTTGGTGACTGCGTATGTGGAAATTGGTTGTTGAGAACCTTCAATTAAAAAATAAATAGGTAAATGGATAGGAACTGTGCACTGATGAAGATCTATAGGTACAGTAAGTGAAAGTCATCTACATGGCTGTTTAAGGCTGTGACAACTGCTAGCCAGAACAAGCACTGGCATAGCCAATAGGTCTCGCCTTTGGGACATTATAAGTGTTTAGCCATGCAACAGTTGATGTTGCACCAAGGATATTGTGCTGCATAATTAAATACTTATAAGGTCCCAAAGGCGAGACCTATTGGCTATGCCAATGCTGGTTTGTCTCTTGCATAAAATTTATACAGAAAGCAATCCATCTTTTACTTATTTTTTTGCTGCAAAAGCGTTTTGCAAAGTTCTGTGAGTGTGCGAACTGTTGCAGCAACCACTGTCACCACCACCACTCCCTATACCACCTTAAGAGCATTTGTGCATGCCAGTGTTGCATGCTTAACTACATGAAAACCAGACCGACTGGCCCTACCAATGACAGTTTAAATTTGTTGTAAATTAATTATGTAAATATTTTTTAACTAAGCAATAAATGTAAAAATTAAGCAAGTAAAAAAGTAAATCCTCCAATTAAAGTCTATTTTAATGCCGATCATAGAAAAAGTATTTAAAACATTGTGTAAAGCATTTGCTTTTTTTCCATCTACTTCATTACAAAATGCAAAAACATTATATTCCTCAAGAAGCATGAAAACAAATGTCAGTGAAATTGTCATTATCATAAACATACATAAATGGCAAATTTAACAAGTGCTGTGACCAGTGCAAGTTGGATTGACAGGTCGCTCTACCATGCTTGGTCTGTTCCAAGATAGTGTAGGCTGAGAGTTTTAAGGCCAGATGTATCAAGCTAAATAGCGATCGCAAAAGCTGAAATTGGCAGAATTTCAGCGTTTGCGATCGCAATTTAGCTTTGTGCAATATAGGTAGGCAAAAACCTAATTGCAAAATAAGGAATCACAAAAATTGAGATTCCCTATTTTGCGCAAGCATTTAGAGAATTGCAATCTGCCCCTCATTAATAGTTGACCAGGCTTTGCAGCAGACACCCCAGAATGCCCAAATTAAATTGATCGGCTACCACCTTCTCTGCCAAGTCCAACCATTGTGAGTTTTTAAGCCGAAATAGGGAATATCTGCTTGCACCCAGATTTACTGGGCGTTTTATCATGCAGTATTTCACCATTTCAGTGAAAAATTAATATATTTTCCGTCTAGTCTAAGCAGCTGAAAAGAGTATGTGGGACTGCTGTGTGGGGTCAGGGGAATCACATGATAGTGGCTGTGCCTGTAGGGGGGCATTTTATGCTCCCCAAGACTGCAGCGGTAAATTGACAGACCCCGGGCATTACTGCTGCCCTTAGCCCCTGTCCAGCAGCAGTTTTTGAATGCATGGTGTCTCCAGGCATTGAATTATGCATGGATACCTGTAGGAAGTTGTGCACAGGTACCTAACTGACTCATCTCGTGTTTGAGATTGTTTGTTAGTGTGATGTTCGGTGAGTGAATTGATACCTGTAGGAGTGTTGCTCTGTCTGCATATGTGCATTCATGTGTGATCTATGTCTACATGTTCACACATTATGCAAAAGCCAAACCTATTGATAGGGCCACTGGAATTATGCAATTGTGTGGAGTTTTGCATAGTTATAGATATCCTGTATTTGCCACATAATCCATTATCTGCTGTATAATCTGCAGATTTTAACAAAAAATAAGTGTGTTTCTAGCTCAAACGGTTCAAGTTACTAAAAATGCAGCTACAAGTATTGCTGTGCGGTGTAAAGGTGGACTGGTCACCCTTCTTTTGCTTATTGCTATATTTTGCTGTTCTGCATAATTCCAGTGGCCCTGCCTATTGGCTATGTCATTGCTTGGATCGCCAACATCTGGTGCTGACAAGTTACTACTGACTCTGCTGGTTTACACTACCCACCCCTTTCTTTCCTTTCATGGCCAATGGGTGAGTAAATCATCAGTTCAACAGATCACGTTTCTGCAGGAACACAGAGATAAACAGAGGTGAAGAGAGCAGAGTGACAGGTAGAGGCTGTGTATAACTGGAAGGACACAGAGGTGAGCGGAGGACAGGAAAGAGAGGAGGATGAAAGGCGCTAAATACACCTGGGAAGAGACAAGAGAGGCGAGGTAAGAGGGATGAGGCTAACAAAAAGAAGACAGATTTAACTGGGGGGGGGGGGGAGGCGAGGAGAGAGAGAAGAGGTAAACCGGAACAAGCTGAATTTAACTGGGGGAGACAAGAGAGGCGAGGAGAGAGAGAAGGGGTAAACAGGAAGAAGCTACAATGAACTGGGGGCAAGGAGAAAGAGGAGAGGTAAACATGGAGAAGACAGATTTAACTGGGGGGGGCTAGAGGGGCGAGAGAAGAGGTAAACAGGAAGAAGCTACAATTAACTTGGGAGAAGACAGAAGAGGGAGGGCAGGGTGAAAGTAGAAACTGTACGAAATTGGGAGGAGTTAGTAAAAGCGAGAAGATGAGATAAAATCGTGGAAGTGAGTTAAAGAGCAGCGGGCGGCGAATACTGTAAACACTGCAAGATGGACACTGGAAGAGAGAGAAAGGCATAGAAGTGGTGGAGGCAAGAACATCTACAGGGAGAGGGCGATCACTAGTGCGGACAAGTGAGAAGGAGAGAGACGCAGAGCTGGAGGACACTGCGCTGGGATTTTTACTAAATGTAATAAAGGCACAGAAATATAAAACAGGGCAAGAAGAGTGGAAAGGAGAGACAGAAAGTGTACTTTTTGGAGCGGGTCGGAGTTCGCAAGCATGGGTCTGCTCTCCGCACCCTGGTCCCTTCTGCCCTCGGGTACCTTCCTGGCGATGCTGGCTCTCTTCTTCACCGTCTTTGCACTGATCCTTGACTTCATGAAACGCCGTAGGAATTGGAGCCGCTACCCACCTGGACCCACCTCCTTGCCCCTCTGTGGGAATATTTTGCAGGTGGATTTCAATAGTCTCACCAAATACTGTAACCAGGTAAGTCTAGTTTTAGAGAACACTTTCAGCCAACGCATGTTGTTTTAATGTGTTGTAAAATGAAGAGCAGGAAGAAGAAAATTATAAAAAGCTATAGCGTAAGTGCAAAACGAGGCGTGTTAAGTAATGCAGTCCACAGCGAGGTTGAATTCCAGGTGTTTATTAGTATAAAAGGCACCAATAGAGCACAGCACCTTCAGTCCTTCTCCCTGGCTAACCGCAGATCAGAATACCGGTTGCCAGGATGAACGACTGAAGAATGGAACATTACTTTTAAAGGCAAACATGGTGAAACATTCCTCGCGCATAGGCATGAGGTACAAAATACATCTACAATTAACTTAAAGGGACACAACACATCTTTCCCCTTACAAAATACAAAAGAATAAGTTACAATGCAAGTAATGATAATAAAAAAAACAACAAAAAAACCAAACACATTAAATAGATTGGTCATCATCAATTAGATTGGTCATCACATATAAAATCATCTAACCATTTTGGTTTATTGCGTGTGCGGGCAGGACGTTCACCAACATCATCAGTACAAATCTCAGTGGTAATTGCTGCTGCACTGTTACCTTCATCAGCAATTTTAGTTAAGCCATCCATAACTGCTGTAGCATAGTTATCATTATCAGATACATTGGTAGCATCAGTACAAACCTCAGGGGTAATTGCTGCTGCACGGTTACCTTCATCAGCAATTTTAGTTAAGCCATCCATAACTGCTGTAGCATAGTTATCATTATCAGATACATTGGTAGCATCAGTACAAACCTCAGGGGTAATTGCTGCTGCACGGTTACCTTCATCAGCAATTTTAGTTAAGCCATCCATAACTGCTGTAGCATAGTTATCATTATCAGATACATTGGTAGCATCAGTACAAACCTCAGGGGTAATTGCTGCTGCACGGTTACCTTCATCAGCAATTTTAGTTAAGTCATCCATAACTGCTGTAGCATTGTTATCATAATCAGACACACTGGTAGTGTCTGCTGAAACACCATCATTAAGTATCGTGCCAGGAGCTTCAGGACTAACACTAGTATCAACCATGCTGCTCTCCGCAAAAGAAGATTCAACAGCGGCGAAGTCACCAGTGCCAGCGACAGGAGACTTTCAGCAACACGACAATCAACACTGGAATCCGCCAGAACACTGGAATAAGTAGTATTGGTACTGCTAGATTCACTGCAAATAAGGTCATCATCAGTAAAAAAATATTGAGACACCTTTCTTGACAAAGCTGTATCCTCAGTACTTTTGTATAAATGAATTTCACTTTTAAGAACTGCAATACGTTTCAAATTTCATACCTTCCCATCATGCAATTGCACGGCATAGCGAAAAATTGTAATGACTTTCATAGGTTCAGAATATTGACTCTCTCCTTTCTTTACTTTCCAAGGTTTCTTTACTTTAACCCAGGTACCTACACTAATGTCAAATGTTTTTACATTATGTTTGAGGTCATAAACTTCTTTGCTTTTTAAATGCGTGTTCTCAATTCTAGACCTTAGAACATCCATGGATACACAAGGTTTGTAAGCATCAAACATCCATTCTGGATTACATTTGGTTCGAACAGTTCTTCCTCTCATGACCTCAAATGGCGATACCCCTAAAACATCGTGAGGAGAAGTCCTATACATCCAAATGGTCTTGAATAATTGCAACTCCCAATCATTATTGTTACTAATTGCGGATTGTATGGCATTTTTTAATACTCTGTTGAAGCGTTCAATCATCCCGTTTCCACTTGGGTTGTACAAAGATGTTGTACAATGTCTAATTCCTACTTTATCAAAGCAGCTTTTAGCTATTTTTGAAGTAAATAGGACGCCATTTCCACTAACAAGTAGCGCAGGGAGTCCTTCACCCACAAAAACACAGTCCAGAAATGTTATAACTTCTTCAGAGTTAACCTTAATCGACAATTTTTAAGACTGGCCATCTTGAAAAAAGGTCAATTACAGCCAAGACATATTTGTTTTGAGAACCAATGGGTCCCATTATATCCACAGCGACTGTATGCCATGGTGCTTTAGGAATTATAGGATCGGCCATAGGCGGCCTAAGAGTGACAAGTGTTTTATCAGAATTGGCACACCATACACAATTTCTGATGACCCTTTCAATAGCTAATTCCATGCCTGGCCACCAATACCACTGCTTTATCCTCTGCTTGATTTTAACTACACCGCCATGCCCTTCATGACACATTTTAATAATGTCATCTCTGATTTGTGAAGGAGGAATGTTTGCATCTCCTCTCCTAATGTGCTCATGTGATATAGAAAGTTCATCACAAAACCTCCCAAAACTGTCTATATTCATCTGACAATCTACTCTTGGATGGCCATCCATTAGTAATGAAAATAAACATTTTCTGTAATACAGTGTTCTTCTCATGAAGCCTTTTCCATTCACACTTGTCAATGTTAGGTAAACCTTGATCATGGACTAATGCAACTTGAATATTTTCCCATTCATGGTCAACTGTCTAACATGCTTGTGGGCATTCATGACAAAAAATCTGCCACTACATTCTCCTTACCAAGGACATAAACAATTTTGTAGATGTCTTGCAATCCTAGAAGCATTGAATAAACCTTCAGTGGTCAAAGGTTTTACCAAAGGTTTATGGTCTGTGCGAAGAATGCATGGTCTACCCCACACAAATGCTCTAAAATGTTCAAGAGACCAGATGCAAGCTAAAGTCTCTTTTTCTATTACTGAGAACTTTTCTTCAGTTGGTGAAAGAGCACGGGAAGCATAAGCAATAATGAATTCCTTTCCCTCTGGATTAACTTGGGAAAGAACACCCCCCAAACTTTTATTGCTTGCATCTACAGTAATAAGGTTTTTAAGTTCTTGATCAAAAGCACTTCAGGCTAGAGCATCAGAAATTGATCTCTTGATTCCTTCAAATTCTTTCTCACAATCAACAGACAAATTGAACTTGTTCTTGGGTAATTGGCGTATGTTAAAAATTTTACTAGAAAAATTACGAACAAATTTGGAGGAAAACTCCACTAATCCAATAAATGAACGTACTTCATCTTCATCTTTGTTCTTAGGGTGAGGGGCGTTTAATACAGAATCCACCAAGGAAGGCTTTGTGGATACTCCCTCACCACTGATTACATGTACTAGATAAGTAATAGACTTTACAGCAAATTTACATTTAGTATTTTCAACAGTTAAACCTTTTTGTTCCAGAATATTTAACACCTCCTTGAGCATAAAATCATGTTCCTGTCTGTCTTTTCCAAAAACTAGAATATCGTCTTGAAAACATCGTACCTTGCTAAATTTACTAAAAAGCTGGTGCCTCAATCTTTGAAAAATTGCCACAGCTGAGGCAAGCCCAAAGGGTAAACGTTTGTACTGGAAGCACCCTGAATGAGTAATGAAAGCAGTTAACGGTTTACTGTCATTAGTGAGCGGAATCTGATGATATGCAGCAGATAAGTCTATGGTAGAAAACCAGTTTGCATCCTTAATTAAAGTAAGCATCTCAGAAATTTTTGGCAGGGGAAACTGGTCTACCACAATATTGTTACTCAGGTGTCTCAAATCAATACAAAGTCTCAACTTTCCATTACTGCGTCACGCGACAACAATTGGAGAAATCCATTGCGAGGATTCAATAGGTTCTATTATGTCAGCTTCAACAAGTTTCTCAAGTTCTAAATCCACCTCTTTTCTTAATAAAATAGGTATGTTCCTAACTTTATGAATTTTTGGACAAGCATCAGGTTTTAAAATAATCCTGCGTTCAAAAATCAATAAATTTGCCAATTTCTTTACTGAATACTTTTGGAAAGGAATTCAAAATGTCCTTACACAAATCTGTATTGTCATCTAACAACATGACAGGATAATCGCTATTAGTGTTGAGTATAATGCCTAAACTTCCTTGATCTTTCCAGCCAAGCACTGAAGGACCCTTTCTTGAAACATATAGTTTCCCAAATGCTTCTCTTCCTTTGAATCTAAACAAAAGGGAACGATAACCAACCATTTCAATCTTTTCTCCTGAGAAACCTTCAGGCTGGATATCAGGTGGAAGTAAATAATTTCCTAATTTGTCTACAAATTTTCTTACCCAAACCTCCTTATTCACAATAGTGTATGGAGATCCCGAATCAGTATATACTTGAACATTCACACCATCAAAAGAAATTAAGCACAATGGTTTCTTTTTGTCTAAATTTCTTATGAATAATATTTAGCAAAAATAACTCTATCTTCATAATCACCGTTACCAGAATTCTCAGTGCCTGTGATTATATGAGAAGAGAGGTTTTTGACCAAATGTTCTTCATCATCAGAATTCGTTTCATTTCCATGAACACATTTCACCTTTGGAAAAAAGAAATTGTGACAAACTTTGGCATAATGTCCCAAAATATTACAATTCGAGCATCTTTGTTTCAATGCGGGACAAAATTTACTAGAAGCCAAATGTGAACTACTATCATAGCGATAACATTTAAAATTTTCACTCTTGAGCGATGGAGTCAGCGTGAAGCACTCGCGCTAATCAGCCGCTCACGCCAGCCGCGTAGTTGATCGGCTAGGCGCCCTGCGATGCTCAGACAGAAGCACCGATTGACAGCGGGAGGATTGCTAACGCCCGGCTCGCGGTTTCGAAGAGGCACAGCAACGTTGGCAGTCTGCCTCCTAAACCCCACGGACCGTCGGGCGCTGCCTGTCTGGAACCTGCTAGTTCGGCTCTTCTGGATTATTTCACTTTTGGCTTTTGATCTGCCCATATTTACCGCCTCGATCTTCACAACGCTTCATCTTCCAGGACACAAGGGAAATCGCCGGCAGCAGCAGCAGTACCATCGTAGCTCCCAGACCATGAGCAGCAGGGGGGCCAAGAAGGGCAATAAATCGAAAGCTGTTACCACTAACATTGAGCCTAGAGATGCGGCTTCTACTGAAAGCACTTCCAGATCCAGACATGAGGATAGTGGGAATAAAAAACTGCTAGGGCGACCAGGGGGAGCTGGGGCATCTAAAGATTTAGCTGGGCGCTCAGCCACCGCTTGCGAAAGTGTTTTTATGTGCCAAAGGACAGTCATCTACTGCAAACGCCAAGACCCCCTTATATGCCCCCTCCCTCGAGATCGCCCCCCTGGACCCACTAACTCCTCAACCGTCCGTGTTAAAACAGCATCAAGAGACCGGCTCAGCAGAATCAAACATAGTGGATGTGCTGCAACCTGGCGCAGAAATTATTGCGGTCCTACAAGGCTCAGCTAAGATGCTGAGCAATTCCCCTTGTCTCTCTAAAGTCAATAGTGGCAAAAAGGCGATCAAACTGGAAAACCAGCCAACTTTAGCTGACAATGTTGAACTCCGAAGGCTGCCCCCATCCGAGTAGTCCTAGTACTTCCTCTAGAGCCCCAGAAACCGGTATTGCTAATTACATCCAGGGCCTGGAAGCTGCTGCCGGTGCACAAGCACCTTGGACCCAAGAAACTGGGCCCAAGAACTTCTACTCAGTATCGGACGGTACAGAGACTACCTCGGACGAGGTGGGGACTGACTCAAGCGAAGACGACAGCAAGGAATCGATCAAAGACACCGGTACGATGCAGCGGCCCAAGAGAACAAGAAGCAAGGGCAAGAGACGCAGTCAACTCAAGTGGGATTATGCTGATTCACAGATGTCTTATCCCTTGGATGAAGACGACTCTCACCTAGCAACCTGGGAAAAGACAAGGAGTTTACCAACGGTCACCACTGAGCCCTCACTAGCATCAATCCTAGCCTCAATTAATGAATTCCAGGAAGAGGTTCGGGTAGACAATCTAGCAGCTAAAGGGGCTGTGTAGTGTGCTGCATAGTATTATATGCTCTCGCGCCACCAGCGTGAGAGCTCATGTGTTTGTTTAGTTGTCGTTCCACAGTCTGGCCATGAACGATGCGTACCAGGATTCTACCAACGTTAATCAGTTGGTGGAGATCCTGGTATGCAGCGGGAAAGCCTGGCTGTGGGTGTCATTAACTTACAATAAATCCTTCACGAAGATGGACTCCCTACCTCCTTATTTCAATTGGCGACAAGGACGAAGGACTTATCAACGCATCCGGCACCCACCAGCATGTTTCATATCACATAAGTATTCTGCTTTTCACGAGCCTCCTCCTCGCTGCTTACACTCGCTCCTGCTGCCAGCTTGCTGAATCGTTTATTCCGGTCTGCTTCCTGACTTTATGAAGCACTTGGGCCGATTTCCTCGCAATTGGAGACATCGCGTTTACAACGTGCTGTTTCCTAGCAACGAGGGAAAGCAAGCCCCATACAAACCGACGCTCTGTGTTCAATACGCTCCATGTAGGCATATCCTAGCAACGCGAGCAAGCTCCAATCAGGAATATCGACGCTTTTCGTTTATCTCTACATGGAGGCTCAATCACGCTTTTGGGCACTTTAAATTACCTTATTTCACCAGTAATTCAACGCGGATCTTCTGATCCCAGGTAGGATCCAATCTTCATCACACAGTGACCGGTACACTCTTGTTTTGAGTACATTTCAGCCTGCACTTCTGAGGGTGACAGGCACACCTTTCATATGCACTTTTAAATTTATTTCAGTGCTCTTATTATCACTTTTGTACATTTTTTTTTTTGAAGGGGCTGCTTTAACCTCAATACACAGTCTTACTTTAAAATAGAAATTACTGTAACTTGTTCACCTCATTTTCTCACTTTGTATTTAAAATTGTTTCATTTAATATAGCATATTAAGTACTTTTATTACTTAAGTGTTTGACTCTACAATTTAAATATAATTAATTTTATAATACATTTTCCGTCATGGCCTCTTCTCAGCAATTTGCGCAACCTCCTCCTTTTTTACAACAACCTGGAAAACCTGAAATTCCTTGGCGTCAGTGGGTTAAAGCCTTTGAAAATCATATTGTGGCTATAGACACTTAAATTTTCTCATGATCGCAAAGTTGCCATTCTTTATGGTTGTCTGGGTCTGGCGGCGCAACATGTATTTGAGAATTTACCAAAATTTCCCACACCAGCTGGTGAAGCTGGGGACGCGCAACATTGGAATCCTTACAAAGAAGCCTTACCTCGCTTGGCAAGACACTATGACCAAGAACCAAACATTGTGCTTGAAAGACATAATTTCCACAGGAGAAAACAGCGTGAGGATGAAACAGTGGATGAATACATTGCTGCATTACGTGTTCTTGCATCCACTTGCGAGTTTGAGGCAGATCCAGAAATTTACATACGTGATCAGTTCGTTTTTGCTTGTTTTTCTAGAAAAATACAAGAGCGCCTTCTCAGCTGTAGAAAGCCATCTTTACAAGACACAATTGACATTGCCAAGAGTATCGAAAGGTCCATCATTACATCAAAAGCTCTTCAACAAGATCAATCTATTCACTCTTTCAAGTCGATTTCAAACGATCCTCGAAATTCTGTCAATGCCATTAATGTTCATAGAACTTATAAGCAGCCTTTTAAAAATGTTAATACAATGTGTTTCAGGTGTGGTTCTCGATCACATCTTGGCAATCATCCTATGTGTCCCGCTTCAGGAAAAAGATACGTTTCATGCCAAAAAATTGGCCATTTTCAAAGTGTTTGCAAATCTGCCAAGAGACCTACCAGAGTCAATAGCATAGAAGTTACAGAATCTCTTGAGGGTTGTACAAAACAATTTCATGATATGATTGTTTCAATTGAATGTAATTCAACTTTCAATCCTCATCATGTCAAAGGTCCCCTGGGTGTTGCACTATTGAGATTCCAATTATGGCAGATTCTGGTTCTCCAATAACCATTTTATCAGATGTAATGTTTATTAAGAAGTGGCAGAATTCCATTACCTTGACCAAAACAGACATCAATCCAAAAGCGTTTGGTGAATTTGACATAGAGATGTTAGGATATTTTATCTCAAGGTTGGAATGTCTTCAAAGGTCAATATACACTCAAGTCTATGTCGCAGTTAGGGGTCGCAATATAGTTGGTTGGCAGGATCTTGCTAGAATGGGTCTGTACCTTGTTCCTGGTGGTGATAATCCCATTATGCGTGATGTTCCTCCCCAAGGTTATTCCCCAGCCGGATGGTCAGAAAATGAACTGAACACATTAGATTGTATTGATGTCACAGATCATTCACATGATCTTAAAAAGATTCTAGACCTATTTCCGAAGTTATTTTCTGACAAACTTGGCACTCTCAAAGGGTTCCAACATCAGATAAAGTTAAACCAAATACTCAACCCTTTGTACATAAGGTTCGCACATTACCACTCAGTGCTAGGGATGAACTCAAGTCTACACTTAAAAAATTGTGTGATGGGGTCATTGCACCTTGCAACTCATCAGAATGGGTTTCTCCCATCGTTATTGTCCGAAAAAAAATCAGGTGAGGTCAGGCTATGTGCGGATTTGCGCACTTTGAATAAAAACATCTCAATTGATTGTCACCCGCTCCCAAGAATTCATGATCCTCTTGCTAGCTTAGGGGGTGCGAAGAACAAGTTACTTACCTTCGGTAACGATGTATCTGTAAGAAACATTAGTTAGTTAGATTCCTCACCTTAGAATATCCCCAGGCGTCAGACTGGATCCGGAAGATTTTTCGTCAGCAATACCCCTTGCGCGTCGCTAGGCGTCGTCTGCGGCTCCGCGTCCGTCGTCGGCGTCGTGATGACGTCGTCGGAGTACTTAGACGCCGCCCTCGCGCGCTCTGACGTCAGTTCTTGTACATAGCCTTCCGCGCCAGGAACGCAGAGCCATGCAAAGACCGACACTGGTGCCAAAAATAAAATCTAGGGGCCTGAAAGGACAACCTCAACCCTAGATGTCAGTTCGCAGAACGGGGAGGATGGGAGGGTCGGTGAGGAATCTAACTAACTAATGTTTCTTACAGATACATCGTTACCGAAGGTAAGTAACTTGTTCATCTGAAAGAAACACGTTAGTTAGATTCCTCACCTTAGAATAGATACCCAAGCAATACCATCCCCGGTGGTGGGTCTGCGAACCAAGATCACACCAGAAAGTCCTGGAGGACAGAACGGCCAAAGAAGCCATCCCTCCGGACTTGGCTGTCAAGGCAATAATGCCTGGCAAACGTGTGTAGCGAAGCCCACGTCGCCGCCTGACAGATGTCCTGCAAAGGGACTCCCCGTCCCAAGGCAGTAGTAGCCGCCGTGGCCCGAGTAGAATGGGCGCGCAGCCCAACAGGAGGGTCTTTTTTAGCCAAGGAATAGCAAATTTTTATACACAAAACGACCCACCGAGAGATGGTCCGTTTGTGCACAGCTTTCCCCTTCTTAGCGCCCACGTACCCAACAAAAAGCTGGTCGTCCACCCGGAACTGTTTTGTGCGGTCCAGATAAAAGGAGAGCGCACGTTTTGGGTCCAGACGGTGGAGCCTCTCTTCCTCTTTGGAAGGATGCGGAGGCGGAAAGAAGGTGGGCAAGGTGACAGACTGCCCAAGGTGAAATGGAGTCACCACTTTAGGAAGAAAGGAGGGACGAGGCCGAAGGACAACCTTGTCCGGATGAACAGATAGAAAAGGAGGCTTTGAAGATAAAGCCTGGAGCTCACTCACCCGTCTAGCCGAGGTGATGGCTACCAGAAAAGCAGTCTTTAGAGTTAGAAGACGAAGAGGGCAATTGTGAAGAGGCTCGAAGGGAGCGCACATCAGGAATGTCAATACCAGATTCAAGTCCCACTGAGGCATTACAAAAGGGACAGGAGGGAACGTGTGTGTAATGCCTTTGAGAAAGCGTGTAACCACAGGGGACTTGAAAAGAGAAGGCTGATCAGGAAGCCGCAAGAAGGCGGAGATGGCAGCAAGATAACCTTTCAGGGTGCCCAGGGCAGAGCCCTGCCGGGCCAGAGAAAGAAGGAAGAGGAGAACCTCAGAAAGAGGGGCGGAAAGGGGATCCACAGCCTTTGCTGTGCACCATGCCACAAATTTGTTCCACCGGCAGGCGTATACCGACTTTGTGGAGGGACGCCTGGCTGCCAGAATGATATCACAGACTTCAGGAGGCAAGTCAAATGGCATCAACTGCCGCCGCTCAATCTCCACGCATGGAGGTGGAGGCTGGACAGGTTCGGGTGGAGGACCGTCCCCTGCTGCTGCGACAGAAGATCCTCCCGAAGGGGCAGACGTATCGGGGGATCGGTCAACAGACTGAGTAGCTCGGGATACCAGTATCTTCGTGCCCAATCCGGAGCCACCAAGATGACTTGGGCCCGGTCATGCCTGATCTTCTTCAGCACTCTGGGCAGAAGTGGTATAGGCGGAAAGGCGTACAACAGACCGCAACTCCACTCGTGACGAAAAGCGTCGCCGAGCGAGTGCCGCCTTGGAAATTCCAACGCGCAGAACTGCTGACATTGCGCGTTCTCTTCGGTGGCGAATAGATCTAACCAAGGCTCTCCCCACTGCTGAAAGAGGCCTTGCGCCACTTCGGAGTTCAGACGCCATTCGTGATCCATCATGCACCGGCGGCTGAGTTCGTCTGCTCTGGCGTTCAGA
Organism: Triturus cristatus; assembly: GCF_964204655.1. Taxonomy (NCBI): domain Eukaryota; kingdom Metazoa; phylum Chordata; class Amphibia; order Caudata; family Salamandridae; genus Triturus; species Triturus cristatus. The sequence goes on along the minus strand of NC_140579.1, from coordinate 671,007,271 downwards.
GAGCCCGCCAGATGTTGAACCACCAGGGTGACGCCCTGGTGTTCCAGCCATGTCCAGAGGCGCAGAGCCTCCTGACAAAGGGTCCACGACCCCACCCCGCCCTGTTTGTTGCAGTACCACATGGCGGTGGTGTTGTCCGTGAACACCTGCACGACACTTCCCCTGACAGAGGGAAGGAAGGCTTTCAGTGCAAGCCGGATCGCTCTCAACTCCAACAGGTTGATGTGGAGACGAGACTCCGCCGGAGACCAGAGGCCTCTGATCTCCGCCTCTCCCATATGGCCACCCCATCCCAGGAGGGACGCATCCGTCACTACGACATGCTCTGGTTGGGGAAGGGAGAGGCTCTTGCCCTTGACCCACTCGCGGTCCGTGAGCCACCACTGCAACTGCTGTGCAGTGCCCTCCGAGATCAAGACATGGTCGGACAGGTTGCCGTGATGCTGGGCCCACTGAAACTTCAGGTCCCACTGCAGAGCCCGCATGCGCCGCCTGGCGTGATGCACTAGTAGGATGCAGGAGGCCATCAGCCCCAGAAGCCGAAACACTAGCCTGACCGAAACCCGGGATAGAGGCCGAAAGATGGGAATCAGGGCCCGTATATCCCGGACCCGCTGTTCCGGTGGATGGACCCGGAACTGCGCCGAATCGAGAACCGCTCCGATGAAGAGGAGCTTCTGAGAGGGACTCAAGTGTGACTTCGGCACGTTGATGGAAAACCCCAGCAAATGCAGGAGATCCGCCGTAGTCTTTAGGTGGGAGACGACTGCCTGGGGCGAGCCCGCCTTCAACAACCAGTCGTCGAGATAGGGGAAGACTGGAACCCCTGATCTGCGCAGATGAGCAGCGAACACCGCCATCACTTTCGTGAACACCCGAGGGGCACTGGTGAGGCCGAAGGGGGAGCACGGTAAACTGAAAGTGCTCTTGGCCCACCGTGAACCGCAGGTAACGCCGGTGGGCCGGGGATATGGAAATATGCGTCCTGCAAGTCCAACGCTACCATCCAGTCTCCAGGGTCTAGGGCAGCTAAAACCTGAGCCAACGTTAGCATCTTGAACCTTTCCTTTCGGAGGAAGGCATTGACGTTCCGGAGGTCCAAGATAGGCCGTAGGCCCCCCTTGCCCTTCTTGGGAACCAGAAAGTAGTGGGAATAACAACCACGACCTACTTCTGGACTCGGAACGCGCTCGACGGCCCCCTTGGCCAAGAGAGCCGAAACTTCCTCGCGGAGAAGATGCAAATGATCCCCCGAGATACGGTGGTGCTGCGGTGGCATGGCTGGAGGGGTCGTCTCGAAGGGGAGGGAGTAGCCCCTTCGGACGATTTGCAGCACCCACCTGTCCGATGTTATGGACCGCCAGTGGAGCAGGTGATGGCGAACTCTGCCGCCCACTGGCGTGGTATGGGCCTGAAAGCTCGGACTAGGAGGGCTTTGAGGCGGATGCTGCAGGGGTGGAAGTGGGCTGACCACATCGGCCTCCATTTCCGCCACGGCGGAAGCCACGTCCGCGACCGCGCACAGGTTGGTTCTGCGGCTGGTGGCTTTGCGGACGTGAGGAGGCGCCCCTTCCTTGGCCACGAAAGGGGCGAAAAGCGGAGGTGTGCGCCCGCGGAGCCGAGAGGCCCAAGGACTTGGCCGTAGCCCGGGAGTCCTTAAAGCGGTTCAGCGCACTGTCCGCCTTCTCACCAAACAGGCGAGTGCCATCAAAGGGCATGTCCATGAGGGTGGTCTGGACATCCCCGGAAAATGACGTGGACCGCATCCAGGCGTGGCGGCGGAGCGCCACCGTGGTTGAAATGCCCGACCCAGCGAGTCCGTGGTGTCAAGCCCACATCGTATGGCGTGCCGTGCTGCATCCCTCCCATCGGCCAAAGCCTGGGTAAGACGCGTCCGGACCTCCTCCGGACACAGGGGCAGCACGTCCTCCACCGTATCCCACAGGGAACGGGAATAACGGTCCAAGAGACAGGCGGTATTTAAGGACCGCAGGCCCAAACTAAGGGACGAAAACAGTTTCTTGCCAAACTGCTCGAGTCTCTTGGAATCCCGGTCCGGCGGAGCGGTCGGGAAGGAGGATTGGGAGGTAGAGGCCTGGATAACCAGACTCTCGGGGGTGGGGTGTTGGGACAGGAAACTGGGGTCGCCCGGAGCAGGGCGGTGGCGCCTGGCAACGTTCCTATCCACAGGAGGAACTGTGGAGGGCTTGGACCAGGTGCCCTGCAGAACGTCAGTGAGGGCCTCGTTGAACGGCAGCAGAGGCTCAGTGGAGCTTGCTGAGGTTTGAAGCACCTCAGTGAGGATGTTAGTCCTCACAGCCACGGCAGGCAACTCGAGCCCAAGGGCCTCGGCCGCCTTGCGCAGCACCACAGAAAATGCTGCACCCTCCTCCGAAGCCACGGTCGGAGGAGAAGTGAATCCAGTGTCTGGCGAGGTGTCCAGCCCACTGGCCTCCCCCAGTTCATCTGCCCAGTCCTGAGAAAGCTGTGACTGAACAGCCAGAGGGTCCTCGAACCCCTCCCAGTCGCCCCCTTCTTCCGATTCCTGATAAACAGGAGGAATGATCGGAACCGGACTGTAGAGATGGTAGGACTCAAGCGGCGTCGGATGCGGCGTCGGTCGACGCCGTGCCGGCGCCGGGTCCGGATGAGGGCTAAACTGGGGTGTCGGCGTCAAAGGCGTCGGCGGCGCCGGTGACGGCGTCGGTGGTTCAGGCGTCGGCGCCGGTGGAGGAGTGACTAGGTCAACCGGCGTCGACTGGGGCCCAGGCATGGGCCCCGCGGGGACCTGCGGCGTCGAGACCGGAGTCGTCGACGGCGCCGGAGCCGCCGGCACGCGAGGTCGCCCAGTCGAGTCCGCGGGGCCCGAAGGCGCGCCAGCGGGCGTCGACGGCGGGGCCAGGCTCCTCATGGCCGAGAGGAAGGCACTGATCTCCGCCGGCGCCGCGTCAGCCCCAGGGACCGGAAGGTATGGGGGCGGACGCGGCACCTGCGGCTCCGCCGGAGCCGCGGGGGTGGAACCACCCTGACCCTCGGCCGAATCGCGCGACCGGTGAGGGGAGTCCGAAGAGCGATGTCGCCTCTTGGACTTCTTTGAGCGTTTGGACTTACCCGACGACTTGGAGCCGGACGATCGATGGCGTCGGCTAGGGCTCCGCGAGCGATCCTTGGACCTCCTCCTGGACCGGGATCGCGCACGACACGGAGCCGAGTGGCGAAGCTCGAGAAGCTTGCGGGACCGCTCCCGCCTAGCCTTCGAAGTCAGGGCCTGACAGTCGTTGCACGACTCCGCGTCGTGGTCGGGGCCTAAGCAGTAGAGGCACCGGCGGTGGTGATCGGTCACCGACATCAGTCGATGACAATCCTCGCAAGCCTTGAACCCAGGCATCCTACCGGCACCAGATGTCGACAGACAAGGATCAAAAATGATCAAAAAAGATTTAGTCAAAAAAGACTAAAAGGGGTAGCTCTCCCGGATATGCGCTTACTGGCGCGGAAAAAAGAAGAACTGACGTCAGCGCGCGAGGGCGGCGTCTAAGTACTCCGACGACGTCATCCCGGCGCACGACGCCGACGACGGACGCGGAGCCGCAGACGACGCCTAGCGACGCGCAAGGGTTATTGCTGACGAAAAATCTTCCGGATCCAGTCTGACGCCTGGGGATATTCTAAGGTGAGGAATCTAACTAACGTGTTTCTTTCAGATATTATTTTCAATAATCGATCTTCGCTCAGCCGATCAACAAATGCGCTTAACAGTGGATTCCCACGATCTCACCACTTTTGTCACACTCTTTGGTGTCTACAAATATCTTAGGCTTCCTTTTGGCCTGGCATCTGCAGCCAGCGTTTTTCAAAAGATGATGGATAGTCTGTTTCAGGATGTGCCAGGGGTCCAAGCCTATCAAGAGGATATTCTTGTTTTTGCCAATGACTGGGAAACACATGTAAAAAATCTAACTTGTGTCCTGACCAAATTGAATGATGCTGGCATGACTATCAGATCTGACAAGTGTCAATTTGGTAAACAACAGTTAGACTACTTAGGTCATACGTTGTCTTCTCAAGGAATAAAGCCAAAGTTTTCGCTTGTTGAGGCCATCAGTCATGCTGTTCCTCCCAAAGACAAAGATGCTCTTCGATCATTCTTAGGTTTGGCAGAGTACTATGCCCGTTTTGTTAAAGGTTATGCTCAGACTGTTGAGTCATTGCGCGCCCTATTGCGCACTAAAAAGTTGCAAGGAGTCTTAAGACGTTTGAATAAGACATGCACCGACATAAGTGATCGTGTCTCCATGATCGAGGGACACACCGAATGCTTGGAAATAGAGACCACGGCTGTTGAAAAACAGAGCGCGACCAATGCCGCCTGTCTAGTGGATATTATGTCGAAAATGGAGGAGCAGGAAAACCGCCAACGCAGGAACAATCTTCGCTTGCTTGGTATTCCAGAAGGGAAAGAAGGCGAAGACCCTAGGCGGGTCATTGTAAAACTCCTACAAGAATCTTTTTCTGAACACCCAGGCTGGGACTGGGACTGTGAGGTGCAGAGGGCTCATCGCTTCCCCTTCAACATAAGGAGACAACGCGACGGCAACAGTGCAGCAGGTGGACTACCAAGAGTGTTTTTGGTATACTTCGGGAACTTCCTATTGAGGCAGCTGATTTATGACCAGGCTCGCCCAAACTGTAAGAAGGGGGCCAACGGAATAATCTTTTTTGCAAAACCCGGCTTTTGCCATCAGACAGTGGAGCGTAGATGGTGTTTGAGACAGTTAAGCTCCCCATTTCAGCAATTAGGAGCAGAAGTTTACCTCATGAACCCTGCCAGACTTAAAGTAATCTTTAATGGGGGCTTTAAAATATTTTTGTCCGAAATCAAGGCTGGGGAATACTTGGAAGAGATCAAGTCCAAGAAGGGTCCATGATAGAGAGTCTACTACGGACATAGGCACAGGCACGGGTAGCGCAAGGGAAGGACGGGGAGGGCTAAATAGGAACACCTATGTCTTTTGGCTCTCTCCACTCCTTGTTAACCTTCTCATCTTTAATTTTCTAGGGGTTCTCTATATCTGCTTGGTTTCAGGAAGTCTGTCGATTTAGTAATGCTCTACTTTTACTCTTAAAAGCAAACTAGCCGAACATACACTTAACTTATTTTAGGCGTGGTTAGCAGCTGAGACTCACCACTAACCACCATCATTCAGGTTTTTCCCGGATTGCTCCAAGGTTCTAGACTGGCACAGAAGAATCAAGGACACCTTCACATACAATTACTCACTTATTTTTATAATGGACATGACTAAAGAATTCACGAAGGAAGATTACTTAACGAATCAAGAAATCTCTGGCCTATTTCACTCAAAACACCCAAATGGCTAAAATAATTACTCTCCGGTTCATTTCTGTTAATATTTGTGGGCTAAACAATGCCTTAAAGACAAAAAGTAGCGCAAGGTTTACGCACTTTGGGGGGGGCAATATCATCTGTCTCCAGGAGACACACATAGAAGGATCACAAAAACACCTATTAAACTCACTAGGGCTTAAGGTTATAGGGGCTACTAAACAGGGAGCCAAAATGAAAGGGGTAGGAATTATGGTCGAAAAGAGACTTCCTCTAAAAAACCTGCGTGTTAAATCTGACTCGCTGGGTAGATGGGTAATGTTAGACCTGTCAGCCCTTTGGGTGGTCCCTCCTCATCATTATTTATTTTGTCCCACTTTTGCCTCAAACCCTGTTTGAATTTTTCCTTTTTGGGAACCACCAGACTTTTTCGTGTTGCTACAGATTCAGGGAACCATTTTAGCTACCCCTGAAACTTCTGTCTGAGGGCCTGGAGCACAAAATGGTGGCCACCTGTGACATCACCAGCATCCACTGGAACCTACCAGCACCTTCCAGAACATTCCAGGAGCTTCCAGAACCCTGTGACCGTTGGAGGCGGTTTAGAATGTTGGGAGGATAAGAGAGGCAGTTGGCAGTTGGAGCTGGCAGTTGGCACCTGACTGGTGAAGAGAGAGGAGCACAACAGTGAAGGAGGAAGGAGTGAAGCAGCAGGGGTGGAAACTTGTGCCTGGAGTGGGGTCCATAAACCCACCCTTGATACTTGTCCCTACTGATGGATCCCAGCCTATAGCCCTGTGTGGGAAGAAGACAGAAGAAAACCATCCTAAGGACCTGGACAGCAGGAACAGGCCTTAGAACCAAGAAAACAGCAAGATTCTGACCTGAGAACTGGTTTCCCTGGAGTCCGGTGTCGAGTAGCCTGAAGACCTGGAGCCCGAGGTGGAGAAGCGGCGCTGACTGAAGTAGCAGACGTCGTACCCGGAGCCGCCTGAGGTCGTGAGAGGGCGCCGACGGGGGTCGAGAGGAATACCAGAGGTCGAGGAGGAAGTGAACCGAGGTCGAGCGAGCAGCGTCATCGGAGGAGTGAAGTCCGCCCTCCGGAGTCGTCGGAGACCGAGGTAGAGGTGAACCGGAGGTCGGGAGTGAGGATCGCACTCCGGAGTCGCCCGGAACCTGAGAGGAGGAGCACCGGAGGTCGGGGGTGAGGATCGCACCCCGGAGTCGCCGGAAGTCGACATCGAGGCCAGGCCGGCCGACGTCATCGGAGTCGAGAGCGCCATTGGACCGGAGCCGCCCGAAGTCGACATCGTGAAGAGACTGCCCGACGTCGTCGAATCGGAGGTAGAGATCGAACCGAGGCCGCCGACATCGGACCGGAACCGCCTACCGGCGTCGTCAAAGAACTGACATTGTGCCGAGGCCGCCGAGACCGAACCGGAACCGCCTCACGGCGTCGACACGACTCCAGCGGCGTCGGAACATCAGAAAAGGGCAGTAAGTGGAGTAGAGGGCGCCTAAGGCCCTGCGGAGACCTGAGAGACTGCTCTAAGGGGCTAGGGAGGTGCTGAAACCAACCTGACTGTGCCTGGGGTGAACTGGGACTAACTTAGAGAGGTTGTGTGGAGAGAGAAAGCCAGGGCACTGGTATTCCCCCCTTTGATCTACCTCAGTTTAGGCCTCAGCCTTGTCTCAGCCAGGGAGTAGCCCCCCTCCAGCCTTCCACAACCCTACAAGCTGTGCCTGGGCCAAATCAGCCCATAAGAATTGAAGTGTCATCTGATTATATGAGGGTTGCTGTATACTTTTAATTATTTATTGGGGATACTGTATTTATTGAATTTTTACCTATTTATTGCTGCACTATATTTATAGGTCCACAGGACTTGTTGGTGTACAATATTTATTGATACAGTATTTATTGCCTCAAAGTATTTAATTGTCTGTATATATTGCACTTGTATTTATGCCCTGTTATTTATGATCACCCCTATTTATTTCATCAAACAGCCGATATTTATTTGACCTGCACTATTTAAAATTGTATATTGTGATTGACTTATTTATTTTTCCAATCAGCAACTAAGAGAAAAAGATAAAGAAAGAATATTTTCATAATTTTTACGGTGTAGAGTCGTTTTTGGAACGGATGCACGCATGGTTATTGTATGGGTATATTGTATGCTTAGCACTGCGCCTGTTTCCTGACCACTCGAGCCAAGCTACCCCATTGTGTTGGGAAGGTCCACCACCACCCTGCGGAGTGGGAGTGGGGCTGTTTCCAACATAAATTGGTGCTCAGTGGTGGGATAGAGCTGTGCCTACATATACTCAACAATAACTGTGGGTAGTCCATAGGCCTACACCGGGAGTTCTCACAGCGGCCTTCCAAATTGTGGGTTTTTGTTTTTTCCAAATTTACTCTGGTGGTGGGAGGAGGTATTACTAAAGGTACCCCCCTGCATTGTTACTGCACAAAACCTGACCTCTAACCTGAGTGGGCAAGATGGAGTTTGTACTGGAAGATTTAGAAACGTACACTGTGGCCCAACTCAGGGAGTTTTGCCAGCGGGAGGGGGTGTACTGTCCCCCAGGAGCAAAGAAGGGTGCACTCCAAACCAGCTTAAGGGCTTGGGGGGAGGCACGCCGAGAAAGCAAGGCTGAGGAGGAAGACAGGGATGGAGAGCCTGACCCCGAGGGGGCTGAGATGTACCAACCGGAGGTGGGGAACCTGTCAGCAGGGCCCAGGACACTTTCTAGGAAGGGCAGCACTGTCTCTAGCGGGGGCTTATCCAGCGTGGAGTTAGCAGATCGGAGAGAGAAAAGACAGCTCACATGGGATTTAGCAAAGCTGGAGAAGGAGAAGGAGGAACAGAGGTTGGCTCATGAGACGGAGAAAGAGAGGATGGCTCATGAGATAAGACTGAAAGAGATAGAGCTTCAGATCCTAAGAATTGGGGCACCAACTGTTCCTAATGGTGGCAGCCAAATCCAAGAGTCCACCAGGGAACCCAAACCTTACCTGCCAAAGGACATAGTAGCTAGCTATGGGGTGGGTGATGACATCGCCAAGTGGCTAGCAGCCTATGAGGTCTCGTTGAGGGCCCATGGGGTTCCAGTGAAGTATTGGGGAGGAGGATTGTATAGGTACATGCCTCCAGCTGGTAGGGATGCTTTATTGGCCCTCGAAGAGGATGAGCAGACCCACTACCCCACCATGAAACTGGCGCTCATCAGAAAGTTTGGACTAACACCTGAAAAGTACAGACAGAAGTTCAGGGGTAGTCACAAGCTGGGCACACAGAATTGGGTGGACTTCCTGGACTATGCAAAGAAGGCACTGGAAGGTTGGATTCAGGGCAGTGAAGTAAGGAACTACGAGGAGCTGTTTGACCTAGTACTGAAGGAACACCTACTCGAGAAATGTTTCCCTGAACTGCGGCAACACCTGGTGGATAGCAAGCTGACCAGCCCCCGGAAGCTTGCTGAGGAGGCGGACATTTGGGCTAGTACCCGGGTGTCCACAAGGGGGACTGGAGGGGATACTCAAAAGGCCGGACAGGGCGCCCCCCAGAAGAAAGAAGGAGGGGAAAAGAAAAAGGAGTTCTCCAAAGGCCCCCAAAATAACTTCCAAGGGAAGGGAACAGGATTCACCTCTAAGGCTAACCCACCCAGAAACCCTAATCCTGGCCAGAGTCAGCAGCCAAGGGTTGTCCATTGCTACGAGTGCGGTGGCGTTGGACACTATAAAGGAGATCCGAAGTGTCAGAAACGATCACCCCCTCCCACTGGAGGAAAGCCCCCCGGAGTAGCTAGTGTAGTGCTCGGGGAGGAGATGCCCTTAACTAAGGGAAGGGAGTGGGCGGGTGTCACTTTAGTGTCCCTGGGAGAACGGGAGATGGTTCCTAAGATCCAGGTGCCCGCAAATACCGCAAAGTATGGGCAGTGGATCACCATCAACGGCCAAAGAGGGGAGGCTCTGAGAGACACAGGAGCCAGTATGACTATGGTGCGTAGCCAGCTGGTGTCTCCAGAGCAGGTAATTCCCGATGTACTCCACCCAGCCGCGATGGCTGACGGCAGAACAGGTCACTATCCAGTGGCCGAGGTACCCTTTGAATGGGGGGGGGGGTTGCAGGTTCACTTCGAGTTGCCGTAAGCCCTGCCGTGCCAGTCGATTGTCTGCTGGGCAATGACATGGAGCACAACGCTTGGAAGGAGGTGGAATACCGGACTCATACCGAGATGCTGGGTACACCTGACTGGGCCTGTGTTAGCACAAGGTCCGCGACTACCCGAAGAGGGAGTTCATTCCGGCTGGAGCCTGGAACAAAGGCCCAGCCAGCTGCCAGTCAAGGGAAGAACCGAGGACAGGAGGAGCCTGCCTCGGCGTCTCCACCCCGTAGGACGGATAGGCCACCGGAGGTGGTGGGCCAGGAGTCTGCGGAGGGGGATGTTACCAACCTGGAGGACTTACCCATCCCGGCCGAGTGGCACGTGGAGGGAGGCCCGTCCAGGGAGGAATTCTGCCAGGGCCAGAGGGAGTGCCCTACCCTTGAGGGGCTGAGGCGACAGGCCGAAGCCCAGGCAGCAGGGAACGTTGAAGGGAACTACAGTGTTTACTGGGAGGATGGCCTCCTCTACAGTGAACCCAAGGCACCCCTACATGGATCGTCACGAGCCTTGGTAGTTCCTCAACGTTATCGAGCCTTCCTTTTAGAGTTGGCTCACGAGATCCCCTTGGCAGGACACCTGGGGCAAGACAAGACCTTCGCCCGTCTTGTCCCACACTTTTATTGGCCTCAGATGAAAGTGTCGTCCGATACCTACTGCCGGACATGTGTGTCTTGCCAAGCCAGTGGGAAAACAGGGGTGAAGCTGAAAGCTCCCCTGGAACCACTTCCTGTCGTTAGCACCCCCTTTGAAAGGGTGGGCATCGACATTGTGGGTCCATTAGATCCACCAACTACAGCTGGTCACAGGTTTATCCTGGTTCTGGTGGATCATGCCACACGGTACCCAGAGGCAATACCTCTGAGGACCATAACAGCACCTGTTGTGGCTAGGGCCCTGATGGGAATCTTTACCCGAGTGGGTTTTCCCAAGGAAGTTGTGTCCGACAGGGGGACCAACTTCATGTCAGCATACATGCGGGCAATGTGGAAGGAGTGTGGAGTGACCTACCGGTTCACCACTCCTTATCACCCCCAGACCAATGGTCTAGTGGAAAGGTTTAACAAAACCTTAAAAGGCATGATCAGAAGTCTGCCTGAAAGCCTGCGGAGGAAATGGGACGTCCTCCTACCCTGTTTACTTTTTTCCTACAGGGAAGTGCCACAGAAGGGAGTGGGCTTCAGCCCTTTCGAGCTTCTGTATGGGCACCCTGTACGTGGACCTCTTAACCTGGTGAGAGACGGATGGGAAAGAACTCCCAGAAAGCTCCCCCAGGATGTGGTGAGCTACATGCTGGCCTTCCGGAGCCAAATAGCTAAGTTGTGGAAGCAAGCTTCTGACAACTTGGAAGCCAGCCAAGCAGTAATGAAGGCGTGGTATGACCACAACGCTCACCCGGTGGAGTTGGAGCCTGGCCAGAAGGTGTGGGTGATCGAACCGGGAGAGCTTAGCGCCCTCCAGGATCGCTGGTCAGGACCCTTTGAGGTGTTGGAGAAGAAGGGTAAGGCTACCTACTTGGTGGACCTGAAGACCCCTCGTCAGCCCCTGCGGGTGCTGCATGCCAACCGCCTCAAACCCCACCACAAGAGGCCCGAAGTCATCTTGATGATGGTGACTGACGGAGGAGAGGACGTGGAAAGCGAGCCTCTCCCTGATTTGTTTGCGTCTCAGGAAAAGGATGGGTCGGTGGAGGGAGTGATTCTCTCCCCATCTCTAACTCCTGAACAGCAGGAGGACTGTCGCCAGGCCCTGGGGCAGTACTCTGCGTTGTTCTCCCTTGTCCCGGGTAGGACTCACCTGTGCGTCCATGACGTGGACACAGGAGACAGCCCACCTGTGAAGTCCAAGATCTACCGGATGTCAGACAAGGTGAAGGCCAGCATTCATAGTGAAGTCACTAAGATGCTGGAGCTAGGAGTGATTGAACCTTCTAGCAGCCCCTGGTCTAGTCCGGTGGTGTTAGTACCGAAAGCTGCACCACCGGGTGCCCAACCAGAACTGAGGTTCTGTGTGGACTACCGGGGACTGAATTCAGTGACAAAAACTGATGCTCATCCGATCCCTAGGGCGGATGAATTGATTGACCGGCTGGGAGCTGCCCAATATCTAAGTACCTTTGACCTTACTTCAGGGTACTGGCAGATCTCGTTGACTGATGGAGCAAGGGAAAGGTCAGCCTTCTCCACGCCCAATGGCCACTACCAGTTCTGTGTGATGCCCTTTGGGCTCAAGAACGCACCTGCCACGTTTCAGCGCCTGGTAAACCAGATCCTCACCGGAATGGAGAGTTTCTCTGCTGCTTATCTGGATGACATAGCCGTCTTCAGTAACAGCTGGGAGGATCACTTGCGTCACCTGCAAGCTGTTCTCCAGGCCCTGAGACAAGCTGGATTGACGATCAAGGCCAGCAAGTGCCAGATCGGGCAGGGGTCGGTAGTGTACCTTGGACACTTGGTGGGTAGGGGAACGGTGCAACCCCTCCAGGCGAAGATCGAGGCCATCATGGCCTGGGAACCCCCCAAGACACAGACTGAGGTCCGAGCATTTTTGGGCCTCACGGGATACTATCGCCGCTTCGTGAAGGGGTACGGTACCATCGTAGCCCCTCTCACGGAGCTCACGTCCAAGAAACAACCTCGACGGGTAGTCTGGACGGAGGCTTGTCAGCAAGCCTTTGAGAAATTGAAGAAAGCCATGTGCGAGGCCCCGGTCTTAAGGGCCCCAGACTTTTCCAAGAAGTTCATTGTCCAGACAGATGCATCAGAACATGGCATTGGGGCAGTGTTATCGCAACTCAACGAAGAGGGTCTGGATCAACCCGTGGTCTTCCTATCCCGGAGACTACTTCCCAGGGAACAGAAGTGGAGTGCAATAGAGCGTGAAGCCTTTGCAGTGGTATGGGCTCTGAAGAAGTTGCGGCCATACCTGTTTGGCTCGCACTTCCTAGTTCAGACCGACCACAGACCCCTTCGTTGGCTGATGCAAATGAAGGGGGAGAATCCCAAGTTGTTGAGGTGGTCTATTTCCCTACAGGGGATGGACTTTCAGGTGGAACATCGGCCTGGAGTGGACCACGCCAATGCAGACGGTCTCTCAAGGTATTTCCGCCTTAGTGATGAGAACTCCCAAGGGGTTGGGTAGCTCTCCCCACTTTCAGCTGGGGGGGACGCGTGTTAGACCTGTCAGCCCTTTGGGTGGTCCCTCCTCATCATTATTTATTTTGTCCCACTTTTGCCTCAAACCCTGTTTGAATTTTTCCTTTTTGGGAACCACCAGACTTTTTCGTGTTGCTACAGATTCAGGGAACCATTTTAGCTACCCCTGAAACTTCTGTCTGAGGGCCTGGAGCACAAAATGGTGGCCACCTGTGACATCACCAGCATCCACTGGAACCTACCAGCACCTTCCAGAACATTCCAGGAGCTTCCAGAACCCTGTGACCGTTGGAGGCGGTTTAGAATGTTGGGAGGATAAGAGAGGCAGTTGGCAGTTGGAGCTGGCAGTTGGCACCTGACTGGTGAAGAGAGAGGAGCACAACAGTGAAGGAGGAAGGAGTGAAGCAGCAGGGGTGGAAACTTGTGCCTGGAGTGGGGTCCATAAACCCACCCTTGATACTTGTCCCTACTGATGGATCCCAGCCTATAGCCCTGTGTGGGAAGAAGACAGAAGAAAACCATCCTAAGGACCTGGACAGCAGGAACAGGCCTTAGAACCAAGAAAACAGCAAGATTCTGACCTGAGAACTGGTTTCCCTGGAGTCCGGTGTCGAGTAGCCTGAAGACCTGGAGCCCGAGGTGGAGAAGCGGCGCTGACTGAAGTAGCAGACGTCGTACCCGGAGCCGCCTGAGGTCGTGAGAGGGCGCCGACGGGGGTCGAGAGGAATACCAGAGGTCGAGGAGGAAGTGAACCGAGGTCGAGCGAGCGGCGTCATCGGAGGAGTGAAATCCGCCCTCCGGAGTCGTCGGAGACCGAGGTAGAGGTGAACCGGAGGTCGGGAGTGAGGATCGCACTCCGGAGTCGCCCGGAACCTGAGAGGAGGAGCACCGGAGGTCGGGGGTGAGGATCGCACCCCGGAGTCGCCGGAAGTCGACATCGAGGCCAGGCCGGCCGACGTCATCGGAGTCGAGAGCGCCATCGGACCGGAGCCGCCCGAAGTCGACATCGTGAAGAGACTGCCCGACGTCGTCGAATCGGAGGTAGAGATCGAACCGAGGCCGCCGACATCGGACCGGAACCGCCTACCGGCGTCGTCAAAGAACTGACATTGTGCCGAGGCCGCCGAGACCGAACCGGAACCGCCTCACGGCGTCGACACGACTCCAGCGGCGTCGGAACATCAGAAAAGGGCAGTAAGTGGAGTAGAGGGCGCCTAAGGCCCTGCGGAGACCTGAGAGACTGCTCTAAGGGGCTAGGGAGGTGCTGAAACCAACCTGACTGTGCCTGGGGTGAACTGGGACTAACTTAGAGAGGTTGTGTGGAGAGAGAAAGCCAGGGCACTGGTATTCCCCCCTTTGATCTACCTCAGTTTAGGCCTCAGCCTTGTCTCAGCCAGGGAGTAGCCCCCCTCCAGCCTTCCACAACCCTACAAGCTGTGCCTGGGCCAAATCAGCCCATAAGAATTGAAGTGTCATCTGATTATATGAGGGTTGCTGTATACTTTTAATTATTTATTGGGGATACTGTATTTATTGAATCTTTACCTATTTATTGCTGCACTATATTTATAGGTCCACAGGACTTGTTGGTGTACAATATTTATTGATACAGTATTTATTGCCTCAAAGTATTTAATTGTCTGTATATATTGCACTTGTATTTATGCCCTGTTATTTATGATCACCCCTATTTATTTCATCAAACAGCCGATATTTATTTGACCTGCACTATTTAAAATTGTATATTGTGATTGACTTATTTATTTTTCCAATCAGCAACTAAGAGAAAAAGATAAAGAAAGAATATTTTCATAATTTTTACGGTGTAGAGTCGTTTTTGGAACGGATGCACGCATGGTTATTGTATGGGTATATTGTATGCTTAGCACTGCGCCTGTTTCCTGACCACTCGAGCCAAGCTACCCCATTGTGTTGGGAAGGTCCACCACCACCCTGCGGAGTGGGAGTGGGGCTGTTTCCAACAGGTAATCTCCGAATGCTACCTCTCCCCTAATCCTCCTTTTACTTTATGCTCTATCTATGGCAGCAACACCGATGACCCAGGGATCATTAATTTGATTTCTGGGGAGCTAGCTCACTGGCCCACTCCAATAATTATCTGCGGTGACATTAACATTAATTTGCCCCGTGATTGGAAATTAGACAACAATTGGAGGTATAAAGGCAGGAAACCCTTAGCGTTTCAAGCAATGATTAATCTAGCCCAAATCCATGGGCTGAGCGATGTCTGGTCTAAGCTTAATTCCACTGAACCTGGCTATACCTACTTTTCTGCAACCCACCAGTCATTTGCTAGACTAGATTATTTTCTGATTTCATCCTCCTTATTAGACAAATGCACCATAGACACGGCACCGCGTTTCATGTCGGATCATAATCCGCTTATTTTGAATATCGGGGGGCTAGAGAATTGGAAAGAAGCACCAAGATGGAGTTTCGAGAAACCACTTTTGCAAGATGTAGGCTATCGGGCTTATATGCAAGCTTGGATTCAGGAGTTTTTGGAAATAAACACTGGAACGGCCTCAACCATGGTAGTCTGGGATACACTAAAAGCGGGTATTCGGGGAGAGACCTTAAGGTTCTCTATTGGGAAAAACAAGAAAGATAAATTACAAATGATCGATCTGCAGGAAGAACTTAAAAATGCAGAAACGAAACTAGTCCATATGGTTCATACTGGACAGGATGTTGAGAACACACAAAATGAAGTAATACTTATCAAGACAGAAAGAGGGGCGATATTTGTTGAAAAAACTGCAGCAAAGTGGGCGGCAATGCGAGAAATGAACTATGAATGCAGCGATCGCATCGGCCATCACCTTGCTGTTAAAACCAGACAGCAGGCTACAGACAGCGAAATACTTGCGATTCAACTGCCTACAGGGATAGAAACCAGTCATTCTATTAAAATACAAAAAGGGTTGAGATTATTACGCCAAGCTATACTTAGAGGAGAATAGTAGGTCAGCCGATTCAGGAGAACTTGAAATTTCCAAATATATAAGAGGTAGAGCTAAGACAGCTCAACCAGGACAATTGCGAGCAGCTAGAAGTTACCCCGACTTGGGATGACATCTTGGAAGCCTTAAATAGCCTTCCAGATGGGAAAGCCACTGGAATGGATGTCATTCCTGTGGAGTTCTATAAAATATTCACATCCCAAATCAAGTCCATCTTTCTTGCTGTAGTAACCGTCACATTCAACGGAGCTTCCCCTCCTGCCTCCTGGTCCAATGCCAACATTTCTATATTTCTTTAAAAAGGCAAATCACATTTAGAGATGGGCTCCTACAGGCCAATCACACTCATAAATTGCGATTCCAAAGTCTATTCCAAAATACTCGCAACAAGAACATCTACTGTAGTTGAATCCCTGGTGTCAGAATGGCAACACGGATTAATTCCTAAGAAGGGCACCACTGAACACATTAGGCGAGCCATTACTCTGTTTGACGCAGCACAGGAGACCCGAAGCCTCTGATTTAACTAGACGCTGAAAAAGCATTTGATCGGGTCTCCTGGCAGTTCCTGTGGTGTGTCATGAAGAGGATGGGCTTTGGGCCAAAACTCACGCAGGCTGTACGGGTTCTGTACCAAAGCCCGACGGCCTGTGTGTCGATTAATGGGAGGATAACTGAGCAATTTAACATCTCTCGGGGCACTAGGCAAGGATGCCCCTGCTCCCCTTTGCTCATTGCCCTCTACATAGATCCCCTAATTAAGAAAATCGAAAAGAATCCAGCAATTCTGGCAGTAAGCCCGCAGGGAATCGATACCAAAATTATGGCTTACGCGGATGACTTGGCCATGACCACTTCTGAACCTAGGAGAGCTATTTTGCCATTGGAACTGGAGGTTCAAAAATTTGGAAAAATCTCGGGATATGCATTGAACAAAAACACAAATAATAACGAATAATGAAGTCAACTGGATTGATAGCCGGATTGTTACGCAGGCCAAATATCTGGGGGGGGGTCACCATTACTGCCAACATAGATGAAATTGTAACCGAGAATCTATCCCCCCTGATTACCGAAACAAGGAAAGCCCTCAAATTGACAACTTACACCTGACTCTTGTACGCAGATGCAAAGTAATCAAAATGACCTACTTCCCGAAATTGCTCTACTATTTTCGCTCCATCCCACTGGAATTTAGTAATGCCAAGCTCCAGAAATTTCAACAACTTTTTACACAATTTATCTGGGCTTACTCACAACCTAGAAGGGCACTAAAGCAACTGTCTCTACCCTGGGAGCGGGGTGGTTGGGCTTTTCCTAACATAGTACTTTATTATTGGGCCTCAGTTCTGCAATACAGCACTGAATTGGTGAAGGAACACTCTCTCCCTCAACAGGTCTTCCTTCACCATTTCGGCTTCTACTGGGAGTGGAGACCCGCGGCTGTTTGTTCAGGCAAGTATCCTTTGGATACTACAAACACGTTAGGTTCAAGACACTGATGAACTCCTTTAAGGTCTTGCGTAATATCCGCAGAACCTACGGGTTGGGAACATTCAATTACTATACTCCTATTAGTGAGAACTCCAATCTGCCTGCTATTTTTGGCAGGTCCTATTTATTGGACTGGTACAAGGCCGGTATCACTAAGCTAGGAGACCTAATTTCCAGCGAAGGAGTTAAATCCTTTGCAGATGTACAAAGTAAATATGGACTAAAAAAATCAAGACACCTTCAAACATCTTGCTATTCACGACTTTCTCTCCCGAAAAGCCGGGGGACCTGCTGGGTTTTTGGAGATTGAATTTATTAAAAAGCTGCGGGCCCCAATGATCCCCAGGATTAGTCTCATTTACTCTGCTTTAAACAGCCAAACCCCAGATGACCTGCCTAGGATAGCTGACAAGTGGCTCATAAAACTAGAGGCCCCGCATAGTATGCTATATAACTCACTGGCACTTTTCCAAAGCGACCTGCTGTCAGCAAAATTAAAGGCGCAACATTTCAAAACCATCTTTTTTCTGTAGATTACACCCAGCAAAATTGCCAAATGGGGAACAGGCAAAGGGACATTATGCCCTCGGTGCTCGGAGTTTGGCGCTGATGCATTACATATGTTCGCTGCCTGCCCAAAACTTACTTCAGTTCTTCTCAGAATACAAGACTTTCTTGGGAGGGTCATTACACAGACTATAGCTCTGACTCCCATAACCATACTGTTGGGGACACAGGAAGAGGCCAACAGGGAAAAAGGTGGAGCGCTTACTTTTGTTGCTATGACAGTATGGAAGGTCTGCGTTGCGTCAGCATGGATTGAGATCGATCGACCTTCTTTCCCCGAATGGCTGGCTAGGTTAGTTGCAACCTACCATCTCGAAAAGGCTGTTTATGCCAAAAAAGGCCGTAAAGGGGAGAAAAAAGGGGATAGATATTTGGGGTCCTTTTACCACCTGGCTGGAACAGCCAGGACCTCTGCCTTTCTTACAAGGGCTAAGATGTCCTTTAACTCCGCATCACCATTGATCCATAAACGATCTTGAATTGATGGGTCCCTGGTGTGCATGACCACTTGGTCTCTTATGAATTGATCCTGTAAGTGATCAAATTTGCAGTCATCTGCAATGATTCTAAGGGCAGATACATAGTCATCAATAGTTTTATTAGGTTCTTGTTTTCTATGAAAAAATGTGTATTTAGTAATGCCAATGCAGACCTTGGGAGCGAAATAATTGTCAAAATCTTTCAAAATAGTTAAAAATTCATTAGTATCACCACTTACTACTCCCTTCTGCATGTGATCATGTGCTTTTATTCCTCCAGGACCAACAGAATGTAAGAAAATAGTTTTTTTTTCCTCTGTCTGCTGACATTTTGTTGTCTTCATCAATAGTTTTGATGAAATTCAAAAAATATGCCTTCCAGTCCAACCATTTCATACAAGGTTCGATTCCTGCAGGCCAGAAAGGTTGAGGAGGCTGAATAGTATAATTTTGTGAAGCCATGTTGAAATAGAAATATTATGTTGACGTAAAAAATTTTTTATAAATAATAAAGAAATAAGAAAGAAAATAAATTATTATAACTCAGTAACACTCAATAGTGAGTAAAATGTACAGTACCAGTAGTGTTGCAGTGAATAAAGATGCTGAATTCACTATGTACCGTGTGGAAAAGAAATTGCCATTTCCTATTTGCAAGCGTTTGATTTATGACTTCAAGTAAACACAAAATAGTGTCAAGTTTCCCCTGCGCAACCTCAATGACGAGGGAACGTTGAAACGTAATGAAGCATGCTGCCGTTCTCTGCATCAAAAGTAAACAAGTTAGTTCAGGCAATCGCTAAGCGCTCGCACCACAATCACATGCGCGCAGATCGCCGCGAGGAAGGCTTGCTTCACCAACTTTCATGCGATGCGCTTCCAAATGGCAGCAACCTCAGAAATTGCTCTGAACCATTCAATCAAAGCTGAATCTGAGCAATCCCCGGAACTCGACCCACTCAGCGCGCCGTGTGTGACAGGAAAAACAAAGTTGAGAAGGACTGCGCTGCGCTGTCAAGAAGGAGTCCCCGAAGTGAAGATCTAGAAATGTTCAAGAAGCAGAAGAAAACAGATGCGTAGACGAACTTGGAACTGATAGTTTAGGTAAAATTATAATTCTGTAGAAATTGTGGGTTCTGAAAGTCGATGCCTTTGAAGATCGTCGCCAAATTTGTTAAGTAATGCAGTCCACAGCAAGGTTGAATTCCAGGTGTTTATTAGTATAAAAGGCACCAACAGAGCACACCACCTTCAGTCCTTCTCCCTGGCTAACTGCAGATCAGAATACTAGTTGCCAGGATGAACGACTGAAGAATGGAACATTACTTTTAAAGGCAAACATGGTGAAACACTCCTCGCGCATAGGCACGAGGTACAAAATACATCTACAATTAACTTAAAGGGACACAACAAGGCGCTACCTCTCTGTCAGTTGTGGTACTTTCTTTTCTTATGCCAGGTTCCTTCTGACGGTATGACACGCCTGTGATAAAAACACTACGCCACCATTCACCTGTGATATTTCGTCACATGTGTGTTACGACATCATAATGAGTCTGTGCTCCATGAGAGCACATGTCCGAATGCTGTTTCCCTCATAACCTGTGCGAGAAGTAAGCTGCAGCTGCCAGAATACAGCATGTGCGCAGTAGCCACAACTCGGCGCGAAAAAAAATACCACATGCTCGTGTTGCACGGAGCGCGTGTGCCAGTGCCGGAGAATCACAATCAGTCACCTACTTCGAGGGAAGGGAGGAGCTTGTCCTTACGTCTTCCTTTGTGGTCTGACCCTGAGAAAATGTATTGCAGAGTGGGCCAAACGTTGATAAAAGGTATTTAAGGTAGGGGCAGAGAGGTGGCTGTAGAGAGCAGTAAAACACAATAAGGGCACAACAAAGTAGGAACAACTAGAAATGAAACAAGAAGTGTGCACACACGGCCTGTGCTCCGGCCGGCCAGCCCAACCGGCATCTGTTTACAATTAACGCGAGCGCGATAATTGGAAACAGATGACGCGGTGTGGCAGGCTGCGCGTAACCGCAAGCCCTAGGCAGCTACAATTCCAGGCGAAGGTGGGACATGCTCCGCCTTTGCCCAATTGCGTGAGGTCTTTCTTAGAAAGACGCACGCAAAGGCCACTAGGCTATCAGCAAAACAAAAACACACACACACGCACAAGCATGTGGTCAGACTCGGAAGTCCTTACTAAAGCCTCTGAGCAGCGCATGCGCGCTGGCTCAGGAGACCTAAAAAGGGGGCAGAGAGGAACCAATCCATGTACTTGGGTGATTACACACAGTATTAAAAGTGGCCTTGAAGTCCTGCTCTTTCCATGGTGGAAGGTAAATGAACCAAAGGCCATGTTTTAGGAAATCAAAAATGCACGTACACCCAGCGACTGCCCCTTCTTGGTCCTATCATGTACTGTATGTCCCATGAAACCTAGCAAAGATTAGCATTACCATTTCTCTGTAACGGTACTAGTTTGTAATAGGACGTGTGCTCATTAGTAGATGAAGTAATCATCCCTTTTTCACATACAAGTAAAAATGACAAACTGTTTACTTGGTCATATGGCCATCCCATCACTCCTTGCTTTTGAAGCGCTTCTTATTTTCTTTTGAAGTAAGCGCATGTGTTTTTTTAATGTCTCCCGGCACTCAGTTTCTCTGTCGGCAGTGTGCTCTTCTCTACCCCCCCCTCACATGGTTTATTCTCCACCCCAAGTCCTCCTATAACAATTAGCAACTTACATGCATACACACAATGATCTTGATTGAGGATGCAAACGTACCACCTATACTACTTACTGCCTTAAAAGCGGAGGCCACCAATTACAAATCCCGAAATTTATTATCATCTTCAAGAAATTAAGAGAGAATAGCAGCCATGTATTTTGCAGATAATTCTGCTTCCTTGGGTCAAATTCTAATGATGCGACATCTCGATATCTTGGTTAAAACGCTCCTTTTAGGAAAGTAGCAGTGTGTCACACTATGATATGTATGCTTTCCAGTCAAATGACAGTTATATTGCTTTGTGTCAGAAAGGCGCATGACTGCGTGTCACGCTGCGACTTTCTAAAACTGCAGATTAATACAAACGTATCAAACTGTCACATCACTTGAAATGGCCCCCAGGAAGAATAATATGGAATTTAAATGCCCAGAGTCACTTTCTTTGCCTTTTTTAAAGGTAACATTTAAGCATTTTCATAACTGGTTCCTCCACATTTATTCCAGATATTTGAGATTGTTACTTTGAGAATAAACTGCTGTTGAAGATAGCACGGGTGTTCTGGACGTAACAAACGAGAAACCCCATTTCGTGTGCATCTTACTGTGGTTTTATATCACAAATGCAATTGTAAATTCAGAAGAAAAAAAAACCCTGACAAAATAAAAATTTAAAAACCACATCCCAAGATTTTTTTTTTTTTATTATTATCCCCAAAATATAAAAAAATATGAAAAAACGCATTGGGCTTGAAAAAGCACTTTAAAATACTCCCATACAAAACTAAGCCATTTTAATATCTACAGGAAACAATTTTTTGTATCTTGACTCTAATGTTATTCTTGCCCTGCCAATGGAATCTTGGTGTAATGACATAACATGGAATGTTGGGTGGCAAATAAACAGAGTTGGCTGGGCTGAGCCGCATGCTGGCTGCTCCTGGTGGGGTCTTCATCTGATCCCGATTGTGATCTTACAACTATCTTGAATAAACCTCTCTGAACCACTTCTATTTGTGTGGACCTGATCACTACACAAATTATATTACGTATAGATTTAACACATTTATTGCAAATCCAACAAATTAAGATTGCAATTTGGCCATTTGTCTTTACCACAGCGTAAAAAAATCAAATATTTTTTTTGTTTTTCCTTGAGAGGTTGGTATTTAAAATCAATTTCAATATAAGATATATATCCCGGTTTGTGTCAATTTTGGGGCTGGGCGCAGGGGACTTGAGGGAGACCTGAACACCATCAATTACGTGATCACCAGCTGCTACACAGCCCCCCCCCCCCCCATTTGCTTGGTAAACAACAGCACTCACATGACCAACATCGAATCGTGCTGCCGCACTTACCCCAACTGATGCATGCTGGGAACTGTAGTCTCCCATCTGACTGCTTCGTCCTCAATGCAGCAGGCTCAGCTGATCTCCCACCAATGGGAGCACCACATGATGTTCAAAGGAGGGAGGAGGTTACAAACGGGGTAACAGCAGCATCTGATGAAGGCGGACATGCCAAAATGCATTATGCAAAGCTGTAACCGGTGAATAAAGAGTCTCCCGCAATATTCCCCGCTGTGGCCTTGTCGATTGCTTTTAAGGAGGTGGTAGTTTGGAGATATATATATTTTTCTCACACACACACCGCAAGTGAAGTCCCCCTTTTATTTGGAGGCACAGAAGTTGGTTGCACATAATTAAAATACCAACAAGGATAGACAAACAGTGGAGAAAAAAAAAAAAAAAATCAAGTTTTGTTTGGAAGGTGGATCGTTGTATTTTTTTTTTTACAATGATCCTATATGGCATACGCTGGCACTTGCATGATGCAACAGGATACTAAATTAAGAAGATAGGAAACACTCATTTTCTTAAGTAAATCAGCCCAATTAATTTTAGTTAAGTCTTTACAATTAGCCCTATAGTTTAATCTTTGCAAGTACGTTAAGAATTCGATTTCACAAGACCGGTGCACAAAGACAATTCAACCAACCCTTCAGGGCCAGCTTTCATACAAGTCAATTATTTCATAAGAGTGTAACTTATAAAAACCATAGTCTTTAATATCAACCCAATGCGCTGGACAATTGTCCATACAAGGGCAATGTTTTTAACAATTTTTACCACGATGATAATATAGGTGGGCTCAGGATAACACAAATATGGCTGAAATAAGCAGAACTTTCTTAAAATTTGAGTCAGGCTTGTCACTCTTTTTTAAGTGCCAAGCCAAGCAAGGTTGATCTATCTTCCAAGTGGGATAATCAATGTTGGCTAGGGCGTTATTTAGGAACCTATAAACACTGTGCATAGGGTCAATTAAAAGGCAACCTTTCAGACAATCATGATGAAAGGAGAACCCCAAGGAGTGCAGATCTCGTGGGTGCTGGAAATACGACAATCCAGAATAGGTATACCAAGGGAGAAAATTGCTGGGAGAGAGACATCTACTAACCTTGGTAAGGACGGGAGCAGTTCTAATGGGTACAGACATTTTGAAACAAAAGTGAGACTGGAGTACAGGCATCAGACGTAAAGGGAACAAACACCGTAACTCCATTTTCTTTTCAGTAAGTGCAACTGGAAAAGTATAATGAAAATGTTGGTTTTGTGAAATATATACATATCTATATAACGATTATACTTCGTGTTCAAAGTCCTTCCTAGGCCTTATCAGTCACCACAGCTATTAAGGAGGCTGCTCCCCTTCTCCTGAAGTAACTGAGTGTTTTGAGCTCTCAGTCTGTCCAACTCTTTTTCCAGCTCTCGGATACGGGTATGGGGACGCTCATGGGACTTAATCTCTGGGGGAGGATCCTCCTTGTGAAGCGGACTATGGGGCCCTCTGGGTAAGGCAGGAGTGTTGGGGTCTTCCTTTAAGAGCTGCTGTGGATCTTCAGAACGAGGTTCTCTATCTGGGTGGGGGTCCTGTAGGGTGTCTTCTTTCGCTGGTGGATAATGCTGGGGCCCAGCCCCTACATGCCAGTGAGCAGTGCCATGGTTAAGAGAGTCCTTATGAGGGTGTATGAGAGATCGCCGGGCACCCTGCTTCCGCAGCCGATTGTTCTCGTCTTCCATACGAGATAGGCACTTCTCTAGCTCCAGGTACTCGCGCACCAGCTGCTGCTTGCTCATGTTCTGCAGGCTCTCGGTGTGGTAGCGCTCGTAGGTTTCAAAGAAATCTTTGATGAGGAAGCCCCCGGGGCGCAGGACGGAGCCAGGGCGTCCCGTGCCACCGCTGCCCGGGCCCTCGACCTCCTTCCCGGGGATCTCCTCATCGCTACTCTCCGTGCCGCCTCCGCTCCGCAGATCGGGCTCGGCTTGGGCATGGTCGTCCATAAGAAATTGGGTGGTATTGTAAGGAGCCACTGGCTGGCCCTTGGCGAACATCTCCGCACGGAGGCGAGCAGCCCGCTGGCTCTCACGTTCCTCCAGCTGTTGCTTCTCCTCCCATGAGAGCTTGAAATAGGGCTTCCAGCGGCGCTTCTTCTTCGAAGGCCGGCGACGATGCTTCTTTTTTCGCCACTCTTCGCCGCCACGAAGTGCAGAAGGCACGCTGACATCGCACCCGCCGCTGGAAGGGTTCGCACCCTTACCCTCGCATGCCCCGCTATTAGACAGCGCTGCGAGACCACTATGCCTCTCATCGCCACTAGGCGGCTTTGATGGCTTCTCCAGTCCCCTGCCCACCTCCTGCATGCCCACACCCCGCCATGTTGAGATTGGCTGAAAAGGCTCTGCCTGCAAACCAACCCCGATACTGTAGTCTCGCTCTTGCCTCGCACTCTGATCTCTATGGCAGTTCTCGTCTAGCTGCTGCGCTCTATGGCATTCTCGCTGCTGTTCTTTCGGCTCTTCTCTATGGCAGTTCTTTTCGTGTGCCTTTTCTTCTCTATGGCAGTTTGCATCAAGACACTCTTCTCTATAACAGTCCTGCACTTGCTCATCGCTGCAGCGCCACCCACCGTCCACCTCCATTTCAAACGCATGCGCATTGTCTCCCCCACCTGCACTTACAGGGGTAGTTGGGCAGTTGTTTGACACCTCGTGTTCTTCCATCCCTTGGTTAACGGAAGATGTTCTGCGGCGACAAATCCTGGCGTCTGCCGACTCAGCAACGTCTTAAGCTGGTAACTCTTCAGGTTCCTCCTTCAGTTTGCCACGCCTGCTGTAGTGGCTCCCTGGGCATTCTAGGTATCCTTAAGGATCACGCCTTGTGCTGTTTTGCCAGGTGAGCTATATACACAATCTTCCCCCTTTCGTCGAAGTTTGCTTCTCCTTCTGTGCTTAGTACAGCTGTAAAACTTAGCCCCGCCCACCTGGCACCCTTCTTGCTGCTCCCTACTTCTTCGCTTGCTGACTCTTAACTGCTGCCCACAGCGTTTAGTGGCTCGTTATATAGCGGAATCCGTGTTCACCCTGCGCAGGCGTTTGCGTATGTCTTTCTGGGAGTTGTAGTCCCGGATCGTCTCAATATGGCAAACCTTATGCACTACAAATCCCTATAGAGATACCCGCGGTCTGTTAGTCAACCAATCAATGGGTAGAACGTGAAGGCCCGCCTGTGAGGAATCTCATTGGCTGTAACTTTTGTCGATTTTTGTTAGCACCGTCCTATTTTGTTCACCAAGGGAGGGGGCAAGTCAATCGAGTGCTGATGGCCAATCATAGCACAGCTTGATGCGTTAGAAGGAGAGTACTCCATTTTCTCTGTATATTTGAGATGATCGATGATGACTACGCGTGGAATGCGAGGAACGTGGAAGGGGCATCAGAAACGAGAGATTTGAGACGCATTTTGTGGATTTCCTTTCAAAATAAACTAATTGTATTGAAGTTAGCATTCATTGCGTTCTGTCGTCGTCTCCTGATGGAAAATTCGTCACTAGGAAAATAATCCCAGCCATCGGCTCGGCACTAATAAAGGGGAGGCTCGATTATCTCCAGCTACTTTTTAATTTGCACCTAAAAGCGTTACGCAAAAACTGCCGAAATCGGCGATGGGGTTGAGTGTAAACAAATTGAATTGCTTGGCCAAAGGATACGATTAATCTTCTCATACTACACCCCCCCCCCCCCCCACCGTATGGCGAACATGGCGGATACTGAAGCAAAACAAAACGAGTGCCGTCTTAAATAAATAGTTACCCAAAAATCAGAAGTTTGGACATTTTATAAATACTATTGGCTTTTCACCTACTATTTTATGTGTTTGGAGATGCATGTAAAATAGCAATTAACTCTTCTGTACACAAATAATGCATCCAACCTGCATGTGAGATGTTTACTTTGATATGGTGGGGTTGGGGGGAGTGCTTCAATGTATGCCACTGTTGGTGGTATCATAATATTAGCCACCTGCATATTGTGCTTAGAAAAGCAGATTGAGTACTCGGGATGGGGCAAGGGCTGAGAATCGAAGGTGTGGTATAACGGCCAGAGCTGCCTACGTTGGCGATCCAGGCTTGAGACTCGGCGTCGTCTCAACATCCTGTGATTCTGGGCAAATCATGTAATCGCCTCGTACCTAAGAACAGCGCCTAGACATCCCCCAGGGGTCAGCTGCCCCCTACAAATCTTAGAACAGAAAGGAAATTATTTTGTCCCATAACGGGGGTGAATAATGTATGCAGTCTTTTGTTTCTGATAAGTGTATAGTTTTTTTGTACAATAGATCAATTTGGAGGGAGTGGTTGTAGCGTTGCGCTCTAGTGTTTGAGAGCGCCCCAGTGCATGCTGGGTAGCGGCACGCGTTCGCGCCAGTTAGCCGCGAGGAGAGCTAGTGGGCAGATGCGTCCCGGCGCTCGGAAATAAATAAAGTTAATTAACCTCCCCACGAAGCGTGAGCGTCTTATTTATATATATATATATATATATATACCCGGCTTTTTACAATATGGCGACGAGGGTGGGATATCACCCCTGAGGGAGTTGAGAAACTGCAGAACCCAGACACCCAAGACCGGGGAAGAACCGAGCGTGGCAGAGGAGCATCATCAACACAGGCCGAGGCCGACACAAGGTACGGAGGAGTCCGGCGCAGTCACCAGCGCCACGTTGAACCGCGAGTGAGCAGGAGGAGCGACAGAAGGAGAGGCCAGGCACGCCTCGAGGGTGAGAGTCACGGGGGGGGGGGGGCGTGCAAGCACCTGAGGCCCTTGGCCTGGAGGGAAAGACCCAGGCAACACCCCAAATGAGACAGGACCCCCCGACGGGAGGGGGCAACACCCAGAGAGAGCAAGACCGGCCGAATAAGGGCAAGACTCACCGCGAGGCACACGAAACGACACGGGGAGCAAGAGGGAGCAGCAGTCAGAAGCGGAGCAACAGAGCGCCCCATCCAGAGGGTAACCTGCGTCCGGCCAGCCAAGGGAAGCAACAGATCTGGCGACCCCAGGGTCATCGCGGAGAGGGCAAGGAAGCCTTTCACCCACCCAACCCGGCAGATCAGGCGAGAGGCAGGCTCCAGGGAGTCCACCGGAGACGGACGACAGACGCAGCCTAGCCCAACGCGACTGGGGCAGGATGAGCGCCCAAGCGACGTCTCTCACCAACCTAGTTCCCTTCCTACCCAAGAGAGAAGAACCAGCGATGCCCTGGGAGGATTGTTAGCGGTATTTCCTGAACTATCTTGAAGCCTTAGAAGAAGAAGGGGAAGGAGGATTCTCAAGTTCAAGGAAAAAGAAAATACTACTACACAACCTAGGCCAGGAGGGCATCAGGGTATACGACAGCCTAGTGAAGGTGACCAGACCAGCGGGTGATGCAGGAGAAACTATGGGTCAACGGCGATGCGCCGCTGAAGGAGATGGTGGCGTTGGTGAAGAAAGCAGAGCTATCAAAAAGATGCGCGGAAGCGGAAAAAAAGAGAGAGTGGTGACAGAACACCGGTCTGTAGGATAACAGACAGAAGCAAACCAGAAACTCCAAAGCAGCAGACACCTACCAACACAAAGTACCAAAGAAGATACCCTCAGAAGACCACGAGAAACCAGAAGCCACAAGGAGAGAGCAAAAACGTGTGCTACAGGTGTGGCAGCCAAACGCATGCAGGCAACGACAGAGCATGCCCTGCATTCCGAGCCAAATGCTCCTTCTGCAATATTATGGGGCATTACGAGAAAGTATGCAGGCGTAAGCTCAGCAGGACGGTAGTGAAGTACGTTGCTCAAGAACCACAGGGTGAGGAGGAAACCCAAGAAGAGGGAGAAGAGGAAGACAAAGTACTAAGCATCGACGGCCAGGTGTTGGGAGTAAACTGCACGCGTTCCAAGAAACCAGTGTTACAGATGGAGATCAGCGGTGTGCAAGTGAACATGGTGGCGGACTCTGGCTCCCCATACACAATCATCCAAAGGACCATATGGGAAAATGAGTTCAGGCCCAGAGTAGGGGAAGAGCTACTACCCACAGACATCCACCCAGTCACGTTCACAGGTGAACCCATACCCATGGTGGGGTACCGAAGGCTACGATTCGAATTCAAAGGACGCAGAGCGGAAGGGAAGCTGTACGTGGCAGAGAAGGGGCCGTCCGTGCTAGGATGGATGGACCAAGGAAATTTAGGGATACAACTCAACCTGGGCGGGTCCACAAAAGTGCTGATGATCGAAACAAAACAAGTGCACGAAGAAAGCAGATGGAAGACAGAATACCTGGAAGAGTTCAAGGGTACCATAGGAAGGATGACGAAATTCACGCACAGAATCCGCCTCATGGCAGGAGCAAAGCCAGTGAGCCACAAAGCTCGCAACATTCCCTTCAGAAGCAGAGAAGCGGTCCAAGAAGAACTGCGACGACTGGAGAAAAACGGAGTCATAGAAGCGGTCGAAAGTGCGAAATGGCTCGCACCGCTGGTGGTAGCCCAGAAGCCGAATGGGAAGGTACGCCTGTGCGTGGACTTGAGGGAACTTAACAAGAACATCCTAGTTGACAAGTTCCCGTTGCCCCGGATAAATGAGATGTTGGCAAAAATGAAAGGAGTCAAGTGGTTCTCAACAATAGACCTAACCTCTGCATACCACCAAATCGCACTACATGCCTCCTGCAATCATCTGACGTCATTTATCACGCCGTTTGGGTGTTACAAGTTCCTCTGGATGCCATTTGGCCTAGAGTCAGCTGCAGCCATTTTCCAAAAACTCATGCATCGGCTGTTCCAGAAGGTGGAAGGAGTCCAGTACTTCCAAGACGACATCCTCATCATGGGGAAATCCAAAGAAGATCACGATGAGAAACTGCACGCAGTATTGGCGATCTTAGCCCAAAACGGGCTAACTGCGGAATGGCAAAAGTGTAGATTTGGAGTGGACTCGGTGACGTACCTGGGTCACGAAATCAGTGGGAGAGGAATAGAACCAAGAAGAGCGAACATTGCGGCCATCAAAGAAGCACCAACACCAACAAGGAAGGAAGATGTCCGATACTTCCTAGGCATGGCGGAGTTCTACAGTAAGTTTGTCCCTCATTTCGCGACCAAAACGCACCACCTGAGGCAACTCTTGAAAGAGAAGAACACGTTCAAATGGACACGGGAGGAACAAAAGGAGTTCGAGGAGATAAAACACGACATCTGCACAGCAATTCCCCTGGAAGGGTTTGATCAAGAAGCTTTATCTATACTAACCACGGACGCCAGTGACAAAGGCCTGGGGGCGGTCTTAATGCAAAAAGCCAGGAGCTGAGACATCATCACGGTCAGCTTTGCCTCGAGATTCTTAGCGGCCAATGAAGAGAAATTCAGCGTCATAGAGAAAGAAATGCTGGCGACTGTCTGGGCAATGGAACGATTCAGACAGTTCTTGTGGGGCTCGAAGTTTCTGCTCCGTACCGACCACAAACCGCTGGTGAAAGTCCTGACCTTAAGCGCACATGTGCATGCGACACCCCGCATAGCAAAGATGAGCCTGAGGCTGTTGGATTATATGTATGACGTGGAGTACCTCCCAGGGTCCAAGAATAAGGTAGCAGACTTCTTGAGCAGAGCAGCCGCAATGGAACCAGCAGACAATCGGGAAGCTTCGGAATGGGAGGAATACATGGTAGCCCTCACGCAGGACCATGAAGGAGCCGCCAGCGCACAAGAGCGGGAAGAGGCGTACGCGGCAGATGAAACCCTAGGTACAGTAAAAAGTTACGTGACCCAAGGATGGCCTGACAAACGGCACCTCGACAGTGAGCTTAGGAAATACTGGGAAGTCAGAGAAGAGCTATCCCTTGGAGACAACCCCGTATTCCTACTGAGAGGGGACAAGGTGGTTCCACCGCAATCCCTGGTGAGCCATCTCCTCACCATTCTACACGAAGGACATCTGGGGATCATGAAGACCAAGGCGAGAGTGAAGCAGGCATACTGGTGGCCAGCGATAGATGGGCACGTGGAGAGACACGTCAGAATGTGCGAACAGTGCAGTAGGGCCGATAAAACACAAACCTTACTACGCCCGCCGCTGGGAAAATTCATGGGGCTGTCTAGCCCATGGGAAGCGCTTTCCGTGGACATACTGGGTCCAGTCCTGAACGCAGAAGGTGTGCCCAAATACGTCATAGTACTGATGGACAGGTACTCTAAATGGCCGGAGGTGGAAGTATGTGAAACGGCAGACACCGAGGCAGTGGTAGCATTTCTCACGGCCACGTTCCTGAGGGAAGGAATACCCAAGGTGATAACGTGCGACAATGGCCCACAATTTGTGTCAGCGAGATGGAACTCCTTCATGACCAGAAAATGGGATAGAGGTCAAACACACTCCAGTCTACCACCCAGCGGGGAACGGACTCGCAGAAAGGTTCAATCGGGTAATGGGATCCGTACAAGCAGCAATAAGTGCTGGACTAAACTGGGAGAAGGAACTCCAACGCATGCTATGGGCATATCGCATCACCCTGACCAACACTGGGTACAGTCCGTTCAAGATCCTACAGGGGCGTGATCCTTTCACGAAGGACAATGTAGCGTGGAAACACCTCCTGGTGCAAAGCAAATGGTCGCCCGCAGTGGTGATGCGATACCTAGGTAAAGCACAAGCCTTGTACACTGAGTACTATAACAAACGACGCAACGTCAAGGAGGTAACATTAGAAAAAGGGGAGTGGGTAAGGGTAAAACAAGCTACGCTAAAAAGGAAAGGAGACAGCAAATTCAGCCCACCTCTACAAGTGATAGAACCCTATGCCAGGTCGGCGTTGTTGAATGATGGGAAGGTATGGTCGCAAGACAGGATGGCGAAGTGCAATAAAATCATGAAGTGGGAAGATCCGGAGGACAGAAGAGCACCGATTACAGAAGAGGGAGATGAGCCTGAGAGAGAGGAAAGTCCGGAGGTCGGAGAGCAAAGCCCTACTCCTCCCAGGAGGAATGGGGAATGTCAGAGCGCATCAGGTGAAAGCAGAGAAGGAGGAACAAACAGACAGGGCTACCCTACGAGCGTGGGGGCCCAAGTAAAGGAAGAAGTGATACAAGGAGAGTTGGAAGCACGAGGAGAACTCTGGACCAGAGGTCAAAGGTCGGCTCAAGAGCAAGGACAGAACTGTACGAGATCGGGCGGAGTGATCAAGATGCCTAGAAGGTTCGAGGACTTTGACACGCAAAGCAAGTAAGACTGTAAACGTTAGGCCAGCTTTGGGCTTTGTGTTGTAAGGGGCGAGATATGTAGCGTTGCGCTCTAGTGTTTGAGAGCGCCCCAGTGCATGCTGGGTAGCGGCGCGCGTTCGCGCCAGTTAGCCGCGAGGAGAGCTAGTGGGCAGATGCGTCCCGGCGCTCGGAAATAAATAAAGTTAATTAACCTCCCCGCGAAGCGTGAGCGTCATATATATATATATATATATATATATATATATATATATATATAAACCCGGCTTCTTACAGTGGTCACATCTCAAAAAGTGCACCCTCACATTTATGTGTAACACACGTTGCATTTTGTTTAAACAAGCACTGACTAAGCAAATTGGTTTTATGTCCAGCTCCTTGATCAGAGACATCAGCTCTCAGCCTGTCAAAGTTTTGCGGTCCAGTGACAGCGAAATGCTAGAATGGTTTATATTTTCTTTTAAAATGCATTGGTCTATCTGAAGTAACGTTTAGTGACCAAGTAGTAATTTTCCAAAATAAAAAAATGTGGGAAAATGATGCAGGACCATGAATGCGGCGATGCGGGTCACTTAAAGGCTATGAAAGATGAGTCCGTAGTGTTAAGAGTGATGCAGCAGTTTACCAGCTCTAGTCACACACAACTCTCGTTTGGGCCCATATACATTCAATGTGCTAGTAAATATCCGCTGGTCATCAATTTTGATTTACCTTGTAGATCTGTTACACCAGTATCATTGCCATTCCCTGTCTCCTTAAGTAAAATGTACTTTTGTCGATAGATCTAGTTGTAGATTAGAATAGGGAGGAAATAATAACCCATTAAACCTTTTGTTTAAAGAACCGCAGACTCATTAGAAGTTTAAAGATTTATCTGGATTAATAATTTGTGAGTCAAATCAGAATACACGTAGGTACACCAAAATTCTCCATCAGAAAAATAGTACAGTTAGCTTAAAATCAATTCACAGTAATAAAATTCTCATGATGACAGTACCTGAGGAGAGAGAGAACAGAGAGCAAATACGAGCATTATCCTCAGAACTATAGTTACCTAGAATGGTGTGAGGACCTGGGCCTCAGAGTATCAAAGATTCAGGACAGGTTCTAATGCAACACCAGCGTTGCACCCCTCTCTGGTGCTACTCTCTCCGGCTCGGGCTCGTCCGGACCCCTTCCTAGATGTGCCTCCTCAGTTGTTCCGCGATTCTTCCCTAGTGTTGGATTCTTCAATCAGTTTGCAGCGATTTGGGCAGCATCTCAGCATAGCATCAGCATGTGCAGCATCAAGTGTGTCTAACTTAATAAACTTACCTCTGTTATATCAATTGGAGTGTATGATCCACCCCCAAATGTTTCAATTCTATGTACACCCCTCAAATTGATTGGTCCAAGCAGTGGGGTGAGGACATCACACCATACTAAGTGCAATAACTTTCTTTAGTTCTTTTGTCTAATACCCCGCCCCTTAAACTTAATACCCACAAGTTTTATTGACACAAGCATTTCATATGTGGATCGATAAATTTGAAGTACAATGTTTCGGCTTCTTCCATTTGCAGGTTCAAAAGTATAGTTTCCCATGTCCTTGCTGGGCACATGTTCTTGGCAGAAGTTCAATGAAATCACTAGTTCAGAATAAGGATGCATTGTGCATGTGTAATTGTCGCAGAGGAATAGGGATGTCAGTCACCCTCCAAGACCCAAATACGAACTATTAATAAAGTCAGAGAAAAACATGTTAGAATACGAAATTAAATGAATTCACTGTATACCACTTACTTCTACTCTAACCCCATTTACTTAATATCTCCTTTGCATTAATAGCTTAGTAAAACTTGCACGGGTTAGTTTCAGGACAGCATGTGCGTTAATAAGAGTTTCGAGCAGCCATGTTAAAAGCTATTGTGCAGCTGCAAAGATTTCCCACCAAGCGACAGAAGCGTCATTACTACGTAGATGCAGTAGTCGCATGCGCAGATGAGTTCCCACGTTTTTGGCGGCCATTTTAAGGACACTCGGGTTACTGGTTAGTAAAGCACATAGAAAAGCTTCCCCTTGATATAGTATGTAAAATGTGGTGCAACGTTTGTACCCACAAACATGTTGGTTACAGTATTACATGTTATTCAAGAGAATTGCATACGAGCAAGTCTCTTTTATACGAAACCTTGCTCCATCAATCCCCTCTCTGATGGCATTTTATGCCATCACTAGCTGCTATCATTAAATAAGATGCCAACTTTAGCATTCTACCATTCTGATTTCTTCAAACCTTTCATTCCTTCCTTTATCCTTTTTAAATTGTGATCCTTTCATTCTTTTGTAGATATTTCCTTTCAATTCTTCAAGTCGTATTTCGTCTAATTTTCTTTTCCTACAAATTTCATTCACTTCATACCTCTTTCTCTTCCCACTACATTTATGGCAACACATTGTTATCAAAACGAATAAAGTTATGCCCATGATTGGCAATAATATTTGACCTAAGATTTGACCTAAGATACCTTTACCTATGTTAGAAAACCAACCACCTATAGCAGAAAAACTATTAGCTATTTTCTTCCATACACTGTCAACCTCCAGTGGTTTCAGTTCCTCTTCCAAATGTGTAATATTCTTAATATACCCTCCAATTTCTACACTTTTATCAGGAATATAAATGCAACAATGTTGCGCTTTCAACATTTTACAGACTCCACCCTCTTTTGCTAATAGAATATCAAGGGCAAGTCGATTCTGCAAAACCATAGATCGAACAGCAACTAATTCTGTATTGATCAATAAGAATCCTCCAGCAGTGTCAGTAGATAACCAATCAACTACTGTAGGCAATTGAGAGATTTGTCGAGAATTCAGCAGAACCCCCACTGAAGGTATCAATGCACCAAATATGTCACCTACTATTTCAGAAAAACAAGCTCTTTTATATTGGGTTAGTCCATTACTGTCATCATTGCTTTCAGTGATTCTTTTAACATGATAGACTTTAAGGAATACTATTCCAAAATAGTAACTCCCGTACCAATGATCGGGCAGCCTAAAATAGGCTTTGTTTCCACAAATATAATAGATTCCAGGAAATACTGAATCAGTTCCTCCTTTTAGTCCCCAACCCCAAATTACTAAGAAGTTATTTTCACACTCACTGGAACCAATAAATGCGTCGTTCTATTTTGTTTTTAATCTATGGAGACAGATTTTCCCTTTCTTCTCAAAATCCAGGGTCATAGCAGCATGAGTCTTGCCAGTTACCAAAATGCCTTCCTTATCAGCCCATTTAGTTGTCTGAGGTTTTGGTTCAGAGGCCCTTCTTTGGAAATCTTGTCTCCTTTGTTCTACTAGATTCAAAAATATCTTTTCTTCAGGTAATTTACATGTTAAGTTGCGTTTGTGTGCATCAGCTATATCTATTGCTTTCATTGTTAGAAAATATTCACCCATGTATTGTGAGCTTCTAGTACTAAGGACAGGGTTCATGCTCATTCACGTAGGGACCTCTGAAAATATTACATCTACATTTGAATAATAATACTGTAGTTTTCCAGTTCTATAAAATAAACTAGCCAATACACTACATGAAATACCATATGTCAAAGGTAAGTGATGATAAGTTACCCCTTCAGCTACTGAGGTTGAAAATTTCTTACAAATATAACAATCACTAACTTCCATTGTTTCTACATAATGTACTAATAAGTTTGCAAATGCATTTAAATCAGTTTCGTTTTTATTCACAGTGTGGTGTAAATCTAACTCATCTGGAGTTTCTAAGCCTACTCTATCTCCTTTAATGTTTTCCACCTTTGCATGTATATTAGTACTATTCTGTTTGTTCGTAACCATCAAATAGGGAATAGCTATTGCTAATATTACCCACTTTATGAAGACTAATAATAAGCTACATATACAAATCCTACAGCACTTCTTTATACAGCTTTGTTCTGTTTTTCCAGTAACTTTATTATCAGACATTTTTGGACAAGAAGATTATCTCTTCTTTAATTCAGAAACTGAGATAACACCTTAAGCGTCTTCTTTTCTTTCAAGTCGGTTTCACTTCCTCATCAATTCGTTCAACATTCAGTTTTTCGTCACTTTCTTCATTTATGTCGAGATTTTCAAAATCTTCAAGAATGACATGTGTCCACTCAGGACCCTTGAACTTGTTATTCAATGTCTTCAATCTTTGGCTCCTTCGATTTGGAGTTGCAGTGGAAGGTTCAGATTGGCTGGATACTTCGTTTACTTGATCAGGCTCTTCACTGGTTGTCCTAAGGTGATATTTCAGTCTCTTGATAATCCTTGGCCAATTATCACCTTTTCGGGTTTTCTTAGTTTTCACTGCACTGTCAGTTTCTTCAAGGCTTCTTTTATTTGTGGCACTATTTGATCATCTTCATATTCAGATTTCCTCTCTATCTGACCTTGTCCAGGGCTTATTGTTTTGGCCTGTTCTGCCTGGATATGTTCATCTACCTCAATCTGACCTTGTTCAGGATCAGTGATATTTGTGTTTTCTTCTATATCCTGAACCTGTGTTTCTATGCCTGTCTGGTCCTGTTCAGGTCTTCTTACCCTTTGTCTTTCTTCTGCCTGAACGTTTTCTCTAAACCCTACCCGTCCCTCCTCAGACTCAGGAATGAGGCTTTGATTTTCTTCGGTCTGAGTATATTGTTCTCTCCTTAACTGTTCCTGCTCAGGTTCCCTAATAGTTGTATCCCTACTCTACTGAGCGAGTTCTTCTACACCTGATTGTCACTCTTTTCCTGTCTATCTAACTGCGTTTGGCTCCTAATTCTTACAATTACTTCAGGTATGTCCACAAGTGGGATCCAGTCGTCCTGATAGGTGCTTGGTTGTTCTTGGGCAGCTACTTCAGGACCTTCTATAGGACATTCTTCAACTGCGCAACCTTCAGCAACTTCAACTGCTCGCGTCAGTTGAAAACCTTCGTCTTCAGGAGCTGGTACCCTTTTGGTATGACTTGCATGAATCCAATTAGGCAATCCTGCACACTTTACAGCTGTTGAGGTAGTAAGTATAACCTGATGTGGTTTGTCCCACCGTGGTGCTAGGCACGACTCTCGAGTGTGATTCTTCACAACTACCCAATCACCGGGATTCAGATCATGCGCTTGGCTCAGCTGTCTGTTGACTGCGTCTTCCCCAACCTGATATGAGAGAGAACGCACT
Organism: Triturus cristatus; assembly: GCF_964204655.1. NCBI lineage: Eukaryota > Metazoa > Chordata > Amphibia > Caudata > Salamandridae > Triturus > Triturus cristatus. The sequence goes on along the minus strand of NC_140579.1, from coordinate 670,970,541 downwards.
CTTTGCAATATTCCAAAACCAAGTCATCAGTTATATTCAACAGCTTGTGTCCTGGTACACATGCTTGTCTCATTGCTCTTCCCATGAGTATTTCATGGGGACTCAATCCAGTATTTTTGTCAGGAATACTTCTGAGTCCCATCAGAACAAGAGGGCAAGCATCAGGCCATTCCAGTGGGGTGGATGCGCACACATTTCCGAGTCTTGACTTGATTGTGCCATTCAATTATTCTACCACCCCAGAAACCTCTGGGCGGTAAGCGCAGTGCAATTTTTGTTCGACTTTGAATGCTTCACGTTAGTCGAATTATTTCATTATTAAAATGAGACCCTCTATCTGATTCAATCGTTACTGGAAAACCAAATCTAGGGATGAGTTCTCTTAATAAGAGTTTGGCCACTGTCAAGCTGTCGTTTCTTCGGGTCGGATATGCTTCCACCCACTTTGAGAATGAATAAACAAACTATGACAAGTACATATTTCAACCCTCGACAAGCAGACAGTTGAATAAAATCTAGTTGAAGTCTTACAAAGGGACCTTCTGCCTTTCCAATCTTTCCCATACTAACCATGGTTTTTCTGCCAGGATTCATTTGTTGGCATGTTAAGCAACTTTGGCAAAGACTCTCTGCTGCCTTCCTGAATCTTGCGTTAAACCAATCTTGTCTGAAAAGTCGAATCATTGCATCTCTGCCTACATGTGTGTCTCCATGATTCATCCTAGCCATAGGTGCAAGCATACTGTCTGGCATTACTGGTCTGCCATCAGAACAAACCCACACACCATCTTCTGCTCTTCTTTGACATCCTATTTTCACCCACTCTTCATTTTCTCTCATTTCTACTGCATCCTGCAGATCTTCTACCTCCTCCCAGGTTCCCACTCCTGCAAGTATCATAAGTTGGCAGCTGATTCCACAAGTTTCGATTTTTCTTATTTAATGCAATTTTATGTCTTGCACAGTCCTGGGCAACCTGGTCAGCATATCGGTTACCGGCGGTCACATAGTCATCTCCTGATTGGTGAGCAGCACACTTAACCAAGGCTATCTCTTTTGGTAATTGAATTGCCTCAATTAATTCTCTCACAAAATGTCAATTTTTAATGGGAGTTCCTGAGGAAGTCAGGAAATCCCTCTGCATCCATAGCTGGCCAAAATCATGCACAACCCCATAACCATATTGGCTATCAGTAAATATGGTTATTCTCCAATTTTTCCCAATTTTGCATGCTTTAATTAAAGCGATTAATGTGGCTGCTTGTGCAGATCTGACTTCTGGTAAATAGGATGCTTCGACTATTCCAGCCAATGTTCACACAGCATAAGCAGCATTTAATCCTCCCTCCTCGTGTCACATGCATGAGCCATCTACAAATAGCTCATGATCTGCATTTTTCAGGGGTTCCTCTTGTATGTTGGGAAGTGGTTTGGTGCACGTCAAGACATTCATGTTCGACCTCATCTTTCACCTCTTCTTGGTATGGATCAGGTATTAAGGTGGCTGGATTGAGAACAGTACACCTCACTATAGTCACGTTTTCAGCTCCCAGTATTATTCTTTTGTATTGTTTAACCTACTGGGAGTGAGATACTGCGTTCGGGTTTTGGTCAGCAAAATCACAACTGAATGGAGAACGTACACCTTTACAAGGTGTCCCATCACAATTGACTCACTTTGTTCTATGCTCACACAGGTTGCAGCTACAGCTTTCAGACAACCTGCAATGCACATGCCACAGGGTCTAGTGTAGCAGAAAAATATGCCACTGGTCTTCGCATTAGTCCATGTCTCTGTGTCAGGACTGAGAGTGGACAATTATCTATCTCATAGCAGAACAACGCAAATTCTTTTGAGTAGTCTGACATTCCCAAAGCAGGTGCTTCGCACAAACAATTTCGTAATTTTATAAATGATTCTATGCTTTCATCATCGCTTTCTATGGCGTCCTTTGCTCTCTTTTTGGTCATCTGTATCAGTGGTTTAGCCAGTAAAGAAAACCCTACAATTCACTGCCTACAATATCCCACGATCCCAATAAACATTCTTATTTCTCTTTGGGTTTGTGGCAACTGCATTTGTCTTATTATTCTGATTCTTTCTGAGGTCGCCTTTCTAATTCCTCTCTCTATTTGATATCCTAGGTATTTGACAGAATTTTTACAAAACTGACATTTTTCAGGGGACACTTTGTGTCCACCTTTTGCCAAATGATTTAGCAATGCAATTGAGTCAGTGACACAGTCATCTCGCGTGTTTGACGCAACCAATAGGTCGTCAATGTACTGTACCAGGACTGATTCTCTGGGCAACACACGAGATTCAAGACTTCCTTTGAGAATCTGATTAAAGATTGAAGGACTTTCAGTGTACCCTTGAGGAACACGATTCCACACGTAAACCTGCTCTTCGAATTTAAATGAAAATAAAAACTGACTATCTGGATGCAGTGGAATAGAAAAGAATGCATGACATAACTCAATTACTGTGAACCAACCTGCTTTCCATGGTATCTGGTAAAGAATCACAGCTGGGTTGGGCACTACTGGACAATATGGTACAACAATTTTATTAATTTTTCTCAGGTCTTGAACTACCCTATATTTCCCGTTCGGTTTCTTAATGCCAATTATAGGTGAGTTACAAGGGCTACTCATTATTTCTTTCAAAATGCCTTGTTCGACTAATCGCTCAATCTCTGCTGCAACGCCTGCCATTATTTCAGGACTCATTTTGTATTGTCGAGTATTTGGGTAAATAGCACCTTCTTTCACTGTCACTTTTACGGGATCTACATTCGCCATTAATCCTATTTCTTTTCCAATAAAATCCCATGTCTCTGCATTTACAGTCAGTTTTACTTCAGCAGGTAATTCATCTTTGGTTATAATTGAATACATTTCATTTACTTCTGTTCCTTGTTTTGCTAACATGAACTTGTTAACTCCATCTTGATCTGGGGTTTGTATTGCAACACCATCCGGTGTGCAGAATATGGTGCAATTCATTTTGCACAATAAGTCCCTTCCAAGCAAATTTAACAGGACTTGAGTCACAAACTACAAATTTGTGCATTTCTTTAAAATTACCAGTTTGCACCTCCATGGGCTCTGATCGGGGTTCTAATCTGTTTGTTCAAGACACCTGCTACTTGGATGGCTTCACCCGAGAGGGGCAGGTTAGGTATGTATGCTCTTTTCACAGTAGACCTGGTAGCACCAGTGTCCAACAAGAAAGTGATATAATTTCCTTCTACTTTACCTTCTACGTATGGACCTGACTGATCTACCGGTAGGGATGCGCCAAGTACGCACTCCCCTTCCTCCCCCCTCAGGCACCGTCATTCCTGCTCATAATTGAGAATTGGGTCCTGCAAAAGAAACTGTAAGGTTACAAAAAATGTCTCACCACTACCTTCTGGGAATCCAGTGTCCACACTGTACTTGGCTTTAATCACAAAATTTGGCTTAGTGGCAGGTGGCAATTGACTCTGAAGATCTATACCCTGTTGCGGTTGACTCATTAACACCTCATTCTGCGTCTGTGGATTTAAATTTTGATTTGGGCCATTATTAACTTGAATGAATTTACACTCGTTTTTCCAATGCCCCAACTTCCTGCACCCATGACAGGGAAACCTTCCCGATTCAACCTCCCCCATGGCTTACCCCCATTATTTTCACTTTGACCTTGTACCCTTCCTTGATTTTCTGACTTTATTCAATTGAAGCGCTTGCTGTTCAGCTAATTTTACTTGAGCCCACATTACTTTTTCTTCTAAGGCTTTTCGTCTGTTATCAATTTCATCCCCACAATATTTGGCATACTTTAAAATTTCGTCTATGGGCTTTGATTGCCAACATAACATGTGCTGCTTAATCATTTGAGTCATATCCAATCTTAACCCGGTCACAAATCGATACACAAAATGAGTCATGTCCTTGTTCTCTATACTTTCAAAACCACTATACTGTTTGAACACCTGTAATAGGCGTTCGTAGTATGCATGTATAGACTCATTTTTCTCTTGGGTTGTTCTGTCTATTTTTACCCAGTCAGTTTCTTTGGGGGGAATTTTACTCTTCAGAAAAGTGATCACCTGGTGATATTTTTTCATTACATCTTCTGACGGGGCTCCTGTCTTTGAATCTCTTGGATACTCTTCTCTTGGCCAATCTACAGTAATTTTACACTCTGTCCACAAATCTGCTGGTACTACTATGTCAAACAGACCATCCCAGATCTTTTAACAAAACCTTTTGAAACTTTCACAAACCTCTCAACTTGTCTGTACCATACCACTGGTTTCTCTCTGTTTAGGAAAATCATTTGTAAACGACAAAATATCTTGTCTAGTCCATGGTACATGTACGTACCCCCTTCCGGGTACTTCCCTCATCGGATACAACCTCTCAGCCTTTTCTGTTTCTCTCATTGCATATTCAGATGTCCTTCGATTTACCTGTGTTTCTTCCTTTTTCTTTGCCCACCTAACTTTCCATTTGTCAAGATCTCCCCGTTTTTGTAATAGAAATAATAACTCCCTGATCTGTAGTTTTCTTCCGGACATATTCATGTTTTCCAAATCTTTATCAGAAAATTCTGCTCTATTTGGTTTCTGCAACACCTTTGACTTCCCTATATGAATTACCATTTCAGATGCCAGATTTGTCAACTTTTCATCAAATGTTTTTGTATTTCGGGTGATGCTTTTACAATTAAACAATAACTCTTCCTCACTGTATGTGTTTAATCTGTCTAGACTCACATTTCCGGCCACCATTTCTTCCAATTCTACTCGCAATTCGAATATGTGTAATATTTTTGACTGTGGCTTTGGCTTCTCTATTTCTTGAGTCCATCTCTCTATATCTTCTGGGGTTACTCTTTTGGCACGTCTGGTTCCTGTTGAGGTTTCTAGTCTAACTTACTTTGAACAACTGGACAAATTCCTCCTCGGGTTTCCATTATTGGTTCTCCTATGGGTAAATCCATTAATGATATTACTCATTCACATTCACTTGCTTGATCATCTATTATCACCTTTTTCTTTTCTAGGTTCTATGCTTGGGGTAGGCATTACAGGAACTTTGGGACAGTTTGACTTTTCGCCATACAATGGGACTACTGGACCTATTGTCACTGGTATGGTCAGTGCTTCTGGATGAGCGTTTATCGGAGCTATTTTCTGAATTAATTCATCTCTATCTTATTTATTGCTTCCCTTTCTTTTTCTTAAAGTACCCTGTCTATTGTTGTGTCATGTACTATTTGTGGAACCAAAGGTGTTCCTATCATCGGGGCACTAGGGGTCATTCTATTAAATCCATCATTATAAGGGGGAGGACTTTTCATCAATATGTCTTCTAAGTATCCTTCTTCTCCGCTACCTGTCATGGTTAAATGCTTGGTTTTCTCTGTACATTTACCTCCAGTCTTCTGATGTTAACCTGGGATACAGGCCTTCTGCCACCATGCCCTGTCTCCATTGTTTCATTTGACTATCCCTAGTCTCACTGGGAAATTTTGGATAATATTTGCTTAGGGTCCTGTTACTTCGTGGTCTGTCACGTTCAAAGGCCTCAATTTCCCATTCTTCTAAAGCCTCATACTGGGTCAATCTAGGTCTGGGTTCTAATTCATTCATCCGAGTTCTTGAGTTATACTGTATTCTCCCATTAAAGCTTCCGTACTCTGGAAATGCTAATATTCAATCATCTTTTGTGTATTCTACCCAATTTTCTAACCATACACAGGTATGATAGCCTCTTTTCACCATCATGTATGATGCAGGCGTATTTGGGGGAGGAAAAAGAATCTCTTCTCTACTCTTAATGGGTTTGTCCTTTTTAAAATAATTCTTAACCTTTTGTATAAATGACATCTTTCTCTTTTCTACATACATTGCGTGCTTGTGCTTGTTAAGGTACTGTTCGTAAGCAAACCCTATAAATCTTCTGTCTGGACGAGTCCCTGTTAATGTCGGATTATTATTCTTGGGATTTCTATTTTGGTGACCAATCAGACGCTTGCTTTAATTCTAATGATTCTCCAATATCAGCACGTTTTCTATTCTTAGGACCAATCACCTGCTACTCTGCTTGATCACTTAGCCAATGCTTGCGCGGCTTTTCTGTGACGTCAGTATTACTCCTTACTACTGACCCCTCCTTTACAATTTTCGCATCAATTACACGCCCGCTATTTCAACCAATCCCAGCGCGGCTCGCAGTGACATCACACACATTTTCATTAATTAACAACGTAGAAACATTCACTATTGTGTCTGACCCACTAATTCAAAGAATAGTAAAATTTCTTTCACTGCGAGTAAAACCCTTCCGCTATATAAGACCAAATTTTCACCAGCGAACTCCTTGCTACCAATTATTCTCACTAACATACAAGAAATTAGTCCCTAACTTATTGCTTCTAGTCCTGCGTAACTTTCAGCACTTTCTCGATCCAGACCAATAACCTCACTGCAGTGTGGCTTCCATTCACCACCCGCTATTCAATATTCCCGGTAATTTCCAAACAACATAAAACAATACATTACGGGTTTGGTTAGAACATAAATTAATAATTCAATTTTTCAAATACAATCCGCACCTAACTAACTAAACAAACCATGCCTCTGCTACTAAGTAAAACTGATGCAGCGGAGTTTACCAGCTCTAGTCACTCACATACACACCACTCTCGTTTGGGCCCATATACATTCAATGAGCTAGTAAATATCCGCTGGTCATCAATTTTGATTTACCTTAGAGACCTGTTACACCAGTATCATTGCCATTCCCTGTCTCCTTAAGTAAAATGTACTTTTGTCGATCAATCTAGTTGTAAATTAGAATAGGGAGGAAATAATAACCCATTTAACCTTTTGTTTAAAGAACCACAGACTCATTAGGAGTTTAAAGATTTATCTGGATTAATAATTTTGTGAGTCAATTCAGAATACACGTAGGTACACCAACATTCTCCATCAGAAAAATAGTACAGTTAGCTTAAAATCAATTCACAGTAATTAAATTCTCATGATGACAGTACCCGAGGAGAGCGAGAACAGAGAGCAAATACAAGCATTACCCTCAGAACTATAGTTACCTAGAATGGTGTGAGGACCTGGGCCTCAGAGTATGAAAGATTCAGGACAGGTTCAGGGCCGGGAAGGTGACCTCTTCTAATGCAACGCCAGCGTTGCACCCCTCTCTGGTGCTACTCTCGTCGGCTCGGGCTCGTCCGGACTCCTTCCTAGATGTGCCTCCTCGGTTGTTCCGCGATTCTTCCCTAGTGTTGGATTCTTCAATCAGTTTGCAGCGATTTGGGCAGCATCTCAGCATAACATCAGCATGTGCAGCATCAAGTGTGTGTAACTAACTAAACTTACCTCTGTTATATCAATTGGAGTGTATGATCCACCCCCAAATGTTTCAATTCTATGTACACCCCTCAATTAGATTGGGCCTGGCAGTGGGGTGAGGACATCACACAATACTAAGTGCAATAAATTTCTTTTGTCTAATACCCCGCCCCTTAAACTTAATACCCACAAGTTTTATTCCCACAAGCATTTCATATGTGGATCGATACATTTGAAGTACAATGTTTCGGCTTCTTCCTTTTGCTGGTTCAATAGTTCAGTTTCCCATGTCCTTGCTGGGCGCATGTTCTTGGCAGAAGTTTAATGACATCACTAGTTCAGATTAAGGATGCAGAGCCTATGTGTAGTTGTCGCAAAGGAATAGGGACGTCGGGCACCCTCCAAGGCCCAAATACGAACTATTAATAAAGTCAGAGAAAAACATGTTAGAATACGGAATTAAATGAATTCACTGTATACCACTTACTTCTACTCTAACCCCATTTACTTAATGTCTCTATACCCCGGAAGTGACGTGGGGATGGATGTCAATTTCCAGGCCTGCATGCTTGAGGTGGCCCGGTGGATGGCCAGCAACTGCCTCAGGCTAAACTCTACGAAAACTAACTGAGGTAATGCTGTTTGGAAATAACCCCAGCTTTTGGACTCCCACCTGGTGGCCTCAGGAACTAGGAGCATGTCCCAGCCCAGTAAGTAATGTAAAAAACCTCGGGATGGTGCTGGATGACAAACTCACTATGTCACTACAGATTAAGGCAGTAGCATCTAAAACAGGCTTCATTCTAAGAATGTTGAGAAAGATCCTGTTTTTTCTTCCTCCCGAAAGTCGACAAACGGTGGTCACCGCTCTTGTGTCCTCCAGACTCGACTATTGCAACAGCCTTTATCTGAATATGCAGGAAAATCTGATGCACAGACTGCAATTACTACAAAATGCGGCGGCCAGACCACTGACGGGCATTCCAAAGTTCTCCCCGATTTCCAAGGCTATCCATGATTTGCATTGGTTGCCTATCTACAAGAGAGTTCAATTTAAATCCTTGTGCTTGGTGTTCAAGGCCTTGAAGGGTGATGGCGCAGGATACCTGATTAAGCATCTTACCAGGTATGTTCCTGCCCGGCACCTTCGTTCGGCAGAGGCTGGACTTGTCTCCATTCCTACCATAAAAAAAGTCCGTTGGGGAGGACGCAGGTTCTCCTATGGGGCTGCCAAGCTCTGGAACAAACTTCCTCCCCATTTGAGACTTATGGAGAATCTTCTCCAGTTTAGGAAAGCTCTAAAAACTTGGTTGTTTTGATAACTACACCAGCTTAATTTTTCAGGATTTGTGGACAGCGCCAGGACACCTACTTGGTAATCGCGCGCTTTACAAAACACCATAACATAACATAACATAACATAACATAACATAACATTAATAGCTTAGTAAAACGTGCACGGGTGAGTTTCAGCATAGCATGTGCGTTAATGCGAGGGTTTTGAGCAGCCATGTTAAAAGCTATTGCACAACTGCAAAGATTTCCCACCAAGCGACAGAAGCGTCATTACTACGTAGATGCAGTAGACGCATGCGCAGAAGATTTCCCGCGTTTCCGGCAGCCATTTTAAGGACACTCGGGTTACTGGTTAGTAAAGCGCATAGAAAAGCTTCCCCTTGATATAGTATGTAAAATGTGGTGCAACGTTAGTACCCACACAAATGTTGGTTACAGTATTACATGTTATTCGAGAGGATTGCATATGAGCAAGTCTCTTTTATACGAAACCTTGCTCCATCTAGAGAATGTTGCACAAGGAAATGAAGTAGGCTTGTTGGTGGTTGTGCTGTGGCATGTGATGCTCTTTCACCACATCCTTTGGCTGCTTCTTTAGCTGATAACCTGCAGCACGAGAAGCTTCGTGACTTGTGGGATTTGGGAGTCAGACAGAGCACTGAACTGAAAAGGGTGCTGTTCCTGGGCGAAGATATGATGGAATAGCAGAAGAGATGAAGAAAAAGAAAGGGGTAAATGAAGGCTGGAGAACACAAGACAGATTGAGTGATCAGGAGAGTAAGGTGGGATGATGGAGGAAGAGAAAAAGGGATGATGGAGGGTATGAGCAAGAGGGGATCATTTTAATGGAAGGAGGAACAAGAAGGCTATTATAAAAAGAAAGGAGGGGGGGTCTAAGAAAGAAATGCAGGCAATGTTTTGCTTAAAAAGAAACCAATTAGCATACTGGAGGACACTACAGAAGAAAGGCTAAGCATTAACTGGTCTGATAATCTGCATATTTCATGGTAAATACTTTAAGCACACACAAAGACTGTATTTTTGTCGCCTACTGAGAGCCTTTAGTGAGGTGAAGGCACTGGTGGACAGTTTAAAAAGTTAATATATTTACATAGCTGTATGCATCACCTCTCATTTGCATATTTTCACAAAAAGCTTTATGAAGTGATAGGAGATAATATAGTCCATTTAGATAAGGTGAGCACCATGTCTGATAATCTCCATGTATGACCCTTCTCTGTACGAAATTCAGTTGAATTCGAGTGTGAAAAGCTCAGTTGTCAGAATATCTCTGAACCAGTTTTTGTTTTGGTTCCGCTCTCATGTTTGAATTTAGGGAATTCCACAGTTTTTCACTTTCATTTCGCAAGGATCTGCTGCCCAGTTTAAGACCAATGATGCATCCTTGGTTGATCAAGTGTGCAGTCATTGAATTAATGTAATGCATTCTGCAGGTAATCCGGGTGTATACCTCCAGTAAGCTTTGTGAATGGCGCACCGGAACTTCATCCTTATTTCTATTCAGGAGCAAGTGAAGTGTGTTAATGGAATGTTTTCTATGTTCACACTTTTAAAAGTTCAAGGCCATTTCGTGTTTCTAGTTTTGCAGGCTCTGAGGCTAGGAATACGTTTTTTTAGAAAAATTTGCAGACGGTTTTACAGTAGTTGAGTTGTGCCAGACAAGGGCACTCCTAAGCTCCATCCTATGGTCAGTCTGAGGCAGAGTACACCCAGCTTTTCACAACGAGGTTAATGGAGTAGATCTGAAGCCCAGTCGAAGGGGAGTGAATTTGTCTCTTTTCCTACTACTACCAGAATCTTGGTTTCGGCTCTGTTAATGGAGCGGAAGCTCTCCTTGATAAAAATGGAACACAGTGTAGACAAGAGATGAAGTTAGAAGTGCCGTCTTGTATGTTTTCGCATCCAGAAATAGGTTTACATTTTGATTTGAACCTGGTACTGCTGTAAAGGCTTATATGGGCCTACAAATGTTGAACAGCAGACATGAGTAAACAATACTTGGCATGTGAACGGTTATATTTACCTGTTTTTTTTAGGTTTGACATGATGGTACTCATTATTCATGGTGAACATATTGTAATTTATACATATGCTATGATTCATGCTCCTTCATCCATAGACTTCTTTGGAATGGGACCATTCTTCCAGACATTGTCAATCACATCTCGGACCATCCTTCACAAATATTTAGGTCCTACCTTCTTTCTATTGGTGGTTTAGAAATATCCTTCTGTCTCACTTGGAATGCACATGGGACTATTTTACATCTGAAAAGTACATTCTGTTAGCACACTTCTTTATCATCCATACATTGTATACACAAAGCAGTTTTTTAACAGTACTACAGTAGGCTGTTTTCAGGTCTCGTCTGGGCAGTGCTTGCGCTGTCTCTTCGAGACATGTTGTGGTCAGGATATTGGCATCAAATTCAACCCACTTTCCGCCCATCTTTTAAATTGGCTCCTGCCACTGTCCTTTGTTAATGGTGGCTTTTCATTGGTCAATAGGCTTAGTAGTCCCTCATTAGTACTGCCATTTCTCTTCTTGTAACCTCCCATGAGGACACCCCCAGTTACATGTGTTGTTACTCGGTACATTTTCTTTACACTTTATCAGCACTATTTTCATAATGACTTTCTCCTAGCTGCTGCCTGTTGCAGGCACAATACAGTCTCCCCGCTTCCACAGCAGAGTCAATGTGTTTTCCTGTCTCAGCATGGCGCCCGAGCTTGGACGCCACACTTTGTTTTAACCCCTTCGCCGCGGCAGGAATTCCGCTGCGGCGCTGGGGGGGGTTTGGGGGCAGCCCGGTGGCGCTGTGCTTGTGACGGAACCGCTCCGTCACGAGCCACGGTTGAGCTGTGCTCATGACGGAGTGGTTCCGTCACGTCTCCGCCCACTGCGCTAATCGCCCACGGGGAATTAGCGCCGCGTGGGCGGAGCGGCGGCCAACGGCCGCAGCATGACGGAACCACTCCGTCATGAGCACAGCGCAACCGTGGCTCATGACGGAGTGGTTCCGTCATGAGCAGGGAAGGGGTTAAAGACCCTCCCGCTCCATGAAGTATACACGTTATCCTGTTTTTTTAAAATGATCAACAATTAATCTTTAACGGGGTGGCCGCACCTCTTTTTTGGCATGCACGGCTCACCAAACTCCTTTAAAAAAATATTATATGTGTTTTTTAAGCAGTGGCTTCGGCACGCTTTACTTTGCAAGCTCAACAAACTCTTGTTTTTTATATATTATCTACTGGCGGTCGCCAGTAGATAGTTATAGTTAGGACTGTGTTTCCATAGGAAATCCGCAACATTCTATTTGGAATAACTTTGGCGCCGGTTGACGAATCCTCGCGAAATTTTCAAAATAGGTGGGGCGCTCCGCTCCGCTTGTACCCTAAAAGTCTCGGGGGGGATTCGTCCAGTGGGGGCTGAGAAAAAAGGGGGTCACAAAACACGTTTTTCCCATGCATTTTTCCATAGGGACCTTTAGTCCAAGGTACAGCCCAAATGGCTGAACAGAATTATTTGAAATTTGGAAAAGAGAAAGTCCTCAGGTCAGGGATGTGCCTTTTGCATATCTGGAGTCAATCTGTTCAGTAGTTCCTGAGAAAATTGCAGTTAAAAGTACATACATATCTATATCCGCGTACCGTACGCGCACCGTACGCATACCGTACGCGCACGTTGCCGTGCGCGAGCGTAATTCTGATTGGTGGTTACATGACAGTAAACATTCCAGTCGGTCGAAATCAGGAAGTGTCGGCCGCCATTTTGTGTGTCTCGCACTGAAAAACAAAGGAGAAGAACGTGAAAAGGGGGCAAGGTAGAGAACTGCAGACCCCCTAGCCTTTGTCAGGGAGTCCAAGAAGGACCCAGAAGTGTGAAAAATGCATTTTTTTCCTTTTTTTTTTTTTTTTTTAAATCGCGGGGTACGCGTACTGTGTGCGTACGGTACGCGTACGGCGGTAAAAAAAATAATAAAAAAAATAGAATTAAAAATCAAAATTAAATGTTTAGATGTTAGGTGGCTCTAAAAAGAGCCGTTGTGTTTATCAAGTGTTTTTTTGGTACCTACAAGTAAGTACCGATGCAGAGTCTAAAGTTCAAGAGGAAGACTCTGTTCCCTTCATCATTGAAATGTACACCGTCTCCTCTATAAATGTCTTCCATGTTGTAACGCAAGTTGTTGTGGTACATAGAACCCATACCATAGTCTCTGAGGAAAGCAGAAACAGACTTATTGACGTGCTTTCTTGCTTTGTCAATCTGCGGACAAAATTGGTTGGACCAGTTCCACTTTTGCCTTTGGCATATATTAGAATATACAAAGGCAGTTTGTGGAAAAAGTGACATCAATTGCACAAAGGTGTCCTTAATAAGCATTTCCAGACCTACCCCAGTTAAAGTGCCTAGGTCATTTCCACCACAGTGCACAATAATGTCAGGCTGTGGAAGATGTAGAAAGGTTTTCACCAAAGGCATTAATTGGTGCCACTTTAATCCTCTCTGACCAATCCATTTAATGTCTACATTTGGCAAAGCAAGGTCTTTCACAATACCTCTTTTTTTCTGCAAACTTTTCACTCCAGAAGACATAGCTATGACCTACAATCCACACTGTGAACATCTTTCAAGGAGATCTGGATGCACTTAGAAGGTGTCTTTCAGTAGAATGGCAATATGAAAAGAAAGATAGTTGTAAAATGGAGGCTAACATACTTTTTTTAAAAAAAAAGAACTGATTGGCTGATTCAAACCATTTTACAGTTAAAACTAGGCTGTATGTTTAGATTTTTACAAGCATGTTTTGTATTGGTTCAGAAAAATGTGTACCCACAGAACATTACTTTGGATTTGCTGTTAGGTTTGAAAAGTAAAGCACTCTTGCTCTAAGGATTAGAAACATTGTGTGTTGAACTTATGACCTCTCTGCTCACACCAGTGTTCCATGACCTGTTGCTATGGTAGCAGGCAGAAGTCATGTTGGGGGAAGGGATCATTTGGAAAGGGTTGAAATTTCCAACCAATAGAAATGTGTGTTTCCATTTGAAAAAAATGTGGGAAGCACTGTGATTTGGAGTTAACATGTGTATGTGTGAAAAAAGAGAGAGAAACATTGCCATTAACTGGTTCTGGTGAGAGGAGAGAGGTGTACAGCTCAGAGATTGTTGCTGTGATAATCTTCTGTTTGAGTGCCACATTTCTTTCTGAACTAACTACTTTTAAAGGTGAGTTATGAATTTGAGAGGGGATGTATGTGGTGCATTTTGATATAAATAATAGAAATGTGATTCTTCTTTTAAAGTTGTGTTTCACATTTTGTGTTTTGGGAGATATTTAACTGTCTTGAACTTGTAAGATATTATTGAGTATGTCTTCACCATAAGTTAAGGTGTACTGGTATCACCCAGGAATACTGTTTTCTGCCTAGAATCACACCATGAGTCTGTGTGCACCAAGGAATTGTTGTCAGAGATTTAATTTGTGTTGGTCTGGTTCTGTAAGAATGGCATTCGTAGGAAAGGGGCAGCTTGTTTTTTAGAACTGTGATGGTTTGTATTCAGCATAAAACAGTATCTCACAAATGGGAGGCAAATGCTAACACATTTGAAATTGATATGGTAGATTTTACTTTTAATCATGCAATGGGTAAGGTTGTTCCTACATGTACAAAACTCCAATTAACCCTTACCACACATGTACTTTTATATACATCACTCCAATGTTTATTCTGTTGTGGAAGCGTCCATGCACATGTCTATTGTAACTGAAAATACACAGTCTGCAGAAGCAGACTCTTAGCACACACCCAGCTGCTTATCCTGTACTATCATGCTTAGTATTCACAACTGTGTGGTGTTTCAGATAGTAGTGAGTAACGCTAATAAATTAAACATCACCAAGGCTCATTTCCTTTGCTGGAGTGTAGTCAGTCACCCAGGTTACACATGTTCATGGTCTCAAAAAGCTGTGTGGGCATGTGCTCTTTTCTGCTTTTGAAAACTGTAATGAAAATGTGTTAGACTGTTAGAGTAATTATCACTTGCTGTACCACAGTAGTAAGTGTGCTTTCAAATTGCAAATCAAATTTCGTTTTCTGCCTAGAATCACACCATGAGTCTGTGCGCACACAGGAATTGTTGTCAGAGATTCAATTTGTGTTACTCTGGTTCTTTTAGAATTGCATTCGTAGGAAAGGGGAAGCTTGTTTTCATGAACTGTGTTGGTTAGTGTTCAGCCCAAATTAATATGTCACAAATGAGAGGGCAATGCTAATACATTTGAAATAAACATGGTAGATTTTCCTTCCACTCGTGCAATGGGTCATGTAGTTCCTACATGTTCAAAAGTCCTATTAACCCTTACCACACGTAGTCTTACATACATGTCTCCAGTGTTTATGCAGTTGTGCAAGCGTCCATGCAGATCTCTCTTGCACCTGACAGTAGACAGTCTCCAGAAGCACACTCTTAGCAGAGAGCAATCTGTTTCTCATGTACAGTCATGCTTACTATTCAGCACTGTGTGGTGTTTCAGATAGCAGTGAGTAACGCTAATACATTGAACATCACCAAGGCTCATTTCCTTTGCTAGACTGTAGTACGTCATCCAGGTTACACATGTTCATGGTCTCAAAAAGCTGTTTGGACATGTGCTCTTTTCTGTTTCTGAAAACTATAATGAAAATGTGTCCGACTATTAGAGTAATTATCACTTGCTCTACCACAGTAGTAAGTGTGCTTTCAAATTGCAAATCAAATTTCGTTTTCTGCCTAGAATCACACCATGAGTCTGTGCGCACACAGGAATTGTTGTCAGAGATTTAATTAGCGTTTCTCTGGTTCTTTTAGAATTGCATTCGTAGGAAAGGGGAAGCTTTAATTCGTGTTGGTTTTATTGTGTTTTTCACTCGTAGGAAAGGGGTAGATAGTATTATAAGATTTGAAAAGCTCAAAAAAATATAGTAATATATTTAAATTATATAAAGGTATTTTTTTTTTTAGTTTCTTTCAGGCATTGCTGAACAACAGTGAAATAAATTAAAGATGCCTATAAAATCAAGAAAGAGAAAAGAACAGAAAAAACATTTATATTTGAAGACAACTGGAAGACCTAAATTAGTTGAAGATCCTCATGTTGGAAAAAAGAAAAAGTCTTCTGGTAAGCAGACTAAGGATTTTTTTAAAAATATCTTCAAAAAAAGAAAAAATTTGAAAAATGTCCCCACTGCAAATAGTGTTTCAAGTAGAAAACAACAGGACAAAAGTGAGAAATTACTAAATGCTAATGTACAATCAGAAGCAATAAAGATTGACTTAAAAAGAAAAACAGCATTTAAAGACATTCGTAGAAAAATGTTTCAGAGAAGAGTGATGTCCAATTTGCTAAAGGATGTGAAAAATATATAAGAAGAAAGCGAAATTTTATAAGAGAAAGAAATATATAGAATCAATTGTAGCTAAGGCTTTAGATTTGAAAAGAAAACTATTCATTTTAATTTTGAACAGGATCCGTACATTAGATAAAATGGTCAATGTAATGAAGTCACAAAGCAAAACGAAAAGAGTAGTGAAAAGAAATAACTTTTGTAAAGTGTTTTTAGGAGAATGGATGCATAGTTCAAGTACTGAACCATTTTTTAATGAAGAGAGTTATCTTCAAAGTAATAGTTTGCTGCATGCAGTTGACACCAGAGGTCGTGCTTATGAAGTGAAAGATGGTTGTGTAATGGAAAAGGAGAAAATGGTTCCAAGAAATGAGGAAGAAGTGATAGATCATGAGGTTATGGTGAGACGTCCTAAAGCCCCAGTGTACACTTGGAATTGTAGTAGTATTTGTACTGTACAACAAGAATCTATTGATAAATTACGTGAGTTTCTAAGAGAATATAGTAAAAAAAGTGTTAAACAGAAGATTAAGGTGCTTCAAAGACTAGATCCATGTAGAGTGAGAGAGAATACTGGTTTGCAAGGACATTCTCTGGCTTGTCTTTCTAGGAAAGTTTGCCAAAGTGTTTTTCACCATTTTAGGATGCTGGCAGTTCATCATACTGAAATGAGAAAGTTTGTGAGAAGATTATATTTTGCTAAAAGTCCAGCACAAAAGTTAAATGAGTTGAATAGGGCTTTGTTCCGTGGATCTGTATCAGATGTACAGAAGGTTACTGATGAAATTCAGTTTTGTTACTTTGGTCCGGAACAAGAAAGTGCAGGTAATGACACTGTTATTGAAGAAAATGTGGAAGAGAATGTAGAACCCACTGTTAGTAAAAATTTTGAAGATCAAATGACAAAATTTACTATCATCTCTAATGAAAGACCAAATATTACTTGTATTTGTTGCCGGAGAAGCCATTACAAAATTCAAACAAGAAATGTTGATCTGTATAAAAAAAGTGAAAATGAAGATAATTATAAGTGGAAGGATTTTGCAACATATATATTTCTGGAAAATAGTTTTGATTTGGGTGAAGATCAGCGTATTTGTAAAAAATGTTATAAGAAGTTAGAAGAAAATAGAATGCCAGCCAGAGCTGTACATAATAATTTAGAATTGGTTGATATTCCTGCAGAACTTAGTGATTTAAATACGTATGTGTCTATACTCATTCAATGTGTCCATCCGTTTCAGACCATAGTGCGTATGGAGCCAAAAACAGGTAAATTACCTCCTTCGGATTTACAAAGAGGTTTAAAAGGAAGAGTTGTCTATTTGCCATTGGATTTGAAAAAAAATATGGAAACAATTGATGCAGATAGATTGGAAACTGAACCATTAGTCATTCTGGTTAATGGAGTACCAACAAAGAATAAGAAAATTTGGCAGGAGCTGGTAGATGTACGAAAAGAGCAAATTTATATTTGAAAAGAAATAATAAATGGTATGAAACAATTTATATGGATGAAGATGAAGAAGTTTTACTACCAGACTCAGGAATACCAGCTGGGCAAATTGAAAAAGTGGATAAGTCAAAAGAAGAAGAAATTTATGAACATTTCAGCATACATCCTCTTCATTCAAAAGAAGTTATGGCAAACACTATTGATCTGTTTCAGATGAAAAAAGCACAAGGAACTCCCGTGAGTGTATGGGAGGAGAGGTTGGAAGCTCGTTGTTTTCCCCAGCTGTTTCCTACAGGAAAAGGTGGACGATATGATGAACGTCCAGTACAGATTCCTGCTTCTGAGTATCGGACTACAAGATTATATGCAGAAGATCCAAGATTTCGTCAAAGTATTCCTTATTTGTTCCATCTTTTATTTGAAAGTGACTTGTCTGCACTATCTTATGCAGTAAATCACATTTTAAAAAGTGGAGTACATCTACATAATGTGTCTGCAAAGGATTTTATGAACAAAGTGCAACAGCGAGATGATCATTTGGAATCTCAATTGTGGAATATGATGGCTTGTCAGCGTGGAACTAATGAATATTGGTACCGACGCCATGGAGAATTGAAATGTATGTTACGGAATTTAGGAACTCCTACATGGTTTCTCACCCTAAGCTGTGCTGAGTACGATTGGGATGATCTTCTGGATTTTCTTCGAGAGGCAAATGCAAATATTGAAAACATCCAATACAAGACAGCAGGAGAATTGTGCTCATTGGATCCGGTTAATGTTTGCAGATATTTCAATCATAGATTTGAGGCTATGATGTCCTTCATCTGCAATTAAAAAAATCCACCTCTTGGAGAAGTTGTGGATTTCTTTTGGATACGAATGCTCAGATAGGTTTTCATCTGCAAGTCTGTACTCCAAATCCAGAAGAATAATTTGGGTAAGTTTAGGCCTTGCAGGAATGCGAAATCGGGTACTGAAATCTGTTGGAGAAATTGAATATTTGGCAGAGAACGACCCGGAAAGTACAGATATTTTGAAATCAAACATGTTGGACACATATTACCCAAAAAGAAGTCGTCATCTTGAGAACGTGTGTCTCTATGAAGTGCTGCAGAACTACATTTTTACACGGAAAGCCACAGAAGACATCAACAATGGAAAATGTAAAGTCATTGGTGAGGAAGGATGTTTGGTGAAGCAAACAAAAGGAAGTTTGATTAATCACAGGAAGCTGAGTTGCGACACTCGTGACAAAAAGGAATTTTACTACTTAGCACTTTTACAGCTGTTCAAACCATGGCGTTCAGAGGATGAATTACTTGGAGATTTTCACAGCTATGAAGATTCCTTTAATGCATGTAAAGATACGATTAAATGCAGTACTTTCACAAATTATGTACAAATGTTAAATGAAGAAATTGAACAGGAAGCTACAATTGCAGCTGAAGTAGCTAGAGACAGTTCTCAAGAAAGCCAAAGTTCTGGAACGCTCAGTCAAGATCCCCTAGGACAACCAATCGTAGAAAATGAAGCTGCAATAGCAATGACTGAAGTGGAAACAGCTATGAATCAAGCTCAGGAAGATTTAATAGACTTACCAAATTTGGAACAGCAACTGAATGAAGAACAACAACAAATGTATGAAGAAGTCACAAAAAAAATTGATCATGGATTACTACATGAAAAGAAAGAGTGCTCATGCACATCATTTGAACCAATCAGGATTTATGTGAGTGGACAAGCTGGAACTGGAAAAAGTTTCTTAATTAAAGTCATCAGAAGCTACCTACAGCAAAAAACAGATTCAACTTTGTCTTGTGTTGTTACTGCTCCAACTGGGTTAGCAGCATATAACATAAAAGGAATTACCTTACATCGCTTGCTAATGTTACCAGTGGAGCATGAGAATAAAATGGAATATCACAAGCTAACAGGAGAAGCATGCTTCGAAGTTTCAAGAGTGTTGAAGAAGATGCAAGTTCTCATTATGGATGAGGTAAGCATGGTATCAAACTTAATGCTTGCCTTTGTGCATTTAAGAATGCAGCAAATTCTAAAGAGAGACTATGACGTGTTATTTGGTGGAAAACATGTTATAGTTTTTGGGGATCTTCTGCAGCTCACTCCAGTTAAAGGACAACCAGTGTTTAATACTGTGACCCATGAAGACACGAAGAAGTCATTAGGAAGTATTGGTAATGCGAATATTTGGTCATTCTTTGAGTACAAAGAACTCACTACCAATATGAGGCAAGCAAATGATGATGATTATGCAAGTATTCTGAAAGATATCAGAATTGGACTACTCACAGAAGTTGGCAGAAAAGCATTACAGAGTCGGTTGCTACATAATTTATTTCCAAGTGAAGAAATAGTTGCAGAGAAAATATACCAGAACATTGCATAAAAAAATACTGTAATCTGCTTAATGCCAACACTACGTGAATGCTCGATATTCAATGAGGAACTTTTGAAATTGGAAAAGGAAGAGATTAAGAAAATGGAAGCAGTGGACAAAATTCAGCATGAAGGAATTACTATTAGAATAACGGGCAAATTGAAAAATAAATTGGATTCTCTAGAGAAGAACATTTCGAAAACAGCTGGATTAGAAAAAAATCTTTGTTTGTATGAACTGTCGAGTATTTTTAAGAAGAAATTTGGATGTAGAAAAAGGTTTAGTGAATGGAGATATGGGTAAAGTTGTGGGTTTTGTGAAATACCAGAAAAAAGATGGGATTGAATTTTTAAAAATAAAATTTGATCAGATTGAAGAGGTTAAAGACATTAGTCGTTGTTCAGTCCGTTTTTTGCTTGTAAAAGACTTGTATGTACGCAGGAAGCAGTTTCCGTTTTCTCTAGCATATGCTGTAACTATTCACAAATCTCAAGGATTAACTGTAGATAGTGCTTTTGTAAACATTGGTTCTACTGTGTTCAAAGAAGGTATGGCATATGTTGCTTTGTCACGAGTGAAAACATTATCTGGTTTATTCATGATAGACTTTGATGACTCAAAAGTTAGTGCTGATGCAAATTGTGTAAAGGAGTATAATAGATTAAGAAGAACCTATGCTCCTCATTTAGGTCAGTATCCTGTGTTTGAAAAACGTGTTGTTTCTCGGAAAAGGAGAATTGAGAATATCTGTAATGAGGATGTACAGAAGAGAAAACAAAAGGAGAGTGATGTGATTGCAAGCAAAAAGAAAAAGGACAATGTTCAAGAGGTTGTTGGTTGTCATTTTGAAAATAGCTCTGGTGTCAACTGCTACGTTAATGTAGTGCTGAATGTTGTATTTTATCTTGAAAGTTTGCAAGAGCAGATAATAGTAAATCATGAAAAAAGATTTTGTTCTGTGATGAGTTTTCTTTTTGAGAAGCTGAGTATTGATAAAACTAAAATAGAAAGTGCTTCTGATGTTAGAAAACGTTTAGATGTATGTTCAGGATGTACACAGTTTACTCAAAATGTCCAGCAAGATGCACAGGAATTCTTGATGTATATCCTTATGGTACTGGAAGAAGAAGGGGTAGAAATAGAAAATATGTTTGGTCTCTCTTATAAATGGGAACATAGTTGTGAAAACTGTTTCAACACATGCAGCTCTAATGATGATTCAGAAAGGTTTATATATTTAACATTACCAGAGACTAAATCAGTGACTTTTAGTAAATTAGTTAAAGATGCCAATCACAACATGGAATGTTGTAAATGTAAATCAGACATGTTTTCAACGTTATTTTTAAAGCAATATGGACAGTATGTAATTTTAATGATGCAACGTTGTAGAGCTGATGGTTTAAAATTGGACACTTTAATAAAGAAGTTTACAGGACATCAATTATCAATATCTGGAAAAACTTTTGTTGCAGTTGCAATAATTTTCCATGATGGACCTTCTATATCTTCTGGTCATTACACAGTTTATCTTAAATGTGAAAAAGGCTGGACACTGTGTAATGATTCTCAATTGATTTTCAAGCAACGTTTGCCTGCAGAATTACCAAATTCCTATTTCATTTTTCTGAAACCAAAATTTTAGATACAAATTGCAACATCTCAACAAATCATTTTTGCGATTTTATTGGATTACCATTGGACATTTCATCAAAAAAGAATTTAAAAATTACCATTTGGCCTCATGGAAAGGTAAAAATTTCTCTTGTGGACTTCTTTGACAGGTATTATTTTGACAGATATTATTTTGGTGTATGTGCTTAAGCAACAAGATTTACAGACGATATTTATTGCAAATAGTTATTGTTTTTAGATGATGTTTTTATTAAATATGTTACATTTCTATAAAGGTATGTTTTACTGAGAAGAGATTCAGGGCTTTTTTTAAACAATCTTTCAGATTGTTAATTTTTTTGCCCGCTTTTAAGTGATGAATGCAATTGGTTTCACGATTTACAGTGAAATTCAATATATTCTGAAAACAGCAAAAAAAGGGCAAAATATATATATTTTTTAAATAAGAAAATGTGTTCTAAAATGTATTGTTAAATATTAATACTTTTTTCTTTTTTTACAGATTGAGAGAATTTAGGAAAATTAATCCTTTTTTCTAGCAATTAAAAAAAAAACATTTATTGATAATTAAGTTATTTTGTTGGTCAGGTAAGTTTGAAATATCTGTATTTATCACACATTTACTTTCATACTCCCTTTTTTTCACTTCTCTTCACTCTGCTTTTCTCATTTCCCTTGTAGTCCCTCAAGTACCTTGAAGGGTGAAATAAATATTTTATTTTTAGAAAAAAAATAAAAAATGGGTGCGCGTACCGTGCACGGTAATTTAAAAAAAAAAAAAATGATTAAAAATAAATAAAAAATGTGAGGTAAGGTGGCTCTTAAAAGAGCCGTTGTGTTAATACAGGGACAGAGGAAGGAAAGAATGGCAATATTATAAGGTATCGCACTTGTGCTGTTCTATCTTATTGTCTATTAGAGAAATACTAGACTCCCCATAAGCAATAAGAGAGTAGCAAGTATTGCACCTTATATGTACACTCTGAAACTGAGGGTAAATGTCCAGAGGAGCAGAAGAGGGTGACGCTCCCACTGCAGAGGAAGTGCTCGGCTGAGCTGTCGAAGATGTACTCGGCTGAGCAGCTGCGGATGTGCTCGGCTGAGCTGCTGAAAGGGTTGCTGCAGTAGCTCGAGCAAAAGTCTTGGGATGTACATCCCTAATGTGTCTGAACATAGTGAAGATTCCAAAAGAGTACTTCTTCTTTGGATCTCCTCTAGACAAGACACGCTCACAAAGTTTGCAGGTGACTAATGGAGCATTGACTTTCTTCTGCCCCTCTGGAAATGTAAAATATTGCCAGACAAAAGAATCCTTTTGTTTCCTCTTTCTCTGTCTGATAATGCTGTCCTGCTCACTCCCAGAAGAGGACTGCTGCTCTGCCATTGTATCCCAAAGACACTTCAGCTCCTTCTCCTAGGGAGCGGTACAAAAGGGGATGGTGATGGACGGAGCGTCAGAACCAATCAAACACTCACACCCAGTCAACAGATCTGAGTTTGATCCATCACCGTTCTTTAGCCCACTCTGCCACCCCAGTTCAGACATAGCCATGTGCAAATCAGTCTGACCCTGTGCCTCATGGGAACAATCCAGCCCGAACTGCCAAGCCATGCCTTCCCTGGTCCGGAAACAAGCTTCCTAGGTCTGGTTTCTGGCATTTCAGCCGTCTTCAGCCAGGCTTGCTTGAACCCAGTGGCAAAGTGAGCAAGGGACTCACGTCTGAGCATACCCTGCCAACTTATGGCGAACAAAGCGGTACAAAAGGGGATGGTGATGGACTGAGCGTCAGAACCAATCAAACACTCACACCCAGTCAACAGATCTTGGTTTGATCCATCACCGTTCTTTAGCCCACTCTGCCACCCCAGTTCAGACATGGCCATATGCAAATCAGTCTGACCCTGTGCCTCATGGGAACAGTCCAGACCGAACTGCCAAGCCATGCCTTCCCTGGTCCGGAAACAAGCTTCCTAGGACCGGTTTCTGGCATTTCAGCCGTCTTCAGCCAGGCTTGCTTGAACCCAGTGGCAAAGTGAGCAAGGGACTCGCGTCTCCTAGGGAATCACAAGCAATAATGAGGGGAATGGGTGTGGTTTTGGAAGTTTCTGGAAATGAAAGAAGTTTAAACCAATGAAAAGTGTTGTTTCTGGATCACATGACCTACCGTGCGCGCTCCATACGCTTACCGTACGCGCACGGTAAAAGTACGCATGCACATACGTAAGACGCGCGCATGCGCATTAGAGGCACGCGCGCATGCGGTTTCACACACGTTATAGTTAGGAATTAGCATTTAAAAAACCTTGCAAATTCACTGAAAAAACCATAGGTTTCACACACGTTATAGTTAGCTGGACATTTCACTCGTACCAAACCATTGAAATTCCCCCGTTATAGTTAGTTCAGCTAACTATAACTCGCGCGCCCGCAATCCACTGCTGATGACGTCACATATTACATCACTCATGACCTGGTCAGTGACAT
Source organism: Triturus cristatus (assembly GCF_964204655.1). Taxonomy (NCBI): domain Eukaryota; kingdom Metazoa; phylum Chordata; class Amphibia; order Caudata; family Salamandridae; genus Triturus; species Triturus cristatus. The sequence goes on along the minus strand of NC_140579.1, from coordinate 670,946,490 downwards.
CACTCATGACATCACTGATGACATCTCAAATGACATCACTGATGACGTCATCCATGTGATAAATTACCACATCTTCTCACACCCTAATATAACCTTTGATACACCGACTAAAAATTTCAGAGTTCCATTCTCAAAACCATACATACTGCAATACCAATAACTACATACCCACTTATTAACTCTTAGGTCTACATACACCTCCACTCATTCACTTGTACCGTCACTCATACTTACAGTCACTCCATACAAGACTATCATATGCATTTATACACCTATATAGACACTCACAAACCACCAATCATCCATAGAGCTACTCTCACACCTAGTCAGTCATGCAAATAATCACACTCCCATTTACTCACCTATGCGGTTATACACACTCAAGTTCAATTACTCAAAAATAGTACCACATTCTTACGCTCTTATAGAATCACTGATACAAGCATACACTCATCCATACAGTCACTCTCACAATCACACACTGTCACATCTACCCACTTATATACTCTTACACGCATATATACTGCCTTTCAAATATGTAGTTAGTCACAAATGTACCACTGAGGTATACATTCAATCACTAACATACCCATACATACACTCACTCAACCATACAGTCAATCACAGATGCACTCTTAAAACCATGCACCCATAGAATCACCCACTCACACATCTAGTCGCAGAGTAACACACACCCTACCCACACAAACACTCAGGAACCCATACAGATACTGAGACAAACAATCAATAACTCAAATAGACACTCATATAGCTATTCACAAAACCATGCAGCCACTTATACACCAACATACAGACACATAGAAACATTTACACAGTTTAGTCACTAGTCTGCAGTAAGATACATTTAATGATTCACATAGAGTCAGTTACGCACCACAGAAAATCATCCATTTACAAACTTGTACACCCACTTATTCTTCAACTGGCCTTTCCCTATATATATTAAACATATTAAAATTGTTCAGAAACACATACTCAATCGATGATGTCATTAGTATTCACTAAGATACTGTTAATAAGTCAGTTATACAATTAATTTTACCCAAAAAAAATCCATTTAGACACTTATTTACCCATTTATTCTTCCATTAACCTTTAGATATACATATATAAAATATATTTATTTTTCAGAAAGACACATATTCACTGGATGATATCATCAGTGATGTCATTTGAGATGTCATCAGTGATGTCATGAGTGATGTCACTGACCATGTCATGAGTGATGTAATATGTGACGTCATCAGCAGTGGATTGCGGGCGCGCGAGTTATAGTTAGCTGAACTAACTATAACGGGGGAATTTCAATGGTTTTGTACGAGTGAAATGTCCAGCTAACTATAACATGTGTGAAAACTCTGTTTTTTTCAGTGAATATATATATATATATATATATATATATATATATATATCTCCAGCACACGTCGAGTATAAGTAAAGTTTTCCAGTTAGGCAGTGTACATAGTTAGCAATACATATCAAATAAACACGATTCTTTTCTCTTTCTTCTTGGATGTTTATTAGTGTAGATCTTCAAACCGCTCCCAACACGTGTTTCGTCGCATATAGGGAGGTTATCCCGCGACTTTCATAAGGCTATAACTCCTCAGTAAAAAACCTTCGATTTGCGGTGATACTTCCAACCCACAAAGGGTTTCTGTCCTGGTGGCGTCACACTCAAAGCTCATATCAATAGCCCAAGTTTCCTCGGTATAGCCTGTCTTCTAAAGGGTTAATTTCAGTTTTTCAGTCTCAAACGCCGCCACTTGTGTCCAGCTGAGTACGGTGACCCACAGTCCATACAGCAAAGCCTCACTTCCTGCCCATACATAAATCTGTCCCACTTCTCCAAAAATGTACATTACTCCCCGCCTCTCCTCCAAACATACACACCCTGTCTCTCCCTATACATATGACTCTCCCCCCACATCCGCCCATCACACCTCCTCGCCATATACACAATACTCCCCTCTTCCCTCCATACATACCCCCATTAATCCCCTAAAACTAAGAACATGCTCCGGCCGGTCTGCACTATACATACACTGGTACACTACTCCTCTACATCCGTAAACCTGAAGCCTCTTTAAGGCTTCCCAGACTCCCGCCCAGTACTGCCGGCTTCACTTCCCCTTGTTTCCAATGGAACATTTGCTATGCAGTAGGTTTCATATTAGTTAAATGCAGAGCTATTGGCTTTTTTAATGGATAGGTAATACGGCAGTCAAACAACTTTTTTTTTTTTTTTTCTTTTTTTACTTTCTTTTTAATTAATTGACTTTTGTAGCGGCGCGCTGCATGTCGTATCGCCATTGTTACAAGACTTGCAAAGCCAATAGGGCTGCTTTTAACTAATGTGAGACCAATTGCATTGCAAATGCTTGTTTTATTGCTTTGATCAGAGCTTGAGAACAAGAGTCAAATTATTGGTTTTTTCAATGCTTGTTTTTTGCAATTAAATAGTAAGGACTGAGTTCATGCCACGGTAGATCTAGATGCAGTAGTCCGTTTTTCCCAACTTTCTAATAATAATCTCTGCCAGGTTCAAGAAGCCCAGACTTTTAGAAGTATTAAGGCTGTTTTCTTTTTCTCATGTTGGCGAAGGCACTGTTTCAGACCCAGGCCCAAGCTCTGGCTGATGATCCTGGAGAAAACGGTTCGGCCCCACATAATCTTAAAGGTGTCTGGAATCGGTTGTTTCCAAGTCAAGTCCAATTTATTTCTTGGTTTGATAGAAGTTACAACAATGCAATGTGAACACAAAACTCTTTTCGTATAATGAGAATACAAAACCAATTTAAAAATGGCTTATTGTACTATAAAACCTTTTTAAAAAACCTATTCTGCATATACATGCCATAGTCTTTCGACTATTTAAAAAACGTAACATTTGTTGAGCATTTAAAATCTTGCTTGTGGTGATCTTCCTGTGTAAAAAGCAACGTCCCTGAATATCCAATGCTAGATGCACAAATAATGAAAAATTTCCTAGCTAACGTAACGGAAAGTTTCAATTCTATTAAGGACTCGGAGGCGAGGATTATGCCTTCTATTCTTCACTTTATTACTCAGCAGCCAATATTAACAGGCTACATTTCCCATCAAACCCAGGGAAACTGTAGTCAACAAAAACAACCAATCTGTAATGTTCATATTCCACCAATCTGGGATCTCCAGCCCCCATGTAGTCCGCTCTCACTGGCCCTTCCTCCTCTTTCTGAGCGCGAAGTAAGCCGTCCAAAACTCCTCCAACAACTTGTTTATTGCAATCCGACCCTACGGAGGCAAAAGGAGCCATCAATTCATTAAGGAAACGGTTGTCAGCAAAACAAGCATGACATGGTATACAATCGAAATTGCAATCAGGACATCTCAGGAATAGTAAACCAATGTACCCAACCCTAGGATGGGGAAACATTATCGCAGTGTTGCAGGGTTCTGCTCATGCACAGAACTATGCGCAGGAAACCAGGACCTCAGTGAATTGTGGTGTACCAAAAACTCACCTCAGTACCCAGAACCCCAATCCGACTAGCATCAGTGTCCCATTCGTTATCCGTATTCTCTCGGAGGTCCCAATGTATAGACAACCCAGAACAAGCGACTTAGAGTACTCTCAGGAATGGTGGAAATCAGAAATACCTGTTCGTTATTATTCTCATATCAGTCCACAACAAGAGTAATCAGAGACACGGTAAAGGTTAAAATGTTTATTTTATAAACTACGTGTCCTAAGATGCAGTACTTTGGCTAACATAAGCAGACAAATGATTAAAATTAAAACCATCAGCATTGTTACAATACCATAGAAAATGAAGGGAGAAATCATATTACAAATGACCGTGGACTATAACCACCCTCCCTTCACTAGTAAGCTGGTATTATTATACTAATAGAAGGTCCCTAGGCTTGAATGGGGAACCCCATACCGTAAAGATCAGCTTAGGTGAATCACATCACAGGATCAGCTTTGCTCTGCGCCTGGAAACGTTCTTCTCCAGAATGTGTGTGTAATGCGTGCAAACTGCAATATTAAAGGCTCTCAACTTTCAGGTATTTGCAGCTGTGTGCGTGTTATGGCTAGAGAGTGGGCCGATCAACCTGAACTCAAAAACATCAATTTTTTGGTGGCTCAGACTGTTTCTGCACACAATGTTCAGACCAAGGTCGCAGTGCACGTCTAAGGATGTGAACAACAGACAGATGTGAACAACAGACAGTTCTCATGTGAAGAAAAGGCAAGCAAGCAGTTATCAAATAATAACATGTCTCTGCAGTGTCGTGTGCAAAAGCAGCAAAAGAGGCAAGATGGCGTTTCTAACATCTAACGCGCTTATGCTAACATAGCAATGTATGTATCTAAAACGCTGCCTCCACTACAGCAGCATGAAAAATACAAGTCCACCCATTAACACAAAACAACCCTCCAAAATGCATTACTTACTGGCATACGGGCGGGTCACCTGAAATGGTCTGTAGGGTAGGATAATCCTTGCCTCAGAGTCCTTAATAGAATTGAAACTTTCCGTTACGTTAGCTAGGAAATTTTCCATTCTATGTCAGGACTGGAGGCGAGGATTATGCTAGTTCAAAGCTTGCTCACTATGAGATGAGCCATATCCAGCACAGGCTTGAAATAAAACCTTTTGAAGGTTGAGTCCGAAGACCAATCGGCCGCATTGAGAATGTCCTCTAAGCGGGCTCCCAAGCCAAATGCTTTTGAAGCCATCGCTCCTCTGACAGACTGGGCTCCAAAATTCCGGAGGTTAATCCCAGCCTCCTGCATTACCCACCGGACCCATCTAGCGATGGTCGGGGAAGAGACCGCCTTGAAAGGCTTGCTGAGATATGAGAAGTTGACGCTCTCTCGGGGGGCTGAACTAATCGGTCATTTCCTCGTAAGCTTTCAAACCGCGAACAACGCAGAGCTTTGGAGAGTCCGGAAACTCCGGGTAGGAAACCGTTCTGGTGTGACACTTTGTCCGCCGGTGGATAGTAAAAGTCACCCCCGAAGGGGTGAAAATCCGAGAGGCAACGTCCAGAGCCCGAACGTCCGAGACTCGTCTGCAAGAGACCATACACAGTAACATGGCCAACTTTGCGCCAAGCTCTTTTCTGGAAAGGAACCTATTCGGTTGCCATGAAAGGAATACATTCAGGACATGATTGACATCCCACAGGGAAGAGTACCGGGGTTCCGGTGGTAGAGACAACCGAACTCCACGGAGAAGCCTGCAGACCAAAGGATGCTCTCCCACAGAGGACTTGTCAATGAGGACGTGGCCTGCCGAAATCGCAGAGCGAAAGGTATTGATGGAATGGTAAGCCATTCCGGTGGAAGCCAAATGTGCCAGCATATTCAAAATATGCACTACATCCGTGTCAACGGGATTGAAACCCCTTCGCAGACACCAACGGGACCATCTGCCCCAAAGTGGATCTATAGCGCTTGATGGTGTTGTCAGACCAGGCTTTGGACATGAGGTCTTCAGCCGTCAACGAAAGGCCCGGGATTTTCCACCGTCTCCAGTAATTGTCCACGCTACCAGTCGAAGCGAGTGGGACAAGACAAGAGGATGGGGGTCGCCGTCGAGATTGAGAAGAAGCTGAGGAAACAAGGGGAGTAGGATTGGAGAATCCCAGGAAAGTTCCAGAAAAACTGCGAACCAAACTTGAGATCGCCACAGAGGGGACAGGACTACCAACTCTGCTGCCGGACTTGGGCAGTCACCCTGGTCAATATCTCGAAGGGCGGAAAAGCATAGCCCACCTCCGGAGCCCAATCTTGGAGAAAGGCATCCGTGGACACCGCCAGGGGGTCCGGCCTCCAACTGACGTACCGGGACAACTGGTGGTCCAACCGTGAGGCAAAAAGGTCGACCGAGAAAGGCCCCCAGAGGACGTTCAGCTGTAGGAACACTCCTGAATCCACCTTCCAGAGACTGGAATCCCTGAAGTTGCGGGATTGGAAATCCGCCACAAGATTCTCACGGCCCGGGAGGTATTCTGCCATCACCGAAACATGACTGTCCAGACAATAGTGCCAGAAACTGGCGGCTAGATCGGAGAGAGCCTTGGATCTGATACCCCCTAGATGGTTGATGTACCTGACCGCGTAGACGTTGTCCATCTTGAGGAGGACAGACGTCTGAATGCAGTCTTTGGTCCAACAGCGGACCGCAAAGGAACCTGCTAGAAGTTCCAGACAGTTGATATGCAAACCGCGTTCGGTTTGTGACCACAACCCTCCTGTAGAAAGCTCACCGCACCTGGCCCCCCCAGCCTTGATTGCTGGCATCGGACTCTATAATTAAGCCTGGAGCGGAACCGAAAATGGCGCGTCCATTCCAAGCTTCCATGTGGTGGAGCCACCACCGAATCTCTTCCTTGGACTCCTCCGAGAGGTCCACTTTGTGAGAATAGGGAAACCCTTTCCGAAGATAGGACGCTTTGAGAAGTTGCAAGGGCCGATAATACAGAGGACCCAGGAAGATTGCTTGGATCGAGGCTGAGAGCAAGCCCACTACACGAGCTAGTCCTCTGAGGGAAATCCGAGCTCTGGACAGAGTGCGGCGCAACTCGTGCCTGATCTTCGTAACCTTTCGGAGAGGGAGGCTGAGCGTGGAGGCACGCGAGTCGATAACGAAACCTAGAAAGGTCATTGTTTGTGAAGGAACCAGCTGGGACTTGGAATCGGTGATGACAAACCCCAGGTTCTGAAGGAGATTCACTGTCATCTGAAGATGTTGCAGCAGTCGACGAGGACAAGATTCCATGAGAAGGATGTCGTCGAGATAGACAATCATCCGGGTGCCTCGTGCTCTCAGCCATTCCACCACCGGATGAAGAACCTTGGTAAAACACCAAGGGGCGGAGGAGAGACCGAACGGTAGGGCTGTAAACTCGAAGACTTGATCCTGCCAAACGAACTGTAGGAACCGACGATGAGGAGGTAAACCAGGATCACCAGATAGGCCTCTTTCAAGTCGAGACGGACCATCCAGTCGTTTGGACGGAGCACGTCCCTGAGAAGATGGATGCCTTCCATCTTGAAGTGGCGGTACACCAGCCACTTGTTGAAACTGCTTAGGTTGATAACCAGACGCTTTCCCCCGTCTGTTTTGTCGACGAGAAAGATGTTGCTCAAGAAACCCTGAGGGTGAAGTTCTGAGGGAACTATGGCCCCTTTGGCGAGTAGAGCAGAAACCTCTGAATCCACAAGCAAAGAGTCTTGCTGAGAGAACTGGAGAGGGTGCGGTCTTACGCGTTGTAAAGGGACCCCCAGATACTCTATGTGAAAACCTTGAATGGTTTGTAGGACCCATTGATCCCCTGTGACAGTAGTTCAGGCCTGGAAAAAATTCCCCAGCCGCCCCCCTATTCTTAGATGGGAAGAAGGGAGAAGACTCACCGTTGGAAGAGGAAGCAGCTGCTCTGAAACCTCGGCCTTTGCCTCTCCTGCCTCTTGTCAGGTAGAAGTTACTGAATCGTGACTGATCCTGGTATTGTCCTTTTGTGGAGCCTTGACCACGTGGCTGGTTGTTGGCACCTCGACCGGCCGAGCGGCCCCTACCTCGACCGGCCCCCCTGAAAACCCGGGGGAAGACTTTCCTGATAGTAGTTTGAGCTCTATAGAGAGAAGTGAATGTATTCACAAACTTTCCGAGTTACTTTACGAACGGTTCCCTGAACAAACCGCCCTGGGCCACCGCACCTGCTTCAGAATCCGCAAGGTCTCCCAGTTTGGGGTCCACTTTTATCAATAGCGAGCGCCGTCGTTCTGTCGATATGGCGCAGTTTGCGTTTCCCAGGAACACTATAGCCCTCTGGGCCCAACCCGACAAGGATTCCAGGGAGATGGGGGATCCCGAAGATTTTGCTTCCTCCGCCATATCTAAAAGTTTGGTCAGAGGGCCCAGAACATCCAAGAGCTTGTCCTGGCAAGCCCACCAGGACCTATCAATACCCTTTTTGGGATCACGCATAAACGTTTGTAAAAAGGTTGCCATGCGGGTGTCGATTTCTGGCGTTAAGGCTACTTTGCCCTCCAAAGAAGGCCTGGGGCATTCTGCTCGCAGGCAGTTACGAGCGTCCTTATCCAGGGGCTTCCTGATGCGTTGCGCCACATATTCTGCTACCTTGTCCGCTGGGGTCCAGTCCGAGGAGCGAGGGTGTACAATGTCGTCGGGATCAAACATGTCCGAAACGTCGGGCGGTGGGACGCCATCGGAGGACCCAGAGACTTGGGCATCCGAACTTGCAGGGGGGGGGAAGAACAGGCGGCTGGCTCTGTGGCAAGGCGGGCTGCGAAGCAAGGAAAGCTCGTTTAAGCCTAACAAAGGCATCACTATCATCACATGGGCGCTTGGCCGATGGAGGAGAGGTCAGTGGGACGGCCACTGACTGGGTGGCTTGAGCCGCCGGGGCGTTCGCAAAGCGCGCCAAAGCTTCATCAATGCGCTGTGTGAGCCGGTCTTCTAAGGGAGCCATTGCTTCCCCCACCGCTCGCTAAATGGAGGAGTCTACTGCCTCATAAAAGTCGTCATCCCATTGGAGGTTGGTCAGGGCATCATCCCCTCCATAGATATCATCGTCATATTCACACTCCATGACCCCTGGTGGATTAGGTAAGGTAGTTTTTATAGTCTGGGCGTCGGACACAACAGGAGGGCAAGGCTCCAATTAAAGAAGGCTCGGTGTCAGCCGTGTGGTGGGGCGAGAAACCTCTCAAATCAAATATGCAGAAAGCATGGGGAAATAAGAACCCCAGCACCACTGTCTGGTGGACCAAACGCTATTGCACACTCCAATACTGGCCTGGGAAAAGGTGCTCAATCAGCGCTAATGCGCAAAGTATAGACCCAGAGGGCGTGAAGCAACTAGATACCGGACTCCACTAAATGCGTAATGGAGCGTGGTGTTTACGACGAGGGGCCGCCAGAAATGAGCGTGTGTAACGGCAACCCGCTCGCGTAGTCTCCTCAAGCCAGAGAAACCCCCATCTACGGCGCGTCGCACAGACCCTTCAGGGTTTAAAATGTGCGTGCCGTACAGCATTCCTGCCGCGCCCCCTGATGGGCGGAGGAATGCGGGGCACACCAGACGAGCCACGTAGGAGAGAAGCTCCCGTGGTTCACTACACACAGGCGGGCATTCGCCTCTATAGAAAGTCAAAAGAGAGAAACACCACACGCCGCGGGTTCACCACATTAGCATTGCAAAAAATACAAATACAATAGGCAAATGAGTAAAGCACTTAACTCGGCTGCTGAGCAGCAAAGAAAGAGGAGGAAGGGCCAGTGAGAGCGGACTACATGGGGGCTGGAGATTCCTGAGTGGTGGAATATGAACATTACAGATTAGTTGTTTTTGTTGACTACAGTTTCCCTGGGTTTGATGGGAAATGTTGTCTGTTGTTAATATTGGCTGCTGCGTAATGAAGTGAAGAATAGAAGGCATAATCCCCGCCTCCAGTCCTGACATAGAATGTGTGGTTCAAGCCCTGCAGAACTATACTACATAGTGAGCACAGCATGGTATATAACCACTGTTGGGATGCCATTTTACCAAATTTGCATTTACATGTATAACAGTTCTTTGATTTAAATTAAATGTCACGATTATGGTAATTTATTAATAACTTATATGGCAACATTTTTGTTGGTTTTGCATTTCTGCCGATCGTCTCAAGGATCTCTTCCTTGGCATAGTAATATTTAACATTTTCGAAGCTTTTCACAATTTTTTTTTTCAATAACTTTGAAGGTGCTTTTGAGGAGAAGGCTAATATATTTGTTTACCAGCGTTTATTCCTAGTTTATAAAACGGCAACTATTTTTTTTACTTGTGTATAATTTTTATAAGCAGCAGCCCACAGCTCTACTTTAATTCACCCTCACAATTAACTAAATAGAGCTTTGCCAGTCTTACTAATGCCCCACACGCTTTAAAGTTACCAACCATCAGACCAAGAGCTAAATGCAAAGCGTGTACTTGGAGACATTTTTGCACCCCTAGCAGAGTTCTCAAAATCCTCCCTTCCCCTCTTTCCAAAAAGAACAAGCATTGAAAATGCAATAGGTCTCGCCCTCGTTTAAGTTAAAGCAATTCTGTTTGTAATTAGGTGGCTTTTTAGCTTTGCTTTTAGTAGTGTTTTTCAAACTTTCATGTACACAACATGCATATGTATGCATATATGTACTTGTATAGATATACAGGTGTCTGTGTATATATATATATATATATGTTTATAGGAGGCAAACGGCGTAGCGAGAGACACAACACTGTTCCTTTAATGCAGAGGTGAGGTCAAGCACCAATGAAAACAACAGCGTCTGCATTTAAACATCTTGCAGGCGTGAGGACTTCCACTATGAAACCGGCACTGATGAAAGCTAATTGCTGAAACGCGTCTGCCGTGGGGTTTCATGGCTCACCGGTTTTTGCCTATTAGATTGAATTAAAATCAACTTTGCAACGCTCTTGGCATGTGTCGGACTCATTCTTCATTGGAGTGAGTAATGGTTTGGATGTTTATATATGTATGTATATATATATTCACTGAAAAAACCATAGGTTTCAGGCACGTTATAGTTAGAAATTAGCATTTAACAAACCATAGAAATTCACTGAAAAAAAACATAGGTTTCTGGAACGTTATAGTTAGTTGGACATTTCACTTGTATAAAACCATAGAAATTCCGGCGTTTATAGTTAGTTCAGTTAACTATAACTCGCGCCCCCGCAATGCACTGCTGATGATGTCACATATTACATCCTTCATGACATGGTCAGTGACATCACTGATGACCTGTCAAATGACATCACTGATGACATTATCCACGTGAAAATCTAATGCACCTCCTCACACCTGAATATAACCTTTGATACACCCACTCTAAAATACAGACTACCATTTTCGAAAAAAAGACCCATCAATACCAGTTACTAAATACGCACTGACTGATTCCTAGGTCTACACACACATCCACTCATTCACCCATACAGTTACTCATACATGCAGTCACTCATCAATATAACACTACAATATGCACTCATACACCTATACAGACACTCACACATTGCCACATATCCATAGTTACTCACACACCTAGTCAGTCATGCAAAGAATCAATCATACTTCCATATACTCACCTATACAGTTGTACAGACACCACCTCACTTATTCATACAGATACTAACACATAATTACTCTCTTATAGACTCACTGATACAAATACACACTCATCCATGCAGCCACTCTCACAATTACTGACTCTCACATATAGTTATTTATATACACCATCACTCACATATACTGCCTTTTACATATGTAGTTACTTGCGCATGTACCACTGAGACATCCATTCACTAACCAACACACCCATACACACACTCACCCACCCATACAGCTGTTTCCACATGCACTTTTGATCCCACACACCCAGTGAATCAACCACTCACACATCTATGCACAGTCACACACCTCCCTCCCACCCACCCACACACACACACACTCAGGCAGCCATACAAATACTCAGGCAAGCAATCAATAACACATATAGACTCTCATGCAACTACTCGCCAACCCATGCAGCAGCTTACACAACAACAGACAGACTGATACAGACTTTCACTCAGTTTATTCACTAACCCATGCATTCAGTAAGACACATTTAATCACTCACTTATACAGTCAGTCACAAACCTACTAAATCCTCCATACAGACACTTGTACACCCACTCATTCTTCAATACAGCTTGGCATATATATAAAACAAATTTAAACTTTACAGAAACACACAGTCACTGGATGATGTCATCAGTGATGTCATCAGTGATGTCATTTGACATGTCACGAATGATGTAATATGTGACGTCATCAGCAGTGCATTGCGGGGGCACGAGTTCTAGTTAGCTGAACTAACTATAATGCCGGAATTTCTATGGTATTATACAAGTGAAATGTCCAACTAACTATAACGTACCTGAAACCTATGGTTTTTTCAGTGACTATAGATATATATTCACAGAACAAAACATAGGTTTCAGGGGTGTTCTAGTTAGCTGGCCATTTCACTCGTAGATAACCATAGAAATTCCTCCGTTATAGTTAGTTCTGCTAACTATAACTCGCGCGCCCGCAATTCACTGCTGATGATGTCACATATTGCATCATTCATGACATGGTCAGTGACATCACTGATGACCTCTCAAATGACATCACTGATGACATCACTGATGACATCACTGATGACATCATCCAGTGAATGTGGTTTAGTTTGAAATTTAATATATATACCAATCTGTATTGAAGATTTAGTGGATATATAACTGTCTGGATGGAGGATTTAGTAGCTGTCTGACTGTCTGTTTAAGTGAGTAAAAGTGTCTCACTTAATACATAGATTAGTAACTAAACTATGTGAATGTGTGCAGCACTGTCTCTGTTGTTGTATAACAGGCTGCATCAGTTGGTCACTAACTACATGAGTGTGTATATTAGTTATTGATTAGTTGGGTGAGTATTTGTATGAGACACTGAGTTTGTGTGTGGTTGGATGGGGTGTGTGTAACTATGCATAGATGTGTGAATGGTTGATTGACTAGGTGTATAGGTTTAAGAGTGCATGTGGAAACAGTTGTTTGGGTGACTGAGTATATTTATTTGTGTGTTGGTGAGCGAATATATGTTTTAGTTGTACATCTTCAACAAAGTAAAAAAATAAAAGGCATTGTGAGAGTTGGTGTATATAAATAAGTATGTGTAAGAGTCAGTGATTGTGAGAGTAACTATATGAATGAGTGTATAATTGTAATGGTGATTTGTTAACATATTAACTATGAGTTACTATGTGTTTGAATAAATGAAGTGTTGTTGGATAATTGTGTAAGTGAGTAAATGTAAGTGTGATTGATGTTTTTCATGAGTGAGTAGGATGACTGCATAACCGACTAAGATGACTGCTGATGTGTCAATGTCTATATATGTGTATAAGTGCATTTGATAGTGTTCTATTAATTAGTGACTGCATGTATAAATAATTCTGTTGTTGAATGGGTAGTTGTGTGTGTAGACTTAGGAATCGGTGAGTGAGTATGTAGTAACTGGTAGTGGTATGTCAATGGTTTCAAATATGGTACTCTGTATTTTACAGTGAGTGATGAAAGGTTATATTAGTGTATGATGAGGTGTATCAGATTGTCACATGGATGATGTCATCAGTGATGTCACTGACCATGTCATGAATGATGCAATATGTGACATCATCAGCAGTGCCTTTCGGGCGTGCAAGTTATAGTTAGCAGAACTAAATATAACAGAGGAATTTCTATGGTTTTCTACGAGTGAAATGGCCAGCTAACTATAACACCCCTGAAAGCTATGTGTTTTTTCAGTGAATTTCGAAGGTTTTTTAAATGCTAATTTTTAAGTGTGATAGTAGTTATACCTATTATTTTGTACTGCTTTTCTACAGTTTAACTGTTTATTTATAAATATTTTATTATTTAAATAACATTATATATTTTTCTGAAAATTGCAAAAAAAAAATTAAATTCAAACTGAAATATTGATTAATTTTCTTGTTTTCATTTTTTATTTTAATATATTTATATCATTTCTTTTTTTTTTTCTTAAATCATTTTTTTTTCCGGAGTCGCGCACTCCAAGCGTACACATCACGGTGGGTGCGCGCATTCTAGCCGCCATTTTAGAAAAGTCGTGAAGGATCCGCGTACAGTGTGCGACGGCTGCGTGTTTTTCAGTTACATCATATACATTTAATATTACGTGATGTGCGCGATTGGTATGCGACCAGTCCGACTCCTGCTCCCGCCATTTGCGACACATGCGCATTACGGTACGAGATGCTTGCGCGGTTGCGGGTCCCGCGTGACGTCATATACGTGCAGGGGCGTGCTGGGTGCGCGACTCCCGCAAAAACATTTTATGTTCCAAAATGGTATGTATGTGTCTTTAATATACATATTAGGGCAAGAGATTATCTAAGATATTCATAAAAATAATATATTTGTACTTATAAGAAACTTAACTTATTTTTAAATATATTTTCACGAAGTCGGGTGCGTGCATCGTGAGTGCAGAGAACCAGGTCAGCAGAGCTGCTGTAGAGCCAGAGAAACCAGGTCAGCAGAGCCGTTGTAGAGCCAGAGAACCAGGTCAGCAGAGCTGCTCTAGAGCCTAAGAAGCAGGTCAGCAGAGCTGCTTTGGAACCAGAGACCCAGGTCAGCAGAGCTGCTCTAGAGGCCGAGAACCAGGTCAGCAGAGCTGCTGTAGACCCACAGAAACCAGGTCAGCAGAGCTGCTCTAGAGGCAGAGAACCAGGTCAGCGGAGCTGCTTTAGAGGGAGAGAACCAGGTCAGCAGAGCTGCTCTAGAGCCAGATAACCAGGCCAGCAGAGCTGCTTTAGAGCCATAGAACCAGGTCAGCAAAGCTGCTCTAGAGGCAGAGAACCAGGTCAGTAGAGCTGATTTAGAGCCAGAGAACCGGGTCAGCAGAGCAGTTTTAGAGCCATAGAACCTAGGTCAGCAGAGCTGCTTTAGAGCCATAGAACCAGGTCGGCAGAGCTGCTTTAGAGCCATAGAACCAGGTCAGCAGAGCTGCTTTAGAGCCATAGAACCAGGTCAGCAGAGCTGCTTTAGAGCCAGAGAACCGGGTCAGCAGAGCTGCTCTAGAGCCTGAGAACCAGGTCAGCAGAGCTGCTCTAGAGCCTAAGAAGCAGGTCAGCAGAGCTGCTCTAGAGCCAGAGACCCAGGGCAGCAGAGCTGCTCTAGAGGCCGAGAACCAGGTCAGCAGAGCTGCTGTAGAGCCACAGAAACCAGGTCAGCAGAGCTGCTTTAGAGCCATAGAACCGGATTAGCAGAGCTGCTTTAGAGCCAGAGAACCAGGTCAGCAGAGCTGCTGTAGAGCCAGAGAAACCAGGTCAGCAGAGCTGTTGTAGAGCAAGAGAACCAGGTCAGCAGAGCTGCTCTAGAGCCTAAGAAGCAGGTCAGCAGAGCTGCTCCAGAGCCAGAGACCCAGGTCAGCAGAGCTGCTCCAGAGCCAGAGACCCAGGTCAGCAGAGCTGCTCCAGAGCCAGAGACCCAGGTCAGCAGAGCTGCTCTAGAGGCCGAGAACCAGGTCAGCAGAGCTGCTGTAGAGCCACAGAAACCAGGTCAGCAGAGCTGCTCTAGAGGCAGAGAACCAGGTCAGCAGAACTGCTTTAGAGCCATAGAACCAGGTCAGCGGAGCTGCTTTAGAGGGAGAGAACCAGGTCAGCAGAGCTGCTTTAGGGGGAGAGAACCAGGTCAGCAGAGCTGCTCTAGAGCCAGATAACCAGGCCAGCAGAGCTGCTTTAGAGCCATAGAACCAGGTCAGAAAAGCTGCTCTAGAGGCAGAGAACCAGGTCAGTAGAGCTGATTTAGAGCCAGAGAACCAGGTCAGCAGAGCAGCTTTAGAGCCATAGAACCCAGGTCAGCAGAGCTGCTCTAGAGGCAGAGAACCAGGTCAGTAGAGCTGATTTAGAGCCAGAGAACCAGGTCAGCAGAGCAGCTTTAGAGTCATAGAACCCAGGTCAGCAGAGCTGCTTTAGAGCCATAGAACCAGGTCAGCAGAGCTGCTTTAGAGCCATAGAACCAGGTCAGCAGAGCTGCTTTAGAGCCATAGAACCAGGTCAGCAGAGCTGCTCTACAGCCAGAGACTCAGGTCAGCAGAGCTGCTCTAGAGGCCGAGAACCAGGTCAGCAGAGCTGCTGTAGAGCCACAGAAACCAGGTCAGCAGAGCTGCTTTAGAGCCATAGAACCGGATTAGCAAAGCTGCTTTAGAGCCAGAGAACCAGGTCAGCAGAGCTGCTTTAGAGCCAGAGAACCAGGTCAGCAGAGCTGCTTTAGATCCAGAGAACCGGGTCAGCAGAGCTGCTTTAGAGCCAGAGAACCAGGTCAGCAGAGCTGCTTTAGAGGGAGAGACCCAGGTCAGGAGAGCTGCTGTAGAGCCATAGAACCAGGTCAGCAGAACTGCTTTAGAGCCATAGAACCAGATCAGCAGAGCTGCTTTAGAGCCAGAGAACCAGGTCAGCAGAGCAGCTTTAGAGTCATAGAACCTAGGTCAGCAGAGCTGCTTTAGAGCCATAGAACCGGGTCAGCAGAGCTGCTTTAGAAGGAGAGAACCAGGTCATCAGATCTGCTTTAGAGCCAGAGAAACCAGATCAGCAGAGCTGCTCTAGAGCCAGAGAAACCAGGTCAGCAGAGCTGCTTTAGAAGGAGAGAACCAGGTCATCAGAGCTGCTTTAGAGGCAGAGAAACCAGGTCAGCAGAGCTGCTTTAGAGCCAGAGAAACCAGGTCAGCAGAGCTGCTCTAGAGCCAGAGAAACCAGGTCAGCAGAGCTGCTCTAGAGCCAGAGAAACCAGGTCAGCAGTGCTGCTCTAGAGGCAGAGAACGAAGTCAGCAGAACTGCTTTAGAGCCAGAGAACCAGGTCAGGAGAGCTCTTTAGAGCCAGAGAACCAGGTGAGCAGAGCTGCTCTAGAGCCAGAGAACTAGGTCAGCAGAGCTGCTCTAGAGCCAGAGAACCAGGTCAGCAGAGCTGCACTAGAGCCAGAGAACCAGGTCAGCAGAGCAGCTCTAGAGCCAGAGAACCAGGTCAGCAGAGCTGCTCTAGAGCCAGAGAACCAGGTAAGCAGAGCTGCTCTAGAGCCAGAGAACCAGGTCAGCAGAGCTGCTTTAGAAGGAGAGAACCAGGTCATCAGAGCTGCTTTAGAGCCAGAGAAACCAGGTCAGCAGAGCTGCTCTAGAGCCAGAGAAACCAGGTCAGCAGAGATGCTTTAGAGGGAGAGAACCAGGTCAGCAGAGCTGCTTTAGAGCCATAGAACCAGGTCAGCAGGCCTGCTCTAGAGTCAGAGAACCAGGTCAGCAGAGCTGCTTTAGAGCCAGAGAACCAGGTCAGCAGAGCTGCTTTAGAGCCATAGAACCAGGTCAGCAGAGCTGCTTTAGAGCCAGAGAACCAGGTCAGCAGAGCTGCTCTAGAGCCTAAGAACCGGGTCAGCAGAGCTGCTCTAGAGCCAGAGAACCAGGTCAGCAGAGCTGCTTTAGAACGAGAGAACCAGGTCAGCAGAGCTGCTTTAGAGGGAGAGACCCAGGTCAGGAGAGCTACTTTAGAGCCAAGGGACCAGGTCAGCAGAGCTGCTGTAGAGCCAGAGGAACCAGGTCAGCAGAGCCGTTGTAGAGCCAGAGAACCAGGGCAGCAGAGCTGCTCTAGAGCCTAAGAAGCAGGTCAGCAGAGCTGCTCTAGAGCCAGAGACCCAGGTCAGCAGAGCTGCTCTAGAGGCCCAGAACCAGGTCAGCAGAGCTGCTGTAGAGCCACAGAAACCAGGTCAGCAAAGCTGCTCTAGAGGCAGAGAACCAAGTCAGCAGAACTGCTTTAGAGCCAGAGAACCAGGCCAGCAGAGCTCTTTGGAGCCTGAGAACCAGGTCAGCAGAGCTGCTGTAGAGCCAGAGGAACCAGGTCAGCAGAGCCGTTGTAGAGCCAGAGAACCAGGGCAGCAGAGCTGCTCTAGAGCCTAAGAAGCAGGTCAGCAGAGCTGCTCCAGAGCCAGAGACCCAGGTCAGCAGAGCTGCTCTAGAGGCCCAGAACCAGGTCAGCACAGCTGCTGTAGAGCCACAGAAACCAGGTCAGCAGAGCTGCTCTAGAGTCAGAGAACCAGGTCAGCAGAGCTGCTCTAGAGCCAGAGAACCAGGTCAGCAGAGCTGCTCTAGAGCCAGAGAACCAGGTCAGCAGAGCTGCTTTAGAGCCAGAGAAACCAGGTCAGCAGAGCTGCTTTAGAGCCAGAGAACTAGGTCACTAGAGCTGCTTTAGAGGGAGAGAATCAGGCCAGCAGAGCTGCTTTAGAGCCATAGAACCAGGTCAGCAGAGCTGCTTTTGAGCCAGAGAACCAGGTCAGCAGAGCTGCTTTAGAGCCATAGAACCAGGTCAGCAGAGCTGCTTTAGAGCCATAGAACCAGGTCAGCAGAGCTGCTTTAGAGCCATAGAACCAGGTCAGCAGAGCTGCTTTAGAGCCTAAGAACCGGGTCAGCAGAGCTGCTGTAGAGCCAGAGAACCAGGTCAGCAGAGCTGCTGTAGAGCCAGAGAAACCAGGTCAGTAGAGCTGCTTTAGAGCGAGAGAACCAGGTCAGCAGAGCTGCTTTAGAGGGAGAGACCCAGGTCAGGAGAGCTGCTTTAGAGCCAAGGGACCAGGTCAGCAGAGCTGCTGTAGAGCCAGAGAACCAGGTCAGCAGAACTGCTTTAGAGCCATAGAACCGGATCAGCAGAACTGCTTTAGAGCCAGAGAACCAAGTCAGTAGAGCTGTTGTAGAGGGAGGGAACCAGGTCAGCAGAGCTGCTCTAGAGCCAGAGAACCAAGTCAGCAGAGCAGCTTTAGAACCATAGAACCAGGTCAGCAGAGCTGCTCTAGAGCCAGAGAACCAGGTCAGCAGAGCTGCTGTAGAGCCAGAGAAACCAGGTCAGCAGAGCTGCTTTAGCGGGAGAGAACCAGGTCAGCAGAGCTGCTCTAGAGGGAGAGAACCAGGTCAGCAGAGCTGCTATAGAGGGAGAGAACCAGGTCAGCAGAGCTGCTCTAGAGCCAGAGAACCATGTCAGCAGAACTGCTTTAGAGCCATAGAACCGGGTCAGCAGAACTGCTTTAGAGCCATAGAACCGGGTCAGCAGAACTGCTTTAGAGCCATAGAACCGGGTCAGCAGAACTGCTTTAGAGCCAAAGAACCGGGTCAGCAGAGCTGCTTTAGAGCCAGAGAACCATGTCAGCAGAGCTGCTCTAGAGCCAGAGAACCAAGTCAGCAGAGCTGCTTTAGAACCATAGAACCAGGTCAGCAGAGCTTCTCTAGAGCCAGAGAACCAGGTCAGCAGAGCTGCTCTAGAGCCAGAGAACCAGGTCAGCAGAGCTGCTGTAGAGCCAGAGAAACCAGGTCAGCAGAGCTGCTTTAGCGGGAGAGAACCAGGTCAGCAGAGCTGCTCTAGAGCCAGAGAACCATGTCAGCAGAACTGCTTTAGAGCCATAGAACCGGGTCAGCAGAACTGCTTTAGAGCCATAGAACCGGGTCAGCAGAACTGCTTTAGAGCCATAGAACCGGGTCAGCAGAGCTGCTCTAGAGCCAGAGAACCAGGTCAGCAGACCTGTTGTAGAGGGAGAGAACCAGGCCAGCAGAGCTGCTTTAGAGCCAGAGAACCAGGTCAGCAGAGCTGCTCTAGCTGACACTGACTGACTGACACTGACTGACTGACACTGACTGATTGACACTGATTGACTGACACTGATTGACTGACACTGATTGACTGACACTGATTGACTGACACTGATTGACTGACACTGATTGACTGACACTGACTGCTCTTTACTACTCACTCTCTACTACTTACTCTGTACTACTCACTCTACTACTTACTCTGTACTACTCACTCTCAACTACTCACTCTCTACAACTCTCTACTACTCTCCATCACTCTCTCTACTACTCTCTCTCTACTACTGTCTACGATTCTCCCTCTACTACTCTCTACCACTCACTCTCTCTCTACTCTTTCTACTATTCACTCTCTACTACTCGCTCTCTACTACTCGCTCTCTACTGCTCACTCTCTACTACTCGCTCTCTACTACTCTACTACTCTATTACTATCTACTACTCTCTCTACTACTCTCTACCACTCACTCTCTACTACTCACTCTCCACTACACTCTCTCTCTACTACTCTCTACTACTCTCTCTACTACACTCTACTACTCACTCTCTACTACTCACTCTCTACTACGCTCTACTGCTCACTACTCACTCTCTACTACTCGTTCTCAACTACTCTCTAGTACTCACTCTACTATTCACTTTCTACTACTCTCTCTACTACTCTCTCTACTACTCACACTACTCTGTCTACTACTCACTCTCTACTCCTCTCTACTACTCTCTCTACTACACTCTCTACTACTCTCTACTACTCTCTACTACTCTCTACTACTCTCTCTACTACTCTCTCTACTACTCTCTCTACTACTCTCTCTACTACTCTCTACTACTCACTCTCTACTTCTCTACTACTCACTCTCTACTTCTCTACTACTCACTCTCTACTTCTCTACTACTCACTCTCTACTACTCTCTCTACTACTCTCTCTACTACTCACTCTCTACTACTCACTCTCTACTACTTACTCTCTACTACTCTCTACTACTCACTCTCTACTACTCACTCTCTACTACTCACTCTCTACTACTCACTCTCTACTACTCTCTCTACTACTCTCTACTACTCTCTCTACTACTCTCTACTACTCTCTACTACTCTCTACTACTCTCTCTACTACTCTCTCTACTACTCTCTCTACTACTCTCTCTACTACTCTCTCTACTACTCTCTCTACTACTCTCTCTACTACTCACTCTCTACTACTCTCTATTACTCAATCTCTACTCTCTATTACTCACTCCCTACCTCTCTACCTCTCTCTCTACTACTCCCTACCTATCTACCTCTACCTCTCTACCTCTCTATTTCTACACCTCTCTACCTCTCTCTACACGCACACATATGCACATATATATATGCATATGCATTTATATATATGTATGTGTGTATATATATACATACATATATAATCTGCATATCTATATACATATAAATGCATGCATACATATACATATATGCATACATATGCATGTTATGTACATGAAAGTTTGAAAAGCACTAATACAAACAAAGCTAAAAAGCCACCTAATTACACACAGACTTGCTTTAACTTAAATGAGGGCGAGACCTATTGCATTTTCAGTGCTTGTTTACTTTGGTTCCATCAAGAAGGCATTCAGTTGTGTCACACATTTGCCATAAATTCAGAATGTTAGCTTTTTAGATCACTGTAGTAAAGCTACTGCTCACCAGGGAAGCCTGCTGCTGGTAAGGAAAGTGCATGTGTCAGTCTGCATGTCAGAAGTTTTTTAATGAAATAGAAGAGGATTTGAGAAGTCACTCAAAATGTGCGCTGATTTTTCTTTTTTCAGCACTAATTATAATTACTATGGCAAAATGAACCCCCTCATTGTGTTCCTTTTAAATTAAACTACTCACTCTCTACTACTCACTCTCTACCACTCTACTACTCACTCTAATACTCTCTACAACTCACTCTCTACTACTCACTCTCTACTACGCTCTACTGCTCACTACTCACTCTCTACTACTCGTTCTCAACTACTCTCTACTACTCACTCTACTATTCACTCTCTACTACTCTCTCTACTACTCACACTACTCACTGTCTACTACTCACTCTCTACTCCTCTCTACTACTCACTCTACTACTCACTCTACTACTCTCTCTACTACTCTACTACTCTCTCTACTACTCACTCTCTACTACTCTCTACTACTCATTCTCTACTACTCTCTACTACTCACTCTCTACTACTCACTCTCTACTTCTCTACTACTCACTCTCTCTACTACTCACTCTCTACTACTCTACTACTTACTCTCTACTACTCTCTAATACTCATTCTCTACTACTCTCTACTACTCACTCTCTACTACTCACTCTCTACTACTCTACTACTCACGCTCTACTACTCACTCTCTACTAATCACTCTCTACTACTCACTCTACTACTCACTCTACTATTCTCTACTACTACTCTACTACTCACTCTCTACTACTCTCTACTACTCACTCTCTACTACTCACTCTCTACTAACTCTACTACTCACTCTCTACTAATCACTCTACTACTTTCTACTACTCACTCTGCTACTCCTCTCTACTACTCTCTACTACTCAATCTCTACTACTCACTCTCTACTACTCACTCTACAACTCTCTGCTACTCTCTCTACTATTCTCTCTACTACTACTCTACTATTCACTCTCTACTACTCTCTACTATTCACTCTCTACTAATGACTACTACTTTCTACTACTCACTCTGCTACTCTCTGTACTACTCTACTACTCTCTACTACTTAATCTCTACTCTCTATTACTCACTCTCTACCTCTCTCTCTACTACTCCCTACCTATCTACCTCTACCTCTCTACCTCTACCTCTCTATTTCTACCTCTCTACCTCTCTCTACACGCACACATATGCACATATATATATGCATATGCATTTATATATATGTATGTGTATATATATACATACATATATATTATCTGCATATCTATATAAATATAAATGCATACATATACATATATGCATACATATGCATGTTATGTACATGAAAGTTTGAAAAACACTAATACAAGCAAAGCTAAAAAGCCACCTAATTACACACAGAATTGCTTTAACTTAAATGAGGGCGAGACCTATTGCATTTTCAGTGCTTGTTTACTTTGGTTCCATCAAGAAGGCATTCAGTTGTGTCACACATTTGCCATAAATTCAGAATGTCAGCTTATTAGATCACTGTAGTAAAGCTACTGCTCACCAGGGAAGCCTGCTGCTGGTAAGGAAAGTGCATGTGTCAGTCTGCATGTCAGAAGTTTTTTAATGAAATAGAAGAGGATTTGAGAAGTCACTCAAAATGTGCGCTGATTTTTCTTTGTTGGAAGGCGGACCCCGAGGAGTCGGTGAGACCACCAAAGGGGGGCCCTCGCACTGCACGAAGTAGCCGAGCGCTGCCGAGAAGTCTCCTGAGAGATCCTTCTCCTATCACGTACTAGCACAGTAACACCACCACACCGGACTCAAGGAGGTTGTCTCAAGACAAGCAATTCTTTATCATCAATAAAAGGTTACGAGTTCAATATTTACACGAAGGGATCGAGGGATCCACCAAAAGTCTCAATGTCTCTTTGGAAGGGTAGGGGTAGCGGGACAGTCTTTGGCAGGAATGTGGTACGAGGGTACCTGGGGCCCAGTTCTTATCCTCAAGCTGGAGGACCTCCGATCTCGGAGGGGTCGAGCCGCGACGGCGTCAGCAGGGCTCTGGCGTACAGTTCGTGGAGAGCCGCGATTCAATCAGCAGGGCTCTCAAGATGGTTTCTGCTCAGCTCGAGCCGCGACGTCGTCAGCAGGGCTCCGAGGAAGGTCTCAGCGAGGTGGGGCCGCGACGGCGTCTGCAGGGCTCCGATGTTCCAGGTGGTTCAGGAAAGGTTCACAAGAGGGAGCCGCGACGCAGTCAGCAGGGCTCGTGATGGTTCCGACAAGAGTTCTTCTCCGTAGGGTCAGCCGCGATTCGATCAGCAGGGCTCTCGACTCCGGGATACAACTGCCGAGCTGTGGTGGGGTCGCCCCAGATATAGGTCTGGAGCCCTTTGATGTCCGGACCCTTGCGCCCGAGGGGGCGGAGTGGCCGGGTGGAGGTGGCCAGACGCCCAGCAGGAGAGGCGCCAGGCCTATGGGAGTTTGCAGGGCGATCACACCTCGAGAGGGGAGGACAGTTGGGGGTCCCAACGATACCGTCGTCCGCCGGGGGCGATGAATGGTTCCTGCGGCACCCCCTGGCCAGTCCGTGGTGCCTCGAGGTCGGGGCTTCGCTGGGGTCGAGGCCGGGTTGAGCGGGGTCGCGCCGGCTGGTGTACGGGGTGACGTAGATGCCAACAAGATGGCGGAGCCATGAGGAGCATGCGACCACGTGCAGTTCCAGGTGAAGGGCCTTGGAGCAGTTCAGACGGGTGGCCCGTGAAGGCCGGGGCGGGGAACGGCCACAGTCCAGGGGGGTTAAGGACCACGCCACGAGGCCGGGTCCAACAGGCGTCCCCCCCAGCCGAAGGCATGGAGAGTCACCCATCTCCTTGGGGATTCTCCTCGTCAAGGCGGAAGAAGCGGGACAGGCCGTCGGCGTTGGCGTGGTCATTGCCGGGCCGGTGTTCGACGTCAAAGTCCATCCCTTGTAGCGAGATGGACCATCGCAGCAGTTTGGGGTTCTCGCCCCGCATTCGCATTAACCATTGCAAGGGCCGGTGGTCGGTCTGGACCCGGAAGTGGGCGCCAAAGAGGCAGGGCCGGAGCTTCTTGAGGGCCCACACCACAGCGAAGGCCTCGCGCTCAATAGTGCTCCAGCGTTGCTCCCGGGGCAGTAGTCGCCGGCTGATGAAGGCCACTGGTCGGTCGAGCCCCTTTTCGTCAGTTTGGGAGAGAACGGCCCCGATCCCATACTCGGAGGCGTCCGTCTGTACCACGAACTCCTTCTGGTAGTCCGGGGCCTGCAGCACCGGAGCAGTACACATGGCCGTTTTGAGGGTGTCGAAGGCTGTTTGGCAGCGGGGTGTCCAGTGTACCTTCTTGGGCTGCTTTTTGGACGTTAACTCTGTGAGGGGGCCGACAATGCTCCCATAGTCCCGGATAAACCGTCGGTAGTATCCGGTGAGGCCCAGGAAGGCCCGGACAGCGGTCTGGGTAGTGGGGGGTTCCCAGGTCTGGATGGCATCTATCTTTGCTTGGAGGGGGGCCACCTGCCCGCTCCCCACTTGATGGCCCAGGTAGGTCACGGATCCGTGGCCGATTTGGCATTTGCTGGCCTTGATTGTGAGCCCGGCCCGCTGGAGGGTGGCCAGGACGGCCTTTAGGTGGAGGAGGTGCTCGGCCCAGTGGTTGCTGTACACGGCAATGTCATCTAAGTAGGCCGCGCTGAAGGCCTCAAGCCCGGCCAAAACTTTGTTCACCAGTCGCTGGAAGGTGGCCGGGGCGTTCTTCATTCCGAAGGGCATCACCCGAAAGTGGTAATGCCCATCCGGAGTCGAAAAGGCGGATCTTTCTTGGGCGCCGGGGGTGAGCTGGATTTGCCAGTACCCGGCGGTGAGGTCCAGCGTGCTCAGGTAGCGAGCGGCCCCTAGGCGGTCGATGAGTTCGTCGGCCCGGGGTATCGGGTGTGCGTCCGTCTTGGTTACTACATTCAGGGCTCGGTAGTCCACGCAGAATCGCAACTCCGGGGGGTGGCCGGGAGCTGCGGCCTTGGGCACCAGGACGACAGGGCTGGCCCACGGGCTGTCGGAAGGCTCGATGACCCCCAGGGCCAGCATCTTCGCTACTTCGGCCTGGATGCAGGCCCGCACTCGGTCAGGCACCCGGTAGGCTCTGTGTCGGATGGGGGGGTTCTCCCCGGTGTCGACGTCGTGGACGCACCAGTGGGTCACCCCCGGGGTGAGAGAGAAGAGGGCTGCGTAGTCCCGCAGTAATCGCTGGCAGTCGTTGCGCTGTTCCGGGGTCAGGGACGAGGCGAGTTGGACCCCTTCGATCGATCCATCGTGAATGTCGGCTTGCAAGAGGTCGGGCAGGGGCTCGGAGTCGTCCTCGCCCCCCTCGTCGGTCGCCAGCAGCAGGCTCAGTTCGGTCCGGGCGAAGTGGGGTTTTAGCCTGTTAGCATGTAGGACCCGGAGGGGGTTCCGGGGGGACTCCAGATCGACCAAGTAGGTGACGGGACTTTTCTTCTCCACCACCTTGAAGGGCCCGGTCCACTTGTCCTGGAGGGCGCCGGGTTCGACCGGGGCCATGACCCATACTTTCTGACCTGGCTCGAATTCTACAGTAGAAGTGTTGCGATCGTACCACCGCTTCATGTCCTCCTGGCTGGCCTCGAGGTTGGCTTCGGCGAGGGCTCGGAACTTGCGGGTCTGGTTTCGGAGGGTCAGGAGGTATCGGTAGACGTCAGGAGGGGCGCCTCGGGGCTTCATCTCCCAGCCCTCCTTGACCAGACTGAGCGGTCCGCGGACCGGGTGTCCATACAATAGTTCAAACGGGCTGAACCCCAGGGACTTCTGCGGGACCTCCCAATAGGCGAACAGGAGGCAGGGCAGCAGGACATCCCATTTCCGCCTGAGTGGTTCTTCCAGGCCCTGGATCATCCCTTTCAATGTTCGGTTGAGTCGCTCAACCAGTCCGTTCCCCTGAGGGTGATATGGGGTCGTGAACTTGTATGTGACCCCGCACTGTTGCCACAGGGACCGCATGTACCTGGAGATAAAGTTTGTGCCGCGGTCGCTCACCACTTCGCTGGGGAATCCCACTCGGGAGAAGATCCCCATCAAGGCCCGGCCTACCACAGGGGCCGTTATGGTTCTGAGCGGGACCGCCTCCGGGTACCTGGTGGCGTGGTCCACGAGGACCAGGATGAAGCGGTGGCCCAGGGCGGTTTGGGGGTCCAGGGGTCCCACAATGTCGATTCCGACCCGTTCAAACGGGGTGCTGACGGCGGGAAAGGGCTGGAGGGGGGCCTTGACCCGACCCCCCGTCTTTCCGCTGGCTTGGCAGGTCTGGCAGGACCGGCAGTGGTTGTCCACATCTCTCCGCATCCGGGGCCAGTAGAAGTGGGTCACCAGACGACTGTACGTTTTGTCTTGCCCCAAGTGTCCGGCGAGGGGCACATCATGGGCCAGGTTGAGAAGAAACTCCCGGAAGCGGAGGGGGACCACCAACACGCGGCTGGCCCCGAGTTCTGCTACTTTCTGTTCACTGTACAACAGGCCCTCGGCCCAGTAGATCCAGTGGGTGCCGGTCTGGTCACCGTTGGCTTGCGCGGTCGCCTGCTGCCGGACCCCTTCGAGAGAGGGACAGGACTGTTGCTCTTGCTGGAACTGCTCTCGGGTGGGGCCCCCTTCGTGTTGCCATTGCGTCAGCTCTGGTAGGGCGCTCGGAGAAGTCATCTCTTCGGGGGAGGATTCGCTGGACCCAGGGTCGGTGTCCGCCTCCTCCTCGCTGCTGGCGGGAGGGGGTGTGAGCCCCTCGGGTCGGGCGGTCCCGGAGGTCGAGGATGAGCGGGGGGCCTGGGCGGTCATGGACCGGGTGATGGCGCAGGCCCAATCAGCCAGTCCCAACATTCGGAGGTGCTCTCGTCGTTCTACTTGAGCCCAGGGGGAACTCTCCAAGTCGTTCCCCAGGAGGCAGTCGACCGGGGCGTCGTCGCGCACTGTCACCTTCAGCAGGCCCGTCACCCCTCCCCACTCGAAGGGGACCAGGGCCATCTGGCATAGGCTTTCACTGTTGTCGGCCGTCCGGACAGGGCACAGCACATTCGGTAGAATCTGTTCAGGGGTCACCAGGTGGCAGCGGACAGCGGTGATACTGGCGCCGGTGTCGCGAAGGGCTTCGGCCCGTTGTCCGTTGACCGTGACCTGCTGCCGGTACTTCTGGGTGTTGGTTGGGATGGGGGTGCAGGGTACCATCTCCCGGCTACCCAGGCAGACCAGGGACATGGCTGCCGGCTCCCACTCAGTGTTTTCTCGGTCGAGGGCCTCTTCTTCCTCTTCTCCTCCCCCCAAGGCGGCGGCTGTCAGCTGCCGGGGCGGGGGCCCGCCGGCCCCGTTTCTTCGGTTCAGAGGGCAGGCCGGGTCGCTGGCAAAGTGTCCGGTTTGTTGGCAGCCATAGCAGGTCACTGGTGGCCGTGGTCCGGGCCGGGCCGGGCCCACCCTTCGTGCTAGGCTCGGGGAGAGATGTGGCTGCGGTGGCCCTCGAGGGGGGCTCCTGGGGGCCCCAGCGGGAGGGTCTCGGTTCCTGTTCGGCCCTCCCCCCCCACCGCGCTGGCGTGGGGGTCCGTTGGGGTTCCTCTGGTACTCCCCCATTGAGCTCCGGGGGACCCGGGAGTTGACCCATCGATCGGCCTCGACGGCCAGTTTCCGCGGGTCGGTCATTTTGCTGTCGAGGAGGTGCTGTCTCAGCTCCACGAAGCAATTGTTGGAAAGATGTTCCCACACGATGAGGTCGACCAGCTGCCCGTAGGTGGTTACTTTGCTGCCTTTGATCCACCCTTCTAGGGCCCGACTAAAAAAGTCCACATATTCCACCCATGTGGTACCCGGGATTTTCTTGCAGTCTCGGAACCGCTGGCGGTACATCTCCGCTGTTAGCCCGTAGCGGGTGAGCAGGGCCTCCTTCATGTGATCGTAGGAGGTCATCACTTCCTCCGGTAGCTGGAGCAGCGTGTCCCGCCCTTCACTCAGGAATCGCCCCCACAGGCCTGCGCCCCAGTCTTTTCGGGGCACTCGATGGGAGGTCATGGCCACCTCATAGGCCTTGAACCATTGTTGGATATCGTCATTTTTGTAATCCTCCTTGACGACCTCCTTCGGGATATGTACTTTGGCCTCGGCAGGCGGTAGAGTGTCTCTCGTACTGGGGGTGTTGGTCCCTCCGTTCTTGGCCTTGATCTCGAGCTCCTTGAGGCTGCGCTCGTGCTCAAGGGTGAGCTTCTTTTCCTCCAACTCCCGGTGTCGTCTCTTCTCTTCTATCTCTTCTTGAAGGCGTAGCTGCTCGAGGGCCAGTTTCTTTTCTGCCAGCTGGAGTTCGCCGTCCAGTCGCAGTCGGGCGAGCTCTAGCTCGTGGCTCCGGACCTTTTCCCGCTCTCGTATTTCTTCTTCGGAGAGGCCGGTTTCTAGGCTCTTTCGTCCTCCGGTTGCCGGGGTCAGTGCGGTTGCTGTGGTCTCCGTCAGGGGCAAGGGCCCTTCTTCCTGGGAGGGGCCTGCCCTGGCCTCCTGCCATGTCCTCAGAGCTTTCTGCATCTCTTCCTTGGTACCGAGGCTGGTGGTTGCAATGCCTTTGTCTCTGCAGAACTGTTTGAATTCTTTGTGCGTATATTCTTCCAGCCGTTCGGGCTGGAACTCCATTGTCGCGTTGTTTTCCTGGCTGCTCATGATGCTATTCGTTTGGATGGGTAGCTAGTGGGTACTGGCTGGTACGTACTGCGTTCGGCTCGGATCCCGTCGCTGGCCACCAAATGTTGGAAGGCGGACCCCGAGGAGTCGGTGAGACCACCAAAGGGGGGCCCTCGCACTGCACGAAGTAGCCGAGCGCTGCCGAGAAGTCTCCTGAGAGATCCTTCTCCTATCACGTACTAGCACAGTAACACCACCACACCGGACTCAAGGAGGTTGTCTCAAGACAAGCAATTCTTTATCATCAATAAAAGGTTACGAGTTCAATATTTACACGAAGGGATCGAGGGATCCACCAAAAGTCTCAATGTCTCTTTGGAAGGGTAGGGGTAGCGGGACAGTCTTTGGCAGGAATGTGGTACGAGGGTACCTGGGGCCCAGTTCTTATCCTCAAGCTGGAGGACCTCCGATCTCGGAGGGGTCGAGCCGCGACGGCGTCAGCAGGGCTCTGGCGTACAGTTCGTGGAGAGCCGCGATTCAATCAGCAGGGCTCTCAAGATGGTTTCTGCTCAGCTCGAGCCGCGACGTCGTCAGCAGGGCTCCGAGGAAGGTCTCAGCGAGGTGGGGCCGCGACGGCGTCTGCAGGGCTCCGATGTTCCAGGTGGTTCAGGAAAGGTTCACAAGAGGGAGCCGCGACGCAGTCAGCAGGGCTCGTGATGGTTCCGACAAGAGTTCTTCTCCGTAGGGTCAGCCGCGATTCGATCAGCAGGGCTCTCGACTCCGGGATACAACTGCCGAGCTGTGGTGGGGTCGCCCCAGATATAGGTCTGGAGCCCTTTGATGTCCGGACCCTTGCGCCCGAGGGGGCGGAGTGGCCGGGTGGAGGTGGCCAGACGCCCAGCAGGAGAGGCGCCAGGCCCATGGGAGTTTGCAGGGCGATCACACCTCGAGAGGGGAGGACAGTTGGGGGTCCCAACGATACCGTCGTCCGCCGGGGGCGATGAATGGTTCCTGCGGCACCCCCTGGCCAGTCCGTGGTGCCTCGAGGTCGGGGCTTCGCTGGGGTCGAGGCCGGGTTGAGCGGGGTCGCGCCGGCTGGTGTACGGGGTGACGTAGATGCCAACAAGATGGCGGAGCCATGAGGAGCATGCGACCACGTGCAGTTCCAGGTGAAGGGCCTTGGAGCAGTTCAGACGGGTGGCCCGTGAAGGCCGGGGCGGGGAACGGCCACAGTCCAGGGGGGTTAAGGACCACGCCACGAGGCCGGGTCCAACAACTCCACACACTCCACTCCACTCCACATACTCCACTCCACACACTCCACTCCACTCTACTCCACACACTCCACTCCACATACTCCACTCCACACACTCCACTCCACTCCACACACTCCACTTCACATACTCCACTCTACTCCACACACTCCACTCCACATACTCCACTCCACACACTCCACTCCACACACTCCACTCCACACACTCCACTCTACTCCACACACCCCACTCCAATCAACACACTCCACTCCACCCACTTCACACACTCCACTCCACTCCACACACTCTACACACTCCACTCCACTCCACACACTCCACTCCACACACTCCACTCCACACCACTCCACACACTCCACTCCACTCCACACACTCTACTCCACACACTCCACTCCACTCCACTCCACACACTCCACTCCACTCCACACACTCCACTCCACACACTCCACTCCACACACTCCACTCCACACACTCCACTCCAATACACACATTCCACTCCACTCCACTCTACTCTACACACTCCACTCCACACACTCCACACACTCCACCCCACTCCTCACACTCTCCACTCTACTCCTCACACACTCCACTCCACTCCACACACTCCACTCCACACACTCCACTCCACACACTCCACTCCACACACTCCACACACTCCACTCCACACACTCCACTCCAATCACTCCACTGTACACACTCCACTCCACTCCACTCTACACACTCCACTCCACACACTCCACTCCACACACTCGACTCCACTCCACACACAACACTCCACACACTCCACTCCACACACTCTACTCCACTCCACACACTCCACTCCACAGACTCCACTCCAGTCCACACACTCTACACACTCCACTCCACTCCACACACTCCACTCCTCACACTCCACTCCACACACTCCACTCCACACACCCTACTCCACTCCACACACTCCACTCCACACACTCCACTCCACACACTCCTTTCCACACACTCCACTCCACACACTCCACTCAACTCTCTCCACTCCACTCACTCCACACACTCCACTCACTCCACTCCACACACTCCACTCCACATACTCCACTCCACACACTCCACTCCACACACTCTACTCCACACACTCCACTCCACACACTCCACACCACTCCACACACTCAACTCAACTCACTCCACTCACACCACACACTCCACTCACTCCACTCCACACACTCCACTCTACACATTCCACTCCTCTCAACACACTCCACTCGACACACTCCACTCCCCACACTCTACTCCATTCCACTCCACACACTCCACTCAACTCACTCCACTCCACTCACTCCACACACTCCACTCACTCCACTCCACTCACTCCACTCCACACAGTCTACTCCACACCACACACTCCACTCCACACCACACCAGACACTCCACACACTCCACACACTCCACTCCAAACACTCCACTACACTCCACACACGCCACTCCACACACTTCACTCCACTCCACACACTTCAAACAATCCACTCCACAAACTCCACTCCACACACTCCACTCCATACACTACTCCACACACTCCACACACTCCACTCCACACACTCCACTCCACACTATCCACTCCCACTCCACACCACCTCCCACCCTCCCCACCTCCACTCCACCCACCACTCCCCCACCTCCACCTCACACACTCCCTCCACACCACTCCCACCTCCCACCACTCCACTCCCCACACTCCCACCCCACACCCCATCACCCACACACTCCACTCCCACCCCCCCCTCCACTCTCACCTCCACTCCACTCCACACACTCCACTCACACTCCACTCCACACAATTCCAATCCACACACTCCAATCCACACACTCCACTCCACACCCTCCACTCCACTCCACTCACTCCATTCCACACACTCTACACACTCACTCTACACACTCCAATCCATACACTCCATCACACCACTCCACACACTCCACTCCACACACTCCACTCTACTCCACACACTCCACTCTACTCCACACAATCAACTCCACACCCTCCACTCCATTCACTCCACTCCACACACTGAACTCTACTCCACACACTCCACTCCACACACTCTGCATGCTCCACTCCACTCCACACACTCTACTCCACACACTCCACTCCACTCCACTCCACACACTCAACTCCACTCCATACACTCCACTCCACACACTCCACACACTCCACACACACCACACACTCCACTCCACACACTCCACTCCAATCACTCCACTGCACACACTCAACTCCACTCCACTCCACACACTCCACTCCACACACTCCACTCCACACACTCGACTCTACTCCACACACACCACTCCACACACTCCACTCTACACATTCTACTCCACTCCACACACTCCACTCCACAGACTCCACTCCAGTCCACATACTCCACACACTCCACTCCACTCCACACACTCCACTCCACTCCACATACTCCCCTCCACACACTCCACTCCACACACTCCACACCACACACTCCACTCCACACCACACCACACACTCCTCACACTCCACTCAACTCACTCCACTCCACACACTCTACTCCACACCACACACTCCACTCCACACCACACCACACATCCACACACTCCACTCCAAACACTCCACTACACTCCACACACGCCACTCCACACACTTCACTCCACTCCACACACTTCAAACAATCCACTCCACAAACTCCACTCCACACACTCCACACACTCCACTCCACACACTACTCCACACACTCCACACACTCCACTCCACACACTCCACTCCACACTATCCACTCCACACACTCCACTCCACTCCACACACTTCACTCTACTCCACACACTCCACTCCTCACACTCTCCACTCCACTCCTCACACACTCCACTCCACTCCACACACTCCACTCCACTCCACACACTCCACTCCACTCACTCCACACACTCCACTCCACTCCTCACTCTCTCCACTCCACTCCTCAAACACTCCACTCCACTCCACACACTCCACTCCACACACTCCAATCCACACACTCCAATCCACACACTCCAATCCACACACTTCACTCCACACCCTCCACTCCACTCCACTCCACTCCACTCACTCCATTCTACACACTCTACACACTCCACTCTACACACTCCAATCCACACACTCCAATTCACACACTCCACACCCTCCACTCCACACACTCCACTCCACACACTCCACTCTACTCCACACACTCCACTCTACTCGACACAATCCACTCCACACACTCCACTCCATTCACTCCACTCCACACACTGAACTCCACTCCACACACTCCACTCCACACACTCTACACGCTCCACTCCACTCCACTCCACACACTCTACTCCACACACTCCACTCCACTCCACACACTCAACTCCACTCCACACACTCCACTCCACATACTCCACTCCACACACTCCACTCCACACACTCCACTCCACACCACACACTCCACTCCACACCACACACTCCTCACACTCCACTCACTCCACTCCACACACTCCACTCCACACACTCTACTCCACTCCACACACTCCACACACTCCACTCTACTCCACACACTCCACTCCATACACTCCACACACTCCACTCCACTCCACACACTCCACTCCACTCCACACACTCCACTCCGCACACTCCACTCCACTCCACACACTGAACTCCAATTCACACACTCCACTCTACTCCACACACTCCACTCTACTCGACACAATCCACTCGACACAATCCACTCGACACACTCCACTCCACACACTCCACTCCACTCCACACACTCTACTCTACACACTCCTCTCCACTCTGCTCCACACACTCCACTCCACACACTCCACTCCACACACTCCACTTCACACACTCCACTCCACTCCACACACTCCACTCCACATACTCCACTCTACACACTCCACTCCACACACTCCACTCCACACACTCCACTCTACTCCACACACTCCACTGCAATCAACACACTCCACTCCACCCACTTTACACACTCCACTCCACTCACTCTACACACTCCACTCCACTCCACACACTCCACTCCACACACTCCACTCTACACCACTCCACACACTCCACTCCACTCCACACACTCCACTCCACACACTCCACTCCACACACTCCACTCCACTCCACACACTCCACTCCACTCCCCACACTCCACTCCACACACTCCACTCCACACACTCCACTCCACACACTCCACTCCAATACACACATTCCACTCCACTCCACTCTACTCTACACACTCCACTCCACACACTCAACACACTCCACCCCACTCCTCACACTCTTCACTCCACTCCTCACACACTCCTCCACTCCACACACTCCACTCCACACACTCCACTCCACACACTCCACACACTCCACTCCACACACTCCACTCCAATCACTCCACTGCACACACTCCACTCCACTCCACACACTCTACTCCACTCCACACACTCCACTCCACACACTCCACTCCACACACTCCTTTCCACACACTCCACTCCACTCCACACACTCCACTCCACACCACCCACTCAACTCTCTCCACTCCACTCACTCCACACACTCCACTCACTCCACTCCACACAATCCACTCCACATACACAACTCCATACACTCCACACACTCTACTCCACACACTCCACTCCACACACTCCACACACTCAACTCAACTCACTCCACTCACTCCACACACTCCACTCACTCCACTCCACACACTCCACTCTACACACTCCACTCAACACAATCCACTAGACACACTCTACTCCACACACTCTACTCCACTCCACTCCACACACTCCACTCAACTCACTCCACTCAACTCACTCCACACACTCCACTCACTCCACTCCACTCACTCCACTCCACATGCTCCACTCCACACACTCCACTCCATACACTCCACTCCACACACTCCACTCCACACACTCCACACCACTCCACACACTCAACTCAACTCACTCCACTCACTCCACACACTCCACTCACTCCACTCCACACACTCCACTCCACTCCATACACTCCACACAATCCACTCCACACACTCCACTCCACACACTCTACTCCACACACTCCACTCCACTCCACTCTACTCCACACACTCCACTCCACACACTCCACACACTCCACTCCACTCCACACACTCCACTCCACTCCACACACTCCACTCCACACACTCCACTCCACACACTCCACACACTCCACTCCACACACTCCACTCCAATCACTCCACTGCACACACTCCACTCCACTCCACTCCACACACTCTACTCCACTCCACACACTCCACTCCACACACTCCACTCCACACACTCCTTTCCACACACTCCACTCCACTCCACACACTCCACTCCACACCACCCACTCAACTCTCTCCACTCCACTCACTCCACACACTCCACTCACTCCACTCCACACACTCCACTCCACATACACAACTCCATACACTCCACACACTCTACTCCACACACTCCACTCCACACACTCCACACACTCAACTCAACTCACTCCACTCACTCCACACACTCCACTCACTCCACTCCACACACTCCACTCTACACACTCCACTCAACACAATCCACTAGACACACTCTACTCCACACACTCTACTCCACTCCACTCCACACACTCCACTCAACTCACTCCACTCAACTCACTCCACACACTCCACTCACTCCACTCCACTCACTCCACTCCACATGCTCCACTCCACACACTCCACTCCATACACTCCACTCCACACACTCCACTCCACACACTCCACACCACTCCACACACTCAACTCAACTCACTCCACTCACTCCACACACTCCACTCACTCCACTCCACACACTCC
The DNA here is from genome assembly GCF_964204655.1 of Triturus cristatus. NCBI lineage: Eukaryota > Metazoa > Chordata > Amphibia > Caudata > Salamandridae > Triturus > Triturus cristatus. The sequence goes on along the minus strand of NC_140579.1, from coordinate 670,910,821 downwards.
ACTCCACTCCATACACTCCACACAATCCACTCCACACACTCCACTCCACACACTCTACTCCACACACTCCACTCCACTCCACTCTACTCCACACACTCCACTCCACACACTCCACACACTCCACTCCACTCCACACACTCCACTCCACTCCACACACTCCACTCCGCACACTCCACTCCACTCCACACACTGAACTCCACTTCACACACTCCACTCCACACCACACACTCCACTCCACACCACACCACACACTCCTCACACTCCACTCCACTCACTCCACTCCACACACTCCACTCCACACACTCTACTCCACTCCACACACTCCATACACTCCACTCTACTCCACACACTCCACTCCATACACTCCACACACTCCACTCCACTCCACACACTCCACTCCACTCCACACACTCCACTCCGCACACTCCACTCCACTCCACACACTGAACTCCAATTCACACACTCCACTCTACTCCACACACTCCACTCTACTCGACACAATCCACTCGACACAATCCACTCGACACACTCCACTCCACACACTCCACTCCACTCCACACACTCCACTCTACACACTCCTCTCCACTCTGCTCCACACACTCCACTCCACACACTCCACTCCACACACTCCACTTCACACACTCCACTCCACACACTCCACTCCACATACTCCACTCTACACACTCCACTCCACACACTCCACTCCACACACTCCACTCTACTCCACACACTCCACTGCAATCAACACACTCCACTCCACCCACTTCACACACTCCACTCCACTCACTCTACACACTCCACTCCACTCCACACACTCCACTCCACACACTCCACTCTACACCACTCCACACACTCCACTCCACTCCACACACTCCACTCCACACACTCCACTCCACACACTCCACTCCACTCCACTCCACACACTCCACTCCACTCCCCACACTCCACTCCACACACTCCACTCCACACACTCCACTCCACACACTCCACTCCAATACACACATTCCACTCCACTCCACTCTACTCTACACACTCCACTCCACACACTCAACACACTCCACCCCACTCCTCACACTCTTCACTCCACTCCTCACACACTCCACTCCACTCCACACACTCCACTCCACACACTCCACTCCACACACTCCACACACTCCACTCCACACACTCCACTCCAATCACTCCACTGCACACACTCCACTCCACTCCACTCCACACACTCTACTCCACTCCACACACTCCACTCCACACACTCCACTCCACACACTCCTTTCCACACACTCCACTCCACTCCACACACTCCACTCCACACCACCCACTCAACTCTCTCCACTCCACTCACTCCACACACTCCACTCACTCCACTCCACACACTCCACTCCACATACACAACTCCATACACTCCACACACTCTACTCCACACACTCCACTCCACACACTCCACACCACTCCACACACTCAACTCAACTCACTCCACTCCCTCCACACACTCCACTCACTCCACTCCACACACTCCACTCTACACACTCCACTCCACTCAACACAATCCACTAGACACACTCCACTCCACACACTCTACTCCACTCCACTCCACACACTCCACTCAACTCACTCCACTCAACTCACTCCACACACTCCACTCACTCCACTCCACTCACTCCACTCCACATGCTCCACTCCACACACTCCACTCCATACACTCCACTCCACACACTCCACTCCACACACTCCACACCACTCCACACACTCAACTCAACTCACTCCACTCACTCCACACACTCCACTCACTCCACTCCACACACTCCACTCCACTCCATACACTCCACACAATCCACTCCACACACTCCACTCCACACACTCTACTCCACACACTCCAATCCACTCCACTCTACTCCACACACTCCACTCCACACACTCCACACACTCCACTCCACTCCACACACTCCACTCCACTCCACACACTCCACTCCGCACACTCCACTCCACTCCACACACTGAACTCCACTTCACACACTCCACTCTACTCCACACACTCCACTCTACTCGACACAATCCACTCGACACACTCCACTCCACACACTCCACTCCACTCCACACACTCCACTCCACTCTACTCCACACACTCCACTCCACATACTCCACTCCACACACTCCACTCCACTCCACACACTCCACTTCACATACTCCACTCCACTCCACACACTCCACTCCACACACTCCACTCCACATACTCCACTCCACACACTCCACTCCACACACTCCACTCTACTCCACACACCCCACTCCAATCAACACACTCCACTCCACCCACTTCACACACTCCACTCCACTCCACACACTCTACACACTCCACTCCACTCCACACACTCCACTCCACACAGTCCACTCCACACCACTCCACACACTCCACTCCACTCCACACACTCCACTCCACACACTCCACTCCACTCCACTCCACACACTCCACTCCACTCCACACACTCCACTCCACACACTCCACTCCACACACTCCACTCCACACACTCCACTCCAATACACACATTCCACTCCACTCCACTCTACTCTACACACTCCACTCCACACACTCCACACACTCCACCCCACTCCTCACACTCTCCACTCCACTCCTCACACACTCCACTCCACTCCACACACTCCACTCCACACACTCCACTCCACACACTCCACTCCACACACTCCACACACTCCACTCCACACACTCCACTCCAATCACTCCACTGCACACACTCCACTCCACTCCACTCTACACACTCCACTCCACACACTCCACTCCACACACTCGACTCCACTCCACACACAACACTCCACACACTCCACTCCACACACTCTACTCCACTCCACACACTCCACTCCACACACTCCACTCCAGTCCACACACTCCACACACTCCACTCCACTCCACACAGTCCACTCCTCACACTCCACTCCACTCCACACACTCCACTCCACACACCCTACTCCACTCCACACACTCCACTCCACACACTCCACTCCACACACTCCTTTCCACACACTCCACTCCACACACTCCACTCAACTCTCTCCACTCCACTCACTCCACACACTGTACTCACTCCACTACACACACTCCACTCCACATACTCTACTCCACATACTCCACTCCACACACTCTACTCCACACACTCCACTCCACACACTCCACACCACTCCACACACTCAACTCAACTCACTCCACTCACGCCACACACTCCACTCACTCCACTCCACACTCTTGACTCCACTCCACACACTCCACTCCACTCCACACACTCCACTTCACACACTCCACTCCACTCCACACACTCCACTCCACATACTCCACTCCACACACTCCACTCCATACACTCCACTCCACACACTCCACTGTACTCCACACACTCCACTCCAATCAACACACTCCACTCCACCCACTTCACACACTCCACTCCACTCCACACACTCTACACACTCCACTCCACTCCACACACTCCACTCCACACACTCCACTCCACACCACTCCACGCACTCCACTCCACTCCACACACTCCACTCCACACACTCCACTCCACTCCACTCCACACACTCCACTCCACTCCACACACTCCACTCCACACACTCCACTCCACACACTCCACTCCACACACTCCACTCCAATACACACATTCCACTCCACTCCACTTTACTCTACACACTCCACTCCACACACTCCACACACTCCACCCCTCTCCTCACACTCTCCACTCCACTCCTCACACACTCCACTCCACTCCACACACTCCACTCCACACACTCCACTCCACACACTCCACTCCACACACTCTACACACTCCACTCCACTCCACACACTCCACTCCACACACTCTACTTGTAGGAAGGTGGTGAGAAGTTGGCCTGGTATATGCTGTTCACTAGTTCTAGTGACCACCTTGTACCATGCCAAGCAACCCTTATGGTGTGGTTGTAAGTCAACCTTTTTGGACTAGCTGCCCTAGTGGTAGCGTAGGCTAAGCAGTCTTTGAGGCTAAACTCGTGAAGCGTGTTAAGCAAGCTGTTTTACCAATAGTAACCCCCTTTTATACCAATGAAAGGACACCACACAGATATATATTCAAAATATATATGTATTTATTTCTCAAAGTAACCCCTAGTCTCTTTATGAGCACAGGAGCACAAATCGTCAAACAAGATTATCACAGAATACACAGAAGTTGCACGTTATATGGATAGGCCCTGGTGGCCACTCAAACCATATACTAAAATAGTGGTATAAGTACCACGAACAGAAAAGGGAAAAGGCCTAGGGCCTCTAGAATCGCTGGGCCTACAAGGAGCTAACGTCAGTTAGTGACCAGGAGGTCCACGGGTGGCGTGTGCAGAGCAAATAGTCACACGCGTGCTCCCATAGGTTTCAATGGGTGCGTAAAAAGTACAAAGTTACTGCAAAAGGAATCTTCCGGATGACCTAGGAACTTAAGATTTGGAACACAGGCACTAGAGATGTATTACTACACATGGGCACCGGAGTACCAGCTTTACCTCACCCACAGGAAGCGGGTGCATAGGCCTCAAAGTGCGTCGGGTTTCTTCTATCTGTTCCGTTGAGCCTGGGACAAAGATGCTGCAGGCGGTCGGTCGGGAAGAGATGCAGTGGATCCAAGAGTGGATCGGAGATGTTGAAGACCTGTAAGCAGAGGGGACAGTGTTCACAGTCACTAGCCAGTGACCAGCGTGGCACCAGATGGGTACCAGGCGATGTCGGGTGCAAACAGGTGATGAGGGGTAGCTTGTCTCCGCAGCCACGTGGTCCCTGAAGGTCGACGACGTCCAGGAGTCGGCTCACGAGCTGTCCCACGCAGGCTCTCGCTGTCGGCGGTGTCGGCGACTTGATCGAAGCAAACAAGCCTTGGCAAAAGCAATTGTAGGAGGATTCGGAAATCAGCTGTTGGTTCTGACCAGCAAGGTCAGAGGGATTGCTCCTTTGGAGGGGAGCAAGGGCCAGTCTGGAGCAACCAGACCAGCGGTGTTTGTCGTAGATTTCGTCGCCAAGATGGCCACTAGCCAGCGGGCCAGCAACCGGTTAGGCGCGTCGAGTGGCAAAATGCAGAAGGGCCCCACGCAGATCGTGGAGATGCTGGAGGGCTCACCTTTGGTGCAGATGCTGCTCGAGGGTTGGGCTTCTCAGGACCCAAAGCACAACTTGGAGGGAGCCTCGGTTGTTGCACTTGTCAGCTTGTCGTAGTCGTTCCAAGATGGCTGGCTCCACGTGTCTCGGTGCCTCCACGGGTCTCCTCTTTGCAGGGACTGTGGATCGGGCGGTGAGAGGTCTGGAGGTCCAGGTCTTGTCAGTCTCTGGGCTCGGGCTCCGGCGGGAGGCGGCGGCAAAGCAGACGTTGATGCGCTGGATGGTGCTTGCGTTAGCAAGGTGGTCACTCCCTGACCACAGGGGAGATTTTCTTCAGTCTTCTGTGCAGCAGAATGTCGAAGTTCCCGTCTTCTTCTTAGTTTCAAGTTGATTCCAGGATGTCTGAAGTCTTAGGACACAGCTCCTACCTTTATTCGGATTCTAGGGGCCGGACTACCTGCTAGGTCCCTCCCTATGGGTGGGACCAGGAAGGGGGGTGGTTACACCCCCAATCCTTTGTCCAGCTCGCCCCAGGCCCGGGACTGGTGTGCCCCAGGACCGGTTTGAACTGGCATATGCACCGAGGCTCCTTGTGAGCCACAGGCATGTCTGGTTTCTTTCAAGCCCTACCTGACCAATACACAAAATCCTGTCTGGGGTGGTGCATGCACCTCCCCTGGCAGGAAACCCTTTGTCCACACCTCCCAAGCTGGAAGGACTCCCAGCAGCAGGAGGGCAGACTTGTGTCTGTGGTGGCAGCATCCATTTTGTGGAGCTGAGGCTATGTCTGATTTTACCCGGGTTTCAGGTACTGTACATGTCGTGTCCCTCTAGAAGGGTGGAATGCTAACCCCGTCGCCAGAATTGGCGAGGGGTTAGTATTCCAATTCGTATGACACCTTACTCGACATGTTTTGATAAAGCCAAACCAAAGATAGCATTTAACCGCGAGGTTCATAATGCACTTAAGAGTATATGGTATGACGATATCTGGAAACAGTAGAAGGAAGTTGTTCCGACCACTGCAGACAGGCTCAGCTCATGCCAGAGCACCATCTCACATGGAACCAAGCACTCTGCCTTCAGGATTGTTAAGGCCTGCCATAGGAGTGACTTATAGGTTACCAGGTGTCCCATTTAAGTTTAGGTATAGGTATACTACACCTAAGTAAGAGGTGATTACACCAACTTACCCCAGCTGAGTGATCAGCCAGTTGTGTCAGATTGTTAGGCCAAGCCTGGGGTGGCATAATACATGCTTCAGCCCCTGGCAGGCCTTGGATACACCAATGCCCTGGGTACCTAGTGTACACTGGTACAGGGGCTGACAGGGTGATCCAACCAATTGGGTATGTACCTAGGGTACATGGAGTCCATTTTACAGAGAGAGCAGATAGCCTGAGAGCCTGAATGGCAGGATCTCAGGCCAACTAAGTCGAAAAACCAGCTAGACACTAGGCAAAAATTTGGGGGTAACCATAGTCAGATATCCACCTTCCTACACAACCCCCCCCCAAACGAAGGGAGATAAGGCTGACCTTGACCAGGTAAGCCTATATTGCCCAAGTGGCCATATAAGGAGGAACCAGCACTGGCATGGTTACCCCCTGTCTCATGGTCCACTAAGCAATCCCTCACCCTAAGGGTATCAGAGGGTCTCCACCATAGGGAATCTCTACCTGTGGTGTGTCTTGGCAAAGTAAAAGGCTGGTGTTGAGATGGAGTACTGAAGTGAGTGTCCTCAAAGTGAGGCCTCAGCTTCCTCCAATCATCCTCCACCATGGATGCCTTTCTTTCTTTAACTGAGTTGCACTGTGCTCTCAGGGTCAGCCTCTGGCTACCTAAAGCTGGAGGCTGGGTCCCTTTTGTGGGCTTACTGGAGGGACAGGTCAGGTTTGGGGCCCTAAGGTCCCATGTTTGCCTGTGCCCAACAGAATCCCCCTGGGGGAGGTCCCTAACTACCTGTAAAGGAGATCCCTCAGGAATGTTTTTACCCATCACCTGACTAGGGCTACTAGCCAGGCAATCCTCATTCTTTTGATGGGGGGGTTCTTGTGGACAGGGGCCCTCTGGGGGTCCACTGGCCTCCCTGACCTCTGCAGCCCTGGGCTGACTGAGGCAGGGTAGAGAGAGGCAGGCTACCTGCACCAGACTGGATCCCACCTTGGAAGGGGCCACTGACATCAGAGGCTCTGCCAGGCCAGGCCTGGCTACCTCTGGGGCAGTTCCTTCACAAGGGGTGAGGTCAGATCCCTGAGGAGGCTGACCTTTTCCTAATGTCTGGGGAGAGGGAGACTTTTCTTCCTCCCCACTACTCTCAGTTTGTGTGGAGTGATCCATTGTTTCAGGCTTCACTACACCTATGTCAGTCTGAGTATAGGCTGAGACCATTACAGCCTTGCCAACCTTTTCAGGGGGGCACTCAGTTTGTGTTTGAGCTGTGACTGTCACAGCTCTGCCAGTCCCTACAGGGAAGTCTGTCTGTGCCTGGGCTGTGGCTACCACTGCCCTTCCAACCTTTTCAGGGAGGAAATCTATTTGGACAGGGGTTGTGAATGGCACAACCCCCCTACCCTTTTGTGAAAGGCCTACCATTTTAGAATGGGTGTCTTGTTCAACTCCAGCCCAAGCTGAGAGTTCTAAGTCATTCCCCAGTAAGCAGTCTACAGGCAAGGTTGGGGACACTGCTACCCTTTTAGGGCCAGTGACCCCTCCCCAGCTGAGACATACCTCTGCCATGGGATGACTGTTCTGTTTGCCATCAATGTTAGTCACCTGGTAGGAGAAACCGGGCAAAAGCTGCTCAGAGGGAACTAGCCAATGGGCCACCATTGTGATGCTAGCCCCAGTGTCTCTGTAGGCCTCAGCTTTTGTACCATTGATGTAGGGCTCCTGTCTGTACCTACCCAAAGTGTTGGGACAGGCAGTGAAGTTGGCAAACCCCATGCCACCATCACAGACAAGAGTGGTTGCTGTAGGGGAATTGGCTAAGCCAGGGTCCCCCTGTGTTCCCCAAGTAAACCCACCCAGATTTCTGGGGGCACTCCCACCACCTGGGGGATTACTGCTGACAGTAATAGGTGGTGTGACAGGAGTAATTGGAGGAACAGTTTTGTTTTTAGCCCTTGGGCAACCGCTGTCAGTTTTCCAATGCCCAGGAGTTTTACACTCATGGCAGTAGGGCTTTTTAGCTGTGGTAGAGGAGGGAGCTTGGGACCCACCCCCCTGTGTGGAGTTTTGGGGCCCTGAGGAAGGTTTCTCTTTTTCTTTATCCCCACCCTTCTCTTGAGGCTTGGTGGTATCTTTCTTTTGGTCACCACCCTGGTTTTTAGGCCTGATCCTGGTCCTGACCCATTTATCTGCCCTCTTTCCCAATTCTTGGGGAGAGGTCAAATCTGAGTCTACCAGGTGTTGATGGAGAAGCTGGTTTTGACAATTACTTAAAATCTGCTCTCTCATCATCAAATTGTACAATCCTGTATAATCAGACACCTTACTTCCCAGCAACCAACCCTCCAAAGCCTTAGTGGCACATTCCACATATTCAGACCAGTCCTGAGTCTGTGTCTTCTGGGTGTCTCTGAACATTAACCTGTACTGTTCAGTGGTTAAGCCTAACCCATCAACTAGGACACTCTTCAGGACTCTGTAATTTCTGACATCCTCTTCTCTAACAGTGAGGAGTCTATCTCTGCCTCTCCCCTCAAAGGAGAGCCATAAGATTGCTGCCCACTGGTCTTCAGGAACCTGCTGCACTTTGCAGGCTCTCTCAAGAGCAGTCATCCATTTGTGGATGTCATCCCCACTTTTGTAGGGGGGCACAATCTTGGACAGGTTCCTATTGTCAAAGACCCTATCTTTGTCCCTAGGGACATTGCTGCCACCAGTGGGTATAGACCCACTCTCTCTAGGCTGCCTAGCCTTGTTCAGTTTTTCTTCCATCAGGGCTACTTCTAGCTCCTGCTTCCTGATCCTCAGCTGGGCTTCCTGCATTCTGGCCTCATGTTCCCTCCTCTGAGGGGTGGTCATCCTTCTCCTGGAGTGACCTTGAGAGCCTCTAGAGCCATGGGAAGCATTGGAGTCACCTGAGCGATTCCTTTGCCTTCCCAGCCCTGTGTTAAGTCCACTGGGGAGATCCAGTGGGTTGAACCCACTGTCAGTCCCCAATAGCCTTGGTTTAGCTGGGCCAAGTATAACACTTGGCACTGGGCTAGTTCTCCCTTCATCCTCACTACTGTCAGTATCCTTTTCACTCTCATCCTCTGTGGTAGGCATCCCATCTAAGGGGTGACTATTGGGAAGGGGTACTTCAGTGGCATCTTTAGAAGGGGGGCCTCCTGTTCCTGTCCCTAAGGGGGCTAACTGGGAAGCTTTCTTGAGTGCTCTCTGATTCTCATCATTCTGTAAGAGCTCTCTGAGCTCAGCAGAGTTTGGGTTCTTGGGCTGTTTAAGGCCTCTAAGAGTTGCCAAATGCCTGAGCTCATTCTGATTAAGGGTAGCAAAGCTGGATGGTGCCCTCTGGGGGTCACTCTCAACAGAGATGGGTACAGTGGACCCCTCTGCCCCGGCCATTGCTCTTAAGTGTGGGTGGATGTGTTGCAATCTACCTACACTTGGGTTTACCTACTAAACCTATCTAGTAGTTGTAGTCAGGGTGTGCTACTCCCTTTGCTCTACAACAACTAAGTTCAGTAGAACTTATGTATATCTAATCTTGTTTTATATGTACCTACAGGTACCTATGTGATCTTTCAATTGGTAACCAAGAGATTACAATGGTAAAACACAGCAAGCTCAAATCCCACCGCTGCCACCAATGTGAGAAGTTGGCCTGGTATATGCTGTTCACTAGTTCAAGTGATCACCTTGTACTATGCCAAGCAACCCTTATGGTGTGGTTGTAAGTCAACCTTTTCGGACTAGCTGCCCTAGTGGTAGCGTAGGCTAAGCAGTCTTTGAGGCTAAACTCGTGAAGCGTGTTAAGCAAGCTGTTTTACCAATAGTAACCCCCTTTTATACCAATGAAAGGACACCACACAGATATATATTCAAAATATATATGTATTTATTTCTCAAAGTAACCCCTAGTCTCTTTATGAGCACAGGAGCACAAATCGTCAAACAAGATTATCACAGAATACACAGAAGTTGCACGTTATATGGATAGGCCCTGGTGGCCACTCAAACCATATACTAAAATAGTGGTATAAGTACCACGAACAGAAAAGGGAAAAGGCCTAGGGCCTCTAGAATCGCTGGGCCTACAAGGAGCTAACGTCAGTTAGTGACCAGGAGGTCCACGGGTGGCGTGTGCAGAGCAAATAGTCACACGCGTGCTCCCATAGGTTTCAATGGGTGCGTAAAAAGTACAAAGTTACTGCAAAAGGAATCTTCCGGATGACCTAGGAACTTAAGATTTGGAACACAGGCACTAGAGATGTATTACTACACATGGGCACCGGAGTACCAGCTTTACCTCACCCACAGGAAGCGGGTGCATAGGCCTCAAAGTGCGTCGGGTTTCTTCTATCTGTTCCGTTGAGCCTGGGACAAAGATGCTGCAGGCGGTCGGTCGGGAAGAGATGCAGTGGATCCAAGAGTGGATCGGAGATGTTGAAGACCTGTAAGCAGAGGGGACAGTGTTCACAGTCACTAGCCAGTGACCAGCGTGGCACCAGATGGGTACCAGGCGATGTCGGGTGCAAACAGGTGATGAGGGGTAGCTTGTCTCCGCAGCCACGTGGTCCCTGAAGGTCGACGACGTCCAGGAGTCGGCTCACGAGCTGTCCCACGCAGGCTCTCGCTGTCGGCGGTGTCGGCGACTTGATCGAAGCAAACAAGCCTTGGCAAAAGCAATTGTAGGAGGATTCGGAAATCAGCTGTTGGTTCTGACCAGCAAGGTCAGAGGGATTGCTCCTTTGGAGGGGAGCAAGGGCCAGTCTGGAGCAACCAGACCAGCGGTGTTTGTCGTAGATTTCGTCGCCAAGATGGCCACTAGCCAGCGGGCCAGCAACCGGTTAGGCGCGTCGAGTGGCAAAATGCAGAAGGGCCCCACGCAGATCGTGGAGATGCTGGAGGGCTCACCTTTGGTGCAGATGCTGCTCGAGGGTTGGGCTTCTCAGGACCCAAAGCACAACTTGGAGGGAGCCTCGGTTGTTGCACTTGTCAGCTTGTCGTAGTCGTTCCAAGATGGCTGGCTCCACGTGTCTCGGTGCCTCCACGGGTCTCCTCTTTGCAGGGACTGTGGATCGGGCGGTGAGAGGTCTGGAGGTCCAGGTCTTGTCAGTCTCTGGGCTCGGGCTCCGGCGGGAGGCGGCGGCAAAGCAGACGTTGATGCGCTGGATGGTGCTTGCGTTAGCAAGGTGGTCACTCCCTGACCACAGGGGAGATTTTCTTCAGTCTTCTGTGCAGCAGAATGTCGAAGTTCCCGTCTTCTTCTTAGTTTCAAGTTGATTCCAGGATGTCTGAAGTCTTAGGACACAGCTCCTACCTTTATTCGGATTCTAGGGGCCGGACTACCTGCTAGGTCCCTCCCTATGGGTGGGACCAGGAAGGGGGGTGGTTACACCCCCAATCCTTTGTCCAGCTCGCCCCAGGCCCGGGACTGGTGTGCCCCAGGACCGGTTTGAACTGGCATATGCACCGAGGCTCCTTGTGAGCCACAGGCATGTCTGGTTTCTTTCAAGCCCTACCTGACCAATACACAAAATCCTGTCTGGGGTGGTGCATGCACCTCCCCTGGCAGGAAACCCTTTGTCCACACCTCCCAAGCTGGAAGGACTCCCAGCAGCAGGAGGGCAGACTTGTGTCTGTGGTGGCAGCATCCATTTTGTGGAGCTGAGGCTATGTCTGATTTTACCCGGGTTTCAGGTACTGTACATGTCGTGTCCCTCTAGAAGGGTGGAATGCTAACCCCGTCGCCAGAATTGGCGAGGGGTTAGTATTCCAATTCGTATGACACCTTACTCGACATGTTTTGATAAAGCCAAACCAAAGATAGCATTTAACCGCGAGGTTCATAATGCACTTAAGAGTATATGGTATGACGATATCTGGAAACAGTAGAAGGAAGTTGTTCCGACCACTGCAGACAGGCTCAGCTCATGCCAGAGCACCATCTCACATGGAACCAAGCACTCTGCCTTCAGGATTGTTAAGGCCTGCCATAGGAGTGACTTATAGGTTACCAGGTGTCCCATTTAAGTTTAGGTATAGGTATACTACACCTAAGTAAGAGGTGATTACACCAACTTACCCCAGCTGAGTGATCAGCCGGTTGTGTCAGATTGTTAGGCCAAGCCTGGGGTGGCATAATACATGCTTCAGCCCCTGGCAGGCCTTGGATACACCAATGCCCTGGGTACCTAGTGTACACTGGTACAGGGGCTGACAGGGTGATCCAACCAATTGGGTATGTACCTAGGGTACATGGAGTCCATTTTACAGAGAGAGCAGATAGCCTGAGAGCCTGAATGGCAGGATCTCAGGCCAACTAAGTCGAAAAACCAGCTAGACACTAGGCAAAAATTTGGGGGTAACCATAGTCAGATATCATACCAGGCCAACTTCTCACACTACTCCACACCACTCCACACACTCCACTCCACTCCACACACTCCACTCCACACACTCCACTCCACTCCACTCCACACACTCCACTCCACTCCACACACTCCACTCCACACACTCCACTCCACACACTCCACTCCACACACTCCACTCCACACACTCCACTCCAATACACACATTCCACTCCACTCCACTTTACTCTACACACTCCACTCCACACACTCCACACACTCCACCCCACTCCTCACACTCTCCACTCCACTCCTCACACACTCCACTCCACTCCACACACTCCACTCCACACACTCCACTCCACACACTCCACTCCACACACTCCACTCCACTCCACACACTCCACTCCACACACTCCACTCCACTCCACTCCACTCCACACACTCCACTCCACTCCACACACTCCACTCCACACACTCCACTCCACACACTCCACTCCAATACACACATTCCACTCTACTCCACTCTACTCTACACACTCCACTCCACACACTCCACACACTCCACCCCACTCCTCACACTCTCCACTCTACTCCTCACACACTCCACTCCACTCCACACACTCCACTCCACACACTCCACTCCACACACTCCACACACTCCACTCCATACACTCCACTCCAATCACTCCACTGCACACACTCCACTCCACTCCACACACTCCACTCCACACACTCCACTCCACACACTTGACTCCAATCCACACACACCACTCCACACACTCCACTCCACACATTCTACTCCACTCCACACACTCCACTCCACAGACTCCACTCCAGTCCACACACTCCACACACTCCACTCCACACACTCCACTCCTCACACTCCACTCCACTCCACACACTCCACTCCACACACCCTACTCCACTCCACACACTCCACTCCACACACTCCACTCCACACACTCCTTTCCACACACTCCACTCCACACACTCCACTCAACTCTCTCCACTCCACTCACTCCACACACTCCACTCACTCCACTCCACTCCACACACTCCACTCCACACACTCCACTCCACACACTCTACTCCACACACTCCACTCCACACACTCCACACCACTCCACACACTCAACTCAACTCACTCCACTCACGCCACACACTCCACTCACTCCACTCCACACACTCCACTCTACACACTCCACTCCTCTCAACACACTCCACTCGACACACTCCACTCCCCACACTCTACTCCACTCCACTGCACACACTCCACTCAACTCACTCCACTCCACTCACTCCACACACTCCACTCACTCCACTCCACTCACTCCACTCCACACACTCCACTCCACACACTCTACTCCACACCACACACTCCACTCCACACCACACCAGACACTCCACACACTCCACACACTCCACTCCAAACACTCCACTACACTCCACACACGCCACTCCACACACTTCACTCCACTCCACACACTTCAAACAATCCACTCCACAAACTCCACTCCACACACTCCACACACTCCACTCCACACACTACTCCACACACTCCACACACTCCACTCCACACACTCCACTCCACACTATCCACTCCACACACTCCACTCCACTCCACACACTTCACTCTACTCCACATACTCCACTCCTCACACTCTCCACTCCACTCCTCACACACTCCACTCCACTCCACACACTCCACTCCACTCCACTCCACACACTCCACTCCACTCACTCCACACACTCCACTCCACTCCTCACTCTCTCCACTCCACTCCTCAAACACTCCACTCCACTCCACACACTCCACTCCACACACTCCAATCCACACACTCCAATCCACACACTCCAATCCACACACTTCACTCCACACCCTCCACTCCACTCCACTCCACTCCACTCACTCCATTCTACACACTCTACACACTCCACTCTACATACTCCAATCCACACACTCCAATTCACACACTCCACACCCTCCACTCCACACACTCCACTCCACACACTCCACTCTACTCCACACACTCCACTCTACTCGACACAATCCACTCCACACACTCTACTCCATTCACTCCACTCCACACACTGAACTCCACTCCACACACTCCACTCCACACACTCTACACGCTCCACTCCACTCCACTCCACACACTCTACTCCACACACTCCACTCCACTCCACTCCACACACTCAACTCCACTCCACACACTCCACTCCACATACTCCACTCCACACACTCCACTCCACACACTCCACTCCACACCACTCACTCCACTCCACACCACACACTCCTCACACTCCACTCCACTCACTCCACTCCACACACTCCACTCCACACACTCTACTCCACTCCACACACTCCACACACTCCACTCTACTCCACACACTCCACTCCATACACTCCACACACTCCACTCCACTCCACACACTCCACTCCACTCCACACACTCCACTCCGCACACTCCACTCCACTCCACACACTGAACTCCACTTCACACACTCCACTCTACTCCACACACTCCACTCTACTCGACACAATCCACTCGACACAATCCACTCGACACACTCCACTCCACACACTCCACTCCACTCCACACACTCCACTCTATACACTCCTCTCCACTCTACTCCACACACTCCACTCCACACACTCTACTCCACACACTCCACTTCACACACTCCACTCCACTCCACACACTCCACTCCACATACTCCACTCTACACACTCCACTCCACACACTCCACTCCACACACTCCACTCTACTCCACACACTCCACTGCAATCAACACACTCCACTCCACCCACTTCACACACTCCACTCCACTCACTCTACACACTCCACTCCACTCCACACACTCCACTCCACACACTCCACTCCACACCACTCCACACACTCCACTCCACTCCACACACTCCACTCCACACACTCCACTCCACACACTCCACTCCACTCCACTCCAAACACTCCACTCCACTCCCCACACTCCACTCCACACACTCCACTCCACACACTCCACTCCACACACTCCACTCCAATACACACATTCCACTCCACTCCACTCTACTCTACACACTCCACTCCACACACTCAACACACTCCACCCCACTCCTCACACTCTCCACTCCACTCCTCACACACTCCACTCCACTCCACACACTCCACTCCACACACTCCACTCCACACACTCCACTCCACACACTCCACTCCACACACTCCACACACTCCACTCCACACACTCCACTCCAATCACTCCACTGCACACACTCCACTCCACTCCACTCCACACACTCTACTCCACTCCACAAACTCCACTCCACACACTCCACTCCACACACTCCTTTCCACACACTCCACTCCACTCCACACACTCCACTCCACACCACCCACTCAACTCTCTCCACTCCACTCACTCCACACACTCTACTCACTCCACTCCACACACTCCACTCCACATACACAACTCCATACACTCCACACACTCTACTCCACACACTCCACTCCACACACTCCACACCACTCCACACACTCAACTCAACTCACTCCACTCACTCCACACACTCCACTCACTCCACTCCACACACTCCACTCTACACACTCCACTCCACTCAACACAATCCACTAGACACACTCCACTCCACACACTCTACTCCACTCCACTCCACACACTCCACTCAACTCACTCCACTCAACTCACTCCACACACTCCACTCACTCCACTCCACTCACTCCACTCCACATGCTCCACTCCACACACTCCACTCCATACACTCCACTCCACACACTCCACTCCACACACTCCACACCACTCCACACACTCAACTCAACTCACTCCACTCACTCCACACACTCCACTCACTCCACTCCACACACTCCACTCCACTCCATACACTCCACACAATCCACTCCACACACTCCACTCCACACACTCCACTCCACACACTCCACTCCACTCCACTCTACTCCACACACTCCACTCCACACACTCCACACACTCCACTCCACTCCACACACTCCACTCCACTCCACACACTCCACTCCGCACACTCCACTCCACACACTGAACTCCACTTCACACACTCCACTCTACTCCACACACTCCACTCTACTCCACACAATCCACTCGACACACTCCACTCCACACACTCCACTCCACTCCACACACTCCACTCCACACACTCCACTCCACTCTACTCCACACACTCCACTCCACATACTCCACTCCACACACTCCACTCCACTCCACACACTCCACTCCACACACTCCACACCACTCCACACACTCAACTCAACTCACTCCACTCACGCCACACACTCCACTCACTCCACTCCACACACTCCACTCTACACACTCCACTCCTCTCAACACACTCCACTCGACACACTCCACTCCCCACACTCTACTCCACTCCACTGCACACACTCCACTCAACTCACTCCACTCCACTCACTCCACACACTCCACTCACTCCACTCCACTCACTCCACTCCACACACTCCACTCCACACACTCTACTCCACACCACACACTCCACTCCACACCACACCAGACACTCCACACACTCCACACACTCCACTCCAAACACTCCACTACACTCCACACACGCCACTCCACACACTTCACTCCACTCCACACACTTCAAACAATCCACTCCACAAACTCCACTCCACACACTCCACACACTCCACTCCACACACTACTCCACACACTCCACACACTCCACTCCACACACTCCACTCCACACTATCCACTCCACACACTCCACTCCACTCCCCACACTTCACTCTACTCCACACACTCCACTCCTCACACTCTCCACTCCACTCCTCACACACTCCACTCCACTCCACACACTCCACTCCACTCCACTCCACACACTCCACTCCACTCACTCCACACACTCCACTCCACTCCTCACTCTCTCCACTCCACTCCTCAAACACTCCACTCCACACACTCCACTCCACACACTCCAATCCACACACTCCAATCCACACACTCCAATCCACACACTTCACTCCACACCCTCCACTCCACTCCACTCCACTCACTCCATTCTACACACTCTACACACTCCACTCTACACACTCCAATCCACACACTCCAATTCACACACTCCACACCCTCCACTCCACACACTCCACTCCACACACTCCACTCTACTCCACACACTCCACTCTACTCGACACAATCCACTCCACACACTCTACTCCATTCACTCCACTCCACACACTGAACTCCACTCCACACACTCCACTCCACACACTCTACACGCTCCACTCCACTCCACTCCACACACTCTACTCCACACACTCCACTCCACTCCACTCCACACACTCAACTCCACTCCACACACTCCACTCCACATACTCCACTCCACACACTCCACTCCACACACTCCACACCACTCCACACACTCAACTCAACTCACTCCACTCACGCCACACACTCCACTCACTCCAATCCACACACTCCACTCTACACACTCCACTCCTCTCAACACACTCCACTCGACACACTCCACTCCCCACACTCTACTCCACTCCACTGCACACACTCCACTCAACTCACTCCACTCCACTCACTCCACACACTCCACTCACTCCACTCCACTCACTCCACTCCACACACTCCACTCCACACACTCTACTCCACACCACACACTCCACTCCACACCACACCAGACACTCCACACACTCCACACACTCCACTCCAAACACTCCACTACACTCCACACACACCACTCCACACACTTCACTCCACTCCACACACTTCAAACAATCCACTCCACAAACTCCACTCCACACACTCCACACACTCCACTCCACACACTACTCCACACACTCCACACACTCCACTCCACACACTCCACTCCACACTATCCACTCCACACACTCCACTCCACTCCACACACTTCACTCTACTCCACACACTCCACTCCTCACACTCTCCACTCCACTCCTCACACACTCCACTCCACTCCACACACTCCACTCCACTCCACTCCACACACTCCACTCCACTCACTCCACACACTCCACTCCACTCCTCACTCTCTCCACTCCACTCCTCAAACACTCCACTCCACTCCACACACTCCACTCCACACACTCCAATCCACACACTCCAATCCACACACTCCAATCCACACACTTCACTCCACACCCTCCACTCCACTCCACTCCACTCCACTCACTCCATTCTACACACTCTACACACTCCACTCTACACACTCCAATCCACACACTCCAATTCACACACTCCACACCCTCCACTCCACACACTCCACTCCACACACTCCACTCTACTCCACACACTCCACTCTACTCGACACAATCCACTCCACACACTCTACTCCATTCACTCCACTCCACACACTGAACTCCACTCCACACACTCCACTCCACACACTCTACACGCTCCACTCCACTCCACTCCACACACTCTACTCCACACACTCCACTCCACTCCACTCCACACACTCAACTCCACTCCACACACTCCACTCCACATACTCCACTCCACACACTCCACTCCACACACTCCACTCCACACCACACACTCCACTCCACACCACACCACACACTCCTCACACTCCACTCCACTCACTCCACTCCACACACTCCACTCCACACACTCTACTCCACTCCACACACTCCACACACTCCACTCTACTCCACACACTCCACTCCATACACTCCACACACTCCACTCCACTCCACACACTCCACTCCACTCCACACATTCCACTCCGCACACTCCACTCCACTCCACACACTGAACTCCACTTCACACACTCCACTCTACTCCACACACTCCACTCTACTCCACACAATCCACTCGACACAATCCACTCGACACACTCCACTCCACACACTCCACTCCACTCCACACACTCCACTCTACACACTCCTCTCCACTCTACTCCACACACTCCACTCCACACACTCTACTCCACACACTCCACTTCACACACTCCACTCCACTCCACACACTCCACTCCACATACTCCACTCTACACACTCCACTCCACACACTCCACTCCACACACTCCACTCTACTCCACACACTCCACTGCAATCAACACACTCCACTCCACCCACTTCACACACTCCACTCCACTCACTCTACACACTCCACTCCACTCCACACACTCCACTCCACACACTCCACTCCACACCACTCCACACACTCCACTCCACTCCACACACTCCACTCCACACACTCCACTCCACACACTCCACTCCACTCCACTCCAAACACTCCACTCCACTCCCCACACTCCACTCCACACACTCCACTCCACACACTCCACTCCACACACTCCACTCCAATACACACATTCCACTCCACTCCACTCTACTCTACACACTCCACTCCACACACTCAACACACTCCACCCCACTCCTCACACTCTCCACTCCACTCCTCACACACTCCACTCCACTCCACACACTCCACTCCACACACTCCACTCCACACACTCCACTCCACACACTCCACTCCACACACTCCACACACTCCACTCCACACACTCCACTCCAATCACTCCACTGCACACACTCCACTCCACTCCACTCCACACACTCTACTCCACTCCACAAACTCCACTCCACACACTCCACTCCACACACTCCTTTCCACACATCCACTCCACTCCACACACTCCACTCCACACCACCCACTCAACTCTCTCCACTCCACTCACTCCACACACTCTACTCACTCCACTCCACACACTCCACTCCACATACACAACTCCATACACTCCACACACTCTACTCCACACACTCCACTCCACACACTCCACACCACTCCACACACTCAACTCAACTCACTCCACTCACTCCACACACTCCACTCACTCCACTCCACACACTCCACTCTACACACTCCACTCCACTCAACACAATCCACTAGACACACTCCACTCCACACACTCTACTCCACTCCACTCCACACACTCCACTCAACTCACTCCACTCAACTCACTCCACACACTCCACTCACTCCACTCCACTCACTCCACTCCACATGCTCCACTCCACACACTCCACTCCATACACTCCACTCCACACACTCCACTCCACACACTCCACACCACTCCACACACTCAACTCAACTCACTCCACTCACTCCACACACTCCACTCACTCCACTCCACACACTCCACTCCACTCCATACACTCCACACAATCCACTCCACACACTCCACTCCACACACTCCACTCCACACACTCCACTCCACTCCACTCTACTCCACACACTCCACTCCACACACTCCACACACTCCACTCCACTCCACACACTCCACTCCACTCCACACACTCCACTCCGCACACTCCACTCCACTCCACACACTGAACTCCACTTCACACACTCCACTCTACTCCACACACTCCACTCTACTCCACACAATCCACTCGACACACTCCACTCCACACACTCCACTCCACTCCACACACTCCACTCCACACACTCCACTCCACTCTACTCCACACACTCCACTCCACATACTCCACTCCACACACTCCACTCCACTCCACACACTCCACTCCACACACTCCACACCACTCCACACACTCAACTCAACTCACTCCACTCACGCCACACACTCCACTCACTCCACTCCACACACTCCACTCTACACACTCCACTCCTCTCAACACACTCCACTCGACACACTCCACTCCCCACACTCTACTCCACTCCACTGCACACACTCCACTCAACTCACTCCACTCCACTCACTCCACACACTCCACTCACTCCACTCCACTCACTCCACTCCACACACTCCACTCCACACACTCTACTCCACACCACACACTCCACTCCACACCACACCAGACACTCCACACACTCCACACACTCCACTCCAAACACTCCACTACACTCCACACACGCCACTCCACACACTTCACTCCACTCCACACACTTCAAACAATCCACTCCACAAACTCCACTCCACACACTCCACACACTCCACTCCACACACTACTCCACACACTCCACACACTCCACTCCACACACTCCACTCCACACTATCCACTCCACACACTCCACTCCACTCCACACACTTCACTCTACTCCACACACTCCACTCCTCACACTCTCCACTCCACTCCTCACACACTCCACTCCACTCCACACACTCCACTCCACTCCACTCCACACACTCCACTCCACTCACTCCACACACTCCACTCCACTCCTCACTCTCTCCACTCCACTCCTCAAACACTCCACTCCACACACTCCACTCCACACACTCCAATCCACACACTCCAATCCACACACTCCAATCCACACACTTCACTCCACACCCTCCACTCCACTCCACTCCACTCCACTCACTCCATTCTACACACTCTACACACTCCACTCTACACACTCCAATCCACACACTCCAATTCACGCACTCCACACCCTCCACTCCACACACTCCACTCCACACACTCCACTCTACTCCACACACTCCACTCTACTCGACACAATCCACTCCACACACTCTACTCCATTCACTCCACTCCACACACTGAACTCCACTCCACACACTCCACTCCACACACTCTACACGCTCCACTCCACTCCACTCCACACACTCTACTCCACACACTCCACTCCACTCCACTCCACACACTCAACTCCACTCCACACACTCCACTCCACATACTCCACTCCACACACTCTCACACTCCACACCACTCCACACACTCAACTCAACTCACTCCACTCACGCCACACACTCCACTCACTCCAATCCACACACTCCACTCTACACACTCCACTCCTCTCAACACACTCCACTCGACACACTCCACTCCCCACACTCTACTCCACTCCACTGCACACACTCCAATCCACTCCACTCCACTCACTCCACACACTCCACTCACTCCACTCCACTCACTCCACTCCACACACTCCACTCCACACACTCTACTCCACACCACACACTCCACTCCCCACACCAGACACTCCACACACTCCACCACTCCACTCCAAACACTCCACTACACTCCACACACGCCACTCCACACACTTCACTCCACTCCACACACTTCAAACAATCCACTCCACAAACTCCACTCCACACACTCCACACACTCCACTCCACACACTACTCCACACACTCACACACTCCACTCCACACACTCCACTCCACACTATCCACTCCACACACTCCACTCCACTCCACACACTTCACTCTACTCCACACACTCCACTCCTCACACTCTCCACTCCACTCCTCAACACTCCACTCCACTCCACACACTCCACTCCACTCCACTCCACACACTCCACTCCACTCACTCCACACACTCCACTCCACTCCTCACTCTCTCCACTCCACTCCTCAAACACTCCACTCCACTCCACACACTCCACTCCACACACTCCAATCCACACACTCCAATCCACACACTTCACTCCACACCCTCCACTCCACTCCACTCCACTCCACTCACTCCATTCTACACACTCTACACACTCCACTCTACACACTCCAATCCACACACTCCAATTCACACACTCCACACCCTCCACTCCACACACTCCACTCCACACACTCCACTCTACTCCACACACTCCACTCTACTCGACACAATCCACTCTACACACTCTACTCCATTCACTCCACTCCACACACTGAACTCCACTCCACACACTCCACTCCACACACTCTACACGCTCCACTCCACTCCACTCCACACACTCTACTCCACACACTCCACTCCACTCCACTCCACACACTCAACTCCACTCCACACACTCCACTCCACATACTCCACTCCACACACTCCACTCCACACACTCCACTCCACACCACACACTCCACTCCACACCACACCACACACTCCTCACACTCCACTCCACTCACTCCACTCCACACACTCCACTCCACACACTCTACTCCACTCCACACACTCCACACACTCCACTCTACTCCACACACTCCACTCCATACACTCCACACACTCCACTCCACTCACACACTCCACTCCACTCCACACACTCCACTCCGCACACTCCACTCCACTCCACACACTGAACTCCACTTCACACACTCCACTCTACTCCACACACTCCACTCTACTCCACACAATCCACTCAACACAATCCACTCGACACACTCCACTCCACACACTCCACTCCACTCCACACACTCCACTCTACACACTCCTCTCCACTCTACTCCACACACTCCACTCCACACACTCTACTCCACACACTCCACTTCACACACTCCACTCCACTCCACACACTCCACTCCACATACTCCACTCTACACACTCCACTCCACACACTCCACTCCACACACTCCACTCTACTCCACACACTCCACTGCAATCAACACACTCCACTCCACCCACTTCCCACACTCCACTCCACTCACTCTACACACTCCACTCCACTCCACACACTCCACTCCACACACTCCACTCCACACCACTCCACACACTCCACTCCACTCCACACACTCCACTCCACACACTCCACTCCACACACTCCACTCCACTCCAAACACTCCACTCCACTCCCCACACTCCACTCCACACACTCCACTCCCACACTCCACTCCACACACTCCACTCCAATACACACATTCCACTCCACTCCACTCTACTCTTGTGAGAAGTTGGCCTGGTATATGCTGTTCACTAGTTCTAGTGACCACCTTGTACCATGCCAAGCAACCCTTATGGTGTGGTTGTAAGTCAACCTTTTCGGACCAGCTGCCCTAGTGGTAGCGTAGGCTAAGCAGTCTTTGAGGCTAAACTCGTGATGCGTGTTAAGCCAGCTGTTTTACCAAATATAACCCCCTTTTATACCAATGAAAGGACACCACACAGATATATATTCAAAATATATATGTATTTATTTCTCAAAGTAACCCCTAGTCTCTTTATGAGCACAGGAGCACAAATCGTCAAACAAGATTATCACAGAATACACAGAAGTTGCACTTTATATGGATAGGCCCTGGTGGCCACTCGAACCATATACTAAAATAGTGGTATAAGTACCACGAACAGAAAAGGGAAAAGGCCTAGGGCCTCTAGAATCGCTGGGCCTACAAGGAGCTAACGTCAGTAGTGACCAGGAGGTCCACGGGTGGCGTGTGCAGAGCAAATAGTCACACGCGTGCTCCCATAGGTTTCAATGGGTGCGTAAAAAGTACAAAGTTACTGCAAAAGGAATCTTCCGGATGACCTAGGAACTTAAGATTTGGAACACAGGCACTAGAGATGTATTACTACACATGGGCACCGGAGTACCAGCTTTACCTCACCCACAGGAAGCGGGTGCATAGGCCTCAAAGTGCGTCGGGTTTCTTCTATCTGTTCCGTTGAGCCTGGGACAAAGATGCTGCAGGCGGTCGGTCGGGAAGAGATGCAGTGGATCCAAGAGTGGATCGGAGATGTTGAAGACCTGTAAGCAGAGGGGACAGTGTTCACAGTCACTAGCCAGTGACCAGCGTGGCACCAGATGGGTACCAGGCGATGTCGGGTGCAAACAGGTGATGAGGGGTAGCTTGTCTCCGCAGCCACGTGGTCCCTGAAGGTTGACGACGTCCAGGAGTCGGCTCACGAGCTGTCCCACGCAGGCTCTCGCTGTCAGCGGTGTCGGCGACTTGATCGAAGCAAACAAGCCTTGGCAAAAGCAATTGTAGGAGGATTCGGAAATCAGCTGTTGGTTCTGACCAGCAAGGTCAGAGGGATTGCTCCTTTGGAGGGGAGCAAGGGCCAGTCTGGAGCAACCAGACCAGCGGTGTTTGTCGTAGATTTCGTCGCCAAGATGGCCACTAGCCAGCGGGCCAGCAACCGGTTAGGCGCGTCGAGTGGCAAAATGCAGAAGGGCCCCACGCAGATCGTGGAGATGCTGGAGGGCTCACCTTTGGTGCAGATGCTGCTCGAGGGTTGGGCTTCTCAGGACCCAAAGCACAACTTGGAGGGAGCCTCGGTTGTTGCACTGGTCAGCTTGTCGTAGTCGTTCCAAGATGGCTGGCTCCACGTGTCTCGGTGCCTCCACGGGTCTCCTCTTTGCAGGGACTGTGGATCGGGCGGTGAGAGGTCTGGAGGTCCAGGTCTTGTCAGTCTCTGGGCTCGGGCTCCGGCGGGAGGCGGCGGCAAAGCAGACGGTGATTCGCTGGATGGTGCTTGCGTTAGCAAGGTGGTCACTCCCTGACCACAGGGGAGATTTTCTTCAGTCTTCTGTGCAGCAGAATGTCGAAGTTCCCGTCTTCTTCTTAGTTTCAAGTTGATTCCAGGATGTCTGAAGTCTTAGGACACAGCTCCTACCTTTATTCGGATTCTAGGGGCCGGACTACCTGCTAGGTCCCTCCCTATGGGTGGGACCAGGAAGGGGGGTGGTTACACCCCCAATCCTTTGTCCAGCTCGCCCCAGGCCCGGGACTGGTGTGCCCCAGGACCGGTTTGAACTGGCATATGCACCGAGGCTCCTTGTGAGCCACAGGCATGTCTGGTTTCTTTCAAGCCCTACCTGACCAATACACAAAATCCTGTCTGGGGTGGTGCACGCACCTCCCCTGGCAGGAAACCCTTTGTCCACACCTCTCAAGCTGGAAGGACTCCCAGCAGCAGGAGGGCAGACTTGTGTCTGTGGTGGCAGCATCCATTTTGTGGAGCTGAGGCTATGTCTGATTTTACCCGGGTTTCAGGTACTGTACATGTCGTGTCCCTCTAGAAGGGTGGAATGCTAACCCCGTCGCCAGAATTGGCGAGGGGTTAGTATTCCAATTCGTATGACACCTTACTCGACATGTTTTGATAAAGCCAAACCAAAGATAGCATTTAACCGCGAGGTTCATAATGCACTTAAGAGTATATGGTATGACGATATCTGGAAACAGTAGAAGGAAGTTGTTCCGACCACTGCAGACAGGCTCAGCTCATGCCAGAGCACCATCTCACATGGAACCAAGCACTCTGCCTTCAGGATTGTTAAGGCCTGCCATAGGAGTGACTTATAGGTTACCAGGTGTCCCATTTAAGGTTAGGTATAGGTATACTACACCTAAGTAAGAGGTGATTACACCAACTTACCCCAGCTGAGTGATCAGCCAGTTGTGTCAAATCGTTAGGCCAAGCCTGGGGTGGCATAATACATGCTGCAGCCCTTGGCAGGCCTTGGGTACACCAATGCCCTGGGTACCTAGTGTACACTGGTACAGGGGCTGACAGGGTGATCCACTTCCAATTGGTTATGCACCTAGGGTGCATAGTTTTAATTTAGTAGAGAGAACAGCAGGCTGGGGGTCTGATTGGCAGGCCCACAGCCTCAATATGTCAAAAACCAGTGAAGCAAAAAGCAAAAATTTGGGGTGACCATAGGATAGCAGACCCTACTCTCCTACACAACCCCCCCCCAAACGCTGGGACATTAAACTAGCCTTGACCAGTCTCGTCTTCATGTCCTAAGTGGAAGTACCTGGAGAGACCATCTGCATTCCCATGGTCAGTACCTGGCCGGTGCTCCACTGTAAAGTCCATCCCCTGTAGGGAAATGGACCACCTAAGCAGTTTGGGGTTTTCACCCTTCATCTGATTTAGCCACAAGAGGGGCTTATGGTCGGTCTGAATCTTGAAGTGAGTGCCAAACAAGTATGGCCTCAGCTTCTTCAGGGCCCACACCACAGCAAAGGCCTCCCTCTCAATAGCTGACCAATTCTTCTCTCTGGGGGTCAACCTTCTGCTAATAAAAGCAATGGGTTGGTCTTGACCATCTACATTAAGTTGTGACAGCACAGCTCCCACCCCCAACTCAGAAGCATCTGTTTGGACAATAAACTCTTTGGAGTAGTCAGGACTTTTCAGGATAGGTGCAGAGCACATGGCCTCCTTCAGGTCATCAAATGCCTTTTGACAGCTTACTGTCCACTGAACCTTTTTGGGCATCTTCTTGGATGTCAGATCATTAAGAGGAGTCACAATGGACCCATAGTTCTTAACAAACTTCCTGTAGTACCCAGTCAAGCCCAAGAAAGCTCGAACTTGAGTCTGGGTGGTTGGAGGGGACCAGTCCTTGATGGATTGTATCTTACTCTCCAGTGGTTGAACTTGGCCTCCACCTACAAGGTGGCCCAAATATACACCCTTACTCTGCCCTATCTGGCACTTAGTAGCCTTGATAGTGAGGCCTGCCCTCTGCAGGGCCTCAAGAGCCTTCTTCAGGTGGATCAGGTGATCCTCCCAGGTGGAGCTAAAGACAGCAATGTCATCAAGATATGCTGCACAAAAGTCATCCAACCCAGTAAGGACTTGGTTCACCAGCCTTTGGAAGGTGGCAGGTGCATTCTTCAGACCAAAGGGCATCACCACAAACTGATAATGCCCACCTGGGGTTGAGAATGCTGTTTTGGCCTTAGACTCCTCAGCTAATCTGATTTGCCAATAGCCAGCTGTTAAGTCAAATGTGCTCAAAAACTTTGCAGAAGCTAGTTTGTCTATGAGCTCATCTGCCCTTGGAATAGGGTGTGCATCTGTCCTGGTGACAGCATTGAGTCCTCTGTAATCCACACAGAACCTCATCTCTCTCTTGCCATCTTTGGTGTGAGGTTTGGGGACCAGAACCACTGGGCTAGCCCAGGGGCTCTCTGAGGGTTCAATGACACCTAATTCCAGCATTTTATGTACCTCAGCCTTTATACAGTCCCTGACGTGGTCAGGTTGTCTGTAAAGTTTGTTCTTTACAGGCAGACTGTCACCAGTGTCCACAACATGGGTACACCAGTCAGTTTGACTAGGTATCAAGGAAAACATATGTGAAAATGATTGTAGAACCTGTCTACATTCAGTCTG